>NC_044560.1:12441309-13718809 GCF_007565055.1 Rhinopithecus roxellana | reverse complement strand
TATATTAGTACCTTCACTTCCAGCTGGTTGAATATAAACTCAATGACAACATCATCTTCAAACCCAAGGATTTCCGTTACTCTTTTTGTTATCCAAGGCTTTATAACCTCCAAATTTACTTTGCTCATGTCCACCTGATGAAACATAGAAACAATTATTAAGTACAACTTCACAATCCTAAAAAAAAATGCTCAAGTTAAGAGTTCTGTCTACCAAAGTTCCTTTTAGTTTAGTTTTTTTGTTTGGCATAGTACAATCTGCTAATTCTTATGTGGTTGTGCCCTGTGTGGTGGCTAAAAGGTGGTTAATGTTCAATTATGATTTTCCTGGCATTCAAGTTACAATGTATCTACAAAACAACCCCAGAACACCAGTCAAGTTTAAGTGTGCTATAAAGATGCACAACAGTCTCATTCAAAAGAATACCTTTTTTTCTAGGCATTCTGCAAATTTCAGCTGCTTCAGTAGTTTCTTCTGTTTGTTGCTGAACCGATTATCCTGTTCTGCACTTGTTCCCTGCAGGAAGAGAACCACATCTTAATTAAGGGTTCAAAGTTAAATCCTTACTTTTTATCACCGATGACCTTTATAGCCAAAATAGGGTAACCAAGTAAACACAATACAAAACCAGTTTTCATAGCATACCCTTTCCCCAATGCAGCTGACACTTTGAAAACTTGACTGGATTTTTAAAGTATATGTTCATCATAAGTCAAACCTAAAACGGCAATATACAGCATAGAGCCAACAAACACCTCCTCATATCCAATGTTAGATTTGATTTGTATCCTTTCACACTTTTTCCTATGCTAATAGATATGTAGGGCTTTTCTGTTTAAATGAGAACACACTGAGGTATTTGAAATTTCATTCTTTTTTGAAAGCCAGCTGCATGCTTGCCGTACTGTGGCAATGCATAGAAATAGGGTGAAAGGAAAAAAGAACACCCCAGAACTGTGTTGTGTTAGTCTTCTGCAACTTTTAGGAACTTGGAATGAGTGAAAAAGATAGGGTTACCTAAATAAATTCAATTTCAGCAAAGAACCTGGAAAAATGAAAGCTTACAAATACTACCTTAGATCATCAAGTGATCACTAATTACTCTTTTAATTTTATCACTCCTACTGGCCCAATTAAACACGGAAATAACTGGCTGTGCCATCTGAAATGTACTTATTGGTTCACTGAGTTGGCCACAGTCCCTTGGAAAGCGATCAAAAAAATTTTTGTTTGAGAAGGTAAAAACTCTGCCACTACTTAGCCGTAAGATCTTAAACCAAGTTACCCAGCCTCTCTGAGGATGTTTCCTTCCCTGCTAAAATAGAGGTATGGAAATCTACTACTTTGCAGGGTTGCTGTGTACATACCAGAAATAACATATGTAAAGTATCTGGCATGTGAAAGTTCATTGAATGGAAGATGTAACTTCTATCCTAACTGAAATAGTTAGTTTATCTGGTTGGCAGGGTACTAGATAATGACCCTAAAAATGTTTTAACTTGGATCTTAAATCCAGTTAACTCTTGTATTTAAGGAATTATAGGCAGTGTATTAAAAACTCGCCCCTCTCCCAGACCTTTAACAATACCACAAGCAAACTTCATGTTAAAATTTGCTCATCAATCACCTTACTCTTTTATTTACTGGAACTCCTTTCTACAGAAAATATTTGACGAAAGTCGGAACAGACTTTCATTTGTCTCAAAATACTACTTCTTGCACTGCAGAAAATACTGAATATTTACTACAAAATACTTTAATGGAAATTACAAAATGGACAGTTCATAAGCAGTTTGCAAATTCGATACGCTAATCTGAAACTATCATTCCAAAATAAATATCTTACTGTTTGCCTAAGAACAGTTGGTTCTTGGGGGACAATATTCTACCATGCTTGGGGGATAATATTCTACCATGAACAAATGCTTGGGGGATAATATTCTACCATGACGAAAAACTCGTTGGCATATTTAAAGCCAATTAAAGAAGGATTTCAATGTTCAATTCGCAGTGTCCAGAGTTATTTTTACTAAAGTTCTGGCCTTCCCCTCTTCCAATTTTTCCTTTGAAAACACACAAACTGCAAATTACATGCTCTAAAGAGAAGAAAGAGCTAACGTGTATTTCAGAAAACGGAGATATTGGCTTAGACCAACCAGTTTCTATATGGTTTCATTCTGCATTAACAGGTTGCAAGCCCGGAGAGACCAATGGTGCTCAACTCTAGTCCCGTGTCCCTTCTAGATCTTGACCTAGTGCTCATTTCCTACAGGAGGGGAATGTGGGACACACAGGCTCCAGCACGACCCTGATAATGTGTGGGCCCCGAGAACCAACTACGACGGAGTAACTTCCCTGCCTGCAGGCGATGAGCAGACGACGTTGGCAGAGCCTAGTTAAGAGTCACCTTTAGCCAGCAGACTCCAAGAGTAAAAACACGACGGTGGCGGGTGGTGAGCGATGTGGAGGGCGGGAAGGAGTTGAATCACTCCATAACCTGCCTCCATATCCGCGCATAGTTTTCGTTGCACCCTCTACCCTCACAGAACCTTAAATTCACATTGTCCCAACAAGTTATCTACGTCCCCCTCCCTGAAGGGTATCAAATTGGGCGGGAGCTCCCGCGAACCCTGACCTGGCCCATCCACGAAGGCTTAGGACCTGGAGGGAGAACGTTGGGGAGCGGCGCGGGGGCGCTTTTTCAAAAAAAGCTGCTGAATGCTGCTTCCTGTCCTCCTTCTCCTAAGTTGCTCTCCCAAGATGTACCCCCAAACCATATTCTCCCAGCCCTGCTGCCGCCAGTGACCTCAGGGCTTCCCTTTGGCCTCCCACTCGGGACTTCCTCCTCCGGCTCCGCTAGGCCCCAGGACCCGGCGGCACGCACGGCGCTTGGCCTGCAGGCCCCGCCAGGCAGGCGGGCAGCGAAGTACCATCCCGGCCCATTCCCGCCGCCATTTTCCGGCCACCGTCGCCGCCGCGTAAAGGGGACCATTCCGGAGGAGGAGACTGCGCAGGGGCGCACCGGTCTCCGCCGCAGCGCGGCGGGGGGGGGGGGCGGTGCGCCGGCACTGGGAGGAATCCTTGGGATCTCTGAAGCCTCCCCTCGTTGGCCACCCTGTCCCAAGCTAAGGGCTCCTACCAGGCCTTACCGAGAAGCCCCTGGCCTCACCCCAGCGCCCGGCGCCTTTACTTACGCGGAAAAATCCCGCGTCCATCTTGCCGCCTCGCTCGGAGATCGCTCCCTATCCCAGGATACACCGCGCCGCCGCGACGGAGGGCGGGACCGTCGGAGGGAAAGCCGAGCGCCGGAACGCAGCGCGCGCCGTTGCACCCGCCCCCTCCGGCCGACACGAGGCCGCGCCTGCTCAGTGCGCCGAGAGCCCGCCACGCGTGCGCACGAGCGCCAGGGGGCGGGCTTCTGTCAGGCCCTAGGCTCCCCGGTAGGCAGTGGAGGAGGCGAACCTGACGACTGCAGCCAATGGGAGCAAAAGGGAGGGCCGTCGAGTCGCCCCGCCCTGCAAATCCTTTTGTGGCGCGTGACCATCCTTGTTCGCGCAATGTGACGTGAGCCATCCTTCGACCCGTAGTGGGAGAGGCCTGGCATCCTGGAGTTCCATGCAGCGATTGAAGAGAAAGGCTGTTACCTCAGAGTGACGCGGGCTAGGCGGCCCGTGTGCCGACGAGAGGCTTGCGCCCTCCCTTTCGTTGTGAAAGTTGTGATTGTGTGGATTTTACGTGTTTACTAGACGAGAGAGGATTGGCTGTAAAGCGGTCGAGCTTGGCAGCAGACATGAAATCTGCCTTGTAGCCCAGCTTGCTCGGCCTTGGGAGGAAGCTGGAAGTGTCCAGTAGATGAGTTTAGGTTTCGGCGGCCCCGTAACCACGCCGCGGGGCAGGACGTCCGCGAGAGAGCCGTGGTCCTCGGGCTCTGCCTGGGGCTCTCCCCGGCCCGGGTCTCGGACTCCGAGAAGCACCAGCTTCCTCGCAGCGCCTCGCCTGGCCGCCCTGGTGCCTCTGCTCTGGCTGCGAGGGCCTCGGGTTGGATGTGCACTGCTAGGTTTTCTTATTGTTTTGAAAATTATTTTATCTAATAAAGCAGAGACGGGGGTCTCTGTTGCCCAGGTTGGTCTCGAACTCCTGGCCTCCCAAAGTGCAGGGACTTGAGGCCTGAACCACCGCGCCCGGCCCCACTCTGCCAGCTTTTCCGCAAGCGCTTCTCGCCCTTCTCGCTTCTCTTCCTTGGAGGGAAAGCAGGCGTCCCTTTCAGAAAGGCCTCCTCCGGCCATCTTTTGTATCGTTCCCGCCCCCATACACACTCACGCCTTCCTTTTCTCTTTTTTTCCCACGGCACTTAGCCCACCTGAAAGTATGTATGTGTTTGCTCTCGTGACGGGAGACACCAAGCTGTGTGCTGGCGACATCCTTGCATCTCCAGCTCAGACTTCTCTCCTGACCGTCCCACGTGCCCAAGCTGAAATCCTGATTCCTTCGCCCTCCACCAAAACCACAAACAAACGACCTGCCCTTGCCAGGGTCTTCCCTGGCTCCCGCAGACCGCAGTGTCTTTCCTTTGGTGTAGGACGCAAGCCTGTGTTACTCTTGACTCCTTTCCTTTACCTCGGCTTTCAAACCATCAAGAAACCCTCCCTGCTGTCATCGTGGTTCCAGGCACCATCGTCTCTTCCCTGAACTACGCTGACCCCCTTACTGGTCTTCCTGCTTCCACCCTTGCCATTCAGCATCTATTCTAAATGTAGCCAGCAGGGTAGTTATGTTAGAAAACCTTAATCAGACCCTTTTCTCAAAACCCTCCAGCAGCCTCTCATTTCTGTTAGAACAAAAGCCAAAATCCTACCTGATGCACGTTATTTCTTCGTTGATGTAATCTAGAATGCTCTACTTCCAGATACCTTTTTTTTTTTTTTTTTGAGACCGAGTCTCGCTTTGTCGCCCAGGCTGAAATGCAGTGGCGCGATCTCGACTCACTACAACCTCTGCCTCCCAGGTTCAAGAGATTCTCCTGTTTCAGCCTCCCTAGTAGCTGTGTCTATCCATGCGCGCGCCACCACGCCCAGCTAATTATTGTATTTTTAGTAGAGGTGGGGTTTCTCCATGTTGACCAGGCTGCTCTCGAATTCCCGATCTTCAGTAATCCTTCCGCCTTGGCCTCCCAAACTGCTGGGATTACAGGCGTGAACCACCGTGCTGACCTACTCCCGGATATCTACTGGGCAAACTTGAAAGTCCTCCCCACAGCACCCGCCCCCCCCCCCCCCCCCCCCCCCCCCGCAGATGGGGTCTTGCTGTGTCTGCCCAGGCTGGAGTGCAGTGGCAGGATCTCGGCTCACTGCAACCTCCGCCTCTCGGGTTCAAGGAATTCTCCTGCCTCAGTCTCCCGGGTTGAGAGCTGGGACTACAGACGCCCGCCACCAAGTCTGGCTACTTTTTTTATTTTTAGTAGAGATGGCGTTTCACCATGTTAGCCAGGCTGGTTTCGAACTCCTGACCTCGTGATCTGCCTGCCTTGGCCTCCCAAAGTGCTGGGATTATAGGCGTGAGCCACCGTGCCCGCCTGGGCAAACTTAAAACTTTTACTCGGTTGTCACTCACGGAGGCCTAACCTGACTTCCTTGCTGGAAGTTGCTCGGATATCCTCTCTACATCCTGATGCCCTTTACTATTTTTTGTTCATAGCTTTTATCACCTTATAATGTGCATTCACCCAGGCTGGAGTGCAGTCACGTGATCTCCGCTCACTGCAGCCTCTGCCTCCTGGGCTTAAGCCATCCTCCCACCTCAGCCTCAGGAGTAGCTGGGACTACAGGCCCGCACCACCATGCCCAGCTAATTTTGGTATTTTTTGTAGAGATGGGGTTTTGCCATGTTGCCCAGGCTGGTCTCAAATTCATGAGCTCAAGCGATACCTGACTTGGCCTCCCAAAGTGCTGGGATTACAGGTGTGAGCCACTGCGCCCGGCTGTTTAACCGGTTTTTAATGTGTATTGTCTGTTCCCCACACTAGAATGTAAGTGCCCTAAAGTCAGGGCTTACTGTTTTGTTCATTCATGTGTCACTAGAAAAGTGACACATGGCATGGGTGCAGTAAACATTTGTTCAGTGAATGAAGGCTTTGTCAGACCGCCAAAGACAGGGAAGTGACAGGCCTCCACGGAACAACCACTTGACCAGATGGGAACTATGAAATCACAACACCCCACATCTCCCTGACTATTCTCTATGGTTCTGATTAGTCATTCTGTTTTAGGCCTCCTTCACTGTCTCTGTCTGTTTGCTGTCAATCCTATAAATGTTGGTTTTTCTGGTAGTTCTGTCATTGGCTATCTTTTTCCTCAACAAAGGTGCCCTCTCTGACCTCTCTTGGTTTTGATTACCTTTCATATTTCAAACCTGTGTATCTCAGGCACAGGTCTGCTCCAGACATATATTTTCAACTTCCTGCTCACCTATTCACTTGGATGACCCATAGGCACCTCAAACTCAACATGCCCTAAACTGAATTCATCTTCATCCACTTGCCTTCAACCTTATGGTTTCCCATTCTCAATGAATGAGCCCACCTTTCTTTCTATCATGATTCTTCTCTCTTCCTCACACTCTAAAACCAACTCTTGCTTTTTCACCTCTCTTAATAGCTTATGCCTCCCTCTCCTCATCCCACACTTCTAAATTGCAGCCACAATAAACTACAGATGCTTGTCTGATTATGAACAGATTTAGGTTTCAAATGGCAATTTCTTAATCTATATATTGGTAAGTCTAAAATGACTAAGAGATGATTCATATGGTACCTCTTCATCAAGCCTTTTCTGAACAACCTTCCAAAAAAAGACACCCTCAGTCCCTTCACTCTGTCCTACCTTTATTTTTTCCTTCTTTCTTTTCTTTTGGAGATAGGGTCACTCTATAACCCAGGCTGGAGTGTGGTGATGCAATCACAGGTCATTGCAGCCTCCTTGATTTCCCCAGCTCAAGCAATCTTTGTACTTCAGCACCCCGAGTAGCTGGGACTACAGCTATGTGCCACCACACTCAGCTAATTTTTTAATTATATTTTAGAGACAGGGGCTTTACTGTGTTGCCCAGGCTGGTTGTGAAGTCCTGGGCTCAAGTGATCCTCCCACCTCAGCCTCCCAAAGTGCTGGGAGTCATGAGCCACCATGACTGGCCTTTTCTTTTCTTTTCTTTCTCTCTTTCTCTCTTTCCTCTCTTTCCTCTCTTTCCTCTCTTTCCTTTCCTTTTGAGACAGGATCTCGCTGTGTCATCCAGGCTGCAGTGCATTGGTGTGATCTTGGCTCATTGGTGTGATATCACTGCAGCCTCCACTTTCTGGGCTCAAGCAATGCAGCCACCTCAACTTTCCAAATAGCTGGGACTACAGGCTCACACCACCATGCCTGGTTAATTTTTGTATTTTTTTCTTTTCTTTTTGATACGAGGTTTCACTGTGTTGCCCAGGCTGGTCTCGAAATCCTGAGCTCAAGCAATCTGCCTGCCTCATACTCCCAAAATGCTAGGATTACAAGCATGCACCACTGTGCCCAGTCCTTTTTTTTTTTTTTTTTGAGACAGAGTCTTGCCATCTCCCAGGCTGGAGTGCAGTGGCATGATCTCGGCTCACTGCAACCTCCGCCTCCCAGGTTCAAGCGATTCTCCTACCTCAGCCTCCCGGGTAGCTGGGACTATAGGCGTGCGCCACCATGCCCGGTTAATTTTTTGTATTTTTAGTAGAGACAAGGTTTCACCGTGTTAGCCAAGATGGTCTTGATCTCCTGACCTTGTGATCTACCTGCCTCAGTCTCTCAAAAAATGCTGGGATTACAGGCATGAGCCACCGTGCCCAGCCCCTTCTTCTTCTTCTTCTTCTTCTTATTTTTTTTTTCGAGACGGAGTCTCGCTCTGTCGCCCGGGCTGGAGTGCAGTGGCCGGATCCCCTCAGCCTCCCGAGTAGCTGGGACTACAGGTGCCCGCCACCTCGCCCGGCTAGTTTTTTTGTATTTTTTAGTAGAGACGGGGTTTCACAGTGTTAGCCAGGATGGTCTCGATCTCCTGACCTCGTGATCTGCCCGTCTCGGCCTCCCAAAGTGCTGGGATTACAGGCTTGAGCCACCGCGCCCGGCCTATTTTTTTTTTCTTTTAATAACACTTAACATTACCTGAGATTGTTATCTATTTTGTTTATATGTTTACTATCTTCTTCCCTTTTTTTTTTTTTTTAAATAAAAAAGCTGTATGAGGGTGTGGATTTGCCCATCCTTGGAGCTCAATAAACATTTGTTGAAATGAGTATATGAATGAGAGTCTAAGGCTGGGCATCATGGTTCATGCCTGTAATCCCAGGACTTTGGGAGGCCAAGGCAGGAGGATTGCTCCAGGCCAAGGGTTTGAGACCAGCCTGGACAACAGAATGAGATACCCCCAACCCCACTGCCCTACTTCTATTTTTATTTATTTATTTATTTATTTATTTTTATTTTTATTTTTATTTTTTTGAGACGGAGTATTTTTAAAAAAGAGTCTAAGGCTCGGTTTCCAAAGGCATTTCTTCCAATGAATGTCTGTTGGTTAAAATGTTACAACTGCTGATTCTATCAGTAAGAGTCTATACTGGAAAATCGGCTAAGGCCGATTAGCTGCCTCCCTGATGATCCCTGCAGATGCAGTGGATAACTACTTGGCAGTGAAAGTTTTTGCAGACACCACTTGTTGCTCACTTTGATGCTGGGCAGATCAGAATAGGTCTTGGCTGGGCACGGTGGCTCGCGCCTATGATCCCAGCACTTTGGGAGGCTGAGGCAGTTGGATCACTTGAGGTCAGGAGTTCAAGACCAGGCTGGTCAACATGGTGAAACCCCATTTGTACTAAAAAATACAAAAAGTAGTCAGGCAGTGGTGGCACACGTCTGTAATCCCAGCTACTTGGGAGGCTAAGGTGGGAGAATCTTTTGAGCCTCGAAGTAGGAGATTATGGTGAGCCAAGATCACGACACTGTAGTCCAGTCTAGGCGACAGATTGAGACCCTGTCTCAAAAAACAAAAACAAAAAACAAACAAAAAACCAAAATAGGTCGTAGTGCCAAGAAGCCACTTCTAGTGAACCCACCAGTGGCTCTTTTGCTGGGTCTGGTCTTTGAATCCTCAAACTCTGAGCCTCAGAAAGCTAATAGGCATCCAACCTTGGTGCCTATCCTCGAGGCACAGGCTCAGATCGTTCCATTTCATCAACAGCTTTTCCTCATTGCTTGGTGATTGATGTTGATGTTTAGGAGTTTCACTTGTTGCTTGTTCCCTGTGTTCTTCGGAATCCCTCCGACCGAACATTTATTCCATAGGCCGGGGTGGGTTTTGTAATTTTCTTGTTTTTGTTATCATCTTCACTTTTGTTTCCATTGTTTGCCTCTTCCTTCCAACTCTGCTTTTGTGTTTCCTGGATACAACAGGATTAACAGTCTTCCTAAAATACGTCAAAAGTGTATAAAAATGTATAAGCATAAATTTATCAAGCAAGCTATGGAATCAAACCAATAGCTGAGATGAAAATGACTGAAGAATAGAAACAGATGCATTTGCTCCAGAAGATATTTTTGAGCACATTAGTAAGTATATTATCTATTGCCACATAACAAATTACTCCCCAAATTTAGCAACTTAGAACAATAAACATTTGTTATCTCTCGTTGCTGTGCATCAGGAATCTGGGGAGGCTTAGTTAGGTGATACTGGCTCGGGGTTTCTCAAGAGGTTATAGTCAAGGCTACAGTCAACTGGGGCTGGAAAATATATTTCCAAGAAGACTCACTCATATAGCTATTGGCTAGAGGCCTCAGTTCCATCCCACAATGATAGGGCTTCTTTGGTTTCCTCATGACATGGCAGCAAATGATCCAAAAGAGAACAAGACAGAAGCCACAATGTCTTTTGTAACATAACCTCAGAAGTCATGCACAATAGTTTTCATAATATCCTATGGGTTACACAGGTTACCCCCATTAAGTGTTGGAAGGGACTACAGAAGGACATCAATATTATGTCCTTCTGTAGCAGGGGGAGGGTCATTGGGGGTCATCTTGGAGGCTGGCTACCACAGTAAGTGTGTAAGTTGAAACTATTTAAGTGTAGCAGCTTGTATACTTCCAGATCTAAAATGGATGTATTCTTTCTGTCTTTCTCCCCTCAGATCTTTGCACATATTCTGTTCCCTTGGTCTGAAACCACTGTTCCTTCCCAGCTCTTTCTTTGCCCTCCCCACTTTGACTTTCTACCTTTTAACCCTTTAACTGACCAGCTCTGATTCTTCCTTTAGGATTTAGTTTAGACATGACCTCTTCCAGGAAGCATTTCTGCTTAGTAGGGCTCAGTATTTATCATCTGATTATCTTTTAGGGGGTTGCTGAGTCTCCCAAAAGTCCTGGGTCTAGACCTTCCAAAACAGGATTCAATTTTTCACCTATGGTCTCATAGCATATTTTCCACTGTATTCTAATCATATATATATACACACATACATACACACACACACACATACACACACACACACACACACACACACACACTTTACTCTGTTCCGTATGTAAGAGGAATTATTTGGAGACAAGGACTTTGTCTCTCTCCTCTCTTTCTTCTCAGTACCTAAACCAGAATTTGGCAAATAATATGCTCTAAGTAGACGTGCAACAAAAATACATCTTGGTCAAATGCAGAATGGTTGAGCGTTTAAAACGGTATTCTGCCAAAGCTGAAGATTTACATCATACAATAAACTTTTGAGATAAAAGAGTAAACTTTTTTTTTTGAGACACAGTTTCACTCTTGTTGCCCAGGCTGGAGTGCAATATTGATGCTGTATGATTTCTGAATTTCTCTTGGTCTTCTGTATATTTATTCCATTGTCAATAATTGCATGACACTTTTATTTATTGCTTCTCCATTCTATAAATAATCAGATTCACTGAGGTTAACTATATGAAGGCCAGAAGTCTCTTAGCAATTAAGGGAAATAAAAACTTAGTTGAATTTATCATTAATATATAAAGCTGCCAAACTATAAGATTTCTAGTTGGGTTTGCATATGCAGATATCAAATAGATGAGACATGGGAGTAGCAATCTGGGATTTCCTGAATCTCACAGTTTTCTAGTCTGATAACAAGAGTCACTAGATGGCGTTCTACCCTCTCAGTATAATATGCCTCTAATCAGGCAGGACTTGTTAGAAGACTAAGTCAACTATCACAAGAGCATGTGGTTTGATTGGTTGTTTTTTACTGAGCCCTTCCTATATGCTTAGCATGGTGTTCTTAGATAGTAAGGGGCACAAAGGAAGTGTAAGTTAGTCCTTGGAGAGTTCATAATATTACCAGAATAACAGCAACAGGCATCAGAGAAAAACATAACATCTTTGCTTGTCATCCCATAGAAAAACCTCCACAGATGTTATATTCAAGTATTATGTTTGCTTTTTTTTTTTTTCTTTAGAGACAGAGTCTCGCTCTGTCACCCAGGCTGGAGTGTAGCATTGCGATATCGGCTCACTGTAACCTCCGCCTCCCAGGTTCAAGTGATTCTCCTGCCACAGCCTCTCGAGCAGCTGAGATTACAGGTATGTGCCATTACACCGGGCTAATTTTTGTATTTTTATTAGAGATGGGGTTTCACCATGTTGGCCAGGCTGGTCTTGAACTCCTGACCTCAAGTGATCTTCCCGTCTCGGCCTCCCAAAGTGCTAGGATTACAGACATAAGCCACCGTGCCTGGCTGCATTTCTTTTCTTTTCTTTTCTTTTTTTAGATGGAGTCTCACTGTCGCCCAGGCTGGAGTGCAGTGGCACGATCTCGGCTCACTGCAACCTCTGGCTTCTGAATTCAAGCAATTCTCCGACTTCAGCCTCCTAAGTAGTTGGGATTACAGGCATGTGCCACCACATTTAGCTAATTTTTGTATTTTTAGTAGAGACGGAGTTTTACCATGTTTGCCAGGCTGATCTCAAACTTTTGACCTTAAGTGGTCCGCCCGCCTCAGCCTCCCAAAGTGCTGAGATTACAGGCATGAACCACCATGCCGGGCAATGTTTGCATATAATATAGATAGATAGATAGATAGATAGATAGATAGATAGATAGATAGATAGATAGATAGATAGATGGAGTCTTGCTCTGTCGCCAGGCTGGAGTGCAGTGGCACGATCTTGGGTCACTGCCACCTCTGCCTCCCAGGTTCAAGCAGTTCTCCTGCCTCAGCCTCCCAAGTAGCTGGGACTACAGGCACACACCACCACACCCAGCTAATGTTTGTATTTTTACTAGAGATGGGGTTTCACCATGTTGGCCAGGATGGTCTCAATCTCTTGACCTCGTGATCTGCCCGCCTCAGCCTCCCAAAGTGCTGGATTACAGGTGTCAGCCACCGTGCCCAGCCCATGTTTGCATATTTTTAAAACAAGGGCTGGAAGAATAAGAGCAGTATCCATCAGATGGGAAATGAAGAGCCATGGTTGGAATTCCCTGTACCAGTCTATGTTCTCTGTGTATTTAGATGGCAGTACTTTTCTTTTATATGGGATTTCATAATTACCATTTTGGAGGGGTCATATTATGTCATATTATGTTAATGCTTTAAACACTTTAGCTAATTCAATCTTCACAATAATACCTAGTAGATTGTTACAGGCTGAATTGTCTCCCCCTCCCAACCCCTGGCCAAAGTGTCTCCCCCTCTCAACCCCTACCCTGCCCCTTCACCATCTCCAAATTCATATTGAGGTCCTAACCTCCAATACCTTGGAATGTGACTGTATTTGGAGATAGGGTGCCTAAAAAGGTAATTAAGTTAGAATGAGACCATTAGGTGGGTCCTTATCCAATATAACTAGTGTCCTCATAAGAAGGGGAAATTGGCTGGGCACAGTGACTCATGCCTGTAATCCCAGCACTTTGGGAGGCTGAGGTGGGCAGGTCACTTGAGGTCAGGAGTTCTAGCCCAGCCTGGCCAACATGGTGAAACCCTGTCTCTACCAAAAACACAAAAATCAGCTGGGCGTGGTGGCAGGCACCTGTCGTCCCAGCTACTTGGGAGGCTGTGGCAGGAGAATTGTTGAACCCAGGAGGCGGAGGTTGCAGTGAGCCAAGATCGTGCCACTGCACTCCAGCCTGGGTGACAGAGCGAGACCTTGTCTCAAAAATAAATAAATTAATTAATTAATTTTAAAAAATAAGATGAGGAAATTAAGATACAGACACACAGACAGAGGGAAGACCAAGTGAAGACAGGGAGCAGATGGCCACCTATAAGCCAACTCCTTGGCTTAGAAGAAAACAACCTTAGAGGCTTCAGAAGAAAACAACCCTGCTGACACTTGATCTTGGACTTCCAGCCTCCAGAACAGTGATAAAATGCACTTCTGTTGCTTAAGCCACCCAGTGTGTGGTACTTTGTTATGGCAGCCCTAGCGAACAAATACATAGGTGTTATTCCTATTTTACAGATGAGTACAATGAGGCGTGAGAAAAAGTGAGTTGTGTAAAATCACACAGGCAACATACAACAGAACTTACTTTCAGGGTTTGGTCCATCTGCTTAGGATTGAGACCACATTACCAGTTGCTTGACATTCATGTAGGTGTTAAAGCAAATGGCTAGAGGAGGGAATGTATACAGATCTTATCTTCCTGATGAATGAGCAAACAAGCCTTTTTTCATCTGGCCAGTGATGGCCTCCCAGTTTGTTCCCAAACCCACAACGTGAGAGGAAGGGAAAGCCAGTGAGGCCTGTGCCAATTTTCTTCACCTTCAGGCCCAGGAACACTTGGACAGCAGTGGCCATAGTGGTCAGTGATTAAAAATCGTCCTTGAATTCATTTAAAAATAATCAACAGCTCTTGTTGCTCTAAGTGGCCTTTTTTCTCTTTACCTCCCACACCCAAATTCCCTAGCTAGGTAGGGTCCTTAACACATTGTCTTGTAAATCTAGGGCTGGCTAGAGACCAAATATAGCTAGAGACCATTCGGCATATAGGAATTTGGAACAAGACTTCTCTTTTGGCCCTGGGGAATTGTAGTCCAGTTACCCATGGGTAATAGATAAAGACCCTTGGGCTGGATAGGTATGAAGATGAAGTCTATGAGTCCATGAATTATTGAAGTCCAAGTTCTAGCCCATGAACTTACATTGCAGGTTGCTTACATTGCAGGGAGGGTCATCACCCCTTATCAAGTGGACAAATTGTGGCTATTTGCTTATATGTCAAACCTCCAACCAGTTAAGTGGGGGTGGTAGAACAAGGATGTGCAGCAGTCATATCTATAATCAACATATTCAGTAATATGCATATAGCCAATATGCATTTAGCAAGGATGTGAACAGCACCACCCCTATGGAAACTATTCACAGAAAGGAAGCTCCCAACTACAGAATATAAGAAGGCTGAGCTTTCATAGCTCCATAACACTGGCTTCCACAACAGGAATGCCTGTTATTCTTCCATTCTGCTGTCTCAGGCAGCAGCTGGAAAGAGAGTGAGGAGCTTCTATACATACAAGGCAACTAAAGGACCATCGTAGACACTCACCTAGAGGTTAAGATACTGTGGCCTTGGCTGGGCTCATTGGCTCATATCTGTAATCCCAGCACTTTTGGAGGCCAAGATGGATGGCTCACTTGAACCCGGGAGTTTGAGACCAGCCTGGACAACATGGCGAAACCCTGGCTCTACAAAAAATAAAAGATTAGTTGAGTGTGGTGGCATGTGCCTATATTCCCAGCTACTCTGGAGGCTGGAGGACCACTTAAGCCCAGGAGTTAGAAGCTGCAGTGAGCAGGGAGCTATGATTCTACCACTGAACTCCAGCCTGGGTTTTTTTGTTTTTGTTTTTGTTTTTTTTTAATTAAAAAAAAAAGCCGTTTTAGTGGAAGCTCAAAAGATGGGTTAATGGATGAAGGAGAAAAATCTGTATAATGCCCTGAGAGGCTGGAAGTTAATCTATATAATAAAGAGAAAAGAGTGTTGGCCGGGCATGGTAGCTTATGCCTGTAATCCCAGCACTTTGGGAAGTCGAGGCGGGCGGATCACATGAGGCCAGGAGTTTGAGACCAGCCTGAGCAATACAGCGAGACCCCATCTCTACTGAAAATACAAAAATTAGCTGGCACGGTGGCACATGCCTGTAATCCCAGCTACTTAGGAGGCTGAGGCACAAGAATTGCTTGAACCTGGGAGGGAGAGGTTGCAGTGAGTGGCCATTGTGCCACTGTACTCCATTCTGGATGACAGAGTGAAACCCTGTCTCAAAAAGAAAAAAAAAGAGGGTTAAAAAGGGAAGAGATTGTTGGGAGAGAAAGAGGCAACAGAGCAGCTACAGGTATCAGGGAACTGAACAGAAGTAGAAAGGATTATTAACTGGATCCCCTTTGCTGGTTTTTGAAAAATATGATTGGATTTTTGGATTTTTCTTTTTTTTCACTATTTTTGACTACTGGACTTTTTTTTATTTGAATGTGTGATACTAACATCTGGGCCATAAATGACCCAAGGTTTATTCAGATTATCCAGATACTTAAAACAGAGAAAAATGACTCTTCACCTGTTATTATCAGTATTAGTTTTAGAGAGAGGCTCTTGCTCTGTCACCCAAGCTGGAGTGCAATGGCACAACTATAACTCAAACTCCTGGGCTCAAGCGATTCTCCTGCCTCAGCCTCCCGAGTAGCTGGGACTACAGGCATGAGCCAAATGTGCCAACATGCCTGGCTAATTTTTTTTTTCTTTTTGTAGCGAGGAGAAGGTCTTGCTATGTTGATCAGGCTGATCTCAAACTCCTGGCCTTGAGCAATCCTTCCACCCATCTACACCTCCCAAAGTGTAGGGATTATAGGCGTGAGCCACCATGCCCAGCTGCAATAGGGTTTTGGTGGTGATAGTCAGGAGGTTCAGACATCAAGCTTGCCATAAAACTCAAGTTTACTTCTCCTTGATTATAAACCCTTCTCACACCAGCGTGATTCCAGTTCACCTGAAACTCTAAGAATATTCTGCTACCTTGGTAGATGGTCCTCTGTGATTGCTGTGGTTAGTTACTGAAGGCTTTTTTATAAATTTTATTCTCGTGACTGACACTTGTTAATCCAGCCATATACCAGAGGTTTGTCATAAACCCCTGGCCTATGAGACCATCTCCCTGGACAAGAGAAGTGTTTTCTGCTCTAAGCCACAAAAACTGGGTAGGAAAGGAGAGTAGAGTCATGTTTAGACCTCTTGGGTTATGATGAAAATTGCTTAAGAAAATTAGATTTTAGACAATTTAGTTATGGGCATGTGTCAAAGTTTTGTTACAATCATGTTACAAGGGAAAAAGATTTTAGTAAGCCAATTAATAAATTTGCTCTCTTAAAGAAAAAGAAAATGAGTACATAATCATTGCTAGAAGAGATAAAGAAAGAAAAAAGGATTGGTTCAAGATTACTAGGCTCTTAACAGAATACTCACAGGTAGCCAGCCTTTCAGAAAAAAGTCAGTTAGATATAAGTTTTTTTTGTTTTGTTTTCTTTTGTCTTTTTCTTTTTTTTTTTTTTTTTGAGACAGAGTCTCACTCTGTCGCCCAGGCCAGGGTGCAGTGACGTGATCTTAGCTCACTACAACCTCTGCCTCCCAGGTTCAAGAGAGTCTCCTGCCTCAGCCTGCTGAGTAGATGGGACTACAGACATGCATGCACCACCACGCCTGGCTAATTTTTTTGTATTTTTAGTGGCGGTGGGGTTTTACCATGTTGCCCAGGCTGGTCTCGAACTCCTGGCCTCAAATGACCCACCCACCTCAGCCTCCCAAAGTGCTGGGATTACAGGCATGAGCCCCATGCCTGGCACCCAGAATAAGTCTTAATCATAGTTCATCAGAAAATAATGTAAACATTTTCTCAAGAATTGTATTTTTTTTTCTAGAGAAAAACTGGGAATTATATCCCACAAAAACATTTTGCCTCAGATCAGGTTTAGGACAATTTCTCTTTTACCAAGATTAAATGAGTTTATATTTGTAAAATGTTTATCATAGTGCTTGGTACATATACTGTAGAAGTGTTTGAGAAAGGGAGAGAAAGAGAGAGAGGGACGAAAAGGTACATACATGGTCGGGCACGGTGGCTCACACCTGTAATCCCAGCACTTTGGGAGGCCGAGATGGGCGGATCACTTGAGGTCAGGAGTTTGAGACCAGCCTGCCCAAAGTGGTGAAACCCCATCTCTACTAAAAATATAAAAACTAGCTGGGTGTAGTGGTGCATGCCTGTAGTCCCAGCTACTTGGGAGGCTGGGGCAGGAGAATTGCTTAAACCCAGGAGGCGGAGGTTGCAGTGAGCCAAGAATGTGCCACTGCACTCCAGCCTGGGTAACAGTGCAAGACTTAGTCTAAAAAAAAAAAAGAAGAGAAAAGGTATACACAAGAATGCTATAGAAGTGTTTATGGGAGAAAAGAAGGGAAGAAAGAAAGAGAAAGTTCTTAGAGGTCACATTGCTCTCCTAGTTCTTGTTAACAAAAACTATTCAAAATTTGGGAATAGAGAAAAATAAATTATTACATGTCCTTTCAGTGCTTAGGGCCATTGCCTAGGAAGCTCACTCAGGGATTATCCAATTCTTTAGAGGAATGTATTTTTATTTCAGTTACCATTTACCATTGATTTATTTACATTGAGATATTCTGTAAGGGTAGATTTTAACTTGTAGGAAATTGAGAGCAATGCAAATAATTGTTGTCCAATAAGAATGGAAATAAATTTTGTTTGATAGAAAATTAACCTCAAAGTTTATTTTATTTTATTATTTTATTTTATTTTTTGCCTTTTGGACATTAGGCAGTTTTTTATTTTTTATGTTTTTCTTGATTTTCAGTCTTTTATTCTCTCCATTGGGATGATGTTTATTGATCTGTTTTTAAATTCACTGATTTTTCCTTGGTTGTATTCAACCTGATGTTAATCACATTCAAAATCACATTTTTTTTTTTTTTTTAATTTGAAATAGGGTCTTGCTTTGTCACCCAGGCTGGAGTGCAGTGGCTCCATCATGGCTCACTGCACCCTCGACCTCCTGGGGTCAACCAGTTCTCCTGCCTCAGCCTCCCAAGTAGCTGGGCCCATGGGCACATGCCAACACACTTGGCTAATTTTTATATTTTCTGTAGAGATGAGGTCTCACTATGTTGCCAGGTCTGGTCTCAAACGCCTGGGCTTAAGTGATTCTCCCACCTCAGGCTCCCAAAGTGTTGGGATTATAGGTGTGAGTCACTGTGCCTGACCAACAAAGTATTTTGTGGCTGAGCACAGTGGCTCATGCCTGTAATCCCAGCGCTTTGGGAGGCTGAGGTGGGAAGGTTGCTTGAGCTCAGAAGTTTGAGACCAGCCTGAGCAACATAGCGGGATCCCATCTCTACAAAAAATACAAAAATTTGTTGGGTTTGGTTTTGCATCCCTTGTACTCCCAGCTATTCAAGATGCTGAGGCAGGAGGATCACTTGAACTGTGAGGTGAAGGTTTCAGTGAGCCAAGATCTCAGGACTGTATTCCAGCCTAGGCGCTAGATGGAGACCCTGTCTAAAAAAAAAAAAAAAAAAAAAAAAAGGGCTGGGCACGGTGGCCCACGCCTGTAATCCCAGCACTTTGGGAGGCCGAGGTGGGCGGACCATGAGGTCAGGAGATCGAGACCATCCTGGCTAACACAGTGAAAACCCATCTCTACTAAAAATACAAAAAATTAGGCCAGGCGCGGTGGCTCAAGCCTGTAATCCCAGCACGTTGGGAGGCCGAGACGGGCGGATCACGAGGTCAGGAGATCGAGACCATCCTGCTAACACGGTGAAACCCCGTCTCTACTAAAAAATACAAAAAACTAGCCGGGCGAGGTGGCGGGCACCTGTAGTCCCAGCTACTTGGGAGGCTGAGGCAGGAGAATGGCGGGAACCCGGGAGGCGGAGCTTGCAGTGAGCTGAGATCCGGCCACTGCACTCCAGCCCGGGCGACAAAGCGAGACTCCGTCTCAAAAAAAAAAAAAAAAAAAAAAAAAAAAAAATACAAAAAATTATCCGGGTGTTGTGGCGGGTGCCTGTAGTCCCAGCTACTTGGGAGGCTGGGGCAGGAGAATGGCGCAAACCGGGGGGGCGGAACTTGTAGTGAGCTGAGATCGTGCCACTGCACTCCAGCTTGGGTGACAGCGAGACTCCGTCTCAAAAAAAAAAAAAAAAATTAGCTGGACATGGTGGCGGGCACCTGTAGTCCCAGCTACTCAGGAGGCTGACAATGTCTGGGCCATTTGTAGGTCTCTTTCTATTGATTGATCTTTTGCTTTGTCATAGGTCACAGTTCCCTGCTTGGTTGAACATCAGATAATTTCATTATACACTTGACATTATGGATAATGTGTTGTAGAGCCTGGCTCCTGTTATTTTCCTCTGAAGAATGTTTTTATTTTATTTTTATTTGGTAGAGAAGGGGTCTCACTGATCAGGTGCAGTGGCTCATGCCTGTAATCCCAGCACTTTGGGAGGCTGAGGCGGATGGATCACCTAGGTCAGGAGTTCAAGACCAGCCTGGCCAGCATGGAGAAACCCCATCTGTATGAAAAATACAAAATTATCTGGGCGTGGTGGCATATGCCTGTAACCCTAGCTACTTGGGAGGCTGAGGCATGAGAATCGCTTGAACTCTGGAGGCAGAGGTTGCAGTGAGCCAAGATCACATCACTGGACTCCAGCCTGGGCAAGACAGCAAGACTCCATCTCAAAAAAAAAAAAAATTGGCCAGGCGCAGTGGCTCACGCCTGTAATCCCAGCACTTTGGGAGTCCGAGGCAGGTGGATCATAAGGTCAGGATTTCAAGACCAGCCTGGCCAAGATGGTGAAACCCCATCTCTACTAAAAAAATTAAAAAAATAAAAATTAGCCTGGTGCGGTGGTGGGCGCTTGTAATCCCAGCTATTTGGGAGGCTGTGGCAGAGAATTGCTTGAACCTGTGAGGCGGAGGTTGCAGTGAGTGGAGATCGCACCACTGCATTCCAGCCTGGGTGACAGAGCAAGACTAAATCTCAAAAAAATAAGAAGGGGTCTTACTATGTTGGCCAGACTGGTCTTGAACTCCTGGGCTCAAGCAATCCTCCCACTTTGGTCTCCTAAAGTGCTGGGATAAAAGATGTGAGGCACCGCACTTGGATGTCTAAAGAATGTTGAGTTTTATTCTAGCAGGCAGTTAAATTACTGACAGATCATCTCACCTTGTGGAGGCTTGGTTTTATGCTTTGTTCGGGTAGGCAGGTCAGTAATTGGAGTCTCAGAAGGAAAGGATAGAAATAAGAGGGCAAGGTCGGGTAGGCGGGTGTGGTGGCTCATGCCTATAATCCCAGCACTTTGGGAGGCTGAGGCAGGTGGAACACGAGATCAGGAGTTCAAGACCAGCCTGGCCAAGATGATGAAACTCTGTCTTTACTAAAAATACAAAAATTAGCTGGGCTTGGTGGCGGATGCTGTAATCTCAGCTACTCAGGAGGCTGAGGCAGAGAATTGCTTGAACCTGGGAGGCGGAGGTTGTAGTGAGCTGAGATTTCACCCTGCATTCCAGCCTGGGTGACAGAGCGAGATTTGTCTCAAAAAAAAAAAAGGCCGGGCATGGTGGCTTACGCCTATAATCCCAGCACTTTGGAAGGCCAAGACGGGCAGATCATCTGAGGTCAGGAGTTCAAGACCAGTCTGACCAACATGGAGAAACTCCATCTCTACTAAAAATGCAAATTTAGCTGGGCATGCAGTACATGCCTGTAATCCCAGCTACTTGGGAGGCTGAGGCAGGAGAATCGCTTCAACCCGGGAGGCAGAGGTTGCGGTGAGCCAAGATTGCGCCATTGCACTCCAGCCCGGGCAACAAGAGTGAAACTCCATCTAAAAGAAAAAAAAGAAAAAAGAAAAAGAAATAAGAGGGCAAGATTTTTTGAAGAAATACTAGCCAAAAATTTTCAAAATTTGATTTAAAACAGTACCCAAAGATTCAGGAATTGCAACATGCCTTCAGGACGATAAATATAAAGAAAACCAGACGGCGCATGGCGGCTTACATCTGTAACCCTAGCACTTTGGGAGGCCAAGGTAGAAAAATCGCCTGAGCCAAAGAGTTTGAAACCAGCCTGGACACTGTAGTGGGAATTAGTCTCTACAAAAAATAAACAAGAATTAGCCAGGAGTCATTGCATGCTCTTGCAGTCCTAGCTCTCAGGAGGCTATGGTGCGAGAATTGCTTGAGACCGGGAGGTTGAAGCTGCAGTAAGCCAAGATCACACCACTGGGCAACAGAGACCCTGTCTCAAAAGAGAAAAAGAACAAAGGAAAAAAAAAGAAAACCACGCTGGGCACATAATTGACAAACTTGAAAACCAAAGATAAAGATAAATCATTAAAAGCGTTGGCTCACGCCTCTAATCCCAGCACTTTGGGAGGCCAATGAGGGCAGACCCCTTGAGCCCAAGAGATCTAGACCAGCCTGGGTAACATGGTGAAACCCTATATCTACAAAAGATACAAAATAATTAGCCAGACATGGCGATGCATGCCTGTAATCCTAGCTATTCAGGAGGCTAAGCGGGGAGGATGAAGCTTCAGCCCAGGAGATCAAGGCTGTAGTGAGCCAAGATTGCACCACTGCACACTCCAGCCTGAGTGACAGAGTGAGACCCTGTCTTAAAAATAAATAAATAAATTTGTTCTCTGTCTTTCTCTTTTTCCCTTTCTTCTTCTTTTTTTTTTTTTCTTTTTTTTCTTTTTTGAGATACAGTTTTGCTTTTGTTGCCCAGACTGGAGTGCAAAGGCGCGATCTTGACTCACTGCAACCTCCGTCTCCCGGGTTCAAGCCATTCTCCTGCCTCGGCCTCCAGAGTGGCTGGGATTACAGGCGCCCACCACCACACCCAGCTAATTCTTTGTATTTTTAGTAGAGACGGGGTTTCATCATGTCGGCCAGGCTGGTCTCAAACTCCTGATCTCAGGTGATCCACCTGCCTTGGGCTCCCAAAGTGCTAGGATTACAGGCGTGAGCTACCTTGCCCCGGCAATAAATTAAATAATTAAAAAAAAAAAATAGTAAAAGCAGCCAGAGAAAATAGATGCATTACATAAAAGAGAACAATTATAAGAATTACAGTTGATTTCTGATTAGAGGCTAGAAAATAATGGAACTACATCTTTCAAGTGCTGGAAAAACAAAAACCAACCTATAATTCAATATCCGGTGAAAATATTTTTCAAAAATAAAGGTGAAATATAGATATTTCTGATAAATAAAAGTTGAATGAATTTGTCACCAGCAGACTCTTACCACAGAAATTCTAAAGGAAATTCTATAGGCTGAAAGAAAATGATAGCAGTTGGAAATTTAGAAATACAGGAAAGGCTGGGTGCGGTGGCTCATGCCTGTAATCCCAACACTTTGGGAGGTTGAGGCATGTGGATTGCTTGAGGCCAGGAGTTCAAGACCAGCCTGGCCAACATGGTGAAACTCATCTCTACCAAAAATACAAAAATTAGCTTGGCGTGGTGGCACTGTATCTATAATCCCAGCTACTCGGGAGGCGGAGGTGGAAGAATCGCTTGAACCTGGGAGGCAGAAGTTGCAGCAGTGAGCCGAGATCGTGCCTGCACTCCAGCCTGGGTGACAGAGTGAGACTCTGACTCAGAAACAAACAAAAAAAAAAAAAAAAAGAAAAGAAAGAAAGAAATACAGGAAGGAAGGATGGATGGAAGGACAGACATTGAGATTGGTAAATAAAGTGGATGAGTATTTAAAAAGCCAATTTCTAGGCAGGCCATGGTGGCTCACATCTACAACCCCAGCAGTTTGGGAGGCCAAGGCGGGTAGATTACTTGAAGCCAGGGGTTTGAGACCAGCCTGGGCAACATGGTGAAACCCCATCTCTACAAAAAATACAAAAAATTAGCTGGACATGGTGGTGCATGCCTGTTGTTTCAGCCACTCAGGAGGCTGAGGTGGGAGGATCACTTGATCCCTGGAGGCTAAGGCTGTAGTGAGCTGTGATTGCATGCCACTGCACTCCAGCCTGGGTGACAGAGTGAGACCCTGTTTCAAAAATATAAAAACAAAAAGATACCACAAGAAGAGTAAAAAGACAAGTTGCAAATTGGGGGAAGATACTTGCAATAATATTATCATAACTGAGGAAAGGCTAATATCTAGGATATATTCTTTTATTTTTTATTTTTTTAGTAGAGATGGGGTTTCGCTTTATTGGTCAGGCTGGTCTTGAACTCTTGGCCTCAAGTGATATGCCTGCTTCAGCCTCCCAAAGTGCTGGGATTACAGGCGTGAACAACCACATCCAGCCAAGAATATATTCTTTTAAAGCAATTACAGACAAATGAGAAAAAGACAGGCAGCCCAACAGAAAAATGGGCAAAGACTTGAACTGGCACTTCACAGAAGAACCTATCAACAAACGCAAAGATACTTGACCCCAGCTGATCCGAAGGTGATGAGTTGATTGGAAAACAATTTGGCATTATTGAATAAAATTGAAGACGTACAAACCTTATGACTCAGCATTTCCATTCCAAACTCTTGCATGTGTGCACCAAGAGAAACATATGGAATATTCATAGCAATATTTTTCCCACTGGCACAAAACTGGAAATAACCTAAATGTCTGTCACCAGGATAATGGATCAGTAAACTGTAAACTTGGTCTGTGTGTAGTTGCTCACACTTACAATCCTAACACTTTGAGAGACTGAGGCAGGAGAATCGCTTGAGCTCAGGAGTTCAGACCAGCTTGGGCAACATTAGAGAGATGCTGTCTCTACAAAAAAAAAAAAAAGGAAAAATATACATATAATATTAGACGAGTGCAGTGGTGTGTGCTTGTAGTCCCAGAACTTTTGGAGGCTAAGGTGAGAGGATCCCTTGAGTCCAGCAGTTTCAGGCTGCAGTGAGCTATAATCATGCCACTGCACTCCAGCCTAGGTGACAGAGCAAGACTGTGTCTTGAAAAAAGAAACAAAAGTGACATTTGCAGATACAACACAATATGGGCAGAGGAGAAACTTGTGGAGAGAAAAAGCAGATTGTCAACAAAAGATCAAAAGTTTTTTTGTTTTTTTTTTTTTTTTTTTTTTGACATGGTCTTACTCTGTTGCCCAGACTAGAGTATAGCGGTGTGATCTCAGTTCACTGCAGCCTCGACTTCCAGGGCTCAAGCAAACCTTCCATGTAGTTGGGACTACAGGTAAGCACCACCAGGCCTGGCTGATTTCTGTAGAGACAAGAGTCTTGCTCTGTTGCCCAGGCTGGAGTGCAGTGGTGCGATCTTGGCTCACTACAACCTCAGCCTCCCGGGTTCACGCCATTCTCCTGCCTCAGCCTCCCGAGCAGCTGAGACCACAGGCGCCCGCCACCACACCCGGCTAATTTTTTGTATTTTTAGTAGAGATGGGGTTTCACCGTGCCAGCCGCAAGGGTCTCGATTTCCTGACTTTGTGATCCGCCCGCCTCGGCCTCCCAAAGTGTTGGAATTACAGGCATGAGCCACCGCACCCAGCCCGAAGTGGCATTTTCAAAATGCTGAAGGAAAAAAACGTTAAAACTAGAATTTTTTTTTTTTTTTTTTTTTTTTTTTTGAGAGTCTCGCTCTGTCACCTAGGCTGGAGTGCAGTGGCGCAATCTTGGCTCACTGCAACGTCCACCTCCCGGGGTCAAGTGATTCTTCTGTCTCGGCGTCGTCCCAAGCAACTGTAACTACAGGCGTCTGCCACCACACCCTGTTAATTTTTGTATTTTTAGTAGAGACGGGGTTTCACCGTGTTAGCCAGGATGGTCTCGATTTCCTGACCTCATGGTCCACCCTCCTTGGCCTCCCAAAGTGCTGGGATTACAGTCGTGAGCCACCGCGCCCGGCCTAGAATTTTTCTCTCTAGCTATACTGTTGTTTAAATACTAGAATGTGATCAATATTTATTCAAGGCCTCAAAAATGTTGCCATTTAAAGGCCTTTGAAATCACTGCTAAAGTTAAGTACAAAGCAAGAAAAGAACCGAATCCAGGAGGAAACAATGAGCTATGCGGTGTAAAGGTGAATAAACGACTTAATACATTTTGTTAGTGTTTAAATAAATTGTGATCTTTCCCTTCTCCCTCCACAAATGTTACAAACTCTAGAACTAAAACTGTATGAGCTCTAGCCTGGTAATCAGAGAAATCCAAATTAAAACAACAGAGATAATATAATATATCTATAATCCTGCCAAAACTTAGACGAAGTAATTCAAAGGGCTGGTAAGGATGTAGTGGAACAGGATTTTCCACAAATTGCTAACGAGGGTATAAATTATGTGTGTGCTTTTTGTGTGAGAAGGCCTTTTGGCTGTACTTAGTCAAATTAAGTACATCTATGTTTGTCTTACGACCCAGAGACCCTGCTTCTGAGTATATAGATGATCTTTGCTTTATGATGGTGTTACATCCTGATAAACCCATTGTAAACTGAAAATATCATAAGTTGAACCATTGTAAATCAGGAACTATCTGTATAAACCATCCTCAACTCCTGCCACGTCAAAACACTAAAAACAGGCCGGGCACAGTGACTCATGCCTGTAATCCCAGCACTTTGGGAGGCTGAGACGGGGAGATCACAAGGTCAGGAGTTCGAGACCAGCTTGACCAACATAGTGAAACCCCGTTTCCACTAAAAATACAAAAATTAGCTGGGCATGGTGGTGCATACCTGTAATCCCAGCTATGCAGGAGGCTGTCGCAGGAGAATCGCTTGAACCCGGGAGATGGAGGTTGAAGTGAGCTGAGAGCATGCCACTGCACTCCAGCCTAGGCGACAAAGCAAGACTCCATTTCAAAAAACAACAAAACAAAACAAAAAACAAAATAAAACACCAAAAACAAACAAATGAACCCTCTCATACAGGTTTATGAGGGTATATGTTTGAGAAAGTTTATTTCATGTTGGGTACATAATTGGAGCCGGAGGCAGACCGTGTGTCTGTCATTAAGGAGATGGGTAAGAAAAACGTGGCATTTGATGAAGTACTCTATAGTGTTTAGAAAGAATGAATTGGATTCATATTCAGCAATATGGTGAGTTTTGTTTTGTTTTGTTTTTTGAGACGGAATCTCGCTCTGTTGCCCAGGCTGGAGTGCAGTAGTAAGATCTCAGCTCACTGCAAGCTCTGCCTCCCGAGTTCAGGCCATTCTCCTGCCTCAGCCTCCCAAGTAGCTGGGACTACAGGCGCCCGCCACGATGTCTGGCTACTTTTTTAAAATTTTTCGTGAAGATGGGGTTTCACCGTGTTAGCCTCCCAAAGTGCTGGGATTACAGGTGTAAGCCACTGCACCCGGCCTTTTTGTTTTTTGTTTTTTTGAGATGGAGTCTTGCTCTGTTGCCCAGGCTAGAGTGCAGTGGCATGATTTCGGCTCACTGCAACCTCCGCCTCCTGAGTTCAAGCAATTCTCCTCCCTCAGCCTCCTGAGTAGCTGGGATTACTGGTGCGTGTGACCATACCCAGTTAATTTTTTTGTATTTTTAGTAGAGACAGGGTTTAACCATGTTGACCAGGCTGGTCTCGAACTCCTAACCTTGTGATCTGCCTGCCTTGGCCTTCCAAAGTACTGCGATTACAGGTGTGAGCCACCACTCCCAGTTGAGATTTTTTTTTTTTTTTTTTTTTTTTTTTTTTGAGATGGAGTCTCACTCTGTCACCCCGGCTAGAGTGCAATGGCACTACCTCGGCTCACTGCAATCTCTACCTCCTGGGTTCAAGCGATTCTCTGCCTCGGCCTCCCAAGTAGCTGGGACTACAGGTGTGCACCACCATGCCTGGCTAATTTTTGTGTTTTTAGGAGAGACAGGGTTTCACCATATTGGCCAGGCTGGTCTCGAACTCCTGACCTTGTGATCTGCTCGCCTTGGCTTCCCAAAGCGCTGAGATTACAGGCGTGAGCCACCGCGCCCGGCCATAGTGAGATCTTGTAAAAAAAAAATATGTTCAGTGAGAAAAATAAAAAAAAGAATATCTGGATCACATTTAAGTAAAATTCAGGGGAATTCTCTCTGATAAGGTTGACCTTCGAGCTGAGCGAGGCCTGCTTTTAGAGGAGGAGCAAGACTGTGGATTTGTGGAGGAAGAGAATTCCAGGCGAAGAGAACAGGAGGTGAAAGGTCCTGAGGTGGGAGTGTGTTTGGCATGTTCCAAGCTCCTCTGGGAGGTCAGCGTGTGGCTGCAGTGGAGCAGGGGAGAGAGCCATAGCAAGCGAGAGGGGTTGTGAGGGGCGAGATCCCCCAGGGCTTTGCCCACCCCACCCTCTCTGGCTTCCTAGAAATGCTTAGGCTTTTGCTTGGAATGAAATGAGACTCCATCGGAGGCTTTTTAGCAGAGGAATGAAATGATCTGGCTTATGTTTAGATCAGTATGGTTATTATACAGGGGCAAGGCTGGAAGCTGAGAGAGCAGTTAAGAGGCTGTTACAGTGACCCAAGGCAGAGGTGATGGTGACTTAGAATAGGATGGTAGAAGAGACAGAAAGGGCAAAATAAACAAACAAAGAAAAGCTTCAAGAAAATGTCTTTAAGACCTAAGGATAGGGTGTGTGTGTGTGTGTGTGTGTGTGTGTGTGTGTGTGTATACATATACATATATAATTACTATTTTTGAGATGGAGTTTTGCTTTGTTGCCCAGGCTGGAGTGCAGTGGCATGATCTCGGCTCACTGCAATCTCTGCCTCCCAGGCTCAAGCAATTTTCCTGGTTCAGGCTCCAGAGAAGCTGGAATTACAGGCACATGCCATCACGCCTAGCTAATTTTTGGATTTTTAGTAGAGATGGGGTTTTGTCATATTGGTCAGGCTAGTCTGGAACTCATGACCTCAAGTGATCCACCCTTCTCAGCCTCCCAAAGTGCTGGGATTACAGGTGTGAGCCATCATGCCCAGCCAAGATATGTTTTAAAAAGTTCCAACCATAACAGAAAAAATGGAAAACCTGACATTAAGTTAAACACATTTGTTCATCAATAGATAACCACAGAGGGCACAAAGACAAGTTGCAAAGTGGAAGAAGATATTTAATTTAAAAACGGAGCAGACAACTACTAATGTGTGGGTGTGAGAGAATGAGAGGAATCGAGGGTGTTGCTGAGGATTTTGGCCTGAGAATCTGGAAGAATGGAGCTGCTTGTTACTGAGTAAGAAAGACTGGGGGAGGGGGGAGTAGGTTTAGCTGAGAAAAACAAGAGTTTGGTTTTGGCTATGTTTGAGATGTCTATTAGATATCCCAGTGAGCCTGGCAAACATGGTGAAACCCTGTCCTACAAAAGATTCAAATATTAACCAGGTGTGGCGGTGCACGCCTGTAGTCCCAGCTACTCAGGAGGCTGATGTGGGAGGCTTGAGCCCAGCTGATCGACGCTGCAGTGAGCAGAGATTGTGTCGCTGCACTACAGCCTGAGTGACAGAGTGAGACCCTGTCTCAACAAACAAACTAACAAAAGAAAGAAAAAGAAAAAAAGATATTCAAGTGCAGCTATCAAGTTGAGTGTTGGTCATTTATGCCTAGGATTCAGGAGAGAGATCTGATGCCACACATTTAGGAGCTGCAGCAGATAGATGGTATTTAAGTCATGGGGTTAGGTGAGGGTACCAAGGGAGTGAGCATAGGTAGCCAGGAAGTCTGAGAGCAAACTCAGGCTCTCCATTATTTAGAAGTAGAGAAGATGATGAGGAGCCAGTAAAAGAGATGGAAAAGGAATGGCCCCTGCATGCGAAAGAGAACCAAGAGAAGATGGTGTTGCAGAGGCCAAGCGAGAAGATAATTCCAGAAGGAGGGAGTCATAGGCTATGGCCAATTTGGCTAAGTAAGTAGATAGATGAGGGTGGAGGACTGAGTAGATTTGGCAAGGATAAGTTAGTGCGACAAGGGATGAAAGCCTGATGGGAGAGGGCTCTAGAAAGACATGGAAGAGAAGTGGATGTGGCAGTGGAGACAGCACTTTTGAACAGGTTTGCTGTCCAGGAAAGCAGAGAGGTGGAGCAGTGTTTTGAAGGGGCCTGTGTGGTCAACAGAGGGTTCTTGTTGGTTTGTTTGTTTTTAATCTGAGACATATTAAAGAAATTAGAGGGGGATGTCTATAGTGGGGAAGAAAAGTAGGAATGGGACTGGGCACGGTGGCTCACATCTGTAATCCCAGCACTTTGGGAGGCCGAGGTGGGCGGGTCACCTGAGGTTAGGAGTTTGAGACCAGCCCGGCCAACATGGTGAAACCCCATCTCCACTGAAAATACAAAACAATTAGTCGGGCATTGGACGATTGCCTGTAATCCCAGCTACTGAGGAGGCTGAGGCAGGAGAATCGCTTGAACCCAGGAGGAAGAGGTTATAGTAAGCCAAGATTGTACCACTGTATTTCAGCCTGGGCGACGAGAACGAAACTCCATCTCAAAAAAAAAAAAAAAAAAAAAAGTAGGAGTGGAAATTCAGGATGAAGTAGAAAAAAATTATAAAACAAGAGGGGCTCTACATGATCAAAGATGACAGTGTGCCATGAATTGGAGAGAATGGTAGAACCATCTCATCTGGGGATTGACAGACAAACAAATGAAATAAACATCACCCTCTTATCCCCTTTTTTTCTTTATTAAGTGGAGCAAACTGTCCAATTCACAGATCCTTCAATTCGAGGTAATAACACATATATTAATTTTTTTTAATCCCTTTTACTCCCATGGGCCTTCCAGGGCAAGAACTGGAAAGCTGGAAAGAATGAGTAAGTTTGTTGTTATATTTCTCTGAGATCAATTAAGCCACTGCAGCATTCTGTAAGAGCATGGGGGCCCAGGTAAAATGTATTCAAGAGATTAAATTTGAGCCAGTGAGGGACCCTTCCTGATAATAGCTGAGCTGAACTCAGACAAAGAGGGTTTCATATCATCAGAGACCTGAAGGTCAGTCTTGTTTTTACCTGCTTCTCCCAAATGTGGACAGTCTGGCAGCGGCCAGGACGGTAGTATCTGCTGAACCACAGCAGTCTGCTTCTTTGCCAGGAAATTTTCTGTGAAGGGAATGGGTGCCCTGAGACAAAGGGCTACAGAGCTGAGACAATGCCCCTGCTGTGTGCCCCCATTCAGTGGGCCTGAGACGATTCCTGGAGACATTTTTGTTGGGTTACTCCACACCCACAAATAGCTACTTAAAAAAAGAAACAGAACAAAACTTAACAATTAGTGGGCTATTTGGAAAAGGCATTTTAAAACTAACAGATACACAGATGCGCCTGTTACTTCTTGCAATAGGCTCTAAATTGTTCTCCCAGCCTCCAGTCTCTCCCACACCAATCCATTCTGCACATTGTAGCAGAATTAATCTCCTTAAAGCACAGATCTGATCTTGCCACTTCCCCACTCAAGCATTTTCAATGGCTCTCCACTGCCTTCAAAATAGCCAAGGAATGAAGATCCTTCAGCCTCCTTTCCCTTCCCAGCCCATCTCCCACTATCTCCTTTGGGCTTCTGCGAAACCGAAGCTTTTCTCTCCTGCAGAGCTCTATTCTTCTTCTTCTTTTTTTTTTTTTAAACGGAGTCTTGCTCTGTTGCCCGGGCTGGGGTGCAGTGGCGTAATCTCGGCTCACTGCAACCTCCACCTCCCAGGTTCAAGCGATTCTCCTGCCTCAGCCTCCTGAGTAGCTGGGATTACAGGTGCCTGCCACCATGGCTGGCTGATTTTTGTGTTTTTAGTAGAGATGGGGTTTCACCATGTTGGCCAGGCTGGTCTTGAACTCCTGACCTCAGGTGATCCACCCACCTCGGCCTCCCAAAGTGCTGGGATTACAGGCGTGAGCGACCATACCTGGCCCAGAGCTCTCTTCTTTATCTCTCTTCTTCTCTCACTTGCCTTCACTCACTGCTACTCCATCTGATTTTTTTTTTTTTTTCTAGACGGAGTTTCGCTCTTGTTGCCCAGGCTGGAGTGCAACGGCACAATCTTGATCTTGGCTCACTGTAACCTCTGCTTCCCAGGTTCAAGCAATTCTCCTGCTTCAGCCTCCCAGGTAGCTGAGATTACAGGCTTCTCCACCACGTTTGGCTAATTTTGTATTTTTAGTAGACACGGAATTTCACCATGTCAGTCAGGCTGGTCTCGAACTCCTGACCTCAGGTGTTCCTCCCGCCTCATCCTCCCAATGTGTTGGGATTACAGGCGTGAGCCACCGTGCCTAGCCCTACTCCATCTGTTTCGTTTTGTCTCTTTGAGACAGGGCCTCATTCTGTTGCCCAGGCTGGAGTACAGAGGCGTAATCATAGTTCACTGCAGTATCAACCTCCTAGGCTCAAGTGATCCTCCTGCCTCAGCATCCCAAGTATCTGGGACTACAGGCATGAACCACCATGCCACCTTTTTCTTTTTTTTCTAGACAGGGTCTTCCTAAGTTGCCCAGGTAGGTCTTGGACTCTTGGTGTCAGGCAATCCTCCTGCCTGGGCCTCCTACAATGCTGGGATTATAGGCATGAGCCACTGCCTTTGGCTCCTACTCAATCTTTTACTCTTAGTTTATATGTTATTTATTCTGGTGAGCCCTTCCTGATTCCCACTCCCAATCTATGAAACTCCAGCCTGAGCTAGGTGCCTCAGCAAGAGGTGTATATAACACTTTCAACTTCCTCCTATTGCAAAAGAAATTGTTCTGTATTGTGGTTGTTTGTTTAATTGTCTGTATTCTCTGGTAGAGGATGATATGGTTTGGCTGTGTCCCTACCCAAATCTCATCTTGAATTGTAGCTCCCATAATTCTCATGTGTTGTGGGAGGGATCCAGTGGGAGGATTTAATCATGGAGACTGGTTTTTCCCATTCTGTTCTTGTGATAGTGAATAAGTCTCATGAGATCTGATGGTTTTATAGAGGGGAGTTCCCCTGCACATGCTCTCTTGCCTGCTGCCATGTAAGATGTGCCTTTGCTCCTCATTCTCCTTCCAACGTGATTGTGAGGCCTCCCCAGCCATGTGGAACTGTGAGTCAATTAAATCTCTTTCCTTTATAAATTACCCAGTCTCAGATATGTCTCTGTGAGCAGTGTGAGAATAGACTTAATACAGGGGATAAGTTCTGAGGACCACAGGTGAGTCAGGGACCATGTTTATCTTGCTCATCATGTTAACTCCAATGACTGGTATGCACTTATAAAAGTAAACAAGAAAGATGCTGGCCACAGTGGCACCCATGTAGTCCCAGCTACTCAGGCAGAAGGACTGCTTGAACTCAGGAGTTTGAGGGCATTGTAGCAAGACCCCATTTCTTAAAAAAAAAAAAAAGAAAAAAAAAGTAAGAAAGGAGGAACAAATGAACTGAATGTTTTTCCTTGACTTCAAATTTTTACTCTTGCCTTTATTTACCCCACCTGACCTATCTTTGCCACAATTCCTATCAATAAAAGTTCTACAGAAACCACACATATATAGTCACTCAATTCATAAGGTGATGCTATAGTAACACAGGAAAAGAATAATCTTCTTGACAAATGATTCTTAGTCAATCAGATATCTATATGGAAGAAAGGAATCTTGACCCCACCTCCCACACATGGCAAAATCAATTTCAGACTGATCACATATCCAGATATAAAAAGTAAACAATGTGACTTTTAGAAGAAAAATCTTCAAAACCTTTAGGTAGGCAATGATGTCTCAAGCAGAATACAAAGAGCACTAATTATAAAGGAAAACACTGATAACATTTAGATTAAAATGTATTTTCACTAAAAGAAACCATTAAGAGATATAAAAAGGCAGACACAGAATAGAAAAATAATAGAGAAAAAAATCAACAAAACCAAAACTTTGATTTTTGTAACGATCAAGAAAATTGACAAAGCTTTAGCTCAATTGAACAAAGTAAAAAGGAGAAAAGATTCAAATTACTAAAATCAGGAATGAAAGAGACAGCATCACTACTGATCTTTCAGAAATAAAAAGGATTATAAGGGAATAGTATAAAAAACTGTATGCCAAGAAACTAACTAACCTAGATAAAATGAACAAATTCCTGAAAAGACACAAGTTACCAAAACTGACTTAAGAAGAAATAGAAAACCTGAATATACCTATAACAACTCAAAAGATTGCATTAGTAATAGTAATTAAAAAACAACAACACACTTCTCACGAAGAAAAGCTCAGACCCAGATGGCTTCACTGGTAAATTCTACCAGATGTTTAAAGAATTAATACCAATGCTTCCAAAAAACAGAAAAGGAGAAAATGCTTCCCAACTCATTCTATGAGGCCAGTATTACTCTGATACCAAAACCAAACAAAGACATCATAAGAAAAGAAAACTACAGACCTATATGTCTTATAAATATAAATGCAAAAAGTCCTCAACAAAACACTGGAAACAGAATCCAGCAACACACAAAAAAGATTTTACAACAGGACTAAGTAGGATTTATCACGGGAATAAATTTGGCTTAACATATGAAAATCAATCGATGTAATATTCCATATGAATAGAATAACAGATGAAAACAATATTATTATTATTTTATTTTATTTATTTATTTATTTTGAGACCGAGTCTCACTCTGTCGCCCAGGCTGGAGTGCAGTGGCGCAATCTCAGCTCACTGCAAGCTCCGCCTCCCGGGTTCACGCCATTCTCCTGCCTCAGCCTCCGGTGTAGCGGGAACTACAGGCGCCCGCCACCCCACCCGGCTAATTTTTAGTATTTTTAGTAGAGGCGGGGTTTCACCGTGTTAGCCAGGATGGTCTCGATCTCCTGACCTCGTGATCCGCCCGTCTGGGCCTCCCAAAGTGCTGGGATTACAGGCTTGAGCCACCGCGCCCGGCGATTATCTTGATAAATATAGAAAAAGCATTTGGCAAAATTCAACTCCATTTCCTGATAAAAACACTCAAACTAGAAACAGAAGTGAATTTCCTTAACCTAATAAAGGCCATCTGTGGAAAAATTCATGGGCATCATCATATTTAATGATGAAAGACTGGTTGCTTTCCTCTACGATCGGGAAGAAGACAAAAATGCCTGCTCTCACCTAGTATTCAACCTAGTACTGGAAGTTCTAGCCAGAGCAATTTGGTAAGAAAAAGAAATAAAAGGTATCCAGATTGTAAAGGAAGAAGTAAAATGATCTCTATTTGCAGATGACATGATCTCATATGTAAAAACCCTAAAGATCCCACAAAAAACAAAAAAACCTGTTAGGGCTAATTTTAAAAATTCCTCAATATTGCAGTATACAAAATCAACAGGCAAAATTAGTTGCATTTCTATGCACTAGCAGTGAAAAATTCAAAAAGGAAATTAAAACATTTATGATAGTATCAAAAAGCATAAAATACTTAGGGAAATATTTAGCAAAAAAGGTGAAAGCCTTGTACACTGAAAACCAAAATTTCTTTGCAAAAATTAAAGAAGACCAAAATAAATAAAAATACATCCATGTTCATGGAACAAAAGACTTAATGTTATTAAGATGGCAATACTACCCAATTTGATCTACAGATTCAACTTAATTTCTATCAAAATCCCAGTTGCCATTTTTGTAAACTTGACAAGCTGATACTAAAATTCATGTGGAGTTACAAGAAACCCAGAATAGCCAAAATAATCTTTTTTTTTTTGAGACAGAGTTTTGCTCTTGTCCCACAGGCTGGAGTGCAATGGTGTGATCTGAGCTCACTGCAACCTCCGCCTCCCGGGTTCAAGCAATTCTCCTGCCTCAGCCTCTGAAGTAGTTGGGATTACAGGCATGCACCACCATGCCTGGCTAATTTTTAGTAGAGATGGGGTTTCACTATGTTAACCAGGCTGGTCTCAAACTCCTGACCTCAAGTGATCCCTCCACCTTGGCCCTCCCAAAGTGCTAGGATTTCAGGCGTGAGCCACCACGCACGGCCAAAAATAATCTTGAACAAGGAAAGCAAAGAGGGAGAACAGGAAAAGTTTGAGGACTCACACTTCCTTGTTTCAAAACTTATTATAAATCAACACAGTGTGATAATGGCAGAAGAATAGAAATATAGATAATGGAACAGAATTCAGAGTCCGGGTATAAACCCTCATGTTTATGGTCAACTGTTTTTTGACTAGAATACCAAGATAATTCAATGGGAAAAAAATAGTCTTTTCAACAAATGGTGCTAGGACAAGTGAATATCTACATGTAAAAGGATAAAGCTGGTCCCCTATCTCATACCTATATAAAAATTAACTCAATAACTTGGTCCTCAGTTTTATCAGAAAAAAAAGAAAACAATTCACTCAAACTGGATCATAGACCAAATTTTAAGAGCTAAAACTAGAAAACTCCTACAAGAAAACATAGGAGTAAATCTTCATGACCTTGGATAAGGCAATTATTTCTGAAATATGAAATCAAAAGCACAAGTGACAAAAGACAAAAATAGATGAATTGGGCTTTGTCAAAATTAAAAATGTTTGAGCTGGACATGGTGGCTTACGCTTGTAATCCCAACACTTTGGGAGGCTGAAGTGGGCAGATCACCTGAGGTCAGGAGTTTGAGACCAGCCTGACCAACATGGTGAAAGCTTGTCTCTACTAAAAATACAAAAATTAGCTGGGAGCAGTGGTGCGCACCTGTAATCCCAGCTACTCAGGAAGCTGAGGCAAGAGAATTGCTTAAACCTGGGAGGTGGAGGTTGCAGTGAGCCAAGATCGTGCCACTGTACTCCAACCTGGGAGACAGAGCAAGACTCTGTCTCCAAAAAAATAAAAAAATAAATAAATAAAAACATTTGTGCTGCAAAGGATATCACCAAGAAAGTGAAAAGATAACCCAAAGAATAGGAGAAAATGTTTGCAAATTATATACCTTATAAGGGGCTTGTATCCAGAATATATAAAAAATTCTTTTTTTTTTTTTTTTTTTTTTGAGATGGAGTCTCGCTCTGTCGCCCAGGCTGGAGTGCAGTGGCCAGATCTCAGCTCACTGCAAGCTCCGCCTCCCAGGTTTATGCCATTCTCTCGCCTCAGCCTCCTGAGTAGCTGGGACTACAGGCGCCTGCCACTTCGCCCGGCTAATTTTTTGTATTTTTTTAGTAGAGACGGGGTTTCACCGTGTTAGCCAGGATGGTCTCGATCTCCTGACCTCGTGATCCGCCCGTCTCGGCCTCCCAAAGTGCTGGGATTACAGGCTTGAGCCACCGCACCCGGCCAAAGAATTCTTACAACTCAAAAACAACAAAAATCAAATAACCCAATTTAAAAATGAGCAAAGAAGTTGGAATAGACAGTTCTTCAAAAATTATATAAAAATCACCAATCTGTACATGAAAAAGATGCTCAATATCATTCACTAGGGAAATGCAAATCAAGACCACAATGAGGTACCATTTCTTGCTCATTAGGATGGCTATAATAAAAAAGATGGACAATAACAAGTGTTAATGAGGAAGTGGAGAAATCAGAACCCTCACACACTACTGGTGAGGATATTAAATGCTGGAGCCACTTCAGAAAACAGTTTGGCATTTCCTCAAAAGGTTAAACCTAGCGTTATCATATCATGCAATTCCTCTCCTAAGGTATATGCCCAAGAGAGTTAGAGCCTATGTCTGCACAAAAACTTGTACATAATGTTCACAGCACCATTATTATTATTATTTATTTGTTTATTTTTGAGATGGCGTCTTGCTTTGTCACCCAGGTTAGAGTGCAGTGGCACAATCTCAGCTCACTGCAACCTCGGCCTCCTGGGTTCAAGCAATTCTCCTGCCTCAGCCTCCTGAGTAGCTGGGATTACAGGCATGGGCCACCATGTCCAGCTAATTTTTGTATTTTTAGGAGAGACAGGGTTCCACCATATTGGCCAGGCTGGTCTCGAACTCCTGACCTTGTGATCTGCCTGCCTCGGCCTCCCAAAGTGCTGGGATTACAGGCATGAACCACGTACCTGGCCTTACAGCACCATTATTTATAATAGCCCAACAGTGGAAACAACCCAGTTGTTCTTCACTTGATGAATGGACAAACAAAATGTGGTATATCTATATAATGGAATATTATTCAGGAATGAAATGCTGATGCATGCTACCACATATATGAACCTTGAAAAGTTATGTTAACCAGGAGAAGCCAGTCACAAAAGACCACATAGTGTGATTCCACCTACATGAAATGTCCAGAATAGGCAAATCCATAGAGACAAAAAGTAGAGTAGTGGTTGCCAGGGGCTGGGGAGAGAGGGCAGTGGAAAGTGACTGCTAACGGGCACTGGAGTTTCTTTTGGGGATGATAAATTTGATAGTGGTGATGGCTGCACAAGTCTGGGAATATATTAAAACCACTGAATTGGGCCCTTTACAAAGGTGAACTTTATAAATAAATTCTATCTCAATAGAGCTGCTTTTTTTTTTTTTTTTTTTTTTTTTTTTTTTTAAAGGCAAGCCAGAGATGGCTCATGCCTGTAATCCAAGCTCTAAGCACTTTGGGAGGCCAAGGCAGGTGGATCACTTGAGGTCAGGAGTTTGAGACCATCCTGTCCAACATGGCGAAAACCCGTCTCTACTAAAAATACAAAAATTAGCTGGGTGTGGTGGTGCATGCCTGTTATCCCAGCTACTTGGGAGGCTGAGGCAGGAGAATTGCTTGAACCCAGGAAGTAGAGGCCGCAGTGAGCCGAAATCACACCACTGCACTCCAGCCTGGGCTACAAAGGGAGACTTTCTCCAAAAAAAGGAACTTAAAAAGGCAAGCCATAGGACAACAAAGGACTTATTAATATATTCAGAATGTGGCCAGCATGGTGGCTCACACCTGTAATCCCAGCACTTTGGGAGGCTGAGGCAGGCGAATTGCAAGGTCAAGAGATCAAGACCATCCTGGCCAACATGGTGAAACCCTGTCTCTACTAAAAATACAAAAAAAATTTAGCCAGGTGTGGTAGCGCACGCCTGTAGTCCCAGTTACTTGGCAGGCTGAGGCAGGAGAATCGCTTGAACTTGGGAGGCAGAAGTTGCAGTGAGCCGAGGTCATGCCACTGCACTCCAACCTGGGTGACAGAGTGAGACTCTGTCTCAAAAAAAAAAAAAAGGAAAAATACATACAAATAATAACAAAAATGGGGCCGGGCGCGGTGGCTCAAGCCTGTAATCCCAGCACTTTGGGAGGCCGAGATGGGCGGATCACGAGGTCAGGAGATCGAGACCATCCTGGCTAACACGGTGAAACCCCGTCTCTACTAAAAAGACAAAATCTAGCCGGGCGAGGTGGCGGCGCCTGTAGTCCCAGCTACTCGGGAGGCTGAGGCAGGAGAATGGCGTGAACCCGGGAGGCGGAGCTTGCAGTGAGCTGAGATCTGACCACTGCACTCCAGTCTGGGTGACAGAGCGAGACTCCGTCTCAAAAAAAAAAAAAAAAAAAAAAGGAAGATAACCAAATACAAATTTATGAACTGAGCTGATCACAGTGGTTCATGTCTGTAATCCCAGCTACTCGGGAGGCTGAGGCAGGAGGATTGCTTGTGGTCAGGAGTTCAAGGCCATCCTGAGCAACACAACAAGACTTTGTATTAAAAAAAAGTAAAACCAAAAAATAGACTGAAAGGTAACTTCTTAAAAGATGAACTTCAATTGGCCAATAACATATGAAAAAGTGATCAATTCCATGAATCATCAGGGAATACAAATGAAGCCACAATGAGAGACCATGGCACACATATCAGGATGACTAAAATTAAAGATGCTGGAGATATCCTAGTGTTAGTGAAAGATAGGGAGCAACTGGAATTCTCATACGTTGCTAGTAAGAATGGAAATTGGTACGACTCTTTGGAGAACTGTTTGGCTCTGTTGACTGAGGCTGAATATACACTTATCTTATGGCCTAGCAATTACTCTACTGGAAATATTCTTAACAGAAACATATATACAATCATCAAAATATTCATAGTAGAACCACTGGACAATCACCAAAATGTTCATAGCGGCACTATTCATTACAGACGCACACTAGAAATAACTTTTATATACATCAGACAGCAGAATGGATACACAAAACATAGTTAGATTCACAAAATGAAATACTACTGCAAGGAAAATGAATTATCTTCAACTACATTGACAACAGGAATAAATATTATGAATACAATGTTGTAAGAAAGAAACCAGAAACAGAAGAGTTGACATTGTATCATTCAACCTGCAGACAGGGTCGTTCCAGCATGGTGAAAGTCAAGAGAGTGTTTACCTTTGTCAGAGGTGAACAGAATAGGAGGAAAAGGAAGATATCTCGGGTGCTGATAATATTTTATTTCTTTATCTTCATGCTGGTTACGTGGATGTTGTCAGTTTGTGAAAATATTTTGAGCTGCAGATTTTTTCAAGCTGTGTGTTTGCGTGTCTCTGTGTGTGTACTGCACTTAAATTAAAAAAAAAAAAAAAAAAACTTTACTTAGAAGCATCCTAACCATTCTCCCGGATTCTTTTTAAATACTCCCCTCCCCCAACCTTTTTTTTTTTTTTTTTTTTTTTTGAGCTGGAGAGTCACTCTGTTGCCCAGGCTGGAGTGCAATGGCGTGATCTCGGCTCACTGCAACCTCTGCCTCCCGGGTTCAAGCCATTCTGCCTCAGTCTCCCAAATAGCTGGGACTACATGCATATGCCACCACATCTGGCTAATTTTTGTGTATTTAGTAGAGATGGGGTTTCACCATGTTGGCCAGGCTGGTCTCAAACTTCTGACCTCAAGTGATCTGCCCACCTCGGCCTCCCAAAGTGCTGGGATTACAGGTGTGAGCCACCGCACCCAGCCAATACTCCTTCATTAATATTCATCAAGTCACAAAGTCTCTGGGATACCTGCAGTTGGAGACAACTCCCCTTTCTCCAAGATTCCACAGCACTTTGTAGAATCCTTGGATGACTCAGCCTCATCTAGAAGCATCTGTAGGGAAAAAAACAAGAGCTTTGGAGTCCTGGGTTCTAGTGCAAGCCGCTTCCCAGGTGGGTGACCATAAGCAAATTCCCTACAGCTGTTCAGTTCTTAGCTACACACAGCATGAAGTGATTCTGCTGATATAAGGGGCTCAGGTAGTTGCTGGAATCCCCAGAAGACCCGAGCTAGGCTCAGAGGTATGCTGCAGGTGTGTCTAAATCACATTAAAGAGCTCATCTGGTGCAGGCACCATTTCGTTGCTGTGGGCATCACTCACATAGCCAACCCTATGGACACTCAGTAATGTACTGCTACTAGAATCCCTGATATAGCTGCCTCTTGAAATGGAGGGTGCCATATACATGCCACCAGGGCAGATTCTGCACAGTTCCTGCCCCTTTATGTTACCAACTTTTAGATGCAAAGTCCATGGCAGGAGTGTCTGTCAATCTGATTAGCAGGAGTCCGGGTCATGTCCCTCACCCTTGCTGCAAGGGATTCTGGGAATAGAAGTATCTGGTCTCTTCAACTTTCATAGCAGGAGGTAGTCTGGGCTTTTCCCAAACATGACAACAGTCACCAAAAGAATGACAAATGTTCATTGCATCACTCAAGGACAAGTTACCTTCCTGAACCTGTTTCCTGATCCATAAAATAGGATAATGATGGCTCCTATGGATAGGAGTTATAAGGATTAAAGTTGCTGGTGGTTATAAAGGGTCTATTCTCTGCCTGGCACATAGTAGGAGCTTCATTTATGGTGAACATCATTACCGGTGTTTTAGGGTTCATTCTAAGGTCTCCAACAGTCCCCATCCTTGGCATGTCAGTGTCTCTTGTGTTCTAACTATAGGCTGTGAAATGGGATTTCTTTTGTCATATCTGAGCAAGTTAACAAGTTTTTCAACTCACAGAAAGGTCTGTTGACAGCCAGCCCATCTTCAGTCTTTAAAAGTGATGATGCAAATGACACAATGTTTGAAAAGACTTCCCCTTAGGACTTCTTTTTTTTTTTTTTTTTTTTTTTTTTTGAGATGGAGTCTCACTCTGTCGCCCAGGCTGAACTGCAGTAGGACAATCTCGGCTCACTGCAAGCTCCGCCTCCTGGGTTCAAGCGATTCTCCTGCCTCAGTCTCCCAGGCAGCTGGGATTATGGGTGCCCACCACCACACCTGGCTACTTTTTGTATTTTTGGTAGAGACGGGGTTTCTCCATGTTGGCCAGGCTCATGTTGAACTCTTAACCTCAAGTGATCCGTCCACCTTGGCCTCCCAAAGTGCTGGGGTTACAGGCATAAGCCACCATGCCCAGCTGTCTTAGGACTCTATTTTGTCAGGGAAAGGAAATTTTAGAAAAGGTATTTGTTAACTCTAAACTTAACTGAAATCAACTCAACACGTTTGATTTAAACCTTTTTATTGTCAGATATTTTTCTTGAAGCATTTATTAGCTTTGATTGCTTCGCGGCCAAATAAGGCAGCATCTGCTAAGAAAGGCACCTCATCAGAAACAAAATACATAACCACGTGGTGAGATCCCCACACGAGACCAGCTGCTAACTCCTTGAGAGCAGCAATTGTGTCTTAATGTACTTAGTAGCACCTCAACTTGCACATAGGAATCCTTCTTACAGGATGTTTACTGAGTTATCTTCATTAGTCAAAAACGAGACACTCAAATCCTTTTATTTGCCTCGCCCTCACCACTCCATCTCCCACTCTTTCCTCCACCTCCAAGCCTTCGTTTAGCAAGAGAACATATACTAGAGGGTAACCCCTAGAAGACTGCACTGTGGGCAGAAGAGTCTAGTTTCAGGGTTGAAATATGCTTTGAGACAGGGTCGGCCTCTGTCACCCCAGATAGAGTGCAGTGGCGCGATCTCAGCTCACTGCAACCTCTGCCTCCCAGGCTCAAGCCATCCTCCTACCTCAGCCTCCCAAGTAGCTGGAAATACAGGTGTGCGCCACCACAGTTGGCTAATTTTTGTATTTTTTTGTAGAGACGAGTTTTTACCATGTTGCCCAGGCTAGTCTTGGACTCCTGGGCTCAAGCGACTGACTGCCTCTGACTCCCAAAGGGCTGGGATTACAGGCGTGCACCACCACAGCTGCCCCGAAACAACTTTTTCGAGCAGAATATGTTTAGGGGAGCATATTTGTTTATGGCTTGAGCCCTCAAATAAATGGCTTTGCTCTGGTTAGATGCCATTCTACCCCTTGCTGCTTGGGCCTGAGTAGTAGGGTGAATGAAGCAGGAATCCTTAGCACTTGGATGTGTTGAGAAGGGGCTCCTTTGGCCATGATCATGGACGCCCAAAGGAGCTAGAAGTGGCTTTCCTCTCATCTTCAGCCTGGAAGCCAGAACTCTGATTTCTACTCAAACACATGGACAAACCCGTGCTCCTCTTGTTCAGCCCATAAGAGAATCTGTGGTGCTTTGAGCTGGGCCGGCAGGAGTGTGATATAGCACAACAGATGGACTTTGGAGTCAAGAGACCTGGTTTTGAGTCTTGTCTTTGTGACTTACTAGCTGTGTGACTTTGGGAAAGTACTTTTTTTCTCTCTCTTTGAATCAGAAAATTTCACCTGTTTTGGAAAAAAATAATTCCTCCCCAGGTTATTGGGAAAATTTAATTCTATGAGATACTTTATGTGAAATCACCTTGCAAAGTGCCTGGCACTTCGTGGATGTTTAACACAGTAGGAAGAAATGATGACCAGGGAGGAGGAATTTGCCAGTATTTCTCCAGAGCTATTCCACAGAGTATTTTTACAGTGGGATGTCATGACCTGTGTGATCCTGGGTCAGACCTCTTACCTCCCTGACTCTTGATTTCCCCTCATAAGGGATTTCTCTTTTTATGAGACACAGTTTTACTCTGTTGCCCAGAGTGGCACGATCTCGGCTCACTGCAACCTCTGCCTTCCAGGTTCAAGTGATTCTCATGCCACAGCCCTCCCTAGTAGTGGGATTACAGGTGTGCGCCACCATGCCCAGCTAACTTTTGTATTATTAGTAGAGACGGGGTTTCGCCATGTTGGGCAGCCTGGTCTCAAACTCCTGACCTCAAGTGATCCGCCCGCCTCAGCCTCCCAAAGTGCTGGGATTACAGACATAAGCCATGACACCCAGCCTCAAAAGGGATTTCTGACCCCAAGAGGGAGAGACTCCTAAAATTTGAGGTTAAATGTCAAAGTGTGTCACTCTCTGTAACAGAATAGAGATTTATTACCTTGTTTCCAAGATGCCATCAATTATAAGATACACAATTTATTAAAAACAACTTTTTGAGAGGAAGTAAAGAACTACAATTATATTAATGAACCCATCAATTGCAAGATATGTTCTGATTTCAGAATCATTAAAATGTGAAGGAATGTCTATCTTGCAATTGAAAAAAACCCTATAATAATAATAATGTTGGCTCCTACGCTGGGCACTGTAGTCCATGCCTGTAATCCCAGCACTTTGGGAGGCAAAGGCAGAAGGATCATTTGAGGCCAGGAGTTCAAGACCAGCCTGGGCAACACAGTGAGACCCCATCTCTACAAAAATAAAAAATAAAAAAAATAGCCTGGTGATGTGACACATACCTGTAGTCCCAGCTACTCTGGAGGCTGAGGAGAGAGAATCCCTTGAGCTCAGGAGTTCAAGACTCTGGAGGCTGAGGAGGGAGAATCCCTTGAACCCAAGAGTTCAAGGCTGCAGTGAGCTGTGAGCGTGCCACTGCACTCCATCTCAGGTGACAGAGTGAGGCTCTGTCAAAAAAAAAAAAAAAGAAAGAAAGAAAGAAAAAGAATCCTGGTTCCCACTTATTAAGCATCTCCTGGGTGCCAGGCACCATGCTCCAGATGTTTTCCTAAGTCCTTCACTTGTGATAGTGCCCCAGTGAGGCAGATGTTATCATTTCCACTTCATGGTTAGGAAACTGAATATAAAGAGGTTGAGTCACTTTTCCAAGGCCACACAACCAGGAAGTAGAGCTTGGATGGTAGGATTTCTTAATTCCAAATACTTTCTCTTCTGGGTAGATTGTTCTCCAGGCTAAGGAGTCAGAGATGAGGTCTCTGTGGAATAGAAATGGGTTGTGAATGTGTTGCTTTGAACATGTCTTGAATCTGCAAGGTGACCAGGAAGGACAAAGGTAACATAGATAGAGTCGTAATCTAATTAATCTCCAAATACTGGTCCTTGGAGGCAAGGCGTTAACAGGACAGTCAGGGTTGCTCAGAATCCAGATAGAGGGGAGCCAAGGACTGAGACAGTCAGGGTTGATACAGCTCAGAGTGGGAGAAGGACCCTGATCAGCCACAAGGATCGTTCCAGGCCCACGGACAACGCAACAAGCTCTTACCCTAGAGGCCACTATTCCCCAGAGTCACCCTGTTCCTTCATTCACTCTTTACTAATGAAGCAGAAATCTTTTGAGAATCATTTAGTTCTTCTTGCAACCTTTCTTCAAGAGGGGAATATGTGCTGAGCAATCGTCATGAGCCAGCAGGCGGAGATGTAGTACTGGAACAAGTTATACATTAACAAGGTTTTCTGGTTAGTTAGTCCAAGTTAGTTCCCCTGTGCCTGGTTATGGGATTGAATGTTTTGCTCTGTGAAGCTGTGGATATGACGCTTCATCTGATATGAACCCTGTGACAGATCCTATTGTGATACTCTCAGCAGTGCTCCCTGACACCTGGCTCCTGGGCTATCTGTCTATCTGTCTAACTACAGTGTTGGGGAAAGCCAAGCCCACATTGGTGGATTCCCAACATAGCTCTACCTCATCAGATGACAAAAGAATGTTCTGCAGCTTTTTGGTGGGGTGGCAGCAAGCATGTGGACATAGCTGGGGTAGGGCAGGGCAGACAAGGTTGAGGATTGCTGGAAGCATCAGAGATTGCGTCAAAGATGTCTCTGTCGACCCGACCAGAAGAAACTCATCTTGAAGCTGCCAGAGAGTGTGCCTCTGGGTCTTGACTCTGGAGAGGCTCTTTGGACAGTGGTGGAGATAGCGCCAGGATAGACGTCACCGAGTCTCCACATGGACGTCAACAGGGCTGAAGGTCACAGTTGGAGGGTGTTGGCTGCCGTTGTTGTTTGGACCCACGGCAGAAGGGGTGGTTGGCTTGGGGCCCTTGGGCTCCAGTTCCCGCCTTGTCCTCATTTTCCTGTAGGGAGATAGTGTGCACATGGTTGAGTCTTTCCCATGGTATGCCGTGGGGAATGGGCTCTGTGACTACAGTTCTGGCCAACAGATTAATGTAGATTAACATAGACATTAAATCACGTTGCTTACTTGCCGCCACAGAATTTTACAACTGGAAGGGACCTTACGCATCAGCTGGTCTGTCCTTCAATTTTTTCACTTAGATCAGATATTTAATTGTATTTGTTTCTATTAAGGAATGAGTAAAATGTCAGAGGTGGCTATATAAAAGATAAAAATAAAGATATTACATTTTTTTATATTCCAAGTTGTAGCATGTGTTACATTTTCCAGCCTCATTATGCTTGCTAAGTTTATTGCTAGAAATATTTAAGAACTTTTTACATAGTTGAAAAGGGAATGTACTTAAAACATATATCTTGGCTTCATTTAATATGCTATAAAATTCAATAATGAATAGCAATTATGAATTCTTTTTTTTTCTTTTTTTGAGACAGAGTCTCGCTCTGTCACCCAGACTGGAGTACAGTGGAGCAATCTCGCCTCGCTGCAACCTCTGCCTCCTGGGTCCAAGTGATTCTTCTGCCTCAGCCTCCCAAGTAGCTGGGATCACAGGCGCCTGTCACCATGCCCAGCTAATTTTTGTATTTTTTATTAGAGATGGGGTTTCAACATGTTGGTCAGGCTGGTCTCGAACTCCTGACCTCAGGTGATCCACCTGCTTCGGGCTCCCAAAGTGCTGTGATTACAGGCATGAGCCACTGCACCCAGCCAAATTTTTGTATTTTTAGTGTAGATGGGGTTTCACCATGTTGGCCAGGCTGGTCTTGAACAGCAGGCAAGTTATCCTTCCTGCTTGGCCTCCCAAAGTGCTGGGATAGCAGGTGTGTGCCACTATGCCTGGCCAACAATTATGAATTCTCATGTCTTCATGATATTTCATCTTGCTGACATATATATATATATATATATATATATTTTTTTTTTTTTTTTTCTTTTTTGAGACAGAGTCTTACGCTGGTTGCCCAGGCTGAAGTACAGTGGCACAATCTCAGCTCACTACAGCTTCAACATCCCAGGCTCAGGTGATTCTCCCACCTCAGCCTCCCAAATAGCTGGAACTACAGGTGCACACCCCCATGCCTGGCTAACTTTTTGTATTTTTAGTAGAGATGGGGTTTCCCTATGTTGCCCAGGCTGGTCTTGAACTCCTGGATTCAAGCAATCCACCTTCCTTGGCCTCCTGGGGTGCTGGGATTATAGGCATGAGCCACTGTGCCCAGCCTCATAATTACTTGTTTAAAATGTCAAATCTTCAGGGAAGTTGCACAAATAGTACAGTTAATACTCTAATACTCTTGTTACAATTTGAATGTGGCCCCCAAAAAGCCTGCATTGGAAACTTAATCCCTAATTCAACAGTATTGAAAGGTGGGGCCTAATGGGAGGTGTTTAGGTCATAAGGACTCCACCTCATGATTCCATTAGTGCCAATTATAAAAGGACTTCATAGGCTGTGAATTTGGTCTCTTGCTCTCTCTTTGCCCTTCTATCGTAGGATAACAGAGCAAGAAGGCCCTTACCAGATAATGGCCCCTCAATATCTTAAACTTCCCTGCCTCCAGAACCACAAGAAATAAATCTCTTTTCTGTATAATTTACCCAGTCTCAGATATTCTGTGATAGCAGCACAGCATGGTCTAAGACAGCCCTTCACTGAACAATTCACTAATTACTAACAATTTGTCACATCTGCTTTTTTTTCTCTCTCTACTACTTTATCTTTCTCTATTGTCACACACAGTTTTTTAAAACCATGAACCATTTGTGAGTTGCAGGAATCATGCCACTTCACTCCTAAATACTCCTAGGAACAAAGACATTTTCCAATGTATCTATAATGCAATTATCAAGCTTTGAGACTCTTCATTTTAAACATGACAACATATAGGCAGGAGGAGGTTAAATAACTTGCTTGATTTTGACAAACCAAAGACTACTGAACCCAGGTTTCTCAATTCCCAGCCCAGGCCTCAGTGCAAACAGGGTGGGTTGAGTGGATTCTCCATTCAGATACGACCTAAAAAAGAGGTTCAGAGCTCCAGTAACAATGGAGAGAAATAAAGGGTAGACATTGGGGTTTGATGCCACTTCCTGGTTTGGGATAGACCCAAACTGTTATACCCTAAATATATTTTTTTAAATAACCTTTTTAATGTTATTATTATTACATGTAATTGTGGGAGTCTTTTCTTTGAAGCCAGATGAACTTAGGTTTGAATCCCAATTGTGCTAATCAGGGCTTAAGAACCTTGGGTATACAATTTAATCTTTCTGTATGTGTTTCTATACCTACAAAATTGAGGATAATAGTAGTATCCACCTTGTGAGGTTGTTAGATGAGGATTAAATGCATTAACACATGTAAGGAGCTTAGAACCATGCCTGGCATGTGGTATGAGATCAATATACTTTAGCTACCTTTATTTTATTTATTTATTTATTTATTTATTTATTTATTTATTATTTATTTAATTTTTTGAGATGGAGTCTCACACTGTCATCTGGACTAGAGTTCAGTGGTGTGATCTCAGCTCACTGCAACCTCCATCTTCCGGGTTCAAGCGATTCTCCTGCCTCAGCCTCCCAAGTAGCTGAGATTACAGGCACCCGCCACCATGCCCAGCTAATTTGTTGTATTTTTAGTAGAGATGGGGTTTCACTATGTTGACCAGGCTGGTCTCAAACTCCTGACCTCGTGATCCTCCCGCCTCAGCCTCCCAAAGTGCTGGGATTACAGGTGTGAGCCACCATGCCCGGCCTAGCTACCTTTATTTTAAAAACTTTTTTTTTTTTTTTCCAGAGACAGGGTCTTGCTATGTTGCCCAAGCTGGTCTCAAACTCTGGGGCTCAAGTGATCCTCCTGCCTCAGCCTCCTGAGTAGCTGGGGTTACAGGCAGAGCCACCACACCTAGCAGCTACCTTTATAAATAATATTCATATTCTTATAAAAACAATGCGTGTTTACTATTCCTCAAAACTTAGGAACATCCCCTTCCCAGCAAAAACTAACAATGTCATCATGAAGATGTACCAGTTGTTAAGACCTTGCTGTGTTGCTCTCCCTTGGATATGTGTATGGGTAACCTATGTGTATGATCGTGATTACCATGTATATATTGTTTTGTAAACTTTGATAATATATTGTAAACAGCTTTCCTTATTAATCCGTGCACTTCTAATACATATATATGTGTGTATATATATGCAAATATATTTTTATAGACAGGGTCTTGCTGTGTTGCCCAGGCTGGACTCAAACTCCTGGACTCAAGCCATCCTCCTGCCTCAGTCTTCTGAGTAGCTGGGATTATCACACTACCACACCTGGCCATGATATCTTTGTAAAGAAATGGCTTCTAGGTCTTCTATAATATGTTTTGTTTATAGTTTTTAAATTTTGAGTTCTTCCCTGAAAATAATTACCTTCCATCAAGGTTGCGACTGAAGGTAATTACACATAAGGTGATAAGTTATAAAATCTATTTTTCGTGTGATCAAATTATATTCTTTTATTTCCCCTTATATGTCTCTAGAAAGCAGAGTCAGGGTACATGCTTCCAGTATTTGTCATCTCAAATACTTATGTGGCCAGCTCATACAACCCAGCAGAGGGATCTCTGAGAGAAGAGGTCTGAACATTCCTCTATTATCTGTAAATTACAAACAAATGTTTACCACAGTGCTCAAGACCATTATCATTGTCATTATCATTATTACATTTAAAAAATACTTCTCCAAGTACAAAAATAGTCACTTTGAAATTCCTTCCACAGAACAGACTCAAAAAGGACCCCCAAGGGTTAAACCATTTACTAAAGGCTCAGGGCTACTGCCAGGCACACGATGGGCACCCACGTATCATCTCCCATGTATTCTGGAGTCGCTGAAGGGGCCAGGCAGTTCTAAAGCCCAGGGCATCCGTACCTGTTGTACCTCTTCAGCAGGATCAGAACCACAGTGAAGATGATGATGACGGCGACCACAACGGCAGCAACAATGGCTCCAGAACCTACAGAAAGGAGAGAAGCAGAGACCGTGAACGTGCAAACTGAACGCAGACTGGGAGGACGCCCTGCTGTGGCACCTCACATCCTCACTGGGTCAAGGGAAGCAGGAGAGAGGGCAACGTCCTGGGACACTCCCAGTTGAGCCCAGGACGGTCACATCTGGAGTGGCTGTGCACCCCTGCCCCGAGCTGCGCTTGAAGGACCCCGTCCTCAGTACATCGTCTGCCAAAACTCTGCCTTAGGCCAAGTCCTGGTTCTTATCAGCTCCGGCACAACCTCAAACTTCTGGGAAACAAACAAGCAACATCCCTCCCCTCTTTTTTTTTTTTTTTTTTTTTTTTTTTGAGAAGGAGTCTCACTCTGTGGCCTGCTGTGGTGCAGTCTTGGCTCACTGCACGCCTTCCGGGTTCACGCCATTCTCCTGCCTCAGCCTCCCAAGTAGCTGGGACTACAGGCGCCCGCCACCACACCCGGCTAAATTTTTTGTATTTTTAGTAGAGACAGGGTTTCACCATGTTAGCCAGGATGGTCTCGATCTCCTGACCTCATGATCCACCCGCCTCGGCCTCCCAAAGTGCTGGGATTACAGGCATGAGCCACCACGCCCGGCCCTCCCCTCTTTTTGATAATGCAAAAGTAGCATGTGATTTTTGTAGAAAATAATTTTGAAAATATAAATATGTGCAAAAGAGGGCGGGAGGTCATTGAAGAACTCATTGGCTCAACAACTGCTGATTGTCTGTATGTGATCATGTTGATGCATAGTAAATATCTATCAGTCAGGCACAGTGGCTCATCCCTGCAATTCCAGTACTTTGAGAGGATGGGGTGGGAGGATCACTTGAGCCCAGGAGTTCAAGACTAGCCTGGGCAACATAGCAAGATCCTGTTTCTGAAATAAAAAATTAGCCAGGTGTGGTGGCATGCACCTGTAGTACCAGCTACTTGGGAGGCTGAGGAGGGAGGATCTCTTGAGCCTGGGAGTTTGAGGCTGCAGTGAGCCAAGACTGTGCCACACCACACTCCAGACTGGGTGACAGAGCAAGACTCTATCTCAAAAAATAAAAACAAATACATAAATAAATATCTGGCTAGGTGCAGTGGTTCACATCTGTAATCCCAGTACTTTGTGAGGCTGGGGGGTAAGGATCACTTGATCCCAGGAATTCCAGACCAGCCTGGGCAAGATGGCAAGACTCCATCTCTATAAATTTTTTTTAAAATATCCGTTATAGTTTTAAAATAATTTAATACTTATACGATTGAATATCTGTCTTAAAGGAAATATTTCTAAATATGGAAAAATATGTACTTGGTAAAAATGGAACCATGGCCAGGCGCAGTGGCTCACACCTGTAATCCCAGCTCTTTGGGAGGCCAAGGAGGGCAGATCACAAGGTCAGGAGTTTGAGACTAGCCTGACCAACATGGTGAAACCCTGTCTCTCCTAAAAATACAAAAATTAGCTGGGTGTGGTTGCATGCACCTGTAATCCCAGCTACTCAGGAGGCTGAGGTAGGAGAATTGCTTGAACCCAGGAGGCAGAGGTTTCAGTGAGCCAAGATCACGCCACTGAACTCCAGCCTGAGTGACAGAGCAAGACTCCATCTCAAAAACAAACAAAAAAAGGAACCATGGTTCACACACTGTTTTATAACAAATCATAATCATCTTTCTGTTTAATTATATATTTTTCTTCATGACTTTCCATGGCTGCATAGTACTCCATTTTTTTGGTGTGCCACAATCTGTTCACCAATTCTCTATTGAGAATACTTAGGTTGTTTTCAGTTTTTCACTATTAAAAATAAGGCTGTGATGATGTTCTTATAGCTTAATGTCTTAGACTCTAATTTCAATATTAGTTCCCAGTTCCAATGTCACACTTCAAGTTTAGTTTCTTTCTTGTTTTTTTTTTTGTTTTTTTTTTTTTTTTTTTGAGAGGGAGTTTCACTCTTGTTGCCCAGGCTGGAGAGTTCAGTGGCGCAATCTCAGCTCACTGCATCCTCTGCCTCCCGGGTTCAATCAATTCTCCTGCCTCAGCCTCCTGAGTAGCTGGGATTACAGGCACCTGTCATTACACCTGGTTAATCTTAGCATTTTTAGTAGAGATGGGGTTTCACTATGTTGGCCAGGCTGATCTTGAACTCCTGACCTCAAGTGATCCACCTGTCTCGGCCTCACAAAGTGCTGGAATTATAGGTGTGAGCCACCACACCTGGCCTCCAATTTCAGTTTAAAGATCAACATCCTTGTCGGAATTGATACTGAAAATATCAAGAACCGCTGGGTGTGGTGGCTGACGCCTGTAATCACAGCACTCTGGGAGGCCAAGGCAGGCGGACCACCTGAGCTCAGGAGTTCAAGACCAGCCTGGCTAATATGGAGAAACCCTGTCTCTACTAAAAATACAAAAATTAGTCAGGCCTGGTGTCAGGTGTCTATAATTTCAGCTACTTGGGAGGCTTAGGCAGGAGAATCACTTGAACCCAGGAGACAGAGGTTGCAGTGAGCCAAGATTGCACCATTGCACTCCAGCCTGGGTGACAAGAGCAAAACTCCATCTCAAAAGAAAAAAAAAGAAAATATCAAGAACCATAAGCATGTTTATACTTTAAAGCAATCTATTTGACTCTGGAGAATTTATCTTATGGGAATAATCCTAAATACAGAAAATGTTGTATGCATGAAGATGTTTATTATGACAATATCCATATTCTAAATATGAGAATGGTTAAATGGTATGGCAACCTATAGAATAAAATATTATACCACCATTTATTTATTATTAGAGGTGGGGTCTTGCTCTGTCATCCAGGCTAAAGTACAATGGCACAATCATAGCTCACTACAGCCTTGAACTCCCAGGCTCAAGTGATCTTCCCTTTTCAGCCACCTGAGTAGCTGGGACCATGGGTACGTGCCCCATGCAAGCTAATTTTTAAAACAATTTTTGTAAAGATAGGGTCCTGCTATGTTGCCTAGGTTGGTCTTGAACTCCTGGCCTCAAGCAATCTTTCTGCCTCAGAGTCCCAAGGTGTTAGGATTAAAGTGTAAGCCACCACTCCTGGTTATATACAATCATTTAAATGAGGATTATGAAGACTATGGTAACCTGGGATCACTTATGATGATGTTAAGTATAGAAAATAGGCCTCGTGCAGTTGCTCACACCTGTAATTTCAGCACTTTGGGAGGCTGAGGAAGGCAGATCACCTGAAGTCAGGAGTTCTAGACCAGCCTGGCCAACACGGCAAAACCCCATCTCTACTAAAAATACAAAAATTAGCTGGGCATGGTGATACACGCCTGTAATCCCAGCTACTCAGGAGGCTGAGGCACGAGAATCGCTTGAGCCCAGGAAGCAGAGGTTGCAGTGAGGCAGTGAGCCAAGATGGCACCTCTGTACTTCAGCCTCGGTGACAGAGTGAGACTCTGTCTCAAAAAATAAAGAAAAAAAAAAAAAAAGAAAATAGAAGAGATTACATACATCAACCCAATATGTATTTATATAGCATATGTTACAACCATTAATATGTGAATACAAGCATAATGTAGAGCAAAAGAAGCCAGATATGAAGGAGTGTATATGGTATATCTATAGGCCATTTATATAAAGTTCAAAACCAAGCAGAACTAATCTATGGTGATAAAAGTCAGACTAGCAGGTCCCCTTGGGTGGGTGGAGGATGGTGATTAGAAGGGGAACCATGACCTCTGGGATACTGGTGGTGGCTCTGCTTTTTGATTTGGGGTCTGGTTGCACAGGTATGTTCAGTTTGTGGCAATTCACCCAGCTGGGCACTTATGATTTATGCACATTTTGAATGTAAGTAATGCCTTTATAAAAAGTTAAAAAGCAAACAACCATGTGCAAATATTCATAGGAAGAAACGCTGGAAGGGAAGAAACAGAGAGGGCAGGAAATGCATCATGGGGCAACTTAGCTTATTTTCCTTCTTGGGGAGACTTTAGTTCTGAGTTTTGCAACCTCAGCTGGCTAATTCTTTGTTGGGGAGGCTGTCCTGTGCGTTGCAAGATGTTTAATCTTATCTCTTGCCTCTATCTACTAGATGCCACTTGCAATTCCCCCAAGTTCCCCCCAACCCCACCAAGCCGTGACAACCAAGATATCTCCAGACAATGCCAAATGGCCCTTGGTGGTAGGGTTGCCAGATAAAATCAGAATTTTAAACAAACAATGGATACCATTTTAGTATAAGTGTAGCAGGACGAGCCACAGACAAAACTCCTCAGACACTGGATTAAAGAAGGAAGTGGTTTATTCAGCTAGGAGCGTCGGCAGATTCGCATCTTAAGAGCCGAGTTCCCCGAAAAAGAAATTCTTGGCCTTTTTAAAGGCTTACAACTTTAAGGGGTTCACATGAAAGGGTCGTGATGAATCGAGCAAGCGTGGGAAACGTGATGGGGGCTACATGCATCAGCTAACAGAACAGAAAGTTTTACAATTCTCGTGCCTCAACCTCCCAGGTAGCTAGGACTACAGGTGTGCACCACCACACCCAGTTAATTTTTGTATTTTTAGTAGTAGAGATGGGGTTTTACCATGCTGGCCAGTCTCAAACTCCCAACCTCAGGTGATCTGCCCACTTTGGCCTCCCAAAGTGCTGGGATTATAGGCGTGAGTCACTGCACCCAGCCAAGAACCACTACTTTCAGTTCAATAAAAACAGAATTATTCTCATCTTCCTGTTAGTGATTCTGTCTACCCTGCATTTCCCTCAAAACTGTTTGGAGACATACCTCCTCAGGCCTCTGTAGGTCTGCCCACCCAGCAAGGAGCAGGATAGCCCATGGGACCCCGTCCTGGGAGCAACCCCTTCTGAGTCTTCAAGGAAGAGACACATCCTGCCATTAATCCAGCCACCTGCCAGAACCACAGCCTGAAGCTGTTTATCACAGTGAAACACTTTCCCTGTGTGAAGGGAAGTCTGTCCCATGCCCAGGGTTATATGTGTAGCCAGCTGAAATGGCTGACACACACCCAAGTGTCTCCTTATACAATCAGTTGATTTTCTGAAGAGTCATCCTGAAGTTTTTCCTTCCGGTGACCACTTGTTCACGGCAAATGCCTCCCCAGAACTCATTCTTCCCACCTACATTCATTTACTCTTTCATCAGTTGATGGGATGTTTTTTTGCCTTGCAAAATAGTATAAAAATAGCTACTTGGGAATTTTGTTTGTTTGTTTGGAGACAAGTTATCACTCTGTTACCCCGGCTGGAATGTAGTGGCACAATCTCAGCTCACCGCAGCCTCAACCTCCCAGGCTCAAGCAATCCTCCTGCCTCAGCACCTCCCGTGTAGCTGGGACTCCAGGAGCACCACCACCATGCCTGGCTAATTTTGATATTTGTTGTAGATATGGGGCCTCCCCATGTTGCCCAGGCTGGTCTTGAATTACCAGGCTCAAGCAATCTGCCTGCCTTGGCCTCCCAAATTGCTGGAATTACAGACATGAGCCACCATGCCCAGCAGTGGCTACATTTTAAGGTGACCCAGGTAGAGCCATTTTACAAGAGATTCAAATTTCAGTGCCTTCTAGGTCCCAAGACTTTTTAACGAAAACAATAGCAATTGTAGTAGTAGTAATATTTTTTTGTTTGTTTGGGAGACTCACGCTGTTGCCCAGGCTGGAGTGCAGTGGCACGATCTCGGCTCACTGCAACCTCTGCTTCCCAGGTTCAGTTGATTTTCCTGCCTCAGCCTCCTGAGTAACAGGTGCACACCACCATGCCCAGCTAATCTTTGTATTTTTAGTACAGATAGGGTTTCACTATGTTGGCCACGCTGGTCTCGAACTCCTGACCTCAAGTAATCCACCTGCCTCAGCCTCCCAAAGTGCTGGGATTACAGGTGTGAGCCACCACACCCAGCCAGTAGTAATAACAATAATCATCATCATTAGGTACTTTAGTATGTACCAGAGGCTGTGCCAAACTGTCGACCTGGATTATCTCCTTTAGTCATCACAACTGCCTTACGTGGTAGCTTCTTTAATATCCCCATTGTATAGATGAGGAAAAGGAGGCACAGAGCAGTAAAGTCATGTGCTCTGTCTCAAAAAAAAAAAAAAAAAAAAGAGACACAGTCCAGTCCCCAGTTGTCCCCACAGGAAGACTCCCACTTGCTATTTCAGACAGAAATAGCCATTCTGTCCCCCACCCTTCCACAGCAGTGCCCTGCAAAGAAACACCACTGAGGCATGTGTCCATTGCTTTGTCTGCCATTAATGCTGCAGTTGGCTGGTGGCAGAACTGGGCCTGAGACCCAGGCATTCCACGTCCGGAGCCCATACTCTTAACCTCTGCACTGTGACCATGACCGGCCATCCCTCCCCAAGCCTCCAAGCCAAGTTGACCTTACTCTTATACAGGAAGTCTTCTCCCCTGGTGGTCATATTCAATGAGAAGAAGGTGGTATCCCCCAGAGGGGTGGCTGTGGTCATCTCGATCCTGATGAAAAAGAAGAAGAAATGTTGTTTAAAATTAGATAAATCCTTATTATTGCTACTTGATGCCTCTTTTGGTCTTTATCTGGATGACTGTAGAATATTCAAGCATGTAGTTTCTCTTGGCAGCAAGTAAATACAAAACCCATTATTAGATACCGTGGCATGGGGAGGAATTTAATACTAATACCTGACATTTGTAAGGAACTTTGTTTTTCAAAACGGTTTAAATTTATTCAACAATATTTACTCAGCTCCTTCAAACATCTGGATCAATCTCTTGAAACTATGTGAGGTGAGTTACTGTTGCCATTTTACTGGTGAAACCAAAGTCCCCAAAGCTACCTGGAGTCCCAAGTTAACCTAACAGAATTTAACCCAAGATGTCAATCTTCCACTCCGGTGGGCTTTTCTCCAATGACTGCAATGACACTTGAACTGGCATTCCTACTTTTTTTTTTTTTTTTTTTTCCTGAGACAGAATCTGGCTCTGTTGCCCAGGCTGGAGTGCAGTGGCACCATCTCGGCTTACTGCAAGCTCCTCCTCCCGGGTTGACGCCATTCTCCTGCCTCAGCCTCCCGAGTAGCTGGAACTACAAGCGCCCGCCACCACGCCCGGCTAGTTTTTTTTTGTATTTTTAGTAGAGACGGGGTTTCATCATGTTAGCCAGAATGGTCTCAATCTCCTGACCTCGTTATCCGCCCGCCTCAGCCTCCCAAAGTGCTGGGATTACAGGTGTGAGCCACCATGCCCGGTCCGCATTCCTACTTTTAAAGGCTTTACTATCTGAGGAGGCAAAAATAAATAAACAAATGGATGAAAAATTAACTATGATTTAAACAAATTTTTTTTGAGACAAGTTCTTGCTCTGTCACCCAGGCTGGAGTGCAGTGGTGCAATCACAGCTCTCTGCAGCCTCGACCTCCCTGGGCTCAGGTGATCTTCCCACCTCAGCTTCCTGAGTAGCTGGGACGACAGGCATGTGCCACCACGCCTGGCTAATTTTGAACTATGATTATCAAGCAGTCAGTGACATGAGCCATTGGGCTGTGAGGAACAATTTCATGGGAGAGATACAGTCGAATACGCCTTGAAAAATGGGCATGGTTGGGGCGTAAGGGGAGAGAACAAAGGCTGGGTCGTACAAAGCCTTCAATCAGAAGACAGTTAATGCAGTTTGGGAATCTACCATGTACCAGGCTCTGTCTCAGGAGACTTCACACACTATATTATCTGATTTAATCCTCTCAGTCACTGAGAAGTAGCCGTCATCTACCCCTCCTATTGAGCAAGCTGGGACTCAAGGTGGTTGAGTGAATCAACCGGTCATACAAGTAGGAGGTGGAGCTTGGACTCACTCTCTGACTGTACAGTGTATTTTTTTTACCCTGGGGCCACTAAGAATCAAAATGCACAAGGCTACAATGTTACATTTGAGGGGTGAGCCAGGATTTACAGTTAGTATGATGTCACCACTGGAAAGAAGTGTTGAGATCCTCCACCAAGAACCATAATCTAAGCACAATGATATTATAAATAATCACTCTGGGCCTGGCATGGTGGCTCATGCCAGTAATCTCAGCACTTTGGGAGGCTGAGGTGGGAAGATCACCTGAGGTCAGGAGTTTGAGACCATCCTGGTCAACATGGTGAAACTGCATCTCTACTAAAAATACAAAAATTAGCCAGGCATGTTGGTGGGTGCCTGTAATCCCAGCTACTTGGGAGGCTGAGGCAGGAGGATCACTTGAACATGGGAGGCGGAGGTTGCAGTGAGCAGAGATTGCACCACTGCACTCCAGCCTGGGCGACAGAGTGACTCTGTCTCAAAATAAAAATAAAAATAAATAAATAATCACTCTGAACTATAGGCATCAAGAATATAAGGAAGCAAACCAACTTCATTATTTTAGAGTGGCATTTTTACTCCAGCTGCTGACAATCACGCAGCGTCTACCTCACGCAGCGTCTACCTCAAGAGAATTGCCTAGGCTTGTTTGTAATCTTAAGAAACCATAGGCCTCAACACAGCCATCTACTGGAGAAAGAGATATTCTGGACACTTTTTAAAATGGTGCATAAATTTATTTTCTTTTTAAAAGTAAGAAATGTTTTTTAAATTATGAAGACAAATATTATAGGAGCCCATGTACTGACCACTCACATTTAACAGATGTTTACAGTCATGTTTTTTTCAGTTGTTCTATTTATTTATTTATTTATTTATCTGAGACGGAGTCTTACTCTGCTGCCCCCGCTGGAGTGCAGTGATGTGATCATAGCTCACTGCAGCCTCAAACTCCCAGGCTCAAGTTATCCTCCCACCTCAGCCTCCTGAGTAGCTGGGACTACAGGCATTCACCACCATGCCTGGCTAATTAAAAAAACTTTTTTTTTTGTAGAAGCTAGGTGTCATTATGTTGCCCAGGCTGGTCTCAAACTCCTGGACTCAAAGCGATCCTCCCGCCTTGGTCTCCCAAAGTGCTGGGATTACAAGCATGATCCCCCATGCCCAGCCCAGTTCTTCTTCTTCTTTTTTTTTTTTTTTTTTTGAGATGGAGTCTCACTCTGTCACCCAGGCTGAAGTGCAGTGGCACAATCTCGGCTCACTGTAACTTCTGTCTCCTGGGTTCAAGTGATTCTCCTGCCTCAGTCTCCCGAATAGCTGGGATTACAAGCGCCCACCACCACATCCAGCTGTTTTGTATTTTTAGTAGTACGGGGTTTCACCATGTTGGCCAGGCTGGTCTCAAACTCCTGACCTCAAGTGATCCACCCACCTCGGCCTCCCAAAGTGTTGGGATTACAGGCGTGAGCCACCGCGCCTGGTCCCAGTTCTTCTTTATAAGAAAAAAAATCAGACATAGCTGAAATCCCTTTTGTATTCTATCTCAATCCTATTTCCTCTCTTCCCCAAAGTAACCACTCCCTTGATCTTTAGTGTGTATTCTCATCAAAGTTTTAAAATGCTTACTACATAACATAGATATATCCATAAACATTGCATATATTGTGGCTGTACATATCTATGAAACACATCTATTAAATATCAACCTGGCACCTACTAAGTGACTGATGCTGTGCTCAGTGCTGGGAATACACAGTGAGTACTAGACGAACTCCTTGGCTTGGGAAGCTCACGTTCTAGTGAGCACGACAGACTACAGGTTTGATCGTATGATTCTGGGGCTCAGAAAACAATCATTCCCCCTGTCAACACTTCAATATCTGGTAGTGAAAGCCCTTCGCTGGCTGGTTCTACCCTCAGTTTTTAACATCTCAGCTACTCACACCACCCTCTGCCAAACTGCTGTGACAACACGGCACTGCCTCTTCCCCCATCATACTTGGTTTTTGCTGCCTCTGGGCTGGCTGCCCCAGGCATTGGCCTCCCCAGTCCTTACCCAAGATCTCTCCACAGAGTCCTTATCTATGGGCTGCAGCTTTCCTGCTCTCCCAACTCTGATGGAAGCAGGGGTCAGCACCCCCCTTGAAACACACACACTAGGGTCGGGCCATCTGCACCCCAGCTCGGGGCTCTGGTGGCAGTGGCCTGCCCCGGGGGCTTCACAGGGTCAGAATGGCCTCTGTGGCCTGGCCCTGTTAATCTATAGGGTGGGCTCTGCCTCTACCTTATCTGCGCTCCCTTAATCCGGGGCCCTTCCTACCACTCCCTAGCTCTTATCTACCCCTCCTTCCAAAGACCAGACCCTCCGGACTCCCAGACTCAGGCTCCCACCAGGAACCCCATGTGACTCTGCTTGACCTCCCCACTCCTGCCACTCTGTCTCGCTGCCTGGGCTTCCTGTCTCCCAACACCTGAAACAGGCTCAGGCTGGCCATGCTCTATTGCTCCCCAAGAAAAAGAATATAGCCTTGAAGACACAGCCCAGGCCAGACATGGTGACTCACGCCTGTAATCCCAGCACTTTGAGAGGGTGAGGTGGGCGGATTACTTGAGGTCAGAAGATCGAGGCCACCCTGGCCAACATGGTGAAACTGCATCTCTACTAAAAATACAAAAACTAGCCGCTTATGGTGGCACACGTCTATAGTCCCAGCTACTTGGGAGGCTGAGGCAGGAGAATCGCTTAAACCCAGGAGGTGGAGGTTGTAGTGAGCCAAGATCGCGCCACTGCACTCCAGCCTGGGCAACAGAGCAAGACTCCATCTCAAAAAAAAAAAAAAAAAAAAACACACAGCCCAGTCCCCAGTCGCCCCCCAAGGAAGACTCCCACTCAGACAGAAATAGCGATTCTGTCCCCTACCCTCCCACAGCAGCACCCTGCAAAGAAACACCACCTGGGGCATGTGTCCACTGCTTTGTCTGCCATTAATACTGCATTTCATTGTCAGGTCCTTGAGGATAGAGACTACTTCTTGTTCTTTCTCATATCCTTCTACCTTCCTCAGATAAAGTGTCTGGGTCTTCTCTCCTTCGCCGTGCAAGGGCTGGAATGAGTAATTGAATTTCTCCCAGCTTCATTTGCTCACCCATAAAACGAACTGCCTCTCCCTTTCCCTAAGGGAGCCGAGAGTGAGCAGTGGGGTATGGAAAGGGTTTTTAAATGCTCACTAAATGGTAGCAAGTATTATAGTGAATATTAGTAAATATTTGCTGAACTAACTTAGAGACAGGGGGATCTGGAGCTGAAAACAAGGAGACATTCTTTCTGTCAAAATAAGCACAAATTAGCCAGCCTGGTGGTGGTGTGTGCCTGTAGTCCCCACTACTTGGGAGGCTGAGGAGGGAGGATCAGTTGAGCCCAGGAGTTTGAGACTGCAATGAGCCGTGATGGCACCATTGCATTCCAGCCTGGGTGACAGAGCAAGACCTTGTCTCTAAAACTAAATAAATAAAATAAAATTTTAAAAGCACAGACAAATATGAGAATTTGGAATGAAAGCCTTTCCCACCCAGCACTGCCCACCTCTACTCTAAGGAGAGATGCTGGCCCTGCCTCAGCCTGTGAAGGGTATTATTACATATTTCCCTAACCTTTCTCCTTCTAGCCTCACCAATATCAAGCTAAGAAGACTCACCAGTGAGGCTTTCATACAATTCCCTTTAAAAACAGAAAAGAGATGCAAAGAGATGGCTGTGGATCAAGGTTTGCTCAGTGAGACAGACATGGAACAATCATTGGCCAACCCAGACCCATGGACATATTCACTGTGAAACCAACATGCACAGAAATGACAGAGCTGCCATCTGAGTGTTTGCCATGTGCCAAGACCTTGCGCCAGATAGCTTCTGTCCACGCCCTTATTTAACTAGCAAAATGCCATGTCAGATAAGTTTTCCTTTCCCCTTCTCTCAAATGAAGACCCTGAGACTTGATCATATAAAGCTAACTCTCGGCCAGGTGCAGTGGCTCACACCTGTAATCCCAGCACTTTGGGAGTCCGAGGTGGGCAGATCACTTGAAGTCAGGAGTTTGACACCAGCCTGGCCAACATGGAAAATTAGTTGGGCGTGATGGCAGGTGCCTGTAATCCCAGCTACTCTTAAGGGAGGCTAAGGCAGGAGAATCGCTTAAACCCAGGAGGCAGAGGTTGCAGTGAGCTGAGATCAGCGCCCTTGCACTCCAGCCTGGGTGACAGAGCGAGACTCTGTCTCAAAAAAATAAAAGATAAAAGATAAAATAAAAAAATAAAAATAAAAATAAAAACATAAAGCTAACTCTCCACGCTTATGTAGCCCCGACGCTACAGAGCTAGTTTGTGAACCTGGGTGTTGCAAACGGCAACATCTGCATCCTTCCTACTGCCCCACCCTGTCTCTGACACACACTGGTTCACTGCAGGAATACAGGGATGCACACACATGCACACATACACACACTGACCAGTAATGCAGCCACCTAAGGCCACCAGGACACAGGCTCCTCTACAGGTCCTGCAGGGGTAACCTCCTGGGTGCCAAGTTCCAGGTGCAGACTGTCTTTTGGATGGACCCAGTTGCTCTTCTCTCTCAGAGAACAGTGAGGAATCTCAGAGCATATCTGGCCTCATCTTGGAACTGAGGGCTCTCAATTGCATCTCTGTTCCTGCTGCATCAGAGAAGGTGGGAGGGAGGGTGGTAGCATAGCCATGGCCAAGGATGTGGGTGTTTTCATGTGTGGGGCCCCAGTACAGTTGTTAACCAAGTGAGGGCCAGCAGGGGCACTTCAGTATCAAACATCCTTAAGACTAAGGGCCATGGCCATAGAAAACAGGGAGAGGACAGGGAGAGGAAGGCCAGTCTTCACTGAAAGAGGCTAATTTAATAATAATAATAATGCACTGTGTGTCAGGCACTGCACTCGGTGCTTTATGATGGAGATCTCACTTAATCCTCATACCAATCCAGTAAGGAGGGCACAGGCACTTTGTCCATTCTGCAGATGAGGAATCTGAGGCTCGGAGCAGAGAAGAAACTGCCTTAACTTCACAAGGCTGATATGAAAACCATGCCAGGATTCAAGCCAGGGTCTGTCCAATTTCACAGCTCCTTCTTCAAAAACCCTCCTAGCAAATCCACAAGGCACAGGTGGCCCAGCATCCAGGGCCACCTGGATCAATGTGGGGCTTTGATGAAAAAACCCACACAGGCCAGGGTTCAGCAGACAGACAAGGGCCCTTGCCCCAGGCCCCTGACCCTGACCCTGACTCCTACCCAACTACTCCTGCCCTTGGCCACACTCTGAGCCTCTGTCTTCAGCAGAGCCTCGATCACATTTACGGAATCTACAAGGGACCTGTTGTTTTCTTGGGTTGTTTACAAAGGCCTGTGTGGGAGGTGAGTTTGGGAAGTGATGGCAGGTCATAACCATTTATTCACGGATCCATCCTTCTCTGACTAGCTCTTGACCAAGTCTAAGAGCTGAATCTGGAAGATAAATGCTGTCGACCCCCACCTATCCAAAATATCTCCCCTGAAGCTTTGCCTTAGGGGTACCCCCTCTCCCTCTGGCCTGGCTTACAAGCTCCTCCCTGGATAAGACAATGGAGAGACTACCCACCCTGGCAGACCGCTCCTCAAACGACCACCTGTAACTCAGAGCAGGTAACCCACGAAAGCCCTCGACCCACCAAAACATTGGGATTGATTTCTCCCAATCTCCTGAGAGAGGGGAGATTTAGCAAGACTTGATCTCCTCCACTCAAGTGGCTCACTACTCCCAAGCAGCTCCTGGAGATATTGGGATGTTTTAATGGTCAGAAAATTGACCTTCAGTCCAGGTGTGGTGAAGTGAACCTGTAATCATAGCCACTCAGGAGGCTGAGGTGGGAGATTCGCCTGAGCCCAGGAGTTTGAGGCTGTAGTGAGCTGTGAGCGAGCCACTGCACTTCAGCCTGGGTGACAGAGCAAGATACCATCTCAAAAAATTAACAGAAAAAGAAAACTGAGTCTTTTCCTCTCAGAAGACCCATCTTTCTCACTAAAGACAGAGCTGTTTTCCTTTCTGTTTCTCTTTCTTTTGCCTATTAAACCTCCACTCCTAAACTCCTAAAAAAAAAAAAAGAAAAAGAAAAAGAAAATTGACCTTCATATTGGCACCTTGTAATTTTTACTTATTGGTGCAAATTATGTCCCCACAAAGGTAAATCTGCTACCTCTTCTAAGTGAAAACCTGTCAGGTTTAAGAGCACTTTTGTGGTGGGGAGTGATGGCTTACATCTATAATCCCAGCATTTTGGGAGGCCGAGGTGGGTGTATTGCTTGAGCCCAGGAATTCGAGACCAGCCTGGACAACATGGTGAAACCTCTTCTCTACAAAAATACAAAGATTAGCTGGGCATAGTGGTGTGCACCTGTAGTCGCAGCTACTTGGGAGGCTGAGGCTGGAGGATTGCTTGAGCCTGGGAGGCAGAGGCTGCAGTGAGCCAAGATCACGCCACTGCACTCCAGCCTGGGCTACAGAGTGAAACCCTGTAAATAAAAGAAAAGAAAAGAAAAAAGAAAAGACAAGGAAAGCAAAGCAAAGGGAAGAGAAGAGAAGAAAAGAAAAGAAAAGAAAAGAAAAGAAAAGAGAAGAAAAGCACCTTTGACCTTTGTGTATGAAAGGCTCAATTCAAACTTTCCGAGTTGGAACAGAGCAGTTAGGGTAGGTGGTATCACCACATCAATGTTACCTCCCACCAATAGGTGGCGATAGTAGTTGGCTGCAGGTTGGTAAACATCCTGTGAAGCCCATCTGTTTTTAAGCAGAGGAGCTTTCTGCCCTTGAAAACAGCAATTGTATGTTCTCTGATGATTTTCTTCTCTGGGGTAAATATTCTCAGCTCCTTCAAACAAGTCTTCAGGTGATGGTGTCCCTCATGGGCTCCTCATTCCTCTGTGTCAAGGGCTCCCCTAAGAACGACCCCAAAACTGGACACATGACTCCAGAGGGGTGCTGACATGTTCAGAATGACAGTTTTCTTGATGCTTATCACATGTGAGCCTGAATTATGCTCTTTACTAGCTGTGTGACCTTGGCCAACTTTCTTCACCTCTTGGTTTTCTGGTCTGTGAAATAGGAATTATAATAGTCACAATTCCATAGCGTTGTGAGAATTAAATAAGATGAAACATGTCATATATTCAGCACAGTGCTGTAGACGATATCTATTGATATTGCCCTGGATTGATAAAAACAAATAGCTCATTGGCCTTATAGGAAGCCACAGCACACTGCTCCTATCCACCTACTGAAAGACGCCCCCTACTGTTTTTCACACTTACCCTTACACTTGTTAATGGCCAAAGCCCCAAGATCACCAAGTGATTTTTTTTGAGATGGAGTCTCACTCTGTTTCCCAGACTGGAGTACAGTGGGACTATCTCAGCTCACTGCAACCTCCGCCTCCCGGGTTCAAGTGATTCTTCTGCCTCAGCCTCCCAAGTAGCTGGGAATACAGGCACCTGCCACCACACCCAGCTAATTTTTGCATTTTTAGTAGGGACGAGGTTTCACCATCTTAGCCAGACTGGTCTCAAACTCCTGACCTTGTGATCCGCGCACCTCAGCCTCCCAAAGTTCTGGGATTACAGGTGCGAGCCACCGCGCCCAGCCGTGAAGGGGCTTTATAAACTACAAAGTGGAAAGACAGCGGCAGTGACAGTCGCATGATGACAATATCATGATGGTCTGCTGTCCAGTCGCCAGGACTCCATTCTGCACTTGTGCAAATGACTTTTTGACAATCAGGACTTTGCATTGATCCCTGTTAGCCTTGACCTTGTTGATTTGGACCCTCAGGAGAGACATTTCAGCTCCTCCTGGATGGCTGAAATGACAGTGCTGTGACACAGCACATTGGCTAGAGGCTCATGACCCAGCAATGACTTTGGGGTTGGGTAGACCTGGATTTTCATCTTTGCCTCATCACTGACCAGCTTGATAAACTGAGCCGCTCTTTCATTTGTAAAACAGGGATAACACCCCCTACCTCGTGGGGTTGTGAGAATAAATGAGATACCACAACTGCTCAACAGAGTGCCTGGAGTGCTCATGGCAGTTCCCAGCCTCTCTTCACCTCTCCCTGACTCCAGTCTGTGTTCTCCCTGCTCTCTTTGTCTCTTTGGAGCTTGAATGCCCTGGTCTCTGGTCAAGTTTTGGGCTGCATTTGGTCAAACTCAGGTATAAACAGGGAGGTCAGGGAGTCAGACCATGAAGCCTGGTGTCCCAAGGAGGGGATCTGAGCAGAGGTTCACCAGGACCTCTGAAGGACCTGATCTTCCTCTCCATCTCCATTGACAGCAGAGACAGAGGAAACAGTGAGATCTCCCCCAGAGAGTCCTGATGGGACCAGTGAGGCACACAGGCTGTGGCTGGACAGGGGAAGAGCAAGCTGTGGATTCATAACCTGAGACTCGGAAAACCGGGATTTCCCTTGTCACTCACTTGGTACCTGATCCTGGAAAGTCTTCTTCCTTCCCTGGACCTTGGTTTTCCTGCCTGTAAAATTGCCCAGTTTGGAGATCATCTCTAAGGGCTTTTCCAACCAGTGATTCTGTTATATGGAACTGTTCACAGTTTCACTCAAGAACTAGTGTCTTCCAAAAGCTTCTTCTTCTTTGTAGATATGGACTCAGGGGATGTGAGGAGAGGGAAGTCAGCGTGAGCAGGTCAATCTGGAAGGCAGCGATCCTTTCTAGAAGGCACTCGAGACTGGAACAAACCAAGGCAGATTCCATGCAGGGACTTTGATTTGGCAACAGCAGTGCACAAGAAAGGAAACCCGGGAATGAACTATGTAGGGTACATAGTCACCCGAGCCACCTGAATCCTACATGGCCAGTTCCTTCACCCTCCATTCCTCTTTGGTCCCTTATCATAAGCTCCCCACCCTATCTGCCCTGTCTGTTCATGGTTCTGTGTATCACAGCTCCCAAAGCTGGGGTAGGAATTCTGCCGAGTGCTCCCCTGAATTGGAGGCCATATGCAATCATATACTGAACATGTGTTCCTTGTAGTTGGAAGCACATTTTCTGCTGCATTTACGCATTCATTCTTTCATCCTGCCATTCACTGATGCCCCCACCCACTCACCGGGCACACAGTCCTTCCACCCGCTCTTCTGTCCATCTGTCCTCCCATCCATTCAACCAGCGCTCACCCTGCACATAGGACTGAGAAGACTCAAAGAGGGCCGTGGGTCTGTTTTAAACCAAAGAACAATACATAAATAAATAAAATAAAAACCAAAAAACCAGAGGGGCCGAGGAGATTACGTCCTGAGGAACTCAGACCAAAAGGATGAGAAAAGGAATTGTTTCCTTTCAGAATCTTTTCTTCAATCACATGTACTGGACATCAACCCCACCCCCGCCGCCCACTCCATGCCTAGCCCAGCAATGACCACAGAAAGGTGCCTGATCAATGTCATACTGCAGTCCTAGGGCAAAGGCCGCAGCCTGTGGCTCTGGAAGTCTTGGCTTCAGGCCCATCACACCTGTGAAGTAAGACCCACCCTGACAAACAGCGGCTCAGATGTCCTTTGGTCTGATTTTTGTGGCCTGCATTGTAAGGAAAGGGGACTCCAGGAGCTTCTGACCCAAGACCTGCAGATATGATAAGCTGTATGTGCTAAGAGTTATAAATAGAAACCCCAGCTGGAAGTGGTCACAAGGCTTATTTTGCTGGTGCCAAAAGTGTGGCACACACAGTGCCAGATGTCGGTGGGAGGAAGAGACCCGTGGACATTGTGGTAGAGATTGACTGAGAGCTAGAATGTGACCTGTGGCTTCCATCTGTCTCTCAGTCTTTGGGCTCAAGCCAAGGACCCAGCCCTTGAGAGTCCTCGACCTCCGTATGAGCACCCACGTAAATCTCCAGGTGTCCCACTGTCCCTGTGGGGCAGGGGGAGGCACAGGGTTAATGGGTTTATGCCCCTCAGTGAATATGTCAGAGGGTAATAATGCCACCTCGATGTTCTAGGCCAGGAGGAAAGGAAGCCAACACTCAAGCAGTCCCTACCCGAGTGCCAGGCACTGTGCTGTCACATGCTTTCCCATTCAATCCACACAACGAGGCAGGTCTTTTCATCTCCACTGTGCTGATAGGAAAGGGAGGCCCAGAGAGGTTAAGGGGCTTAGCCAAAATCTAACAGCAGGTCGATGGAAGAGCTGAGTCTCAAACTCAGATCTCCTACTCCAAACTGTCCTCGGCGACCCTGGCCCCCAGGAGGTAAGCAGTATTCCTGGGGACACTCTGAGGGCCAGTGACCCTGCTAGAGAAGGACTCTGCTCACTTTTCTTTTTTCTTTTTTTTTTTTTTTTCCTGAGACGGAGTCTTGCTCTGTCACCCAGGCTGGAATGCAGTGGCGCAGTCTCAGCTCACTGCAACCTCTGTCTACCAGTTCAAGCAATTCTCTTGCCTCAGCTTCCTGAGTAGCTAGGATTACAGATGTGTGCCACCACGCCCAGCTAATTTTTTGCATTTTTAGTAGAGATGGGATTTCCCCATATTGGCCAGGCTGGTCTCGAACTCCTGACCTCAGGTGATCCGTCCACCTTGGCCTTCCAAAGTGCTGGGATTACAGGCATGAGCCACCATGCCTGGCCACTCTCTGCTCACTTTTCTTTCTACCTGTTGATATTTTGAGCCCAAGAGGTACAGCCAGGCCTCAGAGTATGGCAGGGTTTCTCATCCTTGGTACTACTGACATTCAGGCCAGGTAATTCTTTGTTGTGAGGGGCTGTCCTGTGCATTACAGGATATTCAGCAGCATCGCAGCATCCTGGGCCTCTGCTCACTAGATACCAGTAGCATCCCCCCAGTAGTAACAACCAAAAATGTTACAGGGCATTTCCAAAAGTCTTTGGGAGACAAAATTTTCTCTGGTTGAGAATCACTGGAGTAGCGCTATTTGGCCTGCCTCTTAACAGTTTCCTCTTCTCTCTATCCAAGAAGATCTAGATAAGAAGGAAAATGTCCAGTCTGTTTTCACGTCTGCGGAGAAACAACCAGTAACAGTGATAATGACGACAATGGCGATGACCAAAAGCACAATTACTACCATTGATCAAGTGCCGCACGTGTGAGTTACCATGCCAAGTACTTTGTATATGTTTTCTCAGATATATCATTCCTATTTTAAAGACAAAGGAGCTGAGGCCCAGAGAGGTTAGGAAACTTGCCCAAGGCATCTGTGCTGACACATGGCAAAGCTCAGATCTGTTCGTTTCCTATTGCTGCTCTAACAAGTTATTGCAAATTTACTGACTTAAAACAACACACAGTAATTTTCTTTCAGTTTAAGAGGTCAGAATTCTTAAGTTGGTCATAGTGGGCTAAAATCAAAGTGTTAGTAGAGCTGTGTTCCTTCTGGAGGCTCTAGGGGAGAATTCATTTCTGGGCCTTTTCTTGCTGCTTCTGCAAACTGCCTGCATTCCTTGGCTCGTGGCTTCTTCCTCCATCTTCAGACCAGCAGCGTAGCATCGTCTTACCTCGCTCTCTCTGATCTCTGCTTCCATCGTCACATCTCCTCCTCTCTCTCTGACCCTCCTGCCTCCCGATTATGAAGACCCTTATGATGACATTAGGCCCACTCAGCTAATCCAGGATAATCTCCTCACCTCAAAGTCATTAACTTAATTACATCTGCAAAGTTCCTTTTGCTGTGTAAACTAACATATTCTCCGGTTTGGGGGATTAGGATGAGGATGTTTTAGGGAGGCCATTATTCAGCTTCCTACATAGGAGTTGGAGTCTTATCTGACTGATCCCAAGGTTTGCACTTTGAATTCACTCCTGCTTCGTCTACACTGCCTTTACACGCAGGACACATAGGCCAAGTACCGTGGGAGGCATTGAGGTGGATCCGATGTGTACAGGGGATGGTAGGCACCAGCAACACATCAGGAGGGTGCGCATGAGAAGGGCTGTGACAGATGGACAGAGGAAGAGTCCCGGAGCCGCCGGGCCACCTGGGGTAGGGGAATAGGGAGTGGGCTCAAGAGGCAGTTGAGCAGGCCTGATTCCTTCCCTGCTGAGCAAGCTGATTTCATGTAAGTCTTAGCACCAAAGTACTTCCAACCTAACTTCAAAGGTATCTATAGTTCATCTTGTCCTGAAGGACCACTTCAGCCCAGCCCCTGTCAGCCCAAATTCTATCCCATCTGTGGGATTTATTTGCCTAGTTAACTCATAACCAGTCTCAAATCTTCCTTTTTAAAGTTCCTCCCTGCCAAGGGCTTAGAAGGTCTTTTGTCTTGTAAGGACTTTAGTCTTATAAATGTCTACTAAAGTAGACTGTCTGCTTTAGGCCACTCCCTGGACGGTTCTGATTTGCAAGCATGTCTTTCAGCTGTCTGGCCCTTCCATGAGCCTCATCAATCCCTTTACAGACTAGAGAAAGTGCACTGGGTTGGTTAGCTGGGTTCTTTCACAGACAGGCAGAGCCTTGGACTTCTCCCAGCAACTCTGAGGCTGTCCAGTAACTTAGGGTGGTTTCTCTAGGCTACTGAACACAACGAATTTCCTGCCTGCAGGAAACTTACAGGTAAGAAGGATGAATTCTAGTTGGCCTTATCTTGACATAAACAAAGTTTGGGATACATCTTTTAAACAAAAGAAAGCAGGGGCCGGTCGCAGTGGCTCATGCCTGTAATCCCAGCACTTTGTGAGGCCAAGACAGGTGGATTACTTGAGGCCAGGAGTTCGAGAGCAGCCTGGTCAATATGGTGAAACACTATCTCTACTAAAAATACAAAAATTAGCCAGACACAGTGGCGGGCGCCTGTAATTTCAGCTATTCGGGAGGCTGAGACAGGAGAATCACTTGAACCTGGGAAGCGGAGGTCGAAGTGAGCCAAAATAGCACCACTGCTCTCCAGCCTGGGCATCACAGAGAGACTTCATCACAAAAAAAAAAAAAAAAAGGCAGAAAGGAAGAAAGGACTTCTGGCTGGTTAAACAAACCAGATGGAGCATGAGTATTCATCTCTGCTTCATCCTGAACCCCCTGACATATGACAGTAAAGGAATCAAGAATCAAGAGGCATCAACTCTCAAGGCCAAAGGGAACAGAAGAGAAAACAACCACACTGGAGAGAGGCCAATCCAGGTGTGAAAGCTGGAAAAGCCAATGACTGAGTATGACTTACAGCCTGGAAAAGGCCAAGGCCCAAACCTACAGACTGGGGAAACCAATTAAAGCTGATTGCACTGCAGAAACCCTCCAAAGACTCAGGAGTGAGTGGGTGAAAGAGAGCACCAAACTTCAGGGTGCCAGGTGGGGCTAAAAAGAGGAAGACGGGCTGGGTGCGGTGGCTCACGCCTGCCATTCCAGCACTTTGGGAGGCTGAGACGGGCGGATCACCTGAGGTCAGGGGTTCGAGACCAGGCTGGAACTTGACAAAACACGGTGAAACCCTGTCTCTATCAAAAATACAAAAATTAGCCAGGTTTGGTGGTGCATGCCTGTAGTCACAGTTACTCAGGAGGCTGAGGCAGGAGAATTCCTTGAGCCTGGGAGGTGGAGGTTGCAGTGAGCCGAGATCGAGCCATTGCACTCCAGCCTGGGTGACAGAGCAAGACTCCATCCCCCCGCCCCCCGAAAAAAAGAGGAAGACAAAAGTTAAGGCACAGCTCCACTCTGCCCCCCTCCACCCCTTCCCTCTGTCCTCACCACTGTGGGCCTCCTCCACCCTGCAGAATAGAGTGAGCTCTGCTCCTCTGCAGAGATAGCCAGGAGGAGGTAGACCTGCACTGCCCGATATGATAGCCACATACAGCCATAGTGAGTTAAAGAAAAATGAATTCCACTTAAATACAATTAAAAATGTAGTGCCTCAGTCGCATTAGCCACGTTTCAGCTGCCCGGCATCTGCTGTGGCTGGTGGCTCCTGCGTTGGACAGCACAGGATTGTGTCAAGTCATTTTGGGCAGTGCTGCTGCAGGCTGTGGCCCTCACAGTGTGGTCCATGGATCAGCAGCACTGGCAGCTCTGGTGCTTTGTTGGGAATGTAGACTCTCAGCTCCACTCAGGCCTGCTGGCCAGAGCCTACCCCTCGGCCAGACCCCAGGCGATTCATAGGCACATTTGTCTGGGAAGCTTAGCTCTGCCAAAGGCTAATCTCTGGCTGAAAAGGGGAATATCACAGCCTAGGCTCTGGGAAACTGAGCAGTCAAAGGGAATAGATCTACAGATACTGATTGACTAGAGGATCCTCTAATACAATGGCCAGGTTCTGTCCAGTCGGCCTATGGAGAGGCTGCTAGTTGACAAGCTCTGCCCACTTCACCTAGAGTTTTAAATGGGTTTTTGTTTCCCTATTTATTTATTTATTTATTTATTTTTGAAACAAGGTCTCACCCTGTTGCTCAGGCTGGAGTGCAGTGGTGCAAATCATAGCTCACTGCAACCTTGGACTCCTGGGCCCAAGTGCAGCCTCCTGAGCAGCTGGGACTACAGGTGCGCACCACCATGTCTGGCTAACTTTTTAAATTTTTAGTTTTGTAGAGGTGGGTCTTGCTATGTTGCACAGGCTAGTCTTGAACTCCTAGACTCAAGGGATTCTCTGGCCTCAGCCTCCCAAATCGCTAGGATTACAGGCATGAGCCACCACCCCCAGCGTGTGTCTTACTTTTAAATAGGAACAGATAGCCAAGGACCATCAACAGACCTTTGAGAGGAGAGAAGTTCCAAGCATGACAAACAGATAGCAAACAAAACAAATGAACAGATGGAGGCATTTAAGGCAAGTAGAGACAATGCACAGAGCAGAAGAAAACATCAATATATTCAGACAGCTAAGATATTGCATCTATAAAACAAGAACAGGATGCTATGAGAAAGGACACTTTTGGGCATGCAGATCTTAAAAAAAAAAAAAAAAAAAACCCACCCTACCCCATGCACGTTTTCCCAGGAAGCCCCTGGAGGATGCACCCACTAAAGTGAGGGAGGCGTGAAGCAAGAGAAGGGCAGGGATTCCAGGGACCAGGGGCTCCAGCCTCTAGTAGGAAGGAGCAAGAAGATGCGGAGGTCTGAGCTGCTGGGCACCGTCTGGGGTAACCAGCCTGACTGGGGTGGGGGAGATTCTGTCAGCCAAATTAAAAATGAAACGTGTAGATTTTCTGATGTGTTTGTCTAGATGGAAAGGAGATCTACTCTTCTCTTCTGTTGGAGAGTTCGGGGGATGAGTTTATGATAGAAAACTAAGCTCTCAGTCAGGTGTGGTAGCTCTCATCTGTAATCCCAGCACTTTGGGAAGCTGGGGCAGGAGGATTGCTTGAGGCCAGGAGTTTGAGGCCAGCTTGAACAGTATAGTGGGACCCAATCTCTACAAAAAATAAAAATTAGCTGGGCATGGTAGCATGTGCCTGTAGTCCTAGCTATTCAGGAGGCTGATATGGGAGGATCACTTGAGCCCAGGAGGTCGAGGATGCAGTGAGCTGTGATCGCACCACTGCACTCCAGCCTGGGAGACAGTGAGAACCTGTCTCAAAAAAAAACAAAAGAAAGAAAGAAAAAGAAAACTAAGCTCCCCCCACAACAGGCTTAGGGATTAAAACCCCTCGTTTCTATTCCAGCTACTCCCCTTCCCACCCCACTCCCAATTTCTCTTCACCACACCACCCACCCTCTGTGGAGGCTCTAGGAAGCAACTCCTTGTCCCAGGATCCTGGAGACCCCAGTTGGAAAACTCCTGAGTCCATTGCCCTCTCTTCTACAAGTGGGGACACTGAGGGCCAGCAAAGCCCCCAGGAGCACATAGACAGAGGAAGGTTCATTGGTAATTTATTTGGTACTTTTTTTTTTTTTTTTTTTGAGACAATGTCTCACAGGCTGGAGTACAATGGCATGATCTCGGCTCACTGCAACCTCTGCCTCCCAGGTTCTCGTGCCTCAGCCTCCTGAGTAGCTGGGATTACAGGCACATGCCACCATGCCTGGCTAATACTTTTGTATTTTTAGTACAAACAGGTCTCACTATGTTGCCCAGGCTGGTCTCCAGCTCCTGGCCTCAAGTGATCCACCCGCCTCGGCCTCCCAAAGTGCTGGGATTACAGGAGTGAGCCATTGCGCCCCGCCTATTTGGTGCATTTTTTTAGACCTCCTTTCTAATTCATTCAAAACAAAATGGGTAACAGCAGTAGCAAGAACCAAACCACCCCTAAATGAGCCATGGCCGGGAGGCAATTTGTGAGACCCCTTCCACGGCCCATGCGTCTCTCCCTCAAGCTTTCCTTGCAACCACCCTGCTGTTGGAAGGCACTAAGTCTCCCAAAAGCTCAAACTGAGGTTTCTGAGTTACTTCTAATTGCCACCTACAAAAAGCAAGACTATGTAGATGTAGTTGATATCTATGCCACGAACAAGGCAACTGAAAACTTCTGAGAAAAAAAAACTAGGGATGGAAGTGCAGGAAAAAATTCAAATCCAAATGAGTGCCAGCAATCTCTTTGGAACCAGGTGTATTGACATCCAGAATGAAGGCCAGGCCAGGCGCGGTGGTTCAAGCCTGTAATCCCAGCACTTTGGGAGGCCAGGGTGGGAGGATCACTTGAGGCCAGGAACTGGAGGCCACCCTGGGCAATACAGTGAGATCCCATCTCTACAAACGAAAAGCAAACAAACAACAACAAACAAACAAAAAACAGAAAAACAAGGCCAGTGTCTTCTTACAAACTCCAAAACTCTGAGTTTATCCCTAATGAATCTTTTGGTGGTCTCGCTTTTGTTTCTCTGTCTCTTCCTCTGCCTTATGGAAGGGCTTGGTTAACCTCAAAGTGTTTATTAATGAGTTAAGGATGACAATTCTCTGGAATTATCTGCATTTTAATATGAAATTCTAGGAAATCTAGTGCTCTTTAATTTTAGCATGTGACATCCTTTTGTTTGTTTGTTTGTTTGTTTGAGATCAGAGTCTCGCTCCGTTACCCAGGCCTGGAGTGCAGTGGCGCGATCTTGGCTCACTGGAATCTTTACCTTCTGGGTTCATGTGATTCTGCCTCAGCCTCCTGAGGAGCTGGGATTACAGGCGCCTGCCACCATACCCAGCTAATTTTTATTTTTTTTTTTTGTATTTTTAGTAGAGACAGGGTTTCGTCACGTTAGCCAGGCTGGTCTTGAACTCCTGACCTCAGGTAATCCACCTGCCTCAGCCTCCCAAAGTGCTGGGATTACAGGCGTAAGCCAACGTGCCCTACATGACATCCTTTCTTTGAGCCCCAAGGTCTTGGTCTATCAGGCTCACTGCCTCACCTGCTTAACACAGTCACCTTGAAAACTCCAACAGAGAGGCCTGAGATGGGGGGCAAGAACCCTCGGCTGGAGTTAGGAGTCCTGGATTCTAGTCTCACCCCTGTTACTTACTTGCTGTGTGACCTCGGGCAGGCCATTTGTTCTGTCTGGACTGCAGTTTGCCCTCCTGCAAAGTGAACAGCTGGGGACCAGGGATCTCCCTCTCTGGCCCCTTCCTCCTTGTGACTCTTCCAGCCTCTCATTTGGTTCAAGACGTGGTCCCTCACCCTCCCTGAAGCTTGTTTGCCTCCACACCCTCCATTCCAGAAGGAACACCCCTCCCCTTTCCTGCCAAGCCTGGGCCTGGCAGTCACTGGACTCCAGAGAGGACAGGAGTTGGGGAAACAATCCCAACCGTTCAAGTTGCCTGTGGTGTGAGCTGGCCAGTGGCCAGTCACAATAGGCTCAGAGATACAGAGGGGCGTTTGTCTGGGGGACCTGCGGTGTCATTTAAACTTACACTCTCGCCTTGGCCTGCCGCCTGTCTTTTCTTCCCACCCTCTCAAGCAGCAGTGCCAGCCCCCAGCTTTGTCAGAAGGTGGGATGTGGATGTTGCACGGACCTAAGTGGCCTTTCTGTGGCTGGGAAACTGGACCAAGAAAGGGAGGCAGGGGAACAGGCAGGGGAGCCATCTGTGCAGGGTGGCAGTGGTGAGGGTGGAGGGTGGGGACAGCGAGGGAGGGCAGGAGAAGATCTGGATGGGGCAATGCGGCTATACAGAGAGGATCAGGATGAGGGAGCTAGTTCTGACTCCTTCACTATCTAGCCAAGTGACTATGGGCAAGGCACAAGGCACTGTCTTCTCCTCTCCAGGCCTCAGTTTGCTCAGTTTTTTTTTTTTTTTTTTTTTTTTTTTTTTTGAGAGTGCAATGGTGCGATCTCAGCTCATCACAACCTCTGTCCTCCTGGGTTCAAGCGATTCTCCTGCCTCAGCCTCCCCAGTAGCTGGAGTTACAGGCATGTGCCACCACGCCTGGGTAATTTTGTATTTTTAGTAGAGAAGGGGTTTCACAATGTTGGTCAGGCTGGTCTCGAACTCCTGACCTCAGGTGACCCGCCCGCCTTGGCCTCCCAAAGTGCTGGGATTACAGGCGTGAGCCACCACGTCCAGCCAGTTTCCTCAGTTTAAAATGGGGCAATTGCTCCTAATCTGTGAGGACTGGGTTAAATACAATGATGAGCTTGCAAATGACCAGTGTGGCTTGGTGAAGACAAGGATTTGGACTCAGATGGACCTAGGTTCAGATTCTGCCTCTGCCACCTTTAAACTCACTGTTGTAGACAAATTATTCACCCTCCAGGAGCCTCATCTTCTCATCTGGATTATAAGGATCGAATAAGAGCTGACAGAAAGCACCCTGCCCAATAAACCTGTCTGAACGAATGAAGACTCCATCGGGTGCATTATGACTTTTGCGGGGCCCTCCCAGCACAATCCATTTTCATGGGCTCTAAAAATTTTATTTTTTTTCCAACCTGAGGGAAAAAAACTGAAACTTTTTTTCTGCTCTAAAAGTTCTTTCCCCTGCTTGATTTGAAAGAAATTAAAACATTTTTTTTTTTTATCTGAGATGAAGTCTCGCTCTGTCACCCAGGCTGGAGTGCAGTGGCACAATCTCGGGTCACTGCAAACTCCGCCTCCCAGAAATTAAAACATCATAATAGGGCCCTTAAAAGTATTATGGGCCTTGGCCAGGCATGGTGGCTCATGACTGTAATCCCAGCACTTTGGGAGGCCAAGGTAGGCGGATCACCTGAAGTCAGGAGTTCAAGACCAGCCTGGCCAACATGTTAAAACCATGTCTCTACAAAAATACAAAAATTAGCCAGGCATGATGGTGGGTGCCTGTAATCCCAGCTACTTGGGAGGCTGAGGTGGAAGAATTGCTTGAACCCGGGAGGCAGTGGTTGCAGTGAACCAAGATCATGCCATTGCACTCCAGCCTGGGCGACAGAGTGAGATTCCATCTCAAAAAAAAAAAAAAAAGTATTTTGGGCCTTGTCTACTGTGCTTAGTGGTCCTGGTACTGCTGGTTCAAGGTTCTCTCAGAGCTGACCTGTCCTGGACACCGTCTCCAATGTCTACCGGGCCTCTGATGTTGTCTCTGAAGAATCTGCTGCAGAGCTCAGTGTCCTGGGACATGGTATATGTCAGGGTTCTCCAGAGAGACGGGATCAATAGGTTATACAGACGCAGAAGAGGGGACTTACTAGGGGAATGGGCTCATGCGATTGCGGAGGCTGAGAAGTCCGGTGACAGGCCATCTGCAAGCTGAGGACCTTGGGACATAAGGAGCATGGCTCAGTCCAAGCCCGAAGGCCTCAGCACCAGGGACACCGATGATATAACTCTCAGTCCCATTGGCCGGGTGCGGTGGCTCACTCCTGTAATCCCAGCACTTGAGGTCAGGAGTTCGAGACCAGCCTAGCCAACATGGTGAAACCCTGTCTCCACTAAAAATACAAAAATTAGCTGGGCATGGTGGCAGGCACCTGTAATCCCAGCTACTCAGCAGGCTGAGGCAGGAAAATCACTTCAACCCGGGAAACAGAGATTGCAGTGAGCCAAGATTGTACCACTGCATTCTAGCCTAGGCAACAGAGCAAGACTCCGTCTCAAAAACAAACAAACAAACAAACAAACAAAAACCCTCTCAGTCCCAGGCTGAAGGCTTGAGCACCTGGGGGCCACTATGTGAGTCCTAGAGTCCAAGGGCCGGGGGACCTAGAGTTCTGCTATGCAACACAGGAGATGAGCGTATCCCAGCTCCAGGAGCTAGACTGACACATTCCCCCTTTTTCCTGTTTTTTGTCCTCTCTGGGTCCCCAGCAGAGTGCATGGTGTCACCCACACTGAGAGCGGATCTTCCCTATCTAGTTCACTCAGACTCGCTCGCTAATCTCTTCTGGAAACACCATCACAGACACGCCCCAAAATAATGCTTTACCAGGTTTCTAGGTTTCTTTTCTAATTTTAATTATATTTTTTGTGGAGATGGGGTTTTACTATGTTGCCCAGGCTGGTCTCGAACTCCTGGGCTCAAGAGAGCCTCCTACTTTGGCCTCCCAAAGTTCTGGGATTCCAGGTGTGAGCTGCCACACCTGGCTGGTTTCTAGGCTTCTCAGTCCAGTCAAGTTTTTGTTTTGTTTTTGTTTCTTTTTTGCAGGGGGGACAGAGTCTTGTTATGTCACTCATGCTGGAGCGCAATGGTGTGATCTTCGCTCACTGCAACCTCTGCCTCCCAGGTTCAAGTGAGTCTCCTGCCTCAGCCTCCTGAGTAGCTGGGATTACAGGCATGCACTGCCACGCCTGGCTAATTTCTGTATTTTTAGTAGAGACGGGGTTTTGCCATTTTGGCCAGGTTGGTCTCAAACTCTTGACCTCGTGATCCACCACCTTGGCCTCTCAAAGTGCTGGGATTACAGGCGTGAGCCACTGCACCCAGCCCCAGTCAAGTTGATACCTAAAATTAACCATCATAGACACTGACGCCTCGCCCTCTACAGAGCTGAGCTCAGGGGTCCGTGTTTGAGCCGAACCGCCTGGTTTCAATGTGGTATGAGTCCTGTCCCTGAAGGCTGATGGGACCCGGGAGAACCTCAGGTGTGAAGGCTGGGAAGACCCAGGTCTGCCCCGTAGACAGGCGTGGAGGTGTGTGAGCAGGGCCTGGCTTTCCCAGACCTGGGGTGTAGAGCACGGACACTTACCACCCAGTCATGATTGTTCCTTCTGAGCACCCCTTCCATGCCCACCACTGGGCACGGGCTTCCTGTTCACAGTCCCATTGGATCCTTATCAAACTCCATTCTGCTTCACACCCAGGGTCACTGAGGCTGAGAGACTGAGTTAATCATCCAAAATCACAGAGCTACTGGGGCAGGATTGGGATCCAGTTTTCTGCTTCCCAAACCAGGGCCTGGCAGCACCCATCCTGCCCACTCCTTGATGTGTCAGAGGAAAAGTGGAAGAGACTTTTAGGACGTGTGGAACGTGCGAGGCAAGTGTGAGCCGGGGGTCCAGGAAATGCAAACAGCAGCAGGAAAGAGGTTTGGAGAAGGATGTGGTGGGTGTGCTGGTGTGCTGAGCTCTCCAGGGGGCCTGTGTACTCCTAGGGGGCGGGGGCTGAGCCGTGGGGAGGGGCAGCGAGTGTGTGGGCAAGTATGCAAGCGAGTGTGCATCTGTCAGCTGGTGTGTCCAGAGCTGGCCTGGCAGGGGGAGCTTGGCCAGGCGGGGCTAGCAGGTTCTTCACTTCCTCACTGAGCTACCCAGAACCATATCTGTTACCCATGAACCATAGCAGGTGCCAAGCTCAGCCCCAACCTGCACCATTCAGTGACCACTGACTGCCTCGGGAAAGAGCAGGTCAGAGGCACAGGAAGGAAGGGGCTGATGGGGGTCGGAGCCTCAGACCTGACATTTACCTTGGACGGGAGAGTCCTTCTTGGGGATGCGGAGCCCATCTCCACCTCCACGTCATATCCCAGTGGGGAACCCTCAGTGTGATCCATCCACCCTACGGTGGAGAGGACAGAAAAGCCCTCTCACCTTAAAATCCATCAGCTGTACAGCCACCCCAGAGGACTTTCTAGAAACACATCTGACCATGCTCGCCACTGCCCCAACCTTGGGTGGCTACTCATCAGCTAAGGTGAATGAAGTCCCAGTCCTCAGCCAGGCTTTCACCACCCAGCAGCATCTAGATCTGTGCTGTCCAGTGTGGTGGCCCCTGGTCACACATGGCTATTTGAGCCTTCTCAAATGTGGCTGCTGTGAGTTACAATGTATTTTAAGTGCAAAATGCCCATGGGATTACAAGGATTTAGGACAAAATAAAAGAATGTAACACATCTCATTCATAATTTTTTTTGCTGGGCCCGGTGGCTCATGCCTGTAATCCCAACAATTTGGGAGGCCGAGGTAGGCGGATCACTTAAGGTCAGGAGTTTGTGACCAGCCTGGCCAATATGGTGAAACCTCGTCTCTACTAAAAATACAAAAATTAGCCAGGTGTGGTGGTGCGCACCTGTAATCCCAGCTACTCAGGAGGCTGAGGTAGGAGAATCGCTTGAACCCGGGAGGCAGAGGCAGTGAGCTGAGATCATGCCACCACACTCCAGCCTGGGTGACAGAGCAAGACTCCATCTCAAAGAAAAAAATATATATATATATATACACACACACACACACACACACATATATACACACATATATGTATATATGTATTATATATGTATATATATAATACGTATTATATATAATGTGTATATATAATGATTTTTTTCTATTGATTACATGTGGAAATGTTCATATTTGGAATACACTGAGCTATATAAAATATCAAAATTTACCCTCTTCCTTCCTTCCTTCCTTCCTTCCTTCCTTCCTTCCTTCCTTCCTTCCTTCCTTCCTTTCTTTCTTAACATGGAGTCTTGCTCTGTCACCCAGGCTGGAGAGCAATGCCATGATGTCAGGTTCACTGCAACCCTAGCCTCCTGGGTTCAAGTGATTCTCCTGCCTCAGCCTCCCAAGTAGCTAGGATTGCAGCCATCCACCACTATGCCTGGCTAATTTTTGTATTTTATTTTATTTTATTATTATTTTTTTTGAGACAGAGTCTTGCTCTGTCGCCCAGACTGGAGTGCAGCGGCGCCATCTCGGCTCACTGCAAGCTCTGCCTCCTGGGTTCACGCCATTCTCCTGCCTCAGCCTCCTGAGTAGCTGGGACCTACAGGCACCCGCCACCACACCTGGCTAATTTTTTGTATTTTTAGTAGAGACAAAGTTTCACTGTGTTAGTCAGGATGGTCTCGATCTCCTGACCCTGTGATCTGCCTGCCTCGGCCTCCGAAAGTGCTGGGCCACCAGTGCCCAGCCCTCTTTTTACTTTTTTAATGTGGCTACCAGGACATTTACAATTACATATGTGGCTCACATTATATTGGACAACACCAAATCATACTCTGTCCTTCTCTCTTTGCTTTATACCCAAGGACGCTGAGAACTCCAAGAGAAGTCTCAGTGTCCCTGGGTGTGAAGCAAAATGGGATTTGATGAGGATCCAATAGGACTGAAAACATGAAGGCCATGCCCAGTGGTGGGCATAGCAGAGGTGCCCAGGAGCAATTATGACTGGGTGGTAAGTGTCCACCACCCACACCCTTCTCCTACCAACACCAACTCATTCCTTTGTTCATACATTCATTCATTCAGGAAATATCCATTAATCATATATTAGGAGCTAGAGACTGTGGTACTGAGCAAGGATTGGGTACAGGGCACCTGGCATGTGCCTTCCCCCATGTGTGGTCTGCATCACCAGGAGGCAGATGTGACACTAACAAAGAGGTGCTGTGAGCTCAAAGGCTGAGGGTGCTGAGCAGGGGCCTGGGGGAGGGCAGGCCACCTGGAGCAGTGGAATCTGAGTGGCACCATGGGGTCATTAAACTCTTCGGCTGTGGGGTCAGACTGACCTGGATCTGAGTCCTAGGAATATAATAATAGCTTGTATGTACTTAGTTCTAAGTGCTAAGCCCCCTGTTAAGTACTTTGTTTGTTTTTTTATGTGTTTAGTTTTCGAGTGAGATTTTGCTGTGTTGCCCAGGCTGGAGTGCAGTGGTGCAATCACGGTTCACTGCAGCCTTGACTTCCCCAGCTCAAGGGATCCTCCCATCTGCACCTCCCAAGCAGCTGGAACTACAGGTGCACAACACTGCACTCGACTAATTTTTACTTTTTTCTTTTTGGTAGAGATGGGGTCTAACTTACTTTATGTTTATTTGAGTGTCTCTCCACCCTAAGCAAAAAGCATATTGTTTGTTAAAATTTCTAGGCTGGGCGTGATGACTCATGCCTGTAATCCCAGCAGTTTGGGAGGCCAAGGTGGGCAGACTGCTTGAGCTCAGGAGTTCGAGAGCAGCCTGGGCAACATAAGGAGACCCCGTCTCTACAAAAAAAAAAAAAAAAAAATTAGCCAGGCGTGGTGGCTCACACCTGTGGTCCCATCTAGAGGTTGAGGTGGGAGATCACTTGAGCCCAGGAGTTTGAGTCCAGCCTGGGCAATATATCAAGACCCCCGCCTCTAACAACAACAACAAAAAGGACCCCTATTATGGGATTAGTTTGTTATGGATTCAGTTTGAGATGCTTGAAAATGAACCAGTAGTGGTCATAGCCAAACTGACCTGGCTCGGCTGGGTGGCCTTCAGAAAGTTACTTACCCTCTCTGTGCTTACATCTCCTTTTCTGTAAAGTGGAGGTAATAACAGTACCCTCTTCATGGGGTTGCTGTTTAATACTACTACCACTAAAAGTAAATATAAAGTCTCTGGCAGTGTTTGGCACAAAGCAGCCCTTTAATACATTTCCTTTCTCTCCCCTCCTCCACCTCTAGGAAGAGCTCCCCAAACCCCCAGCCACACGAGAATCGAGGTTAAAATCAGCAACGGATCTAGCACCACCGAGGTTCCCGAGGACCCCAGGTCAGTAAGGCGAGGGGGGAAGAAGAGAGGGCAATGTCAAGCCATCCAGTTTCCAAATGTGTCTAAGACAGAAAAAGGAATAACTAGAACTTGTTTCCCTCTCCTTCCTGCTGTGTCAACTCCGAGTTACATAACTGAGCTTCTCTGTGAGGTGCCTCACTGGGGCCTCCAGGAGGCAGGGTTGGCAGTGACATAAATAAATATTTCTGTGCTCTCTGCCCCCGGGCTCAGGTTCTGAGCAAATACCACAGCTGAGAGAGAGGCCGTGACAAGGAGGAAGCTCTGGGCTGTGAGTTGCCCCGTGTTCCAGGCCCAGCCCTGCCTGGAAGGATGTGAACGGGTCACAGGCCGGTGCCTAATTAGGTGACGAGCGGTCACGGGAGTGTGACCTGGAAGGAGAGATTCCAGTACGGCCAGGGCGTCGCGGAAGCCTTGGTAGACTCTCTCTATGGATAGAATCGAGCCCACTCTCCTACCCCACCTGGTATTCAATGCCCTTTACAATTCATTCCCCGTCACCTCTCTCCTGCCTCCTCTCCCATCCCATCTGGGCACCCACATACTCCACACCGCGGCTCCTTGAGACTCCTGAGTTTTCCCCAAGATTTGTCCCCTCTTTGGGAATGTCCTCCATGAACTAGAAAGGGGGTGCAGTAGACAGAGATAAGGGCTTTAGAATTAAACTGGGGATTGAACTCCGGCTTAGTCGTGTCCCCTTGGGCTCACGACTTTGCCTCCATGCCTGTTTCCTCAACCGTAAAGGAGGCTTTGTGACTCCTCTCTAGTTTTCTTGTGACACTCAGAGGAGATGATAATTGTTAATATTAAGTGTCAATCACTTAGCCTTACTGTATCGACCAGGCCTGTGTAAGGGTTTGGTGTGCCTAAGTCACTTTAGCAGGGCACGCTAACCCCCTAGCAGAATGCCTGGGCCTAGTGGGTGCTGATCATCTCAGCTCCTTTTTCTCCAAGACCTGCCCAAAGCCTCTCCTCCTATCTCAAGGAGGTCAGGCTCCTCTGAGACTCTTCACAGCATCTCATAGGTACCTTAGTGATAGCACTTACCACATGAAAGTGTTGTTATCGGTAGGGAGGTCCAGCTTCCTTTCTATTCTAGGTGCTCCCTGGGGGACAGATCTGCCTTAGTTATAGCCATCCTGCCAGCACCCAGCACAAGGCCTGCCATTTAGAAGGCACTTGAATGAATAAATGCGTGAATGCGTGCGTGCATATAGGCTGCATGGAAGAGATGGGCTTAGGCAGGTACCTGAGGATGGGTTGGTTCCGAACATACGCTTGACTCTGGGGTCCGGCTCCCTGAGCTCAGGGCCTGGGCCCTCTCAGCTCCATGTGGACTCAAGGGGCAAATCACAGCCTCCTTTGTACTTTTACATTGGATATTGGATATTTTCCTAGTAAAAAAAAAAAAAAAAAAAAAAAAAAACAGGATATTTGTCCCTGCAAAGGCAAAGGGTTTTTGGGCCACAAGTCATCCAAGAGGGAATCTAGAAGCTATGGACTGGAGTTTCCAGGATTCAGGTTTATGAATCATAGACTCACCTCCACAGTGCCTGGCCTGGCATTGTACCCAGCATACAATAATTGTCTAATAAATGCTTAGTGGATTTGAGGCGGTGTGCTTTTTATGCCATTGTGGGGCTGGGATATGTGACTGTGAAGAAATAGAAGCCTCCAGCCTCTTCCCTGGGGAGCCACCTGTTGAAGGAACTAGAATTACAGACCTTTGCTTTCTGCACGGTTTCTACATTGTTCCAATAGCAATGATCATTTCCAACTTGCTACAGAATAAAGTTCTAATGATCTGTTGTGGGAATCAAGGTCTTCCATGAACTTGCCTCAGTCTTATTCCACCAGCCCCTGTCTCCTCCTCCCTTCCCCCGCCAGGCAGAAAGAGCAATTTCCTGTCTCCAAAACTCACCAGTGCTTCCCAGCTATGCAAATTGCAGTTTCCAAAGACAGCCTCATAATATCTCCCATTCCATATTCTCTCCTGCAGTGTGACCCGGCCATGGTCCACATCAAGAGGCAGAGTCCATTTCTCCACTCCCTTGAGTCTGGGTGGGCCCTGTGACTGCTTAGACCACTAGAATATGTCAGAAATGGCCAGGCGCATGGCTCATACCTGTCATCCCAGCATTTGGGGAGGCTGAAGTGGGAGGATCACTTGAGCCCAGGAGTTAGAGACCAGCCTGGGAACATTAGTTTGTTTTCTTACTGCTATAAAGAACTGCCCAAGACTGGGTCATTTATAAAGGAAAGAGGTTTAACTGACTCGAAGTCCAGCATGGCTGTGGAGGCCTCAGGAAACTTACAATCATGGAGGAAGGAGAAGGGGAAGCAAGGTAACTTCTTCACAAGGCGGCAGGTAGGAGAAGTGCCAAGCGAAAGGGGAAGAGCCCCTTACAGAACCATCAGATCTCATGAGAACTCACTCACTATCATGAGAACAGCATGCAGGAAACCACCACAGTGATTCAATGACCTCCATCTGGTCTCTCCCTCGACAAGTGGGTATTAAGGGGATTACAATTCAAAATGAAATTTGGGTGGAGACACAAAGCCTAACCATATCACTGGGCAACACAGTGAGACCCTGTCTCTACAAAACACATACACACACACACACACACACATACAAATTAGCCAGGTGTGGTGGTGCGCACCTGTAGTCTCACCTACTCGAGAGGCTGGTGAAATTAAGAATATGAAAGACTAGGAAGAAGAGCAGGAAGAAATAACAGATGCCATACAAAGGAACAAAAATCAGGTTGGCATTATACTTCTCAACAGCAATACCCGATAAAGGAAGTCAAAGAAGTGAGGTGGGTGGATTGATTGAACCAGGAGGTAGAGGCTGCAGTGAGCCATGATCAGGCTACTGCACTCCAGCCTAGGTGACAGAGTGAGACTCTATCTCAAAACACACACACACATAACACACACACACACACAATCTTCTATCGCTTCTAGAAATGGAAAACCAGTGTCACTTGCCATTAATAGAAGGTAACAATGACACAAATTAGATGAAATAGATCAATGTCATTAAATTTTAGCTAGACAGTGTCACCTCCCAAACTGTCCAAGCCCAGAGTTCACTCTCTCCTTGTTGAAAAGATGAACAAGTGTTGCAGTGACATTGGTACCCAGACTGTGGGTTCCAATATCTGGGCAGTTACAGTGTATCAGCTTCCAGGTCACTGGATCCAGGATGTATGTGTCCTTGAATTCAACAGTTCCCTGTCAAGTTCAGTTTCAATCTCCAGGGCAGCTTTGAGATTCTTCCACTTTCCTAGCTATGGCAGATGCTGCAGCTCCCCAGTCTGGCCAGTTCTGCAGTATTTTGGGAGCCTCTAGCCTTTCCTATATTAAAAACAAAAACAAAACCAAAAAACCAAAAAACGAGGTGTATAAAATCCCAGCCTGCCTAAAATGCCAAGTATTGCACTGAAGCCTGACTTCCCACAGCTCTTGCAGGATCTCCTGAACATTTCTTTTATTATTTATTTCCTGCAAGAGTATTTTCAATGTGGGTCTTTGTGTATTCCACCTTCTGCGGCTTTATTTGCCTAAGAATATTTTTATTGTGACCTCATGTTTGAATGACAAATGACAAATTGGCTGGCTTTAAAATTCTGGATTGAAAGAGTTCTTTTTTTTAAATTACTAGTGACATCACTTCTTTGACTTTCTTTATCGGGTATTGCTGTTGAGAAGTATAATGCCAATCCAATTCTTGTTCCTTTGTACACCATCTGTTATTTCTCCCTGCTCTTCTTCCTGGTCTTTCATATTCTTAATTTCTCCATGATACCTATGTGTGAATTTTTCCTTATTCTTTTCTACTGTTGGTTACTCTATGAGCCCTTTCAATCTGCACTCATTTAAAAAAAATTTTGAAACATTTAAATCTCCATTATTTCTTCAATTATTTATTTCCTCATCTCCACTTTTATTTTTCTTTCATCTTGGGAATCGTACGTCTATTCTCCATCTCTCTCAGCTTTTTTTTTTTTTTTTTTTTTGAGACAGAGTCTCAGTGTGTTGCCCAGGCTAGAGTGCAGTGGCATGATTTCAGGTCACTGCAACCTCCAATCTCCCAGGTTCAAGTGATCCTCCTCTGGCCTCAGCCTCCCCAATAGCTGGGATTACAGGCTTCCACCACCACACTCAGCTAATTTTTGTATTTTTAGTAGTGATGGGGTTTTACCATGTTGGCCAGGCTGGTCTCAAACTCCTGACCTCAAATGATCTACCTGCCTCGGCCTCCCAAAATGCTGGGATTACAGGCGTGAGCCACTGCGCCTGGCCTCTCTCAGCTTTTCTTTTCTATGTGTTGTCTCTGTTTCTTTCCCTGTTGCTTTTGGGGATAATCCTCAATCTGATCATCCTATCTACTCGCAAATTCTTCAGTTGTATCCATCCTGATATTCAGGCCATCTATTATGTCTTTTATTTTTTAAATCTTAAATTTTTCATAGCTAATGTTTTGGCTTGGTTCTCTCTTATGACTTCTTTTTTTCCTCTTCATTGCAGCAGTTTTTTAAATGAAAGCTGTATGTAAGATTACTTTATTCCTACATCTTCCCAATTGCATTTTCCTTGTATTTGGGCTTTCTATTCCTACTTGGTGAGATTTAGCTTTCTGCTCAAGGATTTCAGTCTTCGTTCAGGGTTAAGCACCCTGCTGGGGCGAATGACCAGCCTTCTCCCCCTGCACATGTCCAGTGCAGATAACATATTTCTTCCCACAAACTTGGACCACTTTGCTAATTTGCTGACCTCTGTAGTGTCCTTGTGCAAACTGAGCTTCTTCATCCTTTCAGATGGGCATGGACCGAACATTATATTTCTGTCTCAGCTCTTTGGAAAGAGGAGAAGACATAATCTTCCTGTAAATATGGGAAGCTGCATAACGATACTGCTTATGGTTCTTGTGAGAGACACAAAGATTTCTTGACTTTCAGAAGTCCCTTAATTTCTGTTTTTGTTTGTTTGTTTTTGTTTTTGAGAAGAAGTTTCTTTGTTGTTGCCTAGGCTGGAGTACAATGGCGTGATCTGGGCTCACCGCGACCTCCGCCTCCCGGGTTCAAGCGATTCTCCTGCCTCAGCCTCCCGAAGTAGCTGGGATTACAGGCATGCACCACCATGCCCAGCTAATTTTGTATTTTTAGTAGAGACGGGGTTTCCCCGTGTTGGTCAGGCTGGTCTTGAACTCCCGACCTCAGGTGATCTGCCCACCTCAGCCTCCCAAATTGCTGGGACTACAGGTGTGAGCCACCATGCCCGGCCAAGTCACTGAATTTCATTTTGGCCACTGTTGCTTTCTCAGTGATAGCTGAGAAAGGGAAGTGCCTGTGATTTCTTGTTCTTACATTATTTCATGAATTTCTTCCTTTACCTCCTTAAGTATAATCATGCTTTACTTTAAAATCTTGGTCCATCTGCTTCAATAATTCTGCTCTGAATGGCATATGTGGTTTGATTTATCTTTCTTTTGTAGTAGCTGCACTTCTCAAGTGTCTAATTATTCCAGCAGGTGAGTTCATGTCCCCCCAGGGATGCCAGCTCTCTGTCTGGTAATGTGCCCTGGAGAAAGGGCATAAGGAGGGGGAAGGGATGAGCCCCAGGGCAGGAAGCCATGCAAGCATCCTTGGCTTTTCTGCCTGGCACTCTGCCAGCTTCACCTTTACGTTCCCAGAGAAAAGCAGGCTCAGTAGGAGGTAGACTCTGCTTGGGAGATTCTCCCAGCTGGGGGTGGGGATGGGACTTTAGGGGTATTAGTGGGGAAGTCAATGCCTGATCCCTTGCCTGTTTTTATAATTCCTCACTCCAGCAGAGCTATAGCTGCCAATATCTGCACCAAAGTGACAGGCAGTGATTGTTTCAAGACAAAGAGCAGGGGACCCGAAGCAGGTGAGCTTCTCTGAAGGACAGAACAGTGGAAAGGGCAAGAGTTCAGGCTCTGGGGTCTGTCAAGCATTCGTTCATTCCACATTGAAAGCTGGTATGTGGCGGGCATTGTGTTGGGTGATAGGGAGACAGTGGGGAACCGGGCACAGTCCTCACCCTCAGGGAGGTTACAGTCTGACAACAAACTAACAGACTTGGATCCATGTTGGCACTGCCAGCTGGGCAACTCGCTTAGTCTTTCCAAGCCTCAGTTTCTTCATCTGCAAGATGGAGATGATAATAGCACTAATTTATAGGGTTCCTAAGGTGTATCAGGAGACAAGGCTGCAAAGTGATACGTAGAATGCCTGGCATGTTGAAGGCTCTCAAAAATGTTAATTATTGTTGTCGTTACTGTGACTAATGACGCTGTTACTGGGAATGAGGAACTTGGAGCTGTTTAGAAAAAAGATAAATGAATTGCTTTTCATCCTCTGGGCAAACCAGTTACCCTTAGGAGACAGAACATTCAGAATTTCAAAGAAAGAGGATTGAGTGGGCGTGGCTCTTAAAAAGTTGAGGTTGGCCGGGCGCGGTGCCTCAAGCCTGTAATCCCAGCACTTTGGGAGGCTGAGACGGGTGGATCGCGAGGTCAGGAGATCGAGACCAACCTAGCTAACACGGCGAAACCCCGTCTCTACTAAAAAATACAAAAAACTAGCCGAGCGAGTTGGCGGGCGCCTGTAGTCCCAGCTACTTGGGAGGCTGAGGCAGGAGAATGGCGTAAACCCGGGAGGCGGAGCTTGCAGTGAGCTGAGATCCAGCCACTGCACTCCAGCCTGGGCAACAGAGCGAGACTCCGTCTCAAAACAAAAAAAAAAACAAAAACAAACAACAACAACAACAACAAAAAAAAAGTTGAGGTAAAAAGCAGCAAGGCAAAGAAACATACCAAGGTTCATTTTCTAGCAGGAACTATTAATATCATTAAAGGTGTTCAGATTTTGGATAACCCGTCTCCTTCTCCAGTTCTTCGTCCCTCCCCGCCTTCCTTTTTTTTTTTTTTTGAGATAAAGTCTCGCTCTTGTCCCCAGACTGGAGTGCAGTGGTGTGATCTCAGCTCACTGCAACTTCCGCCTCCCAGATTCAAGCAATTCTCCTCCCTCAGCATCCCTAGTAGGGGTATTACAGGTGAGTACCCACCACACCTGGCTAATTTTTTATTTTAAGTAGAGACAGGGTTTCACTATGTTGGCCAGGCTGGCCTCGAACTCCTGACCTCAGGTGATCTGCCCGTCTCAGCCTCCCAAAGTGCTGGGATTACAGGCATGAGCCACCGTGACTGGCCCCTCCCTTCCTTCTTTCTTGCTGAAGGCAGTACTGTGAGGTTAGAGCTTCCACAGCGTTGGGCCGGGCTGGAGTTTCATCCCTTTTCTTGTTGGCTGGAGGACCCATGTCTCCATTAGGTGCAGGTGGCATCATGCCCAGAGTACTTTTAGGGGCCCACAAAAAATGTTTTCATTTCTTTTAAAATCCAGAGGAAAAAGTGACTTTCAGGTTGAAGAAGATGTTTTGATATACCCATGCAGTCATATAAATAACATTGTAAATATTTCTTTTTCTTTTTTTGAAACAGACTTTCACTCTTGTCACCCAGGCTGGAGTGCAATGGTGCGATCTTGACTCACTGCAACCTCTGCCTTCCCCATTCAAACGATTCTCCTGCCTCAGCCTTCCAAGTAGCTGAGATTACAGGTGCCCGCCACCACGCCCAGCTATTTTTTTTTTTTTTTTTTTTTTGTATTTTTAGTAGAGACGGGGTTTCACCGTACTGGCCAGGCTGGTCTCGAACTCCTGACCTCAGGTGATCCGCCCTCCTTGACCTCCCAAAGTGCTGGGATTATAGGCGTGAGTCATTGCACCGGGATGATTTTAAGTATTTCTTATGGGGCTTGGGGCCCATGAAGGCAAAATTGCCCCAGGCTCAGGGAAGTCAGAATGTATCCCCAAGGACACCATGGAACAATAATACTCATCTCTGGGGTGTAAAGGGCCAGGGCTTGTATAGCACTCAGCACTGTGTGGGCACCTAAGAAGCTCTCGGCAAGCAAGTTAACCATTTGTTTTCCTCTATGAACTACAAATTGAAACCTTAGGAAACCTCCAGGAGGGTCATGGGATTGGGCACAGCAGTGAGGGGAAGTCGCACGATTGCTCTTTTTTTTTTTTCTATGAGATAGGGTCTGTCACCCAGGCTGGAGTGCAGTGGTGCCATCACGGCTCACGACAGCCTCAACCTCCTGGGCTTGATTCTCCCACCTCAGCCTCCTGAGTAGCTGGGACCACAGGCGCACAACACCACGCTTGCTAAAGTTTTTGCTATTTGTAGAGACAGGGTCTCCCTATGTTGGCCAGACTGGTCTCAAACTCCTGGGCTCAAGTGATCCTCCTGCCTTGGCATGAGCCACCACCCTGGGCCCACATTTGTTTTTATTACACGACAGACTAAGGAAATACCCCAGGGGGAGGAACAGATGAAAACTTCAAAGCAAGGCCACTGTGTTTTGGGGTGTGCAAGAACCCAGACAGGCAGCCAAAAGAGCTCTTTCTGAATTCCCAGTGCAGGTGTTAGCAAGCACTGAAGAGGTGGGCCAAGTCAATGAACAAATGAATGAACCAATAATGAGGGAATTCTGGGAGGAATTTTTAAATCCTGAGGTTGTTTGCCCCAAAAGGTAGCTCCCCAGTCACAAGTTTCTTCGGAGGCAAAGGGAAACTTTTTTTTTTTTTTTTTTTTTGAGGTGGAGTCTGGCTCTGTTGCCCAGGCTGGAGTGCAGTGGCCCGATCTGGGCTCACTGCAAGCTCCGCCTCCCGGGTTTACACCATTCTCCTGCCTCAGGCTCCCGAGTAGCTGGGACTACAGGCGCCCGCCACCACGCCTGGCTAATTTTTTTTTTTTTTTTTAAGACGGAGTCTCGCTCTGTCGCCCAGGCTGGAGTGCAGTGGCTGGATCTCGGCTCACTGCAAGCTCCGCCTCCCGGGTTTACGCCATTCTCCTGCCTCAGCCTCCCAAGTAGCTGGGACTACAGGCGCCCGCCATCTCGCCCGGCTAGTTTTTTGTATTTTTTGGTAGAGACGGGGTTTCACCGTGTAGGCCAGGATGGTCTCGATCTCCTGACCTCGTGATCCACCCGTCTCGGCCTCCCAAAGTGCTGGGATTACAGGCTTGAGCCACCGCGCCCGGCCCTGGCTAATTTTTTGTATTTTTAGTAGACACGGATTTTCACCGTGTTAGCCAGGATGGTCTTGATCTCCTGACTTTGTGATCCGCCTGCCTCAGCCTCCCAAAGTGCTGGGATTACAGACGTGAGCCACCGCGCCTGGCCACAAATTCTTAATAGGTGATTGCAGAGGGTACTGTCGTCTCTGGTTAAATTAGGAAACTGAGGCTCAGAGAGGTGATGTGGCTTGAGGCAGAGTACAGGGCTTAACACCCTGCTCATCTCCGCCTCCTCGGGGCTGTTATTTGGAGCAAAGCCCTCCAAGCCCAGAGGCCCCAGGCAGGTACCGGCCCCACAAGGGCCTCCATAGTTCAGGTGTGTCCAGCGCAGGCAGGAGGCCCCTCGGAGAAGGCCTGAGCCCAGCTAGAGAACAGGCTTCTCTGTCTTAGAGGTTGGCACACCCTCTGTTCCTTCCTTAGACTAAACTGCAGCCACTACCTCGGGGAATTTCAAACCACATGAGAAGGTCCCACTATCCAGCTCCAGCTGTGGTTCCACCCCCTCAGCTTCACCTACACCCCTGCGCTGCTCAGGAATCCACCGAGACTCACTGCTGGCTCTTTTCTTGACTCAGTCCCCTTCCTTCTTCCTGCCTCCTCCTGCCCACATGGGATCTATACTTCTGATTAGGAATTCATTTCAGTGTAAACAGCAAGACATCCATCCTGCTAGGTCCCAAAGCAAAGAGCAGGACTCCAGGGGCCGAGGTGCCAACGACTGCCTCAGGAGACTGGATGGATGGTGATGGGGAAACCGATAGGGGAACTAGAACGAGGCTTGGAGGTTGTCCAGGAGAAACAAACCAGTTGCTGCTTCCGGGCTGACTTCAGAGGCCCTTGGACAGCAGCGTGCAAAGTGGACATCTTGCCACAGGCATTTCTGGCCAGCAACAGGTTTAGCCCAAGTTACAGAAGTTCTGTTTTGGATATTTCTCTTCAACATCAAATATATATCTTTTTAAAAGTCAGGAGACTAGATGTAATTTTGGGTCTTTCTTTTCATTATACATGAGGGTTTTTTTTTTTTTTAAGAAATTAAAAGAGTTTATTGGGCAACTTAAAATCCACTTTACCTTTCTTTTTCTTTTCTTTTTAACCTTTCATCCCAATTTATTGGAAGACTGTAAAATAAAGGGAAGTGTTGCTGCATTTACAATTCCCAGAGAACTGCACCGCTGAGTGTGGAAAGCAGTTGGAGTTAGGAGAAATGGCCTTCCCCAGCTCTACATGACTCTGAACATCATATCCAGATTCCAGTTTGCAAACCCTGAGAGTGACAGTGTGCTCTGCTCCCTGTAGAGACCCTGTCACCTCTAACACACCGTGACCCTGTGTCCCAGGAGCAACAGGATGTGGGGGGTGTTCAGCTTGGACGTCATTTTCTCCTCTGGCAGCTCCGGGAACAGCCAGATAGTGTGAGGCCTCCCCCTCGGGTGTCAAGGTCTAGCACTAGATCCTTTTCTGAGAAGAGGCATTGGTGATGGTGGGAGAGAGAGTGGAGGTACCAAATGTGAGACAGGGGGTGGGGACAGTGGGGGGACCACACAATGAAACAAGAAGCTCGTGGTCAGTTAGTCAGAATCTCTTCTCTCAAAGCCAAAAGCCCTGTCCCTCAGCCTGGGTGAATGCATTCCACATGGATTCCTTGAGCCCCTCCTGTGAGCCAGACGCCATGCTAGGTGGGGACACAGTGAGAAGCAAGGCAGGCTTGCTCCCTGCTTTTCTAGAGCTTAGGGCAAAACACAGATATTAAACAAGGGTTGTTGGCAATTATGGAAAGTGTTACAAGGAGAAGCTTCGAACTTGGCCCTCTTAGGGGGTCCAGCGCCTCCTGACCGTTGATGTGCTCCTCCAGTCTCCACCTCCACTTTAGACCTTTGCTTCTCACATATTCCTGGTCAACCCAGGGAGATGGAAACCCACTGCAGCTGCCTGCCAGGACGTCATAAAACTAAAACTAGCTTTGCTTAGAGTGGCTCTACCTCAAGGATACAGCTCCTTCCTGGCTCCAGGCAGGAATGGCCACAGTCCACATGGTGCTATGGAGCCCAGGAAATGGCCCAGGGGATAAGCTGTTGATAGGAAACCACTACACCAGATTCCCACAGAGCCCAGCCAGTTCCTCAAGCCCAGCTCACTATATGCCCAGCTCACCGCACACGCCGTGGCTGGCTGGCTTGGCACCATGCTGCCTCCCCACAGCTCACCTCGGCCCCAGCCAGCAAAGAGCCCGGCAGGGACAAGGTGAGGAATGCCCCACGCCATGAAGGGGTCATGGGAAGCCCCTTCCCTTTTCCTCTGCCCCTCCCACCAGGCATTCATGGCCCTTTGGTGTCTCTTGACCGACTTTCTTTCCCATCTCCCCACTTAGAGGACATGAGTAAAGCTATTGGTCTACTTAGAGTTCCTGCTCCATCATCCATTCCCATGGGCTGCTAGGACTCAGGATTCCAGTGCCCTTCTCTACCCCGGTGCTCCGGCTGTGCCTGTCACTTTCTACTACCACCACCAACACACGCACGTGCACACACACACTTACACACATGCACACATGCACCATAGGAGGGGTTGTCTATAATCTGTTGCTCTGAGCTTATGCTTATAACTGTTCCATCCACCTAGACCACTGTCTCTGGTATCCATATGCACCTCTTAGAACCAGCCATCTGTAAATTCACTATTTGTGTCAAGCATTGTACTTCATACTCATTCATTCATTCATTGGACAAATATGTATTGAGACCTACTGCGTGCTGGACACTGTGCTGGTGCTGGGGATATCAGGGTGAACCAAATAGGAATCATCCCTGCCCCCAAGCAGCTGCTAGCAGCATTAATAGCTTATGTTTATGGAGTGCCTACTATATACCAACCCTGTATTAAGCACTTTCTGAATTATCTGATTTAATCTGTCAGAGAAATTGTTTCATTTAAGGAGCACATCAAACTGAACCATAGAGAAAAGTGTGGACTTGCCCGAGACTGTTGGACGGCCTTGGCTGAGGGGTAAAGCAGGGACTCCAAAGTGCGGTCCTAACCACTACCTTTCCTTTCCCTGCCCCACTCAGATGCCACCTCCTCCAAGGAGGCTTCCGGAATCTTCTCCCAGACTCAAGGACTGCCTTGGTCTCTCTAATCCAGCCTTCAAATTTGACACAGCCATCTTCTCCTCCCACAAGGATACCCAGAGAACTGGAGCCGTCTCTGCATCCTTCCTCAGGAGCGCAGTTGGATGAGTGACCCCCGAGCCTCTCCAAATGTGCGGCGGATCGGAACTAGAGCCCTGGGCTCCTTCTCTGCCATGGCTTTTCATCTCGCTGAACCGCAGATCTTCCGGAGGGGCCTCTGCGTAGGGCCGACCCATCAAGGCGCCCATTTAACAGATGAGGCGGACAAGGCCCCAAGTGGGTAAAAGCTCCTTGCATCTCCAGGCCGGGTCAAGGTCGACCCCCTTTTCTTCCAGCGAGCCTTGGCTCCTCCGCCAGAGGCTTGGGTGAGGAGAGGACAAGGAAACCCACTGGAGACGGTCAGCCTCCCTCCCACCACCCCGGACCAACGCCCTCCCGCGCAGACCCCAGTTCCTCCAACAGAGGTGGTGGCGAGACTGGGGACCCCTCGTCCCCACCCCCTGGCCCTCCTTCGCCCAGCGCGGTCGGCAGGTGGACAGGAAGCCACCGTACCTAGGCCGGGCCGCTCCTCACTCCTCGCAGCCCCGGGCGCCCGGGCGACCAGACGCCTCCTACCTGCTCTGTCGAGCCCTGCTCGGCCTCCCGCCGGCGCCGCCGCGCTCCCAGCCTGGGTCCCCGCCGCCGCCCGCGCTGCCACCCTGGGGATCCCGCCCCCGCCCGGGGCGTCCCGCCCCCGGCCCCGCCCCGTGCAGGTGATCCCGGGGAGCCCGGGAGCCGCGCCGGGGGTGCCAGGTTCCCGCACACTGGAGTGGCGGCGCCTCCCCGTGGTGTCCCCGAGCCTGGGTCCTTTTTGGGACTGGCTCTGGCACTCCCAGGCACTCAGTCCAGTAGAGAAATCCAGCAGGAGGCTTCCAGGTCGGACTCCTCCGAGGAGTAAGGAGAGGGAAGGGGCCTCACAAACACACCCAGGTGAGCTCTAGGCACTTTGAGTAGGGTCTTTAAAGGAGCACGGCGCTAATCTGATTGAAGGTTATGGGGGGCAGGTGGGGATTCAGACAGCCACAGAACGTTAGACCAGGAGGAAACAGGTTTGGCAGCGGCAAGTGTCAAGAACTCGGCCGCTGTAGGATCAAAGGCTCCTTCCTCCCCAGGCTGTCGGGCTTCCAGCTGTATCCCAGGAGCCCAGGGCGATATCCCTGGCAGGCAGCAGGCTCTCAATCAATATTTATAGAAAGCGGGAAGAGACCAAGGAGAGGGGATCTCTTCTTTCAGAAACAGGGAAGCTGAGGCCCAGGAAGCAGAGGTGAGCACAAAGTCTTATAGCAGGTTAGTGACAGAATCAGGAGTAGAGGCTGGTTTCCCGGTTCTGTTTTCAAATGATTTCCAGAAAGTGATTGGATCTGGGCCGACTGGCTTGCCCCTCAGTGCCTGTGAGATGCTTTCAAACTCTCCTGAGCTAAGAACTAAGATTTTTATAGGAAAAAAACATGTATTTTTTATAGGAAACTCCAAGGTAGTATTTATTTATTTATTTTTGAAACAGGATCTCACTCTGTCGCCCAGGCTGGAGTGCGGTGGCACGATCTCGGCTCACTGCAACCTCTGCCTCCTAGTTCAAGTGATTCTCTTGCCTTAGCCTCCTGAGTAGCTGAGATTACAGGCACATGCCACCACACCCAGCTAATTTTTGTGCATATATATATATATATATATATTTTGGTAGGGATGGGGCTTCACCATGTTGGCCAGGGTGGTCTTGAACTCTTGACCTCAAGTGATCCACCAGCCTTTGCCTTCCAAAGTGCTGGATGAGCCACCGCTCCCGACCTATTTTATTATATGGAGACTGGGTCTTGCTCTCTCACCCCAGCTGGAATGCAGTGGCGCGATCTTGGCTCACTGCAGCCTCTAACTCCTGGGTTCTAGTGATCCTCCCACCTTGGCCTCCCAAAGTACTGGAATTACAGGCATGAGCCACCATGCCCAGCCACAAGGCGGTATTAACAAATATTGATTGAGAGTATAATTCTGTAATTCTACTTTCCCATCAAAGACTTGAGACACTTGAGTATGATCTTTAAGGAGCATGGCGCTAATACGTGGCTTCGAGAGCTTCCCTGTGGTGGGGGAGGCAGACCTGGTTACAGGGAGAGGCCACAATGTGAGGAGGGGAGTCCAGTGGGAGCCTGCTCTGGCCCTGAGGCCTGAGTTCCATAGTAAATGGCACTAGGGGCAGGGGGGACACTTCAGGATGTTTCTGGAAGCTTTTCCAGGTTTGTTTGTGGGGGCAAGAGCCCCCAGTGCACAGTTTCAGATTCAAATCCTGGCTCCACTGCTTACTACTCTCAAGATGGGAGTCGTTTCTGAGACTGTTTCTTTCTGTAAAATGGAGAGAAGGAACTTCATTATGGCTGTGGTGAGGATTAGAAATGTGACCACGCTTGCGAAGTGCCGGGGAAGTGCCGGGGAAGTGCCGGGTAAGTGGGAGAATGATTATGCCAAGTGGCAGGAGCTGGGGAGGGGAACCTGGGTGTCTCAGGTCCTTCTTCATGGGGTTTGGTGGTCTTCAGCCTTCTGTTATCTATGGCTCAAGCCCACCTTCTGTTTTGTCCCTTAATCCAGGCTGGCTAAGCCACAGGACACCTGCCATGTCAGAATGAGTTTGTGCACACAGACAGTAAGGGGTTTGGGAAGGGAGCTCTCCCTTGCATCAGCCCTCCCATAACCAGGGTCAGACACACCAGCCAAGCCCAGGAGGCAGAAGCATGAAAAGGCTCTTCATTGCTCAGCATGTTCACTCATTAAGTGCTACAGAGTGTTCACTACAGGCCAGGCACTTTGCAAGGTGGGACAGAGTCAGTGGTGGCCCCTCCCTGCCCTGTACACCTCACCTTCCAGAGGGGCTGGGGTAGGGGGACAGATGACACAAGCACAAAAGATGGTAACAAAATAGTGAGACTGTCTGAAAAGCTCTAAAGGAAATAATAATACGATGTCATTGGTTATTATGGGTGGGGGCAGGGGCTCCCTCAGAAACAGAGGAGAGGGTAAAACCCATCTGCCAGGGAAGGACAGGGGAGCTGAGACCCAAAGGACAGGCAGGCTGGTGAGGAGAGGCTGGAGCTGGGGTCAGGGAGTGCTCTAGAAGGGAGCAGGGTGGGATAGGGTGGGGGAGGCAGAAGATTGGTTTGTGAAAAGATCCTAAAGCCAGTATGGCAACTAAAGCCAGGGGTGGTTTCAGGGAGAGAGGACAGAATGAGGTTAGAGGCAGGCAGAGATCAGATGTGAGGTCTTACAGGTCAGAGTAAGAATTTTATTCCAAGGACAGGGGAAAGCCGTTGAGGGTTTCCCCTTGCAATGAAGACAAGCAACAGGCTGGGGGTGGTGGCACACACCTGTAATCCCAGAACTTTGGGAGGCTGAGGCAGGAGGATAGTTGAGTCCAGGAGTTCGAGACCAACCTGGGCAACATGGCAAGGTCCCATCTCTACAAAACAAATTTTAAAAATTAGCCGGCCAAGGTGGTGCATGGCTATAGTCCCAGCTGCTTGGGAGGCTGATGTAGGAGGGTCAGCAGTGAGCTGAGATTGCAGCACTGCACTCTAGCCTAAGTGACAGAGCCAGACCCTTTCTCCAAAAAAAGAAAAAAAAAAAAAAAAAAAAAGAAGAAGATTTTGAAAGGAGTTTAATGGAATGTAAAAAAAAAAAAGTGTGGTGATTTTTCATTTTTAAAATAAAGATGATGTTTATATATAAATCAGTTTTATTAGTCAATGAAACTTGCTTATAAAATTACTCAACATTCCAGCACTTTGGGAGGCCAAGGTGGGAGGATCACCTGAGGTCAGGAGTTCGAGACCAGCCTGGCCAACATGGCAAAACCCTGTCTTTACTAAAAATACAAAAAAATTAGCTGGGCGTGGTGGCGTGCACCTGTGATCCCAGCTACACAGGAGGCTGAGGCAGGAGAATCACTTGAACCCAGGAGGCAGAGGATGCAGTGAGCTGAGATCTGCTGCTGTACTCCTCCAACCTGGGTGAAGAGCAAGACTCCATTAAAAAAAAAAAAACAAAAAAAACAATTAACCAACTAATTAACCACTCTAGTTTTGGATGTTACCATATGGGAGTCTCAGGTGCTGGGGGATTTTAAAATAACAAAAACTGGCTGCTTCCACATGGAAAATACCCAGAGGCAACCAGTTATCCTTCCTTTTCTTATTAGCAGAAGGTGTAACTACAAACTAGCCTTTGAGCGGCTGTGTTTTCATCTCCTGGCCAGGCATGTCCAGTCTTTCATATCTCCCCTCAAAGCCTTAATCTGCTGTTTATGGCTTTTGAGATGGTTGCTAGGGAAACCAGCCAAATGTCATGGGGATTAGAATGCAATTTCAGGGGAGGAGACGAAGCACAGAGAATCATGAGTCCAGAGAAACCCAAGTCCACATTGTTTAATCTAGTACAGAGAGAGAGAGAGAGAGAGAGAGAGAGAGAGAGAGAGAGAGGAGGCAAAGATACCTAGGCTAATTGATTTTGAAACAATTCCCTGTCTTTCAACTAAAGGGGTAGAGAGTAGAGGGAGCAGCAAAGGCCACAAGACTCAAGCCAAGGTTCTAAATGACTTGTAGGGCTCGTAGTGCAGTGTGTCATGTGGCTGTTCCCAGACGGATGTGCGCCGGGTGGACGTGAAGTGCAGAGGAGGACCAGTGCCCCTTGCCACGCGCTGCTGTCCTGCATGTGGTCTAATTCCCATCTTATCTCTAGGAGCATCTGGCGACGGAGGATGAGAAAATAGAGTGACGGATGTGGAGTCAGGGGTCTAATCTCCCTGCAAGCCACCTGATCTCCCTGGGCCTCTGTTTTCTCATCTGTGAAATGACAGGTTGGACGGCTTAGTCTCTGAGGCCTCATCCAGTTCCACGGTAAGTCTGATAATCGTGAGTGTGCCTTTAAATAGCCAGCTCAGGTAATTACCTGACAGCTTCCTCATTTTTTTATGCTACATTTTTAGGACTGTGTGTTAGCACAAACTATTTGTTGGCAATTACAAGGGAAAAACTCTATTCTCAGAATGAAAATGGGAAGCTGTAAATTAATTTAAGTCTTTCTGCCATCAGTGGAAGCCACTCCTCCTCGCCTTGACAAGGAACCTGTGCTCACCTGGTGACAGCCCATTCGCAGCTATCTTGGCTGCTAAGTCCTCCTCCCCTGGTACCTCCTTGGTCTATCCTACTCTCACAGTCACCCTAGGAATCCCAGAGTGAGAGCAGAAAAGACACACAATGAGAGAAGACGCAATCTAATGGCTACTCCATTTACTTGCTGTGTGACTTCAGGCACCTAGCCTCTCTGGGCATGAGTTTCCTCTTCTATAATTCATTCATTCAGTGAATATTTACCAACAGCCTGCTATGTGCCAGTGATGAATAAAAGAGATGACAATTCCTGCCCTGATGAAGCATGCATTCTGATGGGAGAAAAACAACAAAAATGAAGAAGCCAGGCTGGGCATCGTGGCTCATGCCTGTAATCCCAGCACTTTGGGAGGCCGAGGGGGGTGGGTCACTGGAGTCCAGGAGTTCAAGACCAGCCTGGGCAACATGGAGAGACCCTGCCTCTACAAAACATACAACAATTAGCCTGATGTAGTGACACACACCCGTAGTCCTGGCTACTCGGGAGGCTGAGGTGGGAGGATCACTTGAGCCTGGGAGTTTGAGGCCTCAGTGACCTGTGATTGTGCCACTGCCCTCCAGCCTGCGTGACAGAGTGAGACTCTGTCTCAAAAAAATAAATAAATAAATAAGCCAATGACATGGCATGTTGGAGAGTAATAAGTGCCCTGGAGAAAAGTAAAGGGAAGCTGGGATAGTGATATCTGCCTACTCCAAAAGGCGTGGAGCATGAATGAGTTTATAACCTTACTTTCAAAGAGTAGGCCAGGCCTGATGGCTCATGCCTGTAATCCCAGCACTTAGGGAGGTCGAGGCTGGTGGATCACTTGAGCCCAGGAGTTTGAGATCAGCCTAGGCAACATAGTGAAACCCCATCTCTACTAAAAATACAAAAATTAGGCAGGCATGGTGGTGGGTGCCTGTCATCCCAGCTGTTCAGGTGGCTGAGGCAGGAGAATCACTTGAACTTGGGAGGCGGAGGCTGTAATGAGCGGAGATTGCGCCACCGCACTCCAGCACGGGCAACAGAGCGAGACTCTGTCTCAAAAACAATAACAACAACAACACACACACACACAAAGAGTAATTACTCTTGATATTTGCACATACTCTTGTGCAAATATCAAGATTAATTACAGTATTATAGATGGACATTTTGTTAGATGAAAGCATTTACAGTAATTCTAAAGGCCCAGGGAATGTGGTGATCCACGGAGTGAGAAGTCACTTTTGGGTGACCTCAGACATCCCCCAGCCCTGGCTGTCTCAGTCCTGGTGGTCCCTCAGAATCCCTTGGGGACTTTGGAAAACTGCTAAGGTTGCACTTTACAGCCATAGAGCTAGAGGCTCTGCAGTGCAGCCAGACCAGTCATGAGTTTTTATGAGGTGTCCAGGTGCTGCTAATGTGTGACCAGGGTTGGGAGCCACTGAGGAGCCCAAGATCATAGAGAGGGAGTGACTTGCTCAAGGGCTGGCACCCAAAGTGCTGGGATTAGAGGTGTGAGCCACTGCACCTGGCCTTTTATAGTTACTTTTAATTGCATGCAGATTAAGGGATGGTTTATGCAGAAATTTCTAGGAAAAGAGTAGTAACTTCTGGGTTTTTGGGTCATTGCCATGGAAAGGGGAGGTAACTCCTGAATGCTGTGTAAGCTGACATGGAACACTGGTGGGTGCGTCTCATGGAAAGCTGCTTCTGCCCTGTCCTGATTTTAACTACTCCTCAGTTTGGTTCAGTGTCCAAGTCCCCTTCCAGAGTCTAGTCCCACCTTCTACCTCATGGCTACTGTTAATGATCCCAAAGGATCCCAGTTATGAAAGATAATAATATGTCAATGTAATGCAAACACAGTCAGTGCTGTCTTCTGCTCTGGCCATTTGCCTTAGGAGGTAGATTCCTCACCTTAGTTCCTTTCAGGAGAACAGCGGGGACTTTGAGGCTAGTTTAAGATAAGAAAGAAAGAAAGAGAGAAAGAGAGAGAGAGACAGAGAGAGAGAGAGAGAAAGAGAGAGAGAGAGAGAGAGAAAGAGAGAAAAAGAGAGAAAGAGAAAAGAAAGAAGACAAAAGGAGCCAATGGGCCATCTCTGGCAATTAAAAATCTCTGATCACATGACCAGGCGCACGTGGTTCATGCCTGTAATCCTAGCACTTTTGGAAGCTGAGTGGGTGGATTACTTGAGGCCAGGAGTTTGAGACCAGCCTGGCCAATATGGTGAAACCCCATCTCCACTAAAAATACAAAGATTAGCTGGGCATGGTGACATATGCCTGTAATCCCATCTACTTGGAAGGCTGAAGCATGAGAATCACTTGGACCTGGGAGACAGAGGTTGCAGTGAGCCGAGATTACACCGCTGCACTCCAGCCTGGGTGACAGAGCAAGACCCGGTCTCAAAAGAAAACAAAAAAACACTCTGATCAGGTTTGTCTAACAAATGATCAAATGATCACAACTGTAAACAATAAAACACAATTTCTGAAAAAATATCTGGCATTTGGAAAACCACTGTCCTGCTTTTAGAAAGTTCTTCCTGAGCTGTAGGATTGAGTTTTATTAAAATTATTCTATGGGGACCGGGAGTTACCTTTTCTGGGATATATAGGTGTTTGCTCAGTTAGCCACATGTGTGAGTTCATTTGAGTAAACACTTCCTGAGAGCTTAAGTGGGCAAGGCTCTGAGCTGGGCTCTGCAAGAGTCACAGAGGCTGCATTCTCTGCTTATGTGTTTGTTCCCTTACCGGGCCTCTCTCCTCCCCATCGTGCCAGGTTCCACATTCTTCCGTGTGTTTTTCCATCCACTGTGAGATTTCCACTGTATGTTTTCTATTTCCTAAACTATGAGAAAACTACACTTTTAAACACACAATTCCTTCTGGTGATTTTTTTTTTTTTTTTTTTTTTTTTTTTTTGAGACAGAGTCTCACTCTGTCACCCAGGCTGGAGTGCAATGGCACGATCTTGGCTCACTGCAACCTCCACCTCCTGGGTTCCAGCAATTCAGATGTCTCAACCTCCCAAGTAGCTGGGATTACAAGTGACTGCCACCATGCCCAGCTAGTTTTTGTATTTTTAGTAGAGAGGGGGTTTCAACATGTTGGCTAGAGTGGTTTCGAACTCCTACCTCAGGTGATTCACCTACCTCAGCCTCCCAAAGTGCTGGGATTACAGGCGTGAGTCACTGCACCTGGCATCTTTTATTTATAAAGTCAGAAAATCTAAATAAAAACATGTTATGAAATTATTTCCTTTCTTGAATCTTTAGGTGCTTAAATAGGGAAATGGCACAAAACCAAAATATAAGTGGCTAACCCTATTAAAAATTTAGAGTAATGATAAAATACTGTTCTTTATGTATACTGGCATATATGATATGTCTCTTATTATGACATGGAAGACTGGGATAATGGTGTTGTTTCACATTCAACATCAAGATTATAAGGAAGCTCTGTGGTAAATACCATAAAAGCTCTCTGTCTGAAATTCTCTATACCAGAACTTACTTTGGGTACATTTATCAAACATGCTTAAAATTTACTTCTTGTATCTTGCCTGGAATCAGAATTGAGTGGTGAAAAAAATGAAGGCCAGATAAAAATCAATGCTCACTTATTAGGTCTCTAAACTCGGACTAATTTACCAATGAATAAAATACTCTCCCCTTTTGGTCTTTATCAAGTTCCTTGAGATATTGAAGTTTACTGTGATTGAAGTCCACTGTGATAGCTATTTTATTTTTGTCTGCCCTGCTTTCATTTCCCTTTCTTGGGTAAGAGACTTGCCCATCTGGCCTCAGGGATGGGCAGGCAACCCAATCTGGCCAGTGAGAATCCCACTGCAGTATGGAATCGTAGAAAGAAGCTCTCCTTCCACCTGAGTTGTCGGCTACCATGTTCTATGCTGTGAGGGGACGTCCTTTTTGTAGTAAGAAGGAATTTGGTGGACATGCAAAGAGAGGTAGAGACAAAGACAGCTGAGAGATGAAGAAAGAGTCCTTACCCTATGCCCTTCTAAGCTCTTAACATAAGCATTTAGAGTTACACATTTTCCTCTCTACTTTAGGCCCCTTTTCTCCTGCTACATTGTACCAGGTTGGTCTATGACCAATACCATATGGCAGAAGTGATGGTACATCATTTCTGAGATTAGGTTATAAAAAGACTTCATCTTGGGCTCTCTCTCTTTCTGTCTCTCTGATCACTCGCTAAGGGGAAGCCAGCATCCATGTCCTGTGATCAGGCTTCTGGAGAGGCCCCTGTGGCGAGGAACTGAAGCCTCCTGCCAACAGCCTTGTGAGTGAGCAGGGAAGCAGATTGTCCAGCTGAAACGGGAAATGCCCCTTGACCCCTTTGTGAGTCTTGCGACAAGGGTGCCTTGCTTACTTAGCCCACAGCTCTCAACCCCTCATGGGACGGGGAGCGCAGAACAGGTGCAGGAGCCGGGGCAAGTGCTTTTGGGCACTGGTAGGAGCGAAACTCCTGTGGCAGCATCTAGAGGGGAGTACGTGTGACCCCCCAAGAGACTGGAGAGTTCTACAGTGAACACTCTTTTAAAAATTTATTTATTTATTTATTTATTTTGAGACGAAGTCTCACTCTGTCACCAGGCTGGAGTGCAGTGGCGCGATCTTGGCATACTGCAACCTCTGCCTCCCGGGTTCAAGCAATTCTCCTACCTCAGCCTCCTGAGTAGCTGGGATTACAAGTGCACGCCACCATGCCCGGCTAATTTTTGTATTTTTAGTAGAGATGGGGTTTCACCATGTTGGCCAGGATGGTCTCAATCTCTTGACCTCGTGATCTGCCTGCCTCAGCCTCCCAGAGTGCTGGGATTATAGGCGTGAGCTATCGTGCCCAGGCTACAGTGAACACTCTTTTAGCTTTTGCCGTTCATGGATGGCTTAAGTGTTAAACAGCTCAGTGGGCCCTCTGCCTTTTCGCATGAGGTGGTTGATTTCCACCAGCGAGGGCAGAGGGTCAGCGTGACGCCTTGTGTATCCCATGCTGTTGTCTGGCATCCAGAAAAAAATCAGATCACATGAACGAATTGAAGGATAGTAAATGTGCAGGATTTTATTGCTGATGGAAGTGGCTCTCAGAGGGAAGGAAAGCGAGAAAGGGGATGCAGCGGGAAGGTGTCTTCCCCTGAAGTCTGGCCATCTCCATCCGGACTTTTCTCCAAAGTCCCACTGTCAAGCCGTCCCTCTGAAGTCAAGCTGCTTCTCTCTGACATCTGGCTGCTGCTTCTCTTCTCCCCTTCTCTGCTCTCTGCCAGTGGAGCCTGGGGTTTTTATGGGTACAGGATGGGGGTGGGGTGGGCCAGCAGTGGTTTTGGAGAGGGCAACATTTGAATGGGAAAACAGAGATGTTCTCACTTTGAGCCATGGTTCTAGGCTTGAGGGTGGAGCTTTGCCAGGGTCCCTGTCCTTTTCAGCCTAGAATTTCTCCGCCTCCTGTCCCTACCACAGCCTTGCTGATGACTTGATGGCAACCTCTTAGAGGCCCTGAGCCACCACTGTCCAGCTTAGCCACTCCCAGATTCCTGATCCTCAGAAACTGAGATAATATTTTCTTGTTTTAGGCTGCTAAACTTTGGGATAAAATGTTGTGCAGCAATAGATAACTAATACACCCCTCAATGGATTTTTATTAAACCTGCAGTTTAACTGTCTCCTTTTTCTCTAGCATGAACCACTAGTTAACTTCTCTCCAGGAAAACGCACCTTAAAGTGTTTAGTTCGTATCGTTGGAGACATCTGGAGACAGGAACTGAGTGGGAGGGCAGCTCTGTGCCCTTTCACAATAGAACTCATTAGTATACAGTATCTAGGATTAGCAGGATGCCCAAGGGCTGCTTCTCATTTGCAAAGGAGACAAATCTCCATTCTAGACTTTCCAACTGTTGTTAGAAATATCTAATGGGATAGAATAAATAGCCTGCCAAGTAACTGAAGTTATCAAGGAAATAAGTCAGAGGAGGCTAGTCCATTTGGTCCACAAAAGACCTTTCATTCACAGGGCTCACTCAGGTGATGTCTGAGAAATCATTTTAGGTTTAATTTCCTCCTTTGCGGGAAGGGGCCTGGTCAAGTCTCTCAGGACAGAAGGCTGTATAATTTCCCATCAAAGATCTCAATTATTCAAAAGATATTGAAGAAAGATAGCACCAGGCTGCGAATTAACCTGATTATTTCTTTGAACCAAAAGGAAATGGTGAATCTAGAGTCAAACCACATACAACGTTCCTCATTTGTAGCTCAGAGAAGAAAGAATGATACAGTATATATTTTCTCCATCCATATGGGAGTACATTTAATAGAGAATCTTCATCTACTATTAATGTAGTAAAGTAGTAAAGTAAAAATGTAAAGTAGTAAAGTAATGTAGTAAAGTAAAAAAGAATCTATGTAACCCTTTAAAGTCTATCAAAAGGTGATATAAAGTCTCACAGTAAATCAGACTTCTCAATTCATGGCACATTATCTTTGATCTGTGCAAGATGCTTTTTATGTTTGGAGGTATATATTTAATGTGTATCTTTTTATTTGTATGTATTCTTGCAAAGTGCATTACTGTCTGTGTGTGGTACTTCAGGTAATGTGAATGTTAGGTATATCTCACTCCTTTTGGCACTCAGCTGTTTTCAAGATATATCCATGTGGCTGTGTATATGGCTACTCTTGCTGCATGGTTCTCCATAGTGTTCATTTTCCAGTTGCAAACACCAGTTTGTCTCCATAAATAATGGTGCAATGAACATCCTCGACATACCTCTTTATGGCCCTGTGTGAGAATCCCTTTGGGATATCCTTTTTTTTTTTTTTTTTCTTAATCGATATGTTTATTAAAAACATAGACTAATGATCCTGTGCTTAAAAGTCGTTGTGGTTGTGTGTTGATTTCCACAAAACATAACTATTAAGAGACTCTTCACAAATACACTCTGGGCAGAAAAGGTAAACAGAAATGACTGACAAGACAGTGCCATTTCAGACACAGCTCCCTCAATACTTGCTAGAAAATGGAGTTTGACATTATTTACAATTATACCAGTATTGTCAGAGGCGAAATGTCACAGGGATAAGGGTACACCAGATCATGATATCGTTTCCTACTTCCCAAATAGTTTTAAATTTTAGCTTTGAACGTCAGTTACCAGAGCCAAACTTGTTCTTAACAAGCAGAATTTTATGTCCATTCAAAGAGTCTCTTACACCTTTCCGGGCCTATTCACTTGCAGAGAGGAGTCGAAACTGTAACCTGGCTCTTCATATCGTGCATGCATATGAGATGTCCAGTCTTCATATGCTGTCCAATTTCTTTAAGATAAATGGAGTGACTCGCAGCAGGGCCACGTAGATGAGAAAGTTCCGTATGGAGGAGATCACATCCTCGCACATCTTCCCTTTCATCTCCTCCGGGTCCAGCTTCGGCGCGAGGCCCTCAATCTGGAACATCGCGGCTCTGACTTTGCAGTTTCCAGATGCCGCGCTCTCCTCTTCCCAGTGGCCGCCTCGCGCCCGGCCCCTTTGGGATATTCTTAGGACATCTCTCTCTCTCTCTGTCTCATCTATCTCCAGGAGCAGAACTGCAGAGTCAGAGATTTTGTTCTTATTCAGATGACCAAGGACTGCCAGTTTGTTCTTCAGAATGACTAAACTAGTCTGTACTTCCACCAGTTGTATGTCAGATTTCCTATATCCCTGCCTTCTGGCTATACTTGGCATGAATTGTTTTTACATTTTTGAGAATCCAACAGGTATAAATGGCATCATGTTATTTTAATTTGCGCTTCATCTGATTACTGGGGTTTAGTGTTTCTTCCTAGGCTCATTGTTTTCCTTTTCTGTCAATTACTTTTCATATCCTTTAGCCTATCTTTCTATTGGGCTGCTTTTCCTTGTCAATTTGGAAATCTCTTTGCATTTTATAGTTATTTCGCCTGTGTTAGTGTCAGAGGTGTTCAAACCGGGGTGACTCCATCTTGAATAGGGGCTCAGTAAAATGAGACTGAGACCTACTAGGCTGCATTCCTAGGAGGTTAGGTGTCCTTAGTCACAGGATATTTACAGTTAAGGGAACAAGTTAATAATGTTAATGGTAATGGGAAATAATAGACCCAGGAAATGTCCTGATGTCCCAATATCTTAAGAACAAAAGCTTTTTAAATTTAAGAATATGTTTCGCTTTAAAGATAATAATATAGATGCTTGTGGAAGACAGCAGTTACACAAAGATTTAACAGTCCTTTGTCACAAACCTTTGTAGTAGAGCACATCTCCGCCATGATTTTTGCTTTATCTTATATATAAACAAGCATTGTATCTCAGGCAGGCACGTTCCCCCTTGTACTTTTGGGAAAGCGCTACTCTGTTTGTGGAGTATCTATTCTTTCATTCCTTTACTTTCTTTTCTTTTTTTTTTTCCTTGAGAAGTTTCACTCTGTTTCACTCTGTTGTTTGAGAGTTTCACTCTGTTGTCCAGGCTGGAGTGCAGTTGCACAATCTCGGCTCACTGCAACCTCCGCCTCCTGGGTTCAAGCAATTCTCCTGTCTCAGTCTCCCAAGTTGCTGAGACTACAGGTCTGCACCACCACGCCTGGCTAATTTTTGTAGTTTTAGTAGAGACAGGGTTTTGTAATGTTGACCAGGTTGGTCTCGAACTCCTGACCACCTGCCTGAGCTTCCTGAAGTGCTGGGATTACAGGTGTGAGCCACCATGCCCGGCCCATTCCTTTACTTTCTTAATAAACTTGCTTTCACTTGGCTGGGCATGGTGGTTCACGCCTGTAATCCCAGCACTTTGGGAGGCCGAGGCGGGAGGATCACCTGAGGTCGGGAGTTCGAGACCAGCCTGACCAACATGGAGAAACTCTGTCTCTACTGAAAATACAAAATTAGCCAGGCGTGGTGGTGCATGCCTATAATCCCAGCTACTCAGGAGGCTGAGGCAGGAGAATCGCTTGAACCCGGGAGGCGGAGGTTGCAGTGAGCCGAGATCGTGCCATTGCACTCTAGCCTGGGTGACAAGAACAAAACTCCATCTCAAAAAAATTTTAAAAATTAAAAAAAATAAAATAAACTTGCTTTCACTCTACTCTGTGGGCTCATTCTGAATTCTTTCTTGCATGAGATCGAAAAACACTCTGTAGGGGTCTGGATCAGGGCCCTTTCTGGTAACATCTGGACTGTAAATATTTCTCCCTATTGTCAACATTTTCATGGCATTCTTTGTTGAACATGAATAATTAATTTTGATGTAATCAATTATAATTTTTACCTTATAGCTTATGCTTTTAAAGTTTTGTGAAGTCTCTCCCTGCCTCTAGGTCACAATGATATTCTCCCACAATTTGTTCTATTAACTTAGTATTTTTGCATTCTAGATTTAGGTCTTTAACTTTTAACTTTCAGCATTTAACTTTTCCAAACATTTCGGACCACAAACTTTTCCCAAGTAACATACTTTGAAATACCTTACAGAAATATCTAATCTACAAATCACTTATATTTATACTTTCTATGTCTCAGAAGACCCGGGGAAGGTTGGCAAGATGAGATCTTTCCTATGTGTATGAGAATTTTAATCTTTTCTTCTTCTAGATTAGAACCACATTTTAACGTGTTCATTGAGGGCAGGAATATAGCAGATGCTCACTCCGGCCCTTTAAACATATTTCTCAGTGATAATAGGACTCTGATACATCTGATACATACATTGTATGCATTTAACTTGAAGCCAGTCTATTAGGTAAATTACTTAAATCTTGATTCTTGTATTTCATATTCTGCATTAAAAATTTTGTGTTTTGGCTGGGTGCGATGGCTCGTGCCTGTAATCCCAGCACTTTGGGAGGCCGAGATGAATGGATCCCCTGAGGTCAGGAGTTTGAGACAAGCCTGGCCAAGATGGTGTAACTTGTCTCTACTAAAAATACACAAATTAGCCAGGCGTGATGGTGTGTGCCGGCAGTCCCAGCTACTCAAGAGGCTGAGGTAGGAGAATTGCTTGAACCCGGGAGGCACAGGTTGCAGTGAGGTGAGATTGCACCACTGCACTCCAGCCTGGGCAACAGAGTGAAACTTGGTCTCAAAAAAAGAAAAGAAAAAAAAAAATGTGTGTGTGTGTGTGTGTTTTGTCCTAGGTTATTTGCAGTGGTTTTCCAATTTTCTGTTTTCGCCAAGGAATCCTTAGCTCAAGTGAAACCTGACGCTGGGATGTTTAGGTACAACAAATAATAGGAGTGCAAGGCCCCAGGAACCTGGAAGCATGGCGCCCCCTGGAGGCAGCCCCACAGAACACAGCTTGGAAAAACATCAAAGTAGACATGTCCCCAGCGACGCCACTTTAGTTTTTTAAAAACAGAGAAGGCCACTTTGCAGTGGCTCATGCCTGTAATCTCAGCACTTTGGGAGGCTGAGGCGGGTGGACTGCCTGAGATCAGGAGTTAAGAGACCAGCCTGGGCAACATAGGGAAACCCTGTCTCCACAGAAAATACAAAAATTAGCCGGGTGTGATGGTGCACACTTGTAGTCCTAGCTACTTCGGAGACTGAGGTGGGAGGTTGGGGCTGCAGTGAACTGTGTTCATGCCACTGCACTCCAGCCTAGGCGACAGGGCAAGACCTTGTCTCAAAAACAAAACAATATCAAGAACCTTTGAATCCAAACACATTTATCCAGAAAAATTAGATTTTGCTGTAACAAAGTAGTGGAGTGTGGTATAAAGAATGTCAAGAAATGGGTTCTAGTCCCAGGTCCATGACCATCCAGACTGTGTGCATCTGGCAACACCTCTGGGGCCACTTTCTTGTAAAGGTGTGTTGCGGGTGGGGTGGGGATGGAGGAAGTGGAGGGAGGCAGGGGAAATAGAGGGGTGTGTCTGGGTCTGTTCTGTTGAGCTCTCACAGGGGTTGGAACTCAGGTCCCCATTCCTCCCCCAGCCCCTTGGTTTACCTTTCTTTTTTGTGATCAATTTTACATTGGCTTTGTGTAAGATTTCATTTGAACAAAGAGCAGAGTCCTATGACTTAAAAATAAGTATTCGAAATCCCACTGCACTAGATAACCTCTACTGTCATTTATAGTTCCACATTTTGGAGATTTTTTTTTTAACCAAGACAAAAAGTAAGTCTTTACCAGGAATAAATCGTTTTTAACCAAAGAGGAAACCAGGGTATAAAAGGGAAGAGCTGAAACTGCAGTGGTTATTTACACAGTCAGCAGTGACTCACAACCTTGAACTCTGGCACTGCACGGCATTAATGTTCAACAGGACTCTTGTGGAAGGAACAAACACAATATTGCACTTCTCTGTCTTATTAGCTAAATATAAGTGAGGCATATTGAAAATACTACACACACAAAAACTCAATTCAATGGACTGATTTAAAAATAGTTACTAACTTTATTCGTAAGTTTTTAAAACAGAACTTGTTATAGGTAATCACGAAGCTTCCAAAAAAAAAAAAAATTACATTCTGCTTTTGTCACCTTGATAGGACAAGAAATGTTTAAATGTCCTTAAAACATAGGGGAGTTAAAAAGTTGACAAATAAACTACTACAAATATGGATTGTCCACTTCACGCACACTAAAATGTGGAATACATGTACATAAATTACTGACCGGTTGTTTACAATGCAAACAGTATGCACTATAGCTTACAGTACCATAAAGGTAACATGCTCCAAAATATAACAGAAGATCACAAACACGTTCAGAGAAAATAGTAACTTTGACTCTTGGGTTCAATTAAGGTTGAAGTGAAATGATCGGGAAAGTTTTCTGAAACTTGAAGGGCACACACAATATAGCAGAACCGTCAATCAACACTCACATGGGGTTGAAAAGCAGCAGGAAGAATCTGGCACGATAACAAGGGTAACCACCTTTCTCTTTCCTCAGTCCCCAATTTGAGTTAGGAAGATTGGGGACTAAACAGAAAACAATATTTAAAAACATATATTATCTGCATAGATAGAAATCTTCCATTATGATGAGAGTGAACATTCGGTCAAAGCTATACAGGATGCCAAGAGTCTGCAGGATATAATTCTGTTTTCAAAAGGAAATATATACGTTTACATCCAGACAGACCACATAACGAATTTAGTGAAAGATCTTTATGCTGTTATTGAAGTGGGTAGAGACACTGACTCAGCCCCAGGTTAGTTCTTAACCTTGGTTAAAAACTCTAGTTTGAACATGATTTTTATAATCTTGCAATTATTTCCCCATCTTTTGTTCCTTTAGATTGTCACCCCAATTATAAATAATTTGTTTCTTTTAGTACAGGAAGATATAAATGCAAATGTGTAAACAAAGGAAGGAGGAAAGATGGACCAAGTTCACCTGTTTGGTACGTACGAGGTCCACAGCTCTGCAGAAAGGGGAGAAACCCAGTAGACAGAGGGCCTGACGCACCATGGGATTGAGTACATTTTCCATTGCTTAATTGTGTGTGAGATTTTCCCTTTTAAAATAAATCTATGGTCTGTGAAATAGTCTGTATAAAAATATGAAGCTGGCCGGGTGCGGTGGCTCACGCCTGTAATCCCAGCACTTTGGGAGGCCGAGACGGGCGGATCACGAGGTCAGAAGATCGAGACCATCCTGGCTAACACGGTGAAACCCCATCTCTACTAAAAATACAAAAATTAGCCGGGCGTGGTGGTGGGCACCTGTAGTCCCAGCTACACAGGAGGCTGAGGCAGTAGAATGGCGTGAACCTGGGAGGCGGAGCTTGCAGTGAGTGGAGATCGCACCATTGCACTCCAGCCTGGGTGACACAGCGAGACTCCGTCTCAAAAAAAAAAAAAAAAAAAAAAAGAAGCCTTGAATAGGTCAGTCATAGCAGTTCCGTCTTGAATAGAACTCAATTTTACAAGCACGGAGTGACAGTATCATTCCACTGCAAACTTTTATTTCCACCTCATATTAGATCTCATTCTGCTTCAGTAGAGTTACCTCTTAAGTACGACTATTAATCATTTCATTAATAGGAAAATCTGGGAAAGCCCATATAAAATGCCAACGTAACTGCTGGCTACCAAGATAAAATTATTTAGGTAGATTCCAACCCCAATGGTTCAATGATAACAAAACCACAAAACATGGGACATCAAATTCATTCACTAAAATTACTAAGTCACCTCTTCCATCCGACGATGAGATTTTTCTTATTCATTGTTTCCCATCAGGGAAAAAAGAATCCTTCCACTTCATGCCTTTTTTTTTTTTTTCTTTTTTTTCTGATGACAGGAATTACTATTCATTGCCTCCTTAAGAGGCCAATGCAAAAAAAAAAAAAAAAAAAAAAAGGAAAGGAGAAAAAGCCCTAGCCCAGGAATTGGGATTGCCAGTTCGAGTCCCTGGGTTGCCTTGTTGGGGTGCCTAAGTCAGTGCCATAACCTCAGTTTTTCTAATCTATGTAACATGGGGATAGAGTACATGATCTCCACGGTCACTTTCACCTCTGTGATTGAGCCTCTAAGAAAGTCAAATCTTTTCACTTTGTAATCATAACATTTTTAAAAGATGGAGTTAGTATGAATGGGAAACTTTTTTTTTTTTTTTTTTTTTGAGCCAGGGACTTGCTATGTTGCCCAGGCTGGTCTTGAACTCCTGAACTCAAGTGATCCTCTCATTTCAGCCTCTCAAATAGCTGAGACTACAGGCACACACCACTGCACCTGGCTAAAGACTATCTTTTTAAAGAATAAAAGTACTGCACTTCACCTCTATCTCCTGGTATCTGTTCGATTCAAACACACCATCAATGCCTACAATATTTTATTTAGAGCCAGGCATGGTGGCTCATGCCTGTAATCCCAGCACTTTGGGAGGCCAAGGCGGGCGGATCACTAGGTCAGGAGATCGAGACCATCCTGGCTAACATGGTGAAACCCCGTCTCTACTAAAAACAAAACAAAAAAAAAAATACAAAAAAGTAGCTGGGCGTTGGGGTGGGTGCCTGTAGTCCCAGCTACTCAGGAGGCTGAGGTAGGAGGATGGCGTGAACCTGGGAGGCGGAGCTTGCAGTGAGCCGAGATCGCGCGGCTACACTCCAGCCTGGGCGACAGAGCAAGACTCTGTCTCAAAAATAAATAAATAAATAAATAAATAAAAATAAAAAATATTTTATTTAAACCTTTATGTTGAACTTAAAAGTTCCTTGAAGCTTTGCTTTGGCTCTTAATTACTGATATGTTTTTGAGTATAACATTTTGAGGAAGCAGAATGTGAAAAGACTAATTTGCTTTCCCGCTGAGTTTTAGTTCTCGAAGGCAATGGAACTGTTCTTATCCATTTCTGCCTCTTAGTACCTTAAACCTCAGAGATGCTCACTAGTACACTTTTTACTTGGCTTTATCTTTGGTTTCATCAGGTGGATGTGCTATAAAAATCTAGAGCGTAAGCGCCAGTGCAGTGTAGGTTCTGTGACTATCCTTGTTAAGTGTTATGGTTTTCTAATCCTTCACAAATATTTTTTTCCCAACACAAAGCACCATTATCTTTTCTCACAATTTTCTACATAGTTTGAGTCCCATGAAGAGGTTATGGTTTCTAAAGAAAACATGGCTACTACTATGCTATCAGGGTTAAATACTTTTTCTTTCTTTCTTTTTTTTTTTTTTTTTTTTTTTTTTTTTGGTCTGAGATGGAGTTTCACTCTTGTTGCCCAGGCTGGAGTGCAATGGCATGATCTCGGCTCACCGTAATCTCCATCTCCCAGGTTCAAGCAATTCTCCTGCCTCAGCCTCTCAAGTAGCTGGGAATACAGGCATGTGCCACCACGCCAGGCTAATTTTGTATTTTTTTTAGTAGAGACGGGGTTTCACCATGTTGGTCAGGCTGGTCTCGAACTCCTGACCTCAGGTGATCCACCCACCTCGGCCTCCCAAAGTGCTGGGATTATGGTGTGAGCCACCACACCTGACCTATCGGTTAAATCCAAGTAATAACTCAATTTCAAAAAAATTGCAGAAAAGCTTATTAAAAGAAAAAAAAAATCACAAGACTTACCTCTCGTAAATTTGTTACATGAACTAGATATTATACAGCCAAAAAAGGACAGAGATGATAGTACCTGTTAAGATCCTGGTTCATTTCACAATATGAAAAAGTTGATGGGTACTTAGTAGCTTTTTTTTTTAATTAATTGTATTATATTATACTAGAAAATGAAAATATTAATGTTTTCCATTCAGAAAAGTTTAAATGACTCTCTAATTTTGGTTTAAAGTTTTCTTCAATTTATTCAATGCTCTAAAAAAAAAAAAGAAAAGCATTGGGTAATTTGCACTGCTTGACTGTAAAAAGTTTTATGTGTTTGGAATAGAATATTCTTTAATTGGCAGGCAGAGAATGAAAGCCAAGCCAAATAACAAAATATCATGGGTTTTGATCACTTAGAAAATTACAGTGAATCAATATTACCTAAAAGGAAATTCAAAAAATTCCCAATTGTTGATAATACATGTCTCCTGACATATAGGGTCCATCTTGCAACAAAAAATGGGCACAATGCTGAGTTCAGAACTGCAAAGTAAATTTATTAAGTGGCTCTCGGTTAAAATGACAAATGATGATTTGAATTCAATACATTAAATTGCTGATAGAATTGCAAATTTCAACTGAATTTACATTGAGGCTTAGCAGTGGTAGTTGGCTACAAATGGAACAGTTTATTACCTCAGAGTATTTGAGGGCAAGGAAGACATAGAAAATAAATTTAGGGGTGTGCAACACAGTTAGTGCTCAGAAATAAATTTTACCATAGTGAGAACAAAACCACAATGATGTTAGTATCACTGTGCAGACGTCATGGTTGAATGCCTGCGTTTTGTTCCTTCATGGTGGCAGCCACCTTGGTTCATTCGTTCTCACTCATGTTTGCAGCTCCTTCACACGCCCCGGAGCTTCCCAAGTGTGCCACACAAAGGAAACAGCACAGTGAGTGGAGGCCAGCAGACCCACTCGGCCCAAAGCAAAGCCTTCTCAGTTATGAGACTTTTCTACAGAAGGGACTTCAAAGTCTAAACAGACCAGAAAGAGTTAAAAAGATCCTGCTTCTTCTTAGAGAGGGTCAAATACACATTCTGACACATAAGTGAGAAACAATTCTGTTTTAGGGAAAGTGCCAATTGCAATCCGGGTACAAAATTTCAACAAAAAGAAAAGTAAAACTGAATGATCTCCCCCTCATTCCCTAATTCATAGAAAAATAGTAGGTGTGACTTTTGTTTCAAAGCAAGCTGAAAAATGGTAAGGGGACAATTTACATTATCATTACCTTTTCTAGTTGAAAGTCTATGAATGACATACATAAACGTACACATCACAGCAAAAGACTCAAGAACCAGTGGCTAACATGATACTGGAAAAGGTGAAGGATAAAAATTGGTGAATGAAGGTAGTTGGGTGGTCTACAGGCTAGAACACGGTCACCAACGGCAGAATGCAGTAGCCACCTGCAATCCTAATCATTCAAGCTTCCTGGTGGTACGTCCCACTTCTAAAGCGGTCCTCCTTCCCAGGCAGCCATGTCTCGAGGGCGCCACATCAGGAATGAGGGCCTATGCATTGCTTTGTCCCAAATTCCAGATAAGAGCAACATGTGGGGACATCTGTGTCATAAGACTGATCCTCAAAGTGGATTTGGCATTTCTTCCCCAAAGCTGATGAAATAAATACTCGAGAACCATGATTTCTACGAATTATTCTGTATTTCAGGTTTCTTTTCCTGCAAAAAATGTCGTGTATACTGAATAACAACCTTTGATCGATGTATTAATTAGAAGCTATTTATACCAGTAGAAAAATACCCATTGTATTTTTCTATTTGTAAGACTATTTTTAAATTCATAAAAATGGTACTGTACTGGCTGTGACTAGAGTTCCAGTTTTTGGTGTCTCCTGTGATACGGCATCAGGAGGACTTACAAGGCTGGAGGGGAGCGAAACTGTTTTCCTAATCTGTTATTATTTTAAAATGGTTAAGGGTGGCCACATCTCCGGGGCTTCTCCTTTAATGTAAAGTCCCATTTGGAATATCACTTAAAATCTAGGGCAGGTCAAATCAGCTGCTACTCTACACGACCGTGTCTGCAGTACAGGCGTGGTGAGAAGACCTACACCTCCCTCTGCAGAGTCTCAGCTACACTGTCGGCAGCAACGCACCGGCCGCGGAGCACAGATCGCCATGGCCGGAGCCCACCAGGGCAGCCGCCTTGCACCACAACCAAGCGCCTCACAGTGAGCAGTCGAAGGTCTGGGACTCATTCAGCGCTGCGGTCGGAGGGTCAGGGCGCCTCGTCTGGACAATTTTCTGTTTGGGGTTTTTTGTTTCTTCTTCCTCTTCAGTTTCACTTTCACAGACATGAACCACCACGCTGGGCGTCGACTCCGTTCCTGCGTGAAGTTCGTATTTCTCTCCTGCGGAGGTAAAAGCAAAATAAGAACCCTGACAAAAGCATCACTTCCAGCAAAAAGAACTCTTTTGTCTCTTGCAACGTTTTGTTTTACTCCTATTTTAATGGGTGATTCTTGTTGTTTAAATCTTTAAGTCCTATGTCAGAGTATTTTATCTTGTTTTGGTGTTCAAGATTTGATACTTTAAGGCTTGTATAAAATGTTGTTGTTTCAGTACTGAGGTCTTGGGAGTTAAAATGCAAACGCTAGTTATTGTTTTCTGAATAATATGAGTGAATCTGTTTAATTAATTAATTAATTTGAGATGGAGTCTCGCTCTGTCGGCCAAGCTGGAGTGCAGTGGCACGATCTCGGCTCACTGCAACCTCTGCCCCCCCGGGGTTCAAGTGATTCTCCTGCCTCAGCCTCTGGAGTAGTTGGGACTACAGGTGTGAGCCACCACGCCCAGCTAATTTTTGTATTTTAGTTGAGATGGGGGTTTTATCATGTTGGCCAGGCTGGTCTCGAACTCCTGACCCCAAGTGATCTGCCTACTTTGGCCTCCCAAAGTGCTGTGATTACAGGTGTGAGCCACCGCGCCCGGCCGAGTCAATCTGTTTAACTTCAAAATGGTGTCAGTTTTCCTTTGGGAGATACTTGTAAGGATTCAGGCAGCACAGGCAATCCGTTGATTGTAGGACCTTGGATATCTAAGATACAGCTCTAACGTCTAAAAACAGCAGAGTCACTTCTTCCTCAAAATGCCTCTTTTATTCCCCTTCAGGAGACATAACTCTGTCTTGGGTGGACAACTGTCTGAACCAGCATCGCATCGGTTTCTTGTATGATTTTAAAAGCATCACATCGGTTTCTTATATGATTTTAAAAGGAAGAGAGGTAGAGAAACTAAAGAGAAGGAACAGAGGAAATGAAAAAGAAGTGACAAAAATATTGAAGGAATGAGATGATATCACCACCAATTCCTTGTAATGTAGTCAAAGCAATTGTTGTTTACCTGATATACTTGGTGGGGCTGGGGAGAGAAGGCACCTAATATTCACTAACTGCCTATCAAGTACTAGCAAAATTTGTAGTAGTAAAAATTGCAGTCACATTTACTGAATATTATGTGCACATCATTTAATACTTATTTTTTATTTTTATTTTTGGAGAGAGTCTTGCTTCATGGCCCAAGCTGGAGTGCAGTGGTGTGATCTTGGCTCACTGCAAACTCTGCCTCTCGGGTTCAAGCAATTCTCCTGCTTCAGCCTCCTGAGTAGCTGGGACTAGAGGCGTATGCCACCACGCCTAATTTTTTGTATTTTGTATTTCACCATGTTGGCCAGGCTGGTCTCGAACTCCTGACCTCAAGCAATCCGCCCGCCCTAGCCTCTCAAAGTGCTGGGATTACAGGTGTGAGCCACCACGCCCCACCCTCATTTAGTACTTATAACCACACTGAATGGTGTATATGATTCTCCCTACTTTATAGATGGAAAAGCAGAAGCTCAGAAAATGGAGGCTACGTAACTTGCTCAAGATCACAGAGCAAGTAGATGCCACAGCTGGAATTTGAACTCAGGTGTGTTTGACTTTATCCTCTGCTCTAATCATACTGCCACAATGCACATTGCTGAATACGATCTTCAATATAAAAGTTTCTTGGGGAAGAAAAGAGGAAAAATAGAAGTTTATTACCTGGTCCCAATTTGGAAACAGCACAGAGTAAATCATAATTTATAACAGGCATCGCATCTTCGCTCTGCTTCCACCCCACCGGGGGAGAGGCTGGAGGAGAGATGAGGAACTGCTTGACAGGCTGGGGCGGCAGGAGATACGACTTGTCCCGCACTTCACCAGACATCTGCACCTGCAGGGAGCGAGACGCTCAAAGCCAGTTTGCAAACTGGGTTATGTTTTCTTCCTTTTCAACTTTATGTTTACTGTTCCATCTTTTTGTAGAAAATTAAAAATTTCTCTTAAACAGTCTATAATCTCCAAGAGGGTGGGACTGGGTCTGTTTCGCTCACCACTGGCCACTCAGTGCACAGCACATGGCCACACATAGTAGATGCTTCATAAATATTAACTGAATAAAAAATAAATGGATGGGCTGGGTGTGGTGGCTCACACCTGTAATCCCAGCACTTTGAGAGGCCGAGGCAGGTGGATCACCTGAGGTCAGGAATTCGAGATCAGCCTGGCCAACATGGTGAAACTCTATCTCTGCTGAAAATACAAAAATTAGCCGGGTGTGGTGGCGCATGTCTGTAGTCCCAGCTACTTGGGAGGCTGAAGCAGGAGAATCACTTGAACCCGGGAGGCGGGGGATGTGGTGAGCTGAGATTGCATCACTGCATTCCAGCCTGGGTGACAGTGAGACTCCATCTCAAAAAATAAAAAAATAAAAATAAAAATAACAAATAAATAAATAAGTAGATGAACAGAGAAATGAATGATAGTAACTACTAAATTCCAGTCTTAGAAGACATTAGATTATATTGACATCTTTTCATTTAGGTTTTTACTCGGAAGGCAAGACAAGAAAACTTTTTTTTTTTTAATTTGAAAGGGAGAGTGTAAAAAATGCTTTTTTGAAAATAAAACAGTGCACTTGATACACGAGTAATCTCTTGATTTTGCCCATTCTTCTCAGAAGAAATCCGTTTCTCAGAAAGTCACACCAATGCAGGATTAGAATATACTAAGTGTAGCCAATTCTTGGTACCCCACAGGGTCCTCTACAATTTCAAAGTCGAAGATTTGTACAGTTCTGTGACCTCCCTGGTTCCTCATATGAATTATGGAACATAGAAAATGATTTAAGAGACCATTTTCTCAGTTTTCCCAAGGATTTCATGTCTTATTTCATGTGTGCCATTCCAGAGGCACAGGAGGTAAGTTAGTTCCCTAACACTAGGTGTCAGGGCATAACCCACGCAGAATCCCAGTTGAGCAAAGCTGACAGAAAAATCAACTCCTTCAACTGCTAGTCTCAGCAAAACAAAGTTAGGAGGTAAATGTGCTTAATAAATACATAAAATTATGTATCTATAAAATAAAAGGAAAATATTTTTGTATTATTTGCTGATTGAGATGGTTCATTCTATACACCTCTGCTATAATAATATAGAAAATGGTGAACTAAAACTATTTTTGGATGGAGAAAAACAAGTTTAGAGAACAGTGTTCTTTGCACTGTACCTGTGCAAAATACAGCTTTAGCTTCTGCCCATTGAAGTCTGTTTCGTGGAGTTCTATTCGCGCTCTTGCTGCCGCTTCAGGTTTGCTGAAATTTATTCTGACTCTTCTAAAACTTTTAAACAGCTGAAAAGTAACTTGGTCATCATAGATGGTGAAGAGTGCTTCAAATCTTTCCTACAATTAAGGAGCACCAAGGCAAAGGGAATGGGACAGAAAAAAAAGAAAAAAATTTTTTTTTTTTTTTTTAATTTAAGTTCTAGGGTACATGTGCATAACGTGCAGGTTTGTTACATATGTATATTTGTGCCATGTTGGTGTGCTGCACCCATCAACTCGTCAGCACCCATCAATTCATCATTTATATCATGTATAACTCCCCAATGCAATCCCTCCCCCCTCCCCCCAAAAAAGAAAAATCTTTAACAGAAGGGGAAATTTAAATCATGAAACCTAAGTAATTAAGAACTCATTGTAAGTTAAACTTTTCTCCTAAAACAGTATACTTTTCTTGCACATATACAAGAACAGGTATCCTGTAATTTAGCAATTGTACTTACTTTATGCATTTTTTTGAGATGGAGTCTCATTCTGTTATCCAGGCTGGAGTGCAGTGACGTGATCTCAGCTCACTGCAATCTCCACCTCTCGGGTTCAAGTGATTTTCCTGCCTCATCCTCCAAAGTAGCTGGGATTATAGGGGCTGGCCACCGTGCCTGGCTAATTTTTATATTTTTAGTAGAGATGGGTTTTCACCATGTTGGCCAGGCTGGTCTTAAACTCCTGACCTCAAGTGATCCATCCACCTCAGCCTCCCAAAGTGCTGAGATTACAGGCATGAGCCACCACGCTGGGTCGTGCACTTAAGTGTAATTAACTTTATTAAACATTGTCTACATGCAAAGGTTATAAAACAAATGCAAGATAGAAGAGAATGATACAAACACGCCCAATTCTAGAACACTGCTATTGTTCTGATGTCCTCGGGGCAAAAAGGTTAGTTTTCCCTGTCACATTCCTTTCCTCCTTCAAAGCTGTCATTTCTGGAATTTTATCATTCCCTTGTTTTTCTTTATAGTTTACAACATTTATTTGTATCTCTAAAAATGTTATCACGTTATATGTATTCTTCCACAACTTGCTTTTTTTGCTTAGATCTTGCTGCTGAGGTTCTCCCTTGCTGCTGTGTGTGACTGTTTTGTTTTGTTTTGTTTTGTTTTTTGGAGATAGAGTCTCACTCTGCTGCCTAGAATGAGGTGCAGTAGTGCAATCTTGGCTCACTGCAGCCTCGACCTCTAGGGTTCAGGTAATCCTCCTGCCTCAGCCTCTTGGGTAGCTGGGACTATAGGCACCTGCCACCACATCCAGCTAATTTTTTTGTATTTTCAGAAGAGACGGGGTTTTGCCACATTGCCCAAGCTGATCTCAAACTCCTTGGGCTGAAGTCATTTACTCCCCTTGACCTCCCAAAGTGCTGGGATTATAGGTATGAGCCACTACACCCAGCAAGACATCCATCTCTAAGTACTGTTTCAGCTGTTCACCACCAGTTTGTTTATTTTTTTTTTTTTTGAGACAGGGTCTTGCTATATTGCCTGAGTTGGGCTCAAGTGATCCTCCTGCCTCAGCCTCCCAAGCAGCTGGGAGTACAGGCATGTGCTACCACACCCAGCACCTGAACAGTTTTGATATGTTTTATTTTTATTTTTTTAAAATAGAAGGCAGGACAAAAATAAAATAAAATAAAATTAGCCAGGTGTGGCCAGGCATAGTGGCTCACACCTGTAATCCCAGCACTTTGGGAGGCTGAGGTGGGCGGATCACTTGAGGTCAGGAGTTCAAGACCAGCATAGCCAACATGGTGAAACCCTGTCTCTACTAAAAATATAAAAATTAGCCAGGCATGGTGGTCAGCACCTGTAATCCCAGCTACTTGGGAGGCTGAGGTGGGAGAATCACTTGAACCCGGGAAGTGGAGGCTGCAGTGAGCCAAGATCGTGCCACCGCACTCCAGCCTGGGTGACAGAACAAGACTCTGTCTTTTTTTAAAAAAAGAGAGAGAGACAGAGTCTCTCTGTCGCCCAGGCCGGAGTGCAGTGGCGTGATCAGAGAGCTCACTGCAGCCTTGAACTCCTGGGCTCAAGCCACCCCCAGTACTTCAGCCTCCTTCAGCATGCACCACCACACCTGGCTTTTTTTTTTTTTTTTTTTTAATGAGATGAGATCTTGCTATGGTTCCCAGGCTAGTCTCAAACTCCTGAGCTCAAACTATCTTCCTACCTTGGCCTCCCAAAGTGCTGGGATTACAGGCATGAGTCACCATGCCTAGCCACACCTGGCTAATTTTATTTTATTTTTGTACAGAGTCAATGTCTTGCCCAAGCTGGTCTAGAACTTCTGTGCTCAAGTAATCCTTATGCCTGAGCCTCCCAAAGTGCTGGGATTAAAGACGTTAGCAACTGCGCCAGCTGATTCTAAATACTCTCTAATTTTTCTTACAATCTCTCCTTGTCTCATGTTTGGATGTATGTTTCTTAAATTGCAAATAGATGGGAGTTTTTTACCTTTTTAATGTCTAACTCATTTTCACTCTGATTGGAGTAGGCTATCCAGAGTGATAGTAATCCTTTGACAGTTTGAGACTTGCTTTTGGTTCAATGTCATTAAATTTCATAAATCTTCTACATGTGCTTGAAAAGAGTGTATTTGTGCAGCTGTTTGGTACAGTATTATAAAAATGTTCAGTATATCCAGCTCATATTCTTTACAAGTTCTATATCCTGATTTTTTGGGGGTCTGTTTTAACTATTATCAGGAAAGATCTGTTAGACTTTCCCACTATCAGGTCGATGTGTTATTTTTCTGTATAATTTGGTTACTTTCGCGTCCTACATTTTAAGGCTAAGTTATCATGTGCATACAAGCTTATAATTGTTTTCTCTTCCTGGTGAATGAAACTTTTAATCATTAGGTAGTGACCTTCTTCATCTGCCAGATAAAGAAATGTGCTTTGTTTTAAAGTCTATTTTGTCTGGTAATGATATAGCTGGTGTAGCTTTCTTTTGATTATATATTGCATGGAAATCAATTTTTAGCCTTTACTGCTAACCTTTATGTATCCTTATGTTTTAGATATGTCTCATAAAAAGAATACATGTGTGTATAATGCATGTGTGTGCCTGTATGTAAATAAATGCAGTTTGACACTCACTGTCTTTCCACTGGAGTCCATTGTTGATTGCTGATATTTTGGGATGTCTACTATCTTATCTGTTTGTCTTAGATTTTCTGTGTTCATTTTTTTATTTGTTTGTTTTCTTTCCAACTATTTTCTCTCTTTCTCTATTTTCTTACCCTGAATGAAATTCCTATGAAAGATGCTAATGTATGTTTGGCAACGTCTTTAAAGACGCCTAACTCCCTACAGCCACAGCTTCTCTTTCACAAAGGCAAAACCATCAAACCTTTTTCTCAACATTCATACTGGGACTATGTAATTCCACAAAAATAGCATTTTGGGGTAAAAAGCACTGGAAGAATATCTGAGCACCAATCATTTTATATAATTTGCAATAAGTGTGTATCTCCTGAGTATTTTGAGATGGACTAGAGAAAGAGAGCAATATTTGAATCATTCATGAGGCTGAGAAAAAAATGGTTATTTTCCTATTTATTAACGAATTGGGATAATGAAAAGCCTAATTTCAATCACCAGAAGAAACGTGACATTAAATTTTCTTTACAGAAAACATATTTAGGCAATGGTTTAATAAATGAAATGTAATAAAACGGATCTAAGAAACTTCTCAATACCTTTAGACGTATTCCTTAGGCTTGGCAATGGTAACACAATAAAAGGAACCTATAAATTAGCTTTGTTCTTGCTTGGCCTATGTAAAGATCTTTCAATGATCTGTTGATCTTGAAGTGCAAATTATACATTCCCTCATTTATTAGCTTCTCTCAATGTGAACATTTACCTGCCACTTTGCACTATTTCTCCAATTGGATAAAATATAAAATAATTTGTCCTCTGATATTTATTCTTTGTGTTCAAATATCCTTCATTCTTGAGGAAACATCATTTAACCTAAAGGCTATGTATTTTTTGTTGATTCATTTAAAAAAATAAATTATGCTGGACCTTCTACTCAGCCTGGCTTTTCAGTGGACTGCAAGCTGCTTCCAGCAGGGGGCAGTTTTAAGATCAATCCTATTCTTATTTACTACAGTATTTCCATATAGTAAAGTAATACAGAAAGCCACACACGGTGGCTCACGCCTGTATTCCTAACACTTTGGGAGGCTGAAGCAGGCAGATCAACTTGAGGCAAGGAGTTTGAGACCAGCCTGGCCAATGTGATGAAACCCTATCTCTACTAAAAATACAAAATTACACACCTGTGGTCCTAGTTACTCTGGAGGCTGAGACATAAGAATTGCTTTAGCCTGGGAGGCAGAGGTTGCAGTGAGCCAAAATTATGCCACTGTACTCCATCTTGAGTAAGAGAGCAAGACTGTCTCAAAAAAAAAAAACCTAGATAAATAATAAAATATTATATAGCTTTAGTAAGGATTTTAAAGTAGCATATCAGTTATTAAAAGGGAAGGTGAATAGGTAAATATATTAAATACTGATAATTATTATTTCTTCTGGATACATTTCAAAGTTTCTTCAGCATCCATTTCAAAGGTGGCTAGCTTTGTCGCTTTTAAAGAGAATGAGAATTGAGATTTTGTAAAATCACAACCCATTTGGTTCTTGGTATTAGCTTATTTTAAATGGATTTTAAACAGTAAGAAAATATTAAAATTCCCATGTGATATAGTCAAGAAATATTAACACTGAACACAATGGAAATTAAGAACTAATTAAGAACAGCTTATAAAATATTAGTACTTTGTAATTCTATACATTAAACATTTTCCTTGCCCAAGGTAAAAGGACCATGTATTATCCCTAGTCCTCCAGAGCAATGAACTTTTCCTAGTACCAATGTATTGTATGACAGAAGCTATCTTGCAAACAGCTACTTGATAATCATATCCTTCTTCCTTTTTCCCTTCAAGATACTTCTTTTTTTCAAATTCCAGAAATACACTGTAACTGAATGTAACATGCAGATGACAGCAATGGGTCATATGGCTCGCTCGCTCGCACACTCTCTCTCTCTCTCTCTCTCCCCCCGCCCCCCCCCCCCCAAAATCCAATACCTGTGATAGGACTAAGAATTATAACAAAATGGCCAGGCACAGTAGCTCATTCTTGTAATCTCAGCACTTTGGGATGCCAGGAACTTGAGACCAGCCTGGGCAACACTGCAAGACCCCATCTCTACAAACAAATTAAATAATTAGCCAGGCATGGTGGCACACACTTGTAGTCTTATCTACTCAGTTGGCTAAGGTGGGAAGATTGTTTGAACCCAGGAGTTCGAGGCTGCAGTGAGCCACAATCGCACCACTGTACTCCAGCCTGGGCAACAGAGTGAGACCCTGTCTCTCTCTCTCTCTAAAAAAGAGAATTACACAAAAATGAAGCCATGCAAGAACTGATTGGCAAGCTTTTTCTGAATTTTGTGTTCTTTCTCTCTCCTTCACATCCATTTTCCCTTGAAGTAGCATGAATATGGTTATGAAATATGTGAATTCTAGCTGTGAGGTGCTTTAGAAGCATGAAGAATTAACTTGGAGGCAAAACCATCAGTTTCCTATCTGACAAAAAAGGTTACGAGCCCTCAGCTGGTAGCTTTGCCCTTCTGTGAGTCCACAGACATCCCTATGTAGATTCCTGATGCTGCCCGATAGCCCGACATTAGCACGAAAGGGATTTAGAAGATTGCAGACAGCAGGGGAAGGACATAATCTATGAAAATGGACTGAAAACGACTTGTGATAAACATGAGGATCTGCAGCTGTTCATTCAAAAACCAAATGACTATTTTTCTCCTTAGAGTTGTTTCAGAAATAGCTCACTTTTATAAATGTCTGAATTCTCTAATGATGTAACATTAACATCATCCTGTTGGGTGATGGCTGCACATTTATTTGAGAAAAGATAATGGGGATTCCATTAAAATAAAAATCATCATTAACCACTTTACTTTTTCTGTAGTCACTTACTATCCCCCTCTGGCAGTGTAAGGTCTACAGGCACAACACAAATAGTGCAACCTAAAAACCAATGCCTGAGGCTTTTTCCTACGATGTACGTAGATTTTCCACAAAATATAGACCAGAAGCTGCCTTCACATGCTAAGATCACCTGTGCAATTAGTCAGCCATCAAAATGACAGCACATACCTTGTACCTAAAATAGCTAAGAACAACATGTAACCAACAACCTTCTTGGGGACTTAAGAAAGAGTGCTTGACAGCTGGGTAACAGGCATCAGTAAAGGAGAAAAGTGGAAAAGGCCATACAAGAAGGTCAGTTTCAAGGAGCAACAGATGAGGATGGCAGCCAAGTGTGTATTTCCTGACCTTTCTGGAACCACCATGGCTCCACTCTGTTGCCCTATCCCAACTCGGAGAAGGCAAGGTTTAGCTGTTTCACTGAAGAACAAACTGGGAACATGATTTTGCCACACCCCTTTGCTTTGGACTGAAAAAAAATGAGGAGCCCACCACTTCTAGTAAACATTAGAGAGTAGGAGGATGGGAGGCTGAGGCATGAGAATTGCTTGAACCTGGGAGGTGGTTGCAGAGAGCCGTGATTGTGCCACCACACTCCAGCCTGGGTGACAGAGTGAGATCCTGTCTCAGAAAAAAAAAAGAAAGAAAGAAAGAAAGAAAAAACAAACAGAGTAGGAGGAACGATTTTACTCTTGAGAAGGAATGGCTTGATTCATTCAGCAGTGAAATTATCTTTGGAATCCTAAGGCAAGAGATTTATATTCTATGTCTTTCTGTAAATCTGATCTAGAAAATTCCATTTCTCCAGTGTCCCGAGCCTGCAGGTCCACTAATATCAAAGGCAAGGCCTCCATTTCTATCTGGGGGTAAGCAAAGTGCTTTTGGTTCTCCTCAATCACCACTGACTAAAACAGCCAGACAGATAGACTTTACTGAACAGAAAAAAGAGCACATACAGCGAGGCATGGTGAATTTAAAAACTTTCCTTTGATAATCTGAGTACTTGTAAAATTCTGGGACCTAAAGTCAAAAGTGCTAGAGGGGAGAAGAATATATGAAAAATGCAAAAACCTTTGTCAACCTTTGTTATTTATGTTGCCATCATCATTTTTCCAGATCAGAAAGAAACCTGTAACTGAATTAAAATTCAAGAAAATATGGAATGCTAGCTATTCAAGATTAGTTTTTATGTTTTAATGGCTACTGTATTTATAAACACATACTCTGACTTATTGGAACATAAATTCTTTCTTTTTTCTTGAGACAGGGTCTTGCTCTGTCACCCAGGCTGGAGTTCAGTGGTGCAATCTTGGCTCACTGAAACCTCTGCCTCCTGGGTTCATGTAACTCTCCTGCCTCAGCTTCCTGAGTAGCTGGGACTACAGGTGCCTGCCACCATGCCCGGCTAATTTTTGTATTTTTAGTAGAGACGAGGTTTCACCATGTTGGCCACACTGGTCTTCAACTTCTGACCTCAAGTGATCTGCCTGCCTCAGCCTCCCACAGTGCTGGAATTATAGGCATGAGCCACACTATGCCCAACCCTGGAACATCAATTCTTAAACAGCTATGATTTTTTTCCAAATCTATAATATTCCTTAAACCATGTACAAATAAAGTGGTCAACATGATGATTAATCATTATTGATCAGAACAAATTATGGATTGGCATAAGGATGGGATCATGAAAATATTTTGATTGCTGTGTTAGTTACAAGGGTAGATACTGTCAACTCACCAAACTGCATACTTTGAAGATCTGTGTATTTCACTAAGAGTTTTACCAAAGTTAAAAACAATGTATAGGCCGGGCGCGGTGGCTGAAGCCTGTAATCCCAGCACTTTGGGAGGCCGAGACGGGCAGATCACGAGGTCAGGAGATCGAGACCAGCCTGGCTAACGCTGTGAAACCCCATCTCTACTAAAAAAACACAAAAAACTAGCCGGGCGAGGTGGTGGGCGCCTGTAGTCCCAGCTACTCCGGAGGCTGAGGCAGGAGAATGGCGTGAACCCGGGAGGCGGAGCTTGCAGTGAGCTGAGATCCGGCCACTGCACTCCAGACCGGGCGACAGAGCGAGACTCCGTCTCAAAAAAAAAAAAAAAAAAAAAAAACAATGTAAAAGGGGAAACAAGATAAAAAGAAGATGGGGTGAAGTGGCTACAGCAGCGAGCTGCCGGGTCAGAGGTAGCACCTGGGTCTCACCATCGCTGAGCACAGGTGTTGGATGCCAGAGCCCTGCTTCATGAGTGTCTGCCATAGACCTGGCTGTGGGCCCAGAAAGGCTGGTTTTGGCTGGCACTATTTTCCATCTTTAATTAGGGTAACATATCCTTAGTTATTAATAGTAATTCTGGTTATAGAAACTTCTCTGGCTGGTTGTGGTGGCTTATGCCTGTAATCCCAACACTTTGGGAGGCCGATGCAGGAGGATTACTTGAGGCCAGGAGTCTGAGATCAGCTTGAGCAACATAATGAGACCTCATCGCTACAAAAAAAAAAAAAAAAAAAATAGCCATTCATGGTGGTGTGCACCTGTAGTCCCAGCTACTCAGGAGGCTGAGGTGGGAGGGCTGCTTGAGCCCAGGAGGTCAAAGCTGCAGTAAGCCAAGACTGTTCACTGCACTCCAGCCTGGGTGACAGAGTGAGACCCCATCTTAAAACGCAAAAACAAAAAAATAAAAATAAAAATTTCTCTCTTCCATAGTTAAGTTGGAAAAGATCTATGACTGTGCTTGAACTGAAGATGTATGCACAATGTAGAAATCATTTTCAAGCAGTTTGGCGGCCAGTTGCCAGCCTCAAAACACCTCGAAAATGCACTTTGCCACCCGAGGAACAGGTCCACAACCACAGCTACCCCCCAATTACAGCAACATTAACAGTTAAGCTGATTAGGCAGTTGTCAGGGCTTCTACAGAAACAGTCTACACATACACACACACACACACACACACACACTCTCTCTCTCTCTCTCTTTCAAGATGTGAAGGTACCACACTCAAGTGATGACACTCAAACCCTGTAGCCCATCAATAAAGAAAAGTACTTTTTATTTGGCTTTTCTATTGGAGAAGTGCGATCTTCAAAACCACAAATGGGAGAACTTCTAACAGCTCGTGACAGCAGTATCGGCCTTTTCCCCCTTAAGCCTAGAGGTTGTTTGGTTATTTACTGAATAAAGCAAAGAAGACAGAGGAGCAGATTATAAGGTCCCCTGAAGGAAACAGCAGATGGACCAAATCTAGAGAGAGTGCACACAAATTGTGAAACACGATTTCTGTCCTTTGCAACCCCACTTAGCTATTTTGCTATTGAAGGGCATCTCAAAGAGGCAGTCAAATTATAAGCAGGCAATTACCTAATCCAAAGCCCAAAAACAGCCCACAAAACACTTCAGGTTTGCAAACCTATCCAGGGAGCTGGACTCAAACATACAGTTTTGATCTAAGACATCACAGTTAAGAAAAACCACGGTGAGTTCTTCCCCCAACAAACCGTGCAAATTTGCCCAGGAACAAGGGAAAGTGTTTCAGCTGCCCAGGCTGCTGTTCAAGCACTCTGGGCTCCGTTTTCAAGGTTGGTGTGGTAGCAGATCCATGCCAGCTATTCGAGAAAACTGATGACTGCTCTCTAGGATGTCCACTGGAATCTTCCCTCCCTCTTTCTTGTCCTCCCTGTCCATGAAGTACAAAAGATTTGGGAAGCCCAAGTTCAGCTTGAATTCCACATCTGGCCTTGGGTTCCATGACAGCCACGAGCAGAACGACATGGGCCAGGTGCAGATGCTCCGACGGCCCCATCAGAGACAGTGCCCATATGGTGATCTCTTTGTGACTTTTGTGAGCGAGCATTGGCTTTGATGAACAAGCATCAAACCCCGCTCTGCCTCTGAGAAGCGGAACATGAGTGGATGTTATCCATTCGGGAGGACCAGAGGCCCCTGTTCATAGGCCTGGTGGTGTGTGCCTGTGGTCCCAGCTACTCAGGAAGCTGAGGTAGGAGGATCACTTGAGCCCAGGAGGCAGAGGCTGCAGTGAGCCGAGATTGCTCTACTGCACTCCAGCCTGGGCAACAGAGCCAGACCCTGTCTCAAAATAATAATAATAAAAATAATGAATAAAGCATCCTTTCTATTCCTGAACATTCAGTCCAGAAGCTGTTGATGGAGCCATGTAAGGTAGCTGTGCACAAAGCTGGGCAGTGGGGGAGCTGCAGCAGCCCGCAGCACGGTGTGGGGTCCAGGTGGGGCAGGGCAGGTGGTCACTTGGAGAGTGGCCTGGCATGGGGTATTGGAGCCCAGCAAAGATGAGGATGGTATGCCCAACAAGAGGCTGCCTAACACAGGGTAAGGGGGCGAGTATTCCTGCATTGGAGCAGTCGGACTGGAGGGGGAAGCCCAGGCAGGGTGGGAAGGTGAGGGGGCGCTGTGTGGGAACTCAGCAGCGGGTAGTGGAGCCCTGTAGGGTGAGGGGGTGTCTATATAAGGGGCAGCCCAGTACACACAGGAAAAAGGCAGTGACAGTCACAGACAGGGGAAGGGAGAAAATTCTTTAGTATTGGACTGGAGCTGGACGTGTTAAATGTAAATACATGTATATGCACGTATGCAGATAACGTGTATATGTGTACATGTATGTAGACACGTGTGTATCTGCATATTTCCTAGCCCTGTCCACTGAAGGGCCTGGAAACAGGGACACTCCAAGAGCAGTGGACACAGCCAACTGCCATATCCTGGTTTCTATACACTCTTCTCCACTGAAAGCAATCCAAGGGCTCCTTGGAAAAATGGCTGACTCCTAGTTCAACACTGTATGTCGGAGCCCAAGCGCCAGGGCTGAGGCAGCGAAAGTACCAAATAATTCTGGAATATCCTGTGCTAGAAAGTAAGGAAGTACTCAAAGAATGATGGGTGCATGTCAAAAAGACACAGAAGCCATCTTGAAGGGACAACTACCGGCCAAATCCGGACAAACTGCAGCATCAAAATAATCACAGGAACAGATTATAACCAATGAATAAAATAGGAAACCATGGACCTTACTGTATGAACTGAATACACTGAAGGTTTGATGGGGAAACAGTTTCAAAGTACCTCCCACAAAATATTAATTAATTACAAGGAGAAAAAGAGCAGCTCGACAGTGGAGAAGTCTGGCAGACACCATCTTAACCAAGGCTCAGAGCCAAAGGGGACAGATGGAAACCGCACCATCGGACAGGACCTGAAGGGAAGAGATCAGCGTCACTTCTGCAATGTTCTGGTCAAAGATGCACAAACTGAATCAAACCCGGAGGAAACAGCACGCAAACCCAAAGTGAGAGACATGCTACAGAATAACTGGACTGCAATCTTCAAGAGGGTGGGATGCTATGAAGAGTGAAGAAAGACAGGCTTCCTTCAGATTGAAAAGGACTTAAGAGACCTGACAAATAAATGCGATGGGTGAGAAACAACTGGATATTTTCACTATAAAGGACATTACCGGGACAACTGGCAAATCCTGAATGGGATCTGAGGATTAGGAGGGAGAAATGTAACTATGTTAATTTCCCGGTTTTTGGTTTTTTTTCTCCCAGGAAAATGCCCCTGTTTGTAGGAAATACATATCGAAGTACTGGGGAGTGACAGCCATCATTGTGGGCAACTTATGCTTTGAAATGGTGCAGGAAAAGCAAAGTGCTCTGTACACCTAACCATTAAAAGTATCTTTTTTGGGGGGCATGGGATTTCGCTTTGTTGCCAAGACTGGAATGCAGTGGTGACATCATAGCTCACTACCGCCTCAAATTCCTTGGCTCAATAGATCCTCCTGCCTTGGTCTCCCAGAGTGCTGGGATGACAGGTGTGAACCATCATACCTAGCTTATTTACTTATTTATACACACACATATATTATGAACATGTTCTACTGTCCTAAATATGACATAAAACTTACAAAAATAAAAATGTAAATCAGGCAAGGAAATAAAATAGGAAAGACATGGTTATTCAAACTAATTAATGAGGGTTCAACATAAATGTTGGGGCGTGTTGATGTCTCAGTACATGTAGATTACTTTCCCAGTCATTTTTCCAGCACATATTTCATGAACAGCAAAGCTCACAAGCCAGGCTCTGTGCTAGGTGGTGTGGAGGTGACACACATGCCTATCCTGAGCTCCCTCACTTCTGAATTACCCTGTCCTCAGCCATGGGAACACTCTATCGTTTTCACTTATCGTTGAAAGTAATTGAAGGCCGGGCCCAGTGGCTCACGCCTGTAATCCCAGCACTTTGGGAGGCCGAGACGGGCGGATCACAAGGTCAGGAGATCGAGACCACGGTGAATCCCCGTCTCTACTAAAAATACAAAAAATTAGCCGGGCGCGGTGGCGGGCACCTGTAGTCCCAGCTACTCGGGAGGCTGAGGCAGGAGGATGGCGTGAACCCAGGAGGCGGAGCTTGCAGTGAGCCGAGATCGCGCCACTGCACTCCAGCCTGGGGGACAGAGCGAGACTCCGTCTCAAAATAAATAAATAAATAAAGTAATTGAAGATGCTTATCTCAAAATGTATTACAATATTTCATGGCCAGGCATGGTGACTTGCTTGAATCCAGGAGGTGGAGGTTGCAGTGAGCCGAGATCGCACCACTGCACTCCCACCTGGGCAACAGAGTGAGACTGCATCTAAAGAAAAAAAATTTATATATATATATGTGTGTGTGTGTGTGTGTGTATATATTTGAAATAATATAGATTTGACATACGTGTATATATATGTGAAAACACGACCTGGAAGGACAGAGAATGGGCTTGCCCTCCTTCCCAGTGCCACTGTTCCCAGGCCTCCACTCTTGTCTCATGGGGTCGCTCATGTGTGTGTATACATATTTGTATAAATATATGTGTGTATATATATTTAGGGATTTTTGAAATATCTATAGATATTTCAATTTCCAAATGTTTACTGTTACAAAGACAGTTGATTTTGTGCATTGAACCCATATCCTACAATCTTCCTAAACTCACTTATTCGCTCTAACAGCTTTTACATAGATTCCTTTCTAAAGAGACAAATCACGTCGACTTCAAATACAGACAATTTAAAATCCCAGCACTTTGGGAGGCCGAAGTGGGCGGATCACCTGAGGTCAGGAGTTCGAGACCAGTCTGGCCAACATGGTGAAGCCCCATCTCCACTAAAAATACAAAAAATTAGCCAGGCGCAGTGGCAGGCACCTGTAATCCCAGCTACTTGGGAGCCTGAGGTAGGAGAATCGTTTGAACCCAGGAGGTGAAGGCTGCAGTGAGCTGAGATCGCGCCATTGCACTCCAGCCTGGGCAACAGAGTGAGACTCCATCTCAAAAAAAAAAAAAAAAAGTGTGTGTACATACACACAGAGTATCAGGCTAAATCAGAATAAGTGCTGATATTTGCACTTCTGACCAACAAATAGAGCAATTTCATACGGTTAAACCTATTAAAGTTTACAGATTTCATGGAAAATGGGAAACCTGAGTTCAGGATGATGGTTGTCTCTGGGAGGAGACACAGGGGATTCAACTGTATTAGTAAAATTTCATTTGTTAAATTGGGTGGGCACGTGGGTGTTTTTTATATTAGTCTTTATCCTTTTTGCATAACCTAAAATTTGCCTTTTTTATTTTGAGAGCCTGGGACAGCACCTTACATAAGAGGAATAACCACAACCAAACTTGGAAGCTTTACCTGTGCCTAACCTGGGCTCCTTGGAGAAGCAGAGGCAAGGCAAGGCAAAGGCACACACACTGTTTGTTTCGGGAAGCGACCCCATGAGACAAGAGTGGAGGCCTGGGAACAGTGCCACTGGGAAGGAGGGCAAGCCCATTCTCTGTCCTTCCAGGTCGTGTTTTCAAGCTTGTCACCTCTGTGGGCAACTGGGGCTCCTTGCTGGGGAGCCAGTAAGAACCCACCTGAGAATTGCTGGATTCAGTGTCAGAACACTGGGCAACATAGCAAGATCTTGTCTCTTAAAAAAAAAATCAGGCCAGGCACAGTGGCTCATGCCTGTAATATCAGCACTTTGGGAGGCTGAGATGGGCAGATCACTTGAAGTCAGGAGTTTGAGACCAGCTTGGCCAACATGGAGAAACTATCTCCACTAAAAATACAAAAATTAGCTGGGTGTGGTGGCATGTACCTGTAGTCCCAGCATTTTGGGAGGCCAAGGCAGAAAAATCATCTGAAGCCAGGAGTTTGAGACCAGCCTGGTCAACAGGTGAAACCCTGTCTTCACTAAAAATACAAAAAATTTAGCCGAGCATGGTGGTGGATGCCTGTAATCCTAGCGACTTGGGAGGCTGAGGTGGGAGGATCACTTGAATCCGGGAGGCAGAGGTTGCAGTGAGTTGAGACTGCACCACTGCGCTCCAGCCTGGGTGACAGAGTGAGACTCCATCTCAAAAATAATAATAATAAATAAATAAACAAAAATGAAAACTTAGCCGATGTGCTGGTGCATGCCTGTAGTCCCAGCTACTTGAGAGGCTGAGGAACGAGGATTGGTTGAGCCCAGGAGGTCAAGGCTGCAGTGACCTATGATCACACCACCACATTCCAGCCTGGGTGACAGAGCAAGACCCTGTCGCTTTTCAAAAAGACAGAGAAAAAAAAAACTGGCGTTAAAAACAAACAAGCGAACACAATCACACTGGGACAAATCCAAATCTGTCAAAGAAAAATGAAGCACTAAGCCTGCCGCACTCCTGATGGAGTGACTGACTAGCACAGCACATGCATGAAATTAACAACCCTATAGCTGAGAAATATACATTGAAAGGTAAGTCCTTTACTCCACCTATTTTTCTTACAGTTTATTTTCCTATGATTTATTATCCCCCCCAACACTATTAAGAAATACTGATAAAAACATAGAGCCAAACCTAACAATCTAGAGCAAAGATTTACCTTTACATGATAATAGCACCTGTGTTATTTACTCTATTGTTTGGAAGAATGTAAAAGCTTACTCCAATAGTTAGAAGCTTATGAAGACAAAAATTTTTTCAAGTTAGGAAAAAAAATTTTTTTTTACAGAGATGGGGTCTTGCTATGTTGGCCAGGCTGGTCTCGAACTCCTGGGTTCAAGCAATCCACCTGCCTCAGCCTCCCAAAGTGCTGGGACTATGGATGTGAGCCACTGCACCCAGCCAGAAATTATTTTTTGAAATTAAAGTGTTTCATTGCAATCAGGATTATTCTGCCTATAATTCAACAAAAGCAACTGTTTTATTTTTTGCACATTCATAGATAACCTGAATAAACAGGTGATTTCAGGAGAAACTACAACAAAATAAGACACTGATAGAAGAAAAATGTAAAGGAAACATTTGATTCTGCCCATATTTTAAAAAATATTTCTTTAATAGAATGGGGTCTCACTATGTTGCCCAGGCTGGTTTCAAACTCCTGGCCTCAAGCAATCTTCTTGCCTTGAACTCCCAAAGTGCTGGAATTACAAGCATAAGCCATCATGCCTGGCTTTGATTCTGTCCATATTTTATATCCAATTGATGATCTATAGATAACTATAATATAAACATTTTATATTTAGTCATTTCAGATATTACTGTTAAAGTTATTCAATACAATTTACTAGGAAGTCCACTGAACTGCTGTTATTAGAATTCCTGCTGGGATGATTTCCAGTATAAATTTAGGTTAGATATAATCCCCAAATGGTTTAAAAACTGAACTGAAACCCAACAAGGACTCACCCTTTTTGCAGGTTAAAAATTTCCCAGGCTACAGTTAAAAAGAAAAGGTAGAAATAGAAAAGACTGTGAGGTTTCTTGAGAGAATTCCTACGTATATAATTTTAACATAAATTGGCAATTCATCTGGTTTTTTACAACAATAAACAACAAGGTTAACTTATTTATAACATAAAAACTTAGAGCTCTTAGAAAGCATGAGAAAACTCAAAAGGATGATTTCAAAATGTCTAACTTATGACTGGACTTGGGAGAGCAAACAGCGTTTATAAATGAAACAACCCTGAAAGACACAAGCTGGTGACTGCAGCCCCTTCCCTGCTCCACTTCCGGGTGGGTCATCTCCAGGTGGGTGCACTCCGAGAGCTCCCTGCTCTGCCCTCTTCTCCCATCGCTCCACCATCCACGTGCTGCGGGCTCAGCTTCCTGACATGGAGCTCTGATGGCCGCTCTGTGCTCAGAAAACCTCCGACCGTCTCCCACAAAAGGGCAAGCTCTGGGTTGTGCTGGGCAGCCCCATACTTACTCTTCTGGCCCGATTTTCTGACTCTGGCCACATATCAGCTATGTGCTAAGCACACAGAATGGCTCGCTACTCCCAAAATGGCCCACACTCTCCCAATTCAGCTCTTTTCTCATTTTGTTCCCTGTGGCCAAAATTCCCTTTCCCTTCCCTGCTAAAATCCAACCCAGCTCTCACAGCCCTTCTCCAATGCCACCTCCCTGTGAGATCTTTTATTCCAACTGGCTGTGATCCTTCCTCCTTCCTTACCTCAATACATTTTCTAAATTATTATTTTTATTTTATGGAGATAGGGTCTCACTATATTGCCCAGGCTGGTCATGGACCCCTGGGCTCAAGTGATCTGCCCGCTATGACCTCCCAAAATGCTGGGGTTACAGGCACGAGCCACCGTGCCTGGCCCTCTACTTTCAAGTGTTTCTTTCTTTTTTTTTTTTTTTTGAGACTGTTGCCCAGGCTGGGGTGCAGTGGCGTGATCTTGGCTCACTGCAACCTCCGCTTTCCAGGTTCAAGCAATTCTCCTGTCTCAGCCTCCAGAGTAGCTGGGATTACAGGCACCTGCCAACACGCCCAGATAATTTTTGTTTTTGTTTTTGTTTTTGTTTTTGTTTGAGACGGAGTCTCGCTCTGTCACCCAGGCTGGAGTGCAGTGGCGCGATCTCGGCTCACTGCAAGCTCCACCTCCCGGGTTCACGCCATTCTCCTGCCTCAGCCTCCCGAGTAGCTGGGACTACAGGTACCCGCCACCTCGCCCGGCTAGTTTTTCATATTTTTTAGTAGAGATGGGGTTTCACCGTGTTAGCCAGAATGGTCTCGATCTCCTGACCTTGTGATTCGCCTGTCTTGGCCTCCCAAAGTGCTGGGATTACAGGCTTGAGCCACCGCGCCCGGCCAATTTTGATATTTTTAGTAGAGACGGGGTTTCAGCATGTTGGTCAGGCTGGTCTAGAACTCCTGATCTCGTGATCCACCTGCCTTGGCCTCCCAAAGTACTTGGACTACAGGCGTGAGCGACCACGCCCGGCCACTTTCAAGTGTTTCTAAAGGCACTAAGATTCCATTTGATATCATAATTACTTGTCATCCCTGCTGCCTGGCCTTGATTTTGCTGCAGGGCTGGACACCATGAGACAGAAGCTGCATGACTCACGCTCTATCCCCTGAAGCAAATGGCACCAGTGCCTGGCACAGTGTAGGCACTCAAGTATGTCCTGAGTTAAACGGTATCGAAGTTCTGCTCCAAGAAAGTCACTGGAAGGGAAATATTTTGGGTGCATTGGCTGAAAACTAAAGGGCCAGCAATAGTGTTTTGAGAAAAAGCCTCAGAACATGGAAAACACATCCCAGTGGCAGAGCTATTTTACTTTTGTGGGACTAAGACCCATAGCCTTTTGTGAGGTCATGAAGGGGAAAAACAAAATACACACACACACACACACACACACACACACACACACACACACAACTCTCTTTCTAGGTAAATAATAAATGAACTAAAGGAATCTTTAAAATAAGCTCAATCATTTTCCCCAGTTGTAGGAACTAATACAAGAAACGTGAACAATTTTGTTACGACAAAATCATAAATAGTCCTAATAGGTTTTAGGTAAATCAGCCCCAGGAAAATGCTGAATTCCTTCTTTTGTGAACGCACTCCCAAGTAACAGGAAGCCCGGCTAAAGATCTCCAGGTTTTCTTTAATTATAGTCTCCGAAAATGAGTAAGTGAATAAATAAGTAAATGGATTGAATAAGACTTGACTCAGAGTTCACTAAATGCCAGTGCTTCTCAAAGTGTCTATGGAGAAGGACTGGTTTTGAAACATTTCCTATCTGCTGCAGACTGACACTCTTCTAAAAATACAATAAAAATTCTGCGGCAACATCTATAAGTGGACGTACACTTTCTTTTTTTTTTTTTTTTTTTTGAGACGGAGTCTCGCTCTGTCCTCCAGGCTTAAGAGCAGTGGCATGGTCTTGGCTCACTGCACCCTCTGCCTCCCAGGTTCAAGTAATTCTCCTGCCTCAGCCCTGCGAGTAGCTGGGATTACAGGTGTGCGCCATCACACCTGGCTAGTTTTTGCATTTTTAGTAGAGACAGGGCTTCTACATGTTGCCCAGGCTCGTCTCGAACTCCTGACCTCAGGTGATCTGCCCGCCTCAGCCTCCCAAAGTGCTGGGATTACAGGTGTGAGCCAATGCGCCCAGCCTAAAAGTGGACATACATTTTCTATACTTAATTTGTCAGGGACCAGTCATGCTGTTTCCCCAAATCCACACACATTCAACATGCTACAAATGCAGGGAAAGGGAGGATAGATGCCTACCTTCTGCTCTCGTGCCTCAAACACTGCTTCATGGACGCTGCAAGCAAAAAGGGAGGTAGGCAGATCACTTAAATCCATCATCTCATCCAAATCATCTTCATTTTCACCAAAAATCATCTCTTCTTCCTCTTCTTGGTCAGTGCTACACAGATCTGACTGGCTATCATTCCAAGATTTCATAGTGTCCCTCAGCATTATCCTCCAAAGTGGGCCTTTTCCGTCTGTATAGTCCTAGGATCAGGCACCCACTGTTAAAAAAAAGAAAATGCAGAGGTAAAACTCTGAAGGCCAAATAATGTTCCAATCAATCAATGTCTCCAGGTTGCAATTCATCAAATGAAGGAATCTTATTTAGAAAGCTAACTCAGTATTTAAATCAAAGCATTTCAGTCCTCATAAGTGAATTCTAGATACGCTAATTTGATTTGCTTAGCATATTTTATGTAACATATTTCACTGGCAATGATTTATTAAGAAAAAAGGCAAAACGTTTTCTAGTGAACTTATGGAAAAAAGGGTAATATAAAATGAGATCATATCAATATGTACTCCAGTTTATAAGCAGTAGAAAGAAAAATGTGAACCAGAAGAGCCTCCACATATTTGTTTGGGGTTTTCCATCTACAACAGTGTAACTGGCACAGCCAAATACAACCCACACTAATTCTCTCACCATCTGCACCCTGAAATATGGTCTATGATGAGCTGACTGTACCTCTCCTAACCAATTTGTTCTTTTTGAATACACTTGAAAGAATTAAGTTACACAGAATCAAAAGCTGTCTATAAATTCAGTCTTTGTTAATATCTGAAATATTTGCAGTAGGCAAAATTTAACACAGAAAATCAAAAAGAGAGCCAGGTGCAATGGCTCATGCCTATAATCCCAGCACTTTTTTTTTTTTTTTTTGAGATGGAGTCGTGTTGTGCTGCCCAGGCTGGAGTGCAGTGGCTCGATCTCGGTTTATTGCAACCTCTGCTTCCTGGGTTCAAGCGATTTTCATGCCTCAGCCTCCACTACAGGCGTGTACCACCATGCCTGGTTAATTTTTTATATTTTTTGGTAGAGATGGGATTTCACCATGTTGGCCAGGCTGGTCTCCAACTCCTGACCTCAGGTGATCTGCAGACCTCGGCCTCCCGAAGTGCTGGGATTACGGGTGAGAGCCACCACACCTGGCCAATCCCAGCACTTTGGGAGGCTGAGGCAGTGATCAAAGGATCACTTGAGCTCAGGAGTTCAAGACCAGCCTGGCAACATAGTGAGACCTTGCCTCTACAAAAAATTTAAAAAAATAAAAAGATGTCATTTTTCTGAACTTTTTTTGAGATGAAGTCTTGCTCTGTCGCCCAGGCCGGAGTGCCGTGGCACAATCTTGGCTCACCGCAAGCTCTGTCTCCCGGGTTCACACCATTCTCCTGCCTCAGCCTCCCAAGTAGTTGGGACTACAGGCACCTGCCACCACGCCCAGCTAATTTTTTGTATTTTTAGTAGAGACAGGGTTTCACCGTGTTAGCCAGGATGGTCTCCATCTCCAGACCTCATGATCCGCCCACCTCGGCCTCCCAAAGTGCTGGGATTACAAGCATGACACTGCGCCCAGCCCCTTTTTCTGAACTTTAAAAAATAACCAATTTTAAGGCAAATGTCTGAAGCTGACAGTGTCCCTGAGTGGAATAACAGGACAGAATCTGTCTCTCATAGACTGTTTCTGTGCATGTCTGCCTCTTCCAATGAATTGCACATCACATCCACCAAGCAGAGAGTCTTGGACATGACACATTTCAAGATGTAGGGGCAGAATTTGAGAAATAACTAGCAGGCACAGACAAACTAAGTGATTATGATTACTACCTCAATACCACCTGATTTGTGATTTTTCACTTTTATTTCAAAGAACAGAAGGTCACAAATACATTGCTTATACACAGTACAATACAGAATGGTAATTATAGAATAAAAATAGTGAGGGTTTTTGGTATTCTATAATACTAATCAAGACTACTTCTAAGAAGTAAAATCTTTACCCATTTGTATACACATTTTCTGAGTGCCTACTGCTTGGTGTTGGGGAGTGAGGAGAACATGGTTCCTACCCTCAAGGCACTCCCAGCAAAGCCAGCATTTCTCCTCCTCAACAATGGTAAGCACCCGCTCTCCTAAAGAACTTCGTTCCATCAGCTGTCAGCTATACTTAATTTTTTTTTTTTTTTTTTGAGACAGAATTTTATCCTGCCACCCAGGCTGGAGTGCAGTAGTGCGATCTTGGCTTACTGCAACCTCCGCATCCCAGGTTCAAGCCATTCTTCTGCCTCAGCCTCCCAAGTAGCTGGGACTACAGGCATGCACCACCATGCCGGGCTAATTTTTGTATTTTCAGTAGAGACAGGGTTTCACCATGTTGGCCAGGCTGGTCTCGAACTCCTGACCTTAAGTTATTGGCCCACCTCGGCCTCCCAAACTGTCAGCTATACTTTCAATTCCTCCTTCTCCACTTGTTCCTCTTCCTCAGCAAACATATGTGTTCCCGCAAGCCCTACCATCTGGATTCTACCCTCCCTTCACACTGGCCCTAATTCTCCTTCACCTTCCTACCAGCTCCTGGGAAATGTGATATCTTCTTGCCGCGCTCCCTCTGCTCTAGTCACTCCTGAATTAGGTGTAGTTTGGCCTCCGCACTACCTTTTGGCTGCAGCTGCCCTCCTCATGGACGGCAACGGCCTCCCAACAGGCATCCTACATTTTATCATGCGTCACTGTATCACACAGAACTGCATTTTTTCCAAAGTGACGGCTTATGACAACCCTGCATTAAGCAAGTCTATCAGTGCCATTTTCAAACAGGATGTGCTCACTTCATGTTTGACATGCTCTGGTAATTCTCACAATATTTCAGACCTTTTCATTATTATTGTATTTGTTATGGTGATCTGTGGTCAGTGATCTTTGATGTTACCATTGTAATTGTTTTGGGGCACCATGAACTGCACCCATATAAGATGGCAAACTTAATCAATACATGTTGTGGGTGTTCTTAATCAATACACATGGGTGTTCTCAATAAATGAATACATGTAGGTGTCCTTAACCAATACATGTTGTGGGTGTTTTGTTTTGAGACGGAGTCTCACTCTGTCACCAGGCTGGGGTGCAGTGGGGTGATCTTGGCTCACTGCAACCTCCACCTCCCGGGTTCAAGAGATTCTCAGCCTCCAGAGTAGCTGGGACTACAGGTGTACGCCACCACATCCAGCTAATTTTTTGTATTTTTAATAGAGACAGGGTTTCACCATATTGGCCAGGATGGCCTCGATCTCTTGACCTTGTGATCTGCCCACCTCAGCTCCCAAAGTGCTGGGATTACAGGCATAAGCCACGGTACCTGGCTGTGGGTGTTCTTAATCAGTATGTGTTGTGGGTGTTCTAACTGCTCCACTGACTGGGGCCATTCCCCCAACTCTCTCCCTCTCCTTGGGCCTCCCTACTCCCTGAGACACGACAATACTGAAATTAGGCCAACTGATAACCCTTCAATGGCCTCTGAGTGTTCAAGTGAAAGGAAGCTTCGTGAGTCTCTCGTTTCAAATCAAAAGTCAGCAATGATTAAGCCTACTGAGGAAGATTCGTCCCGAGACGCTGAAAGCTAAGTCTCTTGCACCAATCAGTCAAGTTGTGAATGCAAAGGAAAAGTTCCCAAAGGATATTGAAAGTGCTACTCCAGTGAACACACAAATGTTAAAAAGGCAAAAACAGCCTTATTGCTGATATGGAAAGTCTGAGTGGTCTAGATAGAAGATCAAACCAGCCACAACATTCCCTTAAACCAAAGTCTAATCCAGAGCAAGGCCCTAACTCTCTTCACTTCTATGAAGGCTGAGAGAGCTGAGGAAGCTGCAGAAGAAAAGTCTGAAGCTAGCAGAGGTTGGTTTATGAGGCTGAAGGAAAGAAACTGTCTCTATAACATAGAAGTGCAAGGCGAAGCAGCAAGTGCTGATGTGGAAGCTGCAGCAAGTTCTCCAGCAGATCTAGCTAAAGGTCACTGATGAAGGTGGCCACACTCAACAGATTTTCAATATAGACAAAATAGCCTTCTATTGGAAGAAGATGCATCTAGGACTTTCATAGCTAGAAGTCAATGCCTGGCTTCAAAGCCTCGAAGAACAGGCTGACTCTTTTGTTAGGGGCTAACACAGCTGATGACTATAAGTTAAAGCCAATGCTCATTCACCATTCTAAAAATCCTACGGCCCTTAAGAACTGTGCTAAATCTACACTGCCTATGCTCTATGAACGGAACAATACAGCCTGGATGATCACACATCTGTTTACAGTATGGTTTCCTGTATGTTTTAAGCCCATTCTTGAGACCTACTGCTAAAAAAAAAAAAGAGAGATTCCTTTCAAAATATTACTGCTAGTTGACAATGCGCTTGGTCACCCAGGAGCTCTGACAGAAATACACAGGGAGATTTCTTTTCATGTCTGCTAACACAATATCCATTCTGCGGCCCATGGATCAAGGAGTAACTCTGACTTTCAAGTCTTACTATTTTAAGAAATACATTTCGTAAGTATACAGCTGCCAGAGACGGCAATTCCTCAGATGGATCTGGGCAAAGTAAATGGAAAACTTTCTGGAAAGAAGTCACCATTCTAGATGCCATTCAGAACATTCGTGATTTATGGGAGGAGGTCAAAATTGCAACATCAACAAGAGTTGGGAAGAAGTTGATTTCAACCCTCATGAATGACTCTGAGGTGTTCAAGACATCAGAGGAGAAAATAACTGCAGATGTGGTGGAAATACCAAGAGAACTAGAATTAGAAGTGGAGCCTAAAGATGTGACTGAATTCCTGCAATCTCAAACAAAACTTGAATGGATGGGAGTTGGCTTCCTGTGAATGAGCAAAGAAGGTGGTCTCCTGAGATAAAATCTACTCCTGGGGAAGATATTGTAAACATCATTGAAATGGCAACAAAGGATTTACAATATTCCATAAACTTAGTTGATAAAGCAATGGCAGGGATTAGAGGATTGGCTGCAAATTTGAAAGAACTTCTATTGTAGTTAAAATGCTATCAAACAGCATCACACACTACAGAGAAATCTGTCACGAAATGTTGTTGTCTTATTTTAATAATTGCCACAGCCACCCCAAACTACAGCATCACCACCCTGATCAGTTAGCAGCCATCAACCTCAAGGCAAGACCTTCCACCTACAAAAAGATTACGACTCAGTCGTCAGCATTATTTTTTGAGATGGGGGTCTAACTCTGTTGCCCAGACTCCAGTGCAGTGGCGTAATCATGGTCCACTGTAGCCTTGACCTTCCCAGGCTCAGGTGATCCTCCCACCTCAGTCTCCCAAGTAGCTGGAACTACACGCACACACCATCATGCCCGGCTAATTTTTGTATTCTTTGTAGAGATGGGGTTTTGCCATGTTGCTCAGGCTGGTCTCGAACTGGTGAGCTCAAGTGATTCACTCACCTCAGCCTCCTAAAGTACTGGGACTATAGGTGTGAGCCACCACACCAGCCGATTGTTAGCATTTTTCAGCAACGAAGTATTTTTTAAATGAAGGTATATACATTTTTTAAAGACATATGCTATTGCACACTTAATAGACTATAGTATAGTGTAAACAAGACTTTTATATGCACTGGGAAACCAAAATTCGTGTGACCGGCTTTGTTACAATGATCTGTAACAAAACCCACGACATCCCCGAACAAGCCTGTAGTTGAAACCCAGTGTCAAGTCTCAGCCTATATCTGTAGCACATGACCAGCCTGCCTATTCCACTCATTCTTGGACCTCCCTGTGTCCCTGCCTTCTGGGTCTTGGCTCTTCCTGGCCCTTCTTCCTCACCAACTCTATCTTTTTTACTGCCTCCTCTTTCTCCACATCCTCATCCTTTTTTCCTCATCTTCCTCTCCTGGGTGATTTTATCCACACTGGAGTATTTAGCTGCCTAACCACCAGAGGTTCTCAACCAAGTTCCTGCCTCCCTGTGGTTCACACACACCTTTGTCAATACTGGCTCTCATTTCATGCAACGACCTTAAGAGAGGATGAATGGCACCAAAGTTGGGAGGGAAGCCAGAGCAGAACCTTGAGCAATAAGAAGGATAGGTAATTTGGAAAAGTACCATGTCCCCAAGAGACTGTGATCTGCCTGTTGGTCTTTCCTGCCTACACACCCTGAAAATCACTGATTTATATAGCTACGTTCAAATTTATATACCAGGATTCACTCTCTCTCCTGAGTTCTAGTCTTGTATTTTTCAATTTCTTTCTTTCTTTTTTTTTTTTTTTGAAACAGAGTTTCGCTCTTGTTGTCCAGGCTGGAGTGCAGTGGCACGATCTTGGGTCACTGGCAACCTCTGCCTCCAGGTTTCAAGCGATTCTCCTGCCTCAGTCTCCTGAGTAGCTGGGACTACAAGCACTTGCCACCACACCCGGCTAACTTTTTGTATTTTTAGCAGAGATGGGGTCTCATCATATTGGGCAGGCTGGTCTTAAACTCCTGATGTCAGGTGATCCACCCTCCTCGGACTCCCAAAGTGCTGGGATTACAGGCGTGAGCCACCACACCCAGCCGCATTTTTCACTTTCTATTGAATATATCTATCTGGGTGGCCCACAGGTACAACAACCGTTTTTAACTTATTCATTTATTGTGCCAGAAATCTCCAATCGGGAAAGGGGCCCTGGGGGAGCAGGGCAGGGAGTGATACTGTATCTCACTGTGGCTATTAGTCTTTTCTTCAAGACAAAGTTAGCAGGTGGACTTAGCTCTTACAGTGCTTGGTTCATTTTTCTGTTATACACACTTATGTTGTGATTATTTGTTTACAAATCACTCCTAGCTACAAGACTGTATCTGTGAAGCCCAGGCCCTGGCACAGTTTCCCGCTCACAGTGTATGCTTAATAAGGGAGGCTGAATAAAAGCAGGTAGCATTGTGGTGACCCCACTGATGTGTCAGCACAGACACAGGTAAATTGAATTCTGCATGGGATTAGAGATAGCTTCCCAAAGGAGGCGATGATGAGACTTCAAGGATGAACAGAATTTCAGGAGGAAAAGAAAGGGGGGTATTCCATGCAAAGCCAGCAGGACATGAACAAAGGCAGGAAGACAATAGGACCCGCATGTTCACGTGATCTGGCATGGCTAAGGTGCAAGGTGTTTGGTGGGGGTGGCCTGAGACAGTCAAAAAGGCAGGTATGGGCCAGGTTGCCAAGAAAGTAGGGGTACAGAGTTTTGACATAAAAACCATGTCACTATCAGCATGCCATTGTGGGTTTTTAGGCAGGGAAATGATAAAACCAAAGCAATTTACTTTTAGTATCTCTAAAGGTGGGCTGTCTTTGTGTCTTATCTCTTAGAGGCACTGATGTTTCTATCCTATTCCCAACCCATTAAAAAGACGCAAAGAAAATACTGTGCCTGGGTTTTTGGGGGCTGACAAGTTGAGGAGCTCTGGCCGACTCGATTTTGAAATTTGAGAAAGTCAACCTATTCTTGATAAGATTTTTTTTTGTTTGTTTCAAGTTCCCTCGTCTAACCCATAAAAAGATTTTAAAAAACAGAACACAGGAAACAATCCTTCACCTGACTTAAAAAAAAAAAAATTCTTAGAATGTCACACCTTCATTTCCTGTTTTCTACCTTCAATTTTGAGTACCTTTTTTTTTTTTTTTTTTTTGGTATAACTTCAAACAGAAGTTATCAGAACAGCACGAGGAACTCGGGTACGCTGTATCCTTTACCCAGAGTCACTAATTCCTCCTGTTTTGTCCGTCTGCTTTATCTTTCTCTATTTTTACAGACGTGCATTTTCCTGAGCCATTGAAAGATGGAACATACCCCTTTTACTTCCAAATACTTCAGTGTATAAGAACAAGATAATTTTCTTACATAACCCATAAGCTATTTATCAAAAATAGAAAATTTAACATGGATATAATACTATTATCTAATACATAATTTGTCAAATGCATAATCTGGATTCAAATTTTGTCAGTTATCCTAATAACGTCTTAGCTATTTTCCTTCCATTTTTTTTTTTAGATTATTGTCAAATTATTGGCCTTTGTCCCAAGATATCTATATTTCTTTCTTTTTTCTTTTTTTAGAGACAGGGTCTCTGTCACCCAGGCTAGAGTGCAGTGGTATGATTACCGCTCCGCTCCAACCATCACAAGACTCAACTGTTCCTCAGTTTACCAATCCAGGGAACTCCTGACTGGCCCAGCAGAGCAGGCTGAACCAATATCCTCCAGCTCCTGTAAGCAAAAGTCTGTGCTAATCCAGGTTTCCCATCATCTTCAGCACAACTGTAACTGCGGCTGGCTTCTGGCAAATTGTTTCTTCATGGAAATATCAAATGAGTGGAAAAACTCCAAGTAGCATGACCATCTGGTCTGCCACAACAAGCCTGTGATAAAAGTCATCTATCAAGGCAAAATGTCAAGCACATGGCATGGATCTTGCATTTTCTGTTCTGATCAGGAAAAGGCAAATTCTTTCTCCTCCAGGATTAAAATAATAATTTTTCAAATTAATAAGCTTCCCAACTTGGTGAACATTTCAATATCTTAGCTAGAAGCACTTTTTACTTTGTGTATGTGTTAAAAATGCTAGCAAGCAATACTGGAAGCAAACAAGTGCTCCATTATCAGCTCTACAAGCGTCCTGCTGAATAACCTCGGGAAAAATCACTTGGCTTTTCCGTATTTATAAAATGAACAAAATAAAATACATAAAATGTATAAAATATATAAAATAAACACAGGTGCTTTGGGCTACTAAGTTCCTTTTATAAACTTCTAAATTATAAATTTCAACTAAGTTAAAAAACAAAACGAAACACCTGGATTGGTGTGGTGGCTCATGCCTGTAATCCCAGCACTTCGGGAGGTGGAGGCAGGCGGGCTGCCAGAGCTCCAGAGTTCAAGACCAGCCCGGGCAACATGGCAAAACCCCGTCTCTGCAAAAAAAATACATGGTGCACAACTGTAGTCCCAGCCACTCAGGAGGCTGCGGTGGGAGGACTACTTCAGCCTGGGAGGCCAAGGCTGCAGTGAGCTGTGTTTGCACCACTGCACTCCAGCCTGGGCAACAGAAGAACTTATCTCAAAAAAAAGAAAAGAAAAAGAAAACAAAAACAACAACGAAAAGCCACTTAGAACCATCAATGGGAAGTTCCAAACGGCTATCACAAAGCCCTACCTTCTATTCTCTACTCATTTACCACTTACACGTAGAACTGTACTATTTTTTAGCAGCTGCGTGTAAGAAAAATTTAGTGCGACGGTAAACTAAAACAGGTGAAGATCTGATTTTTGTATTTTTTATGCTTCAGTGACCCATGTCCTGTTTTCACAGACAACCTAGAATTAGCCCTGTTAAAATTGAGGTTCCACTCCACCAGGAATTTGTTAGCAAGAGACAGATAGAAATAAACAACAACAACAACCAGCCTACAAAACACATGAAAACAACAGGCTTTAAATAATAACTGAAGTTGAGATAGATAAGACTGATGCTATTTGTTGTGCTGTGTGTAATTCCTTTCCCCTGGATAGAACCTCTACATTCTAGGGAGAAAGTGGAGACTGCTGTCCTACCTCCACCTTCTGTGGTTTTTTTTTCTAAGTAACAAATGGTGTTGAACTTCAGAGCTTCCATTATTTCACAGGCGTCAGGCTAATGAATTTCCAGTTCACGGAAATTCATGTTTTAAGTCCTTCTTTTCATGTTTTAAGTCCTTCAACCAACAACTCTAACACCATACAAAATCTGATCTTGTCTGTTACCTAATGTTCACGTTTGAAACCTTTACAAACGTTATATTTCAACAGCAGGAAAAATCTTGTTTCCTAGAAAAGCACTGAAATCTGTTTCCAGGCTAAGAAAAAAGGTCTAGGCCGGGCGCGGTGGCTCATGCCTGTAATCCCAGCACTTTGGGAGGCAGAGGTGGACGGAAGGCTTGGGCTCAGGAGTTCAAGAACAGCCAGGCAACATGGTGAGACCCAATTTCTACAAAAAATTAGCCGGTACCTGCAGTCCCAGCTACTCGGGACGCTTAGAGGTGGGAGGATCACTTGATCCTGGGAAGTTGAGGCTGCAGTGAGTTGTGTCTGCACCACTGCACTCCAGCCTGGGTGACAGAGCCAGGCCTATGCCTCAAAAAGAAGGAAAGGACAGGACAGGACAGGACAGGACAAGAAAAGAGAAAAGAAAAGAAAAGAAAAAAGGCAAGGCTTGTCAATGCAGTAAAATGTAAAGCTGATGACCTGGCTAACAAAGAGACTCAGTTTTCAGGCTTTTCACAGTCTTTCTGCATGGAAAGCCCATTTCTAGAAGATCAATTTAAATCCCCACCAAAAAGAACACATTTGTGTGATGCATATCTAGCTGCTGAATTACGTGTTTACAGAGCTTAAGATATTGAACTAAAGCCAATGAAACAGTCTTAGAACAAATTACTTTACATCGTATGTAATCACAGCTACCGATAAATCAACTGCTTCTTTTGCCAAATAGTACATCAGAGACTTCTATGAAAAGTTCAAATAAATGTGGTGTCCTCAGTGGCTTCCAACAAGTGGAAGCAAATATTTTTGGCTTTCAGCACTACAGGAAAACATCACTTTAAATAATCCTTGTTTGTATCTGAAACACGGATCTGGACTGCTTCCTACACTAGAATCCTAATCTCTAAAGGAGATGATCAGATTTTGCACGGAAGCTAGACGAATCAATCTGGAACAGATCACTCCTGCCCTACCTGTCCAGGCGGCGGACAGAAGCAGACAGACAAGTTTCAAGAAGTTAGGGAGTCACTGATGCGATAGTGATCCACGCACCGTGGGGGCAGCGGGGCAAGGGAGAAAGACAGGGGGCTTCCACCTTCCAGGCGTCCATGCACTGCTCCTGCCTTCAGAGGCAGGCTGGGCCTGTCGGCTTTTCAAAAAGTCAAACATTTGGTGGGAGAAAATCGTTGGTGGAGAAGACAAAACACTTTTGTTTTATTTTCCAGGACACCACCCTCGAGGCTGCCAGACTAGACCCCGCGCGCGAGAAGGGTGCGGCGGGAGGCGACGTCGCTGCGACGACCCAGCATCTCTGGGTCCCGCGGCTCGGGGCTCCCACCCCTCCCGGGCTTCTGGGGGTGGCTTCTTCCTTTTTTTTATTTTTAACTTTTCACGCCCCCCGCCCCCGCCCCGCGCCCCACCCCCGCCCCGCGCTGGGTGCAAACCTGCTGGAGAGGGCGGGCGCCAAGGAGCCTCACCGGCACGCCCCGCCGCCGCAGGACCAGAGCCGGGAGGGCGGCGGACGAGCCCTGGCGGCCCGACGGGTCTGCGGGGAGCCGGGCGCCGCGAGCTGTGGGGCCTCCGAGAGCCTGGCAGGCGGCAGGCGGGGCCGAGGGCAAAGCCAGGAGCCGCGGGCAGCAGCACCCTCGCCGCCACGCCCTCTACGCCGGAGAGAGCGGCAGCCTAGGCGCGGACTAGGGCGGTGTCCCGGCTGAGCTAGGCTGCCGGCGCCGCGCGCGCTCCCGGGCCCCTGCGCGCGCCCGCCTCGTCCCCTCCTGTTCTGGCAGTGCGCGCGCACGGCGGCGCAGGCGCCGGAGGCCGGGCCGAGGCCGGGGCCGGGGCGGGGGCGCGCGGGGGCGCGCGGGGGCCGGGGTGGGGGTGTCTCGCCGCGCGCGCGCTCCCTTCTTCCGCTCCTCCGGGTCCTTGGTCCCCAGCCTGTAGGGGGCTTGGGCTGTAGCGCTGGGGCAGGGGCTTTAGATCCCCCCAAAACAGGACCTCTGGCGACCTTCTCGTTTTCCACCGGGAGCGGAGAGAGCCGATCTCCTTTTCCTGCTAGCCCCGTAGGACAGTCTCCGGGGCAGCTCATAGGAATATGACGAACGTTTACTCAGGGCTGGTTACTATGTACACTGCGCCCCGCGCGCGGCGAGTTTACCTCGGTTCACCTCCCGGCAACCGGCGGCCCGGGTATTATCAGATGCGGGGGACTTCCCGGCGCCTCATTGCCCGAGGAGAGGCGGCCTCAAGTACCTGAGCTGGAGCTAGCACCAGGTGTGGGACGGCACAGGCTGGGTCCCGCCCTGGCGGGTACAACCCTCTTCCCCTTTCCCACACCTTCCCCTCCCCTCCCCTCCTCCCCACTCGTGCTCTTCTCGCTCCTCCCGCTCTCCCTCCTCCTCTTACTCCTCTTCACCCTATGCCCTATCTACCGTTGTCGTACAATTCACATGTATAATGCTTTCTTTTTCGTGTAAAAACGCTTCCATGCTGTCTTGCTTGCTTGTCTCTGACGCCCTAGGAGACCATGGGACATGATTACAACTATTAGGCAAAGGGAAGAGCCGGGGTCTAAACTGTTCAGCGCGTTTCAGTGGTAGAACCGAGGCTTACATTGGCAAGTATTATTATTACCAATAACAACTATGATGACAAAGCTCCTGAGCACAACTTGGAAGGCAGCTGGTGTCTCCTCCCTTAGCCTGCAGAGAGGGAAGCAGGGTCACAGAGCAGGGAAAATAACTGGGCTCAGCTCCTACCTCCAAGGACCCGCAGCCGCGCGGTGGTGCGCACCCATAGTCCCAGCAACTCAGGAGGCTGAGGTGGGAGGATGGGTTGAGGCCAGGAGTCAGACCAGCCTGGATAACATAGCAAGGCTCCGTCTCAAAAGAAAAAAAAAGGAATGTGCAGTGCAGTTAGAAGAAAATCAGCTCTACCCACTCAAGGCCTTTCAGAGGCAAAGTGAGGCACAGTGAAGGTTAACATCAAAGGCACTCAGTGCCTGCATCATGGGGCAGGAAGATGGACTAAAATGTGTACAGCACATCTAATCCCTGTTAGATGTAAACTGAGGAATCGGGGTTGGATTATGACCCCAAGGGCTCTCCAGCAGTTGAGCCCAGCACCGTCACAGAGGTATACCCAGCAGATCACCCTTCCTGGTTCCTGCTGCCTCCAACCCTGCTGCTCCTGCTCCCCGTCTTGTCTTAACTAAGTTCTTCACTTTCATTCGTTTAACTAATATTGATTGCAAACTGCTTCTTTTGTCAAAGTCACCCTAAGGACTGCAGTAATTTTTTTTTTCTCTAAATTCCTCTAACACAGCAACTTTTGCAAAAGTTGAGGGTTTTTTGTTTTGTTTTGTTTGTTTTGAGATGAGGTCTGCTCTGTTGCCTAGGCTGGAGTGCAGTGGCACAATCATAGCCTCAACCATCCAGGCTTAAGCGATCTTCCCACCTCAGCCTCCTGAGTAGCTGGGACTACAGGTGCATGCCACCATGCCTGGTTAATTTTTCTATTTTTTGTAGAGATGAGGTCTCACTATGTTGCCCAGGCTGGTCTTGAACTCCTGAACTCAAGCAGTCCTCCTGTGTTGGCCTCCCAGAGTGCTGGGATTATAGGCATGAGCCATTGCACCTGGCCAAAAAAATTGAGTTTTCACATCACATGAGATTGGAAACAGCTGCATTCCATAGCCCTGCCTGGAGATGTCTGATGCACGTTCACACACACACACACAAAAATGGCCTTGAGAGATCCTAAGTCAAACAACCAGGTTAGTTTGTTTAACTGAGTTTCCCTGAGGTATTAGGCCCTGTGCGGGTTTTGGGCTTGCACGGGTAAGGCCCATACAGATCCGCCACCTGAGGAGCCCACAGATAGGGGAGACAGTGATTGTGACACAATTGTAGATGTGCACTATTTGAGACATTGGCGACGCGCTGACAAAGCAGAGGAAGAAGTGAGCAATCTACATGATGGGCCAGGGAACGGAGTTCACATTGTCCGGTATTATTCAAGATTTTCTTTTTTTTTTTTTCATGGAATACATCACTCAGACTGGGTTAAGCAGCAAATGGAATGCACTGACTCACATAACAGAAAAGTTTGGGGCTTCAGGCATGGCTGGATTCAGGGGCTTAAACTACGACATCAGGATTAAGTCTTTTCTCTCCATTTCTTGACTCTATTTCCTGTTGACTTTTCATTCTTAGGCTTCCTTTTCCCCATGAGATGGCAGAATGGCTGCTTACAACTTCAAATCACACCCTTTCCAGCAGAAAGGGAGTTTCTTTTCCCTGATGCTGTCAACAAAAGTCCCAGGACTACATCTCATTGGTCTAACTTGTGTTACCCATGCATCACTAAACCACTCTCCTGAGAAGGAGCATGGAACATTCTGACAGCTCCTCTCAAATCGCATGGGCTGAGATTTGGGGAGAGCTGGCTTCCTGTGCTAGACCATTTCTGTTGGCCCTTCCAGATCTACTCTCCACCCTTTTCCTTCCTGATTTGAGCCTCAAGAGGCCAACCTGCATGGATTGCTTCCACAGGTCCCTTGTCCTCTGACTTACAGTTGAATTCACCAAATAGAAGACATTGGAAATGAGACCCAAGGGTTGGAGGAGGAGGAACGTAAGGGTTTTATTCCTCTGGCCCCTGCCTTTCTGGGTTGCTGCAGGTTGGCTACGTGCATTTATTGAAGCTTCTGTCAACTGGCCTTCTTCACACAGGTACTCTCTCCTAGTTCTAGTTAATTCTCCTTTCTCCACCTCCAGAATTATCCACCCTGGAGGTGATAATGGCTCCCCCCTGTTGCCTGCCACAGTGTATCACACCATCAGACCTGCTTTTTCCCTCAACCCTGCCCACACATCTGTATGGAACCTTTACTAAACCCACTTTAGATTAATCATCTGCTGGGATGCTGATGGTTACATTCACCAAAGGAGATCCAAGTTTCTATTACCAAAAGAAAGGGGAATGAATCAAGGGCAGGCAACAGCACTACTGTAGTGATATTGGTTTGGAAGAAATATCACCACAAGTGCAGACCAGAGATGACTGTGGCTTGGACAGGGTCATGATGGGGGAAGCAATGAGAAATGGTAGGATTCTGGCTCTATCTCAGAGGCAGTGTTAACACAGTTTACTGAGGAATTGTATGTAAATTATGAGTGGTAGAGAGGAGCTGAGGATGGAAGCAGTTGGAAAACATGCATCTGGAGCCTAGGAGTGAGCTCAATGAGTAGTGATTTGGGACGGAGGCGCGGTAGTCAGTTGAAACCACGGGCTCAGATGAAATGATCCCGGGAGCGCATGTAGAATAGAACACAGAAAAGGCAAAAGGTAGAATCTAGAAGAACAAACACCAGCCTTTCCATGGTGAACAGAGGAAGAGTTGCCATCTTGTACCTATCATCTAGATTGTAAGCAACTCGATAACATTGAGAATAAGAACAGAATCTTCCACATCCTTCCTCTTTACCATCATGTCTAGCGAGGTGATGACCACACGGTGGGTAATAAATGCTTGTTATGAATGAACTTGACACAGTTTCACATTTCCTCCATCTCATGTGAGGTTTGAGTTACAGGCTGAGAAAAAGAGAAATTGATCCCTGTGGCTCAATCCGTTGAAACCTATGCCCAGGTTGCTAAGCATTTCGCTGCCCTGGAAAACTTAAGCAGAACCTCTCAGATGATGCCACAGATCCCGAGTAGCACACCTCTTGCCTTTCAGGAGAATTTCTAGACCGGCGATTTCATTTCAGATTTTCTTATTCTTATTTGAGTAGATTTAACAGTAAATATCCTAACAAATCTTTATTAGGTTTGTTTTGGAGCTGTGCTATGAAAATAATACAAGTGGCAAAAGATCTCTATCTCACATACATTGCTGGTGGAATGTAAAAAGATGCAACTGTTTTTAGAAACTGCCAGTTTACCAAGCTAAATGTACACCTACCCTATGACCCAGAAATTCCACTCCTAGATGTAGACTCGAGAAACCTAGGCAAATGTCTACCAAAAAAACAGGCTGGTACAAGAATGCTCTTAACATCTTGGCTGGGTGCAGTGACTCACCTCTATAATCCCAGCACTTTGGGAGGCCAAAGTGGGTGGATCATTTGGGGTCAGGGGTTTGAGACCAGCCTGGGCAACATAATTAAATACAAAAATTAGCCAGGCATGGTGACGGGCACCTGTAATCCCAGTGACCCGGGAGGCTGAGGTGGGAGAATGGCTTGAACCCGAGAGGCAGAGGTTGCAGTGAGCCAAGATTGTGCCACTGCATTCAAGCCTGACCAACAGAGTGAGACTCCATCTCAAAAAAACAAAAACAAAAACAAAACAACAAAAGATCTTCACTCGGCCGGGCGCGGTGGCTCACGCCTGTAATCCCAGCACTTTGGGAGGCCGAGACGGGCGGATCACAAGGTCAGGAGATCGAGACCATGGTGAAACCCCGTCTCTACTAAAAATACAAAAAAAAAAAATTAGCCGGGCGCGGTGGCGGGCGCCTGTAGTCCCAGCTACTCAGGAGGCTGAGGCAGGAGAATGGCGTGAACCCGAGAGGCGGAGCTTGCAGTGAGCCGAGATCGCGCCACTGCACTCCAGCCTGGGCGACAGAGCGAGACTCCGTCTCAAAAAAAAAAAAAAAAAAAGATCTTCACTCATACTGTTCTCCAATTGTAAATATCCCAAATGCCCGTAAGAGGAATGGATAAGAAAACCATGGTATATTCAAACAATATGATACTACACAGCAATAAAAAAAAAAAAAAAAAAGAAATACCGATACATAACGGATAAATCTCAAAAGCAATTGTTGAGCAAAAGAAGTCAAAAAGCATAGATGTATGATTTCATTTATATGAAAGTCAAGAAGAGGCAAAACTAATGTATGGTAATAAGCATCAGAATAGCGGTTGCTTCTGAGGGTAGGGATTAACTGGAAAGGGGCACAGAACATTCAGGGGTTATGGAAATGTTCTTCCCATGCCAGTATGTTTACTAGACACGGTTCTAGGCATTGGGAATATAGCAGTGAACAAAACAAACCGAGTCCCTGCTTTTGTACTAATCTAATTTCTTTTAATTGGTTGCATTGTTTAATGCATTTTAAATAGGAAAAAAGTGACCTTTCTTTAAATATAGTCTATGACACATCTGAGGAACTTTCTTGCTTCGTTTTTAGTTGCTGATGGGAAGGCAATGGAAAGAGTACGGGCTCCAGGAAGTCAGCTCTACCACTGACTGGTTGTGTGATTTTTGGGCAAGTTCTTTAAGCCTGTGAAGCCTTACTTTTCTCATCTGTTACAATGGATTTTTTAATTATTATTTTATTTATTTATTTATTTATTTATTTATTTATTTTTTATTTTTTATTTTTTTTTTTTGAGACGGAGTCTTGCTCTGCCGCCCAGGCTGGAGTGCAGTGGCCGGATCTCAGCTCACTGCAAGCTCCGCCTCCCGGGTTTACGCCATTCTCCTGTCTCAGCCTCCCGAGTAGCTGGGACTACAGGCACCCGCCTCGTCGCCCGGCTAGTTTTTTGTGTTTTTTAGTAGAGACGGGGTTTCACCGTATTAGCCAGGATGGTCTCGATCTCCTGACCTCATGATCCGCCCGTCTCGGCCTCCCAAAGTGCTGGGATTACAGGCTTGAGCCACCGCGCCCGGCCAATTATTATTTTTATAATTTACAAGCAAGGTCTCATTTTTGTTGCCCAGGCTGGTCTCAAACTCCTGAGCTCAACTGACCCTCCCACCTCAGCCTCCCAAAGTTAAATAGAATCGATGATACCTGCCTTGCAAAGTTGTTTTGTAAAGTGCCAGACACATTGCAGATGCTCAGGAAACATGAGCTGGTTTATAATCCGTTTACAAGGAAAATTTTACTTTTGCCCAGTGAGATATGAGCAGAGGGAGGCTGACTTGGCTGGCAGAGGTACCCTTTTGCTTCTTTTTTTTGAGATGGAGCCTCACTCTATCACCCAGGCTGGAGTGCAGTGGTGTGATCTAGGCTCACTGCAACCTCGCCTCCCAGGTTCGAGCAATTTTCCTGCCTCAGCCTCCTGAGTAGCTAGGATTATAGGCATGCACCACCACATCTGGCTAATTTTTGTATTTTTAGTAGAGACAGGGTTTCACCATGTTGGCCAGGCTGGTCTCAAACTCCTGACCTTGTGATCCGCCCATCTCATGCTCCCAAAGTGCTAGGATTACAGGCATGAGCCACCGCGCCTGGCCCAACCTTTTGCAGTTCTTTCTTCTAGACTGCAATGTGAACATGATGGCTGGAGCTCCAGCAGCCACTCCGGACCAGGAGGTAATCTTGAAGATGGAAGCCACATGTCAGGATGGTGAATCCAAAAGATGAGGAGCCTGTATCCCTTGTGACACCAGAGCTGCCATACCAGCCCTGGGTTCCTCCATCTATACTGCCTTCATATGGTAAAGAAATATTCTTGTATCTTGTTAGGTGTCTGTTGCAGCCAAACACAATCCCAACTGATATTCACCATAAATGATTCCATGGCTCCCTGTAGTACTTTTTCAAAGCATCTATCACAATTGTAATTAATAAAATAATTATGCAATTACTGGTTTAATGCCTAAGTCCCAAGTAGAATATCAGTTCCATGTGGGCAGGGATTAGTCTGTTCATGGATGTATTCCCAGCTCCTGTAACAACATCTGGTTCTGGTAGGTAGTAAGTGCACAATAAATGTAGTGGAGTGAAAGGGAGAGAGGAAACGGAGCTGCTTCTGATGAGGAGAGAAATCGCTGCATGAGAGAGCATGCAGTGAGAAATAAAGAAGGGGAAACTAGAGGCCTGCCTGCTTTAACTCTAGGAATCGATCGATCTCTATCTCAGACTCATTAATATGCATCTGGGTGTGCTGGATATTTTAGTTCATGTTCTGCCACACACTCTAGATCTCCTATAGGATTTGCATCACAGATGGTACCTTTTCCTGAAGAGCCTTAAATTAACCTGCCTCCCTGGTAACACCCTCATTTGTCTCCCATTCCTGGCAAGTCAGCCATTCCCCCAAAAAGAGAGTTGCAACACGATCCAATAGTTTGCTGGAGGAGTAAAACTTCTTATCAGCACCACATCCAACATTGGTTGGGAGATGAGTCATGTTGATTTTTGATATTTAAAATTTTCTCATAAAAATTGGACTTGGCCTTTATAGAACATTTGAAAACAAAAAGATAAATAAAAAAAAATTCAAATCACGTACAATCCCAGGATCCAGAGATAGTCATGTGCAAGGAAAATACCTTGGATCCCCCAAATCACTAAGCTAAAGGGAAAAGTCAAGCTGGGAATGCTCAGGGCAAACATGTTTCCCATTCTATTCAAAGTCACCCCTCTGCTCACTGAGATAAATGCATATCTGATTACCTCCTTTGGAGAGGCTCATCAGAAACTCAAAGGAATGCAGCCATTTGTCTCTTATCTACCTATGACCTGGAAGCCTCTTCCCCACTTCAAGTTGTCCCGCCTTTCCAGACCAACCAATGTTCATCTTACATATGTTGGTTGATGTCTCGTGACTCCCTAAAATGTATAAAACCAAAGTGTGCTCTGACACCTTGGGTACATGTTGTCATGTTGTCAGGACCTCCTGAGGCTATGTCACAGGCATGTGTCTTCGACCTTAGCAAAATAAACTTTTTTTCTTTTTTGAGACAGAGTCTCGCACTGTCACCCAGGTTGGAGTGCAGTGGTGCAATCTTGGCTCACTGCAAGCTCCGCCTCCCAGGTTCATGCCATTCTCCTTCCTCAGCCTCCCTAGTAGCTGGGACTACAGGTGCCCGCCACCACACCCAGCTAATTTTTTTGTATTTTTAGTAGAGACGGGGTTTCACTGTGTTAGCCATGGTGGTCTCAATCTCCTGACCTCGTGATCTGCCCACCTCGGCCTCCCAAAGTGCTGGGATTACAGGCGTGAGCCACCGCACCAGGCCCAACCTTGGCAAAATAAACTTTCTAAATTAACTGAGGACTGTCTTAGATTTTTGGAGTTCAGAGTCACTATTCAATATTTTAGTATAGAGTGTTTTTCTCCAATTTTTTGGGTAAGATTAGTATACCATTAATCAGCCAATTTGGGTCTCCTATCTATTTCACTTAACATATTGCAAACATTATCTTGTGCTTTAAAATACTATTTAAATTTTTTAATGACTACATAATATTGCATTGTGTGTTCTGTTATTTATCTAATTATTTCCTTATTGTTGTAATCAAAGTTTCATTCCAATTTTCTCTTACATGATTAACCATACAATGAATAATACCTTTATATGTAAAATATGCTGTTGCATTTATGATTATTTCCTCAGCATAGATTCCCAGAAGCAGTTACTAGGCAAGGGGCACGAACATTTAAAAAAACTCTTATTGGAAAATGACAAAATGCATTTCAAAAAGGTTGTTACTGTATTTAGTTATAAATGCCTTTCCTGATTGATAGGCCAAAAAAAAAAAACCCAAAAAACAAAAAACCTTCCCAAACATGACAGCTTGATTTTTCATGTGCTTCATTTGAGATCTGCCCGGGTTCTCTGTCCATGCTTCCACTGAACTATTAGCATTGTTTGTTTATAAGAACATCTTATACACTGTGGACAGTAACCCTGTGATTAGATTTGTTGAAAATTTTCTCTTCATAATTTCCCTTTTGAAAATTTTCTTTTTTTGATATAAAGATGTTTTAAAATTTTTATTTGGCCAGGAGTGGTGGCTCATGCCTGTAATCCCAACCATTTGGGAGGCCGAGGGAAAAGGATTGCTTGGCTCCAGGAGTTCGAGATCAGCCTGGGTAAACACAGTGAAATCTTGTCTCTACAAAAGATAAAAAAAATTGGCTGGGTGTGGTGGCACGCACCTTTGCTTCCAGCTACTCAGGAGGCTGAGGTGGGAGCATTGCTTGAGCCCAGGAGGTCAAGGCTGCAGTGAGCCATGGTTGCACCACTGTACTCCAGCCTGGGTGACTGTGTTTTGAGACCTTGTCTCAAAACAAACAAAAAACCCATGTAATCCTAGCACTTGAGGAGGCCCAGGAGGGAGAATCACTTGAGCCCAGAGGTTCAAGACCAGCCTGGGCAACATGGCAACCCCCTAATCTCTACAAAAAAAAAAAATTAGCCTGGGCATAGTGACAGGTTATACCTGTGGTCCCAGTTACTCAAGAGGCTGAGGTAGGAGGATGGGAGGTTGAGGTGGGAGGTTGAGGCTGCAGTGAGCTGTGATCACACTGCTGCACTCCAACCTGGGTGACAGGGTGAGACCCTGTCTCAAAAAACAATTATTTGTATACAGTGTATTGATCTTGTACTTTATGATCTCTTAGCTTGCTGAAGGCTGATTAATCATGACCTTTACTTTCTTTTTTTGGAGACAGGATTTATCAAGATGTAACACCAACATAAGTCAAGGTAAGCCTCAAACTTAAATACTATTTCCAGTGGTTCTAACGTTAATAATGGAAGAACCCACTGCTTCATATATATACAATTTAGTACAGATGCTCCTTGACTTATGATGGGTTATGTCCTGATAAATCCATTGTGAGTTGAAAATATCGTTAAGTCATAAGTGTATTTATTTATTTAGAGATGGAGTCTCACTCTGTTGCCCAGGCTGGAGTGCAGGGGTGCGATCTCGGCTTACTGCAACCTCCACCTCCTGGGTTCAAGTGACTCTCCTGTCTCAGCCTCCCGAGTAGCTGGGACTACCGGCACATACCACCACACCAGGCTAATTTTTGTATTTTTAGCAGAGACAGGGTTTCACCATGTTGGCCAGGCTGGCCTCGAACTCCCGACCTCAAGTGATCTACCCACCTCAGCCTCCTAAAATGCTGGGATTGCAGGTGTGAGCCACCGCGCCCAGCCCGTAAGTGTATTTAATACCGTATATGTAACCTACTGAACATTATAGCCTACCTGAAGCATGCTCAGAGCACTTACGTTAGCCTGCAGTTAGGCAAAATCATCTAACACAAAGCCTATTTTATGAAGTGTTGGATAGCTTATGAAATTTATTGGTGACGGTACTGAAAGTAAAAGCAGAATAGTTGTGTGGGTACTCAAAGTACAGTTTCTACTGAATGCGTATCGCTTTCACACCATTGCAAAGTGGAAAAATCATAAGTTGAACGATCAAAAATTAGGGACCTGGGCAGGGCGTGGTGGCTCCCACCTGTAATCCCAGCACTTTGGGAGGCTGAGGCAGGCGGATTGCTTGAGTCCAGCAGTTTGAGACCAGCTTGGGCAACTTGGTGAAACCCCATCTCTACTAAAATTACATACACACAGAAAAACTAGTTGGGCATGGTAGCATGTGCCTGCGGTCCCAGCTACTTAGGAGGCTGAGGTGGGAGGATCACTGGGGAAGTGAAGGTTGCAGTGAGCCACTGCACTCCAGCCTGGGTGACAGAGTGAGACACTGTCTCAATAAAAAATAATTAAAAAAGAAAATTGAAGGCTGTCTGAATATATAAGAACATACTACATATATATTTCCAGATGATTTCTTCTGTTGCATTGATCTAGCTGTTAATAAAAACGGTTTTGATCATTGTAATTTTATTATCTGGAAGGGAATGTCGGTACACATATTTCCAAATACTTTTCAGAAAGGTTGTACCAATTTCTACCTGCCTCCTCCTGGCCCCTGCCCCGACTCTGTCCCCTTTCCACAATCTCACCAGAGCTGCAGGCATTTTACTTAAAAATCTTCACATCTTCAGAACACTCAGGCTCCTACCCTGCTTGCGCTACTAACTACAAGTGGCTGTTTAACATTGAACAAACCTCACATTCTTTAAGCCTGGCTCTTCAGCTCAGTGGAAATAACAGTGCTACTGCCCTTCTAAGATGGTTTGGAGGCTCAAATGAACCGTTTGTGACAGCACCTAGAAAAGTGTAAACTTTCAATAACAAGGCTGGCAATCAATAACTATTGCATTTTCTTCTCTTTTTTTTTTTTTTTTTTTTTTTTTTGAGACGGAGTCTGGCTCTGTCTCCCAGGCTGGAGTGCGGTGGCCGGATCTCAGCTCACTGCAAGCTCCGCCTCCCAGGTTTACGCCATTCTCCTGCCTCCGCCTCCCAAGTAGCTGGGACTACAGGCTCGTCGCCCGGCTAGTTTTTTGTATTCTTTAGTAGAGACGGGGTTTCACCGTATTAGCCAGGGTAGTCTCGATCTCCTGACCTTGTGATCCGCCCGTCTCGGCCTCCCAAAGTGCTGGGATTACAGGCTTGAGCCACCGCGCCCGGCCTTGCATTTTCATTAAAAAGAAACATGTCTTAAAAAAAACCACTCCTGCATACTTTTGAGGATCAGGTATGGAAATATGTCTTCAGCATGTTTGGAGGCCTGGATGCTGGGTAAGGTTTCATCTTGGAGCGTTGCTCTAAATTAGAAAGAATCAATCCCATTTGCCTGAAGTTTCGGAAGCTGCTGAATTAACTACAGATCTGTTATCTTCAAGGGCATCAGTACCTACAGCTTCACACTGGAAGGAGCTGCTCTTTAAATGTTGCAATCCTGGAATTTGGGGGGAGGAGATTTTATTTCCTAATTAATTTGAGCTGCAGATGGTGAAGAATAAGAGCTAGATGGCCATAATCAGAAGGAAGAAGGGACAGGCAGAGAGCAAAGGAGAAAATGGAACATTAAAAATGGGCAACTGCTTGAGCAGCCCAGGGATTCAAATGAGTCTGAATTTTCTTAAGTATCCATCAGGGTTTGGTCAAGAGACAGAAATCACATCAGTGAGTTAAACAGAAAGAATTTAATATAAAGAATTGTTGGCCAGGAGCAGTGGCTTGTGCCTGTAATCCTAGAACTTTGGGAGGCTGAGGCAAGAGGATCCCTCAAGGCCAGGAGTTCGAGACCAGCCTTGGCAACATAGAGACCCTGTCTCTACGAAAAAAAATTTTTAATTAGCAGGTGTGGGGGCGTGTGTTGGTAGTCCTGGCTATTTGGAAGGCTGAGGTAGGAGGATTGCTTAAGCCCAGGAGTTCAAGGTTGCAGTGAGCTGTGATCGTACCACTGCACTGCAGCCTGGGCAACAGAGTGAGACCTCCTCTGAAAAAGAAAAAAGAAATTGTTACCTAGACATAAAGCTATTACCTAAGTAACTGAATGGGTAAAACTCTAAAGAATCATGGTGGTAGCAACTATACAGAGCTACGTCCATTCCTAGGACCAAGGGAACCAAAGGAAGAGGCTGTAATGATTAAACTTTAGAAGAGGTGATTCAGACATGAAAAGGAAGTACGTGCTACAACTTGGATAAACCTTGAAAGTATTATGCTAAGTCAAAAAAGCCAATCACCAAAGCCCATACATGATTTCATTCCTAGGAAAATCCAGAATAGGGAACTCTATAGAGACAGAAGATAGACTGGTGCTTGCCAGGGGCTAGGAGTTAGGGGGTACCAGGCAGTGACAAAGAGTATAGGGTTTCTTTTTTAATTGTGGTAAAATACACCTAACATCAAATTTACTCTTTTGACTATTTTTAAGCATACAATTCAGTGGCATTAAGTACATTTTCCCTGATGTGCACTGATGTAATAATTAGAGCCTCTTCCTTGGTTCCCTTGGTCTGAGGAATGGACGTAGCTCTCTATAGGTGCTACCTCCATGATTCTTCAGAGCGTTTACCCGTTCAGTTACTTAGGTAATACTTTATGTCTAGGTAACAATTCTTTTTTTCTTTTTTGAGAGGAGGTCTCACTCTGTTGCCCAGGCTGCAGTGCAGGGTGCCATCACAGCTCACTGCAACCTCAAACTCCATCCATCTCCAGAACGCTTTTCAGCTTGCAAAACTGAAACTCTGTAACCATGAAACTGTACCCTTTAACTCTGTACCCATGAAACCCTGGACCCATTGACTTTCCAGTTCCCTCTCCCCCAGCCCTTGGTAGCTAGCTGCCTTTCTACTTTCTGTCTCTATAAATTTGATCCTCTAGGTACCTCATATAAGAGGAGTCACATAATATTTGTCCCCTTGAGACTGGCTGATTGGACTTGGTTTAATAGCTTCAAGGTTCATCTATGCTGTATCATGGGTCAGAATTTCCTTTTTTTTTTTACGGAGTCTCTGTCACCCAGGCTGGAGTGCAGTGGTGTGATCTCGGCTTACTGCAAGCTCCACCTCCCGGGTTCATGCCATTCTCCTGACTCAGCCTCCCGAGTAGCTGGGACTACAGGCGCCTGCCACCACACCCGGCTAATTTTTTTTTTTGTATTTTTAGTAGAGACGGGGTTTCACCATGTTAGCCAGGATGGTCTCGATCTCCTGACCTCGTGATCCACCCACCTCGGCCTCCCAAAGTGCTGGGATTTCAAGCGTGAGCTGCTGTGCCAGGCCAATTTCCTTCGTTTTTAAGGCTGAATGATATTCCATTGTGTGGAGAGACCACATTCTGTTTATCAACTGATGGGCACTTAGCTTGCTTCCATCTTTTGGCAATCATCAATAATGCTGCTGCGAATGTGGGTGTACAAATACCTGTTTGAGACCCTGCTGATATGGTGTGGCTGTGACCCCCACCCAGATCTCATCTTGAAATGTAGCTCCCATAATTCCCACGTGTCAGGGAAGGGACGCAGTGGGAGGTCACTGAATCACAGGGGCAGGTCTTTCCCATGCTGTTCTCCTGTAATGAATAAGTCTCACGAGATCTGATGGTTTTATAAATGGGAATTCCCCTGCACAAGCGTTCTCTTGCCTGCCACCATGTAAAATGTGACTTTGCTTCTCATTCGCTTTCTGCCATGATTGTGAGGCCTCTCCAGCCATGTGGAACTGTGAGTCAATTAAATCTCTTTCCTTTATAAATTACCCAGTCTCAGGTGTGTCTTTATTAGCAGCGTGAGAACAGACTAATACATCTGCTTTCACTTTTTTGTGTATATATAACTCAGAAGAAGAATTGTTGGATCATGTGATAATTCTATTTTTAATTGTTTTTTAGACTTGCACTTATTTATTTATTATTTTTGAGATGGAGTCTCACTCTGTTGCCCAGGTGGGAGTGCAGTGGCACATCTCGGCTTACTGCAGCCTCCACCTCCCAGGTTCAAGCAATTCTTGTGCCTCAGCCTCCCAGGTAGCTGGGACTACAGGCATGTGCCACCACATCCAGCTAATTTTTGTATTTTTTAGTAGAGCTAGGGTTTCACATGTTGGCCAGGCTGGTCTTGAACTCCTGACCTCAAGTGATCTGCCCACCTCGATCTCCCAATGTGCTGGGATTAAAAGCTTGAGCCACTGCGCCCGGCCTATTTTTAATTTTTACAGAAACCACCATACTGTTTTCCACAGCGGCTTGCATCATTTTTCCTCTTAATCTATCTATCTCTCTCTCTCATCCTGCTTTGTCACCCAGGCTGGTGTGCAGTGGCAGAATCTCGGCTCACTGCAACCTCCTCCTCCTGAGTTCAAGCGATTCTCCTGCTAAGCCTCCTGAGTAGCTGGGATTACAGGTGCCCACCACCACGCCTGGCTAATTTTTCTATTTTTAGTAGAGATAGGGTTTCACCATGTCGGTCAGGCGGGTATCGAACTCCTGACCTTGTGATCCACCCACCTTGGCATCATTTTCATTCCCACCAGTGCTGCAGAAGAGTTCCCAATTTCTTTTTTTTTTTTTTTTTTTTTTTTTTTGTATTTTTTTTTTTTAGTTGAGACGGGGTTTCACCGTGTTAGCCAGGATGGTCTCGATCTCCTGACCTCAGTGATCCGCCCATCTCGGCCTCCCAAAGTGCTGGGATTACAGGCTTGAGCCACCGCGCCCGGCAAGTTCCCAATTTCTATACCTCGTCTCCAACACTCGTTATTTTTTTTTTTCTGTATTCTTTTGAATTGATGAAAATATTCTAAAATTAGCTGTGGTGATGCATATATTTGTGATATACTAAAACCATTGGATTGCACACTTTATTTTTTTATTTTTTATATTTTTTTGAGACAGGGTCTCACTCTGTCGCCCAGGCTGGAGTGCAGTGGCGCAATCTCGGCTCACTGCAAGCTCCGCCTCCTGGGTTCACGCCATTCTCCTGCCTCAGCCTCCCGAGCAGCTGGGATTACAGGCGCCCACCACACGCCTGGCTAATTTTTTGTATTTTTAGTAGAGACGGGGTTTCACCGTGTTAGCCAAGATGGTCTCGATCTCCTGACTTCGTGATCCGCCCGCCTCGGCCTCCCAAAGTGCTGGGATTACAGGCGTGAGCCACCGCACCCGGCCAGATTGCACACTGTAAATGAATACATTGTATAGTATGTGCATTATATATAGAAAAGAGTTTTTTTAAAGAAAAGTAAGAGGAGGGGCCCTGTGGACCTGGGACATAGAACTCTGAGGAAGGAGAGCTGTTGTCTTGGATTGGGGGAGGTTCTATGAAGCTGGTCGTGCAAGAATTGGAAAGAATCACACAACTAGATTCAGCTGCTGCTAAGCTAGAGCAAAGTTGCGTTCCTGGGGTGATGTGTGTAGAAACAGGAAGTAGATAAGAAAGAGCAAGTCCTTTCTGCCTCCTCCAGCCTCAGTTTCCCTCACAGGCCCCTCACAGGGAGCAGCTGGTAAAAGAGAGAGATGCTTTGGAGAGTTCCAGCTCCAACATTCCAAAGCCAGCGATAGGTTTGGAACTGAGAGAAAACAGCGTAAGAACTTGCACTTGATCTTGGCAACAAAGAGGCCTTTATCCCTCAGCAGGAATCAGACTGTCATCTGTTTTGTCATCTCGGAGGCCCCAAGTGGGTCTTCAAAAAGATACCCACAAATTTGGAGGCACAGTTAAACTTGTAAATATCTGTTGAGAAGTGGATCGATATCTTTGGAATAGTAATCCCTCTCCCTCCCTGTTGTGTCCAAAATGTAGCCTCAAGACCCACATGAAAGGCAGGAAGCTACAAGGGAGGCACAAAGCTCTTTGCCTTCTGCCTGGCGGCTGCATCTCTACTTACACTGCTCCGTGGCTTAAAGAAAAATAGTAACAACAACTAACATTATTGGCCGGGTGCGGTGGCTTATGCCTGTAATCCCAACACTTCAGGAGGCCGAGGCGGGCAGATCATGAGGTCAGGAGTTCAAGACCAGCCTGGCCAACATAGTGAAACCCCGCCTCTACTAAAAATACAAAAAAACTTAGCTAGGCACCTGTAATCCCAGCTACCTGGGAGGCTGAGGCAAGAAGAATCACTTGAACCTGGGAGGTAGAGGTTGCATGTGCCATGATCCCGCCACTGCACTCCAGCCCGGGCAACAGTGTGAGACTCCGTCTCAAAAAATACAAAACAAAAAAACCCAGAGAATATTATTGAGGTCTTACCATGTGTGAGGCATTGTTCTATATTCAGTCCTTATAAACACCTACAAGGAATGGAATATTACTATCTCAGTTTTACAGATGAGGAAACAGAGGCCTGGCAGTGTTATGTACTTTCTCAAAGTCATCACAGAGAGTGAACACCAGAGCCTGGCACCCTTTGCCACGATGCCATGCTGCTTCCCAGAGTCCTGCCCCGTGCTTGTTATGACTTGATAGGCCACGTGGTCTTCCTTCTACCTATGCTGCCGGTAGCATCCCAAAAGATCTAGATGACATTGAAAACCCACCTATGCTTGGGAATTGAACAATGAGAACACTTGGACACAGGGCGGGAACATCACACACCGGGGCCTGTAGGGGGCTGGGGGACCAGGGGAGGGATAGCATTAGGAAATATACCCACTGTAAATGACAAGTTGATGGGTGCAGCACACCAACATAGCACATTTATACCTATGGAACAGACCTGCACGTTGTGCACATGTACCCTAGAACTTAAAGTATAAAAAAAAAAAAAAAGAAAACCCACGTATGCCATCAAACCAGAGATCATGGTGAATGGTCCTGCTGCAATACACGCAGCCCCTTGAATGGTTTCAAATGCTGCCAGCATTTGCCTTGATGTTGCTGTGGCCTGACCGGCTGGATTGACATCACCCTGAATGCAATGGGTTACTTGTGAAGACCTGAATAAAAATTCTGGGCTGGGCACGATGGCTCACACCTGCAATCCCAGCACCTTGGGAGTCCAAGATGGGAAGATTGCTTGAGGCCAGGAGTTTGGGACCAGCCTGGGCAACATAGGGAGACCCCACCTAGAGAAAAAAATGTTTAAAATTTAAAAATCAGCTGGTGTGGTGCTGAGCACCTATCTGTTCTAGAGGATCGCTTGAGCCCAGGAGTTAGAGTTCGCAGTGAGCTATGATTGCACCACTGCACTCCAACCTGGGAAATGGAGTGAGACCTTGTCCCAAAAAAAAAAAAAAAAAAAAAATCTGAAGCTGAAAAAAATCTACTATTTGAAATGTTTTTCTTTTCTTTCTTTTTCTTTGACACCGCGTCTCACTCTGTTGCCCAGGCTGGAGTGTAGTGGCGCAATCATAGCTCATTTTAACCTTCAACTCCTGGGCTCTAGCTGTCCTCCACCTCAGCCTGTCAGGTAGCTGGGACTACAGGTGTGAGCCACCACACCTGGCTAGGTTTTTATTTTTTATAGAAACAGGGTCTCGCTATGTTGCCAGGCTGGTCTCAAATTCCTGGTCTTAAGTGATCCTCCTGCCTCAGCCTCCCAAAATGCTGGGATTAGAGGCATGAACCACCTTGCCTGACCTGAAATAGTTTTTGACTTTAAGGATGAAGACTTGAGTTGCCTCAGTTCTGGGAGGGCCAGCGGTGTTGGGCTCTTTGAGAAAGGAGATGTAGCTTAAGTTCTTGAGGAAAGACTTGGGCCCAGTGGAATCCAACAGGTCTAGCTTCTCTGGTACTTGGAGATTCCTGGTGGAGAGAAAGAGAGCTGCCCCTGAACCGTGAAGGCTTACGTGGATGGAGGATTGGTGGGGGGAACCCTGCTCATTAAGTCTTTTGAGGTTAGGCATGGCCTGTAGGCTCTCATGGAGCCATTTCCAGGGGCTGCTGAGGGCCTGTGCCCTGCTTTGTGGGGAAAACCCACGGTGGAAGGCAGAGCAGGTGGGGACGCCCTGGCAGTGGGAGGTGAGCAGCAAGGGGCTGCCGTGTGCTGGTCTTGAGGGGCAACAATAGCTGAGCAAGATGAGAAAACCCAGGAGATGTTGCAGAGTACACAGTGCGCTCAAAGCATTCCCTGAGAATGTCTCCAAAAAAAAACAGAAGATGGGGATGGGGGAGAGAAAATGTCACACTGAGGTCGGATGATTTCCAGCTATTAGGAACTTGTGATGGAGTCATCTGATACAAAAAGGAAAAGCATTATTAGCCAAAGTCACAGTCTGGTGAGGCCTGAGATATAAGGGTCCAATTGAAATATAAATTTTTTTTTTCCTCTGTTTCCCAGGCTGTAGTGCAGTGGTACGATCTTGTCTCACCACAACCTCCACCTCCCTGGTTTAAGCAATTCTTCTGCCTCAGCCTCCCTAGTAGCTGGGATTACAGGCGCACGCCACCACACCTGGCTGATTTTTGTATTTTTAGTAGAGACTGGGTTTTGCCACGTTGGCCAGGCTGACCTCGAACTCCTGACCTCAGGTGATCTGCCTGCCTCAGCCTCCCAAAGTGCTGGGATTACAGGTGTGAGCCACCGCGCCTGGCCAAATTAGCATTTATCCAAGCGGGACATTAGACCAATCAGGCTGTTGGTGTCAGGTGATTTGGCTTGAAGTGAATTGACTCAGAGCCCTGCCATCTGTATCTCTCTTTTACTTCAAAGGTTTCCTACGCGGTGCTGAGCTTTTTCTTGATTTACAAGTCTTTGATTTTTCAAAAGGCAGCAGTGTAGTGCAAGTGCCCACAGAGCAGCAGAGTCTGTTTTCCTTCTTTCTTTAAATCATCATAACTTATTTCGATGGAAACTGATGCCTACAACTTTTAGGAACGTGCTCTTTTTTTTGGATGAGGCATGTCTTGAGCTGGCTTCAGAGCAGCTTTCACAATAAGAACCTACCAGTTTGTGATTTTTAGTCCAAAGAAGTGGGCATTGCCTGAGTGTCCTGGAAAGGCCTCCGCTGGACAGATATCCGGGGCCTCCTTCCCGGGCACTGTGGGCTGTGCAGGTGCACAGTGCCCCACACTCCAGTGGGCATCACACTTGGTTTAAATGCCCTGTGTTTATCATCTTGAAATCCTTAACAATCTCATCTCTGAATATTTTTCCATCTGTAAGCAAAGTCAGATGGGACAAGGCAGCCATGGGCAGATTGGCACAGTATATGTGTCTGCTGTTTTTTGCTGCCCATTCACATATAGCATTCACCATGCCCCTGAGCACCGAGTTCTGTTGGATCCATCACATGTGCGCAAAGCAGGTCCAAGGTAAGTGGGTGATGGCCGGGTGCAGTGGCTTACACCTATAATCCCAGCACTTTGGGAGGCCAAGGTGGATAGATCATTTAAGGCCAGGGGTTTGAGACCAGCCTGACCAATATGGCAAAATCCCATCTCTACTAAAAAAATATAAAAAATTAGCCAGGCATGGTAGCGCATGCCTGTAATCCCAGCTACTCGGGAGGCTGAGGCATGAGAATCGCTTGAACTAGGGGAGGCAGAGGTTGCGGTGAGCCGAGATTGCCCCACTGCACTCCAGCCTGGGAGACAGAGAGCGAGACCTTTTTTTTTTTTCTTCTTTTTTTGGAGACAGAGTCTTGCTTTGTTGCCCAGGCTGTAGTGCAGTGGTGTGATCTCAGCTCATAGCCACCTCCGCCTCCAGGGTTCAAGTGATTCTCCCGCCTCAGGCTACCCAGTAGCTGGGATTATAGGCGTGCCACCACACCTGGCTAATTTTTTTGTAGTTTTAGTAGAGGCAAGGGTTCACCATATTGGCCAAGGCTGGTCTCGAACTCTTGACCTCAGGTGATCTGCCTGCCTCAGCCTCCCAAAGTGTTGGGATTACAGGGCGTGAGCCACCGTGCCAGGCTGACCCTGTCTTTAAACAAGGTAGGTGTGTTATGTTTATGATTCTTTTGGGGGGGCGGGGGTGAGAATGGGGAAGGGCTGGCCTAATAGGGAGGCCACGCTTTCTCTTCCAACCCAAACTTTCTTTAAACACAGAAAGGCGGCTGTGGACAAGGAAACCTATCATGTCCTTCTTACTAATGTTACCTCCTGTGTCAGCCAACTGCTTACACTGAAAATGATGACATACAGAGACAAGAAAAGGTGGGGCAACCCACAGTGGCTTTTCTTTTCAGTCTTTTTTTTTTTTAAGAATTGGGGTCTTGGTGTCACCCAGGCTGGAGTGCAATGGTATGATCATAGCTCACTGCAGCCTTGAACTCCTGGGCTCGAGTCATCCTCCCACCTCAGCTTCCTGGGCAGATAGGGCCATAGGCATGTGCCACCACTCCTGGCTAATAATTTTTAGTTTCTGTAGAGTCAAATTCCTGGGCTCAAGCGATCCTCCTGCCTCGGCCTCCTGGGACTTCTGGCATTTCCTTTTAGTCCTTCTTGACTCATCAGCAAGCTGAAGGCAGAGAGAGGTGGTAGAACATGTGCAATCAATGAAATAAACACAGTCGAGTGTGTTTCATGCAGGGTTCTCACTGTTTTGGTAAGAACAATATACATATGTATGAACTATGAAATACAAATTCTATACTTTCAGTGATTACCGATACGAGTTAAGTGCACTTATATTTGCATTTAAAATGGGTATTGAAGAAAATAAAGATGAATGGGTAAAAAATTCATGCTAATCATTTAAAATTTTAATTTGCCTTTACTGAAAATGACATTAAGTAACACATTTAAAAAGTCAAGAGAGAGACTCTTATTAAAGAGAGAAAAAAGCTTTTAGAAGTCTCTTGGTGGCACTTTTTCTTGGTTTTTGAACTAAGGGACCCGCCATTTTCATTTTGCCCTGCGTCCTGGGGACCGGGTCAGGACAGGCTCCAGGCACGAGATACACTGCCTGCTCTGTCACTGCTAGGGCCACGCCCACAGCTTCCATTTCCCTTTCCTGGTTCTCTCGCTGCCTGCTTCCTCCCGACACTGTGAATGTCATTGCTCCCTCAGTTATAACATTCACCACACTTTATGTGGTTTGCTTTAATTTCTGACTGCTCTGCATGGGGGATGGGCACTCTCTCTCCTTCTCCACTGTATATCCAGTGCTTAGCTCCTAGTAAGTGCTCAGTGACACTAAGTTTTCATCTTTTTTTTTTTTTTTTTTGAGACGGAGTCTCGCTCTGTCGCCCAGGCTGGAGTCCAGTGGCGCAATCTCGGCTCACTGCAAGCTCCGCCTCCCGGGTTCACGCCATTCTCCTGCCTCAGCCTCCTGAGAAGCTGGGACTACAGGCGCCCGCCCCCACGCCCGGCTAATTTTTTTTTTTTTTTTTTTTGTATTTTTAGTAGAGTCAGGGTTTCACCGTGTTTGCCAGGATGGTCTCCATCTCCTGACCTCATGATCCGCCCGCCTCGGCCTCCCAAAGTGCTGGGATTACAGGCGTGAGCCACAGCGCCCGGCAAGTTTTCATCTTTTACTATGAAAACTTCACATAGGCCGGGCTAAGTTTTTTGTGGTTTTAGTAGAGGCAAGGTTTCACCATATTGGCCAGGCTGACCACAGCCAAATCTGCCACTGTTTTCTTTTTTCTTTTTTTCAGACGGAGTCTTGCTCTGTCCCCCAGGCTGAAGTGCAATGGCGCAATCTTGGCTCACTGCAACCTCCGCCTCCCGGGTTCAAGCGATTCTCCCGTCTCAGCCTCCTGAATAGCTGGGATTACAGGTATGTGCCACCACGCCCGGCTAATTTTTTTTGTATTTTTAGTAGAGATAGGGTTTCACCATGTTGGCAAGGCTGGTCTCAAACTCCTGACCTCAGGTGATCCACCCGCCTTGGCCGCCCAAAGTGCTGGGATTATAGGTGTGAATCACCGCGTCCGGCCAGCTTCCCCTGCTTAGAGTAATTCTTAGGGTTCCCTCTGGGGCCGATGTTGTTCTGTGTCCACAGGACCAATAAATAGTCTTCCCATTAATCCAGATTGCTGCCCATAGCACAATTGTTCTTCGCACTTACTGTCTAAGCTCAGAGCCACTCTGGGGCTGAGAGGTGAATGTCTGTGCCTAGGTTGCCATGTTGAACAGGAACCACTAACAGATATTCTTGGCATGGTTAAATAATTGTTTTCTCTCCCACTTAAGGTCAAGGAGTGTCTCTTTGTCAATCTGTGGTCTCCAGGGCTCATCCAGAGCCTCATGGGTCTGGGTCTCCTTTTTTTTTTTTTTCCCTGAGATGGAGTCTTGCTCTGTCACCTAGGCTGGAGTGCAATGGTGCAATCTTGGCTCACTGCAACCTCCACCTCCCCGGTTCAAGCAATTCTCCTGCCTCAGCTTCCCAAGTAGCTGGGACTACAGGCATGCACCACCACGCCTGGCTGATTTTTGTATTTTTAGTAGAGATGGGGTTTCACCATCTTGGCCAAGCTGGTCTTGAACTCCTGACCTTGGGTGATCTGCCCACCTCGGCCTCCCAAAGTGCGAGGATTACAGGCGTGAGTCACCACTCCCGGCCTGGGTGTCCTTTTTATAGGGCCTCTCCTCTAAGCTGAGACACAGCATCAGCTAGTGAGGCTGCCTCCTCAGTGCTTGAGTTTCAGCTCCACAGGGCCCCTCCTCCAGGCACCTGCATTTTAATGATTCCAACCTGTTACCTGTCTTCCCCCAGCCCTAAGGGTGGTGGCTTCTGACAGTGCTCTCTCCACAATACCTTAGCCCTCTTTTGCCCTTTCAGCTACCTTGTGAAAAAAATGTATACCTAGTTAACAATTATGTATGTATTTATTGTAGAGACAGGGTCTCACTATGTTGCCCAGGCTGGTCTTGAACTCCTGGGCTCAAGCAGTCTTCCCCCCTCAGCCTCCCAAAGTGCTAGGATTACAGGCATAAGCCACTGCGTCCAACCCTAGTTAACAATTATTTATGTTAAATTTTCTGTTCCAATAACTGCTGTGGCTTCTGTCTCCTGACTTGACCCTGATGGACATGACTGCCTAAGAAATGATACATACCTGGGCCAGGCAGAGTGGCTCATGCCTGTAATCCCACACTTTGGGAGGCAGAGGTAGGTGGATCACCTGAGGTCAGGGGTTCGAGACCAGCCTGACCAGCCTGTCTCTACTAAAATACAAAAATTAGCCAGGCATGGTGACGGGAGCCTGTAATCTCAGCTACTTGGGAGGCTGAGGCAGGAGAATCGCTTGAACTCAGGAAGCAGAGGTTGCAGTGAGCCGAGATCGCACCATTGCATTTCAGCCTGGGCAACAAGAGCGAAACTCCGTCATTGAAATAAAATAAAACAAAATAAAATAATAAAATAAAATAAAAATATAAAATAAAATAAAATAGTAAAAGACATGATATACTAGATATATCAATGAAAGGACAGATGGCCTGGCCCAGGGAGTTTATGAAGATTGACAAGCTAATAGCTGTCGTGCTACTCAGAACCTAAGGAAGTTTCATTCTATGCAAAAAATAAATAAAAATAAAGAATTTAATGGCCGGGCAGCGGTGGCTCAAGCCTGTAATCCCAGCACTTTGGGAGGCCGAGGCGGGCAGATCACTTGAGGTCAGGAGATCGAGACCATCCTGGCTAACACGGTGAAACCCCGTCTCTACTAAAAAATACAAAAAACTAGCCGGGCGAGGTGGCGGGCGCCTGTAGTCCCAGCTACTTGGGAGGCTGAGGCAGGAGAATGGCGTGAACCCGGGAGGCGGAGCTTGCAGTGAGCTGAGATCCGGCCACTGCACTCCAGCCTGGGCAACAGAGCAAGACTCCGTCTCAAAAAAAAAAAAAAAAAAGAATTTAGAATAATTGTCTATTGATATATAATGGACTGAAAATTTTTTTAAAATACAGACTTTGAAGAAGGTCATATGTAGATTTGAATCCAGGCTCTTCCACTTACCCACCAGGTGGCCTTGGGCAAATTACTGAACTTCCCTGAACCTCCCTTTCCACATGTGTATCATATAACAAGGGTTGAACAGCTTCCTTGTGGGGCTGTTGTGAGAAGGAAATGCATAACGCATGTAAAGTGCCTGCCCAGAGTGAAAGCTCAGTAAAGGGTAGTGGACCTAGGATGTAGGAGGTGTTAAGAGGAAAAGACTAGAGATCATAAGACCTGAGTTCGAGTTCTGTGCCTACAACTGACTAGCCAGTGACATCCTCTCTGTGGCCCTCCCTCTCCTTACACCGGTACCAAGACCAAGCGTGACTCTGTAATGCTGGTCTCATCTTATCGGCCTGCAGCAAAATAGGCAAATAATGACAATATCTGACATTTTTCATAAAGCTAAATTATTCCGTTTAAAGGATTACTATCTGGGATTTTGCTCTTCTTGCTGTTTCGGTGTTAATGTCTTTTTTAAATGAAATGGCAGGATAGTAGGGTATTTTTTTTTCCTTTCTATGTTCTGATTTGACAACATAAGTTTGAACAAGAGCAAGGAGCTGAGACTTGCCCAAACAGATTTGGAAACATATTGGAAAGCCTCAATAATTGACACGGTATTACTGGTAAATGTACAGGCAGACCAATGGAACAGAATGGTAAGTCCCAAAAACATAGATATTTAGTGTATTATAGAAGTGGCATCCAATTCTTTAGGGCACAGCTGGACTATTCCATAAATGGTATTGGCATAGCTTGGTAGCTAGCTCAGCAGAATAAAGTTGGATCCATACCTTGAACTGTGCACCAGAATAAACTCCAAGTGGCTTTCAGATGTAAACACACAACCAGACTATTGTCTAGTAAGTCCAATATTTAAAAACAACAACAACAAAAAACCAAAAAAGACTCAAAGATGACATGGGGAATTCTTTTATAATCTTGGAATAAGTTAGACCTTTCAAACTATGATTCAAAATCCAGAAGCTATAAAAGACATTCAATTATGTAATGCAAATATTTATATAAGTAAATAACATTTATATAGAAATAATTATATGTAAAACAAAAAACAGAGAAGAAAAAGTCTTTTCATAGTAAAAATAAATACTACAAGCAAATCAAAAGGCAAGTAACAAACTGGGGGGAAATCCTTGTAGGTGTTATCACAAAGAAAAGGTTAATTGATACCAAAGAGCACTTTCAAATCAATAAGAAACCAAAAGAACCACAGAATGGTGAGCAAAGCATATGGACGATTTCCAAAAAAAAAAAAAACACAACAAATAGTCGCCGGGCGTGGTAGCTCATGCCTGTAATCTCTGCACTTTGGGAGGCCGGGGCGGTAGATCATCTGAAGTTAGGAGTTTGAGACCAGCCTGAGCAACATGGTGAAACCCCGTCTTTACTAAAAATACAAAAATTAGCTGGGCGTGGTGGTGTGCGCCTGTAATCCCAGCTACTCGGGAGGCTGAGGCAGGAGAATCACTTGAACCTGGGAGGCGGAGGTTGCAGTGAGCCAATATCACACCATTGTACTCCAGCCTGGGCAACAAGAGCAAAACTCCGTCTCAGGAAAAAAAAAAAAAAAAGTACATGAACATGAACATATGCAAAGATGCTTAGTCTCACTCATATGAAGAGACATTTGTGACTTGACAATTTTGATAGAAGATATTTTCATAATTATAAGACAACATAAGAGATTGCTATCCAGTTTCCTGAATCATCTCAGGAGACCTACACAGCTGGGCTTTGTAAGATCAGAGTGTAGGGACAACCGCATAGCTGTATTTCTGATGTTGTTGTTTTTTTTTTTTTTTTTTTTTGAGACGGAGTCTCGCTCTGTGGCCCAGGCTGGAGTGCAGTGGCCGGATCTCAGCTCACTGCAAGCTCCGCCTCCTGGGTTCACGCCATTCTCCTGCCTCAGCCTCCCGAGCAGCTGGGACTACAGGCACCCACCACCTCGCCCGGCTAGTTTTTTGTATTTTTTAGTAGAGACGGGGTTTCACCATGTTGGCCAGGATGGTCTCGATCTCCTGACCTCGTGATCCGCCCGTCTCGGCCTCCCAAAGTGCTGGGATTACAGGCTTGAGCCACTGTGCCCGGCCCTGATGTTGTTGTTGAAAAGACAAACAGGAGAGTTAAAGATAGGGCTTTCTGGTTTTTTTGTGTCTTTTAACTTCTTAAAAAGTAATCCTGAGAATTAAGTGCATCAAAGTTTCCATCCAGAGTGTCTCACATTTCAGTATAAGCTGGAGAAGGCAAAAAGCAATGCGCTCGCTGCCACGTGAATCTTCTCTCCTTACACCTCGGCAGCTTTCACAGAACTATGCTCCTACCTGAATACCTTACGGCATCACAATGGGAAAATGTTTATTTCTTGGCTTGCATTTGCTTTATATTTATAACTTTAATATTCTGCTTGGTGCATTTTGACATTTAATAAGGTCATGACAGAACACAGTGCTACTGCACCAAACATCATCTTTTTCTTAAGCAAGCCTTGGACTTTGTTTCCTTTTTTACTGTTTGTTTGAACAAAGAAAGCTGATTTTGTAGTGAAACTAATAAGAAATATTAAAGAGAACAAGATTAGCTACAGAAAGAGTTAGTAGCCTTTTGCCAATCTCTATTTACTTAAAAATTTTTATTTCATGAAACCAAAAAGTAAAATATAAACTAACTGAATAAACAAAAAAATTAATGAGAACAAGATTAATGACATAACCGTTTGCCAATATCAATCTAAATACTTTATTATTTCATGAAACCAGAAAGTAAAATCTAATAAAAAAAACAACTGAATAAGCAGCAAAAAATTAATGAGAACAAGATTAACTATAAAAAGTAACTCTTTGTCGGCGGGTTGTTACAGGTCCAGAGGTCGAGCTGTCGCGTACCTAGGATGCCGCGAGGAAGCCGAAGCCGCACCTCCCGCATGGCCCCTCCGGCCAGCCAGGCACCTCAGATGAGAGCTGCACCCAGGCCGGCACCTGTCGCTCAGCCACCAGCAGCAGCACCCCCATCTGCAGTTGGCTCTTCTGCTGCTGCACCCCGGCAGCCAGGTCTGATGGCCCAGATGGCAACCACTGCAGCTGGCGTGGCTGTGGGCTCTGCTGTGGGACACACACTGGGTCACGCCATTACTGGGGGCTTCAGTGGAGGAAGTAATGCTGAGCCTGCAAGGCCTGACATCACTTACCAGGAGCCACAGGGAACCCAGCCGGCACAGCAGCAGCAGCCTTGCTTCTATGAGATCAAACAGTTTCTGGAGTGTGCCCAGAACCAGGGTGACATCAAGCTCTGTGAGGGTTTCAGTGAGGTGCTGAAACAGTGCCGACTTGCAAACGGATTGGCCTAATCAAGAAGTTCAACCTGGAGAGATGGAAAATCAGCTCTCATATCTTAAGTTAATTTAGTATAAAAATAGAATTGATAGTGAAGGTATAAAGTGTAACCATCAGTTAAACCTCTCCTGTCATTCCTAGCTTCCTTGCTTCAGAACTGAAATGGAAGGGGGCGTGTTCCTACTCTGTAGAATTTGGGACTGGGCAAAATGTGTTACCTCCTTAAACTAGCTGTTATGATTTTATTCTTTGTGAGTTAATTAGAATAAAGTCATTTTCTTCCAAAAAAAAAAAAAAAAGTAACTCTTTGTCAATCTCTATTTTAAAATTGTACTGTTTCATGAAATAAAGTCTGAGAGTTGTGGATGATTCTAAAATTCCCTCCAGCTCTGTGACAGACTGAATTTTTTTTTTTTTTTTTTTTTTTTTTTTTTGAGATGGAGCCTTGCTCTGTCACCCAGGCTGGAGTGCAGTGGCTCTATCTTGGCTCACTGCAACCTCTGCCTCCTGGGTTCAAGCGGTTCTCCTGCCTCAGCCTCCCAAGTAGCTGGGACTACAGGCGTGCACCACCACACCCAGCTAATTTCTGTAAATTTAGTAGAGATGGGGTTTCACCGTATTGGCCAGGATGATCTCAATCTCTTGATCTTGTGATCTGCCTGCCTCTGCCTCCCAAAGTGCTGGGATTACAGGCATGAGCCACTGTGCCTGGCTGATAGACTGAATTTTATTCGCTCGTCTGGCTAGCAGGTGGGACCATTGCAAACGTGGTCCCCAGAGACTCAGCTAATGAGCTTCTTCTGTCCTTCAAGTCCGCACCTTCCTTTGAAACTGGGCCAAAGGTGATGTCCTAACCCATGGCAGACCTTACTCCCACTAAAATCCCACTTGCCCACACCAGGAAAGGCAGCACAGTAGAGGGAAGAGCTCAGGTTCTGGAGTCAGGCAGTCCTGGGTTCAAATACTGGCTCTGCTATTCACCAGCTCTGAGACCTGAGTCTCAATTTCTTTTCTTTTTGAGATAGGGTCTTGCTCTGTTGCCCAGGCTGGAGTGCAGAGGTGCAATCATGGCTCACTGCAGCCTCAGTCTCCTGGGATCAAGCAATCCTCTCACCTCAGCCTCCTGAGTAGCTGGGACTATAGGTGCACACCACCATGCCTGCTAATTTTTATTTTTTTTTTATTTTTTTTTATTTTTATTGAGACGGAGTCTCGCTCTGTCGCCCAGGCTGGAGTGCAGTGGCCAGATCTCAGCTCACTGCAAGCTCTGCCTCCCGGGTTCATGCCATTCTCCTGCCTCAGCCTCCCGAGTAGCTGGAACTACAGGCGCCGCCACCTCGCCCGGCTAGTTTTTCGTATTTTTAGTAGAGACGGGGTTTCACCGTGTTAGCCAGGATGGTCTCGATCTCCTGACCTCGTGATCCGCCCGTCTCGGCCTCCCAAAGTGCTGGGATTACAGGCTTGAGCCACCGCGCCCGGCCTATTTTTTGTTTTTTTTAGTAGAGACGGGGTCTTGCTATGTTGTGCTGGTCTCAAACTGCTGAGCTCAAGTGATTCTCCTACCTTGGTCTCCCAAAGTGTTGGCACTACAGGCATGAGCCAACATGCCCAGCCAGTCTCAGTTTCTTCATCTATAAAAGGATATGATTAAAATTTACCTTGTGGAACTGTTAATAAAGGAGAAATGAGATGTAAATATGAGGTCTTAATATATCATTTGGCATACAGTAAGTGCTTAATATATGTATGACTGTATTTTTGTGATTGTACAAATAAATATATAGGTACCATACTATATATCTATTAATCCATCCAATCCTAAAATAATCCTTAATAATGTTGTTATTCCTGTTTCACAGATGAGGCACAGAGAGGTTAAGTAACTTGCCCAATGCTACACAGCTAACAAGTGAGAGAGCCAGGAATCAAATCCAAGCAGTGTACACAGAGAGTCTGTGTTTTTTTTTTTTTTTTTTTTGAGATGGAGTTTCACTGTTGTTCATTCTTGTTGCCTGGGCTGGAGTGCAATGGTGCAATCTTGGCTCACCGCAACCTCCACCTCCCAGGTTCAAGGGACTCTCCTTGCCTCAGCCTCCCGAGTAGCCGGAATTACAGGCATGTGCCACCACGCCCCGCCAATTTTATATTTTTAGTACAGACGGGGTTTCTCCATGTTGGTCAGGCTGGTCTTGAACTCCCGACCTCAGGTGGTCTGCCCGCCTCAGCCTCCCAAAGTGCTGGGATTACAGGCATGAGCCATTGTGCTCAGCCAAGAGTCTGTGGTTTTAATCACGGTGAGGGTTGCGGGGTTGTGGGGGAAGGGCAAATGAGCTTCAACTGTAATTATGGGCATCTCTAGATCTCTACTGTTAATATATGAGCTATATGGAAATGTAATTAGATGAAATTAAATATTCAGTTCCTTGGTTGCACTAGCCACATTTAAAGTATTCAACAGCCACATGTCGAGAGTGGCTACCATGTTAGGCAGCACAGACATAGAACACTTCCGTCATCACAGAAAGTTCTACTAGATGGTCCATTCTAGATAATTCTAGGAAGTATTAGCCAAACATAAGACACGAACTCAGCTGTCACTGCATGGATTTTTAATTAAATACCACTTCATAATGTTATTCACACCTAGTACTTTTTTTTTTTTTTAAATAAGACATGCCATAAGTCGTGAAGTTAACAAAATATAAGCATCCGCACAGAATATATTCTAAGGTGACTTCATTTACACCGCTTCTCAGAGAAACACACAAGTAATCTTTTATCTGCCTATCAGCCAGTGTTGGAACAGATATGGAATTCACATGGAAGGCTGCCGGGCTGGTTCCCCAACACTAGCCGGATGGAGTCCTGTATCTGCGCAGCGCCGTCAAACTGGCTGGTTTCCACTAGAAAAGCAATGGAGAGTCAACTCTCCCTTCTCTACCCAGAATTCAGCTCCACACTACAAGATCTGCATAACCTGAACCTTGATGTGATAGCAACTGAAGTTTAAACCCAAGTCTGGTGACCTTGCTTTAGGGACCTGGGCTGCTCCAAAGGAAACCGAGGTGTGATATTTAACATTGCTTGCAACATTAAAGAGGACTTGGGGACGTCAGAGCCGTGAGTAACAATAACGAACCAGGGCTATGAGTGGAAACCTGATGGCACCCCTTCCCCATCCTAACAGCCAGTGCTGCGTATGGCCATCAGCAGACAGTTCATTTATACCACGGGACAACGATAGGGAGGAACTAGCCTTCACATCAGCTGTGCTTCCTGACTACTCAAGTGACCTACGCGTGGCTTCCACTCAGGAAACCACCATTTAACTTTCTGCTCAGCCCTTTCAAGGCTCAGCTTGGTGGGATGACGCCACTGCCCCAAACCCTCAGGCAAGGGAGCTTCCCAGGCCTCAGCAGCAGTTCCCGGATCTGCAGGATCCCATGATCTACAGCTGACCTGAAATTACAGTGCACTTTATTCACTCAAGAAAGCTGGCTGGCCCAAGGGTAAAAGGCCCATACCAAAAGCAAGGGAAGGAGGGGGGCAGAGCAAGTTTGGGAGCATATATATGCCCAAATTATTACTGATCACCTGGGTTTGACACATCTAAATAGCCTCCCTGCTCACCTTCTCTTTCTCCCTCCTGCCCCCACTCCCAGCTTTAGAAAAATCACTTGGGAAAGGAGGAATACACAAATAGCAGTGAAACCTGATTTTAATTTCTGCTTTTTGTTTTTTGTTCTCGTGGGCTCGGAGAAGGTTAACTCATTCCCCCTTCTGATTCTTCCTCCACACTGAACAAGCCCTCCTTTTCCATCAGTGCTGATCTTGCCCTTCTCTTCCTCATGAACCATCAATGGCTCCCATGTCCTCTTGGATACATGTTAAACTCCTTAGCCAGGTATTCAAGACCTTCCATGATTTGGCCTCCACTGCTTATCTTTTTTTTTTTTTTTTTTTTTTTTTGAGACATGGTCTCATTGTCACCCAGGTTGGAGTGCAGCAGCATGATCATGGCTCACTGTACCCTTGGCTTCCTGGGCTCTAGCAATCCTCCCACCTCAGCCCCCTGAGTAGCTGTGATCACAGGCATGCCCCACCACACCCAACTCATTTTTTTTTTTTTTTTATTTTTAGCAGAGATAAGGTCTTGCTATATTGCCCGGGCTGATATAAAACTCCTGGGCTCAAGTGATCCTCCAGCCTTGGCCTCCCAAAGTGCTGGGATTACAGACGTGAGCCACTGTGCCCAGCTTCCACTACTTAGCTTTGAGATTCGTCTCCCACCACCTTCCCTGGCTCTCCTTTCTTTGCCCTGCTCCTCTTATCTCTGTGCCTTTGCAAATGCTGGCCCCTCTGCCTCGGGGGTGATCACCCTACTTTCATATGCTTTATACAAATCTTAGATTTGCCATCCATCTATGAGTGGGGCCAAAATCATCTCCACTTCTGAATACCCCTTTGGGCTGAGGGTCCAAACTTTGGCAGGGTCTCCATGATGGTCATTTTCTGTGGCCCACCACCGCACTTCACACCCATCAGAGATTCCTGGGTATTTGTGCCTCCCTCTGCTGGCCTGGAGGGCAGGAACTATGTCTTATCTTTGTAGCTTGGGTCTTCCAAATGCTTAGCACACAGTAAATGCCTTATAAATCTTGTTGAATTGAGTTGATCCCCATCCTAAGGGAAAAGAGTCCACTGCCCGCTGCCGCCTTAGGTAGTTAAGACCACACAATACAGAAGTGGTTAAGACACAACACAGAAGTGGTGATCACAGACAACAGATGTCAATTTTTGAAGTCAAGGTATTAAATCAGTACTAAATCAGTATTAAGCACAATCCACAAAGATAAGTGATCTGTCACCCTGGTCTATTAACACTGTTATCATGCCTATTAAAGGCTGTCTAGGGAAGCAGTGAGTGTAGCTCTAAGTAGTATTCACTGGATGGAGAATGCCACAGATCCTATGGGGATTATTTAACCTTCCAAAGGAACCCTAGGGAGGAAACTTTCTGGCAAGGTTGCATGGGGCCCTGGGGGTTTTAGCAGAACATCTTGTTAAATTCTTAAGCTTTCCAGGTGTGAAATCTCAGGATTGTGGCATTGTAGCAGAATCACTGGTGGTCCCAGTTAAGAATGCAGACCCCAGGGCCCCACTCCAGTCCCACTTAAGAGTGTCCGCAGTTGGGGTGCAGGAATCTGCATTTTACATACACTTCTAGGGGATCCTTATGCCCACTAAAGTCTGCAAACCTTTATCTGCGCCTCTCAAGGTACACCATCCGTCTAGGGGAAGACAGTCACATATGCAGCCAGGAAGAAAGCAACAGCCCTGTTTTTGAGAATGCTTGCTTCTCCCAGACATACATGCATGGGGATGAGGACCCAGAGAGTCTCTATTGACTTCAAGGAAATTAACCAGTAACCTGAGCTTGGCTTGTGGCTCTGTAATGGAGAGATGGAGGACAGGTGAAGAGGCTGGCTCTGAAATGAGCATCCCCACCTTTCCAAGGGGCACTGGTATGCAGGAAAAAATCCCACGTAAGATGGCCAGATTTTCTACCTATCCCTTTCGAAATGGTGAAATCACCTTTTGTAAGAGTAAGGGGGACTTTTCTTCCTTAATGGGCTGAAGCATCATCACCCTCTCCCATCCTCCTTCTTCTTCCCCTTCTCCTAACTTCCTAATTCCTTTGGGGGCAAGAGGCAGACAAACAAGTAGTCCTCACAGGACCACAATCAAATTCGTTTTCAGAGTAGATCCAATTTGAACATATCAAGCACATCTTCCCTAGAAGGGCATAGATGACTGGAAGGCAGATGTACATTTCTGAAACACAAATGTCAGAACCTTCCACCCAGGGTTGGCCCAGCCTGCCATGTGAAGATACGGCACCAGGAGTGTTGGGGAGAGATCAGGCATGCACGTGAGGTGGAGGAAGACGAGATTTAGAGGTGTCCAGCCTTTCGATGGATTTGAGAATTAACAGCAGACTCTCTGTCTTGTCTTAGCTCTGAAGGACACAGCAACCTTTGGTCACTGTCTGAGGAAGCTCAGTTACCATCCTCAAGGATGGTAGAAAGGCTTTCCAAATCCTGCTGGGCTAATCCAGGCAGAAGCTGGATTCTATCCTGCCCACCTGGAATAACGTCTCCCCACCCTCATCATCTGAAATTTCCAAGACCAAGATAACGCATCCTTTCCCAGAGACAAAGGCTTTCTGAGATCACCATCCATAGCGTTCTCAGTTAAAAACAAAATGAGACTTGAAAGGCAAGTTTGAGGATTCAGGGTTGAACCGCTGTCAGCCTGGTGGGGACAGTCATAAATAGAGGGAGGCGAGTCTCATTCCTTCTTGGTGTGCTCTAGGACTCGGTAGGGGACCCCAGAAGCACTTCTGGAGCCGTGCTCTTCTTGCATGACTGGCAGTGTGGCAGGAGCGTAGATCTCAGAAATGTTGTCATTGTTTTCCAGAGCCCCATAGGAAAAAGAAGCTTTGAGGTCAGGCTGGACAGTCATCCCTTTATCGTGCATGTTCTGCATACCTGAAATGAAATCCATTTTCCTCAAATCATTATGTGGTAAGGGGGCCAAGGAGGCCCCAACTCCCTCTATCCTGCCACAGACTAATTATAGTGCTCAGCAGCTAATCATGTGCATTGTCAATGTCCCGAATGCTTTATATTTAAAAGAGAACACCCACAAATACACACTGGAACTATTACGGTTGCTAAGCAACAAGAGATGAATCTTCAGGAAATATGCACACAGACCAGCTGCTGTCAGGAGGAACCCTCAGTTGGCCTAAAGTGAGGTGGGAATGTCGGTGTGGGCCCCAGGTGGAATGGAACTAGCACTGTGCTTTGAACGTGGTAGATGCCAACGCTTCACTGCTGAATTAAATCAGGATCCAGGAAACTCTGTCACACTGTCGAGGAAAGAGAGTAATTTTTGTGTCATGGGCACCTGAAGGTGACAGATGTATCATGATGCCCAGAGGGAACATCTTGGCCTTTAACTTTAAAGTCCCTGCTCCACATATAGGGGAAGGTGAGATTTGCTTATTATTACTTCTGGGTACTTTGACAAGGGATTCCTATTTACATTTGAGGGCAAAGCCTTTAATCTTTAATTCCTTTACCTTTGTCCTACAATTCCCCTAGTCAGGTCAGGAGGGACGTGTTTTGTTTGTTTGTTCATTTATTCATTTATTGAGACAGAGTCTTGCTCTGTCGCTCAGGCTGGAGTGCAGTGGAACGATCTTGGCTCACTGCTGCCTCAACCTCTGGGGCTCAAGCGATCCTCCCATATCAGCCTCCTGAGTGGCTGGCACTACAGGTGCATGCCACCATGTTCGGCTAATTTTTTTTTTTTTTGGTAGAGATGGGGTTTCACCATGTTGCCCAGGCTGGTCTCACACTTTTGGGCTGAAGTGGTCCACCTGCCCCACCTCCCAAAGTGTTGGGATTACACATGTGAGCCGTTTCGCCAGGCCGGTTACTTTTGAGGCCAACTTTTCCTGCCAGGGAATTAAGACTTTTCAAATTCTGCCTTCAGGCCGAGTCATAAGAAATTGAATGCAACGAAACTATGATGATAATAACAGCTGACATCTAACTATTTAATATGCCCTGGGCACTGGGCTAAAGGACTTTCTTTTTAAAGGCAGAGTCTATGTTTTCCAGGCTAGTCTTGAACACCTGGGGCTCAAATGATCCTCCTGCCTCAGTCTCCCAAGTAGCTGGGATTACACGTGTGAGCTACAACACCCGACTGGGCTAAGCACTTTAAATAATAGCAATGACAATGGTTATGTGTATTGAGTATTTAATTGGTGGCAGATACCGTTCCAAATAGTTACAAAGTTCTATCTCATTTGATCCTCAGGATGACTGATAAGGAAAATGAAGGAGCAGAAATGAAGCACGTAATTTGCCTGAGATCACGCAGCTAGTAAGAGGCAGTGCCAGGGTCCAAACTCGGGGCTTTCAACTCAGAAGTCCATACTCTTAACTGAATGCTATGTGGCTTCCCTATGTACCTGCACTTAATCCCCAAACAATCCTATGACAGAGATGAACTACTGTCCTCATTTTCTGGAAAGAGATTCAGAGAGGTGAAGTAACTTGCCCAAGGTCACACAGCTAATGAGAGACAGAGGTGGGATCTGCCACCAGAGCTTGTGCTCTTATCCACTCTGCAAATGACCAGGGAAGACCCAGTCCGTGAAAGGCCCTTTGGCTCCCTATTGCATAAGACTTAACTGATGGTTCTTCGAAGGGCACAGTCTAAGAGCCTGTGGTTTGGATTTTGGGGGAGGGTAGAAGAGGGAAGTAGAAGAGCTGAGGAGGTGCCTGTCCTCAGGCAGGAGAGTTGGCTTAACAGGCCCGGTTTACCTTTTGGATTTTGTCAATGCCCTCCAGCCAAAGACCAACGGGAATACACCTCCAGTCTAACAAATGTGGGTTTACTGACACATTGCAATGTGAGAGGTGTACATGGCAGGGAACCATGAACTATCTAAGAGGGGGTTAGAAAGGAGTTATTGTGGGGTTGGCTTGGACTAGGTGACTTTGGGGTGGGTTCAAGGAAGTGAGGCTTTGCTTTGGGTTGGATGCTGTCAGGAAGCAGGGCTAATTCCATAATTGGGGATCTTAGTTTTTATCTAGAAGATGACTAGATTGGAGCTAAAGCTGTGACTGGTAAAGAAGTGGCCGCCTCTCACAGCCAGGTAAGAGAGATGTTTGGTGTTTTTCATGATTTGGACAATGTCCATTTTTTGTCTGTGTTTAGACAGGATAGCAGAGTAGTCCTGTTTGTGTTCTTTCCTTTATTTATTTATTTATTTTTAACTTTAGGAAAAATACCCTTTCCTTCCCATTCCACCTGCTTATGTCCTGATCCATCACAGCTTCAGAGTGGCCTTGTTTGCTGTTGATGTTCTGTGAAATTGTTTCTGCTCAACAGGAGAGGGCCAAGGCCCAGCTGAGAGTGCCAGGCTAGCTCCTGGAGGTCAGGGGCTATTTCTCATTCTCATGTTTAAGAAGTCTTTCAGGTGCATGAATTACTCAAAGGCTCTCCAAATAGTGATGTGGTACATTTCTGGAATTTGAATACCTCTTGAACAGCAGTTGTCTGTTGTGAAGATCCGAATCTAGGTAGACAAAAGGCAAGGTCCTAATGCTGACCAGGGAAACCAAGTGGCTGGAAAAGCACCTCTGTTTAGGCTGAGACTGTTCAGCAGTTTTATTCTGCATGTTCTATCTGCCACCAGGTCAAACAAATGTGTGAAACTTCCAAAGGTTTTTAAAGCAAAAGGGAAGTGAAACCAAACGTAACCAGGCATCTACCATGTCCCAGACACTGCGCAAGAGGCCTTTACACATATGACCACTAGCCTGAAAGAAGGAATCCCAGTTACAAGTGAGGATGAGAGGCCTTGGGAGGTCACACAGCAGGAAGGTGGTAGAGCTGGGATTTGAATCCAGGTCATCTGAACTCCAAGCCCACGCTCTTCACAGGACAGAACACCTACAATCAGAAGTGTCCTGACAAGCCACTGCAAGGGCAGGGTCTCCCTGATTCAACAGCTGACATCCCACCGGTCACAAGGTACAAAGAAAAAGCTGAGAGCCACACCTACAAACAGACCACAGAATGTTGATATCTAAGATTACCTTAGGTTACCTTCTATTTTCTACCAGAAAATACATCTCTCTATCTACATATATATATACACACACAAATACCGATATTGATATATACACATAGTTTATAAACACACAAACACACGTATACATACACATACTTGCACACACAGAGTTGACACCTCACCTATCTGGAATTCAGCTATCCAGCGCCCTCATCTATCCGGAACACAGCCGAGAAACAAGGAAGTTAGCAAAAAAGGAATCTCAGCAGCCAGATTAGACGTTTAAAAAGTTCATGCACCAAAGCTCATGCACTTAACTCCTAGTAGAAATCTTAGGCCCCCAACTCAGAGCTCCTTCATTTTGATTTTATTTGTAATTTGAACAAGTTGGGCTGAAGGAGCACGTTGACATTGAGTTGCTATACTCAGGCAGGCTGGCTACAGCAAGAAGGACAGACAGCAGCTTAATAACAAGAGGGGAGGAACTAATATAAAAAGTACACACATAAACCCTGGGGCCATTTAATGTAGGGGCACACCAGTCAGCCCTGAGAACACACCTGCATCACAGGGTTACAGCATGAAAACCTCTCGAGTAAGCAGTCCTCTAGACCATCAGTGTGTTTATATTTTGTTCATGAGATTGTGTTAATGAAGGACAGGAGATTATATTTCAGAGACAGTTCCATCTTGTATAAATAAAATTAAAATGTTGATTAAGTGCGAAAGCTAATGGTCACCAGCAACCTACAGAGTTTAGGTCAGCAAATCTGAGGTTGGTCCAATGTCTTAACTTTTCTAATTTGAATTCTAATTTCTAATTCCTTTAGGCTAGACAGGCACTCTCCAGTCCTCCACAGGTCCCACCACTCCCTGCTGGGCAGTATTTGCCTGATTCACATGTTTATGTTACTGTCAGGGCTTACAGGCATTTACATTTGTGTTTCTCAGTATGAATCCTTAGCTCACTATGAAATTAGGCTTTCCAGAATGATGCACTCCCTTGTGGCATCCAGGGAGTGAGATTATAATGTTTTAATTTCATTCCACTCATTTCCCTTCCCCTCTCTGATCATTTCATTCCAACTAGATGAATGGATTTTTCCATTTGCAGGCATGAAGCCTGGGGCTGCAGATCCTAATTATAATGAGTATGAATCAGAATTTTCTTTAAAAGATCCCCAAATAGACACGGAACTGGCAAGATGTGCTCAAAACCAACTGAGGTGCCTCAGCCATTGCCTACCCTTTTGCACAAGATTAAAAAAAAAAAGAAAAGAAAAACGACAGTGAGAGAACATCCACACGATAAAGGCACAGCACAGCAGTTGGTTGTCTCTTTTTAAACAGGAAGTAGCAGTCATTCTACATGGATGGTCAGCTAGACCCACGGGGCTTTCACCTTACCTGGCATGGCATCCATGGAAATATAGGGCTCAAATGGAACGGCCTTCTTCCTGTTACGCGTGATTAAGAAGACGCCCAGGAACGCAATGAGGCACCTGAGGAATGGAGATAAGACAGGAAGAGAAATAAGGCCAGGAGCAGGGTCGGGGAGGGACACACTTTCAGGCTCAGGTGATGCGAAAGAGGTAAAAAGGCTTGCAGGCTGCGGAGGAAGGCTGACCGCCCAAGGAGCCCTGAGAGGCTGCCAGCCTGGGATCAGCAGGGGCAGATGCAAGTTGAATAACAATAGCTGGAGTGGCCTCACATGCCCTACACTCTCCATGAGCTGTAATCAGAATAAATTAGACTCTCCTGGGCAAGCTTCTCATGGCTCTTCACTTCCATTTAATCAGGATTCTCGGAACCTTGCCTTTTAAAACTTGTTTTTTCTAATTGAAGTCATTCGTTTCAATCACTACTGAAGTATAGATAGTAAAAATCAACAAAAATTGGAGAGTCCATGTACTCTTGGTCTCACTCGGCCAGGCAGGTGTATAGCCTTCCAGGTTATTTTTTGTTTTGCTTTGTTTTTTCCCTTTTCCCTATAGCTTACATAAATAAGCATACTTTCTAAACATTAAGGTATCATTTACAAGCAGCAAAATGCACCAACCTTAGATGTCTAGATGAATTTTTTTTTTTTTTTTTTTTGAGACGGAGTCTCGCTCTGTCACCCAAGCTGGAGTGCACTGGCCAGATCTCAGCTCACTGCAAGCTCCGCCTCCCGGGTTCACGCCATTCTCCTGCCTCAGCCTCCCGAGTAGCTGGGACTACAGGCACCCGCCACCTCGCCCGGCTAGTTTTTTGTATTTTTTAGTAGAGACGGGGTTTCACCGTGTTAGCCAGGATGGTCTCGATCTCCTAACCTTGTGATCCGCCCGCCTCGGCCTCCCAAAGTGCTGGGATTACAGGCTTGAGCCACCGTGCCCGGCCGATGAATGAATTTTACTTGTGGAATCATCACCCAGGTCAAGACAGAAAATACTTCCATCCCCCTCAGAAAGTTTTCCTGGGCCCCTTTCCATTTCATGCCAGCCCTTCCCCAGAGGTAACTACTATCCTGACTTCTCTCACCATGGATGAAATTAGTCTGTTCTTTAATTCATGTAAGTTAAATCATATAGTATGTACTCTTTTATGTCTGGTTTCTTTCATTTGATACAATGTTAAGATTCATCTTCTTTTTTTATTTTTTATTTTGATCTTTTTTTGAGACAGAGTCTCACTCTGTTGCCTAGGTTGGAGTCCAGTGGCACGATCTCAGCTCACGCAGCCTCCGCCTCCCAGGTTTAAGTGATCCTCCTGCCTCAGCCTCCCGAGTAGCTAGGATTACAGGTGCCTGCCACCACGCCTGGCTAACTTTTCTCTGTGTCAGCACCTATGGACTGGCCTCACGTTTTCAAAATGGCAGCATGGCACGCTATTATCTAGATATGGCATAATTTTTTAACACCTGTATTCTACTGCTGAGCATTTCTATTGTTTTCAGTTGTTTGCTTATACAACTAATTTAAAAATTAATCAATAGCCCCATACATGTGTCTCTGCATCCCTGTTGAAGCATTTTTCCAAGATAAATGATTAGAATGGAATACTGTATCAAAAAGTATGCCTGTTTGGGTTTTTGTTGCTGTTGTTAAATTTTCCTCCCACATTAAAGTAAGCTAACAGTGTGGTAGTGGGCTGGCCTCCTCATCCTCTTGCCAATGTGGAATACTATTAATTCTGTTAGTTTTTGCAAAAGGATGGTATCTCATGTAGCTTCAATATGCATTTCTTAGATCCAAGGTGAGGTTGAGAGACTTTTCATGTGTCAAAATGTGATATTTGAGAAACGCCAAAGAGATTAGAGTCCAAAAGAGAAGAAAGGGGAAGATAAAGCCCTTAGAGGAATAAAATGCTCACCTCTGGGGAGAAAGTTCCCAAACCCCACAGCTCCTCTGACTCTAAAGGATGGGGCAGCTGTAGCAATAGGGTAGAGAGGGGGGCAACCTGCTTGGAATTCTACACACAACATCTTGGGGCCGGCAAGCAGAACAGAACTCACCCCAGTGCAAACATGCAGATGTGCAGCACATCCTCCCCGATGAAGTCCAGGTAAAATATTGCACCTGCAGCAGCAAATCATAGAAAATACCGCTGAGCTGTTTTCAAGTCACCCATCTGCAAGTCTGTCTAGGATTTGGCTAAGCTCTCTTCCCTTTAGCAAACCAAAATGATCAAAACGTATTATGACGGTGCCTTATAAGAAGAATGGAATAAAAGCCATTTAGGGGATCAGGTTGTCAACTTTTTTTCACCTTAGGCCCCTCTGATCTCCATGTTTCTTAACTTATATTGGGGGATAATATTAGACTCACAAAAATGGTGTAGAGTCCCCATGCACTCTTCCTCCAGCTTTCCCCAGTCATGTCTTCCATAACCACAGTGCATAATCAATGCAGGAAAATGACAATGAACACTTACTAACTAAACCACAGACCCTATTTACCAGTTTGTGCCTGCAATCATCTCCCCTCCATCTTTCTTAAGATGGATAAACAAGGCTTCGTGCTTATGTTGTTAGAGCTTTCTAACCTCATATGGCCAGTAGATGCCAAGTCTGCGGGTCTACTCCTGTGGTATGGGAGTGGGGTGGGCCTACTGCCTCTGCCCTGAGCCAGCCTTTGTCTGGAATCATCTCACCCACACAGGCCTCCAGCTGTATTCCTGAGCTCCTGATTCCCTGCCTTGACTTCTGTTCTCACTCAACCATGGTGTTTGCGATTCCTTTCAACCTTGACTGGACTTCACGCTTCTTGACCAAGCTTCTTGACCATGACTTAGCTTATGGCTTCTGGCTGCTCTGGGTCAATGCCTCATGGCCCCTGGTGCTGCTCACAGCATGGGCCCTGGAAGCTGTGCGCCTTGTGTGTTCCTCCTGTGTAGACAGGAACTGCGGCACCACTTGTCTTAAGTGCTGTGCAGAGCATAGGGCTTTACAGCGCGGCTTTCATCAAAGGAAAGCACTTAGTTCTTACTGGATTTTTTACTCTGAAGATTTTAGTTACCTATTATGCCATTTAAACAAACAAACAGCTTTATATGATTGCAGCCTCTAAGGCCACTACAGAAAGAAAATAAAAAAAAAATTAGAGGTGAAATAGAGGAAAAGGGGGCTGTAATGCTAATGATCACTTATTGAGCATCGATGATGTTGCAATGCTATACATATTCATGATCTCTAAAATTATATAGAAGAGATGTGTGGTCACTTAGCCAGTGGGGGTTGTGGAGTTAGAAGATAGCAAAACTTGTGAAAGTACACACAGTATGGCATAGGGCACATTTGGATCATACCTATTACAATTCTAGGAGGTAAGCGTTATCACTCCCATTTTATGAATGTGGAGCTGAGGCTCAGAGAGGTTAAGTGATGTTTGCAGAGCTGATGTGTGTCTGGTGTGTCTGTGCAGGTGTGGATACAAACCTGGGTCTCTCTGTCTGGAAATCCTGCACATTCTCCATGAACCTATACACCACTCTATGGGGAGAACGAGTCAGCAGAATCAGCCTCTCTCCACCCTGGGATAATACCCTGCTGCTAAAGTAGAAGACAGAAATCTAGCAATGGACCACCCTTACCTGCTGTGATAGCAATAGTTGTGGACAGAATGTAGCCCACACTGGCAATCAAAGAGGAGTCATACATCTGTGAGGCTTGACTCAAAAACCTTCAAAACAAAAGCACTCCAGTCAGTGGGCTGTGGAGATGTTGGAAAGGTTAAGAGCTGACAACAGTAGAGTTTGGTTTGAAATATGAAGATGATACATTTAGAAACGTTCCTTGGGTTTCTAAAAATGCCACCCTCATGTTACAGGGCACCGTGTGTATCCCTGGTCTGGGGTCCATGCTTGATTCCCACTCTCCCCCTAGACACACAGCTAAGGCCCATCCCCATTTCCCAACTGAGCCATGCCATCATGGTCTCACACCTTTGGCCGCATGGTTCCTGTCACCTGAAATGCCCTTCTCCTCACCCCCCTGTATCCCCACCCCACTAAAAAGAGCCATTCCTGCATCTCTTATACCCCTGCCCCCAGAAACTCTTATAGCCCTAATCACGTTCTGCCTAGTGTTATAATTATTCTTTTCAACAAAATTTCTTTTTAATTTGAAAATAATGTGATCACTGCAATAAATATAGGAAAAAGAGAAAAGTAGAGTCCTTCCTAATCACTCCATCTATGAAAAAAAATACCCCAATTTTGGAAGATATTCTTTGCCCTTTCTCTGCATAGTTGCTTACACCATGCTCACCACTCAATTGCTTTTATTTTTTTACTTCACTTTGTGGCCTGGGCTGGAGTGCAGTGGCACAATGATAGCTCACCACAGCCTCTAACTACTGGGCTCAAATGCTCCTCCTGCCTCAGCCTCCTGAGTAGCTGGGATTACAGGTGTGAGCCACTGCATGCGGCTTGGCTGTACTAGTTTGTTCACTGGCTGCCCCCCAGCCAGGGCTGTGAATGCCTGAGGACAGTGAGTGACTACCCTCATCATCCCTGGGTGCTGAGCACCCTCAGTGGGCTGCACTGGTTAGTGAATGAGTAGCTCCTTAGGAGATGGGTGGGGGCATCTGAGCCATGTTTGTGACACCTGGAGTGCTCAGCACAGGGCCTTGGACTGGCAGGGGCTCCCTGGTGATGACTGCAATTGTTGTAGTGGGACCAGAAATAATAATAACCAAAATAACAATAGCAAGGCTAATAATCATAGAAGCAGCTCATGTTTACTGGGCATTTCCCTAGAGATGTTCTCCATTCTCCTAAGAGCTTCATGTGATTCTCTTAAGTAGGGACTGTTGTTCTCATTAGCAGGTGAAGAATCTGAGTCTGGGAGAAGCTGAGTAGGCAACAGCAGAGCAGAGCGGTGAGGGCATGGGCTGGGGAGCCAGACACCTGGGTTCAGATCTCAGCTCTGCCACTTCCTAGCCTCTTACCCTCTCTGCTTCAGTTCCTCATATGCAAAGTGGGGATAATATCCTCTACGTCAAAGGAGTGTTGTAAGGACCAAATGAGCTGGTTCCATAAAGCACTGAGAAAAGAGCTGAGCTCACACCAAACACCGGGCCAGCAGCAGCTGCTCACATGGTCCCTGGAGGCCATGTAGCTGGTGGGCCTTCAGTCTGAGCCTGAGCTTTCCAGGCTGAATCAGCCTCGTGTGCTGGTGAGTCCTGTGTACCTACACAGGTTTGGTCACCTACAACATTCTTAGAGCCTCTCCTCTTCCCAGGCCCTCTGTAGGGCTCCAGGACTCAAATGCAAACAAGACACAGGCCCTGTCCTCAGGCTGCTGCCTTTTATTTAACTTCATGCTTAGAAAGAGGAGGGGGTACTTTGCCTTCCACTCAGGAAGATTTGGAGGTGATATATTGAAGGCAAGAAATGACAACTTTTCTTTCCAACCCAGAAGACAAGCAGGTGCATCCTAGGGATGGCCATGCTTCCGAGGGCCCTGAGATGATCACCTGCCCCAGAGAAGACGGGAAGTCAGTCTGCCTCCAACCACAAATGTCTCACATTCTGGCCAGGCATGGTGGCTCATGCCTGTAATCCCAGTACTTTGGGCGGCCAAGGTGGGCAGATCACTTGAGGTTAGGAGTTTGAGACTAGCCTGGCCCACAATGTGAAATCCCATCTCTACTAAAAATATAAAAATTTGCTGAGTGTGGTGGCACACACCTGTAGTCCCAGCTACTTGGGAGGCTGAGGCAGGAGACTCACTTGAACCCCAGAGGCAGAGGTTACAGTGAGCCGAGATGGCACCACTGCACTCCAGCCTGGGGAACAGAATGAGCCTCCATCTCAAAACAAACAAAACAAAACAAAACAAAACAAATCTCACATTCTGAGGTAGCAGGGAAAAACCCATCCACTGCTGGCTTCATATTTCTTTCTTTTTTATTTTTTAATTCTTGTGTCTCAGCTTTCTGAGTAGCTAGGACTACAGGCATGTGCCACCACGCCCAGCTAATTTTTTTTTTTTTTTTTGTATTTTTAGTAAAGACAGGATTTTACCATGTTGGCCAGGCTAGTCTCAAACTCCTGGCCTCAAGTGACCCACCCACCTCAGCCTCCCAAAGAGCTGGGATTACAGGCGTGGGTCACTGTGCCTGGCCTGGCTTCATCTTTTGAGTGACCCTCCAGGTGACAACTCAGCAAATTAGTAGCTCCTCTCTCCACACGGGATGCCAGGCCCTGTGGCATGTTCGGCCCTCCTTGTAGCTTCATGGCATATGTCATCAGGTCCCCAAAAGAGAAGCAACCCGAATGGTGGGGCCCAGCAGGAAAACAATTTGTAACTCACGCAGCCTGATAGACGGCAGTTGCTACCATGCACACGAACATCACGTAGAAGATGGGGTAGTCAAGCTGCAGGTTCCCTTGAATGGACAAGACAAGCATCCCAGCCACAGCCTTGACTGTCACCACCGTCATGGAGCCTGCAGATGGGAGACAAGGGCAAGTGGGGAGCCTCAGGGAAATGCAGAGAGTTACATCCGGAAAGCTAGTCTATAACCCCAAAGGACTTGGGGAGACAGAGGGGAGGGAACAGGAACAGAGTCAAGCCGGTGGTTTGCATGGTGACAAACACCGTTTGCACTGGGTCTCGTGTGCACCTCTCCCGTGGACTCCCATGCTCTGTGCTGATTACACCCTAAAGGAGGGAGGAAAGCCAAACTCTTGAAGGTAATCCTAGATGTCACTTCTAAACTGCCAAGCATGGGCAGTAAGTTCAGTTCTCTGAGGACCAAAGTGCCCAGCACTGTGGCCAAAAGGATCCCTGAGTGGATCAATGAACTCACCAGTCTCATAGCAACCACAGGAAAAACATGTGGTGTGTAAACAGCTTAGGAGTTGTTGGGTTTTTAGTGCTCAGTCACTTGTATTTTTTTGTTGTTGTTGTTGTATTTTTTTTTCCTTTTTGTGGAGAACAAGGTCTCGCTATATTGCCCAGGCAGGTCTTGAACTCCTGGGCTCAAGCTATCCTCCCACCTCTGTCTCCCTAAGAGCTGGGTTTGCAGGCGTGAGCCACCGCACCCGGCTGGTCACTTGTATTTCTTTTCTTTTTTTTTTTTTTTTTTTTTTTTTTTGAGACGGACTCTCGCTCTGTCACCCAGGCTGGAGTGCAGTGGCTGGATCTCAGCTCACTGCAAGCTCCGCCTCCCGGGTTCACGCCATTCTCCTGCCTCAGCCTCCCGAGTAGCTGGGACTACAGGCGCCCGCCACCTCGCCCGGCTAGTTTTTTGTATTTTTTAGTAGAGACGGGGTTTCACCATGTTAGCCAGGATGGTCTTGATCTCCTGACCTCGTGATCCGCCCGTCTCGGCCTCCCAAAGTGCTGGGATTACAGGCTTGAGCCACCGCGCCCGGCAGTCACTTGTATTTTTAAAAACATTTCTCCAGTGTTTTGGAAGGCACACCCCTGTGCATATGTGCAAACATTTCCAATATGTGTGTACTTATTTTCAAATTAAAGTCATGTGACCCTGTACTTAAATGGTATGCACATTATAAAATTTGTACAGGAATATAAATTAAAAGGCAGAGAAAAAATGATTGAAGTTCTAATATTCTCTCTGTGTACCCAGCGGAGCATTCTGCTCACCTCCCTGTGGAGACCCTTGCTCTACCCTACTGTTCAGAAATGCCTTCTAACTACAGACCATCAACCTGCCCTGCCAAACAGGAGTTAGAGACAGCCCCCAAGAGTGGTCCAAGTGAAGTCCTGGTCCCAGCTGCTCTGGTTTGCTTTCCTATTCTTCAGCTTTGGTTTATTTTGCTTTCTCCTGCCAATACCCACCCCCGCCCACAGTGTCTCTCGGGCTCCTCACCCATTAGGCTACAGTTTCCAAACACTGGCAGCCACTTAAGCACTTGTCATCAGGGAGTCCTCCTTAGTGAGAAGGGGATTGGCCAATGGCCTCAGAACCTTCTGGCCTTCCTACGTAAGAGGAGAGGATGTTTCAGGGCCGTGATCCTTCCCATCCACTTTGAAAACAAAGTCATTGAGGAATGAAGGACTGATTCATGCTATGATGTGGGTGAACCTCAGAATCATCATGCTCAGTGAAAGAAGCCAGTCACAACAGGCCACAAAGCATATGACTTTATTTAGGAAGGAGTTCAAAAAGGCAAATCTTTTTTTGCCTTTTTTAAGGTAGCTTAGTGGTTGCCTGGGGCTGGGAAGAGGGGAACAGGGAGTGACTGTTAATAGGCACAGGGTTTCTTTTTGGGGTGACAAAATGTTTTAAAATTAGATTAGGATGATGCTTTCACAACTCTATGAAATACTAAAAACCACTGAATTGTAAACTGTAAACAGGTGAACTTTATGGTATGTAAATTATATCTTAACAGAGCTGTTAAAAAATTAATGAGTGAAACCCTGTCTTCAGTGACAGATATCTATTTGGTTGATGGCTTGTGGCAGTGGTAGGGTGCACAGTAGGAAGGTTGGAAGAAAAATGCACATGCACATATTAGGCACCTGTGCACATCTCATTTAACCCCCACTCCCTTCTGTGACTTGGATGTTCTCATACCCCCCTTTAGAGAAGTGGACAGTGTGGTTTAAGGAGGGAGGGTCACTAGCCTGAGGCCAGAGACACAAGACCAGCACGGCAGCAGGCTCTACCAGCCCTGACACCAGCCTGCTCCTCCACCTCTGTCCACTTCTCCTTCTCACGAAGGATGGATTCCCCACAGCTCTATTTAGGTATAAAATTATATACAGTTCTAGCCAGGCACAGCGGCTCATGCCTGTAATCCTGGCACTTTGGGAGGCTGAAGCAGAGGGATCACTTGAGGCCAGGAGGTCAAGGCTACTGTGAGCTATGATTGTACCACTGCACTCCAGCCTGGGTGACAGAGTGAGACTGTCTCAAAAAAAAAAAAAAAAAAAAAAGGAAAAATTAATATGCAGTTCTAGCCTCCAGCTGATGCAGGAGCCATCTCTTCCACAGCACCCATCTTTGAATCCAGAATGAATTCCTAAGCTCTGATAGGTTTTGCATGGATCTTTTCAGGGCTCAATCACCGGGGTCTGTTCTACTTCTGCCATCTCTGAAACAACGTAACTCACCTCGTCCTCACTCTGCTTAATTTTTCCTCATTGGAATTGTTATTGCCCAAACTTACATAACCTACGAATTTGGCTAGTTGTTTACTGCTATTTTCTCCCTTTAGATTGGAGGCTCCTGGAGGACAGGAGTTTGTCTCCAGTCAGCAGGGACCCAGCTCCCCAGAGCCACTGATGGAGACAGAACGACCTGAGCCAGTCTCAAGCAGCTTCTGTGTCCAGGGGCCAAAGCTCTGCAAACAAAACCCACATCTCCATTTGGTGCTTCTTGGTGGTGGCAAAACCCAATCATCCAGATGCCAACTTACCGAGTAACGCCACCAAGAGAAGAATCACGACAATGTTGTTGGCGTTCTTCTCCTTGTAGAAGTAGAGCAGCAAGCAGAACAGAATGATCTCCACCAGCTGTGGAAGGCAGCGAGCAGGGGGGTCAGTGGGGGCCACGGAGGTAGGCGAGACCGGGAGACCCTGGTGGGCTGGGCCATCATCAGAGTCACAGGGTTGAAAGGGAATGACTGAGCTATGATTCAGCATTTCCCAAACTACTGTTAGACATTCAGGGGAAAGGGAAACACAGAGTGAATGTCTCTAATCCCTGGCTAGTACTGAGAAGGAATTCCCCGTTGTCCCTGAGGCTGAAGCTTTGAGAGTGATGTGCTGCCCTCATGTCCACTCTTTCTCGGAGGGCCAAGATTCATCAGGCTGAGAAGGTTTCTTCCTACTCCACTGCTCCATGGGTATCCCCATTAAAACAATGGGTCATTCCAAGAGGGAGACACTTGTTCACCAAGCTCTTTGGTCAAGAATAAGAAGTCAGGTGCGGTGGCTCACTCCTGTAATCCTAGCACTTTGGGAGGCTGAGGTGGGCGGGTCACCTGAAGTCAGGAGTTTGAGATCAGCCTGACCAACATGGTAAAACCCGGTCTCTACTAAAAATAGAAAAAAAAAAAAAATTAGTTGGGCGTGGTGGCATCTGCCTGTAATCTCAGCTACCCAGGAGGCTGAGGCAGGAGAATTGCTGAGATCGTGCCACTGCATGTCAGCCTGGGAGACAGAGCGAGGTTCCATCTCAAAGAAAAAAAGAATGTGAGTATATACTCCCTGTGCCCCCAGCCAAGCTTCCAGTGTGCGGCTTAACAAAATAGAATGAGGAAGGCATGTGGAGTCAGGGAGACCTGGGTTTGAACTTGGATCTGCCTCTAAACTAGTTGTGTGACCTGGGGTAAGTCACTTAACTTCTCTAAACCTTAGTTAACCCTGTGGGAAATAGGGATGAGAATTCTTTTTGGGCCAGGTGCGGTGGCTCAAGCCTGTAATCCCAGCACTTTGGGAGGCCGAGACGGGCGGATCACGAGGTCAGGAGATCGAGACCATCCTGGCTAACACGGTGAAACCCCGTCTCTACTAAAAAATACAAAAAACTAGCCGGGCGAGGTGGCAGGCGCCTGTAGTCCCAGCTACTCGGGAGGCTGAGGCAGGAGAATGGCGTGAGCCCGGGAGGCGGAGCTTGCTGTGAGCTGAGATCCAGCCACTGCACTCCAGCCTGGGCGACAGAGCGAGACTCCGTCTCAAAAAAAAAAAAAAAAAAAAAAAAAGAATTCTTTTTAAGGGGTCCATAATCATAGCTTCACTAAATGACATCTCCTTGTATGCCAGGTAGTGTTCTAAGCATTTTATCTACATTAATCTCATGAAATCAGCACAAGAACTCTAGGAAGCAGGTACTACCACGATCCCATGCATGACACAGAGGAATTTAAACCTGGACAGTCTGGCTCCCAGGCCCATGCACTTTCCTGCTAGACCACACTGTCTGGAGCTGGGTGGCCCAGTGCCTGGTGTTTAGAAGGTGCTCTATCAGTAGAAACTTACCATTAGACGATGGCAAGTCCGAGTTTGAGAAGCTCGCCCTCCTCGCATCAACAACTTGTCCTTACCACCCCTTAAAAGCCCAGATATTTGCTAACACTTTCCCAAGAAGTTGAGCCAGCCCTAGCACCCAGTGCAACTAAAGCAGAAAACTTAGACAACAGCCTAGTCCCATTTGCCTACCCCAAACCCCTTATCAAAGCTGATTTAGTATAAAAAACAACATAGAAACATTAATGGGCACTTTGAAACATTTAAAACATTCCTTCTAATTAGAGACCACAAAACACAGCTGCTTTCATTTCCCTCTGTTTCTTCTTTGTCTTTGTTCCAGGGAATCCATATTTTATCGAGTTGTCATTATAGTCAATGCACAATTTTGGACTGGGCTGTTTTTAGTTACCATAAACAATCTTCATGTTGTGTGAAGTTGTCATAATTATCTTTAATTGCTGCAGAACACTTCATCAAGTGGATGTGCTGCCAGTCATCAACATTCCCAACCACTGTGCCTGCATTTGAGGGGCCCCAATTGTTCAGCCATTCTCTATGATTCTTTTTTCCTTTTTCTTTTTTTTGAGACATGGTCTCGCTGTGTCACTCAGGCTGGAGTGCAGTACTGTGATCATGGCTCACTGCAGCTTTGACCTCCAGGGCTCAAGCTATCCTCCCACCTTAACCTCCTTAGTAGCTGGTACTACAGGCACGCGCCAACACATCCGGCTAATTTTTAATTTTTCCTAATAGAGATGGGGTTTTGCCACATTGTCCACACTGGTCTCAAGTTCCTAGGCTCAAGTAATCCTCCTGCCTCAGCCTCCCAAAGTGCTGGGATTACAGGTGTGAGCCACCACATGTGGCCCATTCTCCATGATTCTAAAATGAATGCTGGAATAGCACTGGATATTATATCATGAGATGGCTGTGCATATGCAGTGCCTCCCAACAGTCCGTGAGTTCTGTGGGCATGTCTCATTTATTTTTTATAACCATAGTGTCGAGCACACAGCAGACGCTCAATAAATATTAACTGAATTTGGTTTGGCCAAATCTCTCCAGCTGGCAGCACTGCCTCCTGGTCATGATGAAGTAAGACAACAGAAGTCATTCACTGAGCACCTACCATGTTCTGGGTGACTTAAATGCTACTTCCTGGATCTCCCAATAGCAATTCTAAGTCCAGAGATTCTTGCCATTTTACAGAAAGGGAAACAGAGAAGGAAAGCGACTTGGCTAAGGCCACACAGCACTTAGAGGATTGAAGCCCAAGACTTCCTGAGTGAAAGGCCTGTTCTGGGGTAAAGCTTTGCCCAAGGAGGCGGCCTTTTGCTCTGTCACCAACTACATGCCGGGGCTGGCTGCCAGTTGGGAAATGACACAGCCCCCATTTCAGGGGAAGTGATCCTCTGCCTTGTGGATAAACTGAGGAAAAAGGATGTTCCAGGGCCTCTAGACTCAATCAGAGACCAGGCTGTTTTGTCAGAGGAAAACAGTGAACACCTTTGTCGGCAGGCCACAGGGAAGGAAGATGGCACCTGAGGCCAGGCGGGCCCAGCCTTCAAATCCAATTCTGCTTTTATGGACTCTGAGCAGGTCAGCTAACCTCTTAGAGCCCTGGTTTTCTCATGCATCAAATGGGAAGAACATTTACTTTATAGGGTTAAGAGAATCTGAGATGATATATAAAAATGTACTTAGCACAGCGCAGGGCATGGAACAAGAACGTACCAATAGCTTTATCAAATACTTTAGATGTTTTCCTTAATCAGTTGATTTATAGACTTAAAATGGGATAGAACTGGGGCAGAGGACTGAGCTCTGGCAGAGGGGTTAGGAGACAAAGTTTCCCGTGTCTCCTGGGCTTCTATCAGCAGTGTGATACTGAGAAAAAAAATAAAATAACATTCTTAAATTGTTTACAGTTTTAACTTTTTCTTCCCCTTACCATCAAAGTTTTAAATGGTTACTGCAGAAATTTTGGACAATTCAGAAAGATGAAGAGGAAATAAGACTGAGTCATAAGACTATCTCCCAGAGCCAACCACTGATGCAATTTGCTTTCGCATCTAGGCCTTCATAGATATATTACATGACCAAATCTATACCCACTTCTAAAAAACAAAACTGGCATCAGACTATATAATGGTTTTGATATTACTCAGGACATAAATAAAACAAGCATTTCACCATGAACTGCATACTCTCCAGAAGCACGGTCTTTCATGCTGGTACAATGTGCCACAATTCACGGAATCCCCTATTGCTGGGTATTCATGTTTCTGGTTTCTAGGACTTGATCTCCCACCTGCCATCTCAGGGGGAAGGACTGGAGGCTTCTCTTACCATGTACAAAAGGAAAGGCCAGCTCACGAGGTGCTTGGTGACATTCTCGCCCGTCATCTTCTCGTGACTGTTGGGTGCAAATGTCACCAGCAGGTAGGTACCCACGACAGCCAAACCGCAGCCAACAAAGGACAAGACGTAGCGCCCTGCGGGGAAGAGGGGCTATCACCGACTCATTGTAACAGGCCCGAGATACAGTACACATTCTCAGCCACGAAAAAACAGGCTTCTCCTGCAACATACCATGACCTGTTATTGTTTGTATTTTTGGTTTTTCTTTACTTTAAAAAATAAATGATCTTCCTTAATTTTGTTAAAAAAAAAAAAAACACTTACTGTAAAAAAAAAAAAAAAAAAAAACTTTAATGAAGCATAACATGCATACAAAAAGTGCTTGAGGAATTTTCCCAAAGTGAACACACTCATGAAACCAGCTCCCCAGATGGAGAAAGAGAACATGAGTCAGATCCTGAAATTTCTCATTTGTGAAACTGATCACTAGACCCCGCCCTCAGGGTAACACTATCTTGACCTGTAACAGCACTGATAGCTTTTCCTGGCTTTGTGCTTTATATGAATGGACCCATACAGTGTGATCTCTTTTGTCTGTATTCACTCAACATGTTTCTGAGATCCATCTGCGTTGTGGGGCACAGTGGCAGTTCATTCGTTCGCACTGTGTACGGTGATCCACTGTGTAAATACAATACAATTTATCCATTCTACTGCTGGGGGGCATTTGAGGAGTCTCCAGCCTGGAGTTATAAAAAATTATGTTGCTGTGAACATTCTCGTACATGTCATTTGAGAAACACATGTATGCATTTCTGCTGAGTATAAAATGAGGGGTGGAATTCCTCCATAGGATATGTGGATGTTCAATTTGGTAGTCAGTGTCAAATGTTTTTCCCAAGTGGCTGTCGCAATTTACACTCCCACCAGTAGAGCAAGAGAGTTCTAGTTACATTCTTGTCAACACTTACATTTTGTCTTTTTCATTTTAGCCATGATAGTATTGCACTGTGATTTTAATGCACATTATAGGTAACATTTTAAAACTAAAATCACTTTATGGGCAAACTAAAAAACCAAATAAAATAAAATATAAAGGCCAACCTTCAGAGCTCAACATGTACCTTTTAAAAATTACCTCATCCTTTCCCAACTGGTTATTTAACCTAATGTCAAGGGAACTATATAATAGCTATATAACTACTATCAATATTCTACTCCAAAGACCTGTCAGAGACTGTTAGTGGTCCAGGTGGCATGGCTCTTGTCTCTTCCCTGGAGTCTTGTCACACTCCTATTGAACTCTGTAAGGTTGGTGAAAAGCCTCCAAGGTCCAGCCCAGCCCCAGGCAGCCAAAAAACAGCTGAGAGTTCTAAGCCACACTTATGGTGACCACAGGCCTCTGGACTTTTCCTGGGATAGAACTAACTTTGCCTATTTCATCCCACTGTCTAGAGAAAATGTGATTCTATGTTAAACGTCTTTTATCTTTACTCTTAGTACTAGGCCTCGTAAATGTAGGAGGTGTTCAAAAAATGGTTGTTGAATGGTTCCATGAATGAATGAGCCACGGTTAAGCTCAACAAAGTAAGTCTGTTGTCTAAAGTTTTCTTCGGGCAGGGATGGGTCTTACTCATCTCTATACCTGCAGTGTCCAACACAGGTCTAGCACTGAGTGAATGTTTGCGGAATATAATGGAACTCCAGGTAAGACAGCCATGTTCAGCTGTGTAGGTTGCTTACTGCACAAGGGCACCTGGCTGAATGGGTGAGATGGGCTACAATCCAGCCCATGCTCTGCTCATCAAGGCTTGTGCCTACAAAACTACAGATGCCCAGTCACACAGGGTACTGCTTGCACTAGCATGGCTCTCATCCTAGGACTACCTACAGTATTCCCAAAGGGATGCAAACTTCTATACTGGTCTTAGAACCAGCCCTAATCCCCCTGCCCCATCATTAAGACTACTGAAATTCAGTCTGTCGTTTGGTCTTCTTGACAGTAGCTCCAAAGTCTCTAGTTTTTTCTTTTGGCAAAGTTCTGCTTTTTTTTTTTTTCAGAGTAAAATTCTTTTCTTTTTTGGCCTCTTGGTCCCACCTTGATCTTATTCTGTATCAGTGATGTAGAGTAGGTCCCCAAACCTAGCTGTATATCCACAACATCTTAGAAATTTTCTCTCCCTGAAGTTCTGTTTAAAATTTTTCAGACGTACATTAAAGTTCAGAGTTGTAATGAGTACGCATAGTCCCAACAGCTAGATTCTAAATTGACCTTTCATACTTGTTTTCTCACATATCTATCCATCTCTGTATCCATGTATTAATCCATCTTATTTTTGATGCATTTCAAAGCAATTTGCAGACATCAGTATACACTTCACCCTGGTGAGCTCTATAAGAATGCCAATGCCCCGGCCCCGGCCCAGAGCTCAGAATCTCTGAGGACAGAGCTTGGGCCACCATCACCTAACTCCTCAACTCCTCAGTATGGCACATAAGGTCTACACATCAGCCAGTCCTCCACGTCTCCCTGATCTCACTCTCACTTTATTCATTACCCTCTGGCTACACAGCCTTACTGAGACTGGACGAACCAAGCTTGTTCCTGCCTCAGATCCTTGCACCTGTGGCTCCCAGTATGTGGAAAACCCTCCCCACAGACCTGGGGATGGAAATCTCCTTAGTATTAACTGGATCTGGGCTTAAAAAATCATCTCCTTGTGTAAATTAGTTCAATGATTGTGGAAGACAGTGTGGTGATTCCTCAAAGTCCTAGAGGCAGAAATACCATTTGACCCAGCAATCCCATTACTGGGTATATACCCAAAGGAATATAAATTGTTCTATTATAAAGATACATGTGCACATATGTTCACTGCAGCACATTCACAATAGCAAAGACACAGAATCAACCTAAATGCCTATCAATGACAGATTGGATAAAGAAAATGTGGTACATATACACCATGGAGTACTATGCAGCCAAAAAAAAAGAACAATATCATATCCTTTGCAGGGACATAGATGGAGCTGGAAGTCATTATTCTCAGCAAACTAATGCAGGAATGGAAAACCAAATACTGTGTGTGCTCACTTGTGAGTGGGAGCTGAATGATGAGAACACATGGACACATGGTCGGGGACCAACACACACTGGGGCCTGTTGGAGGGTGGGGGTTTGGGGGAGGGAGACCATTGGGAAGAATAGCTAATGGATGCTGGGCTTAATACTTAGGTGATGGGATGATAGCACACGTTGCCCTATGTAACAAACCTACACATCCTGTACACGTACTCCTGAAATTAAAATAAAAACTGGGGGGGAAAATCACCTCCTCAGAGAGTCTGACCCTGATCAGTCTAGGAACGTGTTCCCATCTCCCCAGGCCCCAAAAGCATTCAATTTTCTCTGAAAAACTCACCAAGACCTAAAATTACTTCATTTAGTTACTTGTTTATTGTTATGTCTCCCCTCCCCCAACACACACACACACACACACACACACACACACACACGCACACACAACGATAATCTCTGCGAGCAGAAGCCCCATTTATCCTACTGCTGTATCCCCAGCACCTATAACACAACATGGCACTTAGTAGGTGTTTTGGGGGAATGCTTCTTCCCAACTCCTTGGGTTTCCATGTGGAGAGATCGCCATTAAAGTGACACTTCTGCCTCTTGCCCTGTTGGTCTACATTTCTCAACTTGGATGGACCTAATCTACTTAAAAATTAAACACTGGGGCTTTGATCTTTTTTCTTCCTTCTCTGGCCCAAACTATGTGAAGCAATAATCCTTGCTAAGTGTCTCCACTCTGTAAACCCAAGTGTTTCTTGGGGGGACCCACCCAAGGTCTGACTGGGAGCTGGAGGGTCCTGTGGGGAGAGTGCAAGGACATTCTCTTGGCTGCTCACCTAAGCAGCTTCATGCTTTAATCTAGCTCACCTAAAATGCCCTAATCTAGCTTTTATTAGGAGTAAAGCATGACTTCTGATTGCCTGTCTTTGACTCCCATTGCTTTAGAACTTGGTCAGGGAGAGAGGGTTTCTTTTATTGGGCCTCCTAAAATCCCAATAATAGATGCTCAAAATTGATCCAATGGGGTGGATAAAAGTCCATTTTCAAAAGCTTCACCGATGATTCTGATGTGTGGTCAGGCTTGAGAACCCCTGATTAAAAACTCCAGCTCTCAGGAGCCTGTTGAGGGCAGAACATAGAACCACAGAGGACAGCAGGAGGCAGATAACCTCTGAATTAGAGTGAACTGGTTTTACAATTTTAAAAAAAAAGCATTCATATAAAATTAAGGACACAGTACAAATCCCTGAACTTACTCAGAAAGTCTTTCGGCTTCCACTTTTCCTTGATGAATATGATTCCTATGATGGCACTAGCTGAAAAACGAAGCACAAAGAAAAGGGAATTGAGGCTGCCATCAGTGAAAGGGCATCCCTTTGCCCAGGCCTTCTGGATGGCTCCTTTGCATTGGAACTTGGTACTTCCTAACCTGTCACTCACGCTGCCAAGAGCTTGGTTCCTGTGTGATTCCATCTAGGAAAGGGAGGCTCAGAGAGGAGCCTTCCTTCCTGAGGATTTCCTACAAGGCCAGAAGCATTGAGTACCTGCTGTGTGACAGGTGATTTACACAAGTTATTTCTGGCATGTTCACCCTTGGGGGTGGGTACTCTCATTATTCCTATTTGACAAATGGGGACACTGAAGCTGAGAGAGGTAAAGGGCCCACTCAAGATCATGAAGGTGGTAGGGGAAGGCAAGAATTGAACCCGGACTGCAGGAGGCCAGGGCGCTTACTTCTTCCACCGTAACACCCACCTCTGACGCTTCTCTGGCTCTTTCCTCTTCCTGGCTCTTCCATGTTCACAGATGTACTCAAACAGCCTTGGGACTGCCCAAAAGAATAGGGCTGGCAGTCACTGTGAACAGACCTGGATCACTCACTACCCTAGTTCTGCCTCTTCTGGCTGTGTGTCCTTGGATATGTCACTTCACCTGAGTCTCAGTTCTCTAATCTATGAAATACGGTGTTAGATCCAGATGACATCAGCTCAGTAGAATGTTAAATATTTTGTTACACATTCAGAAAACCATCCGTAGTTTGAAATCGGCCACAGTGGGAGTAATAATGTCTATACCATATAAACTGGCAAACGCTACAAATCAGGTCTTCCTTTTCTCCTTTCCACCTTTCCATCCCTTTTCTCCATCTCTCTTTTTTTTTCCATCCCTCCTCTTCTTTTTCTTCTCCTTTGTCTCTCTGAGAGGTGGTTTACCAGCATACCATTGAAAATTACTTTTCTGAATGATAGGGGTAATTCAATGATATATGTAAGTCATTTGGTACACAATCTCAATAACTAAGCTAGTATTACTACTAAAAGTACCTGGAGCAGTGATGGTTAAGTCATAGATATCCAATAAGTGATAATCATTATTATTATTTTTTTTTTTTTGAGACGGAGTCTCGCTCTGTCACCCGGACTGGAGTGCAGTGGCCGGATCTCAGCTCACTGCAAGCTCCGCCTCCCGGGTTTACGCCATTCTCCTGCCTCAGCCTCCCGAGTAGCTGGGACTACAGGCGCCAGCCACCTCGCCCGGCTAGCTTTTTGTATTTTTTAGTAGAGACGGGGTTTCACCGTGTTAGCCAGGATGGTCTCGAACTCCTGACCTCGTGATCCACCCGTCTCGGCCTCCCAAAGTGCTGGGATTACAGGCTTGAGCCACCGCGCCCAGCCAATCATTATTATTTTTAATATTACTCCTCAGTGGATGACTTCAGAAGCTCTAGGGCCCCTTAATTCCCAGTGGTTGATATCTGAAGTTTTATCACTATAACTTGACCTCTTTAAAAAAATAAAAGAATTTGGTTATTTGAACCTTATTAAAATTCGGAGACTAATATTTAAAGCACAGTCACTTACTTATTTCTCATTGGGAAAAAGGTTTGGGAGCCCTCTGGAGATACCTGCAGTGGGCAGAGCAGAGTGATAAGGCCACAGGTATGATCACATAGAGGGGCTGGGGAGTAACATAACAGAAACATAGAAAATGGTCTGGAAGTAAGACAACAGGAACAGGCTGAGACTCTGGCAAACTACTTGCCTCAGCTAAAGACATTCAAATTACATTAAGAAAAATACTGTGTGGGAAAAAACACTACACCATGTCTGAGGACCTCATTCACTTTGTAAGCTGTCAGTTCACCAACCCTGGTTAGGAGAAACAGGGCCTTATGACAGGATCAGGGAAAGTAAATAGGTTTCTGCTCCTTTGCCAACTCCTGGTGATTGGTAGTGACTGTTGGAAACACTGAGAATTCTGAGGCCCCATCTCTGCTCTCTAGGAAGGAGTGCCATGATTGATTAATGATGTCTGCCTTGAGCACAGGAAGGGAGGGGCACATAGTTACCATGCATCTGCCATCCCTTGTATAGAAGAGAACCTCTTAACTCAAGGAGGAGTAAGACCCAAAATATGACTTTCCCCTTTAAGAGCAGAGAAGAGCATCTGGGCAGAGTAGTGCTTGCCAGTAAAATGGAAAGAAATATTTCAAAGCAAGTTCATTGTCCTGGCTGCTATGCACACAAAAAAGCTATTGTTCACTAATCTACTAACATCTTTTCTTTAAGAAGAAATTTTTTTTTCCTAATTTTGTTTTGCTTGTGTTCTCATGAACATTAAAGCTCCCTTGTCTTTTAGTTGGTTCAAAAGTTCTGAAACACTGGTTCAGTGATTATGGAAATCATAGAAAGCTGGCAGATGAGAAAGTTAATGGCCGGGCGCAGTGGCTTACGATTGTAGTACCAACACTTTGGGAGGAAAGGCAGGCAGATAGTTTGAGCTCAAGAATTTGAGACCAGCCTGGCCTGGCCCCAAACCCTACAAAAGCTTAATTTGTGTTTTTAATAGATGGGGTCTAGCTCTGTCACCCAGGCTGGAGTACAATTGTGCAATCAAAGCTCACTGCAGCCTCAAACTCTGGACTTAAGGGATCCTCCTGTTTCTGTTTCCCAAGTAGCTAGGGCCACAGGTGCACATCACCATGCCCAGCTAATTGTTTTTCTTTCTTTCTTTCTTTTTTTTTTTTTTTGTAGAGATGGGGTCTCTCCATGTTGCCCCAGCTGGTCTCAAACTCCTGGCCTCAAGTGATCCTCACACTTCAGCCTCCCAACTAGCTGGGATTACAAGTACAAGCCACTGCACCCAGTGACAAACTTACTGTATCTTGACGGTGAAAAGATATATGGGTTAAGGTTTATCTTCCTTCTTCTTTTAGAAATAAAAAGCAATCCTAATAAAGTTGCTGAATCTTAAACAGATCCTGGAGCCACACAGCCCAGTTCATATCCCAGCCCTGTTACTCACTAGTGTCATTTGGGGAAAGTAATTTCATTACCCTGTGCCTTAGTTTCCTCATCTGTTAAACTGGGGATAACACCACCACCTTCCTCAACAGGTGGCTGGAAGATTAGCAGAATTAGTATCTGTAAGCACTTACAGGGCCTGGTGTGTCTGAAGTCCTTTGTATTAGGCTATTACTATCCAAGCTAAAGCTGGTTTGTTCAATGGACACATTTGATCCTGGCAGTGGCACTCTGGTCACACAGCTGGGAGCACCCCAGGGGAGGGTGGGGCAGCCCTGGTCTTACCTATCACGGAGACTGCGCTGAGGGGCACGATGAGTGACAGCGGTGCGAAAGCGTAGGAGGCGAACACACCCAGCTCACCCAGAAGCATCAGGAACAGGCCCAGCCACCATGTCTTGGTCTTGAAATAGGCCCGGGGATCCTTGGAGCCTGCCAGGCGGATGTGGCAGTATTTCTAGAAACCCGAGAAATAATGTAATTTGCTCATATGTTTGGGGGAAAAAATGCTATGATGTAGTTACCCTAAATCTACCCCCAACTTGAAAATACATTGGGAAGACTTGTCAGGTTCTTGTGGAGTCCTGACTCACAGATGAGTAAAACAGTAGGGATCTAAATACTAGACGGTTATTCTAGGACAGTAGTACTCCAACACGCTGGGAATCCTTATAAGCCCCTGGGAAGCTCTGACAAAATACCCGCCTGGGCCTCATCCTGAGTCAGTCTCAGAGGTGTGGGTGAGCCCAAAAACAGGCATTTCTAATGCACGTCACAGGCAATGTGCAGTCTCAGGGTGGGAGCCATAGTCTAAGGATCCCACTTGGCCTGGCCCTTGGGTCGACCTCCTCCCTTTCTCTGCAGTTTCCAGGATTCCTCATGTTTGGATGCCCAAGTGTATGGCATACTCCTTCCTGTCTACATGGCAGCAGCTCTCACTGGGCAGTTGTGTGGGTATCAGTGGACCTTGCGCTCCCTGGGGTGGTTACATGGCTCAAGTATGGTCAATATTCTTTTTTGGAGAAATGTGAACCTGTGACATGGAAACTGAGGTGGTAACTAACAGGCTAGAAAGTCACATTGACTTAAAGGACCAAGTCTGCCATTTGGGGAGGATCATGATGTGGGCTGCCCAGAAGCAGATAAATAACCAGAGATGCTGCCCTGGAGAAAGAAGAGAATGAATCATTCAAGTAGCTAAGAGACCACATGGTCTCAGCGACATATGGAAACATACACATCCCAGAGCTGAGATGCATAGGGTACAGGTGAACAAGGCACATGCGTGTGCCCACAGGGATCACAGTCTCCTGCCTGCTCCAGGGCCAGAGAGAGCAGTTCACTGCAGGGAGAAGCTGGTCAGTGCTGCTGGAGTGAAACCAGCCAGTGTGCTGTGGGATTCATCCTGTTAGCAGGTATCAAGTCTTATTTGGGTTTCCCAGAAGCAGTCCCTGAGACAAGAACGTGGAGCAGGTAGTCTGTATGAGATGATTCCAGGGAGCTCAAGTAAGGGAGGGGGAAAGTGAGGCAGGGAACGGAGATGAAAGGTGGTTCATGAGTGAATTAGTCCCGTGGGCAACTGGGGCTCAGTCCCACAGGCGCCCTCTGAAAAACCCTGTGAATCTCACCTTAGAATCATCCTAGCAGAGGATAAGAGCCTGGGCCTTTTATTCCCTGCCTCCCACCCCTCCTGGCAGAAGGCAGCCTCCAGGGGCATTAACTGTCCCACTCCCCCAGTGCAAACCCCAGTTGCGCCTGCATGCCAGTAGCACCAGCTCCCTGGTGCCCCCATGAGAAGCTCATTAGCTATCAACTTGCTCCACACCACAGCTGCTTGTGAACTCAGACAGGCCGAGGGGACCTAGAGGTCAGTAGGGGGGTCCCCAGCAGCTGTACAGGGCATCCCAGAGGCTTGTAAGTAATGAACAATGCTGTAATTAGAGTTGAGTTTGACAAAACTATAGTAATTCCAGCAGCTATGTGGCAAGGCAAAGAGAGGATGACACCAGAGCCAGGGAAGCTAGCAGGACGTCACTGCAAAGCCCAAGGAGAGACAGTGAGGACCTGGCTAGGAGAGTGAGGGCGGGATGGAGTGGGGCCACCAAATCAAGAGAAATCCTGGAACGGCCCACAAGGTATTGTCCCAGGTGCAGCCCAGGGATGGAGTAGGCAAGGCCCTGGAGAAAGGCGGCAGCTGGACCTGGATAAGACACCCTGACTTATCTGTTGTGTCTCTGCCCCCAGATAGTGCTGGTGACTGAAACTTACCTGGAGGTTAAGTGCAATGCTGACCACAAGGTGCCCAAAGATTGCCAAGAGGGCGCCGATCAGGTTTTCCTGTAAGGAAAGTTCGCAGGAGTAAACATGATTTGGGCACAAGCCAGGGGGCCCCAGGACACTTTTGACACTCAACCATTTGCTGCCCCAAAACAAAACCAGAAAAACAGTATCAGTGACAAAGCCACATTCCAGACCCACAACTGAAATTTTACTACTCAAGGTTAATCTGGCTGCTTTGCTAGTTTATAAAACGCTGTCCTGAATTGGATACTTTGGTGGCCCAATCACACTGACCTGACAAGGTCAAAACCTGCTGTGCTATTCCCTTTAAAGTATTAACTTGCCGGCCAGGCGCGGTGCTCACATCTGTAATCCCAGCACTTTGGGAGGCTGAGGCGTGTGGATCATGAGGTCAGGAGATCGAGACCATCCTGGCTAACACGGTGAAACCCCGTCTCTACTAATAATACAAAAAAACTAGCCGGGCGAGGTGGCGGGCGCCTGTAGTCCCAGCTACTCGGGAGGCTGAGGTAGGAGAATGGCATGAACCCAGGAGAGCTTGCAGTGAGCCGAGATGTGCCACTACACTCCAGCCTGGGTGACAGAGCTGAGACTCCGTCTCAAAAAAAAAAAAGTATTAACTTGCCATCATCTTGTGCAGAAAAGCAACATTCCAAAATCAGAATTTACAAGAGAAATACAGGCCAGAGAATACTTTTTGCTATCTTGTCAATAGTCTTCAATTTCCCAGAGGGATTTCAATGAAACTCTTTTAACTGGCTCACTTGCTTAGGGCATTGTCAATTATTCAATTTATAAAAAGTTAATTTATATCACCTATGAGTTAGGTTCAGACTTCCTGGCATGGAATTTTTTACTTTATAAAATGATTACCAAACACATATTCATTGTAATTAGGAAATACATATAGATAATAATAAATTAGACAAGGTAGCATGAGAAAAAAATGAAAAATAAAAATAACAATAACACCAAAACCATAATAGAAAAGTCACCTTTAATTCTATAACCCAGAGATAATGACTATAAACATTTTGGTTCTTATTCCTGCAAACATTTTCCTGTCCATAAATTTATATATCAATGGAAATGTTAACTTACTTTATAAAAATAAGATCACCATCTGTTTTATAATCTGTTTTTTTATTTAGCATATTGTGAACACATTTCTCTGTCAGGCATACCTAATTTGTCATTTTTATTAAATGTCAAATAACTCATTATTTTTGGATGTGCCATATTTTATATCATAGCTTTGCTATTACTGGATATTTAGGTTGTTTCCTTTCTTATTAATTTTTCATTTAATTTTATTGTAGACTCAGGGGATACATGTGCAGGTGTGTTACATGGGTATATTGTGGAATGCTGAGGTTTGGGTTTCTAGTGAACCCATCACCCAAATAAGTGTACACAGTACCCAATCAGGTAATTTTTCAACTCTCGCCCTCACCCCAACCCTTCCCTGTTTTGGAGTCCCCCGTGTCTATTATGTTTCCTTTTTAAAAAACAATGCTGTGATTGAAGAGCCTAGTGCACACATTTTTGTGCGTTTGTCTGGATTAGTCCCTTGGGACAAATTCTTATAAGTGGAATTGCTGGGTCAAAGTGTACTAGCATTTAAACGACACTATAGTGAGTCCCCAGTACACCTTTTGGCCTTATTCCACCACTGAACACCAAGGAATGCTCTATGCTGGCCATTGCTGCATCCTCCTTCCCAGCATGTTCTCTTCCCAACCCCAGCTGGCTCCCCTCCCTGGTGAAATCCTGCCCATTCTTCAAGGCATGGGACAGGCCCTAGGGAATCGGCAGTTAACAAGACAAACAGTCCTCACTGTCATATGTTCAGTCCATCTGGAAAGACAGATAACTAGCAAGCTGCCCTGCAGCGGCCAGAGCTGGCTGAGGCTTCCTCCTCAGGACAGAGTCAGCAGTAATAGTGAAGTCAACCCTCCCTCCTTCCCTCTCCTAGATCGCGGGGCTTAGAGAGCTGAGGGCAGGTCTTCCCTGAGAAGGGGCAGTTGGCCAGGGACAGGCGAGGGCAGGAGGACCAAGAGGGAGGCCCACCAACTGAAATCACCATGGACAGTTGTCCTTAACTTCTCTCCCAACAAGGCTCAGGGCTGCCACAGAAGGGAAAAACGTGGAGCCAGGGGACTCCAGTGTAGTCCCAGCTCTGCCACCGTGACCTCACCACATCTGAGATGTGTCCCCCACGTGGAAAAAGTCAGAGCTGGGAACTGATTCTGACTCACCTGATGAGCAGCAAGATGGAATAAAGCCACCTGCGGGCAGAACACGTCCTTCCTGTAGGATCACAGGATCTCAGAGCTAAAAGGCTTGCTGGAGACCTGCCCAGCCAGGGTTCCCCCAGCTGAGTTCCCAGAGATGCTAACGGGGTTCCAAGGCAAGAAAAGCACCATGTAGTTAAAGGCAATGCATCCTCTACCCACTGCTGGGAGGCCCCCAGAGCATGTTAGAGGCTCTCAGAAGAGTTTCTCCTTGTCTTACTCAGGCTCTCAAACTTATTTGGCTCTAGAACTCTTTAACTTGGAATCCAGCCATGGGTGTCTGGAGTAAGCATCTATGACTCTCACTTGACTAACATTTTAATCCTTACCTTTTCTTCTGATAAAGGGCATTCTGATTTTGCTGGGGAGGACTCTTCTCCACCCCCTCCCCATTGGACAGAGTCTTATTGGAACTGTCATTCCTAGCGCTCCATCCTCCCTAAGACATCATGGCCCAAGTGTGACCCAAGCCAGGCAGGCCAGAATCTCTTTCTCTGGGATCCAGATCTTGGACTGAGAAACACAAAGGCTGAAGAAAGGCTGGCTCCCTTCAGCCCAAGGTGAGGCCCAAACAAATCATTAGTTGCTGCTCCTCAGGACCCTGGAGCCATCCTCACTCTGGACTTTCCTGAAGCCAGGAATACCCGGTCTCTTGCTTAAGAACTTGTTTCTGTTACTTGCAACTAAAAAGCTCAACAGAAGTCAACACTTTGGGGAAAAGCAGTTTGGGACATATTTATTGTTAGTCCAACTTCTCATAAACATGAGTGAGGTTTTTTCTTCCCCTTTCTTAGAGGCATGGCTTTGGTGGACAAAAAAGGGAATCTGCTTTTCTTTTGTAAAAAGAAATATGTTATTCAATTTAGTTTTTTGAAATAACACCTTACCACAGAACTAATTATTATAAATCTAACAAATTATATTTACAAATATAATGACTCTTAGTTTCAATATTTTAATGCTCCTTGCACACAAAAAAATTAGCTTATAACTTTCCATTTAAAAAGTTAATTATAGAACATCTGCTTCTGGTAAGATAGAGTAGATGTACTCTTCCCTATTCTTCCTGCTACATACAACTAAAACCCTGGTCATCACATATAAGACAAACATAAGGCTGGGCATGGTGGCTCACGCCTGTAATCCCAGCACTTTGGGAGGCCAAGGCAGGTGGATCACCTGAGGTCAAGAGTTCCAGACCAGTCTGGCCAACTTGGTGAAACTCCATCTCTACTAAAAAAAAACCAAAAAAAAACACAAAAATTATCTGGGTGTGGTGGTGGGTGCCTATAATCCCAGCTACTCAGGAGGCTGAGGCAGAAGAATCACTTGAACCCAGGAGGCGGAGGTTACAGTGAGCCGAGATCATGCCATTGCACTCCAGCCTGGGTGACAACAGCGAAACTCTGTCTCAAAAAAAAAAAAAAAAAAAAAGACAATTCTGAAGGCAGAGAGAAGAAGGCGGACAAGCTAGAAAAGAATGGCATATGGTGAGCTTCTTGAGTATTCTGTATTCTTTTTGCCTCATACATCCCAAACTTGTAGAGGAAGAAGCAAGCACTCTGGAAATACCAACAGGGGTGGAGCAGGGAAAACAAAAGCCCCAAGAAAAGCCTCCTCTCACTACCAAAGGACAAGCTGATGGGAAGCTTGGCAAGAAAAACACTTTTAGACAATAACCTCCAAACTCCAAACACCTCAAGGAACAAGGTATCTGTACGTCTGAATGTTTGAGCCAGCTACCCCCTAAGTTTATATGTTGAAGTCCTAACCCCTAAGGGAATGGTATTAGGAGGTGGTGCCTTTGGGAAGTGACTAGGTCATGCAGGGGAGCCCTCATGAATGGGATTAGTGTTCTTAAAAAAGAGGCCCAAGAGAGGCTGCTCGCCCCTTCCATCATGTGAGGACACAGGGAGGAGGTGCCATCTATGAGATGGCGGGCCCTCGCCAGACACCCAATGTGCTGGTGCCTTGATCTTGGACTTCCCAGCTTTCAGAACTGTGAGAAATACATTTCTGTTGTTATAAGCTACCCAGTTTATGGCATTTTGTTACAGCAGCCCAAATGAACTAAGTCAGCCCCCCAACTCCCCTGCTGGGACTACCAGGAAAGGCTAACTAGGGAGCCAGTGGCGAGGTGTCTTCCTCCCCATGGTGTCAACAGAGAGCACACAGACAGCCTAGACTTCTACCTTTGATGCAGAAAAGTTTTAAATTTTGATGAAGTCTAACCTATCTATTGTTTTCTTTTGTTGTTTATGCTTTTGGTGTCATATTTTGTGACAATAATAGCATCATGGGTGGGAAGAGAGATGGAGCTATATAGGTGCGACATTTCATGTACCACTAAAATTAAGTTGGTGTTAATCTGAACTAGATTGTTATAAGTTAAGGTGTTAATTGTCATCCTCAGCACAATCACTAAGATGATAACTCAAAATACATAGTAAAAGAAATGACAAGGGAATTAAAATGGTACACTACAAAATATGTCTATTTAACACAAAAGAAGGCAGCAATGAAGGAACTGAATTAAAAGAGACAAAAACTGTTGCCTGATTTAAATGAACACCTTTATTTCCTTCTAAGAATTTTATAGTTTTAGCCCTTACATTTAGCTCTCCAATCCATTTTGAGTTAATTTTTATGCATGGTGTGAGGTGGGAATCCAATTTCATTCACTCTTTTACATGTGGCTATCCAGTTATCCTGCACTATTTGTTGAAAAGACTATTCTTTCTCCATTGAACAGTCTTAGCATCTTTGTTGAAATCAATTGATCATAGAGGTATGGGTTAATTTCTGGACTCTGAATTCTATCCCATTGATTTATTTGTCTGTCTTTATGCCAGTACCATATTGTTTTCACTACTGTAGTTTTGTAGTAAGTTTTGAAATCAGAAGTGTGAGTTCTTCAACTTTGTTCTTCTTCCTCCAAGATTGTTTTGGCTATTTTGGGTCCCCTGGATTTCCATGTGGATTTTAGGATCAGCTTGTCTCAAGGTAGTTGCTATAATTTCCCTTGGATTTTTTTCATTGACTTGTTGGTTATTTAGGAGGATGTTGTTAAATTTATACATATTTGTGAATTTCCCACTTTGTTTTTGTGAATTTCCTTTTGTGATTGATTTTTATTTCATTCCATTGTGATCAGAAAACATACTTTGTATAATTTCAATCTTTTCAATGTAATGAGACTTGTTTTCTGTCCTAATATGTGCTCTATCCCAGAAAATGTTCATGTGCACTTAAGAAGAATTTGTATTTTGCTTTTGTTGAGTGGAATATTCTATGGATTTCTGTCAGTTCTAGTTGCTTAACAGTGTTGTTCAAGTCTTCTATTTCCTTGCTGATCTCCTAATTGTTCTATCCATTAGTAAAAGTGGTGTATTCGCTATTCAAGTCTTTGGCTATTATTGTCTATTTCTTCCTTTGATTCTGTCAGTTTTTGCTTCATGTATTTTGGGGCTCTGTAGGTGCATATATTTTACAATTGTTACATCTTCTTGATGAATTTACCCCTTCATCATAATATAACGTCCTTCTTTGTACCTTGTAACAATTTTATCTTCAAGTCTATTTTGTTTAATATTAGTACAGCCACTCCAGCTCTCCTTTGGTTATTGTTTACATAGAATATCTTCTTAGGCCGGGCGCGGTGGCTCAAGCCTGTAATCCCAGCACTTTGGGAGGCCGAGACGGGCGGATCATGAGGTCAGGAGATCGAGACCATCCTGGCTAACACGGTGAAACCCCGTCTCTACTAAAAAATACAAAAAACTAGCCGGGCGACGAGGCGGGCGCCTGTAGTCCCAGCTACTCGGGAGGCTGAGACAGGAGAATGGCGTGAACCCGGGAGGCGGAGCTTGCAGTGAGCTGAGAGCCGGCCACTGCACTCCAGCCTGGGCGGCAGAGCGAGACTCCGTCTCAAAAAAAAAAAAAAAAAAAGAATATCTTCTTCTTTTTTACTTTCAATCTATGTGTGTCTTTGAATTTAAAGACAATCTTTTGTAGCACATACTTGAATGTTTTAAAATATATATTCTGCCAATCTCTGCCTTTTACTTGGAGAGTTTAACCCACTTACATTTAATAACAATTAGTGATAAGAAAGGACTTCTGTCATTTTGCCATTTGTTTTCTATAGTCTCTTTTGGTTCCTAAATTCCTCCATTACTGCCCTCTTTTGTGGTAGATATGTTTTCTAGTGTACCACTTTAATTCCCTTGTCATTTATTTTGCTATATATTTAGAGTTATTTTCTTAATGGTTGTGCTGAGGATTACAATTAACACCTTAATTTGTAACAATCGAGTTCAGATTAATAGCAACTTAATTTTAGTGTTAAACAAACCTTTGCTCCTATATTGTTCCATCTCTCTCCCCCACCCATTATACTATTATTGTCACAGACTTCTTAATTCCTTTTAAAACTTAATCATCTGATATGGGTAGACGGAATTCTGCCTTCCTTTCATTTAGAAATGATATCTAATTGGAGTCTCCATGTCTCTCTTTTCTTTCCCAATCAACAGAAGGAACTCAGTTTATGTTTGCTGAATACATGACTTAATCTAAGCACAAATAAATGGCAATAATTGAGAGAGTGCTGAGAAAAAGGTGGAATGTCAAAGGAGGAATTTGCTCTGGGCACAAGACCTGAACTACTTTGCTTAATATTATGTAGCAAAGGCAGTATGGAAGGACCATGGCTAAAATTTAGGCTCTCAGACTTTCAGCCTGAGTTTTTTTTATATGCCTGGCCTGCTCTTCCAACCTTCACATGGCACCCGGCCTAAGGCAGAGCATACCCAACCCCCTCAACCAACATCTGTGGCTGAAGAGGACTGCAGAAGGCAACCTACAACGTACGGTATTTTGTGGAAACTAAGAGGACATTGTAATCCTAAGGAATTGCTCCAGCACAGTAAGTGTGTGGAGTGTCGTTATTCAGAGGTTAGGCTCTAGAGTCAGGCAGACCTCACCTTGAATCCAGCCTCTGTCCTTCATGACACTGTGACTTGGACATATCTTTGGGCATTTGTTTCCTCAACTGTAAAATGGAGTTATTAAGGGTACTTGCTCCTCAGGGCAGTTGCAAGAATGAAACAAGATAAACCTATGGAAGTAACAAAGCATGATTCCTAGCACAAGTCAGAGGGTTTACGGATACAGATTTCTCTACTATGGGGCTTCTCAGAGCCTTCAACAAATACCTTCAATAAATATTAGCTATCATAGTTACATTCAAACATCATTAAACAATAGGGCATTGTGAGAACCTCCTATGTGTTAGGCACATGCCAGTGGGAGGTGGTCAGGTTTACTAGAGAGAGCTCAGCCTTTGGAAACTGACAGACTAGGCTTGTTGTAAAGATTAGAAATCATGACAACAATGATAATGATAAACTAACATTTATCAAGCACTTACTATGTGCCAAGTATTACTCAACGTACTTCAAACATACTAACTCATTTAATCCTCATAACAACCTTTTAAAGCAGGTACTATTATCATCTAATTTTCCTCGGTGAGGAAGCTGAGGCACAGTGGATAAGAGATAGCTAGTAAGTGGCTGAAAAAGGATGGGAACCCAGGTAGTCTGACACCAGAGCCCATGCTCATAATTATTACGTCAAACTATGTAATATATAAAGCTGTATAACAGGCCTGGAACAGGGTAGGTATTGAATAAATAGTAACTGTTATTGGGAGCTGGTGAATTGGTTCTTGACTCAGTGACTCCCAGGCTAGTACAGAATACAGATACTTAAAATATTACAATCTGGCTGGGCTTGGTGGCTCATGCCTGTAATCCCAGCACTTTGGGAGGTTGAGGCGGGCAGATCACCTGAGGTTGGGAGTTCGAGACCAGCCTGACCAACATGGAGAAACCCCGTCTTTACTAAAAATACAAAATTAGCTGGGCGTGGTGGTGCATGCCTGTAATCCCAGCTACTCGGGAGGCTGAGGCAGGAGAATCGCTTGAACCTGGGAGGCAGAGGTTGCAGTGAGCCGAGATGGTGCCATTGCACTCCAGCTTAGGCAACAAGAGTGGAACTCCATCCCAAAAAAAAAAAAAAAAAAAATTACAATCTATTAGAGATGGACACAAGAAGTACAGAGAAGGGAAGAATGGCACTACAGTCATTTGTTCCTTCAGTGCCTAGTTTGTGCCATGCCCTGTCCTTGTCCTCACATAAGATATATTGAACTGACTATGTAATCACATTGTGGTTAGTGCTACACAGGAGAGGCACAGGGTACTCTACATGACAGGAACCTGATCTAGTGTGTGTACTGGGGGGTGGTCAAGAAAGGCATCTCTGAAGAATGATTTCTGAAGGGAGGCCTGAAGACCCGGAGTGGTGGGGGTGGGGTGGAGAAAGCCATTCCACAACGCATAGGAAGCTCCTGAGGTGGGAACAAGCAAGCACTTTTGAGGAAGAGAAAGATGGCTGGTGTAAGGGGGAAAGACTCAGGGAAAAATGGGATTGGGGAACTGATTAAAGGGAACCCCCTTTAATCCAGTTTTAAAAGGGGTCCAGGGAAGATGGAAAGAAACCAGAGAAGCCCTATTCCAAGACATTGGACCTGGACCTGGGCTTAGAGAGGACAGGGAGGCTCTGAGTGACATTATTAGGACTATGTTTCTAAAAGAGAAATCATTTCACTTGAACACTTAGAGGTCATAAAACAAAAAAATAAATAAAATAGAAATCAGGGTTGCAAGGACTAGAAGGCCATTTTCTTTGGACTGGGGCCAGAGATTTTCTTCCACGAGGTGACGCTGACAGTTTTAAGGGACTTGATCACCTATCTTCATGTCCCTCCATGTTCTTTGCTAGCTTTTCGTTATGTTCCGCTTTCTCATTTCACCCTTCACAGCAGCTTTTTCCCATTTGATCAAAGAGAGGCTTGTCCTTCGTTTACCTTCAAATCTGACTCTGGTACATTGCCAAGTTGTAAAACCACCAGGAAATCAAGGGGAATTCTGAAATTTTGTTTCCCACGTTTCTTTGGTGATAATCAAGATGCTGTAACACCCATTCTAAGAATGACTTTTCTTCCTTCTGTCATCCGTATTCCTGTTAAGGCATGACACTGGAATGGGACAGTTTGGCCCTTGTTGGAATATTCCTAAGCCAGAGTCTGGTTTGACTGATGTTTAGACTATAAGGACTAGCTTTGTTAATTAGGTTATATTCCAGATCTGTTACATAGATTGAATGAGCTAAATTTGCTGCTCTAAGCTTTGACAAAAATATATTCAAAGTTTGTTATAAAATAAAATCATTTATACTTGAAATATATGTACAAATACTTATACACTATACTAAATAATAAATGTAAAAATATATGTGCATTAAAGTACAGCATAAGCAAAGGTATAGTAAAAATAATATTTCAATTTCCCTGACCCATTCTAGATGTATCAGGTTAACACAAGGTGTCTTTAGGTGAAAAAAGTTACAGGCATAATTGATAAGCCCTTTTGGTAAACTTCACAGAAATTGTGAAAGCAGAACAAATCTTGTTGTAAATTAGGTGCATCCAGTACTTTGCTTTGAATAAAAATGAAGGTGGCTCTAATCATATTGTTAGCTGATGAAAATAGTTTATCATAACGTGATTTTTAGCATGTAACTTGGAAGGAGTTTAAAGAATTTAGTGATACTGGAGCCTAGCGTGGTGGCTCATGCCTGTAATCCCAGCACTTTGGGAGGCCAAGGCGGGTGGATCACTTGAGGTCAGGAGTTCAGGACCAGCCTGGCCAACATGGTGAAACCCCATCTCTAGCAAAAATACAAAAATTAGCCAGGTGTGATGTCTGGCACCTGTCATCCTAGCTACTTGGGAAGCTAAGGCAGGAGAATCACTTGAACCTGGGAGGCGGAGGTTGTAATGAGCCAAGATCGCACCACTGCACTCCAGCCTGGGCAACAAGAGTGAGACTCTGTCTCAAAAAAAAGAAAAAAAAAAAAAAAAGAATTTAGTGATACTGCTATACCAACACTCCTTCCATTCCAGGTACTTATACTAATGTGAATAAAGTTCTTAGCACTTTAGCTATGGGAACCAAAACTTGCAATAGAATGGATGCTAAACTCAGCCGGGCGTGGTGGCTCAAGCCTGTAATCCCAGCATTTTGGGAGGCTGAGACGGGTGGATCACAAGGTCAGAAGATCGAGACCATCCTGGCTAACATGGTGAAACCCCGTCTCTACTAAAAAATACAAAAAACTAGCCAGGCGAGGTGGTGGGCGCCTGTAGTCCCAGCTACTCGGGAGGCTGAGGCAGGAGAAGGGCGTAAACCCGGGAGGCGGAGCTTGCAGTGAGCTGAGATCCGGCCACTGCACTCCAGCCCCGGCGACAGAGCAAGACTCCGTCTCAAAAAAAAAAAAAAAAAAAAAAAAAAAAAAAAAAAAAAAAAAAAGAATGGATGCTAAACTCTACCTCATTCTAGCAATCAGTAATATTTATCTCGAATACAGAAATTAATTTTTAAAGAAAGCCTCATTCTTCTCATTCAGATATTCATTTCTAAAACACTGTTTTTTTTTGCTTAATAATCATTGTAAAACTTTATACTGCATTAACAGCTTTCAGTCAATCATACCAATAAAAAACTCTTCTGATCAAATCAACACTTATGAACCTTACATCCAAGGAAATTTTAATAAATGAAATTTCGACCGGGCGCGGTGGCTCAAGCCTGTAATCCCAGCACTTTGGGAGGCCGAGACGGGCGGATCACGAGGTCAGGAGATCGAGACCATCCTGGCTAACACGGTGAAACCCTGTCTCTACTAAAAAATACAAAAAACTAGCCGGGCGAGGTGGGGGGCGCCTGTAGTCCCAGCTACTCCGGAGGCTGAGGCCGGAGAATGGCGTAAACCCGGGGGGCGGAGCTTGCAGTGAGCTGAGATCCGGCCACTGCACTCCAGCCTGGGCGACAGAGCGAGACTCCGTCTCAAAATAAATAAATAAATAAATAAATAAATAAATAAATGAAATTTCATGACCTATTCTACATCTTTCTTATAGAGAAGTGTGAAAATTTTTTCACTGGGAGACCATCAGGCTGAGACAGCTGTAGGGCCTTGGGTTCCTACGTAAGCCAACTGAATTTCAATGTAACCAGTAAAATGAAACTTAAGCATAACCAATCAAAGCATCAACTAACCTCTAACAAGGGACTTTCCTCCAATCAGACCCAAATAAGGCAAGCACCTATCTGCAGCCAATCAAGCCATTTCTTTGCTTTGCTTCTGCACTCAACCTATAAAAGCCTGCTGCTCAGGCCACTAAAGTGGAGTTCTCTGAACCTCTTCTGGTTCTGAGTGCCTGCCTGATTCATGAATCATTCTTAGCTCAAATAACTCTGTTAAATTTCATTTGTCCAAAGTTTTCCTTTTAATGGAAGTATGGGAGGAGTCCACAAAACTTTCAGGTATTAAAATACACAATTTTGGAATAAAACTCTGTGAGGGAAATAGAATGGAAATACAAATTCAAGGAGAAAAGGGAATGATGTAAAATTTTCAACACTTAAAGAACAGCTTATATATTTTTCAGAAGGCTGATAGTGGGTACTGAATGGTCTTTATAACAAGGGCTTCAGTTAAGAGTATCTAACAGTTTTAAAAAATACCAATGTTTACATTTGCCAGAAACGGTTCAATCCATTCTCCTGCCTCAGATTCCTGAGTAGCCGGGACTACAGGCATGTGCCACCATGCCCAGCTAATTTTTTTTTTGCATTTTTATTAGAGATGGGGTTTCTCCATGTTGGCCAGGCTGGTCTCGAACTCCTGACCTCAGGTGATCTGCCTGCCTCAGCCTCCCAAAGTGCCGGGATTACAGGCATGAGCCACCAAGCCCGGCCAATACTCAAACCATTTTTGATGCATAAAGATGGTAGTTTCATATTAGTTTCAAAAGCTACCTATAACTGGTAGCTATTTTATTTTTCCCGCAAGGGACCAAGATGAGATGGCCTTGGATGAATGGCTGACTAAATCCACAAGGATTTAGTCTGTGAAGGTGTTAGCCTGAGAATGTGTTAATAACTCGCTACTGGTGGAAGTGCAGAGCTGCAGAAGGGCCGAGGGAGGCCACCGTGGCCACAGAGATGAGTCAGGGAGTGGGGCAGGGAAGGGTGGGACCCAGAAGTGAAAACTATAAACCTCACAAGGGTGAACCCATCTAGGCAGCAAACACATTGGAGGCTAAAAGGTTATGCGGGGGCCAAGGGAAGACTTCCCCATTGCCCTCGGAAGGTTCGCTGAAAATCAACTGATAAAAGGCAGATTAATAGGCGAAAAGGCGTATACATTGATTTGATCGTCATTTCATGTGACATGGGAGCCTTCAGAGTGAAGACCCAAAGACAGAAGAGAAACTGTCATTTTTAGTATGGACGGCTGTGTAGAAATATGATTGGAAAAAGGGGCCTTGTGTAATGCTGATAGACTGAGTGGGGAACCCAGCCAGGTCTGTCTGTTGAGATTCTTCTCAGCCTCTCTGGGCAGCATTCCCTTCTTATATGAGACAGGATCCTCTCTGGAATGGGGGTCTTCTGACCTATGACCAGATAAAGTAGGTCTGATAATTTCCTTATGGCCAATTTTTACAAAGAAAAGTGGAAGAAAATTAGAGTAGTATTTTAGGTTGTATAGCTGGCTTTGCGGAAAGGAAGTTCTGTCTGTCTCTCTCTCTCTTTTTGAGACAGGGTCTCGCTCTGTCACCCAGGATGGAATGAGGCTGGAATGCAGTGACGTGATCTCAGCTCACTGCAACCTCCATCTCCAGGGATCGAGCCATAGTCCTACCTCAGCCTCCTGAGTAGCTGGGACTGGTGCATGCCATAACACCCAGCTAATTTTTGTATTTTTAGTAGAGACGGTGTTTCACCATGTTGCCCAGGCTGGTCTTGAACTCCTGGGCTCAAAGGCCGCCTCAGCCTTCCATAGTTCTGGGATTACAAGCATGAGTCACCTCAGTGATTCTGGTTTCGATGACCTGCCTTGGGGAAGAGGGATTGTAGTTTCTGTGGCTAGGCTGGTGGAGAAGGGGGGCCAGAGAAAGGAGAGCAAGAGAAGGTCAGAGAGGAACTTTTGCTTCTGAGGCTTTCTTTTTCGGGTATGGTTTTCTGATCCCCAACAGTCAGTATGATAATAAAGGCTGGTACTGATGGAGCACATGTTGTGCTAAGCCCTTTCTGTGCACCCTCCTCGTAGGGCCACAAACAACGCTATGAGATGGGTGTTACTATGAGTCCTATTTTTAGCATCTAAGCCTGACTTCCAGCCTCTTGATGACAATTACTCCTCCAGACTGTCTCCATTGTGTTCTATGAAGTGTCCTTCAAAGGTGGCACAGTCAATTAGGAAAAAAAACATAATCTTATCAGTGCTGCATTTCCACTAAGGACACAGGTGGCTGAGGTTTCTTTTAAAAGCCATTTCCAATAACATATGAATGTCCACATGTAATAACCAGTTAGAGACAGACATGATTAGCAATAGCCTAATATAACTCCACCTAAGCTGTTCAAAGGGCTTCATCAACATTAATTACGCCCCCAAACCCTTGTGAAGTGATGACAGGTCCAATTTTATGAGCATTCAAAGACAAGCCAAGAAGTTGCCACCAGCCCTGGGTTACATGGCTTGTACACACACCTACGAGACGCCCTGCAGTGCCTGACATAGGGCAATGGAGAGCAAAAATGACTCCCGCCAGCAAGCCCTTCCTCCAACACTCAGGTTGGAAACCACAAATGTGGGTGCCCAGTTCTGCTGCAGGGAGGGAATGGGTAGTACCTGGCCAGCTCCCACCTCTGGACCCCACTGGCAGCCTTCTCAACCTATTCTGCTCCTCTTTTTGCTGAGGAATCACGCTGTATGTCTTCACTGGGGTTATTTTAGAGGTGGAGCGTTCACAAGTACACATGCACGGTTAACCCAGAACAGGGATATTCCACCTTGGAATCAGTGACTTTGTCCCTTAAGCAAAGACACGGTGCAAAGTGGAACATATGGTTCCCAGCTGAGAGGCAGGGGTGAGAACTGTCTTGGGCGGCCCCAGGCTTGGGCACTGCCAGATCAGGTTGATTCTTCTGAGGCAACACCCAATCAGGCTCCCAACTATTTATCAAGTTGACAAGGCAGAGTAGAATAGACAGTGTCCATTGAGGTGGAAGAGAGGGAAGAAGGCAGGCAAATATCTCAGGAGCTGCTCCCAGTGGAGATCTGTTACCCAAGAAAGCCCAAGACTCGGCCAAAGTCACGGAATAAGCGACTGTCAGGGTCTCCCCACACCGCTCTGGTCCCAGTATTTTATGGGTGAGGAAGTATGAGTCCTCCCAACTACCAGGAGCCTTATATTTAGGGTAACTATATACCTTCCAAATAGGGAGACTCCTTGGATCACCTGAGGTCAGGAGTTCAAGACCAGCCTGGTCAACATGGTGAACCCCCGTCTCTACTAATAATATAAAAATTAGCTGGGTATAGTGGCACACGCCTGTAATCCCAGCTACTCAGGAGGCTGAGGCATGAGAATCACTTGATCCCGGAAGGTGGAGGTTAGAGTGAGCCAAGATCACACCACTGCACTCCAGCTTAGGCGACAGACTGAAACTGCATCTCAAAAAAAAAAAAAAAAAAAAAGGAAGACTCTGAGAATGAAAGGGGGCTCTATTAACATACACAGGCATAAGGCACAAACCAGGACCATCGTCACTCTACCCATGCTGCAGTCTCTCAATGGGGAGGGTTATTGGCAAAAGAAGTGAGGTGAGGGCAAAGCTACTCACCCCAGCTACACTACCCATTGACTGTGTGGCCATGGGCAAGTTAATTAACCTCTCTGTGCCAGTTTCTTCACAGGTAAAACGGGGTTATAACAGTACCTATCTCATGAGAGATTTTGTGAGGATTAGCACAGTTCCTGTCCTATAAGTAAATAATGTTAGCTGCTTTTATTATGATGATTACAATGGTCATTGTTAATTGGTTATGAAAGGGTGGCTAAAGGACCTATATTTTATTGCCAGGAAGACTGACAGAGGTTTCATGGATGAAAAGGTGATACTTGCGCTAGAAGGCTGGGTAGGATTTTCCAAAGGCAGAAGCAGGGAACGGTGCAGGCAGCTTCAGTTTGCTCATCTGTAAATTCCAGTCATTCTCATAACTACCCTATAGGACGGGTATACAACTTACCCACAGAGGGGTTACATGATTTTCCCCAAGTTATAATGCTAGAAAGTAACAGAGCTGGTGCAGAGAGCTATAATCACTGTGCACTCAGCCTGGGCCACACAGGAGACTCTGTCTCCCAAAAAAATAAGAAGAAAGGTAATAGAGGCAGGGTTTGAAGCCAAGTCTCTGATTCCAAAGGCCATGCTCTTAACACTCTGTTGTACCTCTAATTTTGGGTCGAATTCTGTCTTGGGGGTAGACACTTGTGAAAATGTATCCTCCCCACCTCCCTCTTAGACTATAACCAGGGACAATCTGTCTTGATGATCTATATCGGGGTGTCCAATCTTTTGGCTTCCCTGGGCCACAATGGAAGAAGAAGAACTGTCTTGGGTAACACATAAAATATGCTAACACTAATGATAGCCGCTGATGAGCTAAAAAAAAAAAAAAAAAAAAAAAAAATCGCAAAAAGTCTCATCATGCTTTAAGAAAGTTTATGAATTTGTGTTGGGCTGCATGCAAAGCTGTCCTGGGCTGTGGGTTGGAAACTTTATCTACATAGCTCCCGCCCCACCCAGCACAAGCTGGAGAGAGTAGGTGCTCAGATGAAATGTCTACTCGCTCAATAGAAGAATAGAGGCCTGACTTTTCCAGGCTGAGGTAAAGCTTCCACAGTGTCAATATCCTGCTGGGAGCTGCTTCCTGGGCAGCTCAGCCCTGGGGCTTCCTGTGGCAGAGTACCCTCCCCAACAACCAAAATTTATACCCTGATGGGCAGGGCAGAAGGCAGGGCTGCAACTCAAGGACGAACAGCTTGCTCCTAACTTCATCCCACCCATCAAGCTGGACTTAAGACTTGTCTCTCAATATTTTCCTCCTCCCAAAGGTAATTGATGAGTTGTGAGCAGCCTGCCCAGCCCACATGACCACTTTTCTGAGACCTGCCTGTAATGGTAGAGCCTCAGAAACCATGTTTGCCAGGTGGCATCAGCTGAGTGGCACTCCTTGGCCATCACCAACTGGACCAGGTAGATACCTTACCCAAGCTGGCCACTCAGGTCTTCCCTCTTTTGAAGGGGAGGCATGAGTTCCAGCACCTTCCAAGCTCCACTGCCTTTCCTGCCACAGGGTTTCATGAGCTACCCTGTTAGCCTTATAATAATTTTCCTTTTTGTCTCAGCTTCTCTGAAATGGGTTTTTACTCCTTGCAATCAAAATAGCCTTAACAAAATCGAGAAAGGAGACAGCTTTCCCTCAAAACCCCTCTCCCCATCCCCATGCAGAATTAACCACACCTTCACCTCTACTCTGTGTACCTTCATCTGTTCCCCTTGGAAACCCCGTGGCATTTCTGAGTCACATGCTTCCTACATGCCTAGTACATGGTCAGACACTGCGTTAGGTGCTTTTTCATTGATCCACATAGCCGTTGGGAGGGAAGGATGAAAACCAACATTTTACAGATGAGATAACAGGACCTCTGCAGTGTTGCACCATACACCCAAGGTCACTAAGCTAAGAAGGAACAGAGTGGGGATTTGGATCCAGGTCCTCTTCTCTTTACCCCACCCAGTACTTCAGTCAGCTCCATCATCATCACAACCATGCCTGTCCCTCACCTCAATTCATACATCCTTGGTAGAGTCATCATGAATTATTCATCTTTGCTCTGGCAGGAAGATATTCCATACTAGGCAACTGAATTGATTTTGTGATTAAAATGGAAACTTACTAGAAATCTCATCAGGGAAAGTGCTCTGAGTTTTCTTAGATTCTTATATTTGTCCACTTGGCATCCATTCATCACAGGGCCAATTGTATTAACTGATTTTTTATATTCTAAGGAGCATGCCTCTCATATGCTAACTAACCAATCCAGAGCTGCAAATATCTCCTTTATTAAACCCTCACACCCCAGGTCAATATTTCCCCTGCTCTAAATCAACCCAGGGCTACATACCAGACAACCCAGAGTTCTTAAATCAGCCAATCCTAAACTGTTCGCCCCGTCCTGCCGTGCCTTTCCCACAGAAAAACACAATAAAGGCTCTGATCTAAGCTTTCCCTACATGCCCTCTGCTTCTAACCAACTGACCTTGGTGTGTCCCGTGTGGCCCTCTGCAGCACGATGTGCCTCCTTCTTTTAGGAAACGTAAGCAACAAAAATCTTCTTCAATGGCATTAGCCATCCATGGAGTCACTCTGTCATCTCCATAAATTAAGGCCCAGGAAAAACTCAAGATAACAGCTTCTATCATTACATTAGAAATGGTGTAGACTCTGAATATTGCAAGCGGAATGGAATGTTCTGGTTCCTTCACAGAATGAAAGCACTCAGCACCTTCAATATGTAAGGCAGTATTCACTCAAGCTGACCAGCAGCTCCTGAATTTCCTCTGAAGTCAAGACTGTGCCACCATCAATGCGTTTTCTGACTTGAAGAGAGGGTGGTTACCCCTGCCGCGAGGGGAGTGATTAGCAGGGGCACAAGGAGACTTTTGGGTACTAGTAATGTTCTGTTTCTTGATTTGGGCGTCAGTAACATGTATGCTCCCTTTTCATTAAAATTTGACATCTAGAGCTTATGATTTGTATATCTTTCTGTATGCATACCATATGTCGATAAAAAGGTTAGAAAAAGTGTTTTCAGACTTGAAACCCTGCTCCATTTTGCATAATGCTCTGTGAAGCACGTGGACACCTCCAAAGACGCAAACAGTAACACTGCCTACTTGAGAAGAGTGTTTTGCTCACTTTGAATATCAGTGCTAAGACATGGTGGCCTAAGATCTTGATTTCTCAGGATGATGGAGCTGGTGCGGGAAGGAGCTTAGTAGATCATGTGGTCCAGAAATTCCTACACCTGGCTGATTATCTGATTCACCTGAAGAGGTTTTACAAAATGCACGTTCTGGGTTTCTAGCCTAGCTATGCAAAACCACAATTTGCAGGGGAGCAGAGATGAGGGGGTAAAAGGGTGAAGGCAGAGAGATGAGTCTGAGGCCTAGAAATTTGCATATTTTTGAGCTCCCCGGGTGTTTCAGGTGGTTAGGCAGGATTGGGGACCATCTATGAACTCTACCTCTTCATTTTATAGAGACAGAAACTGAGGCATAGAGAAGGGATGACACTTGCCCAAGATCACACAGCCAGAGATGACAGAGCTGGGCTAAGAACTCAGGTCTCCCAGTTCTCAGTCTGATACTCTTCCCAACAGAGCCCTAGATGAATACAGTAGCTGCACAGGAAGGGGAAACAACAGGCTTTCATGGAAAGAAGATCAAGGAGTGAGATGCCGACACTGAAACCATCGTGCCATCTTGGCTCTGAAACTGGTCTGCTTGGTGAGGCAGAGTCCGCTGAGAATGTCAGAGTCAATCTTTGCTCTAGAACGAGTCTACTTCCAGACAAATGTTCATAATTTCCATACATATTCCACCTGGCTGGTCAGATGGAATTAAAATGACAAAAGCCCTTTAATGACCTGCAGAGTCCCCTCCTTGGGCATGCTGGGGTGTGGTGGCAGCAGTAGGAGTCAGGACACTGGAGAGTCAGAGCAGTGCTGCAGTTAGGAGCATGGGTTCTGCAGCCAGTCTGACTTGGGTTTAAATTCTGGTTGCACAACTTACTAGTTGTGCCAGTCGGGGCCATCACTGAACTTCTCTGTGTCTCAGTTTCCTTGTCTCTAAAGTGGGGATAAAGATGGTAACAGCTAGCACTAGCACTTGACAAATGTTGGCCATTATGTGTGGGTCATTGCCTAAGGGCTTCACGTGAATACATTCATTTTATCCTCACCACCACCAGGAGGCAGCTACTATTCTACAGAGGAGGAAACCTGGACCTACTGTGTAGTGCTAGTGTGAAGATTACCCAAGGAAAGGCATGTGACGAACTCAGCACAGTACCTGGGATAGAATAAATGCTCAATAAATATTAGTCATTGTTATTATGGTCACCATTATTATCTAAAATTAACGGTTCTAGCTCTTCCTCTCAACTTGCTATAGGATCTTAAGTATGTCACTTCTCACCTCCCAGCCTCACCGTTCCAGTCCATCAAATGAGAGGTTTGATGAGATGATCTCTAAAGTCTCCTTTAGCTCTAGGGTATTAGCAGTCACTGATCTTGTTTTCTTTCTTTCTTTCTTTCTTTTTTTTTTGAGGTGGGGTCTCACTCTGTCACCCAGGCTGGAGTGCAGTGGTGCGATCTTGGCTCACTGCAATCTCTTCCTCCCTGGCTCAAGTGATCCTCCCAACTTAGTCTCCCGAGTAGCTGGGACCACAGGTGTGCACCACCACACCTGGCTGATTTTTTGCATTTTTGGTAGAGACAGGGTTTCATCATGTTTGCCCAGGCTGGTCTTGAACTCCCGAGGTCATCCACCCATCTCGGCTTCCCAAAGCGCTGAAGTTACAGGCATAAAGCACCACACCCAGCCTCTCTGATCTTTAAAAAAAAATTTTTCAATAAATCCAAGTCATCGGATGCTGCATTGATAGGTGTTTAGAAACACTTAAATCTGACGTTAAAACCCCCCTTTTTAAAAAAGGTTCATTCCCTTCTGCCTATTCATTGTACCTATATGACTATATCTAAGGAAAGGATGAGAGATCTGCACAGAGGTTTACACTCCAGGATGTTCACGGTTTACAGCCACTCCAGATTAGAGACAGCCTGAATATCCAGCAATGAGGATCTGTCGAGCAAATTTTGACACAGCAGCTCAACAGATTATTGGGCAATCATTCAAAAAGTATGCTTTCAGTCACCACTCGATGACATGGGGAAATATTCCACAAGTAAGGTCAAGTTAAACAACCAAGATACAAAACTTCATGTGCAATGTGACCCCAAATTTATACTACTAGAAAAAAACAAGGATCTATACTGAAATATGAATGAAAATTATCTCCAAATAATGGAGGTGATATACATACATACATATATATGTGTGTGTGTGTATATATATATATATATATACACATATATATATAATTTTCTTTCTTTTTTTTGGCAACAGGGTCTTGCTCTGTCACCCAGGCTGGAGTGCAGTGGTGCAATCATAGCTCACAGCACCCTCAAACTACACTTAGGCTCAAACTATCCTCTCGTCTCAGCCTCTTGAGTAGTTAGGACTTCAGGCGCATGCCACCACACCTGGCTAATTTTCAATTTTTCTGTACAGATGGGGTCTCACTATGTTGCCCAGGCTGGTTTCAAACTTCTGGCCTCAAGAGATCCTCCCACCTTGGCCTCCCAACGTGCTGGAATTACAGGCATGAGCCACCATAACTGGTCCAGAGTAGGTGATTTTTTAAAAACTAAAATCTACTAAGTGGGAATGCATTCCTTTTATTCCATACCTTTTATGATGTATCTCTGCCTCCCTATTTTTACGTATTTTAATGAGCATCTCTTTTTTTTTTTTTTTTCCTTTTTGAGATGGAGTCTCGCCCTGTTGCCAGGCTGGATTACAATGGCACCATCTCAGCTCACTGCAACCTCCACCTCCAGGGTTCAAGCAATTCTCCTGCCTCAGCCTCCAGAGTAGCTGGGACTACAGGCAGGTGCCACCATGCCCAGCTAATCTTCTTGTTTTTAGTAGAGATGGGGTTTCACCATGCTGGCCAGAATGGTCTCGATCTCTTGACCTCGTGACCCACCCACCTCCCAAAGTGCTAGGATTACAGGTGAGAGCTGCCGCTCCCGGCCCATCTCTTTTCTTTTGATTACACATTCCCTTGTCTGTGTGAAGGGCCTGCCTGTTTCTGCCAGTGACAGGCATACAGACCCCATGTATATCTGTTAGCCAATGCAGAGCACTGTGTAACTTTCTTGTTAGGAAAATACAAATTCCCAAACCCCAAAAAAGCCCTTGCCTTGTAGGAGAAGGAAGTCTCGCTCAGGGCGCTGGCGCTACTTGTGGGAGGCAGCTGCTGCAGCTGCAGGGCTGCGCTGTGGGCTCCGTCCATGGTGGTCTAGTGGTGCATCCCACTGGGGCTGGCTCAGGAGGTGGAGCTGCTGCTAGGCGGGGTCCAGGCCAGATGCCATCTCTCCTCGTGGTGTTCACCTCCCTCCAGCAGCCATCACTTCCTCATGCCAAAAGAATGCTTCAAGGCTCTTTTGGCTGATTTACAGCCTTCTCCTCAGCTTCACTCAGAGAAGTGCCAATCTCCGTGGCTCTCCCAGCAGACAGAGAGGGGCGTGTTTTCCAGTTCTTGCGGTGCTCTAGGGTGGTGGAGAGGAACATTAAAAATGCATGGACAAGGAAACACTGAGCCCAGCTTTGTTACCTGAGAATACCATTCAGATAAAACATAACCGGCCATGACAAGTGAGTCCATTAAAAAAATTCTTCAAAATTCAATTCTAGCTGTTAAAAACAAGTTCTATCATGCCTTTGTCCTCCCCTTAATACAAACCTGACTCATCTATCTCAAAAGCTTCCTCTCTGGCTCTTAAATGTCCCCTTTCCTCCTCCACTCTGCTTCCTTCCTCCTATCGCACCCAACTTAAATCCTCCCTTTTTCCATAGCTCTTGAGCACAGTAAGTAGAATACTAACTTCTCCAGTTCTCAAAAAAAAAAAAAAAATTCTACTACCACAAAAAGGGAACATTTAAGTTTCAACTTGGGAAGAAAAGAATCAGAAGAAAAGCTACCTCCATGGAAGACAGAAGAACTGGCCTACTACCGAGGGTCAGCCTGACACAGGTGAGGAAACACTGGTCTTGGAGGTGGAAAGTTACCTGTGTGACCAGGTAACTTTGCCTCTCAGAGATTCAGTTGCCTCCTCTGTAAAGTGGGGGTAATAACATGGCCTCAAATAAACCCAGCAATGATGATAATCCCTGCTAATTTCATTGGACTTATATTTTCAGTGCTTCCCAAACTGTTCCCTTTTTTGGAGACAGAATCTCACTCTGTCATCTAGGCTGGAGTGCAGTGGCACAAACATAGCCTCCACTTGCTGGGCTCAAGAGATCCTCCCTCAGCCTCCCAAGTAGCTGGGACCTCAGACGTGTGCCACAAGGCCTGGCTAATTTTTTTTGTAGAGACAGGGTTTTGCTTGAACTCTTGGGCTCAAGCAATCCACTTGCCTCAGCCTCCCAAAGTGCTGGGATTACAGGTGTGTGCCACTTCTCAAACTTTTCTACCAAACAGAGAAGAGAAAGTATACTCCTAGTGTCCTAGGAGGCATGGCCAAAATCCTACTTAAAAGTGTTAGGGGTTTCTTTGAGGACTTTTTATACATTTTTAAAAAATGTATTCTACTGCATAGTCTATATTTATTTTAATAGAAAAATGTTTTAAATTGCTTTTGATGTGCCATGTGCTACCCGTTTTACTTTTGCCAGGTTATTTAACTTTTCAGCCAGTTTCTCCAGCTGTGAAATATAGATAATAATGTTCCCACCCCACATGGCAGTCTTGAGAATTTGATGAAATTATACATGTAAAATGCAGGCATAGCAAATGGTCCATGAATGTGAGCTGCTGTTAGGATTAATTTTATTCTCCCATGTTTAATTATTTATTTTGCCCACTCTTTTCTCTCTCATGCATTCATCCAACAAATATTTACTGAGGGCTCACCGTGAGCTAAACAATTTCTGCCACTCCCTGAGGCTTCAGAGAGCTGCCTCCTGTGTATCCTGTAGCTGCCAGTTCCTTCTGCTATCCGGCCCTAGGTTCAGGAATTCTGGTTCATGGTGTGAATAGCACATACATATGTGATGAGGCGAACACCATGTCCAGCACTAGGAAACAACAGCTGCAGGTTTTGCACAGGGACAGCTACAGAAACCATTTGGCTTGGTTTCACTGTCAAAGGGCCTCAGGATGAAATCATTGCTACTACCTGCAGACGAGGTTATGTATCCAGTATACAGACATGAGATGTAAGCATTCACCGTGTAACTTTATCAGGTAATTCACACCCCATAGCTAGACCTCCCAGCCTGTAAAACCCTATGAATATGTGTTTCCAATCTTGTGGAAAGCATAACTATTCACTATACTTTCAGGTACATGTGAAAAGCATTATTGTGTTAAATGTCTGTAACAATGTTTTAGCATTTGTAATAACCATAAGAGCCTTAAGAGTGGCTCAGGGCTTTCTACCTCTGAGAGGCCCCGAGAAGCATTCGACCATGAAGCAGTCATGAAATTGAGGAGCACACACTCCAGTGAGGTGTCTGCGGAATACCCTGTTCAGTTGCTCCCAGCTGAGATCTAGCCCAGAGCCTGACAGTGACTTGTATACATACCAACCGACTCACTAAATGCAGGCCAGTTAAGCACCACGTGCGCTGTGGCCCCTTCACAGTCAAGAATGCCTTTCTAAGGCCTAATCAACCGCAACTCCAGAGCTCCAACAAGCAGATATACACAGCCTCACCTACAGGAGGTCAGAGAAAGCCAACAGCCCTTAGCAACATGTCAGTCAAGGGAGTGGTGGGAACCCAGGCCTCTTAACATCCTTTAGACTAGTTAGTTTGCCCAAGTGCTTTTCTGGTTTTGCTTTTGTTTGTGGTGGTTGGCATTGCTGTGGTTTAATTTTTTCTTCTAAAAAGCAGCTTCCCTCTCTGCCTCAGGAACTCCCAGGCCTCTGAGGCATTGCCTGCAAAGATAGAAGGCTCTCCCTCAGCTGGGTGGGAGTCCGGACTGAAAGCCTGGAGGAACCCTTTGCAAGCTGTACTCCCTTATAAGACACATAATCTTTGCCTGGTGACTCTCTTTTCCTGATTTTGAAGCATTTCTCCAGGACCTGCATATGACCCAGAGGCAAGCAGTCACCTCTGCATTGTCAGCCACCCCACAATTAGAGCACGTGGTCACTGACCCAAGAAAGGAATGATAATTCACTAGGTGCTCTGCTTCCATTCCCACCCCGTTTATCTCGTTGACGGATTTCAGCAATCCCACCGAGCACGTTTTACAGACTAGAGAGCTGTGGCTCATGGCCGCTTAGGATAGCGTCAGTATTCGAATTTGCCTCTTTCCGAACAAATCAATAAAACACACTCTTTCCCACCACCTGACGATCTGGGTTCTGGAGGTGAGCGCCAGTTCCCTGCCAAGCTTCCCGTTCCTGGACTTTGGCTCACGAGAAGGTTACATTCTTCTGTCCCCTCCCATTGAGCTGGAAACTCTACAACTCGAGGAGACAGCACCTCTGTTCCAGAACCGGGCTTAGACCAAGAACGCCTCCCCTCATCCCACCTGCTAACTCCACCATCTGCTGCCGCCAGGAAGTCCGAGCCGTTCGGCACGAAGAGGAGAAATTCTGGCAAAGTTACTCCATGTTACTTCCTGCTTTGGTAGAGCCTGGCATCACCTTTAGTAAGGTAGCCCATGCCCCTGTTCTTCTTAGCCTCGATACAAAACTGCAAAGAACATTCTGAGGCAACGGGACCCAGGTTGGCGAGGCTGGTGACAGCAACAAGGAAGGGTATGTATACTAGGGGACATTAGGTGACTTCGCTCTTTCCAGAAAAAACGAAGGTTAAATTCAATTCCCCTTCCTCCCAGTGTTAATCACTACTCACCGGCGGCGTCTCCTCTAAGGCCCACCTATCAAAACCTTCTGAGAAATGACTTGGACTCCGTGCAACCCGGAGGCACAGCCTCCTTCATCCCTTCCCAATTCAGAGCTGCCAAGATGCTGCAGTGTTTTGCTTTCAGAGGTCGCGATTTGATTTGCCAGGCTGCCTGCCAGTCAGAAATTGACAGCCATTTCGCGCAGGCGAGTGGCTGCGAGGACGGGGGGGTGGGCGGGACAGCCCCCGGCAATTGGCTGCGCCGCAAAGCTTGCTTGAAGGATAGGGGAGCAACCTGGGTCTAGAGTTTGGCGCTCACCTGGAGCGGGGACCCCCTAGCGGCCACAGGAAGAATGTTGCGGCGACTCGCCTGCCCCCTCTCCCGCTGTCCTAGAAAGCTCAGGTGATTGCTCGCCTCCACCTGCCCGGCAGGCGGGCCTGGTTTTAGCAGCCTACCAGGTGTCCTCCCTTCTTACCCCTATAGCCACCTTCTGGGCTTTGCTCCTGCTGTTCCCCTACCCGACGCTCTCATCAACTATTCAAATCTAAAACGTCCTTGAAGACCCAGCGCTCCCCAAAGCCCTCGCGAGACTTGGGGCCAAACATATCTCTACTTTCCTGCCCTCCTGGAACACCTGTTGGATACCAAGTCTCCCAGCAATACTGAAGGTCCTGAACCGAGCCTAGCGCTTGGTTGTTTCTATAATGTACATAATTATCACAGCTATGATAATTAACATGCGCATGGAGTTTTACAGATGACAAGCTTCTCATCGCTCACACGTTGTCATATACACGCATTTGCTTTCAGATCGTCACAGCCATGAGTGAGACATGAAGCCCGTTTACATACGAAGAAATGTCATTTGGGCCTAGACATCAACAATGAGAAAGAGGCAGTTCTGGTCTCAGATCGCGGGGCAGAGAAAGCTCCTTGGGAACCCAAGACAGGAACAAGCTGGTGCATTGTAGAAACTGCCCGAAGGCCAGCAGGGCTGTTGAGAGAGTTTTCTGGGGGCGTGGTTGGGGCTGCGATCTGAGGAACGGGCCAGGGACAGTTTATAAATAATATATTTGGGGCCCGGCGCAGTGGCTCATGCCTGTAATCTCAGGACTCTGGGAGGCCGGGAGGATCACTTAATCCCAAGAGTTTGAGACCAGCCTGGACAACATAGTGGGAACCCATCTCCACAAGAAAAAATTAAAAATTAGCCAGGCCTGGCGGCGAGCGCCTGTGGTCCCAGCTACTCAGGAGGTTGAGGCGGGAGGATCGCTTGAACCCGGGAAGCCTGGGCAACAGAGCAAGACCCCGTCAAACAAAAACAAAAACAAAAAAACTCGGATTTCACCCTACATTTAAAGGGGAGCCATTGGAGGACTTTAAGCAGGGGAGTGACAAGGTCGCTGTGACCACCCTGCCCTGAAGCATGTGAAGAGGGTCTCCTGGAATACCAAATGGCTGCCCTTGTATAGTCGCCCATGTCAATCTTTTTTTTTTTTTTTTTTGTGCTATTAGAAACAGGGCTTGGGGCCGCGTGTGGTTTCTCATGCCTGTAATCCCAACACTTTAGAAGGCCGAGGCGGGTGGATCACCTGAGGTCAGCAGTTTGAGACCAGCTGGCCAACATGGTGACACCCTGTCTCTACCAAAAATACAAAAAAATTAGCCTGGCGTGGTGGCGAGAGCCAGTAATCCCAGTTACTCAGGAGGCTGAGGCAAGAGCATCGCTTGAACCTGGAGGGCGGAGGTTGCAGTGAGCCAAGATTGCGCCACTGCACTCCAGCCTGGGCGATAAAGCGAGACTCTGTCTCAAAAAAAAAAAGAAACTGGGTTTGGATGAATGTTAATTCTCTTAGGTATATTCCCTGAAGCAGGATTTTTGAGTGAGCAAAATTCTAAGGCTTTTGGTTTATCACAAGATTTTTGAGGCATGGCCTAGATAAATCTCTTATTAGTTCCCCACCCCGCCACAGGTCCGGATGTAATTAACCTAAACCCTAAAATTCGGCCGGCTTCTCTGCGGACTTTGAAACGCCTCTAATGATTGGTCAATAACTTTTCACGTTAAAGAAACAGAGGATGCCATTGGCTAGAGTTACCTCCGGGACGGCGGAAGGTGGACTTGCGAATGTTAGGCCTGTGGTTGCCATAGCGACCGGGAGGTTGGGCTGGCCAGATTCAGCCGCCGGGACCGGACCAGGTAGGAGGTAGTTTCGGCGGGGGGACAGTTTCTTGAGGTCGTGGGGAAGAGGACACGGCGCACCATGTCCTCCGCGTGGGACTCCCACGGAGATCCCCCGGCCTCCGGGTTTTTGCGTAATTCCACGGAGATCCCCCGGCCTCCGGGTTTTTGCGTAATTCCAGGGCCGAGCTAGGTGGAGCCCCGAGGGCGGGAAGAAGCCACCATGGTAGTTGCGCCTGCTTCGGGGCGTGTCCTCGGTGGTTCCACCCGAAAAGTGGTGACAGCTGGGGCTTGCCTGCTCCACCGACCTCCTGCGAGAGGCGTGGGCGTCCGACCCTTCTGGCTCAGCCTCCGCGAGTGCGCAAAAGTTGGGAGGCTTCAGTGCCTGGCAGTGGGTGGACGCCAAAGACCTGATCTCTACTCATAGGTCCCCCTTTGGCGGACCTGTCTTTGGCGTCCACCCACTGCCAGGCACTGAAGCCTCCCAACTTTTGCGCACTCGCGGAGGCTGAGCCAGAAGGGTCGGACGCCCACGCCTCTCGCAGGAGGTCGGTGGAGCAGGCAAGCCCCAGCTGTCACCACTTTTCGGGTGGAACCACCGAGGACACGCCCCGAAGCAGGCGCAACTACCATGGTGGCTTCTTCCCGCCCTCGGGGCTCCACCTAGCTCGGCCCTGGAATTCCACAAGCACCCCCAGCTCGGGGGGGGTGTCCCCCAGCAAACGACTTCCCTGCTCTGGGCCTCGATTTATCCATCTGTAAAATAAAAGGGTGAGATTGGAACCTGGTGGTTACTAGCGCGCCGCTAAATTTCCTTCCAGCTCCCTGACACACTTTCTCAGCCAACGAAGACTATCGAATGGGTTATTTACCTGAGAGTGCTTTGAAAAAGTGTAAACTGCTTTCAAGATGCTTATAACTGAGTAGATAAAAATCCCTACGGTTGAAACTACTCAGGACATCCAAAAAAATTCCATCTAAAGTATACATAGTTTAGTACATGTTTGTATACCCTGTACAGTAACATGTATAATGTAAACTATGTGATAATACTTAGCATATATAACTGTTTTAAAAACATAAAAGATGATAAAATGAAACTGTGCCTATAGTTGTGACCATGTGAGCTGTCCTTATGGAATCTAACGCCTGCAGGAAAGATATTATGAGCACATCTATACACACAATTGCCAAAAAGGGTCTACTTCTAGTATTCATTCATTCATTCATTCCACAAATATTTATGGAGAAAATACTATTTTTAAAAAGTCTCATTACTATTATTATTATTTTTGTACAGACAGGACCTCACTATGTTGCCCAGGCTAGCCTTGAACTCCTGTCTCAAGCCATCCTTCCCCCTCAGCCTCTCGAAGTGCTGGGATTACAGGTGTGAGCCACCATGCCCAGCCAATGGAGCAAATACTATATGCCAGGAAATAGACTGAAGATTCAGAGATGAACTTTCTTTTGGGGAAGATCATAAATAAAGTAATAAACATACAATATAATGTTGGGTAGTGAAAAGTGCTTTGAAAAAGCAGAGTAAGGGGCTAGAGAGAGATTGGTTAGTGCTTCTTAGGAGAGGGTGGTCAGGGAAGTCATCCCTAAGAAGGTTTGAACAGAGAGTCTCATGAATTTGGCGACAGGACCGCAGGATGATGCCCCGGTACGGTGAAGAAAGGAGCTCCCCGTGCAACACGGAGGTATATGGCAAAAGCCAAGGAAGTCCCATGTGGAGAAGAAGATTAGTCTTTAGGTGGTGAGGCATGACAACTGCCTTCAAATTCTTACAGACTAGTCATATAGAACAGTGGCTTTCAAACAGTTTGACTGTGACTCATGGTAAATGCATTTTATATTGTGATCCAGTGCGCACACACGCATATGACAAACTAAAACTTCACAAAAGACTACAGACTCTGACTTGCATTTTGAAAATCACCAATGTGGAAGAGAGATGAGACTTATTTTGAGTTGATTCCAAGGGTGGGAATCAGGACAGGTAGAAAAAAAAAAACAGAGAATCAGCTTTGATTCAGGAAGGAACTTTCTAGCAATTAGAACTGCCCAACAGTGAACTTCCCCCAGGAGTTTTTAAACTGTGTTCTGATGAAACCTAGCATTCTGTGAATATTCAAGAGAGTCAAATATTTGCCCCCCACCCAGCCATCCCTTATTTGCTTCATATTTTGAAAACTGTATATAATATTCTAACTTCAGAAACCCAACCAGGTCAGGCACTGTGGCTCACTGTAATCCCAGTGCTTTGGGAAGCTGAGGTGAGAAGATCACTCAAGGCTAGGATTTCGAGACCAGCCTGGGCAGCACAGTGAGAAATTGTCTCTACGAAAAATTTTAAAACTAGCCAGGTGTGGTGGCAGGTGTCTGTAGTCTTCCAGCTACTCTGGAGGCTGCGGTGGGAGGATCACTTGAGCCCAGGAGTTTGAGATTGCAGTAAGCTATGATTGCATCACTGCACTCTAGCAACTGGACGACACAGCAAGATCCTATTTCTAAAAATAATAACAGCAAACCAATCATACCCACTTGGGTAGTAAACGTCAAAATTTAGCAAGTTAATATTTAGTGTGTGCTGCCTGAGAGATTATTAGAGGTTAAGGAGTGAGTAGAAATCAGACTTCCTGAGTTCAAAGCCTGATTCCACCTTTCTTCTAATGTGGCCTTGGGCAAGTCACTTAATCCCCCACCAAACTTCAGTTTTCTCATCTGTGAAAAATGGGTATTATACCTCACTGGATTGTTGTAAAAATTGCACGAGGTATTCCATGGAAGACATTTAGGACTGTACAGGCTCAATAAATGATAGCTATTATTTTAAGTTGTTAATTTGATATCCCTGTGCATATATTAAAACCCTACATTAATACAAGCCTGCTGCAGGACAGGCAGTATTAACCACTTCATATGGATCAGTCTGAGAGGAAGGTACTGTTATCACTCCCAGTTTATGGAGGAGGAAATGGGCTCAGAAGGTTAAGTGACTCATCCAGAATCAGAGCTAAGTGGCAGAGCATAATCTTGAACTCAGGACTGGATACTCTGGACTGCTGCACTGGCCCCCACCTAGGAATTGCTTAAACATATGTTGTTGATTCAGAAGGTGGTATATCTTCACTGCTCTTTCTTAGATTCTAGGCCCATGCCATCCTGTCATGAACAGTTATACAAGCAAGTGGACCAGTGAGGCACATTTGGGCAGTGCTCTGCTCACGTCTGGCCTGCACCTGCTCTCATCCTGCCTTCACAGGTATGCAGTGAGAAGACTGGAATAGTGTAGTCTTTTGGTGGTAGGATTGGGGATTGTTTTTTATTTGTCTGTTTGTTTGTTTTGAGATGGAGTCTCACTCTGTTGCCCAGGCTGGAGTGCGGTGGTGCGGTGTTGGCTCACTGCGACCTTCACCTCCTGGGTTCAAGCGATTCTCCTGCCTCAGCCTCCTGAGTAGCTGGGACTACAGGCGCACGCCACCATGTCTGGCTAATTTTTGTATTTTTGGTAGACACGGGGTTTCACCGTGTTAGCCAGGATGGTCTCGATCTCCTGACCTCATGATCCACCCGCCTCGGCCTCCCAAAGTGCTGGCATTACAGGTGTGAGCTGCCGCGCCCAGCCATGGATTGGGGATTGTTTAAAATTTTTTTGTAGCTTATCATATTTTCTTAAATGTTGACAGTGTACATACATTATTATTACAGTAGTCCTCCTTTATTCAAGGGGTATATGTTCCAAGACTGCCAGTAGATGCCAGTGAAACAATGGATAATACCCAAACTGATTACTGTCAATCAGACTATTTCCGTTCATATCTTCCACTCACAAATTTAATGCTCTTTCCATCTTGAGTAAGCACTTATCATGCTCTGTGGCTACTTACAGTCTGAGGTGAAGCACCAAAACTAGCACCAATTTTTTTCCCCTTTGAAATTTCATGGATAAAAGTTTTGTTCTTACTGTAGATCTTAGCAGCCTCAGAATACAGTTTTTTCTTGCCTTATTAAGTCAAGAACTTTCACCTTTTCACTTAAAGGAGGCACTTTACAGCTTCTCTTTGACATGTCCAAAGTGCTGGCGTCAGTACTCTTGTGCTTTGGGGCCATTATTAAGTAAAGTAAGAGTTACTTGAACACAAGCACTGAGACAACGTGTCAGTGGATCTGACAATCGTGATGGCTACTAAGTGACTAATGGTGGAGTAGCAAATACAGCTTGAATGTGCTGGACAAGGATGATTCACATCCCAGGTGGGGTGGAGTCAGACGATACGAGATTTCATCACATGCCTCAGAATGGTGCATAAATTAAAGCTGATGAATTATTTATTTCTGGAATTTTCCATTTAGTATTTTCAAACCACAATTGACCATGGGTAACTGAAACTGGAAAATGAAGCTACAGACAAGGTGGACTACTGTATAACAGGAAGCTTACTATTTTTCTAATCACTCATAATTCAGGAACACTAATGCATTTTTTAATAACAGCTTTATTAAAGCTAGGGCAGTAGATGGTTCTTACTAAAATGGTATAGCATTGAGGAGTGGTAAATGAATAGTGGCTGCTTTGGTTATTTTTTGAGACAGGGTCTCACTTTGTCACCCAAGCTGAAGAGCAGTGGCACGAACGTAGCTCACTGCAGCCTTGACCTCTTGGGCTCAAGTGATCCTCCTGCCCCAGCCCCTAAGGTAGCTGGGACTACAGGCGCATGCCACCATGCCTGGTTAATTATTATATTTTTTGTGGAGACAGAGTTTCACCATGTTGCCCAGGCTGGTCATGAGCTCAAGCTATCCCCCAACCTCGGCCTCCCAAAGTGCTGGGATTACAGGAGTGACCCAGCGCACCCAGCCCTAGGGGCTGCTTTTATAGACACTAAAAGACCTTGTTAAGCTGGATTGGTGATTGTACTTTGATCATTATTGATTTGTTTCTGTTGTTTTGAATCTCTTAATTTCTTGAAGAATGTTGTCAATAATTCTATTAAATATCAAATTTTTGGTATAGATTGTCCACCAAAAAAAGTTGAGAATTGCTGCTGTGAGGATTACAGAATAAAGTAAGGAAAAATACTGTGGGGAAAAGGACTAGTAGAGCATCAAATCATTTATTCAGTCCTTTACTCATTAGTATATGTAAATGGTATAAGTTCCTTAGGGAAAAAAATGGGCAAAATGAAACCCAAGTCTGCTAATTGCTATGGAAATTACATTGTGCCTTTGCTATTAACAACTAAAAAGTAGTTAAATACGTTAAACAACTCACAATGGACAACAGGCAGTTATAATAATCCCTGAAGGAAGAAAAACAAGGTGAGTCCAACAATTGCCCCCATTTAGTACTGGGGTCAGTTTTTAGGTCATATTGTAGGAAATCCAAATGAATTCTAGATTTCTGAGTTGAGAAGATAAAAATAAGAATTCAGAGAGGCCAAAAAGGCTAGAATTTATAGGGAGACCCCTAAAGGAAGGAGCTGCACCAAAAATGTTCAGAAACCTGAAAGAGAGGTCTCCTTACGTTTTTGGCTGAGCAGTAATCTGCACATGCATGAGAAGAAACTAAGATTGGGGAAGTACCCACCAAAAGACCATAGGCTGAACAATTTCTGGGGCTTAAACAGATCTGGGAATATTTCATGTTACCATAAACCAGAATGGAGAGACATGGTATTAGATAGGAATTGGGTAGAGTTCACAGAAAGGTTATGCCTTAGTAGTGGGGATAAATTATTCCCAGAGTAAAAGCTGCTCTGGACTTGCCGTAACACAGTTTGAAAGCTTGAAAGGGTCAGATGGATCTACAAGTTACTGAAAAGTGTTCCACATCCTTTACAGGAATATATAAAAACCCAGCACTCAGCAATGTAAAATTCAAAATGTCCAATATCTAATACAAAATTACCAGACATGAAAAGATACAGGAAATTATGACTCATATCTGAGAGGAAAATCAACCATAGGAACAGACTTAAAAATGACAGATTATATAATTAGTATAAAGAAACTTTAAAGCAGCTGTTATGAATTTTACAAATATGCCCAAGGATGTAAAGGAAACTGAATACAATAAGGCTAGAAATGGAAGACATAGAAAAAGAGCCCAAATGTAACCTCTAGAAAGAAAAAATACAATATTTGAAATAAGAATACAATAGATGGGATTTGCAGCTGAGTAGAGACTTCAGAAGATCAGTGAACTTGGCTGGGCGCGGTGGCTCATGCTTATAATCCCAGCACTTTGGGAGGCTGAGGCAGGTAGATCACAAGCTCAGGAGTTCAAGACCAACCTGGCCAAGATGGTGAAGCCCTGTCTCTGCTAAAAATACAAAAATTAGCCAGGCATGGTGGCAGGCACTTGTACCCAGATACTCGGGAGGCTGACACAGAGAATTGCTTGAAGCTAGGAGGCAGAGGTTGCAGTGAGCCAAGACTGCACCACTGCAATCCAGTCTGGGTGACGGAGCGAGACTCCATAAAAAAAAAAAAAAAAAAAAATCAGTGAACTTGAAGACATGACAATATAGACTACCCAAATGAAGGGCAGAGAGAAAAGAGACTAAATAATATAAATGTAGCCCCAGGAAAGAAGGGAGCAGAGGTAGAAAAAATATTTGAAAAAATAATGACTGAATATTTTCCAAATTTGATGAAAACTCTAGCCAGCAGATTTAAAAAGTTCATTAAAGAGGGCCGGGCGCGGTGGCTCAAGCCTGTAATCCCAGCACTTTGGGAGGCCGAGACGGGCGGATCACGAGGTCAGGAGATCGAGACCATCCTGGCTAATACGGTGAAACCCCATCTCTACTAAAAAATACAAAAAACTAGCCGAGCGACGAGGCGGGCGCCTGTAGTCCCAGCTACTCGGGAGGCTGAGACAGGAGAATGGCGTGAACCCGGGAGGCGGAGCTTGCAGTGAGCTGAGAGCCGGCCACTGCATTCCAGCCTGGGCGGCAGAGCAAGACTCCGTCTCAAAAAAAAAAAAAAAAAAAAAAAAAAGTTCATTAAAACCAAACCCAAACATTAAAGACATAAAGAAAATTATGCCAAGGTACCATGAAAATAAAACTGCTGAGAGGCACATAGAGTTGTCAAATTAATAGAAATAGAAAATACAATAGCGGTTGCAAGGGGTTGCAGGGAAAAAGGAATGGGGAAATACCGAGGAAACACCATATTGTAGGAAATACTGGGGAAGTACCATATTAGTTAATGGGTATAGCGTTTCAGTTTTTCAAAATGAAAAGATTTACAGAGACGGATAGTGGTGATGGTTGCACAACATTATAAATTTGAATTCCACTGAGCTGTACAGTTAGAAATGCTTGAGATGATGGCCGGGCGCGGTGGCTCAAGCCTGTAATCCCAGCACTTTGGGAGGCCGAGATGGGTGGATCACAGGGTCAGGAGATCGAGACCATCCTGGCTAACACGGTGAAACCCTGTCTCTACTAAAAAATGCAAAAAACTAGCCAGGCGAGGTGGCGGGCGCCTGTAGTCCCAGCTACTCGGGAGGCTGAGGCAGGAGAATGGCGTAAACCCGGGAGGCGGAGCTTGCAGTGAGCTGAGATCTGGCCACTGCACTCCAGTCTGGGCGACAGAGCGAGACTCCGTCTCAAAAAAAAAAAAAAAAAAAAAGAAATGCTTGAGATGGCAAATTTTTATGTTATATGTGTTTTACCATAATAAAAAATTGGGAAAAATCAAATTGCTGAATGAAAGTAATACACAGAAAAGCTTAAAATTAGATGGATAAAAAAAGAATTATTACTTACAGAGGAATCAAAATAAGAATTACAGTGGACTTCTCATCAGAAACTATGCATGTCAGAAGACAATGGAATAATGTAAAAGTTCTTGGGAGAGGTAGGAAGACAAAAAAAAAAACTATGAACCCATAATTCTATACCCAGTGAGAATAACTTTCAAAAATAAAAGAAAAATAAAGACCATTTCAGACAGACACAAACCTAGAGAATGCATTATCAGAAGACCTGCACTACATGAAAAGTTAAAAGAATTTCTGTAGATAGAAGGACTATGACACTAGAAAGAATCTTGAATTTACACAAAGAATTGAAAAGCACTGGAGGCCAGGCGCGGTGGCTCACGCCTGTAATCCCAGCACTTTGGGAGGCTGAGGCGGGCAGATCACAAGGTCAGGAGATCAAGACCATCCTGGCTAACAGGGTGAAACCCCATCTCTACTAAAAATACAAAAAAGCCGGGCTTGGTGGCGGGGGCCTGTAGTCCCAGCTACTTGGGAGGCTGAGGCAGGAGAATGGCGTGAACCCAGGAGGCGGAGCTTGCAGTGAGCCGAGATCGCGCCACTGCACTCCAGCCTGGGCAACACAGCGAGGCTCCGTCTGAAAAAAAAAAAGAAAAGCACTGGAAATGATAAAGTTAAAATATATTTTTTTCTTATTTTAATTTCTTTAAGAGATAATTGAGTGTTTAAAAACAATATAAAATTAATAATATATGTAGAAGTAAAATGTATACAAAAGTAACAGAAAAGATGGAAGGTAGGAAATGGAAGTGTATTGTAAAGTTCTTACATTATATGTGAAGTAGCGTACTATTATTTGACTGTGATAAAATTAAAGATGTATACTGTAAACCTTAAATCAATCACTATACATAATTATAGCTAATAAGTCAGAAATGAAGATAAAATGGGATCATAAGAAATATGCACTTAATCTCAAAGGATCCAAGAAGAAAGAAACAAGGGCCCATATAACAAGTAGGAAATTGATAGGTTTAAGCCCAACTATCAAGTGCTACATTAAATGTAAAAGTTCTAAACACTCCAATCAAAAGGCAGAGTTTGATTAGATTAAAAACCAGGACCTAAGATATGTTGTCTTTAAAAAACCATCTTTAAATATAAAGACACATTCCTTCCAGCAGAAGTGTGAAGAAAACTCAATAATTAAATATAAAGACACAAGCAGGTTAAAAGTAAAAGGACAGAAAAAATATAGTGTGCTAATAGTAATCAAAAGAAAGCTGGAATGGCCGTGTTAATATCAGAAAAACAGACTTTAGAATAAGGAATATTACCAGGGATAAAGCAGGGTATTTCATAATGATAAAGGGGTCAATTCACCAAAAAGATAAAAATTATAAATATTCATGCACCTGGTAATAATGCTTCAAAATACACAACAACAATCAACAAAGCTTAAAAGAGAAATAAATTCACAATAATATAATATGGGAATTTCAACATTTCTCTCTTAGTATTGATAGAATGAATAAATTGGAAATCAGTAAGGATGTAAAAGACTTGAACAAACTATCAGCCAGTTCTACCTAACTGACATTTATAAAAACCCCCATTCAACAACAAAAGGAAAATTCAAATCAACAACAAAAAGATAACTAGGGAATCCTCCTGACTACTTGGAAATTAAACATCAGACTTCCAAGTAAGCCATGTATAAAAAAGAAATTACAATGAAAAAAAAAAGATATTTTAAACGGAAAGAAAAATGAAAACACAACATGTTAAAATATATGAGATGCCACTAAAATGGTGCTTACAGGAACATTTAAGATATTAGATACATGTATTAAGAAAGAAGGCGGCACTGGGTGCGGTGGCTCATGTCACCTGTAATCCCAGCAATTTGAGAGGCCATGGTGGGCAGTTCACTTGAGGTCAGGAGTTCAAGACCAGCCTGGCAAACATGGTGAAACCCTATCTCTACTAAAAATACAAAAAGTTAGCTGGATGTGGTGGCGAAAGCCTGTATTCCCAGCTACTGGGGAGGCTGAGGTGGGAGAATCACTTGAACCTGGGAGTTGGAGGTTGCAGTGAGCCGAGATTGTGCCATTGTACCCCAGCCTGGGCAACAAGAGTAAAACTCCGTCTCAAAAATAATAATAATAATAATAATAATAATAATAATAAAGGATCTAAATTCAATTATTGAAGCTTCCACCTAAAAAGCTAGAAAGAGAAGAACAAATGAAACCCAATGTAAGCAGGAAGAAAGAAAAGATAATCATAGAGGTCAATGAAATAGAAAATTTAGAAAAACAGTAGAAAAATATCAATAAAACCACATGCTGTTTTCTTTTAAAAAAACCAATACATTGGTAAACTTCTAGCCAGACTTGACAAAAATATGCAAAACACAAATGACCAATATCAGGAATGAAGTAGGGACATTACTACAGAATCTGCAGATATTGAAAGGATGATAAATAACTTTATGCCAGTAAGTTTCATGACAGATGAAATGGAAAAATTTTCTTGAAATATACAAATTACCAAAGCTCAGTTAAGAAGAAATAGATAATCTGAAGAGCCTATATCTATTAAGTTAATGAACTTTGTCATTAAAAATCTTCCCACAAAGAAAACTCCAGGCCCAGACGGCTTCACTTGTAAATTTAAGGAAGAACTAACACCAATTTTATACAAACTGTGCCAGAAATTAAAAGAGAAAAAAAACACCTTCCAACTCGTTTCATGAAGCAAGCATTACCCTGATGCCCAAATCAAAGACATTTTTAAAATGAAAAAGAAAGCTACAGATTAATAGCCCTCGTGAACACAGATGTGAAGGGGTGGCCTGCCCTTCCACACCTGTGGGCGTTTCTCGTTAGGTGGAAGACTTGAGAAAAGAAATGAGACACAGAGACAAAGTATAGAGAAAGAAAAAGTGGGCCCAGGGGACCAGCGCTCAGCATACAGAGGACCTCCACGCTGGCACCAGTCTCTGAGTTCACTTAGTATTTATTGATAATTATCTTTACCATCTTAAAGAAAAGGAAGTGGCAGGATAACAGGATCATTATAGGGAGAAAGTCAGCAGTAAGACATATGAATAAAGTTCTCTGTGACATGAATAAGTTTAAGGAAAAGTGCTGTGCCTTGATATGCTTATGTAAACATTTCCATAAACCTTTTTAGTGCATAAAGAGCAGCATTGCACTAGCAAGTCCCGCCTTTCTCCCTAAGGCGGTTTTCTCCTTTCTCAGTAAACAGAACATACAATCGGGTTTTATACCGAGATGTTCCATTATGGCCCAGGGACGGGCAGGAGACAGATGCTTTTCTCTATCTCAACTGCCAACAACCGCCAAGAGGCCTTCTTTCCTATTATACTAGTCCTCTTCAGCACAGACCCTTCACGGATGTCAGGCTGGGGGACGATCAGGTCTTTCCCTTCCCATGAGGCCATATTTCAGACTATCACATGGGGAGAAACCTTGGACAATGCGTAGCTTTCCTAGGCAGAGGTCCCTGTGACCTTTGGCAGTGTGCGTGTCCCTGGGTACTTGAGATTAAGAGAATGGTGATGACTTTTAACCAGCAAGCTGCCTTCAGGCACTTGTTTAACAAAGCACAGCCTGCACAGCCCAAAATCCTTTAAACCTTGAGTCACCATAGCACATGTCTCTTGCAAGGACAAGGTTGGGGGTAGGTCACAGATTAACAGCATCTCAAATACAGAACAAAATGGAGTCTCTTATGTCTACTTCTTTCTATATAGACACAGTAACAGTCTGATCTTTCTTTCTTTTCCCCACACAGATGCAAAAATCCTTAACAGAATTTTAGCAAATTGAATCCTTCAGTTTATAAAATATATGATAATATCTTATGACCAGGTAGCATTTATTCCAGGAACACTAGGTTGTTTTAACATTTGAAAATCAATCAATGTAATTCAATTAATATATTCACAAAGAACGATTATATGATCATCTCCATAGATGCAGAAAAAGTATTTGATAAAATTGATCACCTATTCCTGTTAAAAACTCTTAGGAAACTAAGATGAGAAGTGATAACAAGGTTTTATTTAAAAAAAACCTACAGTTAACATTGTACTTAATGCCGAAAGACTGAATGCTTTCCCATTCAAGCCAGTAACAAGACAAAGATGTCCACTGTTGTCACTTCTGTTCAACATTGTACTGGATGCCCTAGTCATTGCAATATTACAATAAAAAGAAATAATAGGCATACAAATTAGAAACGAAGAAATAAAACATTTTATTCATATATGACATGATTATATATGTAGAAATTCCTAATTGACAAAAAAGCTACTAGAACTAAAAAAAAAGTTTAGCAAGGTTGCAGGATACAGTATCAATATATAAAAACTACTTAAATTTCTGTACACCAGCAATAAACAGAAATTTAAAAAATTTTAAGACCATTTTTATGACATAAAAATATGAAATACTTAGGAATCAGTTTAAGAAAATATGTGTAATATTTGTACACTGATTAACTGTAAAATATTACTGAGAAATTAAATAATATCTAAATAAATGGAGAGTGTACCATATTAATGGAATATAACACTCAACAAAGTTAAGATGTAAATTCTCCCTCCCTAAATTGTTCTATAGATTCAATGCAATCTCAATGAAAATCCAGGGAGTGTTTTTTTTTTTGTTTTTTTGTTTTTTTGTTTTTTTGTTTTTTTTTAGCAGAAATTGACCTGTAAGTTATATGGTAATTCAAAGGGGCTAGCACAAGAGCTAATATAGTCAAAATAATTTTGAAAAATAAGACAAAGTTGGAACTACCTGATTTTAAAACTTATTCTAAAGCAAGATAGTGTGCTGTTGGTATACGGATGTACACACAGTTCAAAAGAACAGAATAGAGAATCTAGAAATAGCACTATATATATCTAAATAAACACATACACACACAGTAGATTTTTGATTAATGTGCCAAGATGATTCAGTGAAAAAAGGATATTCTTTTTAGCAGATGGTGCTGGATTAATTGAATCTCCAAATGTAATAAAATGAACCTGACCCTTACCTTAATACTGTATACAAAATTTAATTCAAAATGGATCCTAGGCCTAAATGTAAGAGCTAAAACTATAAAACTTCTAAAAGAAAATGTAGGAGAAAATATTTGTGACCTAGGCAAAAATTGCTTAGATCTGACAAAAGAAATCTTAAAACCTTAAAAGAAAATTTTGACAAATTTGATCAAAATTTTAAAATTTGCATTCAAAAGATAATGTTAAGAAAATAAAAAGGCAGACATCAGCTGGGGAGCAAATATTTTCAAAACATATGTGATAAAAGGCTTGTATCCAGAAGGTATTAACTTTTACAACTCAGTAATAACCCAATTAAATCCAATCATTTTTGGTTTGTGTGTGTGTGTGTGTTTTTTTTTTTTTTTTTTTTTTGAGATAGGCTCTTGCTCTGCTGTCCAGTCTGGAGTGCAGTGGCACTATCATGGCTCAGTGCAGCCTTGATTTCCTGGGCTTAAGCAATTCTCCCACCTCAGCCTCCAGAGTAGCTGGGACTACAGGCTGGCTAATTTTTTATTTTTTGTAGAGACGGGGTCTCATTATGTTGCTTACGCTAGTCTCAAACTCCTCACTTCAAGCAATCCTCCTGCTTCAGCCTCCCAAAGTGTGGTGATTACAGGTGTGAGCCACCATGCTTGGCCCCAATTTTTTTATTTTAAAGGCAGAAGATTTGAACACACTTCACTAAAGAAGATAAATAAGCACATGAAAATGACAATGAGATACCACTGTAAAATCACTAGAATGTCTAAAATTAACAAGATTGAGCAAACACATGTTGGTGAGGATGTAGAACAACTGGAACAAAGTACTGATCTATGCAACAATATGGAAGAATTTCAAAAGCATTACACTAAGTGAACAAAGACACAAAAGAATGTCTACTCTATGATTGTACTTATGTGACATTGTAGAAAGGCAACAATTGTGACAGCAGAGCAGTGGTTGCCAGAGCAGTGGTTGGGAGGGTACTGACTGCAAAGGGACACAAGGAGCTTCTCAGCATCATAGATAAATTAATATCTTAATAGTGGGGGTATTTAACTCGACTGTAAACATTTGCCAAAACTTGGAATTGTACAACTAACACTGATTAATTTTATTTGTATATACATTATATCTCAGTAACGCGAAATTTAAATAAAAATAGGCCAGGCGTGGTGGCTCACGCCCGGAATCTTAGCACTTTGGGAGGCAGAGGCAGGCAGATCACCTGAGGTCAGGAGTTTGAGACCAGCCTGGCCAACATAGTATTTTTAGTCTCTACTAAAAATACAAATTACAGGTGGTGGACGCCTGTAATCCCAGCTACTCAGAAGGCTAAGGCAGGAGAATCACTTGAACCTGGGGTGGGGGGTGGCGGAGGTTGCAGTGAGCCAAGATCACGCCATTACACTCCAGCCTGGGTGACAAGAGCGAAACTCTGAATCAAAAAATAAAAATAAAAGCCAAGCCTTTGGTAGTTCTGTCAGCAACATCAACAGTGACTTCTTATGCAGTTCCTACTGCAGGCAGCACAGTGTGCTTGGGGCTTTGGGTCACTGGACTTGGTAGATCTCAGCTGGCACCCATACCATTTCTGTCTACCCTGTAGATAGAACAGAACCCATTTGCAATAATTAACCAATGTGAAATGATCTCTACAAAGGCTGTGTTTTGCTGTTTCAGGTGCTTAGGAGAACATGCAGTAGAGCTTTTCATCAAACAAATGGAATACGTCACAGTATTTTGCTAACATGGACAACTCTGCACAGAAAAATGAACGCACTGGCAAACATCCCAGAGGTGCCATTGAAGTACAGAAAGGTACACATGTCTTTGCAGGGAGGAGATAGCTCCTGACATATGCTTATTTTAGTACATAAGAGCAAATTTGGGGGGAATAGTAAATCCTGGGTTATATCCACAGGGCCATCCTTATAGGCATATCAGATAGATGATTTTAGGCCCTACTGTTTCAAGTGTGATGATTAGGAAGAAACTGTGAGAAGAAAGGATGAGAGAAGAAGGAGGAAGTCTCTTTAAAAATAAAAAACAGGCCGGGCGCGGTGGCTCAAGCCTGTAATCCCAGCACTTTGGGAGGCCGAGGCGGGCGGATCACGAGGTCAGGAGATCGAGACCATCCTGGCTAACACGGTGAAACCCCGTCTCTACTAAAAATACAAAAAACTAGCCGGGCGCGGTGGCGGGCGCCTGTAGTCCCAGCTACTCCGAGGCTGAGGCGGGAGAATGGCGGGAACCCGGGAGGCGGAGCTTGCAGTGAGCCGAGATCGCGCCACTGCACTCCAGCCTGGGCGACACAGCGAGACTCCGTCTCAAAAAAAAATAAAAATAAAAATAAAAAACAAATAAACAAAACCCAGACTTGTTATTTCCATGTATCTGGTAAGAATCTCTATCCTCAAATTTAGATATGTAAGAGATCTTTTTTTATTTCCTAGAACCCAACTTGAGTTATGACTGCAAACCCCCATTCTGCTAGGTTGTTGGAAAGGATAACTCCAGCCATTATCAGCATAAATCCTGTCTCCCTCATGGCTGTTTCAAGTTTGGAACTTTCCCAATAGTTAGTGTAATCTTGGGAGGCTGGGTTGGGGAGGGGAGGAATACTCAGGTCGTTGGTTAACCATCCACATTGGTGAGATCCCCAGTGTCCTAGCTCACGTGCTCCCTTTGGTTTTGCTAGTTTTCTGGCAAACTAGTGTTCTGGTTTGTTAGTGTATTCTGGGCCATACCTGTGGTTTAGGAATTCTTGCTGAGACTGGAAACATCATTTTGAGATCCTCCTAGGCTCTAGTGCTTTTTCTTTCAAGGCTATTATCACCTCCCTGGTGGGCTTCCAGAGTCACTGCTGGTCTCAAATCCAGAGAAATCTCTCTTTCTTCCTCCCATCCTCTGATTTTGCACTCTCTTTTTCTTTTTTTTTTTTTTTTTTTTTTTTTTTTGAGACGGAGTCTTGCTCTGTCGCCCAGGCTGGAGTGCAGTGGCCGGATCTCAGCTCACTGCAAGCTCCGCCTCCCGGGTTCACGCCATTCTCCTGCCTCAGCCTCCCGAGTAGCTGGGGCTACAGGCGCCCGCCACCTTGCCCGGCTAGTTTTTTGTATTTTTAGTAGAGACAGGGGTTTCACCGTGTTAGCCAGGATGGTCTTGATCTCCTGACCTCGTGATCTGCCCGTCTCGGCCTCCCAAAGTGCTGGGATTACAGGCTTGAGCCACCGCGCCCGGCCTCTCTTTTTCTTTAATATTTCTTTAAATTGAAGCATAAGTATATATTCAGGAAAAGTGCACAAATCCTAATTGTATAGCTTAATGAATATTCACAAAGAAGACACCACCTGTGGAATTACTTCTCAGACCAAGACAGAATGTCAGCAGCATCTCAAAGCCCTTGTCCCTTCTCAGATATGATCTCCCCCACAAAAGTAAACACTGCGGTTATCCTGACTTCCCACATCATTAATAACTTTAGTTTGTTTTTGAACGTTGTGTAAATGTGAATCATACAATATGAACTCTTTTCTCTCAGGCTTTTTTCACTTATGTTTCAGAGATTTAACTTCATGTTGTTTTATCTTATATATCAGTAATTTGTTCATTGTATTACTCTTGTTTGAATATACCACAATTTATTTATCTATTCTACTACTGAAGGACTTTTAGGCTGTTTCCAGTTTGGGACTATTATGAATAAAAACTTCTGTAACTATTCTTGTGCTTGTCTTGTGGGACACATGTTTATGTATTTCATGGGTCTATACCCCAGGAGTGGAACCACTGGGTCATAGGGTATGTTTAGGGTAAGCTTAGTTGATATTGCCAAACAGTTTTCCAAAGTAGGTGTGCCAATTTTACCTCCTTACAAGCAATATATGTGAATTCCACCTGCTCCAAATCCTCACCAACATTTTTTTTTTTTTTTTTTTTTTTGAGACGGAGTCTGGCTCTGTCGCCCAGGCTGGAGTGCGGTGGCCGGATCTCAGCTCACTGCAAGCTCCGCCTCCCAGGTTTACGCCATTCTCCTGCCTCCACCTCCCAAGTAGCTGGGACTACAGGCGCCCGCCTCGTCGCCCGGCTAGGTTTTTGTATTCTTTAGTAGAGACGGGGTTTCACCGTATTAGCCAGCATGGTCTCCATCTCCTGACCTTGTGATCCGCCCGTCTCGGCCTCCCAAAGTGCTGGGATTACAGGCTTGAGCCACCGCGCCCGGCCTCCTCACCAACATTTTAAGCTCATAATAGTTTTAATTTGCATTGCCTTAGATCAATGAGATTGAGCACTTCTTCATGTTGACTGGCCTTTTGGATATTCTCTTTGGAGAAGTGACTGTTCAACGTTTTTGCCCATTTTCTTCTGCTGGGTTTTTCTTTCTTTTCTTTCTTTCTTTTTTTAAATATGTTTATAGGAGTTCTTTAAACCGTTCTGTCCTTATTTATAGGGGTTCTTTATTCTAGAAACAAGTCATTTGTTAGCTATAGGTAAATGTCTTCCCCTATCCTGGGACTTTGCTTTCCACTCTCTTAACAATGTGCTAAGAAACGGAAACTCTTGATTTTAATATAGCCCAATTTATCAGTCTCTTTATGTTTAGTGTATATGTCTATTCTATTAATACTTAAGAAATCTTTGCCCATCCCAAGATAGTTTCTTCTAGAAACTCTATTACTTTACCTTTTACATTTGGATCTACAATTCACTTGAAATTGTTTTTGTATGAGGAAGATGCCCAAGTCTGTTGTTTTCCATGTTGACCCAGCACCACTTATTGAAAGGCTGCTCATTCTCTACTACTCTGTATTGCTGTTGCTATCTTTGTCATAAATCAAGTGTCCAGGCATATGCAGCTCTGCTTCTGGATTATTTATTCTGTTCGAATATCATACTGTTCTAGTTACTATAACTTTATAACTCTTTAGTAGCATAAGCCCTTCAACTTTGTGCTTCTTTGTTTATGCTGGCTATTCTTGACCCCAGTGCATTTCCATATAAATTTATTTTACTGTTTTATTTTTAATTTTTATGGATATGTAATAGTTGTACATATTTATGGTGCACATGTGATATTTTGATACAAGCATACAATGTGTAATGATCAAATCAGGGTAGCTATAAAAATTTTATAATCAGCTTATTAATGTCTTAAAAAAATCTCTACTCTCATTCTAATTTGGATTACATTGATTCTATAAATCAATTTAAGGATAATTTACATCTTTACAATAAATATTAACGTATCTAATCCATGTATAGATCCTTTTAAGTTACCTTAAATTGTTCTCAGTGTTTTAGAGTTTTCTATGTAGAAGTCTTACATATCTTCATTATATCTATTCTAGGCATTTGATTTTTATGCTGTTATAAATGGTAATTTTAAATTTTATTTTAAATTGTTTGTTGCTGGTGTACAAAAATATTAATTGATTTTTGTATATTGACCTTGATTCTGGCGACCTCACTAAATCCAACTATTACCTCTTATAGGGTATCCATAGATTCTTTTGCAATTTCCCCATATTCAGTCTTGTCATCTGTGAAAATGACAACTTGATTTCTTCCTTTCTCATCCATATATTTTATATTTTATGTATTTTTAATATATTTTATGTAGGCATTTGTATTGGCTAGAGACCTTCAGTACAGTGCTGAATAGAAGGATGATAGCAGTTGTACTAGTTTCACTCCCTATCTCGAGGGAGAACTTTTAATATTTCACAATTTGGTATCATGTTTGCTATAGGCTTTTGTTATAGACACCTTTTATCAGATTAACAAAGTTTGCTCCTATTCCTAGTTTGCTAGTTTTTCTTTTAATCATCAAAGGATATTAGATTTTATGAAAAGCTTTTTCTGTATCGACTGAACAGTTACTTCACCAAAAAAAAAAGATATACAGAGGGAAAATAGCATATGAAGGAATGTTCAGCATCATTAGTCATTAGGGAAATGCAAATTAAAACCACAATGAGATACCATTACATACCTAATTGGATGCCTGAGATTAAAAAGACTTCCCATTGCTGATGAGAATGTGAAGTCATGGAAATTTTCATACACTAATAGTGGGGATGTACGAAAGTACAATGACTATGAAAAATAGTTTGGCAGTTTTTTAAAAAGTTAAACATCTGATCTAGTCATTCCACTCCTAGGCATTTACCCCACAAAATGAAAGTTTATCTCCATTTAAAGACTTGTAGATAAAATACTCATAGCAGTTTTATTTGTAATACCCCAAAACTGGCGACAACTCAAATTTACATCACCAACGAATAAACATCATGTTTTTATACAATGGAATACTACTCAACAATAAAAAGCAATGGAGTATTGATATATCAGCAACAGAGATGAATCTCTTAGTAATTATGGTGAATGAAAGAAGCCAGATAAAAAGAGTACCTGTTACAGCTATATGATTTTTTTTTTAAATCTATTGAGATACTCATTTGGTTTTTCTTTTTTAGTTCGTTAATATGATGAATTATATTGATTTTCAAATGTTAAACTATTTTTGCATTACTGGGGTTGGTCATGATGTATTATCTTTTTATATATTGTGTGATTTGATTTGCTAAAATTTTTCTAAGAATTTATGTATTTACGTTTATGAGGGCTCTTGATCTCTAGTGATCTTTTTCCCTCTTGTAATGACACCATATAGTTTTGGTATCAGGTAGTGGTTGCCTCATTGAATGAGTTTGGAAATGTCTTTTCCTCTTCAGTTTTCTGGGACAGCTTGTATGGAATTGATAGGTGGAGTATTCTATAAATGCCAATTAGGTCAGGTTAGGTAATAGTTTTGTTCAAGTTTCATATATCTTTACTGATCTATCTACTTGTTTAAATTATTGAGGGAGATGTTTTGAAATCTCTGACTATAATTTTGAAATTTTCTATTTTTCTTGCAGTTTTACCAGTTTCCGCTTCTTATATTTTCTATCTCTTTTTATTGGGTACATCAGCATTTAGGACTGTTAGATTCTCTTGAGGAGCTGACTCCTCATAATGATCCCATTATGAAATGACTCTCTTTAATGCAGGTAATATTTTTTGCTCTGAAATCTACTTTATCTGATAATATCTATCTTTTGCTTAGTGTTAGCGTAATAAATCTTTTTCCATTGTTTTACTTTTAACTTATTTCTGGGTTGGTATTTAAAGTATGTTTCTCGGATGTAACATATAGTTGGGTCTTATGCAATCTGAGAATCTCTGTTTTTTAATTGGGATATTTAGAGTATTTATGTTTAATGTGATTATTGGTGTATAAGTTTGTCTGTCATCTTGTGACGTGCTTTGTTTGTACCATCTGTTCTTTATTTACCTTTTCTCTGTCTCTTGTGTTATTTTTAATGGTTCAATTTTATCTCATTTGTTAGCCTATTAGGAATAACTCTTTGTAGTATTTTCCTGGTGGTTACCTTAAAGCAATGGTTGGCAAACTTTGCCCCTTGGACCAAATCTGACCCCCTGCCTATTTCTATTAATAAAGTTTTATTGGAACATGGCCACCCCAGTTTGTTTATGTATTGTCTGTGGCTGCCTTTACTCCATAATGGCAGCACTGAATAGTTGCCACAGAGAATAAATAGACTGCAATGACAAAAATATTTACTATCTGGCCGGGCATGGTGGCTCACGCTTGCAATCCCAGAACTTTGGGAGGCTGAGGCAGGAGGATTGCTTAAGTCCAGGAGGTCAAGGCTGCAGTGAGCTATGACTGCACCACTGCACTCCAACCTGGGCAACAGAATAAGATCCTGTCTCAAAATATAGATTAATTAGATAGATAGATAGATAGATAGATAGATAGATAGATAGATAGATAGATAGATAAATATAGATGGATAGACGGATATGTACTCTGTGGCCCTTAGAAAAAGTTTGTTGATCCCTATATACTTTAGAGTTTATAGTATATATCTTTTTGTTGTTGTTGTTCTTTTTTTTTTGAGACGGAGTCTGGCTCTGTCGCCCAGGCTGGACTGCAAAGGCGCGATCTGGGCTCACTGCAAGCTCCGCCTCCCGGGTTCACGCCATTCTCCTGCCTCAGCCTCCCGAGTAGCTGGGACTACAGGCGCCCGCCACAATGCCCGGCTAATTTTTTTGTATTTTTAGTAGAGACGGGGTTTCACCGTGTTAGCCAGGATGGTCTCGATCTCCTGATCTCGTGATCTGCCCGCCTCGGCCTCCCAAAGTGCTGGGATTACAGGCGTGAGCCACCGCGCCTGACCTGTTTTCTCTCTCTTTTTTTTTTTTTTTTTATCTTTTTTGAGATCGAGTCTTGCTCTGTTGCTCAGGCTGGGGCGCAGTGGCGCAATCTTGGCTCACCTAGGCCTCCCAGGTTCAAGCGATTCTCCTGACTCAGCCTCCTGAGTAGCTGGGATTACAGGCACCTGCCACCATGCCTGGCTAACTTGGTGAGGAGACCTCCCAAAGTGCTGGATTACAGGCTACCACGCCTAGCCTATAATCATTACTTTTTACATGTTTAAAATGTTATATTTAAATTATTCAATTTATACTCATAGTTTTATGTTTTCTATTTCCCCACAGATTTACTGTTTCCAGAGCTCTTCATTCCTTTATGTGATTCAGATTTCCAAGTGGTATCATTTTCTTTGACTTGAAGGGCTTCCCTTAACACTCCTTGTAGCTCCCGTTTGCTGATGATTAATTCTTTCAATATTTATATATTTTTAAAAGTTTTTATTCTGCTTTTGCTTTTGAAGATGTTTTTACTGGGTACAGGATTCGAGGGTGACAGGTTTTATTTATTTATTTTTTCCTTTTAGTGCCTTAAGGGTGTTGTTTTCAATACCAATCTGCTGTCATTCTCATATTTGTTTCTTCACATGTGACATGTCTTTTTTCTCTGCCCAGTTTTAACATTTTTCTTCTTGTCACTTTTTAAGCAATTTGATTATGGTTGGCCTACGGTGTCGTTTTCTTCATGTTTCTTGTATTTGACATTAAGTGACTTTCTTGAATCTGTAAGTCAATAGTTTTTTTAAAATCAAATTTGGAAAAATTTCAACCATTTTTTCTTTAACTATTTTTTTCTGTTTCTTCTCTCCTCATATTTCTTTTTTTGAGAGCCTGATTACATATATGTTAGGCTCCTCAAAGTTTCCACACAGCTCACTAATCCTTTTTCTTGTCCTTTTTCTGTGTTTTATTTTGTATAGTTTTATTTCTAGATCTTCAAGTTTACTAATCTTTTTTCTGTAATGGCTAATTTGCTATTCATCTCATCTAGTGTATTTTTAATCTCAGACATCTTAGTTTTCACATCTGAAAGTTTGATTTGGATCTTTTCATTGTATCTTCCATGTCTACTTAATACGTTCAGTCTTTTCTCTAGCTTCTTGAACATATGAAATACAGTTAGTATAACAGTTATAGTGTTCTTCTCCACTAATTCTATCATCTGTATCATTTCCGAGTTGGTTTTGGTTGTTTATTTTCTCCCCACTTTGAAGTATATTTTGTCCTTCTTCCTCCTCTTAATTTTTTATCAATGCCAGGTATTTTGAATTTTACCTCTTAGGTGCTATTTTTGTAGTCCCATAAATATTCTTGTGCTTTGTTCTGAGATGCAGTTAAATTGTTTGGAAACAGTTTGATCTTTTCAGGTCTTGCTTTAAAGCTTTGTTAGCTGGAACCAGAGCAGTATTGAGTCTAGGGGTAATTTGGCCCTATTTCTGAGGCGAAACCCTCCTGCATACTCTGTGTTCCATGAATTGTGAGGTTTTCCTGCTGTGACTCATGAAAGCAGGAGCTATTCCTGGCCCTGTGGAAGCCTCAGGGATTGCTCACTTGAGTTCTGCCAGGTGGTTCCTTCTCCAGCCCTGGATAGTTTTCTCATGTGCATGAGTTGGTCACTACCCAGGAACTTACTCAGGGGACCCTGTTGCAGAGCTCCATAGCTCTCCCTCTGGGTAGCTCTCTCTTCTCTGGTACTCGCTCTGTGAACTTAGCTGTCTTGGCCTTTCTGGACTCCCAGATCCATTTCCTCAACTCAGGAAGACCATGGGGCCCCATCTGGATCCCTTCTTCCTGTGCTGTGGTCTGGAGATTTCCTCCTGGCAGAAAGCTGGGGGCCATCTTATTGCCAACCTCATTTATTTTGCTTCTCTCAGGGATCCCTGTCCTTTGTTGCCTGATGTCCAGTGTCTTGATTGCTTTATGTATCTTGCCCATTTTTAACTTTTTTTTTCCCAGCTGGGAGGGCAAATCTAGTCCCGTTTCGGTCAGAAATAGGAATTTAGTCATCCAGAGTGGTTTTCAAAAATTCTACTTTTTTAGTTGTTTCATCAAGAGGGCTGCTCTGACAAATGCCATTCTGTTATAGCCAGAAGCCTTGGATCTCCTTCCAGTCAGGCAGAAACCTCTCCTTTCCCCAGGAGAATGTCCTTCCTGTAACCTTTTTTAAACAACTCTCTTTCTTTACTGCCTCCTCTGCACACTCTCTTAGCTGTTCTATAGGCTTAGGTTTTTAGAAACAAAAGCCAGTAAGTCTTGCAGCTGCTTCTGCCTTTTGATTTGCTGTATAGCTCTCTTAAAGCAAACAAACCAAAAACATAGCCATTCGTCTGCTTAAATGGGGAGGGGAGGAGAAGAATACATTTACTGTATATTGATATCCCCAAGTATTTTCTACTTAAACATGTATTCAGCTCCTTTTACTTGCTTTGTCCTCCACCCAGGCAGATTAGGCTCAAGTGTCCGTCTCCCCATTGTATCAGTCATCTGTTTATTGAGCACTTACTAGAGGCCAGCTCAGGAAGAGGAAGCACAGTTCAGAGCTCAAGAGCCTGGGCTCATTAGGCTAATCATGTTCACACCCCACCTGTTCCGCTTAAGTGCTGGGTGATTTGGATGAATAACTGAATCCCTCTAAGCCTCAGTTTCCTCATCTGTGAAGCTGGTTCATGATTGTACCCCTCAAGGGGTCCCTATTGTCTTCAGGCTTCTCACTCTGAAAAGGAGTATTGTTTTTTTAAAAAAATTCAGAGATGAAGAAATGAGCCTTACTAATAGTCTCCATACAAACCACCCTCTGCTATGGCTAACACATACTTTCTTCTTTCCTTCCCTTGACTGTTTTTTCCGCATTTCTGCATGTATTTTCTCTCTGAGGGTTAGGATTCTGATGTTAAAATAATTTGGCTTACTGTTGTGAACAGCCTACAGAGTCAGGATGCACCCTCCCACCCAAAATTTGGTTTGGATGTCAAGACTTACGGTGCCGCACACATGCTCATCAAGAGTGTAGGAAAAGGCTTATCATAGTGAGGCCTTCTGAGGACAGCAGCACAGCCTTCCTAACCTGATCCAATAATGGCTTGAGAGAGCAGGGAAAGGAGCCTGACTTGGGGATTTTCTTACGGTTGGAAAGTGGGGCTGGACTGAGGGCAGGGGTTTGCGTGGTTTGAACTTCCAGCTGGTGCCACAGGAGGGAGCACTGGGCTTTCTCATCCACTTGCCCAGTGTTGGGGCAGAAGGGAATGAGGGAGTGGTGAAGCTGAAGAGCTATCAGCCATCAAACATCAGAAAACTGAAGTCAGAGTCCATTACACTTACAGGTTCGAGTCCATAATCGACCTGCTATGCAGACAGATGCTGCCAAGTTTTAGCAGTTGTGGAAGTCTCAGCAGGAGGGGAGTTTATACATCAGACATTTTACACATCACAACCTAGACAAAGGAACTTTTAACTTCAGTTTCTATAGATAAGCCCTTCCTGCTTTTTAACCCCATGTCTGCTCAAAGCAGAAACGAAAACTTACGCCTGTCTCGCACAGTGCCCTGGAAAGGGAGAGCCAGCCCCACGCTGGGATTTCCCTAACCTCTTTCGATTTTAACGGCCTGGTGCTGGTGTCTGAATCTAGGCCAAGGAGCAGTGAGGACGCTTCCTCTGTCCTCTGACCGCGCCTTGTCCAGGCTGCTCCCAGAATAGTTTTGTTGTCTCCTTCCTGCCTGGCAAGAATGCCTTTACTATCATCTCCTTGCTTTTCCCCAGGACAGCCCTGCTTTAAGGTGCTTTATGAGACCACCTCTCACTAGTGTAAGCGCTGGAAGGGGGGAAGTCCGATAAATTGCCGAGAGGGAAAGAAAGTGGGGATTTTTAAAAAAAATCTGGTTTCATGTCTATTTCCTGTCAAAAGGCAAGTTTCTCTTCTTTACCATTTAAAATAAAACTTTAATATACACCTTTGTGTTTTCCACATTTGTCAATCATTGTTTTGTATTCATTTTTATTTTATTTCATTTTTGTTGTTTAGGTTTTACTGCTGCATATCCAACACAATCCTCCATTCCTTTTAAATCTCAAGCTCCAGTAATCCCAGAATCAGAAAAAAAAGGATTCAATAGTCAAGCCAAGAGATTTTCTCAAAAGAAGGTAATGACGTTGTCTTAGGGGTTCTTTCGTTTTAGTCTGGATTTTAGCCTTGCGGGACAGGCACGTTCTGTCTGGCTGCTGTGTCTTTCTGTGGACAGTGGAGGGCAGTGTGCTCCCAGGAGCCACGGCACCAGCTCCACTGAGGGGCACTGACTGGACTAACTGTAAGAATGAGCCTGAAAAATGGGACATCCAGGGAAAAACAACTATGTCTGGATTTATGGCACCAAAAATATTGAACTGGACCAAAACTATTTTAAGAAAAAAATATATTTTAAAAATCATTATAAAACTGAAAAATTGCAAAAATTCCCAAGTGTTATCAATTAAGTAAAAAGTTAAAAATCTTCCTCATCCTTGTGAGAGGAAATCACATGACTTCAAATAACAAGAGGAAAAGAAAAGTCAAATACATCTAGAATTACCTTTGGAGGTCTGGGCACGGTGGCTTATGCCTGTAATCCCAGCACTTTGAGAAGCTAAGATAGGAGAATTAATTGCTTGAGCCAGGAGTTTCAGACCAGCCCAGGCAACAAAGCAAAACCCAATCTCCACAAGAAAAAAAAAGTACAAAAATTTGTTGGGCATAGTGGTACGTGCCTGTAGACCCAGCTACTCAAGAGGCTGAGGAAGGAGGATCACCTGAACCTCAGGAGGTTGAGGTTGCATTGAAGCAAGATAGTGCAACTGTACTCCAGCCTGGGTGACAGAGCGAGACCCTATCTGAAAAAAAAAAAAAAAAGTTACCTTTGTAATGAGCCCTGCCCTACTTTAAAACAACAACAACAACAACAACAAACAACTTCCTTAAACAATGTGTTATTAGCCAGGCGCAGTGGCTCATGTCTGTAATCCCAGCAGTTTGGGAGGCCAAGGTGGACAGATCACTTGAGGTCCAGAGTTCGAGACCAGCCTGGCCAACGTGGTGAAACCCCATCTCTACTAAAAATACAAAAATTAGCTGGGAGTGGTGGCGCGTGCCTGTAGACCCAAATACTACCTCTCCTGTGGGAGGAGAATCGTTTGAACCTAGGAGGTGGAGATTGCAGTGAGCTGAGATCACGCCACTGGACTTCAGCCTGGGCAACAGAATGAGACTCCATCTCAAAACCACCACTACCACAACGTGTTATCATATTCCTGTGTTACCCACCTCTCCCCGCCTTCCCTAAATCTTGCTGCATCTCTTTTCCTCTTTAACCTGGAAAGTTCTGCGTGGTTCCTGACCAGTCCTTATTTAATCTTTGGGATTTCTGGGACCTGACTTTCTCCTCTCTCACCATCAGGGGACAGAAGCAACCAGAAGCAACTCACAGGCGTCCTTAGAATCTAAAAAATTTTTCATTCCTTCATTCATTTAAGCAAGACCTTTAGAATAATGTTCTTTTGGAGGAGTCCTCATTTCACGTATCTTTTGCTGCTCTCTGAAAATGGTTTTCATCCTATCACCTAGCCCAGATGGCAGAAAGGGAATGAGGAGATCTAGGTTCTGAATGGAGCCAAGGCATGGAGTGAGGGGCCTTGGCTAGCCCTGGTGCCCTCAACCTGATTCCTCCTTGGTAGATGAGAACGCTGAACTAGAGAATGTTTTAAGTTTCTTCCACTTCTAATATTTTAGGATTCTAAGAAAGCAAATAATAAAGAATAGAGTGTACACACACAAACACACACACACAGTTTTAAATCACTTGTAGGTTTTCTCCAAAGACAATACATATTTGCTCAGGAGTTTTCTTCTCTCTCTAGTTCCTCTGTTTTTTTTTTTTTTTTTGAGACGGAGTCTTGCTCTGCCACCAAGGCTGGAGTGCAGTGGCCGGCTCTCAGCTCACTGCAAGCTCCGCCTCCCGGGTTCACGCCATTCTCCTGTCTCAGCCTCCCGAGTAGTTGGGACTACAGGCGCCCGCCTCGTCGCCCGGCTAGTTTTTTGTATTTTTTAGTAGAGACGGGGTTTCACCGTGTTAGCCAGGATGGTCTCGATCTCCTGACCTCGTGATCCGCCCGTCTCGGCCTCCCAAAGTGCTGGGATTACAGGCTTGAGCCACCGCGCCCGGCCAGTTCCTCTGTTTTAACTGTTTGACTCTTTCCCATTTTCTGTCTGGTTTCCCATTTGTCAATTTAATGGTAATATATTGTCCATCTCTAGGATATTTGCAGCCCAGCCTCCGATAAAAACAATAGCAGCCACCATTTACTCATCCTTACTATGTGTACTTTTAGACTGCCTTTTATCTCTAATCCTCGAAACAATGCTGAAAGGAAGGGCTTATTATTTTAATTTAACACAAGAGGAAACCGAGGCTTGGGGAAGCTAAATGACCCACCCAAGGTCACACAACGCAGGGTTTGGCACATAAGAGGCTCAAAAGAAATGTTTGCTGAATCAATGTTGAAAGAATTAGACCTCAACCCAGGTCTAGTTCACTCCAAAGCCTCTTGCTCTTTCCACACACTGCACCACGCCTGCCTTTGTGGCCTGCAGAGCTGTAACTTTGTCCTGTGAAAGTCAGCAAGTTTCTGAAAAGGCCTTAGTGAAACAGACCAAGCTGAAGACAGGGGAGGATGTTAGCTAGCGTGGATGGGCCCCATCCCCCATGATCTAGTTCTGAACACTCAAATTCAGAAAGCAAACGGGCTGACTTCTCAAGTTAGTGTTTGAAGAGATGATTGCTTCTCAGAACGTTTTCAACTGAATGAACCAAGGAGGCGGGTAGCCAAACCTACAGGCAGCATTGAATAAAGACAGGAATTGCTCAGAGATTGGGTTCCAACTTTTAAAATGTGGTCGTATTACCTGACAACATGGAAACTTTCGTCTCGGCATTTGTAAACATTTTAGAAATAAGGATGGAATTTTATGGAAAAGGCAGGGGATCCATCAATCAGGCTTTCTGTGTCCTACTCTGTCACTGACTGTGTGCCTTTAAACCAGTCACTTGACTTTTCTGGGCTTCAGTTTCCTCAACTGAAACATACAATTTGGGTTATATAATTTTTGAGGTCTCCTCAAGTTATAAAAACAGAAAAAAAATTCCTATTCTATGGTTCATTCTCATTTTTCTTGAGGGAAATAGGCATTGAGAAGTTAAAGATCTTGTTTAACATCACCTGATAATTTAGTGAGGCAATACAAATTAAAAACAGATTTTAAAACTCCAGGGCTTCACCACCCTTCTTAAAGAATTAGTCGCACGCACCCTTGCTCCAGATCAAACATGGCTGCCTCCTCACAGTAGTCCTGTGGCCCACCTTAGCACATCTTTGACACAGAGAATCAGTGCCCTTTGAAATGTGCACTTACCTTATGAGGCTAACTTTGCAGTGAACCATCAGGGCCTCCTTGCCTAGCTCACATTCCCCATGAGAATCTTACTGCAGAGTACAAGGAATCCTTCACAAAGCTCAGTGTCTGGAATGGCAATTTTGGCTGCTAGAAATGAAGTCTGTTTTCCTGAACATTTTCGAGTTATTTACAGATGTGCTGGTAACTTTGCGTAGGTGAAGAGACACGCCTGATCTGTGTGACAGAGCATGGCCCGGCGGCCTGTTGGACGTTTTCTACCCCCGCCTCCGTGTTTCTGTCTCCACTTCACCGTGGATTGTGGTCACTGTTTCCGAAACTGTGTACCCCTAAGGACACCCCTTAATGTCTTTGCTTCTCTGTTTCCTCATCCTAAAAATAAAGATGTTGCAATAGGTAGGTAAGCCCTTGCCAGGAATGACTATTTCATGGTTCTAAACCTCATCCCTTCCAGGCTTGAATAAATAAATACTGGTAGAACATCAGTACCATGTGCTCTAGATGGGCACAACTTAAAAATATATGTTAATACCATTACATAGTAAATCTACCCTTCCAGATAGGAAGCCAGCCAGTGGTTAATTTGTGATGAAATCATACAAAGTTAATATTGTTCACTTATTAACTTGATATGACACTAGACCAGGGATATTTGAATGAAAGGAGGTTCAGTTTGCAGAAGTCACCATGTTCAAAGGGACAGCTGCCCCAAGTGTGCCCTCAGCTGCATATCTGACCCACAGTAGGGTCTGCCCTGCCTCCCTGCTCTGTGAAGCCTGACTTCTCCATATCCAGTCACTAGCACCCCTTCCAAAGGGGTCTGCAGACACTGGGCTGGCACTCATGACATGCCAGGTCCCCCTCAAAGACTTTTGCATTTATTACCTCATTTAATCCCCATAATAACCCTGTGAGCTACATCCCATCATTATCCACACTTTTCAGATAATGAACCCAAGAAGAAAACGGGGAAGTAGCTTGTGCAGTCGAGGCTGGGCAGAGTGAGGATGAACCCAGGTAGCAGCTCCTGGTCCTCAGATCCTGTTTCCCCAGCATCTTCCCCACCTCCCATGGTCCGTCTTATGCCCTTGACACTAGGTTAATGTGTGTGCTGTCTTACCTCCCCCACCTGCCTAGGGGCTTCTTGGGCAGTGGTCATTGCTGTCCTTTCCAGACCCCACAAATCCCTCAAAAATGGATTGAATGACCCCAACTCAAGTCTGCACATTTCCCATTGAGTCACGACCACACATCCATCCATGAGCACTGTTGTGATGCGTCTCCTTCCTCCCATTCCTAGACCTTGTGAGCTGCTAACAGGTTGCGCCTATATCTTCCACCCTTAGCACAGGTCCTGATACACAGTAGGTTTCAATCAGTGTCTGCTAAATTGCATGTTTGCCCCATTCCACTCAGGGGACTTCAAGAGGCTGCTAATAAGCTGCTCAGTCCCACTCTGAAGGTTTGTGACTCCCAAGGGAGGGTCCTGGCTCCATAGAGGCAGTAGTAGGCAACGTCATGCATGGTGATGGTGGTGATGGTAATGATGATGGCGGGCTGCATCGGTGCTGTTCCACCTGGTTTATGTGTATTGACCCCTTTAATCCTCATGCTAAGAGGCAGCGAAAGAGATGGCTGGTAGGACATCTGGCACCGGGCTTTCATAGTGTGCTAGTAACTGTGAGTTCTCTTCCCGTCTCCCTCCCCATACGTGTTTTTGTTTTGTTTGTTTATTTGGTTTTTGCCAAGAAACCAAAGAGTGGCTAAGTTCACACCAGTCACAACTTGGATTCTCGTTCTCTGGGATTTGCTCTGAGAGGCCTAAATTCATTCAAGTCACAGAACGTCAGTTGCAGGAACTATTATCGCACAGGCAAAAGGTCTCTCCTAGGGTGCTATCTGCCCACCTCTAGAAGTTGCAGGAGAATGCTTGACATTCCCCTCCCAGAGGCCTACTTGGGCGTTGCACGAAGGTGGTGGCATGCTGGTCAACCACCATTTACCCTCCTTGAAGAAAACTGCTGAGTTGTAGCATCTGCCCATTTTTGTCGTATAAATACTCCCACCCTGGCCAGTTTCAAGCCACCGCCAGCAACATTTTGGAATTTTTAACAGTTTTCCTCACAAGCTGCCGCTGGCCAGCTCCAGCTGCTACTGCCTGGAGGACTCTCCTTTTGCTTGCTAAGAACAAGCAGGCAGCACTCCGTTCCTCCGGGCGAAGTGGTAACAGTCTTCTTCCCATGTGCCCTGGACTCAAGCCAGTTTGCAAACTGGCAGAATTAAAGTGTGGTTAAAGCCCAGGAAGGTTGTGAGCTTCAGCAAATGAGAATACAAGATGTCCAGTTAAATTAGAATTTCAGATAATGGCAACTCTGTTAGTACAAGTATATCCCAAATATTGCATGGGATATACTAAAATTGTCATCTACAGTTTATCTGAAATTCTCATTTAACTAGGCAGGTAGGATGGAGCAGGCATTTAGGTCTTGTATTTTGTCTGGAATCCCTAGCTCCTCAGACACATAAGAGTGCTCAGAAAATTCTTGCAAACTGATGGTCAGGTTCAGAGCGTGGTGATAACCAGGAGCTAGAGGTGTGTGTCTTCACTGTCTGCTATTTAAACCTAGAAGAGTCACAGTGACACTTCCTGCGTCAGCTTTCCTAGATTCAGGGACTCCGGAAGCTCAAAAGCACCCCAAGGCCCAACACCTTGGACTTACAAATAAGGAAGCCCAGAGAGGTGACTTGCTCAGTATCACTTAGCGTGTGGCAGCACTGAGACTACAATTTCTGATTCATAACCCACTGGGGATTTTTTTAATCCTATAATCTCATTTGAAAGTTAGTTTGGTTTCGTGGTTAAGAGCAGACTCTGTGGTCAGAGTGCCTCGGTTCCGGCTCTGACATTTACTAGTTATGTGGGTCTTATCTCTTTTGGCCCCAACTTCTTTAAAATGGAGATTAAGGCCGGGCGCGGTGGCTCAAGCCTGTAATCCCAGCACTTTGGGAGGCCGAGACGGGCGGATCACGAGGTCAGGAGATCGAGACCATCCTGGCTAACATAGTGAAACCCCGTCTCTACTAAAAAATACAAAAAAACTAGCCGGGCGAGGTGGCGGGCGCCTGTAGTCCCAGCTACTCGGGAGGCTGAGGCAGGAGAATGGCCTAAACCTGGGAGGCGGACCTTGCAGTGAGCTGAGATCCGGCCACTGCACTCCAGCCTGGGCGACAGAGCAAGACTCCGTCTCAAAAAAAAAAAAAAAAATGGAGATTAAGTAAGCTAATAGTACATGTAAAGTCCTCAGAACGGTGCATGACACACAATGAGCACTCAATAAATTGATGCTTGCCTTGAAAACAGCTGCCTAGAAAAATCTCTTCCTTGTCTCCCCGTAGCCCTTCGCATCTGCATCCACAACAGCAGGGTTCTTCTGAGCTCTTGGACTGGGGTGCTGGAGTACCTGGCTCCGCAGTGCCTCCTGCTGCCTGCCTCACTCTCCATGACAGTCAGTTCCTCTTCCGTCCACCGGGATCATTCTCACCTAAAGCAGGAATCAGCTCCCCTATCCCTACCTGCCATGGGGCAAAGGTGAAAGGGCTCACTGCATTTAAAAGCACAGAAGAACCTGTTAATTGCACTTTGACTCTATCCCCTATATGAAACCATGATTACATACTGCCCAGCCAGACTGGAAAGTCCTGGAAGGCACTGATGGTACCTTGGGCTTTCTACCCTAAGGAAGGCAGTAGGGGCGGTAGAGACAGGACAGGCCTGAGTGGCAGAGATTGGAGATGGCAAGCTCTGGAGTCGGGCTGTCTCGGTTCAGCTCCGGGGTTTGCCACTTACTAGCTATGGCCCAATGTCTCTGGGCCTCACTTTCCTTAAAGTGGCCCTGACCATATCTCACTGTAAAAAGCTTGTGTGAGGAGTAAACAATACAGTACACACCATGCGCTTGGCACTGAAGTCAGGTGGGACCTTGGGCAAATTCATCTTCACGTGCCTCAGTGTCTCCATCTATCAAAGGGGCAGTAATCCCTTCCTCACTGACTGGTGGTGAAAATGAGACCAACTCGGAAAAGCTTCTGGCACCAAGCAGGTACCCAGGAACCTCTTGCGACAGTGGAGCATCCGTAGCGTTTCACACCGCTCAGCCAACTTCTGTCAACATTTGCTTCCCCCTGGTAACTAGCATGGGAAATGCGATGAAAGCCCAATGAACTGCCGCAGCAGAAATGAACTTGGAAATGACCTCTCACTTATTCCTCTCTCACATGCCTGCATCGTTCAGCGCTTGAGCTTCAAGAGCTAGCCTCTTTTTGTCTGAGAGTTAGAAATGGCCTGGTTTGGGATGAAGGTGGTTTTTGTTTCATTTTGCTTTATAAACAGAAACACTCCCTGGTTTCTCTTCTGAAAGGCTGAGGAGGAAGCTGAGTCAGGTGGGGTGGGGTGAACGTGAAATTGCTCACCCTTCCCTTGCCGTGGGTCTGGCTTACCCAATCACTGCACACTGACTTGTACATCAGCCGCGTTCAGTGTCCCACTCTAGGCCCATTTCTCTAATGACATGAAAAACAACTGTGTTCTTTTGGAATGCGGCAGGGCATAGTGGAAAGAGCAAGGGCTTTAGGAGTCTTAGCCTGGCTTGGAATTCCAGCCCCACCACTTGGTAACTGAGCCGAAGATCGGGCAAGTCAGGAAATGGTACAGCCAGGCTGTCACCCGCCAAGTGGTGGTAGCACCTGTGCTGTGGGATCACGGTAAGGTTCAGTGTTAATGGATGTAAATCCTGTGGAAAAGCACAATGGAATTGAAATATCTCGATGACGCCACCTCCTCTTCCCTTTCAGAATGATATCCCAGGTCCCGGGTTCTACAATGTCATTCACCAGTCACCAGTGTCCAACAGTGTCTCATTGTCCAAGAAAGGAACATGCATGTTTCCCTCGATGGTGAGAATCACTTCTCTTGAGTAAAGCATTAACTGGTCAGTAATTTCCTTCATTCATTACATAATTATATATTGGACATCTGGTCCTTTCTCTCCAAAGGCCCATGGTTCTAATTAGGAGAGTAACTGCCTCCTCAAATTTCATGCAGGTAAATTGGACCTTGTGTCTCTAAGTAACTTTTTCCCATCTCTACCCATTGCCAGGGTGGGAAGAGAAACCAAAGGAATCTTCAGGACTTGATCCTGCCAAACCAATTTTGTCATCAGTGAGTGGACTAAGCAAGTATTTTCCTGAGATGTTTAGGCATACCAGGAAATTGTTACTCTTACACATCTTGGTGTAATATGATTTTTACAATGCTTAATCTAATTGGTTGTCAAACTATTGAGAAATCTGATAGGACTAAAAAGAAAGCCAGCAGTGGGCCTGAAATGTACTGGCCCTACCCCATTCCTTCTCTTTGTAAGATATGGGACTTAATTTTGGTTGAGGGCTGTAGCAATCAAGCAGCTGTATGAATTGCCAATGACCCTGACCAGAGTTGGGCAAAGATAGGCTTCTTAAAAGTATTTATTCATTGTCAAGAAAAATAGATACAGCAAGCCGGGCGCGGTGGCTCAAGCCTGTAATCCCAGCACTTTGGGAGGCTGAGACGGGCGGATCACGAGGTCAGGAGATCGAGACCATCCTGGCTAACACGGTGAAACCCCGTCTCTACTAAAAATACAAAATACTAGCCGGGCGAGGTGGCGGGCGCCTGTAGTCCCAGCTACTCCGGAGGCTGAGGCAGGAGAATGGCGTGAACCCGGGAGGCGGAGCTTGCAGTGAGCTGAGATCCGGCCACTGCACTCCAGCCCCGGCGACAGAGCAAGACTCCATCTCAAAAAAAGAAAAAAAAGAAAAAAAAATAAAAATAAAAAAATAGATACAGCAAAATAGATAAATGGTCAAGAAAAATAGATACAGCAAGGGGAAAGATACAAACTAGGGTAAGGCTACCTGAGGAAGAAAAGTGAAAAGTGGACAGGCATGGTGGCTCATGCCTATAATGCCAGCATTTCAGGAGACCAATGCGGGAGCATCACTTAAGCCTAGGAGTTCAAGACCAGTCTGGGCAACACAGTGAGTCTCCATCTCTACAAAATAATTTAAAAATTAGCCAGGAGTGATGATGTGTGCCCATAATCCCAGCTACTCGGGAGGCTGAGGTGGGAGGATCACTTGAGCCCAGGATGTTGAGGCTGCAGTGAATTATGATTTCACCATCACACTCCAGCCTAGATGAGAGAGGCAGACTCTGTCCCCCTACCCCCTGCGCCAAAAAAAAAAAAAAAAAAAAAAAAAAATGAAAAGAAGACAAGCCTAGACTCTAATATTAAATTAATAAACATATGCCATCTTTTTCCTTTAAAAGTTATAATAATTTCTTGCACAGATGTATTATGATGCCTGACATTGGAATTGATTTTTTTTTAACCACAGAAAGGGATCATTTAAGAAAAAACTAAATATAGCCACGTCTTACTGGAATTCGAATTTGGCAGAGTTGGATACTCAAGGAACAGACCAGCTTTGGAGTTAACTTCTCATTACCAAAGAAGCTGAGTTTGTACATGGCCTCAGTAGGTTCACAGAACAACCATGCCTCTACTTATTTTTCTGCCACCAGCTCTGCTAGGAAAGAAATTCAAAAGAAGTGCCGTCTCATGAAGTCCTGGTGTAGAAGACAAGACTTCAGACCTGATCCTGCCTCAGCTGTGGATTCTTGACGTGACCTCAAGCACGTCACCCTTCTGTGTCCCAGTTGCCTCATGAAAGTGGAGACTCCCTGGAGGCACTGGGCAAATTAACATTGCAATGAGTGAAATACTCTTTGAAACAGCAAAGCATTATAAACATGCTAAATATTATGATTGTTACCACCTGAGTCACAAACAATACTTCCTGCAACACCTAGGTTTTCTCTCCGAGAACTTCTTTGCTAAATAATGGCACTGCCCATTCCTTCTTGGTGCCAAAAAAGAGACTGAATCAGAGGACATGATTGGTTGTCTACAAGGCTTTGCGTGCGGTAACTTTCCAAATGAAAAGCCGGACTATCTGGAGGAGAAGGGGCCCAAGGCAAGAGCTGAGTATTACAGAACCCAGCCACACCTTACAGGCCTTTAAAAAATTCAGAACCAAACCCCAAAGAAGGCAGACTTTTCAACTGTTCAGGCTTCCCCCTCTCCTCCCTTTCACAAATATGGGAATTTGTATTTATAGTTACGTTACACTCAAGTATAAACACTTAAGGTCCTGTACCTGGGGATGGGTGCCTGAAGTGGTCAATGGAGATCTAGTAGGAGATCCCTGCATCTTACCTCATTCCTGTGTGAACTGGATGAGAATTTCATATCCCCCCACCCCACTGCCTCTTTCAGTAACTTTCACCTTTAGCACCTCCTCCACTTCTGGATCCCAAGACTTGAAGGGAATTAAAAGTAGCTCTCATCAGAGAAAGATCAGAATGACCAGTAGGAATGTGACTATGGGTGAGGCTGACCAAAAAACTCTGTGGGTCTATAAATTTTTGAAACTTCCTCATGACTGTTGAAACAACTACACCCAACCTTTTGAGAGACCTGTCATCTCTCTAAGTCCAAATGATATAAAGAGCTTTATTAGTATATTCCAAATCTTTGCTCCAGAATCTTCCACAGTACTGACTAGGAGAAGTGTATGAGGCAGGTGGGTGGAGAGTTTGATGGCCTCTCTGTATTTGCATGCTGGCAGGAGTGGCTCTAGAAAAGTTAGTAGGTGCTGGAGAGAAGTTCATAAATGCCGGCGTATGGCCAGATTGGAGGCCACAGGTCTGGCAAGTAAACCAAGGGGTGTGTAGTGTTGGTGAGTGAGTGTTACTGTAGCCACACTCTGAGACTAATTCTATTACGATACTTTATAAAACATTGCCTCTACTGGAACTCTTTTGGGAAGAATTTTTTTCATTTCCAAAATGTAAGTTGTAGGTGTTCTAAACCAAGAAAGAGTCTATGATTGAAAGGGCTTGCTGTTACCCCAAGGCCATACCACTTGACCTTTTCCTCTTTAGAATGGATCTCTGATCCATGTCATGTAGTGGAGGCCGACTGCTTGGGTAGGAATGCTGGTCCTCCACCTGAATTAGCTAAGGAAGTTCAGCTTCCTCATCTATAAAAGTAGAGATAATCATAAGATCCACTGCTCAGGGTTGTCGTGAGGATTCAACACAAAAACCCACCAAAGGTATTGGTTAACTCTTGGCCAGAATGAAAAAGACGAAGCATGTTCAAGGCTGGGGTGACCTTGCTTCTAGGAGCATCAGCAAATCCTTACACACTGCATGCGGCCACTTCTTATTAGAATTCGAGTTTGGCAGAGTTGGATACTCAAGGAACAGACCAGCTTTGGAGTTAACTCCCCATTACTGAAGAGGTTGAGGTCGAGCTGGGGCTTGAACCCAGGTTAGGCTCTGAACAACTTAGGCTCTGGACAAGAACACTCCCGCTTCTGGTGGTGCTACACCCACCCAAATGCTAGTGGTGGTCCGTAAACCAGACACTGAGGACCGTCACCACCAACCACAGAGTGAAGTAGGGGGGCCCTAATGCCTTCCTTTGGGCTCACCCATGGCATGTTCTGTGTTTGTGTAGTTATTGATTCCTATCAAGTGAGAAAATCCAGGGCAATGTTCTCAAGCTTTTGACCATTAAATAGTAGGAAATATTTTGTTTTATCAGACTCTAATACTTGCCATGCTATCTTAGGGGAAAGTGATGTTATCACTGAGTTTCTGTAACTTTTGTCCCTGTTCTTTTGACAAACATTGATTCTGTTTGTTTTTTAACTGAAGATAATTTATCGTGGCTTCCTGAAAGGAGTGGGATTGGTTCTGTTAAACAGTGAAAATACTGTAGGATTTGATGAAAACAGTAATTTGGTGGAGAGTAGGAGGCACGGATGAACAACAAGCCCCCTGGAGCTTTGTTTGAAGCAAACTCATTGCTTAGGCAGTTCAGATCATTTAATCTTAGAAACAAGATGTGAGATTTTACTCAGAAGAAAAGCCTAGGCTGAGAAGAGCGTCTAAAGCTTCCTATCATGTAAATTACCCAACAGCTGATGAGTCAAGGGTAAGTGGCCTGGAACAGGATTGGGTGGAAATGCATTTATGGCAAAATCATTTTTGCCAAGTCCCAAACAGAAGATGAATAATTTGAGTTAGTTTACAGAAGCGAGTACAGGTCTGAACTTGTGTTTTCCAAGGGAAGATCCTTAAAGCCCGAGGTCAGTGTATCGTCGTTACCTGCCAGAGTTTTGCCTTTTATAAAATGCATTTAGACCTTGTGCTGGTCACCATCTTTTTGACATCTGTCCTTCAGAGCCACAATATTATGTGACAATGCTGATTCCTTTGGTTGTTTCCTTACAGTGCGCCCGACTGGACACCATCATTTCTAAATACCCTGCAGCGAATGCATACACTATCCCATCGGATTTTATTTCCAAGAGAGACTTTAGTAATTCATGTTCCAGCATGTTCCAGTTGCCAAGCTTTATGAAAGTTCTCAAATTTGAAACTCCTGCACCAAACTACTACAATGTAAGAACTCTGCCTTTACTTGCTAAATATAGATCAAATGAATGGTTTACTGAAATAAAAGGAAGAGGGCATCTTGGGGACATCATATTTTAATGCAATTGTCAAGCCAGTTAGCATTTGTTGACTACCCAATGGGTGCCTAAGGCTGTACAAGACTCTACAGGAAATTTGCAGGCCCCAGAGATCAGGGCGGGCAACATGGAGGCCAGTATGAAGTGGGGAGGCCACTGCCCTGAGAAACACATATTCTGATTACTCTCGGCCTGTAACCTTTCTGGGACATAGTTTTCTCATCTGTAACAATGGGTGTATTATTTACCACTGTGTCTGCAGCCACTAGTGATTTACTTTTTAGGTTCTTGTAGGGAAAATAAACTTTCATATCAGAAAATAGGTGTTTTAACAGTTGTGCTCTGCTGTGCCAATTATGATCGCTTTGTATTCACTGAGGCAGAATGGCATGGATGGTTAAGAGATGGATTCAGGAAGGTTTGGTTTAGCTCTCGTCTCTGCCACTTTCTAACTGTGTGGCCTTGGGCAAGTCCCTTAACCTTTCCAGGGCTTAGTTTATTGATCTGTAAAATGGGGATGTATGTTCATCTCATCGTGTCAATGCAAATATTAAATGAGATAATGTATGCTGCATGCCCAGGACAGCACCAGTCACCCAAGGACCGCACAATACATGGAGATTGGTAGGGCTGTCTTTGTTGGTACATGAAGGGTATTTACTTACCCTTAAATATGAGGCAAGTAAGTCACAGCCCCCACAGTACAATGGAATCAATTCTACTTGCCCTACAGGGTTACCATAAGGCAACAAACGATAAGCACTCTGAAGTGCGTAAGACATGAATTGTACTTAAGATATTAATGTTACTGTGCCATTTTCCAAGCTATTTTGGTTTTATACATTTATTATGCCATTTCCTTTTTTCCTTCATAATATTTATAATTCATAATTATCTTTCTGACTACAAAGATCCTGCCCACCTTCTATGATGGATTCAAGCAATTATAATGTATCCCAAGTAATATAAGTGCCTGCTAGGCCAGCACTGTCCACTAGAAGTAAAATGGGAGCCACAGACATCATTAAAGATTTTCTTTTTTTTTTTTTTTTTTTTGAGATGGAGTCTCGCTCTGTCACCCAGGCTGGAGTGCAGTGGCGCGATCTCGGCTCATTGCAAGCTCCGCCTCCCTGGCTCACGCCATTCTCCTGCCTCAGCCTGCTGAGTAGCTGGGACTACAGGCACCCGCCACCACACTCGGCTAATTTTTTGTATTTTTAGCAGAGACGGGGTTTCACCGTGTTAACCAGAATGGTCTCGATCTCCTGACCTCGTGATCCACCCGACTCGGCCTCCCAAAGTGCTGGGATTACAGGCATGAGCCACTGTGCCCAGCCTCATTTAAGATTTTCTAGTAGCCACATCTAAAAAGAGAAAGGGACAGATGAAGTTAATTTGAGTAATATAGTTTACCCAACAGATCCAAAATATTATGTTTTCAACACTAATCAATATAAAAGTTATGAATTTTATATTTGAGGAAGATTATTTTCCTTGTACTGAGTCTTTAAAATCCAGTATGTGTTTTATTCTTCCAGCACATTTTTAATTTGGGCCAGCCACGTTTCCAGGGCCAATAGCCACATGCAACCTGTGGCTACTATACTGGGCAGTACAACTCCAGGCAGTCTTCCCTCAGCATAATCAGAGCCTGAAAATAATGACGATGAGGAGGAGGAGGAGGATGAAGCCCTTCTCATGTACTAAGTGCTGGTCTAAGAGTTATATATTAATCATATCTAATACTCACAAGTGAATCCATAACGTGGATTATCTTGTTCCCAGTATAAAGAAGTGAAAGCGGAGGCTCAGAGAGGTGAAGGGACTTGGCCAAAATTACCCAGCTTGAAGGCATCATTTGCACATCAGTGGACACTGGTGGATGACTGGGGTGGAAAGCTGGGGAATGGTCAGAGTCACCTCATTCCAGCCCTGACAGGCTTCCCTCCATGGATCCTATTGCTCCTCCGTGCCAGGCTGGTGATACAGCTTAGATTCCAGTGGGAAACTCAGAAAAGAACAGGTAAACAAACAAAATAATTACAAACTGTGATCAATTTGAGGGTCAGCTGGAGCCTGAGGGAGAATATGTGGGAGATATGGAGGTTGGCAGTACCACATATTTTAGACTTGGTAGTCAGAGAAGGTGCCGAGGCTGAGACCCAAGGATTGAGGAAGAGCCAGGGTTGGAGAAAGAGCATGTGCCAAGGTCCTGGGACAGCAAGGAGCTCAGCCCACGAGGACCTACAGGAAGGTCGAGTGGCTAGTGTAGCATGAGCAAGAGGAGGGGGAGAAGGGGGCGCTAGACAGGCAGCGGCCAGTTCACGCAGGGCCCTGAAGATCCCAGGAGGAAGTTTACATTTTGTTCTCTGGGTCCTAGGAAACCCATGAGGGGGTTGGAGGTGTGGGGTGGCATGATCTGATTTTTTTTTTTTATAGATGGGGTCTTGTTCTGTTGCCCAGGCTGGAGTGCAGTGGCACAATCTTGGCTCACTGCAACCTCCACCTCCCCAATTCAAGTAATTCTCCTGCCTTAGCCTCCCGAGTAGCTGGGATTATAGGCACATGCCACCACGCCCGACTAATTTTGGTATTTTTTTTTTTTTTAGTAGAGATGGGGTTTCGCCATGTTGGCCGGACTGATCTTGAACTCCTGACCTCGTAATCCACCTACCTCGGCCTCCCAAAGTGCTGGGATTACAGGCATGAGCCACCGCATCCAGCCATTCTGATGTATTTTTTAAAAAGTTCCTTCCAGCTCTGCTGTGTGGTGAATGGACTGCAGTGTGGGTTGGAGACTGGGTTCTGAAAAACCAGCGAGGAGACTATTATGCTAACAGGAGAGATGGCAAGGTGTGGTCCAAGAAAGTGATCAGAAAGGGGCTTAACCATTGCCCCTTTGCTAATCCCAAGTGGCAACCAGGCTACTAGGGAGACAGATACAGGAACTGACTGTTTGTGCGGATGCCCCTCTCTGTAGCCTCCCAGTTGTAGCTGAGGGACGCTGTCAGTGTTTCATGCGCCATTCTCCCCAAATCACTGTCTATTCCCTCACCCGGCTTCCTGTCTCCAATGCCCAGCACAGGTCCTGGGATGCAGTAAGCATCCATCAATGTTTATGACATCAAAGGAATAACTTTCCAGTAGTATACAGTTGTTAATCTAGAAAGGACCACTTCCCAAGTCAGAATTGTGTCCTTCTGCCAATAGATACATTTAGGTGCATGTTTTTTGTTCATTATTGTCTTAATATGATCCTGAAAATAATACACGCTCATCATAAAATATATTCAAGCCCTGTAGAAACCCATGAATTAGAAAGTGGAAGTCCCTTATAATTCTACTTCCCAAAGCAAACCACTGCGTTAGAAACCAGGTGCAGACTGGGCACAGTGACTGATGCCTGTAATCCCAGCACTTCGGGAGGCCAAGGCGGACAGATCACCTGAGGTCAGGAGTTCGAGACCAGCCTGGCCAATATGGTGAAACCCTGCCTCTACTAAAAATACAAAAGTTAGCCAGGCATGGTGGCACACATCTGTAACCCCAGCTACTCGGGTGGCTGAGGCAGGAGAATTGCTTGAACCCGAGAAGCGGAGGTTGCAGTGAGCCAGCATCACACCATTGCACTCCAGCCTGGGCAGCAGAGTGAGACTCCATCTCAAAACAAAACAAAACAAAACAAAAAACAAACCAGGTGCAATTTCTTTCATATTCTCTACTACCTCTGTCCCTCCACCAGTATTAGCATTATGCTATACACAGCACACATGCATTTTCTTCTTAGATTTCTTTCCATGGCAATACAATAAATCTGCTTCAGTCTTTTTTAACCTGCTGAATATTTTCCTGGCCCCATGGGGAAATCTTCCAGTGACGCACACTCAGCGCATACAAAAATGTTCCCTTTTTCAATTGCTTTTCTGTCTGGGTGAAAAATAAAGCTGACATGCTGTTTTGTCTACAGGTGGGTTTTTTTCAGGCCAGGAGAACAATGGTTGAGTCAACTGGCGAGGAGTAGAAATGCAGTAATCCTGTTAGCCACACTGTGCTTTGAGGTCTGTCAAAGCCTTTCTCTGCCTTTGCTGCCACCATCCCTCACTTGTATATTCGAGTCCTCTTCCTCCGTACTGTGTTATTACCTTCTCTCCGGCAACCTGGCTCCTCTCCCCCACTCCCCATGTCCAGTAATTAACCTGTCCCATCTGGTCTCTTTGTTTGCCCTCTCTGCATGCCGTCTAGCCATTAGGGCCCTGGGAAAAGCTAAATTCCTCCACCTTTGTAAACACAAAATCAAAATGCCATCTGCATTTCTCAAGAAACATTTTTTTTTGACAAAGGAGTATCACAGCAGATCAAACCATCCTGGCCCTAGCAAATAGTTTCACTCATTCAGCAAATATCCCCAGCAATCACAGGTTTAATTTGTATTGCCTCTGTTCTCCAATGAATACAGGAGACTGCAAATTGGCATTTAAAATATTTATGATTCATGTGTAACAGAAGAATGATCTCAGGGTTTTTTCCTATTATTTTTAGAGTTCTGGACACATCACACACTCTCAAATGTATTTCATGAGTCGGCCAGAATGCTTAATTTCTGATCAGTTCAGGAAAGTCGAGACAAGGGAGTGCTTGCAAATGTGATCACAATGTTAAATGATACGACTTTCTTGTGTGCCCCAAATGCTGCATTTATAGAAGGGCTATTTGAACAGTGAGCAATGCACCTAGGAATGAGGATGGGGATGGGTAGGACTGTGTGTCCTGAAAACAGTAAAAATAGTAGAAAACCAAGTGCAGTGCCTCATGCCTGTAATCCCAACACTTTGGGAGGCCGAGGCAGGCAGATCATTTGAGTGTAGGAGTTCAAGACCAGCCTGGGCAACATGGTGAAATCCCGTCTCCACAAAAAAATACAAAAAAATTAGCCAGGTGTGGTGGCGTGTGCCTGTAGTCCCTGCTACTCTGGAGGCTGAGGTGGGACGATTGCTTGAGCCCGGGAGGCAGAGATTGCAGTGAGCTGAGATGGCACCACTGCCCTCCAGCCTGGGCAACACAGTGAGACTCTGTCTCCAAAAAAAAAAAAAGTAGCAACAAAATGAAGATAATTTGCAGGTGTAGCATTACACACTTCAAAAAAAAAACCACTTTCCTAGAGGTGATCTCTGTTGGCCCACCCCTACTCCCTGACAGAACTCCACAGCAAGTGGAGCCGACTGTCCAATCCGTTTTACAGATGAGAAAACTTGGTTTCAGAAAGGTTACAGATGCAGGACCACACAGCCTGTCCTTAGCAGAAGTGAGCCTGCAAGCCAGCCTGCAGCTAGCTCTGTGCTCTGTTCCTGGTTGAGTGACCAGCATTTTCCAGGGATCACAAACTCATAGACCACTTGAGCTGGGATGACGGGGAAGCCACAGCCAGTGTGACCTTTACAGCTCACATCTGTACATTTGCTAAGAAGGACAGGTTTCAGTTGGATTTTTTTTTTTAAGTAGATTTGCCACTTGTCCAGGCACGATGACGAAGACAAAGAAAGGAAAGGCACTGAGTACACTGGGTGTATTTTCTCCCCCTAGGCCTCTGTCTCTTGCTGCAAGCAGAGAAACAACGTCTGCGCCCGAGCCGGGTTTATGTCAAAAACCCAAAGAGGATCTTTTGTGTTTGCTGAAAAAGGACCTCCCCCAGGTAAGCAGCTGCTTTGCCCTGGCCTTGACCTAAGGGTTAAGTGTCCCAGATTTGATTTGCAGGGCACCTACTTCTTCACAGGGAGTCTTTGGAAGGATTTAGTCTTTGGGTGGGGAGGAGTAGCAGGCAGGTACTGAACAAAGAGGAGAGGTGAGAAGACAGTCAGCTCTCCCCACCAGGAGGACAACAGCTGGCTCTGGAAATGGGCCTCCAAAGCAGCTTCCGGGCCTCCCCTTTTATGACCTGGCATACCTGCTCTGGGCAGCCAAGTGGAGAAGTGACTTCTCACCTCAGAAATGTGCACATTTGTATACCCCAGGTGCCATCAGAGGCCACTGGGGAGGGGTGGGAGATACAGGGCATGGCTATATATCCTGTTCCTTCTACACTCAGCTGCTGTGTTCCTTTTCTCCTATGCCAGAGGTGACTTCATCATCTAGTCATGAAACAGAGGAGGCAGCTCTGTTTCCCGAGCACCCACTCAGTGGTTTCCATGCAGTCTTGCAGGTCTGCCCTCGTAGGTTCATCCACTTAGCCCTGCTTTTCAGATGAGGAAATGGAGGCTCAGAGAGTTGAAATGACTTGCCCAGTGTCACACAGCCAGTAAATGGCAGACACAAGCCCAGAGAGGTCTCACTAAGGAGCCCATGTCCTCCATCATTCCATTGTCGCTTCTGGAACCTCCAAGATTCAGGAATAACAAGAGCTTTCCTCCAAGTGTTTCCCCTGCTGGCCTTGGGGAAAGGTGTTGCACCTCTCCTGTGCTCTCTGACCGCCAGTCCTGGAGCACTCATTATGTTAGATTATCCCAAATAGGTCCCACAGACCACGCCCTACCCCCAGGATCCTTGGGCACCAGAGCTACCCCAGGAGCCTTGGGCCCCAGAACCAGGAGGAGCAGGGAAGGTTTGCTTCTGCAATCACGCCTCTTGCAGAGGGGTGTGGATAAAATTATAGTGCATGTCAGATTTCAGCAAATCCAGATTAAAGTTGAAAAGATTAATCTGAAGCTGAATAACAAAACCAGCGCTAATTAGGAGGCTCAGCCCCAGTTCATGCTCCCCCGCCTTGCATCATCCATGGGCAAAACCCCACCTTGTCTGTTTATACAGAAGAACAAAGCCAGCATCCCTGGGGTTGGCCAGAGTCCCTGCCAGTGAGCCCTGGGATGCGGGCACCTCCACAGTCCACCACCTGCTCCTGCTCCTTCCCGGGGGGGGGGGGGGATCCTGAGAAGCCCCCAGCCCCTTATAACACAGAACACGAGGGGAAGGGTGGGTACTAGCATCTGTTAAGCTCCCCATGGGTGCCAGGGGCCTTACATTCATTATCTCATTGAATGCGCCGAAGCCCCATGGAGCAGGCACTCACCACGTAATCATGTGCTCAGAAAGTGTGAGCTCTTCTTACTTTATCCCCACTTCACCGACAGAGGTGATAGAAAAGCAGGTGATGGGCCCATTGTCCCACAGCTGGATTTCTTTTAGTTTTTGTTTTTGTTTTTTGGAGATGGAGTCTTCTCTGTCACCCAGGCCGGAGTGCAGTGGCACGATCTCGGCTCACTGCAACCTCCACCCCCCGGGTTCAAGTGATTCTCCTGCCTCAGCCTCCCGAGTAGCTAGGGTTACAGGCATGTGCCGCCACGCCCAGCTAATTTTTGTATTTTTAGTAAAAACGGGATTTCACCATGTTGGCCAGGCTGGTCTCAAACTCCTGACCTCAAGTGATCCATCTGCCTTGGCCTCCCAAAGTGCTGGGATTACAGGTGTGAGCCACCACGCCTAGCCCCACGGCTGGATTTCAATCCAGGCTCCTCTAGTTCAATACCTGGTACCTTCTCACTCCCCACCCCAGCTTCCTGGCGGTTGGCTCTCTCTGGTAGTGGCAGCATAAATGCCTTCTATTCCTTGCTTTTGCTTTTCATTGTTTTCCGTATTTTGTAATTCAAGCGTTGCTATAACCTTTTTAGTAGAAATATATATATGAAACAAAGAATATGAGAGAGAGTTATCCAGTATTGTAAATGCTGCTGACATCTTCTTTTTTAAAAATTTAAGTATTTATTGGGAACTTTTTTTTTTTTTTTTTTTTTGGAGAAGGAGTCCTGCTCTGTCACCCAGGCTGGAGTGCAGTGGTGCAATCTCAGCTCACTGCAACCTTCGCCTCCTGGGTTCAAGTGATTTTCCTGCCTTAGCCTCCAGAGTAGCTGAGACTACAGGTGCGCACCACCACACCTGGCTAATTTTTTATGTATTTTTAGTAGAGATGGGGTTTCACCATATTGGTCAGGCTGGTCTCAAACTCCTGACCTCAAGTGATCTGCCCACCTTGCCCTCCCAAAGTGCTGGGATTATAGGTGTGAGCCACCGTGCCCAGCTGATACAGAGAACCTGTTTTCATGTTAGTAAAAATCCTTTCGGAACATCATTTTAAATAAATATATAGTATATTATTTGGTGGTATTATATATAATATATACAATAATATATAATATATACTATATATAATATAATATATACCACTATATATTATGATGGTACCATAAATTAAGGAACCAGTATTGTCTTATTGGAAATTGTGATTGTTCTCAATTGATTGCTAATATGAATAGAGTGGTGGAGAACATCCATGCACAGGGCTACTGATAACTTAGGGGTGAGATGGCTTCCTCTTCACCCCAGTGTTGGTCATTCTCTTCTTCCTTAAAACTTTGTACACAAATTCATTTTATTCTGTCACAGTTTCTCAAGACAGGGCATTGTGGCATGGTGAGGAAGTGTGGGCTTTGGAGACAAGCAGACCAGTCTCTACATAGTGGTGCTCAATACATACATGTTAGCTGGGCATGATGGCTCACACCTGTAGTCCTAGCACTTTGGGAGGCTGAGGTGGGAGGATTGCTTGACCTAACGAGTTCAAGACCAGCCTGGGTAAAATAATGAGACCTCGTTTCTACCAAAAAAGAACTTTTTTTTTTAAATTTTCAAGACGTGGTGGTACATACCTGTAGTCTCAGCTACTCGGGAGGCTGAGATGGGAGGATCACTGAGCCCAGCAGGTCAAGGCTGCAGTGAGCTGTGATCGTGCCACTGCATTCCAGCCTGGGCAACAGAGCAAGACTCTATCTCAAAACAAACAAAAAAGATAGTTGTTGATTGCATGATATTTACAAAGCAACCACTATGTGCTAGGAACTTAAAATATTATTCAACTATCATAATAACTCTGTTGTCAGAAGAATTATTATTCTTACTTTGTAGAGAAGGAAAACTGGGCTTCAGCAAGGTGGAGAGATTTATCTAAGTCCCTGGTTAGATGAATGTCCTTTGGCAAATTATTTAATATCTCTGAGTCTCGGTTTCCTCACATTTAGAATGGAAGCAGTAATACTCATCTTGCCAGGCTAGTGCGAGAACTAAATCAGCTAAGTGTGTGCTTCCCGTGCCGTCTGTTCTCTGCTTGGTGAGGATTGTTTTTGTTTATCTCGGGCAGCCCTTCCACTTGACCATCCTAGAGTGATATTGCCTTGCAGCCATCAAGTGTGTTCTTAGGGGTAAGGTACTACTTTTTATTTACTTGAGAAGAGTTCCTTATTCTGTCATAAAATTTCTTTCTCCGTAGGGCATTATGATATCAACGAATCCCTTGTGAAGCAGTCGCCAAACACGTTAATGTCTTGTTTTAAATCAAAAACCAACCGTGGATTAAAACTGATGTCAACAGGCCCGGGACCCGGTTATTACAACCCCAGTGATTGCACAAAAGTTCCAAAAAAGACTCTTTTCCCGTGAGTCCCAATCATTCTGATCTTTCTTTTGAAAGGTGGTTGTGGGGAAGGAGCCCAACATAGAGAAAAGGAAGGGGTGTCACTGCTTGGCAGAACACAGTGCCAGGCCACTCTTCAGGGACCCTTAGTCACACATAATGGTGCTCAATAAATGCCTGTTGAATGCCTGATATTTATGGAGCAACTACTGTGTGCCAGGAACTTAAAATTGTATTCAATTATTATTATAATCCTGTTGAAAGAATCGTTATTCTTACCCCATAGAGGAGGAAGCAAGGCTTCAGATTTGGCGGGAGATTTGCCTAAGTCCACACAGCCAAAGTGAGGAGCCATAGGGAATTGGCTCAGGACTAAGTCTTTCCTCATCCCCTGTGATGCTGGATTCCCCTGGTGCTGACATTGTTGTATTTTTGTAACATAAAATCCTCGCTGGAGTGGCAGGACATTCAGAGGCAGTCAAGCTCTCATAGCTTTATACTGATGGACATTTAAGCCCTGACTTTGGAGTTGGTGATACCTGCTGGATTTGTACTTCAGCTCTGCTGTTTTTATGCTCTGTGACCTTGGGCAGAGTTCTAACCTCTCTGAGCCTCCATGCCCTCATCTGTAAAGTGGGAATAATTCCTGCCTTGTGGGATTGCTTTCAGAATTAAAAATATATGTTTGGCTGGGTGCAGTGGCTTGCACCTGTAATCCCAGCACTTTGGGAGGCCGAGGTGGGTGAATCACTTGAGATCAGGTGTTCGAGACCAGCCTGGCCAACATGGTGAAACCCTGTCTCTACTAAAAATACAAAAATTAGCCAGGCATGATGGTGCATGCCTATAATCCCAGCTACTCAAGAGGCTGAGGCAGGAGAATCACTTGGACCTGTGAGGCTGAGGTTGTGGTGAGCGGAGATTGTGCCACTGCACTCCAGCCTTGGTGACCCAATGAGACCCTGTCTCAAAAAAAAAAAGGTAAATAAAATATATGTTTTGCATTGGCATTGCAGCTGGTGACTCAAAATTAACACAGATTTTAAAAAATAAATACAGGGATTTGTGTTACCCTGTTTAATATCCTGCACATTTTATATTACTCTCACCTAAGAGTCTCAAACACTCACAGGGCTTATTTATTTCTCGAATGGTTCTAGAACTTCTGGAACTAACAGCAGTTAGGGTTACTCCTCCTGTTACCATCTCAGCTCTTACCCCTGTGCAGCCCCTCCAGACAGAGCTGGCCAATGGGAGGGCTGGCCGGGTGGGACCAACCATATATCCACCTGGGCCCCTCCGGAGAGATCAGGCAGGTGATGGGAGCCATAGCCACAGTGGGTCAGAAGTCCAGGCAACCCAGGGAGGCTGACAATATTGGGCATAGTCTGATCATCAGCCTAGGGCAAGGGGACCACCGTTAGAGAGAGGTGAGAGTTGTGAATCTGCCAAGTTGAACTTAAAATCTGGAGAGGGGATTGAGACCTCAGCTGGAATCCACCAGAGTCCCTTCTGCCCTCCAGGGCTAGGGCTCTGCAGGCTGGCCTTGTACAGGCCTTGTACTGGGCTGGGGCAGGCCAGTCTCCAAGAACAGCTCTCTCTCTCGAAAGTCTCTCTCCAGAGACCTCCCACCTCCAGGCTGGCATGCAGTGTCTCTACAAGCAACTGTTCCTTTACTCTGCCAGAGGAAGGTGGTCAAGAGGACAGGTGTTGGAGTGGGCCGACCAGAGTATGAATCCCAGCTCTGTACCTTCCAGAGACTTCTCTCTGAGCCTGAGTTTCATGTTATTAAGTAGAGATAAGAATCTTGTAGGGATTCCATGAAGATTCGATGAGAAGATGTTGGAAAATAGCTATTACCAGCTGGGCGTGGTGACTCACGCCTATAATCCCAGCACTTTGGGAGCCCAAGGCAGATGGATCACTTGAGGCTAGGAGTTCAAGACCAGCCTGGCCAACATAGCAAAACCCCCATCTCTACTAAAAATACAAAGCTGGGTGTGGTGGTGGGCGCCTGTAATCCCAGCTACTCAGGAGGCTGAGGCAGGAGAATTGCTTGAACCCAGGAGGTGGAGGCTCCTACTAAAAATACAAAAATTAGCCAGGCATGATGGTGCATGCCTATAATCCCAGCTACTCAAGAGGCTGAGGCAGGAGAGCCAAGTGGCAGTGAGCCAAGATCACACCACTGCACTCTAGCCTGGGTGACAGAGCAAGACTTGGTCTCAAAAAGAAAGAAAATAGCTATTACCCTTATAATGATAGCTGTGGTTATTTTATATCCTATAGACATATTAGGCTATATTATACAATACGGCTGTTATTTGGCATGGCAGCTCAAGCCCCCAGCCCAAATTTGGAAGCTTCTTCAAGGAAAATGGTGAAATAACATAAGAGTGGAGGACACTTGGTTTTTAACTGTTTTATCTGGAGAAGTATCTTCTGGCTTTTGCTCAAGTTTGAGCAGGTGGTTTGAGATCATTCTTATTTTATGGCGTTTGCATTTGTCAGTCATCAGGCTCTATAGATTTCTAGTTCTGTACTGGAGGCTCAGGTGAACAGGACACCACGCTCCAGCCAGCCTCATCTGGGAACAGCCTGGAAGCCAAGTGGAGGAGCCTGCAGCAAAATGCTGGGTTAGGTGGCCTCAGGGGTGTGTGGCCATGCACATCCCGTGGGGCCGTCTTCCCACTGGGCAGTGCAGCGGGGCTGCGTGTCTGGGGCTTCTAGGGATCGCTGTCTGTCTGTCAATGCTTCACAAATAAAAGGTCTTTGGTTAATAAGTCTGAGAAGCACTGCATGGTAACCCTCTGCCCCTGAGAACATCGCAGTCTGCACAGGCATCTTAAAGGCTCTGAGAAGGCCTGCAGTAAAGGAACCTATTAACCCGGTCGGTGTCTCCTAAACTTGGGTTCACCCTGATGAACGGATGGTGCCCCAGGCTCTATAGCAGGACATTTGTGTAGCTGGCTCTGTGGTCTGGGGCTGCACTGGGCACCTCTCTGGGTCTTCATTTCTCTATGAGCGAAAGAAGGGTGTCTGCATTTCTGACACGTCACAATGCCAGGCTTGCTCACCATGGACTCAGGAGAGCACACAGAGGGCAATGAACGTGGAGCCAGCCTGGACCCACAGAGGAGGTCCAGATTATATATTTTAAAATTAACATGGGAAGGATGAAGCTAAGACATTTATAATTTTATTTGGAAAGCAAGAAGATAAGACTGGTAGGCTTTGGGCTATTCTAAAAAAGCATCTGTCTTCCCAGTGAATGATGAAGAAAATGATGTAATGAAAAGAAAAGACACCTGAATATCAGAGTGTTGAGGAAATATCCAAAATCCAGTGTCTCAAATTCCAGTTCTGTTTTCTCTTGTGTCCCTGGAGGGAAGAGAGGGTCAGGAGCCACACGGGGTCCTGAGGTCAGTAGACCCCTGAGGTGACCCCATCTGCATGCACCTTCCCTTAGGACTTTGTCCACATCAGACCTAATCCTCTTTAGCTCTCCATGGCTACGTGGAGCGGCGGTGACTCGCCGCCATGTTTCTTTCTCGGGAACACATACGTGCCATGCAGAGGGAGACCTGCCCTCATCTGTCTTGGGCTGGAGGTGATGGGCTCCCCATTCTTGGGCAGAGTTACAGCTACAGAAATGCTCTTCTGGATCTGCTTTCTTCAGGGTGCAGGAAGCATCAGTGCAGATGTGAGTTCTTCCTGGAGTTTTTAGTCTCATGCTACCGGCCAAAAAATGTAAAACCCAGCTGTGAGAGGGTGGCTGGATATGACCAAAGTTCAGGAGGCCGCCATTAGGGCAGGGAACAGCTGATCACGTCTCCTGGGGAGGCCATGGAGGCAGCGTGGGCAGTGGATTGATTAGCGCAGACTCCAAAGTCAGTACCGTGGAACCTCCACTTTCCCCGCTCACCAGCCAGGTGGGCCTGGGGGAAGGGAGGTCACTTAACTCCCAGTGAATTCAAAGTCATCTTTGGTGAACAGGGATAAGAACACCTCATAATGTGGTTGCAAGGATAAAAGGAGATAACCCACAAAACTCACGTAGTAACTTGTATTTTTATCAAAGCAGGTGAGCAGGTCTTCCGTGTCTTCCTAGGGTTTCTAGTGTGGCCCCGTAGGGCAGATGCTGTGCTAGGGGCTGGCTGTTTGTTAGCACTGGCATTTCTGAGCTCCTTAGCTAAAGGTCACGCCATCGGGTGTTCCTTGACCATGGCCACCTTGCTGAATCAAAAGCTAAGAGGAGTTCTCAGCTACCAGGGTGTCTTCAGAAGCAAAGTGAAGTGTCAGCCAAGGTTTCACTTCTGAGGTCTTCAATGTCCATCACAGTGGTAACTCAATGACTTAGGGTGAGTCAGGGTGAGAGTTTTGGAGATCAAAATAGTTCCTCCTAGGCACTGCCTTCCAACTCATGCTCCCCGGCAAGGAGGTGCGACACTCAGGGTCATCTTTCTAACCCTTGATCTGCTTCCTGGAGTTTTAAGCCACTGGATTTGCACAGACACGCTGTCTTGTCACAGCTCAAGCTGAAAAATCAAGCCCCGTTGGCCCCACTCCAATTTTGGTAATTAGATTGGGCCCACCTTAACTTCCCCTGGGATTTTCAATTCGATATGGGATGCTTCCTCCCAAGCGGCTGTGATCTGTCACCCGCCACCCTGTTAAATAGATACTGCATTCCACCCCAGAGGCAATCGGCTGCCCTTTAATGATGAGAAAAATTGCCCCTTTATCCCTCCCAACCCTGGGAATCCCTGAGGCAGAGTGAATGTATGCCTGGGAGTGGCTGGAGGGTCTCGGATGCCTTCCCCAAGTGGCCTGCTGAGTCCTCTAAGACATTCATTATTCTTAGGTGATTTGCAAACAGCTCACATTGGAAGCTGCAAACACACTTAATCCAGTTGTGGCCAACTCAGAGCCTTTGATAGATGTTTTCTTTCCACGGGGCAGGGCCAGGTTGGCTTTTATAACTGAGCAATGAGGCTCATAAAAGCCCTGGTCACAGTGCACTGTGGGCTGCCCTGGGTTTGATCTGGCCTGACCTTTGTGATTTGCCAGCCCCACCTCGACATGGAGGGACCAGCCCTGGATGAGGATGAAACTGTCACGTGGGCCTCAGATGCCTGGCGCCTTTACTTGCTACCAGCCCTCTGCTTTTCTCTGCACTTCAGCAAATGTTCCTGGGATAGGGCTGGGGGCCTCAAAGCTGAGGAAGACACATTCCCTTCCCTTAAAGAGCTAGGCAAGTAAAAGCCATAGAAAATGCAACATTTTAAGTGCAAAGGAATAGCCAGAATGTATTCAAGGGCCGCATACTCTGAGCTGAGAGCTCTCAGCGGCGACCTGCCGTCACCCTTCCACCTCTCCTCCAGGTGGGCGTGTCACTCCGAGTTTACACTGAAGTGCAGGCTGTTTACCGTCGTGGGGCTGGGATTTGAATCCAGGTCCCTCTGCCTCCAAAATCCATCTCCAAAACCCATGTTCCTCACTTGAGTCACAGGATGGGAACATCCAAGACAGGTGGGGGGTGGTGAGATGGGTGTCGGTGGAGGAGAGAAGTTTCCCTGAGGGAAGTGAGAACGTCAATAATTGAATTCCAGTTTGTAGGGAAAGTTGGTGTCCCTCACAGAAGGAACAGCAGGGACAAAGGCACGGAGTTGCTGAACTGTGTTGTGTTGGGTGTTTCTGGAAGGTAAAACGGAAGCAGCAGTACGTGGGAGATTAGGCTGGATTGAGAGGCCATAAATAGATCTTGCCTTTAACTTTTCATCAGGGTTTGTAAGTGGGGAGGGTCCGAAGCAAGTGAACAACCCAGGAACTCACCGGTGGATGGAGGGTTGAAGGTGGTCCAAGTGCTCAGCGTCTGTCTCCCTGTGTCCCAATTCCTGCCATAACAGCTACAGCTTTCCCCATTCCATGCTTTTCCTCCTGCTGTTCCCTCTGCTGGAAATGCCCTTCACCTGAAGACTTTCTGGATTTCTGGGTGGATTTCTGGATTCATCCTGTTGGAATTAATGTCCCTCTGTCTCTGTCTCTTTCTGCTGTCAATGCAGTTTTGTTTGTTTGTTTGTTTTGGGTTTTTTGTTGTTGTTTGTTGTTTTTTAAACCTCTATTCTAATAGATTTCATGTTTTTAAACAAATGTTACAAGTAAAGCACTGATTTTCCTAACAATCTGGGTGGTAGGTATTATTTCCACGATTTTACAGATGAGGAAACTGAGGCTTAAGGAGGTGAAGAGTCTTTTCTAAGAACACATAGCTGGTGAATGGAGAAGAGGGGATTCAAACCCAGTTCTGTCTGAGTGCAAAGCCCGTACTGCCTGAAGTTGTCACCAAGCTCTTAAGGACACTCAGGTCCGTGTCTTAGTACAGAACTGCCTGGATTCCCAAACATGTCTGGCCTAGAGTCACACACATGGCTGGTGCTCATAAAAGATCCATAGAGCTAGGCTGAAGGTTCTGAGCCTCTCCTGGGCATATTAAAGGAATGGAAGACAAGGGACCTCTCTAACCCATCTTGCCAAGAACACTGGTGAGTCATTAACTCAGCGTGCGCCAGCCTCCTGCAGGCTGTCCTTGGCTAAGAAAGCAGACACCTCATGGTGTTCTCAAAGAACAGGGTGGGAATCTTGGGCATAGAGTGACCCAGACCAGTGATGGGGTGACCTCATACAATGGTTGGTTCATTCCAGCTTTAATTTCCAGGAATCAAACCTGTCTCTCTATGATGCCAGCCACAAACTCATCAAATGTCTGGAGGTGTTTTGAAGGGGGAACCGCAAGCCAGAACAAGAAGCCAGCTTTTATTTATAAGGGGAGAGGTTGTTGATTACACCCTATAACCAGTTTTTCCATGCAGATTCACAGCAAACAGGGAGGCAGCATGTCCCCGCTTTCCCTGTGGGTACCTTTGTTCTAAATATAAGCATCCACGCCAGCTGCTCCTCCACCACAAGATGTGAACCCAAGCACATTTATGATGACTTTCAGTGTCCTCCCTGACAAGGGGGGTGTCCCCTGCCTCAGCATGACTCTGGGGTGGAAGGGCCCTAAATCAGTCTTTTACGAGGCTCAGTTGCCTGTCTGTCACCAAGCAGCACACAGTGACGCTGACACAGGGATCATCAGAAGAATAACAACTGACTTTATTGAGCACCTACTATGTGCTGATGGTCTACTAGGTGCTTTACATACCTTTTCTCTATTCGTCATAACTCCTTTATAAAGTTAGTGTCATTGCTCCTTGCCGTGCTGTGTATACTGACACTAAGCTATAGAGAGATCAGGGGCCTTGTCTTACAGCCAGTAAGTGGCGTGACTAGAATTCAGCCTCAGGTCTGTGTGACCCTTAAACTCAGTCCCCTCCGCCATCATGCTTTCCTCCATATTGCTAGGCGCCAAAGACTTGAGTTCCATGCCAGCATTCCTATGAACGTGCCTGTAACTTTGGATCAGTTGGATCTGGACACCAACATTTTTAGAAAACTAAGGAGGTTGAAGAAGATATCACTTGGCCGGGCGTGGTGACTCACGCCTGTAATCCCAGCACTTTGGGAGGCCAAGACAGGCGGATCACGAGGTCAGGAGATGGAGACCATCCTGGCTAACACGGTGAAACCCCATCTCTACTAAAAAATACAAAAATCTAGCCGGGCGAGGTGGCGGGCACCTGTAGTCCCAGCTACTCGGGAGGCTGAGGCAGGAGAATGGCGTGAACCCGGGAGGCGGAGTTTGCAGTGAGCTGAGATCCAGCCACTGCACTCCAGCCTGGGCGACAGAGCGAGACTCCGTCTCAAAAAAAAAAAAAAAAAAAGATATCACTTGGGTCCCCTCAAGCTCTCTGTGTTTAAGAAGTTGTTGGCTAAAGTGCAGCAGTGCCCCAGTGGCCAGGAATCCCAAGTCCCCTCCTTTGTTTGGATGGGCTGGCTCCCTTGGTCGTTGAGTGCTGGGGGAGGCTGGGGGAGGCACCTTTGGCCATTCAGTGCAGAGTACCTCCTCTCCCCTTTTGATGAGAAGCCTTTTAGAAGAAGCCTTGGGTATGAGCCAGAAGGAGGCGGCCCTTCTATTGCGTGGTTAGGAGAGTAGCATGATTCCTGTAACGAGCCCAGAAGTCTCTGACAACCCAGTGGAACTTTGAATCAAGGCCTGATGAAAGGTCACAGCAGGAAGGGATCTCAGAGGTCATCTTGTCTAATTCCTTCCTTTTACAGATGGGGAAACTGAAGCCCAGAATGAATTAATGACCAAGCTGGGACTCAAGTACAGGTCCTATTTCTCTTTCATTTAATGTCTCAATATCAGAGATAAAAGATAGACTCCCTTTCTTGAAGGAGGGGAAGACAGACCTGAAAACAATGACAGTGTAAGTGGTAAGGGTTATGCAGTCTCTTGATTTCCAGCCCAGTGCTTTTCCACTCATGCCTCCTGCCTCCCCAGGATGATATTTAGTAGGATTCTGGAACATCAATGTTACAGTGGCCTCTGAAGACCTGCTGGTCTTGGGATGGCAAATCTCTGGACTGTGGGATGCTTCTTTCTCTTCCCTGACCATGGCAGACATCACAAGTGGCTCACCAAGGCCTCTTCCCATTGAGTCCATGTGAGGCCTCAGTTTCTTTCACAGAACTCCAGCTAGGCACTACCAATCAATCAGAGTTGGCACATGAGATATACACTGCCTGCCATTTCTGATTACCTCCACGTCTCCAACAATGCACACTGAGCTCTCACTGTGTGCCAGGCCCTGTCCTGAGTGCTGTGTTTTAGGTGCATCATCTCATTTATCCTAACAACCCTGACCTCAAAGTAGTTACTATCATGATTGCCATGTGCAGATGAGGAAACAGATCCCGGGGTTCCCAGCTCACTACAGTGGAGCTAGGACTCTGCCCAGGTGCCATGTCCAGTCCTCTTCTAGACAACTTGGTGCTGTGCAGGCCTTGGCTGTGTCTAGAAACTATGCCTTCCCCACTAGACTGCCTTAGTGACAACTTCCCGTTTTATCTTTCCCAAAGGAAAAACCCCATCCTGAACTTCTCTGCTCAGCCTTCGCCTCTGCCCCCGAAGCCGCCTCTCCCAGGTCCTGGTCAGTATGAGATCGTGGACTACTTAGGCCCCCGCAAGCATTTCATCTCGAGCGCGTCATTCGTGTCTAATACCAGCCGGTGGACAGCGGCACCACCTCAGCCAGGCCTGCCTGGCCCAGGTCAGAGGATTGTTTTAAATGATTGTAATAACCAAATCTTCTGGAACTATCATTCTTGGGTCGTCACATGCCCCAGATTTATAGGTTGTTTCCCAGATAGGTGACAGGGATGGGAGTAGATTTGGAAGCGTTATCCGTTCACATTTTCACGGTACAAAAATGTTTTGTTTTTTAAGGTGAAGGGGCTCTTAGAGATGGTCCAGGCCAGGGATTCATACTGAGGACCGTGAACATCTAAAAGGCTCAGAGATAGTCTTAAAGGGGTCTGTGACTCTGCAGCTGGCTGCAGACTTGGCACATATAGACATTATTTTCTGGGAAAGGAGGTCATAGCTTTTGTCAGTGTGTCAGATAAGTTCTTTTTCTTTATTAATTTTTTTTACTTTTATGTTTTTTTTTTTGAGATGGAGTCTCGCTCTGTCGCCTAGGCTGGAGTGCAGTAGTGTAATCTTGGCTTACTGCAACTTCCACCTCCCAGGTTCAAGCAATTCTCATGCCTCAGCCTCCCGAGTAGCTAGAATTACAGGCACATGCCACCACACCCAGCTACTTTTTGTATTTTTAGCAGAGACAGGGGTTCTCTATGTTGGCTCGAACTCCTGACCTCAACTGATCGGCCCGCCTTGGCCTCCCAAAGTGCTGGGATTACAGGCGTGAGCCACTGTGCCCAGCCAGAAAAGTTCTTTTTCTTAAAAGTATTTAAACTACTGGTCTAGTGTGGCCAGGTTATTTTACAGCTGAAGAACCCCTGGAGAGCAGGTTGGCCACAGGTCCATGGCGAATTCATGGCGGGCAGTGCCAGGCATTTCCCCATTTATGCCTTGTTTGTTGATGAAATTAACCAGGGATTGTCCAATGGAGCAGCACTTTTCAGCCATCTAGCGCCATGCCCTTTTTATAGGCAAGCATAAGTAGGGATCCCCTGTTACATCTGGGATCTACCTGGGAGCTAATAATGAGGGACTCACTCCAGTGGGCAGTCTCTGTGCTTCCTGACCTATTTGTAGCTCTCTATAGAGCACTTTTGCTATTAGCACACCCTGACCATGGCCAAAGCATTGGGGACTGACATGTGTGGCAGGTGGCACAGGAGGACGAAGGTAGAGCTGTGATGGCCGCCAGCTTGGTTACACTCAGCCTTTCCGTAAGTGTTGACGATGGTCCTGTGCTCAGGAGCCGAGATGACCTGGGCCCTGGGTTTGCCCCCAGAGGCTGCAGTCAGGTAGGGAGACTCCTTCCACTCCATACTCACAGGTGAGACTAACATAAGGCAGACTGGCAGGGAGAAAGTCACTCTCATAGCTTTGGCCTTGCAAATGTGGTAATAATCACACCAGCAAGGCTATAGAGGTTTGATCTGGGGCTCATCTGGTCAGTCAAGGAGAACTCAGCATTGCAAACATGCATATGCTCTATACAAGGGGTGAGCTCCAGAGAGGGCAGGGCATGGCCAGGGATCCTGGCTTGACCCTGCTCAGCCACATCCTTTAGAAGCATTGCCCTAATGACTTTTCCATGCCATTTGTGGTGCTAGGCACCTGGCACACAGAGACACACAGCTCCTGCTACTCTGATCACCCATGCCAAGGTGGGCTTCTGCGAGGGGTTTCCTGGGCACATGTATGTGTCGGCATCTGCCTGCTCAGCTTCCAGTAAACTCAGATATACCTGGACTGCCATGGGCTCCCCTCAGCAGCTTCCCAAGTATAGGGACAGAGAGGCCGCACACAGGACCCTCATTAACCAAGTCAGTATCAACATGAGAGTTTCCGGTCGCCTAGGGCTGCGATTCCCAAGCCCTGTTCATCTCCTAGAGAACCATGTCCGCAATTGTCATGGCTTCTGCTTTTATGGAAACCCCTGAACTAAATCAAAACAAGACCCCATGAAGCTAATACCTTGCTTCAAGAATATTGCTTTACTCAATTTCTTTTTGAATTTCATAGAAAATAGTTTTGTAAATTTTGTTCTGTTAAATAAGTTGAAAAGAATTAAAGAAGGCCGGGCGCGGTGGCTCAAGCCTGTAATCCCAGCACTTTGGGAGGCCGAGACGGTTGGATCACGAGGTCAGGAGATCGAGACCATCCTGGCTAACACCGTGAAACCCTGTCTCTACTAAAAAATACAAAAAAAAAAAAACCAGCCAGGCGAGGTGGCGGGCGCCTGTAGTCCCAGCTACTCGGAGGCTGAGGCAGGAGAATGGCGTAAACCTGGGAGGCGGAGCTTGCAGTGAGCTGAGAACCAGCCACTGCACTCCAGCCTGGGCGACAGAGCGAGACTCCGTCTCAAAAAAAAAAAAAAAAAAAAGAATTAAAGAAGGCAGGAAGCCAGAGTTTGACTCCTGCCTGGGCCGGTTAAGAGCCAGATAACCTCGGGCCAGTTCCTTCCACTCTGTCTCCCCACGTGTAATATACAGGGGCTGGCACAGGGGTCCCCAGGCCTTTCCAGCTCTGAGGTAGAATGCCAGAGACTGCAGCAATGGGCCTTTTCTCTCTTAATGCCTCCTCCTCTCTCTCCCCTCACAGCCACGTACAAGCCAGAGCTCCCAGGAAAGCAGTCCTTCCTCTACAACGAGGACAAGAAATGGATCCCGGTGCTGTAGGGATGTCACACAAGGTCAAGGAGAACCCCGGCCATCAGCCCGTCCCGCCCAGCTTCCCCAGGACATTCCTCAGGAGGCGACTGACCATGTGCGTGGCAGCTGACAACTTGGGGGCTGGCTCTACCACTCTGGCCTGGCGTGCTAGCCGGACTGCTGCCATTGCCTTTGTCTCGAGCTGGAGACATTGCTCCCTGGAGACTGCCTCCCAGCCCCACAGACTCCAGTGGGTTCCTGAGCAGAAGGGAGGAGTGAACAGAGCCCCCTGGCTGCCTCCCCACGCACCCATCCAGGCTGGCTTCCAGGACGACTCCCTGCCACAGACTGAAGGGACTCCTGAGGTGCAGACTTCAAGGAGGAGCAGTCCACCCTGAAGGTGGCCAAGCCTGGAAGCCCCACCCTTCCCTGTGTCATTCCTTCGTTCATTTACGCATTCATTCATTCCCTCACTCCTGCCTTTCTCATTTGTCCCTTTCTGACCTCACTCACTCACTCACTCATGGTACGTCTACTGGGCGAAAGCTACCTGCAGGCAGGTGATGCTTTTTCCACCAGTCCACAGCTTTCTTTCTAAAGTGACCACCTGTTTGGAAAGGCCTCTCTTTACTCCTTTTAGACCTTTTTCTTCTTTGGAGTGGGAGGTCATCTTGGAATGTCAGTGGCCGGGCCCAGGGGCTGTGCTTTTCCCTGACTTCCTTTGCCAGCGGGACTGAATTTTCTCAAGGCTTACAGGCCCCTCCATGGAGTCCACATGGCCTGTCTAGGCCTGATAGCCTTTGTCTCTATGTGGAGGGAAAAAGATATGTGCCCTGGTGGTTTTGGTGGAGGCTGCACAGGTGCGTGGTGGGCGGGGAGCTGCCAGGTTCCTTCCCTCATCTCCCAGCAGACTATGACTGACGCTGTAAGTCTCTCTCTGCATTCACCCCGCCAGATACTGAGAGGTTACAAAGGCTCCAAGGCCTGTACATCTGTGGTCTCTCCAGAGAAGTGGTTCTCAGCCTTGACTGCACACTGTAACCACCCGGGCACTTTAAAAAGTACTGAGGCCTGGGGCCTACCCACAAATGCTGATTTAACTCCTCCAGGGTGGGGTCTGGGCAGTGGGGAAGCAGGAGGGGGTAAAAGCCACCCAGGTGATTCCAGTGATAGGTGAAGGTTGAGCAGCGACACCTTCCAGCTTCCTGACTGGCTCTGGGAGGGGAGCTGGGAAGGAGGACAGGAGGTGGGGACTTTATACACACGGAGCACCTACAGCGTGGCTGTGGTTCCACACTCCTCTGTCATTTAACCTCCACGCATCACCTCATTCTGACATCACGGGGGCGCCACAGCCACAGTGAGGCCTGGCCTGGGCAGAGCAACTCTGGGTGCCCCACTGGGTCCCTCCCACAGTGGCAGGCAAGCCTAATGGGAACCCGAGGCAAAAGGAAACATCAGTAATACAAATCCTGTCTTTAAAACTGTGATGTTTTGTTCACCATGCTTTTTTTTTTTTTTTTTTGCCTTAATTTTAAAAATATTGCATTAAACTTATTTATCTTGATTATTGAGCTTTTGGGCACCCCTTAATTTTTGTGCCTTAGGCTAGAGACTCACCTGCCCGTAGCCTTGACTCTAGGTAGGGGCTTGGGAATTAGGACCACAGACTCTGTCAGTGCTGGAAGTTTCTTATAGGCATCATGGTTTTCACACTTCTTTTAAAAAAAGTTTTATTCAGACAAATGTTTACAAGAAATCCTAATATTTAAATGGGGAGAAGCAGAGCTACGGTGATGGAGTTGGGGGGGGGATACACAGGGCCTGCTGCAGCCCCTTCTTCACTTTGTAGTGACCTTGGAGACCCACCAGTGAGTCCTGAGGCTCTGAAGATGATAATTACAAACAAACAACGGAGATCATGTCCTGCACTTCATAGCCAGAGAAACTGAGGGCTACAGGTAGCAGTGGCTGGAAAGTCTGCTCTCCCAAAGGAAAAAAGACACACTTCAACTTGGCAGCTTAAAAAAGCTAAATGAGCCGGGCGCGGTGGCTCAAGCCTGTAATCCCAGCACTTTGGGAGGCTGAGACGGGCGGATCACGAGGTCAGGAGATCGAGAACATCCTGGCGAACACGGTGAAACCCCGTCTCTACTAAAAAATACAAAAACTAGCCGGGCGAGGTGGCAGGCGCCTGTAGTCCCAGCTACTTGGGAGGCTGAGGCAGGAGAATGGCGTGAACCCGGGAGGCAGAGCTTGCAGTGAGCTGAGATCCGGCCACAGTACTCCAGCCTGGGCGACAGAGCGAGACTCCGCCTCAAAAAAAAAAAAAAAAAAAAAAAAAAAAGCTAAATGAGGCAATGAAGGAATTGAACTAAGAGACAAAAACTGGCCGTTCACGGTGGCTCATGCCTGTAATCCCAGCACTTTGGGAGGCCAAGGCGGGTGGATTACAAGGTTAGGAGTTCGAGACCAGCCTGGCCAATATGGTGAAACCCTGTCTCTACTAAAAATACAAAAATTAGCCAAGCGTGGTGGTGGGCACCTGTAGTCCCATCTACTTGGGAAGCTGAGGCAAGAGAATCGCTTGAACCCAGGAGGCGGAGGTTGCAGTGAGCGAAGATCACGCCACTGCACTCCAGCCTGGGTGACAGAGTGAGGCTCCATCTCAAGAAAAAAAAAAAAAAAGATAAAAGAAAGCAAGCCTGAATCTGTGATTTGTTCTCTAAGGAAAATAAAGGCCTTGACTTGTAGCATTTGTCAATCTCTGACTGTCACCATGGCTGACTTCAGTGTGCCAACATGACCACACTGCTGCAGAGTTGGGAAGACGTGTGCGATTGCTTCTGTGAGCTGTAGGAGCTGGCTCTGGGGAAAGTGGCTTGGCCTAGAGAATAGGGGCAGAGCTGGCACAAGACTCAGGTCATGTGGCTCCCAGCCTTGGGTGCTGCCTGCTGGCCCCAGCTGTGAGGTCCTCTTCAAGCTCATTCTGCACCCTTCCCAGGACTTTCTCTTCAGAGTCAATGATCCTGAGGTTGTAACATTCAAAGACAAACATCTGGGCATCAGGAATCTGCTGCCTTCCAGAGGCGGCACCTCTGCTCCACTGGTGCCCTGCACGTCCCAGCATCCTTCAAGTCCAAGCCAACCCGCTCTCAGCACAGAGCCAGAGCGAAGGGAGAAAGAGGAGCAAGACCCCAACCACTGTGGCCCTCTCTTCCCAACAGACTCTCCCAAAAGGAACGAGTGCAGCATGTGAAGTAATGTGACGTAATACATAGGTAGATTTTTATTACTAAATACCACGTGAGTATACAAAATGCATCACTGAATAACAGCTAAAAAAAAGCCCAAGAAATGTGAAATACACATTTTTTGAAATGATAAAAACATATCCATGAAAAATATAAAATGTTGCATATATGTACAATATATTTATATATATATATAACATAAATGAAAATCGTAAATAAGAAATGTATACAACAGTAAGTGGCAAGGCAGTAGTTTTACACAGCAGTCACTTTGTTCCAGTCAATCGTTGGTGCTATTTACATCTTGCGTTGAGGAAGTCTGAGAAAGAGACTCCACTATAGTGTCTTTTAAGTCATTTGCACTGAAAATCAAGAGTTTTCAAGTTAACTGACCAAAGGGTGAGAAATCCTTTGTCTGAAGTTGAAGACGGAGAGTGGGAGCCGCACCAGCTGGCGTGATGCTGTGGGAGGGAGCGTGTGCCGCCACCATCTTAACGGGCAGCCTGCAGGAGCGCCACTGCAGACAAGGGTCTTGGGAGGAGGGATCAGTCTTCTGGGTAGGTGGTAACCACGGTAACATTGTTTTGGGCTACGGGAGGCACTGGCAGGAAGTTCAGGGAGCAGATTCAAGCATGCCATGGGGATTCAGGCCAGGGAATCCCCCAGGTCTCTCCCTGGCCCTGACGTCTATGGGTCTGTGACTCAAGGGCCTCTTCCCTCAGGGAAGGCATTCAAGTAACAGCGCTGAGGCATGTGGAGAGGTTGTGTGTGGCATGGGGCCACGTCCCTGCTGGCCCCTTGCAGGTCACGAGGGTTTGGATGCTCAAGAGGCCTTACAGCTCCTTAAGGATGATCTGAATTTTGCCATCCAGCTCCCCCATGTCCAGCAGGAAGGCCACGTGGTTGCTGTAATGCTGAATGATGTTGTTGTCCATGTTGACCAAGATTCTGGAAGGGAAGAGGGGATGTGGCTGGAACACAGCAGGCGCCCTGTTTTCAGGCCTTCTGAGTGACCAGGATGAGTGACGGGTCATACCCAGTGGGTACCTGCCACATTTTAGGCACCTCACAAACTTTCCCTCTGATCCTCACAACCACCCCGCAAGGTTGGGGAGTCACAGTCTCCTTTACTGCACAATGCCCAGTGGCCGAGCCACAACTCAACCCAGGCCTGCTGGCCCCCACGCTCACAGCTACTGCGCCGGATTGCCTCTGTCCTGGTGCACCCGAGGATGGACACTCAAGCAACTAGTATATAGATCTGGGGGAGATGCAGTACTCCCTTAGTCACCATATTGAGGACACAGACATGAAGTGTGAGTTCAAGTCCAGGAGGGGTGGTGGTTTGGGTTCAACAAGAGGCCTGGATGTGTCACTCAGGCATGCCTGCCTGAGCCTGAGGCAGCTGCCACACAAGCCCCTCCCAGTTCCATTCCCAGGAAGCTGAAATCAAAGGAGGATTGTCCCATAGACTTGAGGGGCTAGGCCCACTCTCTCCCCATATTCTCCAGGGAAAGACCTGGGTCAACCTGAGAGAGACAGAACCTTCATGGCTGTGGGCCCCTGCAGGGAGTCAGAGCCATTGTTTATGCCAAAAAGCAGCCCCCTAGGAGCTGCTCCTGATGAAGGACCCACCAAGATGTGACTTGAGCTGATCACATCAATCTTCTCTTTGCCCCTTCCCTGCTGTCTTCTGAGCATGTAATGGAGTTGGCTATATCCACCCACACATTCACCATCCACCATCCATTCACATATAGCCCCCATCCATCATCCACCCACCCAACCACACCCCCACCCACCATCTACCCACCCATACACACCTCCATCTACCATGCACCCACCCACTCACATCCCCATCTACCCTCTACTACGCACCCACACACACCTATCTGGCATCTATTCACCCATCCACCCACTCATGCACCATCTACCCACACACTCACCCGTCCACCATCCTCCATCCACCTGCCCACCTGGCCTTCATCTTCCCATTCATCCCCTATATTCACTGAGGCCTTTCCATGTGCAGGGCCTTGCTCAAAAACAAGGACCATATGGAGATGAATTAGACCTAGTTCCTGCCTTCCAGGAGTTTTGAATCTAGTAGGGACTGGGAGGATGAATCCTTATATTACCCCAGTTCATAGATGGGGAAGCTGAGGTTCAAAGAAATAGTTATTTGTCTAAGGTCACACATTTCCTAGATGGCAGGACTGGGATTTGAACCTTTGTCTCTTTCTACTGTATCATTGTTAGAAGAAAACAAAGCCCTATAAGTACAAGTTCGGAAGCAGTGGATAGAAGGAGGGCAAAATCCAGGGCTATGGGAGAGTTCTTTGAAGTGGTGAAGGAGCAGCAGGCACAAGGACCCCCGACCCGAAGGCATGGCTCACATCCAGTTTTCTCTCCCTGCCACTTTCAGGAAGGAGATCCAGGCTTGTGCTCTCAGTGGTTTGAGTGCTGACTGCCAGTGTGTAATCACAGGCTCCCCTTTCTTGGGTCCTGCCTGGAGTTCCTTCGTTTCACAGAGGGCTCTTTGGGCACTGGAGGTCGGAAACAGACCAGGGGAGACCAGAACTGGGCAGAGGGGAGGGCGCTTTGTCAAAATCAGGGTGGTTTTGCTTGCCATTTATTGGGTGCTTCTAGGTGCCAGGCACTGTGAAGTACCTGATGTGCACCAGCTGGAAGGCTGGATCCCTCCCACTCCCCAGCAGAGCCTCCCAGCACCCTGAACTCACACCTGCCAAGCTACACCTGCTCACACCTGCACAAGAGGGTTTCCAGATGGGCTCACAGACCCCTCCTCTCATAAGTCAGTGACAACAGGCCCCTGAGAGGCAGAACCACTGTCAGCAAATGGGGGCCTCTTGTTATTCTCCACCTTCTAGCTGTCTTCAGTCCTGGGTCACATTAAACCCCTGGCCAGCTGCCAGCAAAAACAATGTATTTGTTCATCTTTCCAGCACTTTGTGGTGCCTGCAAAGCTGATTCTATCCACCTTCTTCCAGAGGACTTTCGGGAGGGTTTCATGAAAATAAACCAGGCCTTTGATCAGAATTTCCTGTTTTTCACATGAGGACTTGGAGGGAGGCAGAAGATGAGCCTGGACTCTCCTCTCCTAAGAGGTATTTTGGGGAACACTGTCATTCAGACATTTCAGACAGTCCTGGGGCTGAGGTTTTCATGGCCGTGGGGGTGTGTGGGGTGCCTCTGAAGGGCTGTTGAGTGATGCCCTGGGCTATGGTGCTGGACAAATAAACTGGCCAGCCTGGCTGCATCCTTAATTTGCACATTGCTTAGCGGTTAGAGGAACAAGCAGGAGGCAGGATAACAGAGTGGATGCCTGTACAGGCTTTAGACGTCGGGGATGCTTCTGCCAGTTCCTAACTCACGACCTTGTAACTACTGCAGACCTCAGCTTCCCCATACGTACAAACGGAGATAAGCATACCCAGCTCAAAGGGTCCGTGAGTGATGCTCGGGAGGGACGCAGCCCAGTGCCTGGTGTGTAGGAAGTGCCCCATAAATGGGAAGTTTTAGAATTATGATTTCAATAGCTGACTGGGGCTTAAGAGGAAGCCTCTGGCAACTCAGTTAGTGGGGCTGGGGAACATTCTTGTATGCACACCCCACCCTCCTACCCCCCCACGCAATCACACAGCCCGGCCTGGAGTGGGATTGGTAAGGGAGGCCTGCCACAGGTGGGGCTGGAGCCAGGGGGCGTGGGCACCGGTGCTGAAGGGAGAGTGCAGCTGGGCTTGTCTGGGCAAAGCAGAGCCTGCCCTTCGCCATGAAGTGGATTTCACTCTACAGAGCATGTGAGACTCAGTTGGAAACCGAAACTTGGAAAAAAAGACACACAAAAAACTAGACATGTATGCAACTAAAAGCAAAAAAAAACCCTTCCCAGGGGCTGCAGGGATGGACACCTTGCCCCACGCTCAGCCTTCTATGGAAGGCTAGGTAGGAACCAAGGAGGAGGAAGGAAGGCAGGGCTGGGCCTGTGAGGAAGGCGGCCAGGCCCCTAGGCCTGATGAGATGGGGACTCAGCTTGAGTATAAAACCTGCCTCACTTTGCAAAGTCTTCTAAAACGGAAGATCCACATGCAATAGCCACAGGGCAAGCGGCTGAGCACCTCCAAGGTGCTACTAGCAAATGTCGCTGGAGTTAGACTATCCACAGCAAGAGGATCAGATTGGAGCTGTGCGCAGAGGGGCTGGGAGTGCATTTCCCAGGGCTCTGGTTCTGGGGCCTCTGGGCTGGCAATAGCAGTGACAATTCCTCACTGTCTGGGGGCCCTATGCCAGGCTGGTGAAGTCACCTACTCAGGAAGGGCTGCAGAGGCCAGGCTCACTGACTCTGACCAGGGGACAGATGTCTGGAGGAGAGTTACCATGTGACCCTACCTCCCTTTCCCAAGGGATCTTCTGAGCAGACAACAAAGGTACTGTGGTCCTCAGGAGCCCATGGTAGGCAGCCAGGCACTGCCTGCCCCTAGAGGGTACAGCTTTACTCCTGGCCTAGTCTGGCTAGCAAAGGTGGAAGAGGTCTGTGGAGCATCCCTGGCTGGATTCCCTCAAAATGATTCCCAATCACAATTCCTTTTCCAGACTCATCGCCAGCCACTCCCTCCCTGCCTACGGCTCTGTTAGTAGCAACTTTGTTGGGCCTGCCTACCTCATGCCTTTGATCTACTTCTCCTGCCCCTGAACACTGCTTATTACCTCTGAGCCTCAGTTTCCTTATCTGTCAAATGAGGACTCTTAGTGTGGCTGTGAGGGTTAAGTGGGGTGTGTTCAGCCTGGTGTCTGACACATAGTGAGTGGTCAAGTGGATGGTGGTCACTACAATCATTATAATCAAATGGCTTGATTTCCCAGTGGCCTTGAACCTGGGTCTTCTGACACATGACCCTCCACTCTCCCTCCACCCCACACAGGAGATCATATGTAAAGACCCTTCCACTTGTCTCCCACTCCCATCCTTCCCAATTGTGACCCATGTCTTGTCTCTGCAGATGGAGAGGTGACCAGTGGCCCTGGCCTGGCTGAGGGGCTGTCCACCCCAACTCCACAGCCCCTCAGCCCCTCCACAAAGGCCAAGTACAAACACTGCTCAGCACTGAGCAACCAGCTGGGGGAGGGTGAACTAGGCACTCACCCTCGCTTGCATTTCTTGTAGACTTTGTAAATGTTCTCTTCAGGGAACCCATACTTCTCAGAGATCTGGAAGGAAAAGACAGGTGATTCATTGCCTGCTGCCCACGCTAGATGTAGACAAGTCTTTTATGCCATCACTTTTTTTACTTCCTGATTATAGAAGTAAAATATATGCATATTGTGGACAAATATGAAGAAGAAAATTACAACCATCTATAATCCTGTTTCTCAGAGACAGACACTGAGTGTGCATCTTCCCATCTTTTGGTCATGTGTACAGTTATGTGTATAAATGTTTCTAGGCTCCACCTGGTTTTATATATCTTTTTACTTATCATCCTATTATAAGCCTTCCTATATCACAACGAACAGTTGTCAAGCAGCATTTTTAGTGGCTGAAAAATAGCCTGAAGAGCATCTATCACTGCCCTGAACTCGCCCATCAGACATTGAAACTGTCCTAGTGCTGCGGGTGCACCCAGGTACCAGCTGGCTGGCCTCGTGCCAGCTACCTGTGGACACAGAAACAGTGCCCACCTCAGAGGGTTGCTGGAAGAATTAAGTGGATTGATCCACATTAAACACTTAGGACAGCTCCTGGCATGTACTGAGACCTGAATAAGTGGTCAGTGTCGTTTTTTTTTTTTTTAGAAGCAGAGCAATGAGGATGCTTCTTGCTCTGCTGTGACAGGGGAAAGCCCAGACATCTCCCCCATCTAGGCTGGAATTATTAACCCCATTTGATGGGCGAGCATGTGGAGCTCGAACAGGATAAGCCACGCGCCCAAGGCCTAGACCCCAGGTTAACTGACTCCATCACATCCGAAAATGCTGGAACTTAGTTCCCTGCATGAGGAGTCTGTGGGTCAGAGGCTTGTTGAGTGACCTGCCTGAGATGACACAGCCAGCATCAGGCTGTCTCCCCAGAGCTTCTGAAGTTTCCTCTGGGGCAGGCAGATCCAATCTGGTCCCAGCTGAGCCACCTGAACATGCAGAACTTTGGACAGGTCACTGTTACTTCTCTGAGCCTCAGTTTCCTCACTTGTAAAATGGGCATAGTAATAGAATGTATACACAGGGTAGTTCTGCACATGAATTGAGACAAATACGTAAAGGGCTCAGCCCAGTGCCTGTGCCAGGGTAACAGCTCTGTAAAAGACATCGGTGTTGATTAGTACCAGCTGCCTAGAGGCTGCAGCAAGCCTCAGGTCCTGGGTTTCAGGTAGAGGTCATCCTCTCTGGCATTTTAGAAAAAGGATCGGGTTCAACTTCTCAGTTATTCTCTGCCCTAACAGAGATTCCTCCTGGCAAGAAAAGTTCTTAGACTACTATTTCTTTTCATGATGATGTGACTGAAAGCTACCAGGAAGAAGATCTCAAGTCAATCTAAGGAAGAACTCAGGAACTGTCTCACCACAAATTGGACAAAGACACCATGGCTGCCCCTAGGTAGTGAACTCTCCATTCCTAGAAGTACACAGGTCAGAAGTGGGCACCAGCTTGGAGGCGCTGCTGGAGAGAGGGAGCGCAGGCACTAGATGGGGAGCTGACCCTTTAAGGTTATTGTCCAAAGCCTCTGAGTCTATATTTAGGTGACATTAATGGTCTTTGTGAGCCCAACTTCCTGGGGCTGATGCCAAGCAGGGCTGATGATGCGTAAAGAGCACGCAGCCGAGCAGTGTGAGGAGAGCCTGGGCTGGCATCCCGGCTCTGTCACCTGGAGCTGAGGAACCCTGGCAAGTCACCCGACCTCTCGGAGGCTGTATTCTCAGGAAATGAGGAGATACGAATAGTACCCACTTTTCAGGGTTGTTAAGGGCACATGATGAGCCAGCACAGGCAGCATGTCTGACCAACTGCCTGGCACATAGTGGGCCTTCAATAAAGGTCAGCTAGTGTTACTATTTGATGCCATTTTTACTCTGCCAGCCTGAAATCTTGACACCATCTGGCTTTTCTGAGTGGTTCTACCTTCAGGCACAGCTGGCCCTGGTGGAGGCTGTTTGCTTAGTTTTTGGTGGAGCCACAAAGCTGGCTATGGGTTTTATTCATGACTGGGCTGTTTTGCCCACTCTCTGGTGGTTTAGGGGGCTGGGGAAGGTCTCCTTGCACAGACATTGACTTCAGCCACCCCAGCCAGTGGCCCCCAGCCAACCACAAGCAGGCGGAATGAGGCCCCCTGGGAAAGAAAGACAGCATCTCTGGGGCCTGGCCTTTTTGGGTTCCATTCCCATTAAAACAGAAACAGGTTTACAAAGCCAACAAAAAACCCTGGCCTGTCAGACAGCAGGCATCAGATTAAGGAGGATTTATGGTGTGTGCGATTCCCAGGGTGCAGTCAGGGTTCTGACTGGGAGATAACATCGCGGAGGCACACCCCCACCGGCAGGGCCCCTTAGGCCCCTTGAACAGGGTGGGACGGGTAGGCCACCGGCAAGCCAAGGTTCCCTCCTGTGGGAAATCAGAACTGCATGGTGAGGAGTGGGGACAGGAGCCTAGAGGGGGTCTGCCATGGTGGGCAGGGTCCACAGGCAGCTTACCGCATTCCTCAGCCCCTTCAGGTCTGGGGTCTTCAACATGAGGGCGTCAAACACCTCCTCAGTCTCCCTCCGCACGTACAACAGAACTGAAAAGAAAGGGGCAGCTTGACGAGTGCAAGGAAGAGAATGTGAGCAGGGCCTGGGGAATCTGAAAACGTTACTTGAAGACTGACTTCTGCTGAGGGGCTGTGCCCAGCTGGGAGGCCCTTCGGCCAGATCTGCAGATTCCCACGTATCTTAAGCTGTGCTGATGTGAGGGTGTCTGAACCGCTGCTCTCCTACCTGCCAGCCAGGTGACCTTGCAAACGTGATTTTAACATCACGGAGCCTCATTTTATGTGTTTGTAAAATGCAGGCTCTGTCTGCTGTTTCATAGAGCCATTGTGGGAATGGATGGCGGTGTCTGGAAACACGAGGTGCCACGCATAGCTCGATTCATGGCTGCTGGAAGCTTCTGAGCTTAGCTGCCAGTTGGTTCTTTCTGATGGTCAGCGACAGCCCTCAGAGGTTTGGGCTTGTTCCCCACCCCGAGAAGTCACAGATTTAGAGTGTCAAAGCCAGAAAGCCAGACATCAAAACCCCACCCTTCTCCCACTCCCCATTAGAAAAAGTGGGGGAGGGGGACTCGCCCAGCATACTGAGCCTGTTGACTATGCCAGCTGCCCAGGGTGCCCATGTCCACACGAGTTCAGGAGACAGAAGCCACCAGTTCTGTGGTGGTCTCTCCAAGAGGCCTGAGGTGCCCTCCTTACCCCCACCCCCAAGTCTTGACCTAAACCTAGCTCCAAGGGGTAAGGCAGCTCCTCGTGCCCTCTCCAGGACGCCATGAGGGACGGGGAGCTGGGGTGGGCTCGGTGAGTAAATGTGGAGGGCGGGTGGTCACCTCTCTGAAGGTCGTCTTCCTTGGCCTGCTTGGAGGGCAGAGGCTCAAACTCCTCAGCGAAGGGCGAGCAGCTACGCTTCAGAGGCAGCCTGTGGGGATGGTAGTGGGGGAGCTTGTGAGGAACTCGGGGGCCCCTAGAGGCTGAAAGACCCTGCTGGGCCTCCAGGGGCCCTAGAAATGGGGAAGAAAACACAAGGGTGGATGCAAAGCAGAGGGACAGTGGGGATAAAGCAGCAGGTCTGGAGTTGGACTGCCTGGGTTCAAATCCCAGCCCTGCCACACACCAGCTGTGTGACCTGGGTGCATCTATAAAATGGGGTGATGAGAAAGCAATGATAGCAGTACCTCATAGAGTGGTGTGAGGCCACAGGAGACCATGCACACAGCTCTTAGAACACTGCGATGCACAGTAGGGCCTCAATAAATGTGGACTCATCATCATCATCACCGTTCCTTTTTAAAAGAAATCAGGTCAGATGTGAGGCAGTGGGGATGGAAGGACTGTGGGCTTTGGAATAAGACAGACTTGGGTTCCAGTCCTGCTGCCGTGACTTAACAGCTATGTGACTAGAAGGCACTTCACTTCTCTGAGCCTCAGTTTCCTCATCCATAAAATAGGGCAATAACCCTGCTTGCCTAACTCTTAGGCTGTTGTGAGGTGACAAGTGACACAATTTGGGGTGAAAGCACCATCTGAAAAGCACATTTTGTTCATAGGGAAGAAACTGATTATAACAAATGATCTTCATAAAGCGCTTTCCCACTTACGAAGATTCCATATCCATGCCACCCTCCTCACCCTCTCAAGGCTGTTTTCCTCATCTGACAAATGTGTAGGCTGAGGCTCAGAGAGGCGAAGGGACTGCTCAGGGCACTAAGGCTGTGGCTGACAGAAGGAAGGACACGAAGGCCTTTTTCCTAGGCCCCAGCTAGGCCCCCCAGTGGGTGTGTGTTGGGGAAGGAGATGGAGGGTTTTCATCCCCTAAGCCTCCAGCACAGCTTCCCTCTTCTCTCTGAATCTGCACCACCACAGACTCTTTTCCTTTCCCTTTTTTACAAGCTGATGTCTCGCCAGAGATTCGCCAACTTTTCACATAAAACAAACCCATAAAAACCCAGGCAGTTTCAGTGAGAAAGGAGCATGGATCTAGCTTGGGAGCTGGGGTAGGAAGCTTGTGGCTTCCTCCTCTGGCCCCACGCCCTAGCTTACAAGGAACAGGGAGAAAAGTAGGCTAGGGGCAATGGGCATGGTACAGAGGGCACAGGTGTGGAGGGAGCACAGGTGTGGAGGGGGCACAGGTGTGGAGGGGGCACAGGTGTGGAGTGGGCACAGGTGTGGAGGGGACACAGGTGTGGAGGGGACACAGGTGTGGAGGGGACACAGGTGTGGAGGGGGCACAGGTGTGGAAGGAGCACAGGTGTGGAAGGGATACAGGTGTGGAGGGGGCACAGGTGTGGAGGGGATACAGGTGTGGAGGGAGGCGTGTGGTTGCTGCTCTCCATACCTGTTGGAACTGTTGGGTCCTGCCGAGGGGGCTGCCTGCAATGAAGCGAAAAAGACATTTTCCATCACACACAAGAAGATGAGAGGGGCCCCTGGCTGCTGGAGGCTCTCTGGGAGGAATATTTTTGGTGGGACGTGGGGAGAATACTGTTACAGTGCCTTTCTAGCCCATTCTGCTCAGACAAGTGCCCTTAGGTGACCTGAGATGTTGAGTGGAAAGGAATCACCCAGCCCAAGCTGGACGGGTCAGGGACTCAATGAACACACAGGAGGTGCTAAAGCCGTGTTGTCAGAGCAGAGCCGCCCTTAGCCCCACCTGGGCCCCAGCATGCCCAGAAGGGCCGAGAATTGCAAATGGTCCTGTGGCCAGTCTCTAGGCAGTTGGAGCTGAGGGCCAAGGGGGCGACGGGAAGAGGCTTTTTTTTTTTTTTTTTTTTTTTTTTTGCTGGAGGGAAGTCTCCCAGGCTGGAGTGCAGTCCCCCATCACAGCTGGCTGCAGCCTCGACCTCCTGGGCTGAAGCAATCCTGCCACCTCAGCCTCCCAAGTAGCTGGGATTACAGGTGTGTGCCACTAAGCCTGGCCACAGGCCCTCTTCTTGGACCCTACAGTGTACCTGGCACTGTCGGTCTGGGGCAGGCATCACCCAGTCTTGTGAGGTAAGAAGCCGAGGCCTAGAGAGAGCAGAGAGCCTCTAGAGGTGACACACACGGCAGGAGGCAGAGTCGGGGTTCAAACTCAGGCTCTCTGTTGGCTATTGCCCTGGGCTTCCCCTCTCCCAGGCTCACAGGTGTGGAGACTGGCCTGCCCTCATCCCCCACAGGTTGACTGTCAACCTAGCCACAGCGGCCTTCACCCTGAGTGGTCATCTCCTTACTCAGGGCCTCTAGTTGGTGAGAGAGTGAGGAGAGTCAAGAGAGAACAGGTTCACACAGCCGCCTGTGCTGTGAGGCCACAGTGCTGCTCCCAAGGCGGCAGAGACAGGAGGGACACAGGCAGTGCTCTGCGCCTGTGCCAAGCTGTCAGCACTGGCTGCTCTTCTCAGTGCCACTGTCTACCTCACTGTCCTAAGTCAATACACTAAACATGCCTTGTACACCGAGGTCCATTTGTATAAATATTCCTGAGGAAACAGTGCGGACCTGTACCCCTAAAGGAAGGAAGTGCTCAGACTCTCCAGAGGAAGGGCACTGGGAGACAGGCTCTGGGGTCTTGACCCTGCCACTGAATTGCTGTGGGACCGTGCCTGTAAAAGGGGGTAGATGCAATCTCTCGGAGGACAGCTGTAACAGGGAACCCAGCCCACTCCTGGCTGCCAGGCGCTCAGTCCCGGCTGCTTGAGAGGCGGAGCAGCTAGTGGGGAAAGGTGTGGATTCTGAACAGGTGCCTCAGTCCAGATCCTGGTTCTGCCACTCACTAGCTATGCAATCTCAGGAGGTTTCTTAACTTCTCTGTGCCTCCATTTCTACCCCACGGATCCAGGGAGACATTATTATTGACTTCACAGGGCTGTAGAGAAGGGTAAGGAAGGTGATGCCTGGGAAGCGCTCAGAGCCACACCTGGCACACAGTGAGCATCACAAGTACTGCCATGAGAATTCCATGTGGCTGCAGTCAAATTTGGGGTCAGATATCAGAAGCCTCCTCTTTGTGTGCCCTAAGCACGAACATTTTAATGGTTATGAAATCTGTTTCTTCATAACATTCTTCTCTTCAGTACAATAGGTCACTGAAGCTATAGGACCATAAATACATGTTTAAACCCCTGTGATTCAATAAAGGTCTTGAAACCGGCTGAGTGGCAGACTGCTCCCCACTGGTCTGCGCTAAGGCAGGCCCCACCCAGGAGCCAGGACCCTCTCTTGACCCCTCCCCGAGACCCCAGCCCTGGCCTCACCCCTCCAGAGCGCTGCAGACTGGAGAAGTGCACGTTGGGGATGAACAGCACAGGTGGCGTCTCCAGGTCAGTCTCTGGCCGAAGGTACGTCGTCTCATTGCCCCTGAAGCCCGACAGCAGGCAGCCTTTGACGCCTGATGGGAGAAGGAAGCCCATGTGCCCCCAGGTCCTTCCGCTCAGGTCCCTCCCACCTCTGGTCTCCTTCTCCCCTTCACGCCAGACCAACCCACCCAGGCCCTGGATCCCCACTGACCACTGTTACTGGAGTCAGGGCACTTGACCTTCCTCCGGAACTGCTTCCGCTCGTCATCGCGCATTTTCCTCTCAGCTCCCTGCAGGGGAGAAGGAGAGAGGGTCACCAAGGGCCTGGGAGGGGCTAGCTACTTTCACAGCTGCTGCTTTGCATCTTAAATATGGGCCAGGCTTCTGGTCCTTCTTTTTTCCAGAACAAGACCAGGAAATGGGAAGGTACCAGCACTTACCTGGCCCAGCCTGGCCAGTGGGGCCTGGCCCTGCTTGCCTGAGGTCAGTACAGACCATGAGAGAGGCAGACAGACAGAAGACAGAAAAGAAGAAACTCAGAGAGACAGAGAGATGGAGGAGTGGGGGTGGAGGAGGAGACAGAGAAGAAGGAGGAGAAGGGATAGAAAAACAGAGAGAGACAGACAACCCAGAGAGGCTAGGAGGATGCACGGGTCAGGGCTTGGCCCTTCTACCTCCCCAGGACCCAGCAGAGGGTCTGCCTGGTCCAGTCACCTTGTCACAGAAGATCTTGATCTGGCAGACAGCACGGTGCACCAGGCGCTCAGTGCCCGAGCCACAGTCATAGGTGTCAATCTGCAGGTTCAGGGGGACACCCTTCACCCCCTTTTGTGAGGAAAAGTCTGTGCTCAGACAGTTTACGCCGATGAACACCTGGAGACAGAGGGGGCCGCTGGGTAAGTGGCCTGCCCAGGTGCCCAGCCCCACCGTCCCACAGTGATCCTGTTTTTCTAGCGTTCTGTGTGCCTGCTGCTCACCCTTAAGCCTCACTGGGCCCCTAGAAGGCAAACATCAGCACTCCTCTTTCACAGATGGGGAGCTGATGCTCAGAGAGGTGGGGCAACTTGCCCGAGGTGACACGGGCAGTGTGTGGTGCAGCAGGGGTTTGAACCCAGACTCACAGCCCAGGCTTTTCACCTCTGTTGGTACAGTTTCTGCTAGACTGCCAAGGGCAGCCCAAGGGGTGGAGACTGGCGGGGGAGAGGTGTCAAGCGTCCTGTAGGAGCTTAAGATCCAGAGCCTCGGCCGGGCGCGGTGGCTCAAGCCTGTAATCCCAGCACTTTGGGAGGCCGAGATGGGCGGATCACGAGGTCAGGAGATCGAGACCATCCTGGCTAACACGGTGAAACCCCGTCTCTACTAAAAAATACAAAAAACTAGCCGGGCGAGGTGGCGGGCGCCTGTAGTCCCAGCTACTCGGGAGGCTGAGGCACGAGAATGGCGTAAACCCGGGAGGCGGAGCTTGCAGTGAGCTGAGATCCGGCCACTGCACTCCAGCCCGGGCGACAGAGCGAGACTCCGTCTCAAAAAAAAAAAAAAAAAAAAAAAAAAAAAAAAAAAAAAGATCCAGAGCCTCATTTTTCTGCAACTCAGGACAAGGAGGTGGAAAAGGGCTGAGTCCCCTGTCCCCAGCACAGGGAGACTACTTTCCTGCTGGCCCAGAGACATAGCCCCTCTCCACCCCAGCCACCCACTCCAGCCACAGCAGGACCCTCTAGTGAGAGGTTCTTCCCGCTGATTTGATCCCACCCCACATACAGCAAGGGAGCGTCCTAGTCACCCCATCTTACAGTCGGGGAAATAGAACCTCTGCGCAGGGCCATAATTGCTGCTGTTCCCCCAGGGAGTCAGGTGTGAGGCATCACAAAGTGAGCCGGGCGGTGGGGCCGCCCACACCTGCCGCAGGAAGCTCTGCTCTGCTGCTCACTAGCTATATGTGGCTTCAGACAAATCCTTTCACCTCACTGAGCCTCAGTTTCCTTGTCTGCAGAATGAGGATAATGAAACCTATCTTGTGAGGCTGTCGGGGGGGTGTATGCTTGATATGTTGTGACTATTGCCATGAGAGGGACAGCTGGAAGTCTCATCCCAAAGCCTATGCCCAATTGATGGTCGCCTGGGGTCGGTCTCAGCTGGGCAAACCCTGGCAAGATCACCTGGTGATTGTCCTTCTCTGGGGCTCCATGGGAACCCCAGCCCCTGCATCGCAGGCTGGCCCCTGGTCTTTGGAACATTTCCTTTGGAAATGACCCTGACCCAAACAGGATGTAGGGGGGTGTGTCTGAGCAGACCCCCTTCTTTCCCTGGCTGTGCGGACCAGGCCCCCAGGCACATGCCAGACATACCTCCCCCTCAGCCAGCTCTGCCCTCATGCAGCCCCCGCCCAGCTCGCACCTGAGAAAGACCCAAGCCTGGGGGCTTAAGAGGCTGTGAGAAAATCCCCACCGAAACCCATTTCTCCCTTCCCATGAAACTCCCACCTCCCTGAACCCGAGGCCCCAGCTCCTCCTCCAGTCGGTGCCTGTCTGAATAATAATCATCCCTGCCTTTGTGCTCCCTTTGTGTTTTCTGAGCTCCTTTACCTCCATCTTCTCCAGGCGGCTTGGCCATCCCTGGAGGCAGGCAGAGAGGCAGAAGTTAGCTCCCCAGCCTCTCCAGGCCAGAAATGCCCCTGAGATGAGCTGGACCTGACCCTGGTGAGTGAGGTAAGCCTGGTCCAGGGAGAGAAGGGACAGGCCAAAGGTACTCAGCTCCCGACTCCCACACTAGTGCCTCTCCACCATGCCGGCTCTCTAAACAGCAAACTAAGACACTGCGAGGCCCATGAGCACACGGCAAGCCCGCGGCTGGGCTCAAGCACTAAAGCTGGAAGGATCTTCATGGCTTAACTACTGGCATGAAAACATCACCAGAGGCTCCGTCTCTCAGGCCTCTCCGGTTTGTAGACGTGCATGATCTTGTGGGGTCTGCACTCCAATCCTAGCAGGCAGGTTACTGTTCTCATTTTTATGGGCTCAGAGAAGTGAGATAACTGGGATTCAAGCCCTCATTCACCGGACTCCTTCGCATTTCTCCTGCATGTGACACTCTGCACTGGCCAAGAAGTCAGGAAACCTGGGTGCCCCCAGTGGCTTGCTGTGTGACCATGCAGAAGGCTCAGTTTTCCCATCTAGTAAATGGGTGGACTGGAGTAATATCAACAGCTGCCACTTTTGGGCCAGGTGTATGCTCTACCTGTTACTTATCTCACCTGCTCCTCACTACAGCCTACCAGTTGGTGCTATGATGCCACTCCTATTTTATAGGCAAAACAACCGGGGCTCAGAGGGACTACGGCACTGGCCCAAAGTCACACTTTGGACCAACAGGTGGAAAGGTGGGATGCAGACCCAGCCTGCCTGGCTCCAAAGCCTGAGCTTCCACACCACACTACGTCCTGCCTCCTCCATGGGTACACTCGTCAGAGCTGCCACTCTCCTAGGTGTAAGAAAACCTCTCCTCCAGAATAGGGACTTCCGGGCAGCCCAGTCCCATCCCAGCCACTGCCCTCAGCACTGACCTTGGCCTCTTCATTCACGTTCCACACAAAGGACAGTGCATTATAGGCCACCTCCTCAATGTGCTCCACAGTGTTGAAGTTTTCTTTGCAGTCAGCTGAAACCACAGGAGACCAGAAGTAGAATTAGGAAGGAAGGGATCTGGGGCCACTTGACTGGGCCTCACTCTTGGCAGGGGCATACATCCTCTCCCCCAAGAACCACACTTCAATCCAGGGAGGAAAAGGGATTCCTGTGCCCTGGATTACAGATGGGAAAACAGATCCAGCCTGAGAAGCGGATCTGCCCCAAGTCCCAGAGGGAACCCCAAGCTTTGCCAAATAGGCTCATCATATTGGGGGTGGAGGTTGTACTTTTCACCATGGCTGTGATTTGGGAGTTCTCCCAGATGAAGCAGCAGCAGCAGTATGGTAATAACAACAGTAATAGGGGTAGTAAGAGCAATAGCAAAAGTAGTAGGGTTAGCAAGTATCATTCCTTCAGCACTTACAACACGCTAAGCCCTTAGTTCATCCTCACAACTATGCTTTGAATATTCAGTTTATATATGAGGAAAACGAAGCTCAGAGAGGTTTGGTTACTTGGCTAAGGTCACTCAGCTTTTATTAAAAGGCAGAGTAGGGGCTGGAGCTCCGATCTCTCTGGCTCCTGAAACCATGCTCCTTACTACTCTGCTGTCCAGCCTCTCGGACAAGTCATTAAACAGTCCCCTGTGTGTATCGTGTTCCCCAGTGCACACAACTCCAAAGCAGAAATCAGCACTGTAAGCAGGCAAGGCAGCTGGCCTCAGCCCGTTTGAGAGGTGAACAAACTGAGGCTCAGGAAGGTGAGGTGACACAGGTCACACAGCCAGGAAGGGAGTAAGGGAGCCAGAAGCTGAAGACTTGATGGCGGGCTGTGCCTCCCCCTTGTTTCAGGGCTAGGGATGGGGACCAGGTGGCACCCACAGAGAGCCTTTCCTCTGCCCAGCTCCCAAAAGCTGAACATCCTGTGCTGTGCCTCAGGCCTTCTGAACCACCTGCTGCCTGCACCTTATCTTGTCCCTTTGTGTCTTCATCAGCCTCCTGATGGGGACAAACAGGCCAGCATCTCAGGGCCCTATTTATTTCACAGTGCTAGGGTCCGTCCCCAGGGCCCTGTTTATCCCAAAGCAAAACAGAAGAGAGGCCAAGACTTCAAGTCAACAGATGCAAAATCCTTGCAAACCCCACAGTGTTTGACCTGCAGACAGAGGTCAGAGCCGGGTGGGGAAACGGGGGTGAGCAAGAAAAAGGCCTGATTGGTGCGGGGCTGGGGGGAGCGCAGAGCTGGAGCGGCGGCTTGAGAAGGCTCTCACCCACGTCGATGACCCGCTGCTTGGCAGTGGGTTGCCGGGAATGCCAGTGCTTCCAGAAACGCAGCTGCTCTACTGGGACCTTCTCATTGTCGAAGACAACCATCACCACACTCTGCAAGCACAGTTGGTCACAGTCACTCCCGGCCTCTTCCTAGAGCCTGGGTCCACTGGCCTGCCCTTTTGCCTCAGCTTCCCCAACCCTGTGGCCATGGGTTGTAATCAAACAGCCTTTCCCCAGGGTCCGTGGCTAGCCCAAGGAGGAGGTCTATCTCGCCCCATTCCACCCCTTCCGAAGCTGTTCCACGCCAACGCACCTTGACTTTGTTGGAGGACAAGGCAAGGCCTTTGCCACCTGCTGGGGTCCGCAGGGTGACGGGGTAGAACTGGCCTTTGTTGAGGTAGGCCATGGGTGACTCGCCTGACTTGATGTGGATGGCTTTGGGGGAGCCCAGGGTGTATTCAAAGTCACTGCAGGGAGGAGGGAGAGGGCAGTGAGGCTGGGCTCCCAGGCAGGAAGTACCCTAGAGAGCAGTGGGGCAGGAAGCCTGAGGCTATGGTACAGACTTGCTGTCTGACCTTGGAAAATAACTTTACTTCCTTGGGCCCCAGTTTCCTCAATTTGGGGGTTCTATTTAATGGCCTTGTTGAGCCACAATCCTGCTGAATAATGAGGGCCCAGTGAAAATTAGAGAGAACCTTGAGAGGTGACAAAACCAGGGACAACTAAGGATAAAAGAACCTCAGTTTTCTGATAAGGTGCAAGTTCTGAGCTCCCTGTCACAGCCCAGGGACAGGAAGTGGGAAGCGTTCTCTCTCCCTCTATCTATCTGCCTTCATCTCCCACTTCTCATTCACTGACTGTGCCTGCTATGCCCTGGGGACAGTGTGGGGCTCTGTCTGCAGCCTCCTGCGCACTGCCCAGGTGTCTGAGGGTCCAGGGAGACCAAGTTACCTTTTGAGGCTGGGGTAGTCCTCTGGACATGGGGGTTCCGGGGAGGTTTTCAGGATATCCGGGAAGAGCACTGACTGCAGAGAAACACAGCCCCAAGAGAATAAATGATCACATTCACTCTGGGGAGCCTCAGCCCAGGGCTGTGCATTACAGCTGTGCAGGTTGTCCAGTGTACAACTTGGACAATAGTACATGGCAACCCTGTCTCAGCTCTAGGATGCTTTCCCCGATGGATTCCAAGGCTCTGATCTGTTCACTATCTTCTCTCCTTCTGTACATGCACACACATATCTATGCTATAAGGGAATGGGGATGGGCCCTCACCTCCTGTGGGTCATCTTTGAAGGTGCTGTCTGGCTGCCAGCGCTGTGTGGGCGGTACCCCATGAATGCTCTCAAACAAGGAGTTGAGGGAGCCATTATCATATATATCACTGGTGGGCAACAGGTAGCTGTCCACAGAGCCGGTCTCCAGCTTGCTGGGGCCTGCAGGGAGGGGAGCTGCCTTGCCAGGGGTGGGCAAGGCCCCCTCCAAGCTCATCAGGTTATTCTTCTTGAGCAAATCTGGGTACTCCGGGGTTCCAGACACGTTCTCTGTCAGGAATTTCATGAGGTGTGTGGGGCTTTCAAGGGGGGTGAGGTCCGTCTCATATTCCATGCCATGGTAGTACCTGGGGAGAAAGAAAAGGGGCTCAGTATACTTCTCTCTGGGGGTAGAGGGGAGTCCTTGGCTAGAGTGGAAGGCAACTGACACACTGGCCTTTGATCCAGTGTAATGTTCAGGCCCATCCAACATGCACAAAATAAGTCACTGTAGCAGCCCAATTGGCTACAGGGATGAGCAGGGAGGCGCTGAGAATGGAACCAAGTACAGGCTCAGGGTTAAGGGAGCAACATCTGTTTTATCCATTACAGTACTTGTTAATTAAAAAAAAAAAAAAAAAAAAAAAAAAAAAAAACCTGAAAGTTTAATCATTTATTTTTAGCCAAAGTCAAATGTCTCTGTGTCAAAATGTCCCTACTTCAAAACAACTGTATGGAGTCAACCCTAGCGGGGTGTGTACAAAGTGGGGAGGGTGGGGGAAATGTGTATCTGTGAGTATAGTTAACACATGTTTAGAGAAAGGTCTGGAAGGATGTACCCCAAACTGTTCAGCAGGAGAGGGGTACAGGATTATAGGAATTTTTTTTTTACTTTATACATTTCTGAAGAGTTTGAATCTTTTGCAAGAGACTGGTGTTGCTTTTGTAATCAGAAGAGCTAATGATATTTTTTAAAATTAGTTTTGAGAAAGGTCCCCATGTACCCAAACCCACTGTTCCTGGCCGTGGGGGGGACTGGCCCTGAGCCAGCTGCAGGCCCAGGCTGGGTTATAAGAAGAGCTGCAATGCCTGTTTGAATTTTTCAAAAGGCTTCCCAGCAGAGGCACGACAGGGTCATTTGTGAGAAGTCACCTGATTAGCCAGGAAGGAGAAAGTGGAGAAAGAGAGGCAAGGTCTTTCCAGTGCCCATCTAGCCATAAGCATGGCCTGCTTTCGGAAAGGAACGTCAATGCCCTGGGGCACTAATGCCAGGGGAAGAAGTATGGGAACCCAGATGTCCCTCCCCCAACACAGGTCTCCCTCCCCAAGAGGCTGTGGGACTGCAGGGGAGAGGGTTTTGAAGCTGAGAAAGAAAAGCTGCCTCCAGGGCTTTTCTATTACTAAGGCTTTGAAGTTTGTTTTCAGTAAACTCCAGCCCACATGGCCTACAGGCATCTGGGGTGTGTGTGTGTGTGTGTGTGTGTGTGTGTGTGTGTGTTTTCAAGCTGAGTTTCATTAGGACTTTCAAGAGCCCTAGGCTCTGCCTTCACTGACCCCTTCCAAAACATTTAAAAATATCTTTAATAAGTATATTGGTATAAAGACAAATATAATCCAAGTTGGATTATATTGATTTTTTTCTTTTAATTTTAAAAGGAAAACACTATCATGGATCCCAAAATGTGTTGTGGGCCCTCAACACTGCACCTCCTGTGCCTAATGGATAAGTCAAACCTGTGTGGAAGAGGCCCCAGGTGGAGGTCGGGAAGGGCAAAGAGGCAGAGGGTGTTGGCAAGCCTCACCTCTTTCCTTGGTCATTCCTGCCCCCAGTGCTGGAGGACAAGATCCGCTTCTCCTTGGGACCCTGAGAGGAGAGAAAGGAAGGATTTATGCATGGCTAAGCTTTTGCTGGTAGGAGCCTCAACCCCCTTTTGCAGCTTTGGCCAGGCAGGGAAGTAACTTTGGTGATATGGTTCAGCTGTGTCCCCACCCAAATCTCACCTAGACTTGTAGTTCCCATAATCACATGGGAGTGGGAGGTAACTGAATGATGGGGGCGGTTACTCGCATGCTGCTGTTCTTGTGATAGTGAGTTCTCATCGTATCTGATTATTTTATAAGGGGGCTTTCTCCCTTTTGCTCGGGACTTTTCCTTGCTGCCGCCATGTGAAGAAGGATGTGTTTGCATCCCCTTCCGCCATGATTGTAAGTTTCCTGACGCCTCCTGGCCATGCTGAATTGTGAGTCAATTAAACCTCTTTCCTTTAAAAATTACCCAGTCCCGGGTATGTCTTTATTAGCAGTGTGAGAACAGACTAATACACTTGGTCACTAGAAAACCCTCCAGTCCTTCCCACTGGCTGGAGCTCTAGCTATGATTAGTTTGAGCCCCAAGTCAGGGAGTGGGAAGAAGAACCTCAAGCTTAGTAGTTAAGGAGCATGAAATTTGGAGTCAGGCAGGCCTGGCGTAAGTCCTAGAAATGCCACTTGAAAATGCAGTGTGACTCTGGATAAATGACTACGCCTCTCTAAGACTCAGTTTCTTCATATGTCAAGTGAGTGGTTATAATACCTACTTAAAGGAGATTATGAATATTTGTTAATAAAAAATACTCACTTTTTTAATAGAGTACTTCTTATGGGCTAGGCCTTGTACTAAGTGCCTTCTCGTTTCTAATTTAATCCTCACAATCACTCTGAGATGTCTACTAGCATCATCACCATTCTATGGATGAGGAAATGGGGGCTCAGAGAGACTCTATTGTCTTAGTACTTATGAGCATGGACTCTGAATCCAGATTTATTGGGTTCAGTTCCTAGACCTACCACATGCTAGCTGTGTGACCTTACACAAGTCCCTTAACCTCTCCATTCCTCATATCCTCATCTATACACAGATCATAATACAATACCAACCTCAGGGGTCACTTTGAGTGCTCAGAACAGCATCTAGCACATGGAGAGCACTATATAAATGTGACCTTTCACGAGTATAATTATAATATTGTTACATCTTAGAACATTCTAATTCATTTGTCTCTAAGGCTGTTACAGCTAGAACCAGGACCCCAACCCAGCATAGCCTCCAAAGCCTGTACTCTTTTTTTTTTTTTTTTTTTTTTTTTTGAGACGGAGTCTCGCTCTGTCGCCCAGGCTGGAGTGCAGTGGCCGGATCTCAGCTCACTGCAAGCTCCGCCTCCCGGGTTCACGCCATTCTCCTGCCTCAGCCTCCCGAGTAGCTGGGACTACAGGCGCCCGCCAGGTCGCCCGGCTAGTTTTTTGTATTTTTAGTAGAGACGGGGTTTCACCATGTTAGCCAGGATGGTCTCGATCTCCTGACCTCGTGATCCGCCCGTCTCGGCCTCCCAAAGTGCTGGGATTACAGGCTTGAGCCACCACGCCCGGCCAAGCCTGTACTCTTAATCACACCCCATGAGAGTATGAAGGAAGGTGCCTGACACAGTGGTGGACATTCAGTAAGAAATGGTAACCAGTTGCCTTTAGCACTATATTACCCAAAGCCACATCTGTGGCAGGACTAGGTCTCAAATTCCCGACTTAGTGCTCCTTCTATACCAGCAGACCATGTCCTCACTGTCCAGGGGGCTTCTCTGAATCCAGAGTGCTCTGGAATGGGGAGGCCAGGGCAGGTGTATCTCACTGAGATACTGTACTTTGCTAAAACCAGTATTACCGGTGGCACCTTCAGAGCCTCTCTTCTACCATCCTGGCCCCCGAATGGCTTCTTGCCAAGGGGACAAGCAGTCAGATTGTAATTTAAGGTCCATTCTCAACCTATAAATCCCAGGCTGGAGTTTGAACCTAGATCTAGAATTCTAGCTCCTACCATGGCCCCAAGCTGAGGCAGCCATTCAAACTCCTCTTCCATTGACCTGGGCTGAACACTCACTGGATGCTACCAGTCTGCTGGGGAGGAAGGAGGGTAGGGTAACCAGACCATTCCAGAAGGAGAACCAAAGCCAGAGGATAGTTTTGGGCCTTCTCCTATCTGGAACCCCCTTGGCCTCTGAGTTCATGCAAAGAATGTGCCTTTATTCTTGAGGTAGAGTGGATAAAATACTTCTTGAGCTAGTAAGTTTGAGGTCTTATGTACAAGGTGGCTTTAAATCTTCAAGTTTCTCAAGAATTGGCTAGCTGTGTGCCCCCATTCCCCAATCTAGGAAAGTTTCTTGGAGCAGTTACCCAGCCCAGGGACAGCATGTCAGTTTGCTGTCTTGTGACAATTCAGACAGATGGGTAGGGCCTACCTGGACTACTACATTGACAAAGATTCTGCAGCCACCTGTACCCTTCATGAGAATGCAGGCTGCAATCCATTAGCAATGTCTGGCACACGCACTGGAGGTGGGAGGGGGGTTGTATCATGTATTATACCCTTGTGATTCCTGACTAGCCCAACCCCTACTTATCAGATATGGGAGGGCCTAATTCCTATTCTCAAGAGCCAACAGCCTCCCAGAGACAAGGCCAAGACCCTGGAAGCAGTTAGAGAACAGTACAAGACATAATGTCAGCTGGAGTAGGAAGGACAGTAAGACCCTTGGCAGAGGGAGATGAGGTGGCAGATGGCTTCTAAGAGAAGGTGGGCCTTGGGAAGGGCCCTGAAGGAAGGGAATGGGTTAAAGAGCAGGAGGTATGCTCCAGGTGGTGGGGCTGTACCAGGTGGGTGGGGATGACAGGGAAACGTAAGATCCGAGGGACAGGGGCAGAAAGAAGATGGTGGGGTACAAGAGTGTTGCTGTCATAGAATGTGCTTGGACCAGGCAAGGGGTTGGGTCAGGCACTGTCTACTTGGTCAGCACGTGTCATGCACCGTGTGGCAGGCTGTATGGTGGGCTGAAGACTCGGTAATGATCCTCTAGGAGCTCAGTCTCATGCAGAAGATGGAAGAAATAAATATGTAAACAGCAAGCTTCTAAGCATTCTTGATAGCATCAAGGATGATGGTGGTTGCTGAGGGCACCCAGACAAGAAAGCCTCCCCTCCAGTAAATGAATGAAGTGACATTTAAGCTGAGACCAGGGATTAGCCATGGGAAAGGGAGGGTGCCAGGCAGAGGGAACAGCATTGTGCAAAGGCCCAGAGATGAGGGGCTGGGGTGGTCATGGTGGGCTGCTGAGCCATGAGGCCTGAAAGCGAAGACACCCATTCAGTCAAAAGGGGGGCATGCCCAGAGGGGGCAGGCATACCATGTAGTAATCGTAGAGGAAGCTCAAGGCCGCAACGCTGTCATCATCTCCATTGACTCTCATCATGGCCTTTGTGGCAGCTGTCAACGGGTTTTCTAGGTACGTCTTCCAGGCCTCATCCTCACTAGTGTAAGGGAATTTCTGCAAGTTGACTGGATCGTTCTTTAGCAGCCGCACAGACCTGAAACTGAATGCAAGTAATGAGGGTCAAATTTGGGCTATCCCAGAGGAAGGTCCATGAATGGGCACCTGCAGGCCAGCGCTCAGGAATTCAGAGTTATTAGCTTTGAAAACATGAAACTGTCTCTTCTGCCACCATTAGGCAGTATGGGGCAGCGGAAGGGATACAAACTCTGGAGCTGGATCAATTCCAAATGTTGCCATGTAGAAGCTGATGACCTGGGCTTTAGTTCCTTCATCCACAGCATGAGGGCCATCATCCTGATCTTCAAGACCACAGAGTGGATTCAATAAAATACTTTCATAGTAGGTACTTATTCAAAGAGAATTCGTGTAAAGAATGGGAAATGCCAATGACAAGCTGCAATGTGATAAGAATAAAATTTCCAGATAACCCATCATGAGTTCTACTGAAGAAGTTGTCCTCAAGACTGTGAAGGGCACAGAAGGCTGTAGATCATTTCAAGTCTGGGAGAAAGCGTGGTCTATGACAGAGACAGCCAGGGAAAGGAAGCCCTTAGGCAGAACCTGGTCTGGGAAATGCCATTTCAGACCAATTTTATTAAGAGTTTCAAGCAGCTGCTCAGAAGCCAGGAACTGGAGTTGAAGGCTACAGAGCACACAGAGGCAAGCAGGACCCAGGTACTGGTGCTGAGAAGCTTGGACAAATACAAGGCATTATATCGCTCGAGAGACAAGCCACAAGGGCTCAAAGGAAAGAGATCAGGAAAGGCTTTCTGGAGCAGGCAGACATTTTCGTTGGGGAAACTCAGCACTGGGGGTTATTTCACTCAGCAATGGGGGGAAGGAGCAGGGACCTAACACAGAAAAATAATGAGAATGGTAAAAATAATAGCTACTCTTTATTGAACACTGACCATGTGTTAGGCACTAGCTAAGCACATTTCATAAATTACCCTGTTACTTGAAACAACCCTGCAAGGCAGATACTATTATTATTCCTATTATACAGTGGAGGAAACTAAAGCTCAGATAAGTTGAGAGTTGTCCAAGGTCCCAGTAAGTGAGTGGCCCAGAGGGGATTCAAGCTCCCTTCAGGGTGATGCAATGGTACAGAATAATGTTCTCAAACTTTAGCTGCATGAGCATGACTTGGAAGGCTTGTTACAACACAGATCGCTTTCACAGCAGGGTGACTACAGCAAAGAACAATGTAGTGTATACTTCAGGATACCTACAAGAGTAGATTTGTAATGTTATCATCCCAAAGAAATGATAAATATTTAAAGTGATAAATATGGCAAGTATCCTGATTTGGTCATTATACAATGTAAAGGTGCAATGAAATCTTACACTGTACTCCATAAATATGTACAATTATTCTGTGTCCTTTATTTAAAATTAATTTAAAAACACACAGATTACTGGGCCCCACCCCCGGGGTGTCTGATTCACTGGCTCTGGGTGGCTGAGAATGTGCATTTCTAGCAACTTCTCTGGTGCTGCTGATGCTGGTAGTCTGGGGACCACATTTTGAGGAATCACTGGTTACTGCACATGATGTTAACCACAAACAAAGGCATAGAAGCAGAAAAGTTCTGGTTGTGTTCAATTTAGAGCAAAGAGTGTATGAAGATGGGGTGGTCCAGGCTATGAAGAGAGAGCCCCAGTGATGAAGTGGGCACTGACTGGTCTCCTGGTTTCCCAGTGCCTCCCTTTCTACATGGGCCAGGCAAAATCTCCCACGTTAGGAACCTAAGAACAATGCCAGCTGCGACTTACTATGATGCATATGAATGTTCTGCGTTCGTTAGCCCTGCTTCTTACAAGGACACTACAAGGTAAGGATCATTTGCTTCATCTGTTAAGGTAAAGGAACCTGTGTCTTGCAGAGAACAAGAAAATGTCCAAGATCATCCAGCTGGTCCATGAGACAATCAGGATTTCAACTCAGCCTTATCGAGCACAAAGGCACACACTTGCCACTCGGCCACACTGCTTTTCCATTGATGCAGGGGTACAGTCTTTATCACAGCAGAAAAATGTGTTTGTGGTAAAACTGCGGCACAGTGGCAGACTAGTGGGTAGGCAGAGACCCCTGTAATCAGGTGCATGAAGTACCCTCCTGCTGCCAGGCCACTCGGGCCCAGATCCTCAGACTGCAGTGGGAACAGCCGGCCAGGCCATACCTCGGCACACAGGAGGCGTCAGCTCTCCCAGCAGCTTCATCCAGGACAGCGTCTCCCATCAGCGTCTCCCATCCCACCGGGCCCCGGGGTGTGAGGAGTTGGGCTCTGAGAGGAAGGGAGGTGGAGTTGTCACACAGGAAAGAGAAATGACAGAAACTTTCCTGTTCTAGGTGTGCGGGAGGCACACCCTGAGTTTCTGTTGCCATAAATCAAGGGGCCTCAAGGAGAGGTGAGAAGAGGCCCCTCCTCATTGCCTCCTGGGCCTGGAGTTTAGAGGAATTTACTGAGCAAGTCCAGGGTGACCACCCTCACTGTCTGCCCAACACTGAGCTAATGGAAACTCCCAACCAACGAGGTAGGGGAAAAGCAGGGAAATGCCTGATCGATCCCACCCCCGGGTCAATGGGGACCACCAGTGCTTAGCACTGTTCCTCATTTGTAAACAAATCTAATAAAAGCACCCCCCACTAACATAATGAGGATAACGCATCAGCACAAGAAAAATGCTTAAAACTGTGCCTGGCACAAAACAAGTGTGTAATTCATGCAAGCCATCACTGTGTTCCAGGTCAGCTTGGGGTGAGACATTGAGGGGTTGCAAAGTAGTAGAAGACACGGTTACTCTGCAAGTCAGTGGCAGGTCTGGGCCTGGAGCCCCAATCTGCTGACTCTAGGGGTTGACCATTATCAGCTTTGATGCTGAGTTATCTTACCCTTTAAAAAAGATAAATTTTAGAAGACAACAATAAAGTAACACCGAAACAAAAGAACAATGTCTGCTATTCACCTGGGTGGGTCTCCTGGCCTACAAGGTCTCCCGTCTATACTGTTGGGATCTCAAAGTCTGATTCCTTGATAAACAGCAGCTTCTGTACTTTAAACACTTACCACTGGCAAACACAGTGCCATCTATTTTTGTGTGTCATCTCATCTACTCCACACATTAGCCCTGAGAGACAGGAATTATCATCTCCTTTTATAGAAGGGGAAACTGAGACTCAAACAGGTGATATCACCTGCTCAAGGTCACTCAACCAATAAGTGACGGAGGCTCAGCTTGAGCTTGGAGCTGTCAGACTACACAGTATAGCGCTCAACCCCTGTGCTAGTCTCTTTTCTAGATGCCTTTCCTATTCTGGAAATTTCCCTTCTCAAAACACATTGAACTAATTCCCTGCTGCAAGGCAGAAAGGAATTTCCCACCCACACAAGGCAGGAGGAAGCTGGCAAGATGATGACTGTAAGAGTTTCTGGTCAGGGGCTGGGAGTCCCAGTGCCCTGGTTCCCATACCTGCTCCTGCCACCAATAACCTCATGTTCTAGAACTAAGCATTTGGCTTCTAGAAAGTCTTAATGGATAAGGTTAGTATTGACTTGTGTGTTGAATCCTAAAATCCAAGAACTTTTGGCTCTCTGCTCTCTTAAAGATTACAAATGAGTATTGAGGAGCCAGTAGGTGAGAGAGAGGGAAAAAAAAAAAAAAAAAAAAAAAAAAAAAAAAAAAAAAAAAAAAAGTTGTCCCAGGAGCTGATACTGGATCAATGTGAAAAGAGTTCTAAGAAAGAGTGAGTCCTACTCATGGGTGATAGGGCCAGAAGAAAGAAGGGAAACCAAGGGACTCCCAACCTATGAGGTCAGCTTCCCCGGGGCCTCCACAGATTCTCTGTTGGTGTCCCTGTCCAAGAGTGAACTAAACTACCAGAAAGTGAAAAGGAAATGAGGGGCCAGGTGCGGTGGCTCAAGCCTGTAATCTTTGGGAGGCCGAGACGGGCGGATCACGAGGTCAGGAGATCGAGACCATCCTGGCTAACATGGTGAAACCCCGTCTCTACTAAAAAATACAAAAAGCTAGCCGGGCGAGGTGGCTGGTGCCTGTAGTCCCAGCTACTTGGGAGGCTGAGGCAGGAGAATGGCGTAAACCCGGGAGGCGGAGCTTGCAGTGAGCTGAGATCCGGCCACTGCACTCCAGCCCGGGCGACAGAGCGAGACTCCGTCTCAAAAAAAAAAAAAAAAAAAAAAGCAAAAACAAAAACAGAAAAAAAGAAAAGGAAATGAGGGAGGAGGGAAGACCTGCCATGGACAGCCTGCCATCAGACCTCTACCAGATACAGCATACCAGAACCTGCACCACCACAGAAGGAGGTAGCACCAGGGTCACAGTGTATGGTTGTGCTAACTACATGTCCTTGGGTAAGGCACTTAGCCCTTCTATTTCCTCATCTGTTAAATGGGTCTACTGAGTGTCTTCTATGTGCCAGTGTGCCAGTCAGGGACTGGGCACTGGGAATCAACTAAAATGAGACAGGTAAGTCTCTGTTTCCATGGAACTTACAATCTAATTGGGGAAGACAGACCATAAACAAGTAGGTAAATTAGTTATTTTTAGTTAGTAATAAGTGCTGTGAAGAAAATTAACATAGTAAGATAATGGAGAGTCATTGGGGTGGCTAGTTTAGAGTTGGGTTTGTCTCATGGGTTGTTAGGAGAATGAAGTACATTAAGATAAGAAATGTGTTTAGCCTAGAGCCTGCCAGAGAATAATTGCTTAGTTAGTAATAGCCATCATCACCATCATCATCCCAGAAACTCCAAATGGGAGTAAAGGGGAGACTCTGCCTGAGGTTCTTATCATTTCCCCACAAGCCTCCTGTCTGTGAATGGGGTTCTGTTCACAAGAAACAAAAGAGATAGTGTAATAACACCTTGCCCAACCTTCCATTATCTCACAGAGCCTCCTGACATATGTGATGTGTTATTATCCCTACTTTACAGACCAGGAAATATACAACAGAGATGTGAGGTGATCTGTTGCAGGGGACCGGATGACTGAAGCCAGGACTCCTAGGGTCTGGCCTGGGAACTCCATGGCTAGCACTTTTCCAAGAAGGAAAAAACCACTACTTTCCAAGAACGGATGTAGGAGAGATTTAAAAAGCAATAAACCTGAGTGGCATCCATCCATGTAACCATCTATCCCTCATTTTTAACAAATATTTATCAAGTAACTACTATGTGCCAGAACCTGTCCTGGGAGAAGAAGATAAGGAGGTCATCCCTGCTGACATGGAGGTTGCATTTTAGTGGCAGCAAGACATACATGACCACAAAAACAAGCAGTTAACATTAGATAGGTGAAGAGAGCTATGAAGAAAAAGAAACGAGAGGACTTCTGACGTGCCTCAACCCAAGGGAGTGACATGTTGGCTGAGAAGAGGGGTGGAGGGGAAGAGGGAGAATGGAGATGAGTTGGGAGGACCTTGGACCTTCCAGATGAAAGGAAAGGCAAGATCAAAGGCATCAGCCTGGGACAGCTCCCAGAGCTTGTCCGCCTACTGTGTGCCAGGTGTGAGCCAGGTGCTTTGCATATGCCACCTTGTTTTAAGGAAAGCCAGCCCACTAAGGAGGAAATCCAAGATTTGATAATCCCTCACATTTGCATAGTGTTATATTTTTCAATGTGCTCACACATCTGTCATCACCTCTGATCCTGCAACGCCCTTGTCAGGTAGGGAGGGAAGGTATGACTGTCCTCGTTTGAGGAAAAACTGAGCCATGGAGAGGGCCACTGGCTTGCCTAAGGTCACCCAGCTGGTACCTCAAGGCATCAGGCGTAGAACTGAGGTCTCTGACTCCCAGCATCCAGAACCTTCACAGAGCCGCCTCCTCAGTCTCCCGTCTGGCTTCTTCTCCATTTAGGAGAGAGTTGGCAACAAGATCAAGAGAGAGGAGCTCAGGGGTCTACCTGATAGGCCTCACTTCCTGAGGCCTCCTGTCCGGTCTGTGGGGAAGTGCAAATTGCCAGGGCCCCTGCTCTGGGAGGAGGGGATAGGACCTTTCCCCAGTTCACTGGCTCTCAGCACAGCAAGGGTGTGGTGCCAGCTGCTCCATGTCCAGTCAGCTTCAGCCTTCATAGCTCCAACATGCCTCATTCTGGGCACCAGGATGGTGAAAGTCTAGAGTGGTAAAGTGGGTTTTCATCCCAACAAGTCTTTTCTGACTCAAAATGCCCACTGCTTTCTGGCTGGGCTACTTAAAACCCCCAATAAGACCAAGGAAATGCCGTCTCAGCCATTAGTTGAGAACTTTTGGTATCATTTCCTTCTGTTAGAATCCTAGCGATTGAGGATGCAGAGAGACCTCAGAGATCTAGTTCCAGAGAGGGACCTGCCTAAGGACATGAAGCATACGGCAGAAGGGGACTCAGTAGTTAAGCTACGGAAAAGAAAGTACTCAATTTTCCAGAAGGTGGGAAGAAAACCCAACACCAAAGAAGGTGGTCTCAAGTTCCACCAAAGGAGGTGTGTGGCACAGGACAGATCCAGCGGGCTAGACCCCACTTCCCTTCAGCCAGAGGAGGAAGAGTCCCAGGGGCCGCCTGAGCTGGGTGTTGACACCCAGATACTCCCAGTCAATGACTTGCTAAATCCTCCCATGAGCCACCCAACCTCATTAACGGTGATCAATCACTCTCTAATCACCCACAGGGAGGCCCTGACACAACTGCTCACAGAGGAATCATTTTCGGTCAGCCCCACACACGATGTTCCCTGGGCACGACAGGGGTGCCCCAGGGTTCTCGTGCCTGCCAGTGGCCCATCTGGTTTTCTGGGTGTACAGATTGTGAAATGTGCCTTGTCACATGGGCTAGGGGCTCCACTTGGGGGCCTCAATGGGGAAATGGCAGTGTGTAGGGCATGGCTCTGTAATGACTCCAGTTTGAATGAGACAGTATGAACTCATCGTTATGGGAGTGGGCCCAGAGTTTGGCAGACCTGGGTTCCAGGTCTAGCTCTGCTACTTACTGTGTGACTTCAAGCAAGCAACCTGACATCTCTGTGCCTGTTTTCTTACTGGTAAAATGTGAGGTGATGAGAATGCTAACCTCACAGAATTATTATGAGAGCTACCGTTCATTGAGGGATTACCAAGTACCAGGTGCTGGCTGACAACAACTTGTAATCATTGTCTTATTTTTTTACAACTTTGTGAAGTATTACTGTTGGAAGATGCAATGAGATAATGCAGGTAAAGCAATCAGCATAGTGCCAGCACCTAATAATGTGAACTATTTTGATTATTATTACTAATACGTTGTAGGGCAGTCCCCAGCAAATTGCACAACTCATAGCCTTTCTCCGGCCTATATATTAGGATATCTCTTCCTAGCTGACAGAATCAGACCTGATGCTTGCAAATTTCCATTTAAGAGGAACACGCACTACCAGCTTCATCGTCAGGACCCAGGTGGGCAAGCTGATGGTGGTCAGGCTCCAGCAGACAACTTTTAGTGGCATGTAAATTATTTAGGCGCCCTTTCCTAATTATAGCAGAAACTCCCTTTCTTCGCTTTTAAAAATTCTTCTCTGTATGGGAATTTCTCCTTCATGCTATATTGGTGTCTTATCTAGTTTTCCTTACCACGCCCACCCCCCCACCCCCACCCCCGCCATCTATTGTTCAACTGAGGTGTGAAAGAAGTTGAAATCCACCTCTAAGCCTGGGGGTGCCACATCCCTTCACTTATTCACTCACATTTACTGAGGATTACTCTGTAAATGGCCACGTACTGGGTGCTGAGAACAAAAAGGTGAAGGCCACTGACATTCATGTGGCTACACTGTTCTGTCCCCTTTCAGTCCCTGCCCTTGAAAGTTCCCAATTCTTGCTGACCTTCTGGAAAAGCCTAGCAAAATAACACCAAATAACGGTGAGATAATTTCCCTTCAAGACTTTCACTAGGTCAGTTGTTCTAACCTTTTTAGGAGGCAAAAGGAATAGACAGAGGGAGGCAGCCAGCCAGGATTATTTGCTGCATTTTAGATGGGAAAGGTGAGTTCCAGAGAGGAGGGAAGGCAAGAGAGGGAAAGGAACTCAATTATTTAAGTCAGGACTTGTGCCTTTTTATTCTCATACACGCCTCGTGAGGTGGCTATTTTTATCATCATTTTATATGCGCAAAAACTGACAGGTTAAGGAGCTCATCCAAGGCACCCAATCTATAGGTGGCAGACCTGGGCTTTAAACACAGGTGTGATCTTGGAACTAAGCTCTCAGCCTGCTGACTCAGCAACAACACTGTAGGTCAGTAGTGGATTTGGGAACCTCCTGCTTCCCAGTCCTCTGCCTGGTCTTCCAGGCCAACAGTTTTACAACTTGGACACGCATCAGAATCACCTGGAGGGCCTGTGAAAACACATAACGCTGAGCCGTACCCCCAGTTTCTGCTTCAGTAGGTCTAGGGTGGGGCTGAGAATTTGCATTTTTAACTAGTTCCCAGGTGATGATGATGATGATGCTGGCCCACGGGCCACAGTTTGAGAACACTGTTCTAAGTGTTCTCTTTCAAAATAATGACTCCCTCTTCCCCCTAACGATTCCAAAGGTAACATAGGTTTGTAAAATACAACAAATACATAAAAGGTGGAACCTACAGAAAAACAGGAAGAATGGAATTCATCCACATTCTTCTGCTCAGAAATAACCACTCTTAACAGTTTGGCGTATTTCTCTGCCTTCTTTTCAGAGTCTAAGCACAGAGGAAGCAGTGTGGCTTATGGCTGCTCAGCTAAGACACGGTCATAATCCCAGTGCTTCCGTGAAACCTTGGGCAAGCCTGAACCAAGTCTGGGTCCCCTCTTCGGCAAAACTGCATTTACACTCCCATCCCTCATTAGTTCGTTGGGAGGGTTAAAGAAGAGCGTGTATTTATCAAGGACTCGACACAATGTCAGATGCGGAGTCAGCGCTCTATAAATGTTGGCTGTCATTTTTGTTCTATCATAAGAGAAAGCTGGACGATCCCATTTGGGTTTCAGCCCTGTTGCCCCTCTTCACTCCTCCGGTGGTTCAGTGGGAGCTCTGCCGACCGCCTGGCTGCGGCCACTCACTGCTGGGACTGCGCGGCCTGCCCCTGGCCTGGGTCCGAGCGCCTGTCCGCTCCCAGCAGCTGGTGGAGCCGCAGGACCCCCGCGCAGCCCGGGCCGCCGCCGTTAGGGTTGGCTCAAGCCTCTCGGCCCAGTCTGCCAGTTTTACAGCCCGAACTCAAAGAGGGCTTTTAACTTTTCATTCAGCAGCAGCGTAGCTCCAACTTTTAATAACACACCTCGTGCACGACAAAAATTTGCTCCTGGCAATCATGGTTTCGACCACAAAACCACAGCGGGAAGGCGTTCCTGGTTAACTCTTTCAGTGCTCCAGGCAGTCTGGAGCCGGCGCTCCTGGAGATCAGATAGACCGGCGGCGGCGGCGGCCGCGGTCAGGACTGCGACGCTTCTCGTCCCCATCCCCCAACCGAGTCGCGCCTCTGCGAGGCTGCGAGGAGACTCCAGGCGGCGGCGGTGGGGCCCAGAGAGCACGGAGCGAGGCTGCGGGGGATGCTCCTGCCTCGGTGCCTTAGACCTACTGTGTGCCAAGCCCCTTTGCGGCGAAACTCTACTGGGCTGTCAACGGGGCCTGCCTGGAGGGCCGGGGGATGGCAGGCGCTCCAGCGGGCAACAGGAGGTCACCAGCGAGGTCGCCAGCAGCTCCAATTCCCCGGGGTCCCAACGCACCTTCAGGAAAACCCGACAGCAGGCAGGTCGCGGGCTCTAGCTGTTTTCCCGCGATACCCGGGCGGTCGGCAGCGACTTCCGGCGCCCTCGGCCGCAGCCCAGGATCCTTTGCGCCTTGCGGTAGCCCGGGGCCGCCCGGGGCTGCCCAGGGCTGCGGGCTCCAGGTACCCAGAGCCCTGCGACCACATGAAAGGCCCGGCGTTCAGCACCCGCCAACCACCGCCAGCTGGTTTCTAACTACACCGCCGGGGCCTCCATGCTTCTCAGGGACCAGCCTTCGAAGTGCCGCCTTACACCCGGGGCCTGCCCACCGGGCGGGCGCGGATGGAGCTCCTGGTCCACATTGGGGAGCTCACAGTTGTTCCTGCCAGGTAGGTGTTACAGACGGATGAGCAGAATGAGAGTCAGGGACGACAAACAAATTCACCAGGATCCTGCTGTTGGTAAGTGGCAGAATTTAGAGTGACAGGCAAGTCTCACTTTTTCCACTATATCAAGGCCTGGCCAGAGTTGGCCATTCCGTGAGGGCCCAAGCTATAAGCTATGGCTAGTCCTCTTGGCACTTTTTAGGAGAATGCCGAGGCCGCAGCAGCAACAGCAGCTCAGAACTTGCAAGCCAAGCACCGGGTGTCCTCCCCTTATCAGTAGGGGCAGCTGAGCCCCCAGGCTCTGCCATTGTAATCTCAAATGGTGGCTTGGAGTCCGCTTGCAATTACTCAGCAGGCAGCTGGCTTTCCCTCACCCCACCCCAAACTGAGAAGCCTCAACTGTCAGCGGATCTGACTTCAAATCCAAACCATCAGGGAGGAGAAAAGCAGGAAATCTTTCTGTTCAAGTAACCCAGCTTCAGAACACATACCCCCTAACGTACAGCAATGAATAGATTCTGTCTGTAGCCTCCGCAGTTTTAGCCAGCAAATTTAAGTGGGATGGAAACACATCTCAAAGATTTTTTTGTGTGTTCAAAGTATGGAAAAATAAAAGGTTCGGGAATGCTCATTGGTTATTTCTACATGAAGGAACAATGGTGTTACTAGCGTGTTCTCCACCAGCCTTAAAAGCAATCAGTATTCTAAAGTTGTCAAATCCCCTAACCACCCCATGAGGTGGATACTACTGTTGGCCACAATTTACACGTGAGGATTAAGTGACTTGCTCAACATCACACAGCTGTAAGTGCTGGAGCTGGGACTCGAACCCAGGTGTCAGCACCAATGCTCCTGCTCTTATTCTCGTTGTGGTCCAATTGTCAATACATTGTCAACCCCGAGAAATTCATTCAAAAGAAATGAAATGTGCCTGTTAAACCAAGTGATTGTGCTGTGAACATGAAGACCTGAAGGGCTAGCTAGAACATAGAATCCTGTCTGCAATCAGGACCTGGCACTGCTCTGCACACAGATCTTCAAGTTCTTAAAACAGTCTGTTGAGGAGCAGTTAGAAAAAAGATGGTACAATCCTTGCCTCTGCCCACTCACCTCTGAGGGTGGCAGGAAAAGGAGAGCCTGTGTTTAAAGGGTTCCGGCTTCTCCTGCCAGCTCCCTGAACCCAATCTAAAGCAGTCCAGATCCCAGCCTCATCCTACCTTCTCTAAGGTCTGGACCCCAAGAAGGACACCATGGTGAAGATGAGCATCAGTCAGTCAGGATCTTAAATCTCAGATGTGGGCAGGAAAGCACATGCATCCTGCCAGCCAACAGAGGTGACCTACCAAAAATCCCTTCTCAGCTTCCCTAGCCTTAGAACTGCCTCTGAATAAGATGAACAACATTGTACTGAACACATTTTTAGACCATAGCTTTATGCTAAGCATTTTCCAGCATTTATCACACTTAACTCTTTCAAGAATTCTACAAAGCATTCTTGTACCTGTTTTCCAGATGAGGAAAATGAAGCCCAGAAAAATTGAGATCACCCAGGGACAGAGCCTGGATTTGAACTTAGGTCAAGCCCACTACAGAGAGTACACATGCTTCACCACCACGCTGTAACCTTCCCACTTGGGACTGTTTGAGCCCACTAAACAAGTCCCTTTAGAGAAACTCAACTCTAAGACAGCTCTTAGAACTACCTCAAAGAAGTTCCTTTTGGCAAGAAGATAGAAAGCCTGGATGGGACTGGGATTGTCTGATTTCCAAGGCCCCTTCAGAGGATCAAAAAGTGGTGCCAGAAACCTTCACAGTTTCAGTCTTGTGTTTCCCTGCCTGGCTCGAAACTGCTCAGCAAAGAGAATGAGAAAAACTATTTTCCCAGGGAAACACTCACCTCTAGCTTGAGACTGGGGCTTGCCTTGACACGCCAAAGTAAGATCGTCAGCCCATTCATTTACCCTTACAAATTGCTCTGTGAATCCCGGTGCCGGGCTCCCCGCTCTTCCCCCTCCAGGAAACCCCATCCAGCCTCCACGCCCCGAGAGCGGCAGGTATCCACCGATGTTTACTCACTCAAGTTCATTCGACATCTTCCTGCTCCCAGGCTCCGACGATCAGCACTGAGGCTCTGCTGACCGCTTGTCTCTAATTCTTGCCTGACACAGACATTCTCTGCCCAGGGAAGTGTTTGATTTATGTTGAGGTTTGGGTGTCGAGATTTTGCTGACAGGTAGGTTCCCAGCAGCGCTGGCGCCGATTGGCTACAGGTACAGGTGCCCGCGACTGGAGGTATACCTCAACAGGTGCAGCTGTTAACTCTTAGCCCGCCGAGGAGGGCGGAGCTATGGGGGACTGGCTGGGTGGAGCTGGCCAATTCCTTCCTTGGTGAGGGGGTGGGGGGTGGAGATGAGGGAGGAGGGATGAAGAAAAAAATGTTGGAAAGAAGCAAGATAACTAGAGGAAAAGTACAGGGACAAACAGATAACTTGGCTTAAAGGAAAACTTGATTCCTGTTTCTAGCCGTCCCAGATACCCAGAAACATCCCCACCCGCACGTTTCTTTGCCCCCTCCTTCTGTACCACTGGGGAATTCTCAAAGGCGAGAGCAACTTTTCCCAGGTACATCTTTGTATAAGTTCCCTTTTTTTCGGTTTCCCCTTTAAGATAATACTTATAAATAATCTTTTACAGTTACTCAAGTGACTTCTTTTGGTTCTTAGAGTAACCCACTGTGATAGATTTATTATCACTTCCCCCTTCCTCTTCAACACACATTTTACAGATGAGGGAGGAAATGGAGACCAGAGAGGCAAAGTGCCTTGCCCAAGGGCACAGCTAGCAAGGTCCCAGCCCAGATCCAATCTGCGGTCATCTCACTCCAAGTCTGGCTGCCCCTTGGGCTGAAGTCAGTGGCCTCAATTCAGCAGACATCCATTGAGTACCTGTTGTGTGCCAGACCTACTCTGGGTTCTGGAGAAACTGAGGCCAGAAAAACAGGGTTACTGTTCTAGAGGAGTTTACAAGAGTTAAACAAGGGTTTATCTGGGGATGATGTGTGTTGGTGGCAGGGGGTGGGGGAGTAAAGGAGACCAGGCTTTTATTGGGTGTGAAGGGGGTGTGGGCAAGCCACATATCTCTGCTTAGCACAGAAGGGATAGAAAAGTTGAAGGTGCCTCCGAAGCCTCAGCCAGCTGGTCATTTCACAGGCGCCAAGTACTTCGTTCTGTATGGGGAACTTGGGAGAAATTCAATGCCTGATAGATGAAGTAATTGTGGAGTAATTGCTGTGAGCTGTCTTCTATGAAGAACAAGCTTGGTAAACCCCAGAATATCCACAAACACAAACAGGAGAATGTTAGAGCTTTTTAAAGAGCTTCTTCCAGGATTAGTTTGAAATTAAATCTAAGCCAGAGATCTTGGCATCTTTGTTTCCCTCTCTCTCTCTTTCAATTCTCCCCTCCCCCACCCTTCCCTTTTTGGCAAATTATCTCTTTGCTGTATCTTCCTGGGAACCTCGACTTGGCCCACTCCTCTCTCTCTCTTCTCTGGGAACGGCAAATGAGGTTTCAGCTACTCCTGCCAATTTATGGAGGTTTTTCAGGGTAAAGTCGGAATTCAAAGGAGCCCTCTTGGGGTGGGGTCAGGGCTCTGGAGAGGGGGTACTGGGTTTGAGAACTCTGGGAGGTTGGTTTCTCCCTGGAGGCTGTGTTGGGGGAAGCCCAGGGGACCCTAATAAATAATAGTAAATAATTGCTAATAAAGCCACCTCCTCAGAACAGCTCTCTTCAGTCACCCTTGTAAATAAAGTAGACATTCAATCACTCTGGATCACACTACTGTTTGTTCTCTGCAGAGCCCTTATGACTTATGATATAATGTAATATGACCTATGATATTTTTCTAATTGTTTATTGTCTTTCTTCCCTTCCTCTGGAATGTAAACTCCGTAAGAGCAAAGACTTTGTTTCGCTCACTGTGGAATCTCCAGTGTCTAGCACCTAGTAGGTGCTTCATATACCACAGGCACCGGGCATTGTGCTAAGCCTTTGCATGCATTGTCTCACCTAATCCTTACAGCAACCCTGGGAGAAAGACACTTTTGATATCTCCATTTTATAGATGAGGAAACTGCGGTACAGAATACTGAAGTAAACTACTCAAGCTGCAGAGCTAGGCGGTGGTAAAGCTAGAGCTGGGATTTAATCCGAGAGCAGAGCCTGGGTACCCAACCACTTCACAGAGGTTATTGGTGGCCGAAGGGCTATTTGGTGCCAACTGTAACTGCAAAACTTGTTGCAGTCCAAAGGATGGCACACTCCTCTGTATGTACCTGTCTGCCCACCTCTTGGAAGGCTGTGGAGTTTCTGTCAGCCGTGTTGCAACCCACAGGTGAAGGGCTGTGGGGTGACTCATGCTGGCTGGGCTCAGGGGAGGCTGGGATTCCAGGTGGCGTGTCTGTGCTCGCTAGGCTTTTAAAAATGGTTCCTCTCCCTCTGCCTCTAGGTCTTGCCTCTTTCATCAACTGTACCCATCTTCAGAGATCAGCAGAGACCCAAATCACAGGGCAGAGGGTTTCTATGTCTCCACACACAGGAAGGCCACAGAAGTATCCTGGATGGGATAGAAGGACTGGTGGTCTGGGCTAGGTAGGCAGGGATGCCATGAGCCAGTTTGTAAGGTCACCAGACCCCTCAATAGGAGTTACACCTCCCGGGCAGGAGGTACAAGTGCTGTTCCAGGCCTTCATCCCAACAACCCAGAGATGCCAGGCCTTTAAAGAGATGCCCCCATGCTTTGTTGCTGCCCCCTTCCTGCTCCCGTGGGGCTAAGCAAGGCTGGCACCTACTTCCCCTTCATGGATCAGCACAGCTCTTGGTTCCTCTGCAGAGGAGATTTAAAACAGAACAGCTATTCCAAAAACAAAACAACAAAATAAAGTTTAAAAAAACATAAACAGAGACCAGCCGATTACATGTAACATAATAATTATATCCACAATAACGACAGTAAATAATGAGGGCTGCTGTTTAGTTAGCGTTTGTATTTTGCAAGCACTGTGCTAAGACTTACCTATGTGATAAGATAGTATTGTTCTGAGACTCACAGGCCTCCTTTCAAATCTCAGCCCAACCACCTACTAGCTACATGATGTCAGGCAAGTGGCTATAGCTCTTTGAGCCTCAGTTTCCTCACCTGTAAAGTGTATATAAAAACTGTATTCCCCCCTTATGGGGTTATTGTGAGGAGAAAATGAGATAATGCGTGTGAAGCACATTATCTGTACCTGGCATCTAGCACTCAATACTTGTTAGAAAAGCCTTTTTTTTTTCTTATTTCTCATTTAAATCTAACGAGGACGGTATTAACCTTATTTCACAAGTGAAGAAACTGAGACTCAGAGGTTAAATGATTTGTTGGAAGTCAAAAGTTAGCTGGGTGCAGTGGCTCATGCCAATAATTCCAGCACTTTAGGAGGCAGGCAGATCACTTGAGATCAGGAGTTTGAGACCAGCCTGGCCAACATGGTGAAACCCTGTCTCTACTAAGAAAACAAAAATCAGCCGGGCATGGTGGTATATACCTGTAACGCCAGCTACTTGGAAGGCTGAGGCAGGAGGATTGCTTGAACCTGAGAGGCGGAGGTTGCAGTGAACCAAAATTGCGCCACTGCACTCAGCCTGGGCAAACAGTGAGATTCTTTAAAAGAAAAAAAAAAGCTAATAAATTAAAGAATTGAGATTTGAACCTACATCTTTCTGATTCCATTCTTGCAGGACTGGACTAAGTTAGGGAGTGCCCTGGGCTCAAGTTCTGCCTGGCCTTTGGCCACTTACTGTGTGACTGAGTAAATTCTCGCCTCTCAGAGCCTCAATTTCCCCCTCTATAAGACCAGATTAGTGAATCACTGTAAGGGTGGAGTTCCCTATCAAAATCATCTTGATTTGCTTTTCTAGATTACTGATGTTCTTTCTCCAGACATTACGATCTGCCCTCTTGGAGGATTGCACAGTCCTTCATCCCTCCCCTCCTTTCCACGATCATGCCTGTCCAGAAACCGCTGTTCCCAAAGAGTATGACACTTCTCCTTGGCACGCTGGGGAGCAGTAAAAGTTAGGGCCACTGTAAGTGAGCCCTGAGAGCCAGGGCTCCTGTGTGTGTCTATGAAAGTGGTGTACTGAACAACGGCGGCATCGTTTACCAGACGGGACACGCGCTGCTGAACACGAGGACCCTGCTGACTCGTCGTCCTTTTCTAACACTTGAATGCTTTCTCATTATCCAGAACTCTTAATGCAAATCTGTTGACCTATATTCAAATATTGAAAGAACATATACCCATATGTCAACAGTGCTTCTCTGTGGGCACTGAAATACCAGGATTTCAGTATTTTCCCTGTCTTCCCCCAAATGGGCTACATTGAACTTGCATTGCTTTTGTAATTAGAAATTCTATACAAAGCCCCAGTTTAAATGTCATTAAACCAAAATAATTTCCCATTGACAAATGACCATTGTGTCCCCATCCTTCCTGGGGCAAGGGCAGGGATGAAGAGAGTGAAGACTGAGTCCTTGCCCAGAGATCCCCAGGAGGCACAGGAATGGAGATGGGGGGCTGTCTGGCTTACAGGCTCTCAGCAGTGAGCTTAGCTATCTGATCTCATTTTGATTTTCCAATTAAAATTACTATCATTTATTGAGCACTTAACGCTGTAATGCTAGCTGTAGATGCTCTATCCCATTCCTACCTGTAAAATGGGGTCACATGGTTGGCCAAGTTACTGAAGAATGTCAGCTCTGAGGGTGACTGCCTGAGGCCTTGGACAAGCAACTTCACTTCCTTCTACCTCAGTTTGTCCTCAGCAAAATGATTGCTGTGAGAATTAGATAACAGTGTCCACAGTATATGTCAGGCACTGTTCTAGTGCTTGACATATATATCATGTAATTCAAGAGGCCTGTGAAGTAGCCCCCATAAGTATCCCTGTTTTACAGAAGACGTTAACAGTCCCAAAGCGGTGATATAACATCTAAGGTCACCTGGCTCTCCCCTTAGTGACAGAGATGAAATCAAATCGAAGTTGGCCTGATCCCAAAGTTGTGGACATAGTCCTTTCAAGCTTCCTACTCCCTTTCTGGAACAAGGTCTAGGATAGATAAATAGAAGGGAGACGGGAGGGAGGGAGGGAGGGAAGAAAAGCAGATAGGTTAGTTGATAGTATCTGCAAGGCAGATAGGATTTGTAAGCTTCTGGAGGGCAGAAACCATACAAGGAAAAATAAATCTCATATAGCACTTGTCCTGTGTCTCAACATAATAGGTGTTCAATAAATGTTTGTTGAATAAATCAAAAACGGATGAATGAATATAATCTCACACATTACTGACATTTTGGGCAAATTAGGTATTGCCTTCTACCCCACCCCCCACCACTACCCAAGGGAAGACCTCCAAAGTTTGAGTTCCTCTACTCCCTCTTACTGTCATGCACCAGTGCCTTCTCTTTGCACCCATGACTTCATGTCTATAAGTAATTTCCCATCATACTTCAGTGGAGTCAGCCTGGGGATTAAATTAAATGAGATATTGACATAAAACCTATGGCAAATAGGTACCCAATAAAAGGTAGCTGGTGTTATAGGGAGCAACCAGCTTAGAAAAAAGGCCTCTCAGCCACTTCCCATTTCCAGCCCCAGTGCACAGCTAACTTCACAGCATTCAGCCCTCAACCTCCCTTAGAAACAGTCCCTGCTAGATGCAGAGCTCTTTTCAAAGTGTTTTCCTGTGCTTCCTCTCCTCTGATCCATACAGCTGCCCCCGGAGGAGGGGACAAGAGTGCATGGTTGTCCCCATTTGTTAGACAGACTGAGGTTCAGAGAGAGTGCCCCTGGTTAAGTGTAGAACTTTGGATTGACCCTTGACTTTTCAGAGAAAGCGTTACCCTAGATACCATTATGGGTCCTAAGGGGTCACAGAAGTGCTGTCCTGGGCACTCACTCAAAGCTCATTAAAATATTCTGTAGCATTTCATTTGAACGTTCACCATTTAAAGTAAAAGCTTCATTATAATGTTCTTAAGCAGAGGGATAGGTCACACACCCTACATAGAGAATATGACCCTTTTTTTTTGAGACGTAGTTTCGTTCTTGTTGTCCAGGTTGGAGTACAATGGCGTGATCTTGGCTCACCACAACCTCCCCTCAGCCTCCCTAGTAGCTGGGATTACAGGCATGTGCCGCCACACCCAACTAATTTTCTATTTTTTGTAGAGACGGGGTTTCTCCATGTTGGTCAGGCTGGTCTCAAACTTCCAACCTCAGGTGATCCGCCCGCCTCGGCCTCCCAAAGTGCTGGAGTTACAGTCATGAGCCACCGCACCAGGCCATGAGAATATGGCCCTTCTTTGAAGGCGTGGATAGACCTGGAAGTTGTGCATGCAGAGCAGCAGGACATGAAAAGGGCAGCTCTCAGGCCCTTTTATATTCTGTACTTTAGATTGTTATCACAGTGCTTCCAATAACACCACCTACATTCCTTCCTGGAGCTTTCTTGGACATGAGGAATCATGGAGTCTAAAGTCATCCTGAAAGCTCTTCCTAAAAATAAAAGTCTCTGAAAGCAAACAAGCAATTATTTTTTTTTTTCATTTATCCAGTTGATAAAGATGAAAGAAAATGCTAATCACAGTATTGGCAAGGGAAAACAAGCGTGCTCCTTGCTGGAAGGAAAGTGAGCCAGTCCAAGCTTTGGCTTTCAAGTTTAGCTCATCCTTTGATCTAGCAATTTCACTCATAGGAATTTTGTCTGAGCAAATAATCTGTGTGTGCAAAGAGTTACCTACAAGGATATGCGTCAGAGCATTGTTTATAATCCTGAAAAATTAGAATTAATAAAAATACCCTTCAGAGGAGATTCAGTGAAGTAAATTAAGATACCTGAATGTAGCTGCATGCCCCGCTACAGTTTAAAAGGATGCTACGGAGGCTTCCTGAGTACCATGGAAGTTATTTACTGTGCTTTCAGTACAGTTGTTAGCAATTATGTGTCCTTATGATGTTCCAGGCACTGGGCTTAGTGTTGGACCTCATACTATTCTCACAACCACCTTATGATGTAAGTACTATTACCTTTATTTGGAAAATGAGGCCCAGGAGTGAAACTTACTAAGGTTATTTTCAGGGAGCTTCTGAGCTAAGTCTTGAATCTGGGTCTGATTCCCTACTTTTAAGTCTTCCGTTTACTTTTAGACTTTTAGTAAATTAGTCCATTCCTCTTTTAAAAATCCATTTATATGAATAAAGAAAACAATAATTCACCCCAGGGAGTGATATTGGATATTGGGGTCAGTGGTGATTTTTTGCTTTATTTTTGTTTCTGTGGACATTATTTCTTCTGTTAATAAGAAAAAGAAACTTTATTTAAAAGTAACAAATCAGGCCGGGCGTGGTGGCTCAAGCCTGTAATCCCAGCCCTTTGGGAGGCCGAGACGGGCGGATCACGAGGTCAGGAGATCGAAACCATCCTGGCTAACGCGGTGAAACCCCGTCTCTACTAAAAAATAGGAAAAACTAGCCGGGCGAGGTGGCAGGCGCCTGTAGTCCCAGCTACTCGGGAGGCTGAGGCAGGAGAATGGCGTGAACCCGGGAGGCGGAGCTTGCAGTGAGCTGAGATCGCGCCACTGCACTCCAGCCTGGGCGACAGAGCGAGACTCTGTCTCAAAAAAAAAAAAAAAACAAATCAGAGAAGGCTTATCCTCTGCTCAGGCAGAGAAAGAAACAGCAGCCAGAGTGCTGTCTTGAGATTCTTCCTCTGTTGCCAGGAACTAGCCAGATCAGGAGGCAGCCAGGGAGAGGGGAGCCAGGGAGAATGCAGCCTCAGTCCTGGAAGGAAAGGGCCTGTTGGAAAGAACAGAACCCAGCTGCTTTGGCCCCAGGTGAGCCCTCACCTGTGCCTCGGGCCCCAGCAACCCAACCACTGTTGCTGGGTCTGTCTTAAAAGAGGCCATTAAACAAGACACTGCCCACTTCCAAATAAAAGACAGCATCATGGAGAAAAACGTATTTATCCCCACTACCCCCACGGCAACCAACACTGAAAATGTATTTCCTCCTCTCTGCAGGGGTCAAACTGGGGCCTGGAGGGTTAAGATGAAGATTTCCTTGAAATGCTACAGAGGAAAATTGGCCAAGATCTGGCTTGGACAGAGGGTCTTGGTGCCCCGGTGCTGAATGGAATGAGTAGGTAGCTAGGGTCAGTGCTGCCTTCCTAGGGTGAGGTGGGGTGGGATGGGGCAGGCAGGGCGGGACCTGCTCTGCTTAGAGAGGTTCAGATAGGCACAACTAATCCATAAGGTCTTAACCTGTCCTGTTTCTTAGGAGTGTTCCTTCAAAGGCTGCCATTGGTGTTTATTTAGATCTGATATCGCTGGAGAGGGTAGGGAGAGGGAGGGTTTTGCTGAGGCCTTTCTGGGCCCTGTAACCCCCCTAGGAAGGCAGAGGCCGTGTGGTCAGAGGTTAAGTGCTCAACCTTGGGCCTTGAACATTCAGGTGAGGGGTTTTCTGAATCCACCGCTGGCCTGCTAGGGAATTTTTCAGGCCATCGGCTTGGGGCCCTATGGTCCAGCAGTGGAGAAGAAGAAGGACTTAGAAACTGTGGCCTGCAGGGGCCTCAGAACCATATCTTCCGTCAAGATCAGGCCCCTCTGGCTCTTCCCTCAGGAAGGTAACCGCTCAGAAGTCACCATCAATCTCCCCACCCCTCACTTGACCCTGCTCACCTTTTCAGCCAGTGCTCGGGACAGGCTGTCACATTGCTAGGCGCATGCGTTATTCATTTATCCATTCATTCAATGAGTATGGAAAGTTATTTAATCATCACCAATTATAATAGCAGCTCTCATCTTTTGAGCACTTAACGCTCTGCCCGGGTCTGTACACTTTACCTGTCCTGTTTCACTCGGTCCTTACGAGTGCCCACCTCTATTTTATAGATGCAGAAGCTGAGACTTAAAGAAGCTATGAAACTTGATCAGGTCATGCAGCGCCAGAGGACCCAAGCTGGGATCTCAACCCAGACTGTTTGGCTCCAAAGCTGAACTGCTACATTATGTTGCTTCAGCAGTCTTTCAGGTAACTTGGTGAGCACGCGCTCAGTTCAAGCAGCTATGCCACAGTCTGGGGAGATAAATGAATAAGGTATATTCCTGTACACAAGCCCAGTGGGGGAACCTTGATGAAACCCTTCTACTTGAAAACCTTTCCTCGGCTTGCAACTGGATGTTTGGAAACATTGTTTTGTTGTCAAATTTCATAAAATCTCGTGTGTTGGAGGAGTCCATTAGACTTCTCTAATTTCACCCTTCAGGTGATGCAGAAGTCTCTACTGCCGACTCCCTGCCCTCACACACACATACACAGAAGGTGGAGCACATCTAGCTTGGATTTTAGAGCCAGTCTACGTGAGTCTGTATCCTGGCTCTCAACCATTTACTACTTGTGTGACTTTGGGCAAGTCCTTTGAGCTCTCTGAGCCTCAGTTTCTTCATCTGTAAAGTAGGCATAATTTCATCGTTGTGAGGTTTTTGCAAATAAGGTAACACATGCAAAACATTCAGTACCACTCTGGTGTATAGTTAAGACCTGATAAGCCTCAGCCATTGTCTTTTATCATTAGGGATGGGCATCTCTTGCCACCCCAGTGAAACAGTTCCTTGTCTTGTCTCTTTCTTTGCTTCTGCCACCTGGAGCACTCAGCCCAAGGCAAATGTGCCTGATGATGGGGGTTAGTCATCAGGTTCCCCTGCCTCAGAGGATGAGAGCATGACTGCTGCTCTCTGCCCAGACTCCTTAGAAATCTGATTCATGCCTTGCCAATCCTCTATGAATATGCATACTTCACCTGCAGCCCTGTCTCCTTTCACAATGAGCTCAGTCATTTGCACCTCCTGGGTCATGTGCAGACATCCTCAGTATTACCCACTGATGGGCGCTGAAGAATCCTCTAAGAAGATGAGTCTTGATAGGCAGGTGACAGTGGCTTGACTCTCTAACCTATGGCTTTGCCTGTTCGGCCATATTTCAAAACTACCAGGGGCCTCTGAATTGATTGATTACCCAGCGTAGGGTCACAGTGTTTCATTTGGCTGCTCTTAGACTAAAGTGACAACTTGGGATAGCCCCATCAGAATGGGACCAGTTTGAGAGCCTTTTGTTTCACCCTGTTTCTCTCTCCAGTCCTTATGGGTTCCCTGAAACCTGTGAGGTGGTTTGGGGATGTTGAAAGTTAAGCCCCTCAAAGAGAAGTCTTATGCCTTAGATTAGTGTTAGTGATTACAAGCTCCGGGTTTTGAGACTGATCTGGTTTGAAACCTGGCTCAGCTTTTTGTTAGCCATGACCCTAAGCTTCATAACTTGTTTCTCTGAGTCTGTTTCCTCATCTATAAATGGGATTAGTAGTAGTATTTATTTCATAGGATGGTTTTAAGGATTAAATGCATATAAAGCACTTAATATACTGCCTGACACACAGTAAATGCTCCATAGCGATTATCAATATTATGCAGCAGGAGAGACAGCACAGGACCGAGGGGCAAGAGATAAAGGTTTGAGTTCCAGCTCTGCTGCTTGTTGGCTATGTGACCTCAGGCAAGTCATCTTCCTTCTCTGAGCCAGTTTCTTCAATTGTGAAATGAATGGTTTGAGTTTGAAGGTCACTCAGGTTCTTTCTAACTGTCTGAGATCTGTGACTTTGAAGGTGACAAAAAAAGAAAACAAAGGAAAAAATAATAGCAGATGCCTTTATCAGCCAAGATAACATTTCATAAACCCCAGGGCCTTGACACCATCTTCAAAAGCCACCCCATCCTGCAGTTTCTAGGCAGGACTTTCTTGACCAGATAGGGTGAATGAACTGTTTGCAAGACCGCAGAAAGCTTTCTGGAGCCACAGGGAGGCCTCAGGGAAGGTGTAAGGCTAAAAAGCGAAGCCTGCATCACAAAGGGAGCAGGCCTGAGAAAACCAGCTAACCCCAAACATCAGACCTGAGGGATTCTGCTTTTTGGTGCCTTGGGCAAGAATCATCCTCCACTTGACCAGAATGGATTAGTTTATGGTGAGGGAGGGATGTTGTCCCTAGAGCCTGGGGATGTCCTCATCTGCTGTAAAACAGGCCCCACCTGGGAAATAGAACATTTTCTTTTTTGGGGCCTAGTGACCTCTGACACCCCCACCCCCTGCTTCCTGGCCCACTACGCAGTCTGAGTCACACCCAGCAGGAGACCAATGCTAGAAATGGAGGAGGCATTCAGCATCCCCCTTACTCACAAGAATCTCCACCGAGTTATTCTTAAGCCCTGCTTGAACCCTGAGGGGGATGACACGGATGGGATTTACAGAAAATAAAACACAATCAGTTTCAACTCGTTCTACTAGTTTTTGCCCCTTATAGTACAAAGTCTCTTAACCATCTTAATGTAACAAATTTCCCTTTACAGAGACAATGGGCTTTAGAGGAGTTTAGTGATGTTACTAACAAACATAAATAACTTGTACTAAGCTCCTGGTGCCCAAGTGTTTCAGGTGAAAAAACCAGAAACATGAAAAGCCCAGAGAGGTAAAGTGACTGGCTCAAGGTAAGTGGTGGAGCTGGTATTTGAACCCAGATCCCCTGTTACTTCAGAACCTCAGCTACCGCAGTGACTTTGTGTGCAAACCTGTCTGAAGCCTGTTGGTGAAGCTCTGCTGGCTATGAAGAGGCACAGATCTGCCTGCCTTCTTTGGAAGGTTCAGACTCTTTTTCTGGAAGGCCTACCTTTTCATCCTTTGGTGGTTGGGGGAACCGAAGCACAGTGAGGGAGGTGAGTGTGCCATATAATGAGAAAACAGAACTCAGCGCTCTTCACTTCTCTGCCTGTGGGAAAGAGGCCAGTTCTAGGGGTGGGGATCACGAAGGAGCACACTGCTTCCCTGTCCTTGTCACATTCCATGGCCAGTAGCCATGTACTTTTTCCTCCTTTTTCTCCTGCCCAGCAAATATAGGCTCCAGCTGCAGCCACTTTGAAGATAAAGTTTCCTCCATAGGAATTCTGCAATACAGATGTCTTTCCACGGTCCCAGTTCAGCCCTGCACCAGTTCCTTTTCCCGCTGGGAAGTTTCTTTCCTCTTCCTGCTTCCATGCAACTGCGAGGCAAGGCTCAAGCCCACTTCCTTCTCCTTTTCCTGTGCCTTCCTGTGGAAGGAGCGCCCTCTTCTTCACTGCTCCGGGCTCTTCCCTACTCTGGCCCAGCCTTATGGGCATTTTGCTCCATAACTCTCCTTGATCTGAACCGCTTCTGATTTCTCTCAAGTCATGTCGGCGAATCTCACAAATGCATTCTGAGAAACACAGGAATGCCTCAGATGTTCCAGGCAGAAAAGATTCACGCCTCTTCTTAGAAATGAACAAGGCATAGTCATCAAGCCTTTGAAAAGTCCTGCAGTCAGGAAACCTACTTTGTTTGTTTTTTAACCCAGTATTCCCCAAACTAAGATGGCCATGATTTCATTTCTTCCATCCCCACTGAATCCTATAACAACCTGCAGAACCAGTGATCCACTGTGGAACACACTTTGGGAACCACTGTCCCCAGCCCTCTAAGAAGGTATAGAGTTGACGTTGCCTTCATTTATTTAAACCCTTCCTGTTTCTCTGGGCTATTTACTTATTATCTCACATACAAAATAATCTAAGGTGATACCTGCCCAATTGGGTTTTTAGAAAAGACATACCCAATGGGAATTAAGATTTTCTTAGCAGGATTTGATGAGACCACTACTAGAAAAAAAATTAAGGATTTCCCAGAATTTTGGGGTGGGGAGAGAATTTGATACAACCAGCAGAGTCTGGGTGCAGTGACCCACACCTGTAATCCTAGCACTTTGGTAGACCAAGGAGGGAGGATTGCTTGAGCCCAGGAATTCAAGACCAGTTTGGGCAACACAGTAAGATCCCATCTCAATTCTTAAAAAAAGGGAGAACCAGCAGAAAGAGTTTAGCAGACTTACTTGTTTCCTAGTCAATGTATAAAGCCAGAGATGTAATGGCCAGAAACCAAAATCTAGAGTTCAGTACCAGATAAATACTTTTTGGGTAAATGAATGAATGAGCAGACTATTGATCACAAAGTTGGCAGACATCGTGAATGAATGGATGAACTAATAAACAATCAAATAACTGGTCTCCAGGCCTCCAGACTTCCTGAACTTCATTGTATCTACCTGCTGTGGCCACATACACATCTTCTCAAAACCCAGATCACATCAGTCCACTCTTCTGTTCCCTGGCTGGCTCCCTGTTGCCTTCAGGATAAAGTCTACATGCCGTTGTCCTGGCATTGAAAACTCTGCAAAACAAAGCTCTAACCTAGCTTTCCATCCTTCTTTCTCTTCCCCACTGGGTACCCCTTTCTCTAGTCACACCAGTCCCCAATTCACTTTTATCTGTCTCCTTTTCTTTCTCAAGCTATTCCCTATACTTCATATTTTCTCCCCTGCCTCCATGGCTGCTTATTCAATCCTAGCAGTGCTTTCAGGCTCAGCTCAAACCTTATCACCCATGTTAAATGAAAGAAGCCGGCCGGGCACGGTGGCTCAAGCCTGTAATCCCAGCACTTTGGGAGGCCGAGACGGGCGGATCACGAGGTCAGGAGATCGAGACCATCCTGGCTAACACGGTGAAACCCCGTCTCTACTAAAAAAAAAAAATACAAAAAACTAGCCGGGCGAGGTGGCGGGTGTCTGTAGTCCCAGCTACTCCGGAGGCTGAGGCAGGAGAATGGCGTAAACCCGGGAGGTGGAGCTTGCATTGAGCTGCGATCTGGCCACTGCACTCCAGCCTGGGAGACAGAGCCAGACTCCGTCTCAAAAAAAAAAAAAAAGAAAAGAAAGAAGCCAGACACAAGAAGGGGACATTCTGAATGATTCCATTTATATGAAGGTTAAGTAATCCCAGCACTTTGGGAGGCCGAGACGGGCGGATCATGAGGTCAGGAGATCGAGACCATCCTGGCTAATACGGTGAAACCCCGTCTCTACTAAAAAAATACAAAAAACTAGCCGGGCGACGAGGCGGGCGCCTGTAGTCCCAGCTACTCGGGAGGCTGAGACAGGAGAATGGCGTGAACCCGGGAGGCGGAGCTTGCAGTGAGCTGAGATCCGGCCACTGCACTCCAGCCTGGGCGGCAGAGCAAGACTCCGTCTCAAAAAAAAAAAAAAAAAAAAAAAAAAAAAAGAACAGGCAAAACTATTGTGGGGAAAAAACAGAACTGTGGTTGCCTTTGGGGAGTGAGGATTGATTAGAAGGGATTTTTAGGGTATGTCAATGTTCTTGATCTTCATTCCAGTGGTAGTTTCATGGGTGAATACATTTGCCAAAATTCACTGAATTGTACACTGAAGATCTACATTTCTCTGTATTGTAAATTTAATCTAAAAATAAAAATCTTAGCACCCTGATCTCCCTGGCAAGAATTCACTACTTTATCCCTTATTCTCTCAGTGCACTTTGTCTATACTGGCAGCACTTCACTTAACATAGACTGCCTTCTTTGAGAATAATTTACGTATATGTCTGTTTGCCTTCCCCACTACATAAAACCTTGCCTCTGGGGCCTTTACACAGACACTCAACAAACATTTGTGAGATTGAATTAAGGCCCAAAAGCAACAAACAACAGCAGTTTTCATGTATTAAGCACCTATTATGTGCCAGGCTGCATGCTAAGTTCTTTACACACATATTTAATTTTATAATATAAAAAATATATATATATATCTCCCATGAGTTCAGATCTATCTCATGAGCTACTCTGTATCTGAAAAGAGGAAAATATGCATAACAAATGTGAATGGTATAACTCGATTACATTAAAATACAGGCAAAATAAATGTGTTTCCAAACTTTATGGTTACTGTGTGATTAAGGACATGTATGTTTAATTTTCAGTCTCTAATTTACATTGGTAATACTGAGGCCCGAAATACAACAACGTATAGTGCTGGAAATAGGATACAAACCCAGGACAGGCAGATCTCAAAGCCATCAAGCTTGAGTACCTCCAAAGTGGCATCACATAAATCTAGGAAAACCAAGCCAAAACAAAACAAAACAAATCTTGTGAGATCTTTCTGGCCAAGAGACTTGAAAACAGCAAGTCTTGAAATTGAAAATGTGTGTAAAGTGTGTATATGAAGCACGCCCTGAGAAGAGGCTCTCTGGGGGCTCCCCAGGCCTCCAGGTGGGTGGTTAGCAAGAGGAGAACTTGAGTTTATAATCCTAACTGCTCCGTTTAGCAGCTGTATAACCTCAAACAAGTTATTTAACCTTACTCAGCCTGACTGCTCTCCCACTTGCAAAACTGGTGTAATAACGGTGCCTACCTCATGGGGTTTCAAGGGAAGATTCAATGAAATAATGCATATAAACCCCTCAGCATGTGTAAGTACTCAGGAAACATTTGTTGCAGTTTATTAACATTTTGCTGCTTTTACTATGATTACAACCACCTCCGTGTCCTCCCTTACACCTCCACACCCCCCACAACGGTATTTTGGCCTTCTCCCCACCCCTTCCTTTCCTCAGGTGGTAGAAACCCAGCAGGTAGTTCTCTAACAGCAGTTGTGATGGACAGTTTCATAATGAACAGCTGTCACAATAGCCAATCAGCCCTGTGAGTACAAAAAGGGGTTAATTCCCTGGTGGGTAGTGACTCTAGGGATCCCTAGCTAATTTGGAGAAAAAAAAAAATCTTTGTTTGTTTTTTTTTTTTTTTTTTTTTTTTGAGACGGAGTCTCGCTCTGTCGCCCGGGCTGGAGTGCAGTGGCCGGATCTCAGCTCACTGCACGCTCCGCCTTCCGGGTTTACGCCATTCTCCTGCCTCAGCCTCCCGAGTAGCTGGGACTACAGACGCCCGCCACCTCGCCCGGCTAGCTTTTTGTATTTTTTTTTAGTAGAGATGGGGTTTCACCGTGTTAGCCAGGATGGTCTCGATCTCCTGACCTCGTGATCCGCCTGTCTCGGCCTCCCAAAGTGCTGGGATTACAGGCTTGAGCCACCGCGCCCGGCCAAAAAATCTTTGTTTTTAAATAATCTTTGCCACCTGCTTTGGGCTTTCCTGCCTAACTCACTCTGAAATGAGGTGGTGGGAAGGCTTCCCACATGATGAATGGGGCCACTGAGATCTGGGTGCCCAGCTTTGAATTGCTGGCGAAGACTGGGCTATGGAATTCAGGGCTGATGGGAAGATGGGAACCTGCCGGTTGGAAATTCGCCCTTTGGGATTTGGCTTGAGGGGCTGGCTGGGGATGAGGGTCCTCCATTAGAGTTCTGAAGACCAGACATTAGGGTTTTCTGTCCTCCATCTGAAACAACCCTCTGGCAGGTAGAGGACTTGCCAAGGATAAACTCTCTTATATTTCAAGCTTTTCATTTTTGTGATTTGTGAGTTCAACAGGCCAATGTTATTTGAAATAAAATAACTTTTTTTCTTCTAATTACAAAAACAACCAATGCTTATTGAGAGGAAAAAAAAAATCAATGAAAATGCAGATAATTATAATGAAGAAAAAATTAAATATTCATAATTCGCCATCCCAAGAGAACCACCATTATTCTCCTGTATGGGTTTCTTTGCCTGTAGGAAAGCAATTACATCCGAGTTAACTGCACAGGCTCTCAGAGCCAAACTTTAATCCCAGCTATAACATGTGGGCTAGTCTCTTACACTCTGAGAGCCTCAACTTTCTCAACTGTAAAATGAGAATAAAAAGAGCGCCTATGAGGCTGGGTCCACACTGGTGGTCTCAGCTACTTGAGAGGCTGAGGCAGGAGAAACACTTGATCCTAGGACTTTAAGGGTGTAGTGCACTATGGTCACACCTCCAAACAGCCACTGCACTCCAGCCTGGGCAACAGTGAGACCTGTCTCTAAAAACAATATTTATTTATTTATTTATTTATATTTTTATTTATTTATTTTTTTGAGACAGAATCTCACTCTTGTTGCCCAGGCTGGAGTGCAGTGTGGCGATCTCAGCTCACTGCAACCTCCGCCTCCTGGTTTTAAGCGATTCTCCCACCTCAGCCTCCCAAGTAGCTGAGATTACAAGCACCCGCCACTACGCCCGGCTAATTTTTGTATTTTAGGAGAGACGGGATTTCACCATGTTGGTCAGGCTGGTCTCAAACTCCCGACCTCAGGTGATCGCCCACCTCAGCCTCCCAAAGTGCTGGGATTACAGGTGTGAGCCACCGCGCCTGGCTATTTATTTATTTTTTTTGGAGACAGAGTCTCACTCTATCACTTAGGCTGGAGTGAAGTGGTATGATCTCGGCTCACTGCAACCTCTGCCTCCCGGGTTTGAGCGATTCTCCTGCCTCAGCCTCCCGAGTAGCTGGATTACAGGCACTGACCACTACACTGGCTAATTTTTATATTTGTAGTAGAGATGGGGTTTCACCATGTTGGCCAGGCTGGTCTTGAACTTCTGACCTCAGGTGATCCGCCTGCCTTGGCCTCCCCACACAAAAAATATTTTAAAGAGCACCTATGATAGTTAAGAGTTTATTAAACAGATTTTTAAAAAAGAGTATCTGTTACAGGGTTGAAATAATGCCTAAAAATGACTACAGATGTTAGCTCTTACTGTAGAAAACATATATTCTTTTTCATCTTTTTGAGATGGAGTCTTGCTCCGTTGCCAGGCTGGAGTGCAGTGGTGCAATCTCGCCTCGCTGCAACCTCCGCCTCCCAGGGTCAAGCGATTCTCGTGTCTCAGCCTCCCAAGTAGCTGGGATTACAGGCACCCACCATCACACCCAGCTAATTGTTGGAAAAGGCATATTCTTACTGAAAAAATGCTGCCACACTATCTGATGGCATTTTTGTATCCTGCCTCTTCTCCCCACTGGGTAACAATGTGAACCTCTGTAGCATTAAATATTCTCTGATGACCTTGGTGTGGAAGACCCATGCCTAATTTACCAGTCCCCCATTGACGTACAAGGGTGTATCCAGTATTTCATTATCATAACGCTGCACAAACATAATTATGGCTAAACCTTTGTGCCCAGCCATAATTATTTCCTTGGGGCCAATTTCAAGAAGTAGAATTGCAGGGTTATAAGGGTAGGCACAGTTTTATGACTTTTGATAACTGTTATCGAACTGCCCTCTAGAAAGGTTGGACCATGTTCCTTTCCCACCAGCAGGGAATAAGAGTGACTGTTTCCCTGCACAGTCACAAACACTGAGTTTTATCATTTTTGTCCATCTTTAAACAATTATTCTTGAGCAAGGGAATTTCTTCTATCTGCCTGATTCAACTGAGAACTCCCAGAGGGCAGGGCGGGAAGTAGTTCCTTCATCTCTGCATATTTCCAGTGCCTAGTACATGCTCTGCCCACAGTAGACACTCAAGAAATATTTGAACTGAATCTTAGAAGCAGCCAAGAGTGATTTTAAAAGCACCCTAGACAGCCAATTCTTACTAAGTGTAACACTTAACAACTAAGAATTGTACCTGGATGAAATTCAAAGAATATGCACTGAGGAAGGCCAAGGCATTTCCAGAAGCGCGGCCCTGATATTCAGATATTAATCAGCTAAGCGGTACTTTCTGAGATCAGCCTGGGTTGGGGCTGCTTATCTGCCAACAGATTTGCATGTGTAATTTGAGATCCACTCCAGTTCCAAATACTTGGGGGAACTCTGAGCCAGGGTATCTGGGTTTTGCTCTGTCACCATTTTGGCGGTGGTCCAGAGCTCATCACTTCGTCCTGTTGAGTTTGGTTTCTCCATCTGTTTAACGGGGAACATACTAGGATTTCCATCAGAAGTATTTTAACAGTCATAGAATTCTGCCTCCCTCTCCCTCCAGCATTTATTGAGGACATAGCCTCCTACCTGTACTGAAAGCAGGTTAGCATGGTGGACGAGGAAACAGGTTCTGGGGCTGGACTACTTGGGTCCAAAATCCTCTCTGTCACATTCTCACTATAGGAACTTGGGTTTGCTGGGAGGATTAAATAAGTTCATCTGTGCAAAGCGCTTAGGACAGTGTTTGGTAATAGTAAGCACCAAGTGTTGGCAACAGTTACCTTATTTAAACCTTACAGTAACCCTGTGAAGTCACTATTTATTATTTACTCCATTTTAAAGATAGAGAAACAAGGCACAGAGAAGTTACACAGCTGGTAGGATAAAGCCAGGCTTTGATCCCATCTCTGTCTGACTCAGGACTATTTTCAAAACTCTAAAATGTTAAAGCTGGAAAACACCCTATAGATTATCTAATCCAGTCCTGTCATCTGACCCATGAGGAAATCAAGACCCAGAGAGCAGAAAGAACTTGCCCAAGGACACAGCAAAATAGTGACAGAGCAGGGCCTGGGCTCTAGCCCCTGCTTCCCAGAGACAATGAAGCCTCTCATGTTGCTGCCTTTGCTCCCCCGCAAAGGAGAGGAGCACAGGAGCTTGCAGGTACTTGAGCAAAAAGTGCCTTGAGCAACTCCGCAGCCTGGCCCAGGCCAGGTGCCAGGAGAAGGCAGTGTTGTCATTGGCCACTCCAGTTACTCCTTTTGTCCAGTTAATCCAGCCCTGAGTCCCCTCCCAGGGGGAAATCTACCAACTCCTGCCTGGACTTGTGCTTTCTGCAGCTCCCCTAAGTGCCAAGGCACAGTGACTCCAAAAGTGGCTGCTCCTCCCAGGCCCTCCCTCGCCCCTCATTCTAAGTCCACCATTGAGTGCAGAAAGTTGAACAAAGAGACCCGAGGAGGAAGGTCCCTGCCGTCCCTCCCCCACAGTCACACCTCCTCTGCTTTGTTTCTAGGCTTGTTTTTTTCGATGGTATATTTTACTGAACTCCATATACAAACAGTCTTATTTTGGGCCGGGCGTGGTGGCTCACACCTGTAATCCCAGCACTTTAGGAGGCCGAGGTGGGCGGATCACCTGAGGTCGGGAGTTCGAGACCAGCCTGACCAACATGGAGAAACCCTGTCTCTACTAAAAATACAAAATTAGCTGGACGTGGTGGCACACTCCTATAATCCCAGCTACTCGGGAGGCTGAGGCAGGAGAATCGCTTGAACCTGGGAGGCAGAGGTTGCGGTGAGCTGAGACTGCCGTTGCTCTCCAGCCTGGGCAATAAGAGCAAAACTCTGTCTCAAAAAAACAAACAAAAAAACTTATTTCAAAATGTATTGAATATAAATAAATTATTGAGGTATTTTTATTATTTTTTCTGTAAGTTTGATTTACCCTTACAACACATCTCATTTGAATGCTATATTTTCAAGGGCTAGTAGCCAAAAAAAATGGAAACACCCAAATGTCCATCAGCTGATGAATGAACAAAACCTGGTACAGTCATACAATGGAATATTATTCAGGCATAAAAGGAGTACATCATGGTTGAACCTCGAAAACATATACTAACTGAAAAGAGCCAGACACAAAAGACACATATTAAGTGATTGCATCTGTATAAAATGTCCAGAATAGGCAGATCCATAGAGACAGACAGTGGACTAGTGTTTGCCTGAGGCTAGGGGTTAGGGAGGAATTCAGATGGTTGACAGATACGGGTTTTATTTGGGGGGAGGGGTGATAAAATGTTCTGGAATTAGACAGTGGTGATGGTTACATAACCTTGTGAATATACTAAAACCACTGAGCTGTCACACTTTAAAATGGTGAATTGTGAAAAAAAAAAAAAAAAAAAAAAAAGCCCGGGATGGTGGCTCACACTTATTATTGCAACATTTTGAGGGACTAAGGCAGGAGGATTACTTGAGCCCAGGAGTTCGAGAGCAGCCTGGGCAACATAGTGATATCTTGTCTTACTAAAAGTTTTTTAAAAATTGGCCAGGCATGGTGGCTCACACCTGTGGTCCCAGCTCCTCAGGAGGCTGAGGTGGGAGGATCCCTTGAGCTGGGGAGTTTGAAGCTGCAGTCAGCTGTGATGGTGCCGCTGCACTGCAGCCTGGGTGACAGAGCAAGACCCTGTCTCAAAAATTTAAAAAATGAATAACAAAATGGTGAATTTTATGGTATGTGAATTACATCTCAGGAAAAAAAATTAACAATAAAATAAATAAAATTCAGAAGTAGTCCTACCAAAACAATACAGTTATATTTAGTAGGAAAATCTTTTACACTGATTTGGTTTCTAAATTTAAATGTAAGTTAATTAAGATTATAAAATTAAAAGTTAACTTCCCTCATTAAGGCAGCCACATTTCAAGTCATAATAGCCATGTGGGACCAGGGGCTACCATAAAGGATGTTGTACCTCTGAGAGCTCACTGCCCCTGGACACCAAATGAGGTCCTGAGTGGCCATCCGCGACCACTCCCTGGGTAAGTCCTGAAGGAACCAAAAGCAGGCTGATAAGAGGACGCTAGAGTGAACAAATGAAACTATACCATACAGACCCTTTTTCTTTCCACCAAAATGCAGAATCATATCAATTACATCATTTCTTTCCAGCAACAACTCGATCTTATAGGTGAAGAAATCCATACAATGTCAAAACCAGAAGGAATCTTTGAGACAACCAATTTTTTAAAAGTTTAAAGAAGTACAATTCAGGGCCAGGCGCGGTGGCTCACGCCTGTAATCCCAGCGCTTTGGGAGGCTGAGGCGGGCGGATCACGAGGTCAGGAGATTGAGACCATCCTGGCTAACACAGTGTAACCCCGTCTCTACTAAAAAATACAAAAAATTAGCTGGGCGCGGTGGCGGGCGCCTGTAGTCCCAGCTACTCGGGAGGCTGAGGCAGGAGAATGGCGTGAACCCGGGAGGCGGAGCTTGCAGTGAGCTGAGATGGCGCCACTGCACTCCAGCCTGGGCGACAGAGCCAGACTCCGTCTCAAAAAAAAAAAAAAGTGCAATTCACTCTTTATGGCATACAGTTCTATGGATTTTGGCAAAGGTATAGAGTTGTGTCCCCTCCACCACGATCAACACACAGAACTGTTCCATCACCCTCAGAGGTCTCTCATGCTGCCCAGTTATTGTTTGAAGCTTTTGTTCATTTCTTGACTATCCACTGTTTGCCAGGCTCCTGCTCTGCACTGTGAACTTTCTTTTTTTTTTTTTTGAGACAGAGTCTCAGTCTGTCACCAGGCTGGAGTGCAGCGGCCTCGGCTCACCACAACCTCTGCCTCCCAGGTTCAAGCAATTCTCCTGCCTCAGCCTGGGACTACAGGCACAGGCCACCATGCCCAGCTAATTTTTGTATTTTAGTAAAGATGAGGTTTCACCATGTTGGCCAGGATGGTCTCGATCTCTTGACCTCGTGATCCGCCCGCCTTGGCCTCCCAAAGTGCTGGGATTACAGGCGTGAGCCACTGCACCTGGCCAACTGTGAACTTTCTTAGTCTCCCTAACCACCCTGTATAGTGGGTATTCGGTTCCCCTTTGCTCAAGGCCACACAGCTCTTGGTGGCAGAGCTGAGATGTGAACTCAGATCCACCAACTCTAGTCTTAACTAGGAGTTAACTTAGTAGTTCTTAACTGCTGCTGTCTAAGACTCCTTCATTTGCTGACTGCCCACCAGATGCTGGGTGTTCATTGAAATATTTATTAGCACCAGCTGTGTGCTGCCCTGTTCCAGGAACAAACAGGCCATGGTCCCTTCTGGACTATGCAGCTTCTGCCCTGGTCCCAGACTGCTGGGGTGCTGGGCTCTCACCTGCCTCACCAGGGGCAAGTACAGTGGTACAAAAGCACACGGCTGCCCTCTCTTCTTCTTCCTTCTCCTCCTCCTCCTCCTCCTCTTTCTCCTCTTCCTCCTCCTTCTCCTCTTCCTCCTCCTCCTACTCTTCCTTCTCCTTCTTCTCCTCCTCCTCCTCCTGCTGCTTTCCTTCTCCTCCTCCTCCTCCTGCTGCTTTCCTTCTCCATGTGCCAAGCCTGACAGTTTTCACCAGTAGAACTGAGAAGCCTCTCCGTAGATCCTTTTCTGTTAACAGTGAGCTAAGGGCAGGTCCCCTCTGTCATCCTTGTCCAAAGGACAGGAAGATGCCCCACTTCACCAGCCCTCCTTCTCACCCAAGCCTTCCTTAGGGTGGACATAATCTCCTCAGAAGCAGCAGCAGGGCTGCAGGACCAGGCACACAGGCGGCGGCTTGGAGGGCTCTTGCACAGACCACTGTGTTTTGCAACCAGGAGCAGAAGGGAGGCTCAGAAAACATCCCAAGGAGCAATGACCCTGGTGGCCTGAGGACTATTTCTCCCCATCGCATAAGCAACTACTGTCTGGAGTTTCAAAATCCCTTTTCAGGCTTCATCACTAAAAAGTGTTTTACTCCCAAATGACCTGTTGTCATCCTCCTGATCTTCTAGAGCTTTTTTTTTTTTTTTTTTTTTAATGAACCCCTCCCCTTGCTCAAGGTGAGGTGATGCCAAGACTTCGCTTCAGGCTTCCAGCTGAGGAAGCTGAAGAGATTTAGTAGCGGAAGCCTCATAAAGAGAGGCTTCCCCCAGGGTCCTGCTTGTTCCTGGCTCCAGCTGAGGAGCAGACAGACCAGAAAGGCTGGGAGACAGGGCTGGTTCCATACTCAAAATCCTGGTTACCTTAACCTGGGTTTAAACAGCACATTTTGATAAACAGCCCCACTCAGAACTGTACAGTGTTGCTAATCCCAGCCTCTCAGGGTAAAGCAGAGGCAAGGGGAAAACAAACATTTTATGGCTGTGGAAAGACAGCCACTCCTGCCCCGTGCCCTTCTGTGACAGCTCTCATTATCGGAGAAGCTAGGTCTAGAGGGAAAAGGGGGCCACTGAGTCAAATACAAATGGTGAACAATGATTTCCCTTTTTTGGTTTTGAAACGGAGTCTTGCTCTGTCGCCCAGGCTGGAGTGCAGTGGCACGATCTCGTTCACTGCAACCTCTGCCTCTGGGGTTCAAGTGACTCTCCTGCCTCAGCCTCTGGAGTAGCTGGGATTACAGGCGCCCACCACCATGCCCCAGCTAATTTTTGTATATTTAGTAGAGATGGAGTTTCACCATGTTGGCCACGCTGGTCTCGAACTCCTGACCTCAGGTGATCCACCCACCTTGGCCTTCTAAAATGCTGGGATTACAGGCGTGAGCCACTGCACCCAGCCTAATAATTTGTCTTTAGCTTCAACTCCCTGGGCTTTCGGGGCAGTAGGGCTGAATTGAAGAAGGCATAAAAGCAGAAATTAGCCACTGACCTCAAGATATTTTTGTCTGAATCTGGGAGACAATTTTTAAGCTAAGCTGGGGTTGGATTTACCAGAAATATCTGGGGGGTTACTTTTATTATTTATTTCAAATGTAATATATGTTTGTCGGAGAAAATTTTCAGAATTACCAAAGTCAATAAATAACTAAAAATTTAAAAACGTTACTCCACCATTCAATGTTGATATTTTAAAACCTTCTAACCTATTCTTTCCATAGTAGATTGTTTTCCACAAAAATGGAATCGCAGACAAGATACTATGTTTTATAAGCTTGCTTTTTTCTTTTTTTCTTTTTTTTTGAGATGGAGTCTCTCACTCTTACCAGGGCTGGAGTGCAGTGGCACAATCTCAGCTCACTGCAACCTCCACCTCCTAGGTTCAAGCGATTCTCCTGCTTCAGCCTCCCAAGTAGCTGGGATTACAGGCATCTGACACCACGCTCAGCTAATTTTTTGTATTTCTAGTAGAGACAGGGTTTTACCATGTTGGCCAGGCTGGTCTCGAACTGACCTCATGATTCACCCAGCTCGGCCTTCCAAAGTGCTGGGATTATAGGCGTGAGCCACCGCGCCTGGCCTAAGCTTGCTTTTTTCAAAAAAATGTATCAATAGATTTTGTTGTTATTAATGACCATATCAATAGTTCTTAAGCCCACTGGGCAAATTATTAATACTCTATAACTAGAAAATGGTTCCCCTACAGCGTCCTGGGAGATGAATATGGTTCCACACAGTGACTTCAGGAGATAAACTCCTCCATCTTGTTAAGCATGTCTGTTCAACAGTTCAAGCTCAAGATGAAAGGCAAGTGGCATGACTGAATCAGCACTTTGGCCCCACCGTGCCTGCCACCTGTTTTATGAAGCGTGCCAGTGTGTCAAGTGCTGAAGTATGAAAAGAAGGGTGGTGTTGTCAGCCAGGACTTCATCCCCTCACTCCAGTCCTTCCCTCAGCCACCTCAGCTGGAGAGGCCTTGAGGCTGAGGAAAACGTGCCTTCTGGGAAAGCAACTGCACACGCTGACCTCAGAAAATAGGAAGCCCCCAAGAGCAGTGAATGAAACATTACTTTGCTGTCTTTGGAGACCAATTTCCAGGTCTCTCCATTTTAAAAGGAATGCAGATACCAAATCTCCTCAGTCCCATGTAGCCGCATGGGTTGTGTTTGTCCCCTTGGGACAGAAAATGGTGAGTTTATGGCCTTTGGTGAGCAAGAGCCCCCCCTTGACCTGAAGCAGCTTCCATCTGCCCCTCAGTCTCACCCTTCTCCTTTCCAGTAAAGAAACCCAGTTGCCTGTTACAGTGTCAGACTTTGCAAGGCTGTTAACGACCTATAAAAGTCCAAAGACAGAATACTCCGGAAGGAGGAAACACTAATTAAGGAAATCCTGAATGCCCTAAGCCTGCTCATTAACAAGAGGTGCATAATAACAGCCAAAGTGGAGAAGCTCATAAATTACCCAAGGAAGCCCAACGCAGTTGGAAGGTGGGGCCTGGCCAATGGAACCCAGGGTTCACTTCTGGGGTTAATGGAATCCTGGCTGGTCCCCGGGATTGCCCAAGGCCAGGCGTGGTGTTTCCTTCCTGCCTTGCTGGGAGAGGTGAGTAAGTTTGAGGGAGGTGATTATTCAGAGTCACCCGCAAATCAGGGCGATACTTGCTCTGGGCCACAGAGGGAAGTGGGTCACGCACGGGAGAGTATTAGAACCCCAAGCTTTGTCTTGGCGATGTGCTCGCAGGTAAGTAAACAACATCCCTCCCTTTCCCTCCCCCTACTGGGCATCTTCCACTCCCAGTCATTTATCACAGGCTGAAGAAAACACATTATTAAAAAGAAAAGGGAGAGGCAGGGAGGAAGACCGAGGACTTCTCAAACCCCTTTCCTTCCAAGAGCTCCAGGCTCGATGCTATGATCACTATGAGCTTCCCGGCAAAAGATTGACACATTCAGCTAGAGAGAAACCAAGCGACACAGAGGTTCACTGACGGGCTTCCGCCCCCCCAGCAAACCGGGGGATGAGTTTAATTTGCTTTCCATTAAAGCTCCTGCTGCTTACTAAAGATTTCACAACGTGATGGCTCAGTATAAGCAAAATGGAAGCCCCATGCATGACTCAGCCCACCTTTTCATGACTCAGGATCTGGAAGAAATTGGAGAATGTATGATCAAATCTCACCTGTGGCACATCCAGTACGAAGATGTTTCCCAATGCCCTGATTTTTGTGTCTGTGTATTCGGTGATTTCATCACTCCACCAATAAAGCCTAACAGTATCAACAACAGCAAAAGAATGGCAGCTGACTCTTATGGAGCCTTATCCATCCCAGGAAACACTTACACCTGGCCCTCGCGCTAAACACTTACACCTGGCCCTCGCGCTAAACACTTACACCTGGCCCTCGTGCTAAACTCAAGAGGAAACCTAGGCTCAGAGAGGCAACGTGACTGTGCAGATCGCACAGGGTGGAGCCACGGCCAAACTCGGGGCCCAGTTTCCTAACTGTTTGACTACAACCAGATTTTGGGGCCATATTTGATGCAAACTCAGGTAGAGGTTAAGATCACGGGCCAAAGAGCCCGAAAGACCTTGGAGACTGTCTTGGCCACATACTTTAGGGTGAGTCACTTTGCCTCCCTGAGCCTCACCTGTAAGATGGGGGAAATAATACCGTTGATGAGGATTAAATGAGATTCTTCACATAAAACGCTTAGAACACTTGTAATAAGTTGTCAGTAACTGTAGGTTGCCATGGACTGGGAGTGCCGGCTTCTGGGGGCACCCAGGTGGGAGGGGTTAGGGAGGGCCCCAGCAGGGCCCTTAGAGGAGCCGCAGAAAGCAGCGCTTGTCATTTCCACAATTTCGATGAAACCCATAATTATAACCCCTCCTGCCGTCCCTGGCCCTGGGGCAGTGATAGAATCTTGCTGCTTTTGGGGTCAGGTCTAATCACCACATGGATGGGCAGGCACAGGGTGCTGTGGGAGATGGGTGGGGAACAGGTGGGAGAGGGCACTCGTCTCTGAGTCAGGCAGCAGGACACACCCAGAACTGCACCGTGGGGCACCCACCCAAATGGAGAAGCTGCTGCGGCCCCTTTCACAGGAGATCGCAGAGTGAGATTGCAAGCCCTAGAATTGCTGCCCAGGTTTTTTTTCTCCCCCCACCCTAGGAGCTCATATGTAACATGCTGAATTTGAGCCAAAGTCATATTAAATAACAGCTCCTCTGAATTGAGTTCTTACCGTATACCAGGCCCTAGGCTGGACACGTTTTATTTATATTCTAATTTAATCCTCACAACAGCCCCATGGGATGGTATCAGTTGGGTACATGTATGTAGCAATTACTATGTGCCAGGCACTGTTCTAAGCATTTCATGTCTATGACTTTATCCACTCCTAAGAGGGGAGTACTATTATTACTCCCTTTTTACAGCTGGAGAAACCCAGGCACATAGAGTTAAGTAATCTGCTCAAGGTCACAGGGCTAGAAAATGAGGGAGCCAGGTCTCAAAGCAGGGCAACTAGACCCGTGCACCCACTTAACCTCTATATTACAAACCTTCTTTACCCCACAAGCTGCTGTTATTATCCCCATTTGGCAGATGAGCAAACTGAGGCTCAGAGACCAGAGCCAGGATCTGGCGCCAAGACCCATGTTCAAATTGTTATACCAGACTGGCCTACGCTCCGACTGCAGTGGGTCTTTTTTTTTTTTTTTTTTTTTTTTTCTGAGACGGAGTTCTGTTCTTGTCGCCCAGGCTGGAGTGCAGTGGCATGATCTCACTCACTGCAACCTCCGCCTCCCAGGTTCAAGCGATTCTCCTGCCTCCACCTCCCGAGTAACTGGGACTGCAGGCGCATACCACCATGTTGGACTAATTTTTTTGTATTTTAGGTAGAGATGGCGTTTCACTATGTTGGCTAGGCTGGTCTCAAACTCCTGACCTCATGATCTGCCTGCCTCAGCCTCCCAAAGTGCTGGGATTACAGGCATGAACCACCACGCCTGGCTAGTGGGTCTTTTTTCAGTGGGACATGAATGATGTGATTTGGGAGAGGAGGGGGCAGAGAGCCCCAATGCCTAGAAATAACCACAACCAGTAGCCCTTACACCTGTAGGTGTTACTTTTCTTCTCATTTTATGTATGAAAAAAATGAGGTCCAGAGAGGTGAGGTCCCTGTCCTGCCAGGGAGCAATGGGACTAAGACTTGAACCCCTGACTCCTGAGCCGAAGCCCCAGTGCATCTCTTCTTTCAGGCAAGGTGTCTGAAATTCCACTCTAAGAAATTCATTCTTTGGATCCTGAAAGTGTTTGGCCTTCAAATCATTTAAAAAGAATTTGTTGAGCAGCGACCTTATTCCAGGTGTCGTGCTGAGTCAGGGGTTTTCACACCGTGTTGTGAGACCCAGGAGCTCCAGAGAGCGTCCCTGGTGGGTCTGAGATGCTCACACAGGCAGGGCTGCCCCCAGCCCCCTTCCCCATTCTGCCAAGAACTGCTTTCTTGTATCTGTTTTATATTGAGATACCTATAGATTTTGCTTTTGAAGGGAGAGTTCCACCACTGAAAATGCTTTCAAATCACTGTATCTGGTCCTGGGGACATAGAGGTGGTCTGTCATGTCCCCAGCCTCAAAGACCCACCTGGGACAGACAGACAGGAAAACTCACTGCAGTACAGCTTAGCAACCACCCAGGCAGGTGTGAAGTGCAGAGACAATGCAAAAGAAGTGATTTAGCTCTGGGGCAAAGGAGGGAGAAGGCTTTCTAGAGGAAGGGACGTTGAACTGAACTTGGAAAGACTGGATTCTCTGAGCAGCCGAGGTAGGAAGAGCATTCCAGGTGGAAGGAACAGCATGACCAAGGATTGTAGTGGAAAGTGTATTAAGGGAGCTGAAGGAATCCTGGAACGGAAGGTGTGGGACACCAGCATGTCATCATCAGCTAGTGGCTGAACACGGAGTAGGTCACTTTTAACTATCTTTAACTGTTAGTGTACTTAGGCCGGGTCCTATGCTGGGCAGCGGGGACAAGGATGTGAGCTAGACAGAGCTCCTTGCTCTCCCAAATCTCAACATCTGGGGTGGGGAGGGGTGAAGCAATTCAGTCCAGCTGCTGGTCAATGAGAGTTTCTTAGGGTGGGATGTTGGGGGCTGGAGATGATCAGGAGTTAGTTATTGAAGCCCAGAGCAGGGCAAGGCGCAATGCATTTTAAACAGGGACGGCCAGGAAGGGCTTCACAGGCAAAGTGGCACCTGAATTGGACTTGGAGAGGTGGGGATGATTGTGAGAGCCAGGGGTGGGAGAGCACATTCCAGGCCAAGGAAGGAACAGCAGCAGGAAAAGCCTAGACACAGGAATGCACAGGGTGTGAGCAGGGAACAGGGAGTAGCTGGGTTGGGTGCAGCATCGGGTACGGGAAAGGAAGTAGAAGGAGATCAAACTGAAAATGTCTGTTAGAGCTAGACTGTGGAGAAATGGGCAGGAGGCAAGCAAAGGAGTCCACACCTGAGGATCTGAGCAACAGGATGAGCAGGACACAATACCAGGCCTGTGTCATCGCCACCTGTGCGGGGGTCCACCTCCTGAAACACCTCGGAGGGACCAAAGCAGTCCCAGCCCAGAGGGCAGCCTCTGGAACCAGCTGCTCCACTGAGCAGCCACATGACCTTGAGCTTGTTACTTGGCTTCCTGGAGCGTCAGTCTGCTCATCTGTGAAATGGGCACAGAAATACATCTCCTAGAATTGGTGTGAGAATTAAATTAGTTAATACACTCAAAATGAACAGAACACAGCTGGTCACATGGTAAATACTCCTATTATGCTAGTGCTTATTATTTAAAAGACCAACTTACTTAATTTCTCTCCTTTTCCAATGATGAGAAGGAGAGCTCTCCAGAGAATGAGAGCTACAAGAGGAATTCCATTTCATTTGTTTCTTGGTTCTTTCATACTTTGATCATCCAGTTGGTAGGTCAGGCATGCCTCTTCTTTCCTTCCTTTTCCTCCCTTCCTCCCTGCTTCCACAAATCCTTTTTTTTTTTTTTTTTTTTTTTTCTGTTGAGATGGAGTCTCGCTCTGTCACCCAGGCTGGAGTGCAGTGCACAATCTTGGCTCACTGCAACCTTCGCCTCGTGGGTTCAAGAGATTCTCATGCCTCAGCCTCCCCAGTAGCTGGGATTACAGGCACTTACCACCACGCTTGGCTAATTTTTGTTTTTTCAGTAGAGTTTCATCATGCTGGCCCGGCTGGTCTTGAACTCCTGACCTTAAGCGATCCACCCACCTCAGCCTCCCAAAGTGCTGGGATTACAAGCGTGAACCACCGTGCCCGGCCCACAAATACATATTGAGTGCTAACTCTGTTCATCGCTTTCTATTCCGTGTCAGGGAAGTCTGGGCGAGATACCCAGTACACTCTAGGTCACTATTTTTTCAGCTCATAGCCCTTCACAGGGCACTGATCTCTGCCAGGCCCTGGGCTGAGTGTGGGGAATACTGACGTGTAAGCTGCTTCCTACCCTGGGCAAGTTGCCATCCTGGCCCTGCGCCCAGGACTCTTGAATGTTAACCATAACCCAGTGGGATCCATGCAAAGTAGTCCCATGGGAAGCCCAAGGGGAGAGTGGAGAGCCAGGGCCACAGCAGAGGAGAGGAGAAAGGTGTCATTACAAAGGAGAAAAGTCCTGATTTGGCCTGTGTCATGAAATCATTTTATTGCCTACAAATTTCAACATTCAGATTATTTTCCGAGTACCCAGAGAGGGGCTGAATGGGACAATGAATTTATGAAAATGATGCCAGCCCAGAGTTCTGCTGCAGACAGACCTTCCCCAAACCTTGGTTAAAACCACCCTGCCACCCAGAGTATAGAACACAGGGTCCCGGGCCAATGATGATAATAGTAACAATGTACTTTTTCTGTTTTTTGCTTTTATGAGACAGGGTCTCACTGTGTCACCAGTATGATGATGACTCACTGCAGCCTCCAGCTCCCAAGCTCAAGTGATCCTCCTGCCTCAGCTTCCCAAGTTGGAACTACAGACATACACCACCACACCCAGCTAATGTTTTAAAAAAATTTTTTTTCTAGAGAGGGGATATTGCTATGTTGCTTAGGTTGCTCTTGAATTTCTGGCCTCAAGTGATCCTCCCTCCTTGGCCTCCCAAAGCACTGGGATTACAGGCATAAGCCATCTCATAATGGCCGGTTTTTTAGCACCTACTATGTGTCGGGCACTGTGCTAGGTGTTTTACAGACATCATTTCACTTAATTCTCACAACGACTCTGCAAAGGAGAGGAAATCTAGTTGAGATATTGACACCCAAGGTCACACAGCTGGCCAGAGGCCTGGCGTGGCACCAGGGAGCTTGTAGAATGCCAAGTCGAACCTCAAAAGTATCGCCAGTCGATCCTCATCCTTTGCAGATTCCATATTTGCAGATTTGCTTGCTTGCTAAAATATATTTGCAACACCAAAATCAATATCACAGGGTTTTCACTGTCTTTCACACACATGCATGGAGCAGCAAAAACTTTGGGTTGCCCGATGCTACATTCCCAACTGAGTCTGAACAAAGCAAGGCCATGTCCTCTTGTTTCAGCTGTCACACAGTCAACAAATGTCATATCATGCTTTATTTAATTCTGCACTTTTCACTTTTTGTGCTTTTGTTGGTGATTTTGCTGTTTAAAATGGGCCCCAAGGCTGAGTGCGGTGGCTCATGCCTGTAATTTCAACACTTTGGGAGGCTGAGGTGAGAGGATCGCTTGAGCTCAGGAACTGGAAACCAGCCTGGGCTATATAGTGAGACCCTATCTTTACAAAAATAAAAAAAAAATTAGCCAGACAAGGTGGTGCATGCCTGTGGCTCCAGCTACTCAGGAGGCTGAGATAGGAGGATCACTTAGGCCTGGGAGGTCAAGGCTGCAATGAGCCGTGATCACACCCCTGCACTCCAGCCTGGGCAACACAGCCAGTCCCTGTCTCAAAATAAATAAATAAATAATAAAATGGCCCATAAGTGTAGGGCTGAAGTGTTGTCTAGTGTTCCTAAGCTGTGATGTGCCTTACAGAGAGAAAATACATGTTAGATAAGCTTCATTCATGCATGAGTTATAGTGGGGTCAATGTTAATGAAGCAACAACTTACACTAAAAAAAGTGTGTTTAACAGAATCACACATAAAACAAGGTTACATGTTGCTTGGTTGATGAAAACGTTGTGATCAGTGGCTCACAGGAGTTTCACCTTGGATTTATCCTAGGAGCAATGGTTCTGTTTTTGGGAAGTCAGTGTTTGCGGTGACTTTATAGGAGGAGAACTACCATAAGTAATGAGTGTCCACTGTACAGAACAACACAGAAATTCTTCATTCAGTGTACTTCTCTCTGTCTCCTACACATGCACACACACACATACATACACATTTATACTTTTTTTTTTTTGAGACAGGATCTCACTCTGTTGCCCAGGCTGGAATGCAGTGGCACAATCTCTACCTGTCGGGCTCAAGTGATCCTCCTGCCTCAGCCTCCCGAGTAGCTGGGACTACAGGCGTGTACCAGTACATTCAGCTAAGTTTTTTTTTTTTTTTTTTTTTAATCGAGACAGGGGTTTCACCATGTTGGCCAGGCTGGTCTTGAACTCCTGACCTCAAGTGATCCACCCGCCTCAGCCTCCCAAAGTGCTGGGATTACAGGCATGAACCATTGCATCTGGCTGGTTTTTGAAACATTTTTTTTTGTAAAGATGAGGTGTTCCTATGTTGCCCAGGCTGGTCTCAAACTCCTGAGCTCAAGTGATCCACCTGCCTTGGCCTCCCAAAGTGCTGGGATTACAGGTGTCTCTACACACACACACACAATTGGCCAGGTGTGGTGGTGGACACCTGTAGTCCCAGCTACTTGGGAGGCTCAGGTGAGAGGATCACTGGAGCTGGAAAGTTCAAGACTGCAGTGAGTCGAGATTGCACCACTGCACTCCAGCCTGGGCAATAGAGGGAGAACCTATCTCAAAAAAAGTATTAAATAAAATAAAATAAATGAACCTAAATGGGATCCTACTGTGTATATTCTTTTGCAGTTTTCTCTTTTTGCTTCACAGCAGGCTGTATGTGCTTTCTGTGTTGCTGTGCCCAGAGACCAGCCTCACTCTTTTTAAATATCTGTGTGATGTGAATGTTCGTTCTTATGTGTTTAACCATTTGCCCCTTTGATTGACATTTAGGTTGTTTCTATTTTTTCATTATGACAAACATTTCTTGTCCATGACAATAGGGATCTGTAATGGGCCCTTCCATTCCTTCATAGAGGGTTTTCACTGGGAGAGACTGGGACCAACACTTGCTCAGATCTCCGGGCAGAGCTAGAGCCAGAGAACCTGGAATCCCAGCAGAGCTCCAGTTACCTGTGAGAGAAATAGGTGCCTGCAAGGGCAGGGAGGGTGGGTGGTGGGCACAGAGCCCCGCTCCCTGGCAGTGCGTGTGGTCCCATTCCTCAGGTCCTTGTGCAAACACCGCTTTGTCCCTGGCTGAATAGGAAAGTCAGCCCGAAATTAGCACTAATGTGAGGGCGTTTAACCCTCTTGTGAGGCCCTTTGAGAAAGCACAAAAGAACTTTTTCAGGGGCTGGGCTGTGCAGCCCAAACAGGTCTGACTTGGAGACACATGCCTCGCAGGAATGCCAGCCCTAGGGAGACTCAGCAGCTGCCCTCTCCCGGCAGGTAACCCAGCAGATGGAATCTGAACACAGCCCCCGGTCCTGGAAGGCCTGCACCCCGAGGGCTGTGGCAAGCAGGGGCAGGCCACGGTGCCAGAAGGCAGGATGTCTGGTTAACTAATGCTTTGACATCAGGGAGATCTGGGTTCAAATCCTAGCTCTGCTGTCACAGACTGAGACCCTCTGAGCACGTCTGTTCCCCATCTGAGCCTCAGCTCTGTCAGCCATAACATGGGGATGATGATAATAGTGATGACCAGAGGAGCTTATTAAGAAGATGACCTGAGACGATACAGTGTCACCTTCTCTGGGAGCCTGATCAGGCTGTTTAAAACCACAACGTTAGGTGGGGAACAGTGACTCACGCCTGTAATCCCAGTATTTTGGGAGGCCAAGGTGGAAGGATCTCTTGAGCCCAGGAGTTTGAGACCAGTCTGGGCAACATGAAACCTCTCCACAAAAAATACAAAAAAGAAAAAAAAAGAAAAATTACCTGGGTGCGGTGGTGCACACCTGTAGTTCCAGCTACTTGGGAAGCTAAGGTGGAAGGATGGCTTGAGCCTGGGAGGTTGAGGTTGCAGTGGGAGCAGTGATTACACCACTGACCCCCAGCCTGGGCAACAGAGCAACACCCAGTCTCAAAAATAAAAACATTGAAAAAAAACACACACACACAGCATTCCCCTGCCCAACTCCACTTCTCTCTCCTCCTTTCCTACCTTATGTCCATCCATAGCACACACCCCTTCTAACCTGCTATGTAAGTTACTTATTTGTTTCACTTACTCTGTGCCTTTCCCCACCATAAGCTGCACGAAGGCACAACTTCATACCTCCTCTGTTCATCGCTGTACCCCGAGAGCCTTACACAGAGCCTGGAGCACAGTGGGCCCTCAGTAAATATTGGTCATGTACAGAGGGCTTAGCACAGTGCCTGGCACATAGAAGTCTTTGATTTTAAAAGACAGCTTTGGCAGCTGCCACTGTTGGCATTGTTCTTATTCTCAATGTAATTCCCCAGGGCACACAGACAACCAAGTCCCTGTGCCACTGGGCTGTGCCTATCGGGATTCTCACCCTCCTCAGCTCATAAATCAAGAGAAATATCTGGGCCCAAGCAAAACCACAGCAGAGGGCTGGGCCTTGCCCAGAAGTTGTCTCCGAGTGGAGTCTGTATGTGCGTGCGCGCACGTGTATTCGTTGACCTGTCTGTGTGTTTTCCCATCAGCACAGGTGCCTGCTGGGGCCACACTCTCCACCACAGGCTCTCCTCTCTCTCAAGATGGAGGTCGGAGTGTAGCTACATTTGGGGAGCAGCTGCCGCATTTCCTTAGGCGTGTAGCAGCCTGCGTGTGCTCCGGAGACGGAGCAGTGTGGGTGAGGCTCAGGGTTTGCCCGCCCCAGCGGCCTCTGCTCCAGAACAGGCTTGTCTGGGCCTGCCCACCCCTAATCTGACCACAGAATCAGGGAACTGACTGAACCCCAAGTTCTAGGGGGGCACAGCTTGAACGCCAAGGCTTATGCCATGGTCTCCATGGCCTTGGCCCGAACGTTATCCGCAAGAGGCCAAGTCGAAGGGCCTCATGTGGGTGTTGGAGGTTCCAGATCCACAGGCCATCTCCTGGGTTCTGAAAGGGTCACTCGTGTTTCCCAAGTGCCCACTAGTGCCAGATCTGCATGAGGAGTGGGATGGAGACCCAGAGACCCAGCCCTACCCCATGGGGCTCCCAGGTTGGGCCAAGGAGGCAGATGTTAAACAAAGAGTTACTTAAATTACAGATGTGATGAGGCTGAGAAGGAAAAGTTCAAGGGACCGTGTGTGTGCTTTGAACTGTGCATCTGCGCTTGGCTGAGGTGCTCTCTGAAGAAATAATACTTATTTATTTATTTAATTTTGAGAAATAATACTTATTTATTTATTTAATTTATTTAATTTAATCTTGCTCTGTTACCCAGGCTGGAGTACAATGGCATGATTACAGCTCACAGTACCCTCAACCTCCCGGTCTCAAGCAATCCTCCCACCTCAGCCTCCTGAGTATCTGGGACCACAGGCACACACCACTACACTGGGCTAATTTTGTTTACTTTTGTAGAGACAGGGTCTATGTTGCCCAGGCTAGTCTTGAACTCCTGGAGTCAAGCAATCTGCCCACCTTGGCCTCCCAAAGCGCCGGGATTACAGGCATGAGCCAGGGCACCCGGCCAGAAATGATATTTAAACTACAGCTGGAAGGATGGTTGGTGTTAACCAAGTTGAGAGGCTGGTGTGGTGATGGGAAGAAAGGAATTGTGTCTCAGAAAAAGGGAATAGAATGTGCAATGGCCCCGAAATGAGCCTGATCCACAGTGTGATTGTATTGAAAACTGCAGCACCCTAAGAGGGAACTTGTTATTTTGCTGATGAGAAGACAAGGCCTGAGGAGGTTGGGCCACCGGCCTGGGACTCTGCATGTTGCATCCTGAGCCCCTGGGGTTTTCCTGAGGACTCAGCCTGAGTCACCCAGGACTCAGCTGAATCCAGAAGACCAGCCTCCTTTACCTGTGGAAAATGTTCAAAAAGTTTCAGGGTTAATGAGGTTTCTGGGGAGGAAACTCATTGTGAAGGAGAAATCATAAAAAAAGAGAAGAATCCTAATTCTGAGGTAACTGAGAAGGCAATTCCGGGATTCCAGCATCCTTTCCCAACCGGGTTCCTCCTTGGATGTGGTCCCATCTGATACAGCTTTCCCAGAATGAATCATAATGCAAAACTGTCCAGATGCATGTAGATAAGTAAATAAATAAACCCAACAAGTGGCCCAATTCCTTCTTTCTGGAGGAAGTAGCTCAGTAGAGTCTACAGATACAAAACAGTGTGTCTTAAGATTTTAATTAATCACATTGTTGGTTTTCCCTGGGTTGTTGAATAAGATCCACTCGGAAATAATGAAGACACCAATGTGCCTGGGCTCCTGGGCGAGTAAAGAGAAGGCAGCATTTGGCAATGCCTGGTGAAGGCCTAAGTGAGGTGTGGGTCATTCACTGTGACTTGCTCCACATTTATTTCCAAGACCAGCAAGCTGTCCTTACTGTCCCAAGGTGAGCAACCACAGCTTGACTTCCTGGGCTAGAGCAGGTGGTGTCTTTTTTGAGGAGGCCCCAAATGGCATCCCCCATACTCCCTGATATGATGACTATGACTGGGGCCTCCAAGTAGTGGGTGAGGCCTGGGCACCCACCTGTCTTGGGATAACCACACCTACCTTGGTAAGCATTGGGTAACTAGGCATGAGGCACCCATCTGCATCGGCAATTTGTGCAATTACCCTGTGTGCACAAGTGAATCAATGTTTACTTGCTGCAAAGCTGGGGAACCTCAACCTCGCCTGTGGTCCAGGGACCTCCAGGACAGCAGCACGGGAGGAATATCTGGTCCAAAGGGCCAAGGCATCCCTGGCCCAGTTTCAGGTACAGACTCCAGCAGACTCTCCTGTATCCATTCAGGGTTGAGAATGTTGAGGAACCTGGAGATATTTGAAAAATAACTCCAGAAACAAGTGAAGCAATTTTTGAAGACAGGACACAGTGAGGCGAATTAACTTGCCCTAGGTCACACAGTGAATACACGGCAGAGTCAGGACTTGAACCAGGCACAGGCAGACTCCAGCATCCCCTTCTACTCTTGGGTTAGTATACTTATATGTATGGTTGCGTATGTATGGAATAGAAGGTCTGAGAGCATGTACATCAAAGTGATTTTTCTTTACTAGTGAGATTATTGGGGAGGGAGGGGGGCTTTCACTTTCTATTTTTACAAACTGCATTCATTTTATATTTAGGAAAAAGTGAAAAGATGTGGTTTTGACCTGGTGCTCCAAATTGATAATGTTTATCAAAGGCTTTAAAAATATCATAAGGGAATAATCACATGTAGTCAAGAGGATACAAGGCTGTTTCTGGAATCACTGATCTTCAACCCACTGCTTTATCACCTGACACAGTGTAGCACCTGTTGCTGGAACATTCCACAGCCTTTAGGAGTGGAGTTTTGAAGAACATGCAATGACATGAGAAAATGTTAATGACATAGAGTTAAATATAGAAAGGAGGGTATGAAATTGTATACGGAGTATGATGCCATTGGTGTTTTTAAACAATTCTAGGCTGGGCACAGTGGCTCACGACTGTAATCCCAACACTTTGGGAGGCCAAGGTGGGAGGATAGCTTGAGCCCAGGAGTTTCAGACCAGCCTAGGCAACAAAGTGAAGCCCCATCTCCACAAAAAAATGAAAAAATTAGCCAGGCATGGTGGTGTGTGCCTATGGTCCCAGCTACTCAGGAGTCTGAGGCAGGAGGATTGCTTGAGCCCAAGAGGTTGAGGCTGCAGTGAGCCGAGATCATGCCACTGCACTCCTCCCCAGGTGACAGAGTGAGACTGTATTTAAAAAAAAAAATTAATCCTATATAGAAATACTAGAAAAATGTGCCAAATATTAATAACAGTTATCTTTGGGTGTCAGGGTTATAGTAACTTTAAGTTTCTTTCTACTTTTCTTCATTTTCTATGATTTATAGAAATTGCGTGTAACTTTTCTACTCCGATGGAACAATAACAAAACAACTAATGTTTGCTAGTGTTTTCTGTGCTAGGTATGTTACACGTTCCATCTTATTTAACCCTCACCACAAACTTATGAGTAGATGTGAGGGAATGAAGAGTTAGAAATGGGAAGTCATATGGCCGGGCGCGGTGGCTCAAGCCTGTAATCCCAGCACTTTGGGAGGCCGAGACGGGCGGATCACGAGGTCAGGAGATCGAGACCATCCTGGCTAACACCGTGAAACCCCGTCTCTACTAAAAAATACAAAAAAAAACTAGCCAGGCGAGGTGGCGGGCGCCTGTAGTCCCAGCTACTCGGGAGGCTGAGGCAGGAGAATGGCATAAACCCAGGAGGCGGAGCTTGCAGTGAGCTGAGATCCGGCCACTGCACTCCAGCCTGGGTGACAGAGCAAGACTCTGTCTCAAAAAAAAAAAAAAAAAAAAAAAAAAAGAAATGGGAAGTCATTTGTCCATTCTCACGCAGCTGGTATGTGGTGAGGCTGGGATCTGAACCCAGACAGTCTAACTGCAGAGGCCACTGTCAACCACTATAAATGCTATTTTTCTTTAAAATAAATGTAGTACTTCAAGGGCTGACTCCTGTTCCTTTTGCCCAGTAGGCACCATGGAGACCTGAAGCACAGCCACCATGGGTCATTGGGCAGGCTGTGCTCTGCATGAGAGAGCATGTACTCTGCTTGCTAAGCTGTGAGCCTTGGCAAGGAACTGTATCCATCTGGAGAAAGAGGTGCTTTTAATAAAAATGTGAATTAAAACCACAGTGAGATGCTACTACATACCTACCAGAAACATTAAAAAGATGGATAATACCAGCCAGGTGTAGTAGCTCATGCCTGTAGTCCCAGCACTTGCTGGGAGGCTGAGGTGGAGTGGATCATTTGAGCTCAGAAGTTCGAGACAAGCTTGGGTAACATAGTGATACCCCGTCTCTACAAAAAATAGAAAAATTTAGCCCAGCGTGGCCACACATGCCTGTAGACCCAGCTACTTGGGAGGCTGAGGTGGGAGGATCACTTGAGCTTGGGAGGTGGAGGTTGCAGTGAACTGAAATCATGCCACTGCACTCCAGCCTGGGTGACAGAGCAAGACTCTGTCTCAAAAAAAAAAAATTAGATCAAATGTTGATGAGGCTGTGGAGCAACTGGAACTCTCATTCATTGTTGGTGGTAAAGTGATACATTGTTGGTGGTGCAATAAAATGATACCACCACCTTGGAAAAAGATCTGTCATTTTTTTATAAAATTAAACATACACCTATCTCGTGACCCAGTCATTGTACTCCTAAGTATTTACTGAAAAGAAATGAAAGCATATGTTCACAAAAAGCCTTGTAAAAGAGTGCTCACAGACCTTTCTCATAATAGCCCCAAATTGTCAACAGGCCAGGTGTCCATCAATAGGAAAATGGACAAACAAACTGCAGTATATGCCTACAAAAGAATACGCCCCATTAATAAAAAGGAATGAATTAATGATATGCAGGAACAACACGTATGAATCTCAAAACGCTACATTGAATGAAAGAAGCCTTACATGAGAGATTATACAAGGTATGATTCCATTTATATGAATTTTCAGAACAGGCAAAACCAATCCACTGTGGAAAAATATTAGAACAATGGGTTGCCTAGGGTGCTGGAGGGGAGAGTATTGACTGGGAAGGGGCATGAGGGAACTTCCTGGAGTGACGGGAATGTTCTTTATTTTGATAGAGTTTGGGGTCACAGCTGTATACATTTATCAAAACTCAATAAAAAGCACTTGTGTATTTCATCATAAATTTTACATCAAAAGGATAAAAGTTGTGAGCAAATATATGTGCATGCTGACGTAGTTAAGGAAATTGTATTGATGCCTGCAATTTACTTTGAAATTCATAATGAAGTCGGAGCATTAATGAAAGTCTAAAAGAATGGCTTTATATGAAAGAAAAGCTAGTGCAGTACTACATTCATAGTAAAATTTAAATGGTGAGTTTAAGGATATTCACTATAAAATGCTTTCAGCTTTTGCTGTGATGTTTGAAAACTTTCATAATGAAATGTTGAAAAACACACTTGCTGTACACAAACATAATGTATGAAAGAAGTCAGGCAAAAAAGGACACAGGCCGGGCGCGGTGGCTCAAGCCTGTAATCCCAGCACTTTGGGAGGCCGAGACGGGCGGATCGCGAGGTCAGGAGATCGAGACCATCCTGGCGAACATGGTGAAACCCTGTCTCTACTAAAAAATACAAAAAACGGCCGGGCGCGGTGGCTCAAGCCTGTAATCCCAGCACTTTGGGAGGCCGAGGCGGGCGGATCACGAGGTCAGGAGATCGAGACCATCCTGGCTAACACGGTGAAACCCCGTCTCTACTAAAAAAATACAAAAAACTAGCCGGGCGAGGTGGCGGGCGCCTGTAGTCCCAGCTACTCGGGAGGCTGAGGCAGGAGAATGGCGTAAACCCGGGAGGCGGAGTTTGCAGTGAGCTGAGATCTGGCCACTGCACTCCAGCCTGGGTGACAGAGTGAGACTCCTTCTCAAAAAAAAAAAAAAAAAAACAAAAAAACAAAAAACTAGCCGGGCGAGTTGGTGGGCGCCAGTAGTCCCAGCTACTTGGGAGGCTGAGGCAGGAGAATGGCGTAAACCCGGGAGGCGGAGCTTGCAGTGAGCTGAGATCCGGCCACTGCACTCCAGCCTGGGCGACAGAGCGAGACTCCGTCTCAAAACAAAAACAAAAACAAAAACAAACAAACAAAAAAAGGACACATGATATGTGATTTCATTTAGCTAAAGGACAAAATGAACTGATGAGATTAGAAGTCAGGATAACGGTCAGGACATGGGGATGAGGGGGTGTGTTTGTGTTGCTGGGAAAGTTCTGCTTCTGCACCCTGGTGTGGATGGCAGTGTTCATGTTGCGAAAATTCATGATTGGTGCACTTTTCTATAATGTATATTACACTTTTCTGTACATATGTGTAGTGTACTTAATAAAAATGGGTTTTAAAAGACTTGCCATGTTACCAACTCCTGCTTCAATCAATATGTGGTAATAATTCACCATCTGTCTTACTCACAGAGAAATGTGGGTTCAAATTCTGGTTCTGCCACTTACCAGCTGTGGGATCAGGGACAAGTAACCTCCATAGGTCTCAGTTTTCTCCTCTGTTAAGAGGAATAATGACATCTCTCTCAGGGGAGGTGATGTTGAGATGGAAGGAGACAATACACACTTGTTGCTTGGCCCTGAGCCTGCCACATGGTATTAGGTTGGTGCAAAAGTTGCTGAGTTTTTGCCATTAAAAGTAATGGCAAGAACCGCAATTACTTTTGCACCAACTTAGTAACTGCTTTCAATGAGGTTAAACGGTGGTGATTAATCAGTACCCTCAGGCTCCCCCTGTTTTCAACACCACAAGGGATGTCATGACTTGACAGCAAGAAAGGCTTTTGGACTGGCGGAGGTCCTTTGGGCCACTTGCTTAACTTCAACCTCTCTGAGCCTCAGTTTCCTCATCTACAAAGTGCAGATGATAATTCCTGCTGGGCGGGGTTGCTGTTAGCACCAGAAAAACTTTAGATCCATTAGCTTGAAGATGTTCAGGGTTTTCTGAGGACCTTCTTGTTTTTGTTTTGTTTTGTTTTGTTTTTTTGAGACAGGGTCTCACTCTGTTGCCCAGACTGGAGTGCAGTGGCGCAATCTCAGCTCACTGCAACCTCCATCTCCCAGGCTCAAGTAATTCTCCTGCTTCAGCCTCCCAAGTACCTGGGATTATAGGCACATGCCATTACCGCCTGGCTAATTTTTGTATGTTTTAGTGGAGACGGGGTTTCATCGTGTTGGCCAGGCTGGTCTTGAACTCCTGACCTCAAATGATCCACCTGCCTCAGCCTCCCAAAGTGCTGGGACTACAGGCATGAGCCACCGCGCCCAGCCCCTTCTTGAAGTTTCAAACCCCACTGGGGATAATGGATGTAGCTTGGACGTCTTGGAATGGAGGCTCTGGGGTCCTCCCCAGGATACAGTGACAACCCTTGTGGCACCTGCCCCTGGAGGCCAACACAGTAGCCTTGCTGTGGCAGCCTAGCAATCGCTCCAGTTATTAAATCAGGGATTGCACTTCAGTGAGTAACCTGTCACCCAGGAGCAGTTATCCACTGCTGCCACCACACAAAGGAAGCTCTGTTCAGGCACAAAGTGACTGCTCGGGGTGCTGGCGACCAGAGCTTCCCTCAGGCCAGGACTTGGGGCTGGGTGTCTGGCCCTGAAGACACCCAAAGGTGTCTGCCAAGCTCAGAGGCATTAGGATGTGCTCATTCCTGAGCTTCAAGACAGCTTGTCTTCCACCCACCCACTCTGCCAAGACCCAGGCTGGCTTTCCTGGGGGCAGCTGGTCATTCTAGTGTGGTATGTATGCCAGCCATGGACCAGATGGTCTACAAGCCAAGGATCCTCAAATGGAGACCCTTGACCCCAGCCCAGGACTCCTCAGATGGAGAATCAGCCCACTCCTGCCCAAGAGGGACAGGTGCTTAGGACCAAGTGGGCAGTCAGTAAACACACATTAGAGAGAATAGTAGCTAAGGGCTTAATTGCCAGGCAGCATGCCAAAGCATTACACACATTGTCACATTTGGACTGTTATTTATCCCATTCCTCAGATGAGGAAAATGAGGTTTAGAGAGATGATGTTACCTGCCCTGGAATCCGTGGTTTGAGCCCAGCTTGGGTGACTTTGAAGGGCCCCCAATCTTTCTTTCTTTTTTCTTTTTCTTTTTCTTTTCTTTTCTTTCTTTCTTTTTTTTTTTTTTTCTGAGACAGTGTCTCACTCCCATCACCCAGGCTGAAGTGCAGTGACCCGATCACAGCTCACTGCCACCTCGAACTCCTGGGCTCAATTGATTCCACTGTCTCAGCCTCCTGAATAGCTGAGACTACAGGCAAGTGCCACCACACCCAGCTAGGTTTTTTGTATTTTTAGTAGAGATGGAGTCTCATGATGTTGCCCAGGTTGGTCTTGAACTCCTGGATCCACCCACCTCGGCCTCCCAAAGTGCTGGGATTACAAGCGTGAGCCACTGTGCCTGGCCAAGCCTCCACTCTTGCCCACCTTGTTATACTAGCAGCAAGTGATGACAACAATGATACCTGACTTTTAAGCACAGATAGTACATATGCTAAGCACTGTACATTCATTATTGGATTAAATCGCTCGAACGACCCTATGAAGTAAGTATGATTATTCCCCATTTTATGGAAGAGGAAATTGAATAAATGAACGGCTGGTGGGCTTGGCCTCTCAATAACTAATTTTTATTACATACCTTCTCAACAGAATTGGGTATTAGGACAGGCACATTCATAGTGATGACCACCTTTCATCTCCACAACCCCAATACAACGTCAGTGTTAGTTCTTTCATTTTCTAGATGATGTAACTGAGGCTTGAACAGTTAAGTTTCCTGTTACACAGCTAAAAGTGCTAGAGCTGCGATTCAAACCCTAGGAATCTGCCCCTAGAATGCACATTCCTACCATTCTAAACTACTATGCCAAACCTACAAGCCAGTTGCCTTTAGCCATGCTTAATTAAAGAACGGTGCCATGTGAAATATGCCTGGCTGGGTTGGTTAAATTAATCGAGTGTCAAAATATCTGGGTGGACAGTAAGACAAGTCAGTGTAAGTTGAAAGGACTGCGTAACTGCCCCAGGCCCCTGGTTTTTGGGGGGCAGTATTGCTTAGTGGTTAGGAGCCCAGAGTGCCAGAGCCAGCCTGCGTGGGTTCAAATCTCAGCTTTACCATTGACGAGCCGTATGACCTTCAGCATGTTGCTGAACTTTTCTGTACCTAGTTTATTCATCTGTAAAATGGGTATGATGACAGCAATATAACAGTGCCCATCTCCTAGGGCACATCTCCTAATATGAGAATTAAACCAGTTAATATATGTAAAGTACTTAGCACACAGCCCGGCAGGCTGTCAGCATTGTATAAGAGTCTGTGATTCCATCCACGAGTTGGGCAATGTATGCAAGCACTTGAGTTTTGCCACATGCAAAAATATCTTTGCTGAGTTGTGATTTGATGTTATACCCTAGTTTTTATAGAGGGTGGATGTGACAAATAGTTAATGAAGAATGTGTCAGTGTCACTGGCGAAGCTGAGGACATTGTTCACCACGTTGCACAACGCCCTTTATCTCAACATTCCCATGCTCTCTCTGTTCCTCCCGGAGCTGAACACCAGGAAAGAGCACGTCTCTCCAGACCAGCATGCGTGATGTCTGGGAGCAGCGCAAGACCCCTTTGACTGTCAGGAATTTGGAAATAAAATGAAATATGATGTTCATTGGCTTAAGCTCAGGTCCTAGGACATTCTCCTTTTCCTATTGGTTGTTTTCCTTTTTTTTTTTTTTTTTTTTTTTTTTTTTTTTTTTTTTTGAGACGGAGTCTTGCTCTGTCGCCCAGGCTGGAGTGCAGTGGCTGGATCTCAGCTCACTGCAAGCTCCGCCTCCCAGGTTCACACCATTCTCCTGCCTCAGCCTCCCGAGTAGCTGGGACTACAGGCGCCCGCCACCTCGCCCGGCTAGTTTTTTGTATTTTTAGTAGAGACGGGGTTTCACCGTGTTTGCCAGGATGGTCTCGATCTCCTGACCTCGTGATCCACCCGTCTCGGCCTCCCAAAGTGCTGGGATTACAGGCTTGAGCCACCGTGCCCGGCCGGTTGTTTTCTTTATCAAAAACATTGTTTCAACTTTGATGTTCTTGAAATGACAATTGTTTTATAGATTATTTCTGATTTTAAAACATATGTATCTTGATTGTAAAGAAAAGAATTAATATTTTGGTGTATCCCCTTACAGATGTTTGTGTATACTTTGTGTATGTATAATGTATGTGTGTGTTATGTATATTATATGCATGTGTATGTGTAAACATGGATATGTGTGTGCATATGTTTTTGGAAACAAAATTTTAGAAAAGGAAAATAGTGCCATACTGTTTTGAAACCTACCATTATCAGCTGGGCACGGTGGCCCACGCCTGTAATCCCAGCACTCTGGGAGGCCGAGGTGGGTGGATCAGGAGATCGAGACCATCCTGGCTAACACGGTGAAACCCCGTCTCTACTAAAAATACAAAAAATTAGCCGGGCGTGGTGGCAGGCACCTGTAGTCCCAGCTACTTGGGAGGCTGAGACAGGAGAATGGCGGAGCTTGCAGTGAACCGATATCGTGCCACTGCACTCCAGCCTGGGTGACAGAGTGAGACTCAATCTCATAAAAAAAAAACAAAAACTATCATTGTCTTTTAAGCTTACTGCAGACATTTTAAGGAGTTATAATATCTCAGGGTATGCTTGCTGAAAAGGAAAAGAAGTTACAATAACCACAGTCATCATAACTTTATTTATTCATTTAGTGAAATATGTATGATACCCGTAAATATTTTCTAGGCAGTCTCTCTAGGCTCTGAGAACATAAAACTGAACAAAATAGATAAGATCTGCCCCTCATAGGAGCTATCAAACCATAAACCACTAAAAATGATCATTTCAAATGTTGCTATGAAGAAAGTGATGCTCATGTGTTGAGGGCAACATTGAAAAGGGGGTCATAAAAGCCTGCTTAGGTGATACACAATGCCTCATGCCTGTAATCCCAGCACTTTGGGAGGCAGAGGAGGGTGGATCACCTGAGGTCAGGAGTTCAAGATCAACCTGGTCAACATGGTGAAACCCAGTCTCTATTAAAATACAAAAAGTAGCCAGGCGTGGTGTCGGGTGCCTGTAATCCCAGCTACTCAGGAGACTGAAGTGACAGGATCACTTGAACTCGGGAGGCAGAGGTTGCAATGAGCCAAGATCATGCCACTGTACCCCAGCCTAGGTGACAAAGTAAGACTCTATCCCAAAAAATAAAAATAATAAATAAACATTTTTTAAAAAATAAAGCCTGCTTTGAGGAAGGGATGTGTGAGCTGAAGGGATGTGTGAGTCATGAGAATGGGACAGCCTTGACCACATCCTGGCAGGAAAATGGAGGAATTGGCAAGTGCACAATCCCTGTGGTGAGAGCAAGCATGGTCCATTCTAGGAAGAGCAAGAAGGCTACTGTGGCTGGAGCTGATCAACACACAGGTGGAGAGACGGGAAGGGGCCAGTTCTTGCAGATCCTGGGGAAGGGCTTGGATTTTTCTTTCAGTGTCATGCTCTGATTTAGCCATCTGAAGATCAAGATCACTGTGGCTGCTTGGTGGGGACTGACTGCAGGGACCAAGAGTGGAAGCAAGGAGAACAATTGCAGGAATCTGGGTGGTATGCACTGGAGTGGCAGCAATAGACATGCCAAACCCTGGCTGGATTTAGACTTAATTTTGAAGTAAGTCAAAAGAGGTACTTGCAGAGGTAAGGAATAGGGGGTTCAAGGACAGCTCTGAAGCTTTGGATAGCAACTTATAGTCAGCACTCTGTACCCAAGGATTCAGCCAACTGTGGATGGAAAATATTTCTTAAAAATACAGTAACAAGTGGGTGGCTGACAAGATGGCTGAATAGGAACAGCTCCAGTCTGCAGCTCCCAGTGAGATCAACACAGAAGGCGCGTGATTTCCACATTTCCAACTGAGGTACCCAGCTCATCTCATTGGTACTGGTTAGACAGTGGGTGTAGCCCACGGAAGGTGAGCCAAAGCAGGGTGGGGCATTGCCTCACCCAGGAAGTACAAGGGGTTGGGGAACTCCCTCCCCTAGCTAAGGGAAGCCGTGAGGGACTGTGCCTTGAGGAACAGTGCATTCCGGCCCAGATACTACACTTTTCCCATGGTCTTCGCAACCATAGACCACGAGATTCCCTCAGGTGCCTATACCACCAGGGCTCCAGGTTTCAAGCACGAAACTGGGTGGCCATTTGGGCAGACGCCGAGCTAGCTGCAGGAGTATTTTTTCATACCCCAGTGGTGCCTGGAATGCCAGCGAGACAGAACCATTCACTCCCCTGGAAAGGGGGCTGAAGCCAGGGAGCCAAGTGGTCTAGCTCAGCATATCCCACCCGCACGGAGCCCAGCAAGCTAAGATCCACTGGCTTGAAATTCTCGCTGCCAGCACAGCACCCTGAAGTCGACCTGTGACACTCGAGTTTGGTTGTGGGAGAGGCATCCGCCATAACTGAGGCTTGAGTAGGTGGTTTTTCCCTCACAGTGTAAACAAAGCCTCTGGGAAGTTTGAACTGGGCGGAGCCCACCACAGCTCAGCAAAGCCGCTGTAGCCAGATTGCCTCTCTAGATTCCTCCTCTCTGGGAAGGGCATCTCTGAAAGAAAGGCAGCACCCCTAGGCAGGGACTTATAGATAAAACTCCCTGGGACAGAGCACCTGGGGGAAGGGGTGGCTCTGGGCACAGCTTCAGCAGACTTAAACATTCCTGCCTGCTGGCTGGGAAGAGAGCAGTGGATCTGCCATCACAGCGCTCGAGCTCTGCTAAGGAACAGACTGCCTCCTCAAGTGGGTCCCGGACCCTCATGCCTCCTGACTGGGAGATACCTCCCAGCAGGGGTAGATAGACACCTCATATAGGAGAACTCCAGCTGGCATCTGGTGGGTGCCCCCTCATACAGGAGAGCTCCAGCTGGCATCTGGCAGGTGCCCCTCTGGGACAAAACTTCCAGAGGAAGGAACAGGCAGCATTCTTTGCTGTTCTGCAGCCTCTGCTGGTGATACCCAGGCAAACAGCATCTGGAGTGGACCTCCAGATGCTGGAGCAAACTCCAGCAGACCTGCAGCAGAAGGGCCTGAGTGTTTTAAGGAAACTAACAAACAGAAAAGCATAGCATCAACATCAACAAAAAGGCTGTCCACACAAAACCCCATCCGAAGGTCAGCAACATCTAACACCAAAGGTGGATAAATCCATGAAGATGAGGAAAAGCCAGGGCAAAAAGGCTGGAAATTCCAAAAACCAGAACACTTCTTCTCTTCCAAAAGATCACAACTCCTCACCAGCAAGAGAACAAAACTGGAGGGAGAATCAGTTTGTTGAATTGACAGAAGTAGGCTTCAGAAGGTGGGTAATAACAAACTCCTCTGAGCTAAAGAAGCGTGTTCTAACCCAATGACAGGAAGTTAAGAACCTTGAAAAAAGGTTAGAGGAATTGCTAACTAGAACAACCAGTTTAGAGAAGAACATAAATGACCTGATGGAGCTGAAAAACACAGGACGAGAACTTCATGAAGTATACACAAGTATCAATAACTGAATTGATCAAGCAGAAGAAAGGATATCAGAAATAATGAATGAAATAAAGTGTGAAGACAAGATTAGAGAAAAAATAATGAAAAGGAACAAACAAAACCTCCAAGAAATATGGGACTATGTGAAAAGACCAAACCTACAAATGATTGGTGTACCTGAAAGTGGCAAGCAGAATGGAAACAAGTTGGAAAACATTCTTCAGGATATTATCCAGGAGAACTTTCCCAACCTAACAAGACAAGCCAACATTCAAATTCAGGAAATACGAGAACACCACAAAGATACTCCTCAAGAAGAGCAACCCCAAGACACATAATCGTCAGATTCACCAAGGTTGAAATGAAGGAAATAATGTTAAGGGCAGCCAGAGAGAAAGGTTGGGTTTCCCACAAAGGGAAACCCATCAGACTAACAGCGGATCTCTCTGCAGAAACCCTACAAGTCAGAAGAGAGTGAGGGCCAATATTCAACATTCTTAAAGAAAAGAATTTTCGGCCGGGCGCGGTGGCTCAAGCCTGTAATCCCAGCACTTTGGGAGGCCGAGACGGGCGGATCACGAGGTCAGGAGATCGAGACCATCCTGGCTAATACGGTGAAACCCTGTCTCTACTTAAAAATACAAAAAACTAGCCGGGCGACGAGGCGGGCGCCTGTAGTCCCAGCTACTCGGGAGGCTGAGGCAGGAGAATGGCGTAAACCCGGGAGGCGGAGCTTGCAGTGAGCTGAGATCCGGCCACTGCACTCCAGCCTGGGTGGCAGAGCAAGACTCCGTCTCAAAAAAAAAAAAAAAAAAAAAGAAAAGAATTTTCAACCCAGAATTTCATATCCAGCCAAACTAAGCTTCATAAGCGAAGGAGAAATAAAATCCTTTACAGACAATCAAATGCTGAGAGATTTTTGTCATCATCAGGTCTGCCTTACAAGAGTTCCTGAAGGAAGCACTAAATATGGAAAGGAAAAACTGGTACCACCCACTGCAAAAACATACCAAATTGTAAAGACCATCAACACTATGAAGAAATTGCATCAACTAACAGGCAAAATAACCAGATAGCATCATAATGACAGGATCAAATTCACACAACAATATTAATCTTAAATGTAAATGGGCTAAATGCCCCAATTAAAAGACGGAGACTGGCAAATTGGATAAAAAGTTGAGAACTATTGGTGTGCTATACTCAAGAGACCCATCTAATGTGCAAAGACACACATAGGCTCAAAATAAAGGGATGGAGGAAAATTTACCAAGACAAAAAAAAACAAAAAACAAAAAACCCAGAGGTTGCAATCCTAGTCTCTGATAAAACAGACTTTAAACCAACAAAGATCAAAAAAGACAAAGAAGGCCATTACATAATGGTAAAGGGATCAATGCAACAAGAAGAGCTAACTTTCCTAAATGTATATGCACCCAATACAGGAGCACTCAGGTTCATAAAGCAAGTTCTTAGAGACCTACAAAGAGACAGACTCCCACACAATAATAGTGGGAGACTTTAACCCCACTGTCAATATTAGATCAATGAGACAGAAAATTAACAAGGATATTCAGGACTTGAACTCAGCTCTGGACCAAGTGGACCTAATTGACATCTACAAAACTCTCCACCCCAAATCAACAGAATATGCATTATTCTCAGCACCACATCACACTTATTCTAAAATTAACTACATAGTTGGAAGTAAAACACTCCTCAGAAAACACAAAAGAAAAAAGTCATAACGAACAGTCTGTCAGACCACAGTGCAATCAAATTAGAACTCAGGATTAAGAAATTCACTGAAAACCACACAACTACATGGAAACTGAACAATCTGCTCCTGAATGACTACTGGGTAAATAATAAAATGAAGGCAGAAATAAATAAGTTCTTTGAAACCAATGAGAACAAAGACACAACATACCAGAATCTCTGGGACACAGCTAAAGCAGTGTTTAGAGGGAAACACTTTTTAGAGGGAAACATTTATAGCACTAAATACCCACAGGAGAAAGCAAGAAAGATCTAAAATCGACACCCTAACATCACAATTAAAAGAACTAGAGAAGCAAGAGCAAACAGATTCAAAAGCTAGCAGAAGACAAGAAATAAGTAAGAACAGAGCACAACTGAAGGAGATAGAGACACGAAAAACCCTTCAAGAAATCAGTGAATCCAGGAGATGGTTTTCTAAAAGGTGAAAAATATAGATAGACTGCTAACCAGACTAATAAAGAATAAAAGAGAGAAGGAATCAAATAGACACAATAAAAAATGATAAAGGGGTTATCACTACTGATCCCACAGAAATACAAACTACCATCAGAGAATACTATAAACACCTCTACACAAATAAACTAGAAAATCTGGAAGAAATGGATAAATTCCTGAACACAACACCCTCCCAAGACTAAATCAGGAAGAAGTTGAATCTCTGAATAGACCAAATAACAAGTTCTGAAATTGAAGCAGTAATTAATAGTCTACCCACCAGAAAAAGCCCAGGACAAGAAGGATTCACAGCTGAATTCTACCAGAGGTACAAAAAGGAGCTGGTACCATTCCTTCTGAAATGATTCCAAACAATAGAAAACGAGGGACTCCTCCCTAACTCATTTTAGGAGGCCAGCATCATCCTGATACCAAAGCCTGGCAGAGACACAACAAAAAAAGAAAATTTTAGGCCAATATCCCTGATGAACATCGATGTGAAAATCCTCAATAAAATACTGGCAAACCAAATCCAGCAGCACATCAAAAAGCTTATCCACACGATTAAGTCGGCTTCATCCCTGGGACACAAGGCTGGTTCAACATATGCAAATCAATAAACGTAATCCGTCACATAAGCAGAACTAATGACAAGAACCACATGATTATCTCAATAGATGCAGAAAAGACCTTCAATAAAATTCAACACCTCTTCATGTTAAAAACTCTCAATAAACTAGGTATTGATGGAATATATCTCATATACGTAATAATAAGAGCTACTTATGACAAACCCACGGCCAATATCATACTGAATGAGCAAAAGCTGGAAGCATTCCCTTTGAAAACAAGCACAAGGCAAGGATGCCCTCTTTTACCACTCCTATTCAACATAGTGTTGGAAGTTTTAGCCAGGGCAATCAGGCAAGAGAAAGAAGTAAAGAGTATTCAAATAGGAAGAGAGGAAGTCAAATTGTGTCTGTTTGCAGATGACATGATTGTATATTTAGAAAACCCCATCGTCTCAGCCCAAAATCTCCTTAAGCTGACAAGCAACTTCAGCAAAGTCTCAGCATAAAAAATCAAAGTGCAAAAATTACAAGCATTCCTACACACCAATAATAGACAAACAGAGAGCCAAATCTTGAGTGAACTCCCATTCACAATTGCTACAAAGAGAATAAAATACCTAGGAATACAACTTACAAGGGATGTGAAGTACCTCTTCAAGGAGAACTACAAACCACTGCTCAAGGGAATAAGAGAGGACACAAACAAATGGAAAAGCATTCCATGCTCATGGATAGGAAGAATCAATATCATGAAAATGGCCATACTGCCCAAAGTAATTTGTAGATTCAATGCTATTCCCATCAAACTACCATTGACTTTCTTCACAGAATTAAAAAAAAAAAAACAAAAAACTACTTTAAATTTCATATGGAACCAAAAAAGAGCCCATATAGCCAAGACAATCCTAAGAAAAGAAGGAAGCTGGAGGCATCATGCTACCTGACTCCAAACTATACTACAAGGCTGCAGTAACCAAAACAGTATGGTACTGGTACCAAAACAGATATATAGACCAATGGAACAGAACAGAGGCCTCAGAAATAATGCCACATGTCTACAACCATCTGATCTTTGACATATCTGACAAAAACAAGCAATGGGGAAAGATTCCCTATTTAATAAACAGTATTGGGAAAACTAACTAGCCATATTCAGAAAACTGAAACTGGACCCCTTCCTTACACTTTATACAAAAATTAACTTAAGATGGATTAAAGACTTAAATGTAAGACTTAAAACCGTAAAACTCTGGAAGAAAACCTAGGCAATACCATTCAGGACATAGGCATGGACAAAGACTTCATGACCAAAACACCAAAAGCAATGACAACAAAAGCCAAAATTGACAAATGGGATCTAATTAAACTAAAGAGCTTCTGCAGAGCAAAAGAAACTATCATTAGAGTAAACAGAATGGGAGAAAATTTTTGCAATCTATCCATCTGACAAAGGGCTAATATCCAGAATCTATAAGGAACTTAGACAAAGGTACAAGAAAAAAACAAACAACTCCATCAAAAATTGGGCAAAGGATATGAACAGACACTTCTCAAAAGGAGACATTTATGCAACCAACAAACATATAAAAAAAAAAGCTCATCATCACTGGTCATTAGAGAAATGCAAATCAAAACCACAATGAGATACCATCTCATGCCAGTTAGAATGGCTATCATTAAAAAGCCAGGAAACAATAGATGCTGGAGAGGATGTGGAGAAATAGGAATTGCTTTTTTTTTTTTTTTGAGATGGAGCCTTGCTTTGTTGCCAGGCTGGAGTACAGTGGCATGATCTCAGCTCACTGCAACCTCCACCTTCTGGGTTCAAGCAATTCTCCTGCCTCAGCCTCTCTAGTAGCTGGGACTACAGGTGTGCACCACCATGCCCAGCTAATTTTTGTATTTTTAGTAGAGACGGGGTTTCACTGTGTTGGCCAGGATGGTCTCGATCTCTTGACCTCATGATCTGCCCGTCTCAGCCCCCCAAAGTGCTAGGATTACAGGCTTGAGCCATCATGCCTGGCCAGGAATGCTTTTACGCTGTTGGTGGGAGTGTAAATTAGTTCAATCATTGTGGAAGACAGTGTGGTGATTCCTTAAGGATTAGAACCAGAAAACCATTTGACCCAGCAATCCCATTACTAGGTATATACCCAAAGGATTATAAATCATTCTACCATAAAGACACATGCACACATATGTTTATTGCAGCACTGTTCACAATAGCAAAGACTTGGAACCAACCCAAATGCCCATCAATGATAGACTGGATAAAGAAAATGTGGCACATATATACCATGGAATACTATGCAGCCATGAAAAAGGATGAGTTCATGTCCTTTGCAGGGACATGGATGAAGCTGGAAACCATCATTCTCAGCAAAGTAACACAGGAACAGAAAACCAAACACCACATGTTCTCACTTATAAGTGGGAGTTGAACAATGAGAACACATGGACATAGGGAGGGGAACATCACACACTGGGGCCTGTCAGAGGGTGGGGGGCAAAGGGAGGGATAGCATTAGGAGAAATACCTAATGTAGATGAAGGGTGGATGGCACAGCAAACCACCATGGTATGTGTATACCTACATAACAAACCTGCATGCTCTGCACATGTACCCCAGAACTTAGAGTACAATTTAAAAAAATACAATAACAAATAACTTTACAACAATAAAAATAATACAAATAAAAACCAATATGGTAGAACGACTATTTACATAGAGTGTACATTGTATTAGGTATCATAAGTAATCTAGAAACGATTTAAAGTATACAGGAGGGAGCTGGGCAGAGTAGCTTACACCTGTAATCCTAGTACTTTGGAAGGCAGAGGAAGACAGATCACTTGAGGTCAGGAGTTCGAGACTAGCCTGGCCAACATGGCAAACCTCATCTCTACTAAAAATACAAAAAATTAGCCAGGTGTGTTGGCACATGCCTGTAATCCCAGCTACTCAGGAGGCTGAAGCACAAGAATCCCTTGAACCCAGGAGGTGGAGGTTGCAGTGAGCTGAGATCATGCCACTCTGGGTGACAGAGTGAGACTTTGTCTCAAAAAATAAAAAATAAAGTATACTGGAGGGGACTGGGCACAGTGGCTCATGCCTGAAATCCCAACACTTTGGGAGGCTAAGGGGGGACAGATGGCTTGAGCTCAGGAGTTCGAGACCAGCTTGGCCAACATGGTGAAACCCTGTCTCTACAAAAAGTACAAAAAAATTAGGATATGGTGGCATATACCTATGGTCCTAGCTACTCAGGAGGCCAAGGTGGGAGGATTGCTTTTGCCCAGGAGGTCGAGGGTGCAGCGAGCTATAATCACACCACTGCACTCTAGCCTGGACAACAGAGCAAGACCCTGTCCCCTCAAAAAAATGTATATGGGAGGATGTGCATATGTTATATGCAAATACTACATCATTTTATGTCAAGGACCTGAGCATCCTCAGATTTTGGTATCCTGGAGGGGTCCGGGAACCAATCCCCCTCAGACACCGAGGAATGACTATATTTACTGAGAAGTTACTAACACCAAGAACTGTGCAAAGCCCATGTATAGATTGACTCCACAGTTCCCCAAAGTAGGTCTGTGGTCTAAGATATTAGACCCACCTGCTGTGGTCCTGAAAACGCAGGGATTTGTATTCGTATCATTATTCCAGGGATCTCATTTGTGGCCAACCTTGGGGGTATCTGTACTCATTTAATCATTCAATAAGTCCACAGGTAGGACTTTGTATATTAGTTTTACAGAGTGGGAAACTGAGGCTCTGGAAGCATAAAGTGGCTGGCACTAAGTTGACAGTCCCTCTGACTTCACAGCTAGGCACCTAGGCACTGCAGTCCAAATACTGGCAAAAAATATGGTACCACCCAGTGACTTAACAGCTGCCCTGGATTCTACTTTATGGATTGCCTGGCACTAAGAAAACATAATCTTGCCTTTTTACCTTTTATTTTCATTACTTTGGGGTGTGACGTGGACTTGGGTTCCAAACCATGGGCTTAAAATCCTTTCTAGATGTAGCCAGAGTGAAGCACCACTTCAGTAGCAGTTAATTACCTTTAATGATAATTGGTAACACTAATAATTGCAGCTCCCATTTACTGAGCGCTTACTACAGGCCAGGCCCTGTGCTACAGGTGATGTGTGCCCTTTGAACACATCATCTCCTTCATCCCGCCCAGGTGAGTGTGGGCTGGGGATACTCACATCGCCCACAGCTCCCTCCCTCCCTCCCGGGTATGTGGGGAGACAGTGATACCATCAGGGAAGCCTGGTGATTAAGTATCTTGGGCCTTTGCTACTATTTCCATAAAGAGGCAGTGGCTTTTGACCTACTTTCTGGGCCAAAACCCTCTCTGGGGATTTGGTGGCTCTGTGGCAAAATCTGACCACTGGTCTCTCTCCTTGTGGTCAAGAATCAGGGTGGGGCTGTGGGTGCTGGTGGAGAGAAAGGGGGAGGAAAGATTGCAGCATGAATCAGGCCCTGGCTTCACACTTAATGGTCACCAAGAATTCTGCCCCACCGTGGTGGCATTCCAGAGGCCAGAAGCCGGCATGACTCCTGCAGCTGGAATCTGACTACTGTGGCGTCCACCATAATGACACCTTGAGAGAGGCTTAGTGGTCACATGGGGTGTGTTTTATTCCCTACTCTTCTCCCACAGTCTTTTCCACTCTCAGCTGGGCCCTTGGGCTATCCCTGGGGAAGGGAGCAGAGAGCTATTTGAGCAGAATGCTCGGTAGGCAAGCGCTTCCTCCGGGGACTCTTGTATTCATGCAGTCATTGGTTCCTCTGCCCATCTATCCATCCATCCATCCATCCATCCATCCATCCATCCATCCATCCATCCTTCCATCTATCCGTCCACCCACCCATCTGTTTATCCATGCAGCAAATGCCTATGTCTAAGGCACACTTGTAGATATTTGGGGCTATGAGAAATACAGAGGAGTAAGACACAGACCCTGCTCTCAAGGAACCTGCACTCTCATATGGGAAACAGGAGTAAACTGACAATGCCGTAAACTTTGGGAGTAGTTTCTAGGAGACCTATTAAGCTGTGCTGAACAAGTTCCTTTGAATTACTCAGAGCCAGTTTGTCCTCTGGAGGCACACATCCCTGCTCAGATCTCAGCTCCACCAATTATCATCTGCATGGCCTTGGGTAAGGCACTTCACTTCTCTGAGCCTCAATTCCCTCATCTGTAAAATGGGAGTAATTATAATACCTACTTCACTGAGTTGTTAGAATTACAAGGAATATGTATATACAAGACAATGCCTGGCCTGTAGTAGATGTGCAATCATTGGTTATTTCATTTCTCTTTTCTTCTTGAAGCTCTCTTGGCGGGGTACAGAAACAGATAAGCTCTGGTTCCTGTTACAAAGGGACTTAGAATGTAGTAGGAGACAGTGACCGTGGGTTTAGCCCTTGCTGTTTGCCAAGTACTGTAAAATGCTTCCTGTTTATTTTCACATTTAGTTTGTACAACACAGTGAAGGCTTTATAATTCCCATTTCACAGATAAGGTAACGGAAGCTCAGAGAGTTAAATGACTTGCCAAGTTTGCACAGCTAATAAATGGCAAAGCTGGGGTCTGAACCCTGGTTTGTTTTACTGCAGAGTCCACAGTCAAACACTAGATTATAGTGTCTGTACACAGCTATGCATTGTAGAAGGTCATAAGTATCCTAATAAAGTATCAAGCATATTGTTCTGAAAACACAGAGAAAGAATTTCTCGGGATTTTTTGGAGAAGATGGTATTTGAGCTCCATTGTGAAGGAGAGAAATCTAGAATATCAGTCTCATCTCATAGAAATCGCAGGTGGCAACTGTGATCTTCCAGGCAGACAGTATAGCTTGGATAAAAGCATGAAGGTGGAAAGTGTGCAGTGCTTTGGGGGAGTAATCCCAGGATCATATACCATTTATAAAACCTGAATATCATGTTAGTCCAATCCGATTATCTCACTGGTGACAAAGCCAAGGTCCTGACCCAGGCCCCGTGGTAATGAGTGGCAATGCTGGGGTCAGCCCAGCATTGTTGGGGTGCAGAGTGTGAGACAGATAAGGCTCACCAGAAAAGTGGGAGTCAGATTACAGAAGACCTCGATTCTAGTGTGAGGAGTTTGGAAATGGAGAACTGGTGAAGGTACCTGAACAAGGTGAGTTTCAACCTATTGATGGCGGAACTGGAGGGACCACAGCCCCACGTGATGGGAATCCTGGGTGGGGTCCGGCAAACCCTTGACTTCTTGGGATTTGAGCCACTTCAACTGGTCTGGAGCTCTTCATCATGGGGACATTCATTTGCTTCTCAAAAAACTAGGTTCGCTTGAGGACTGGCAGTTCTAACAAGGGGTTTCGATTTTTCGATTTAGAGGTTTCCCCTGCTAAACAAATGCCCCCATAGAACTCTGTATTTTCTCCTTTGGAGCACTTATCACACTGTATCATTAAAGTTAATTGTATGAAAGTAGTGGATGTCTGGTTCCATGGTCGAATCAAAACTCTAGGGTGGGAGGGACTGCCGTCTGCTTTTTTCAACATCATATACCTAACATCTAGCAAGGGCCTGGCATAGAAGGGCTTAATCAACATTTTTGAATGAATCAGTGAACCAACCAATGAATCAAAACTAAGTTCAGCCCAATCAATTTCCAGACAAGAAAACTGAGGTCCAGAGAGAAGCAATTCCTTCATTCAACTTGACACATATTCCTTGACCTACTATGCACCAGGTAATATCGTAAATATAATGAACAAGACAGATGAAGTCCCTGTCCTCATACGGATTACGAGTGAATAAACAATACATGAGTAAGCAAATAAATTGAAAAGGCAGTTCTGTTAGGTGCCTGTCTTGCGAACAAGGTTTCCCTTGGAAACAGGATGGGCTGGCCAGAGATGACTCTTTTTTTCCTTACTACACACTTCATCCCTCTACTTCCTCCAAACATTTTGAAGGTTTTGGTTTAAATCAACATGTGGGATCAACTCTCAGGCATTTTCTCCCAAACCAGATTGAACATTTGGAGTTCTGGGATGATGGGTTTGAAGCCACCAACAGCATTTGTGGAGCACACTATTTGCTTCTAGAAATATAGGCAGGCCAGGCACAGTGACTCATGCCTGCCATCCCAACACTTTGGGAGGCCAAGGCAGGCAGATTGCTTCAGCTCAGGAGTTCAAGACTAGCATGGGCAACACAGGGAGACCCAGTTTCTACAAAACAAAACACACATACACAAAAAAATTAGCTGAGGTTGGTGGTGTGCACCGGTAGTTCCAGCTACTTGAGAGGCTGAAGTGGGAGGATCTTTTGAACCCAGGAAGTGGAGGCTGCAGTAAGCCATGATTGCGTTACTACACTCCAGCGACAGAGTGAGACCCTTTCTCAAAAACAAACAAACAACAACAACAACAAAAACAGAAAGAAAGAAAAAAAAAAGTAGGGGAGACCAAGAGACAGAGTCCACAGCTTACATCATCTCAAAGGTCAAATTTCACTTGATGAGGCAAAAAGAACCATGGAGGTTCTCATTATTGTTTGAGTTTGCATTTCCTTGATTATGAATGAGGTGAAGCATCGTTTCATATGCTTCCTGGCCGTTTGAGTTTCCTCCCCTGAGAAGTGGTTGTTCATGGCCTTCTTTTTTTCTATGACCTCTGCCTCCTTTTGCACAGGAGGAAACTAAGGTTGACAGTCACATGACTTGCCTAAAATCAGATAACTATTTTACATAAAATTACAGAAAACTATGTTATCTATTGTATGGTGCCTTCCTCAAGGTAGGTCCCTGCTCAAGACCTATGTGTTGAACTGAATTTAAATGAATAGAGAACAACCCTGAATGTGAGACACCGTCCTTGGGTGGTGAAAGGAACACAGATCTGGAGTCAGCCAGCCCAGGAGGGCTCTAAACCTGGCTGTGCTGTGTGATCTTAGATAACCACCGAGCCTCTCTAAGCCTCCATTTCCTTGTGGAAATGTAAGAATCTCTATCCCCAGGTGAATCAGGGCACCTACCACAGGGCTTGCTCAGGGACCATTCATTTTTCCCTCTCGCCCCTTCCTGGAGGATGCAGAACAGCCAAGTGCACAGGGTTGTGGAGGCCAAATCAATAGGTATGAATAGGAAGGCAGGCTAGATGATGGCCCCCAAAACGTGCAGTCTTAATCCCCAGAGCTTGTGAATATGTTACCTTACCTGCTCAAAGGCACTTTGCAGATGTAATTAAGTTAAGGATCTTGACATGAGAGATTATCTGGGTAGGCCCAATGTAATCACCAGGTTTTATGGTCAGAAAGGTCAGAGATACAGAGAAAGAAGTGAGGGCAGAAGACAGAGGCTAGAGTGATGTTCTTTGAAGATGGAGGAAGGGGCCACAAGCCAAGGGATGGAGGCAACCTCTAGAAATTCATAAAGAGAAGAAAACAGATTCTTCCCCGGAGCCTTGGAGGGAGCACAGCCCTGATGACATCTGGATTTGATCCAGCAAAACCCACTTCAGACTTCTTCATTTTTATTTATTTTTACCTCTTCGAGACAAGGTCATGCTCTGTCACTCAGGCTAGAGTGCAGTGGCACAATCATAGCTCATAGCAGCTTCAACCTCTCGGGCTTAAGCAATCCTCCTACCTCAGCCTCCTGACTAGCTGGGACTTCAGGCACACACCACCACATTTGGTTAATTTTTTTACTTTTTGTGGAGATGGGGTCTCACTACGTTGTCCAGGCTGGTCTCAAACTCCTGGCCTCAAATGATCCTCCCACCACAGCCTCCTAAAGTGCTGGGATTACAGGCATGAGCCACCACACCCAGCCCCATTTCAGACTTCTAATACGTGGAAATGTAAGAGGATACATCTTTGTTGTTTTAAGCCACTAAGTTTGGGGTAATTCATCACAGTAACAGTAGGAAACCAGTAGAGATGACATCTTGGAAAAATCAAGTTTTCTGAAGGAAGGGAGAGACATGAATGGTGGTGAAGAAACAATAATAGCTCCTGTGTTGTTTTTCTTAGTGTTTATTTTATACCAAGAAGTGTTCAAAACCCTTGTTTCAAATTATTTCATTTAATCCTCACATCACCAAGTGAGGTAAAAGCCATCATCCCATTTGCCAACTGGGGGAACAAAGGCCCAGCAAGGGCGAAGAATTTAGTCCCATTAAGTCAGTAGAGGAGCTGTCATCAAAACACCATGATTTTCCTGAAGTGGAAGTCTATGGATGGCCAGAGGCTAGAGGAAGTCTAGGCTTTAGTTTTAGAACTGGCAGGTTGCTGCCAAGTTCACTTATCTGTGCCTAGCATTGCACTAGTGCAGGGGAGACCCACACTTCCTGGGAGATAGGATGTGGTAGAACACAGAGACCCAATCTGAACGATTCTGAAAATATAAGCACGTTCTAAAATGCCTAATTGTGCTTAAATAAACTGGAGAGGGGAAGAAAAATAGAGATTGTGGCTAGCAGGGTAGGCTTTTGAGAGAAGGTGGAGCCTTAACTGGTCCTTGAAGAATGTATAGGAATTAGGAAGATGCGGAGAGGCCCCTGTGAGGGTGAAAGGGCTAGAGAAGGGGATGCTGCCTGTGCCATCCCAGGCTGCGATGTAGCAGAAACTCAGTCCTGGGAGAACTTACACAACTCCACGAGAAAAACCTTGAAGACGCCGAAAGCTAAATGGATGAAGGAAAGGAAAGCTTAGAAGACAGGAATAAGCAATTCACAAACACATGGAAAGATGTTCCGTCTCATTAGCTATTGAAGGAATAAAAATTAAAACGAGATGCAAATGGTTGCCTACCAAATCAGCCCAGATTTGAGAAAACGATAGTAGCCAAGGTTGCCAAGGGTGTGGTGAAAGATGAATTCTCATTCATGGCTGGTGGGAGTAGAAATTAGTAGAACTGCTTTGGAAAACAATTTGGCAATGTGTCTTAAAAGCACTGGTATGTTGATATCCTTTGATCCTGTGCCTCCTCCTCAGGGAGACTTGCTCCGGTTATTGTGAATAGGGAAAACCTTTGTATATGAAATTCTCACTGCATCCTTACTTACACAGTGGAATAATAACCACAGTGTCCCAAAGGGGAATGTGAGGTACATTATAGTGTCTCAACCTAGTGAAGTATTATGTACCCATTCAAAATAATGGCAGCAAAAATCTAGATTTGCTTTAATATTTTACATTAAGTGACTACAGCAGGACAAAAAACTTCATATCTGGTAGAGCAGCCATATGCAAAGTGTTTTTTGTAATTGTGTTAAAAAAAAAAGAAAAACTCCACAACATAAATTTACCCCTTAACTATTTTTAAGTGTACAGTAGTGTTAACTGTATGCACGTTGTCATGTAACAGAGCCCTAGAACTTTTTTTTTTTTTTTTTTTTGAGACAGAGTCTCACTCTGTCACCGGGGCTGCAGTGCAGTGGCACAATCTTGGCTCACTGCAACCTCTGCCTCCCGGGTTCAAGCAAGTCTCCTGCCTCAGTCTCCTGAGTAGCTGGGATTACAGGCACCCGCCACCACACCTGGCTAATTTTTTATATTTTTAGTAGAGACGGGGTTTCACCATGTTGACCAGGTTGGTCTTGAACTCCTGAGCTCATGATTCGCCCGCCTCGGCCTCCCAAAGTGCTGGGATTACAGGTGTGAGCCACCGTGCCCAGCCAGCTCCAGAACGTTTTCATCTTGCATAACTGAAAATCTATACCCACCCAACAACTCCTCATTCCCCTCTCTTGAGTCCCAGGCAACCACACCCTACTTTCTGTTTCTATGAGTTTGAATGACTTTAGATTCCTCACAGAAGTGGAATCGCGCAGTATTTGCCTTTTTGTGACTGGCTTACTTCGCTTAGCATGACGTCAAAGTGTTTTTAAAGGATTCAAATAAAAGACGCCAAAACTTGTGGCTGGCTTTGAGTGGTGGGTCTAACTATGGCTTTAAAACTTCTTTCTACATTTCCCTTTTTCCAAATGGTTTAGACTCATTTCTTTTTATGGGAAAAGGACAAGAAAGTGGGTCCCAGAGGCCTAGGAAGTAGCACATTCTTAAATTTGTCACATGCTGTGGAGGTGATAGGCTGGCACAAAGAAGACCTCAGGCTCAAGAAAAGGCTGCAATATGAGGCCCAAAGCATCCAAGCTTCCCCCTGTCATCTTGCCTTCCCAGAAAGCCAGCTGCGTTCTAGGTAAGGCCTGAGAGCCAGGGATGTAGAGGACATCCTGCCCTGGTTCTCTTCTCCGAGAATCTACCACTCCTGGGCCCAGTATGGATTAGTGACAGGGCCAGTTGACATTCACCACCCAAGACAACTATGATTCATTCCTCCCTCTCCCAGGGAATGTTAAATAGCTGTCTGCTCTTGGCTCTCTCTAAACCCACCCAGCCAAGCAGCCCTCGGGGACCTAAGCCATGCTCCACCTGCTACGTGCAGAGTTAAAAGGAGGGACTCATGCTGAGTGGGTATAAATTAGGAAGTAGGTGGAGGGCACAGAAATACATCCACCCAGTACTGTTTTTGGGGTCCACTGCTGTATTGGAAAACCCTTGCGGGCCCAGATCTTTTGTTGTCCAGCATCTCCGCCCTCCAGCCCTGATTACAGGGTTGTAGACCTTGTGGAGACTTCATAAATATTCATTCATTGGATGAACCAAGAGCATCCTATCATTTGGGCAAACAGCTCATTTGAGGTGTGGTGCATTCATCTTGGGAAATCCACCAAGACACTGGAAAGTTACAGCAACAGGCAGATGACAGGCAGGGAGGAGACCTCAGGCAGAGGACAGGCAGGGAGGAGACCTCAGGCAGGGAGCTGGAAAGGACGCCAGGCACAGCAGAGGGGCTCTCGGTTACCTTCCATCCCGCCCTGCTTCCATGCTGCTACCTCTGAGTGCTAGACCCCCTCCCCAACTTGATGTCTACTCCTATCCCTAAGAAGCATGATATGAACACAGGCAAGCACACTTCTCCCATCCTATTCAGGTCAGCTGGAATACAATAAGCACCGACTGTTACCATCCCTCAGGACCAGGAAAACCGAGTGTGAGTCCCAGCTCTGCTGCTTACAAGCTGAGTGACCTTGGGCAAGTCATGTATCCAAGGGGCAACACACTATCTAATAACTATGTAAGGCATACCTAATTTTAAAATATTCATTTTTTGAGTTCTTGGAAACTTGACAAATAGCACCTACTTCTCGCAATGCCCTGTGACAGAGGGACTATTCTTATCCCCATTTTACAGAGAAAGAAAGTCCAGATTCAGAGAGGTTTAGAAAATTTCCCAAAGTCATAAGGCTATGAAGTGGTAGAGCTGAGATCTGGACCAGGTTTGATGACTTTCCAACTTGGGCTCTGCCACCAGGCCATGCTGCTTCCCATCCGCACCTACCTACAAAGCATTGCTGGAAGGCTCAAAAATGGGGTCACATATGTGAAAGCATGTTGTGAACTCCAGTGCACTGTATGATTATTAGGATGGCTGTGGAGACATTCACAGGACAGGGAGAGGGGAAGGGACTGGAAAATCTCAGGACCACCTACCACACCTGCATCTGTCCCTATAAGCTTCTCAATTCCCATGAGGGTGTTTGGCCCTGAGGCAGCCCTCCCTCCTAAGGTGGGCAGGAAGAAATTCTCCTTGCTCTGAAACTAAGAGCAGTTTCACAACTAGGGCTGTGTCCCATGGGCTCTTTGCATCAACCAACTGACCTTTCCATCAGCTGACAAGGTGTCCTGAGTGCCTAATATGCACTCAGCGCAGCGCCAAGCCCTCTGCCTTCACCGGGGGGCCAGGCCAGGCTTCAGGAGGCAGGCTTTCGCCCCAAGAGAGCTGCCTAACTCCAGGGCTCTGGGGAAAGAGAGCCTGACTAGAGAAAGACCTCTTTCAGATGTCACTGGAGGTAAGAACACACAGATGACAAAATCACATGCTTTGTAGGTCTGGCTGCCTGAACTGGCTGTTGATTGACTCAACTCTACAATTCATCACCCATATATCATGGTTACTGAACAACTTCTCAGCAAAGCTGGGTGGCACAGCGATCAACCACGTGGGCTCCAGAATCAGACAGACCTGTGTTGGAACTTGGCATTGTGTTAATGAAATTACTTCAACTTTCTGTTCCTCAGTTGCCGCATCTGCAAGATGGGGTAATATGATCCATTCAGAGAATTTCTGTGAGGAGTGGAAGACATGATGCACATGGAGGCTTCAGCATAGTGGGTATGTAGTAAGTGCTTCAGCATGTAGTAGGTGCTCAGTAAATGTATCTGTGTGTGTGGCCAGAGCTACTTAGTTAGATGAGTAACTAAGATGAGTAAGAAAAAAGCTTGCCTTCAAGGACTATACATTCAGTAGCAGGGTCAGAAAACTATAATCTATACTATAATCATGACTGTACTTAATATTTATATTTAGTTATTCCATGCAATCCTTGCCCAACCAAGATCAGGCAACAAAAAAGTTGTAGAGCCAGGATTTGAACCCAAGTATGGCTTGCTAAGATTGAGACATTAATCTGGAGGAAAGGATCAGACCCAGAATTAGGAGACCCAGGAATGAGTCCTCTTTTTGGGCCACTTTTCCTAGCTGTCATATATATATATGGACATTTGGAAATGAATGTGCTGTGTACTTGTCAGGTTGATAATTATTACATATGATGGTAGAAACTGAAACCAGACAGTCCTACAGATAGTAAATTAGAGGCAAGGTCTGAAATCCTTTCTGACTTCTGAGCCTGTGCTCTTTCCCATGTGCTATGTCGACCTGCCAGCCTTGAAAGTCTGATGAGAAATTCACCACGGATCTGCCAAGAAGCAATAGTCTTACCAGTCATTCATTGTTTTACTCTCAATCACTAGTTTTGAGGAACTGATGGATTTATACTACGGTAATTGTGTCTCCTGGGGGACCTAATCATGACACTGGGCAATGAAGCAAGGAGACAAGAGAGAATACTTTCACGGAGCCTGCATGGATTCATGACCTACTGTGTGCTCAGCCCTATGCCAAACCCCAGCATACAGATGTCATGCCCTCCCTATGCTTCTAGGTTTGTGGTGAGCCAAGGCAAATACTGAGGAAGTATCCAGCCACACAAGACTCTAACCAGAAGCTCAGTTTTACTTTGAACTGTGATTATGAAGACCTTGGAGTCATACAGACCTGGGTGCAAAACTGGGTTCTGATACTCAGTGCCTGTGCAGTTTTGAGCAAGTCACTTCACCTCTCTGAGCCTGTGAAAAAGAGATGAGAGGGATGTACTCAGGGACGTTGGCTGACAAAGACTTCGTTGGGTTGTGCAAGACAGGGTGGGTTCCAAGACCACCTAGGGGGAACACTACAGCCTTGTGGTTGCCAACTAAAGAAAAATCAGGCTTTTAAATAGTTTTACTTTTTCTATCTTTTATTTTTTGAGACGGAGTCTCGCTCTGTCGCACAGGCTGGAGTGACATGGCGCGAACTTGCTCACTGCAACCTCCGCCTTCCAGGTTCAAGCGATTCTCCTGCCTCAGCCTCCTGAGTAGCTGGGATTACAGGCGTGTGTCACTACGCTCGGCTAATTTTTGTATTTTTAGTAGAGACGGCGTTTCACCATGTTGCCCAAGCTGGTCTCGAAGTCCTGACTTCAGGTGATCTGCCCACCTTGGCCTCCCAAAGTGCTGGGATTACAGTTGTGAGCCACCGTCCCCTGCCTAAGAATTAGTTTTATTAAGAGGATTGCAACCTGGTAGTCTTTCAGAGAGTTTATGTTAGACTGCTTCAAAGCAGTATTTAAGCCCAGTTTATATGAAGATAGGGGTGGTTCTGCATGTGCTCAGAAGTTACATCAAACCTACTCAGAAGTTACATTAGAGCAAAATCTTATGAAAGTTTGGGTGCGAGGGTAACCATGTGTTTATAGATTACTGAGGCACAATCATTAGTCCTGTCAGTATCTTATGCAGAGGAAGAAGCAAGGGCCAGCCAGGATCATTGAACTTATTTTTTTCTAAAAATGCTGCAATTCGGGCAAGAGATGTGGGAACCTGTGCTCTATTCCGCTCATCATCTTAAGAGCAGGAGGACTGCGCTGTCACAGAGTCAAGGGCTTTGTGAAATTCTGCTGGGAGGCAGAATGAGCAAACATTGCTCCTTAGCTCTGCTACTTTGTCTTACGTGGTTAAGAGTGGACTTGTGTAAGACAGACCGGGTACGGAATACTAACTGCTCCATGATAGCTGCGTGACTGTGCAATTTATTCATTTTCCCAGGTCTCTGTTTTTTATAGGAACAGAATGCAGTGACAACAAGCTTCCTGGAGGAGACAGAGACCACATCACGGAACAGGAATAGCAAAACTCCAGGGACAAGGCCCCCAAAGAGCGCACCTATGATATTCAGCTGGACTTAAGAAAGAGCGAGAGAAAGAGAGAGAGAGTCTAGGGGGTGCCACCAGCCCTGCAGCAACCCTGTAACAGCCTCATAAAGCCGACTGTGGGAGCGAGTGCCTGTACTTCCACAGGCAAAGATGGTGGCCCAGAAAAACCACTTTTGGTGTTAATGGCTGAGTGTAAATTTCCAGTCCCAGTCTGCACCAAGCGGCTGAGCTCCTAATGGAATGCCCTGATTGGGTCTGCTTGCCACCGTCCAACATTGAGCTCTCCTATTGGACAGAGCCTCTGCACCAGCACGCCTCTCTGTATCACCATGAGCCAATTAGCTGAGGCCGGGCTGTGAGGTCACCCAGGGGACAGGGTTGGCTCCAGCTGTAGCTGGGAAGGAGCCGTTTCCCGTAACGTCCAAGACTCCTCTGCAGTTCACAGCTTGACCTGACTTTCTTCCCTGTGTGCCAGCTCCTCACGGCCCTTGATCTGCAGATGGACTCGAGTCTATCCTTCACACGCACGTTTATGAGGCATTGGCCAGAGTGGTGTCCTCTGTGGCCCTGGGACAGAATTTGTGTGCTTAGCAGTGTTGCCTATCCAAGACCAAGATGATGGAAATTACCCGCGCATTACTTGGAAGTCTGGATGAGACTCGATTGATGGCTGCCGTGACCCAAGCACCAAGAGGGGCATCAAGATGATGCAGATGTGCCCGTGTCCACAAAGAGCATCTGCGTCCTTGCAGAAAGAGAAAAGCAGTTGCAGAAATGTAATACAAAGTAGAAAATATCCATGCCTCAAAAGAGGTGAAGATAGCGTACACAAGAGGTGAGGATGTAGTGCTCTGGGAAGACTGCTGGAGCTCTGGGGCAGGAAGGACGAGAGCAGATGACTTTTTAGAACAATGCCACTCTGGCCATCACTGAGTGCTGCGAGGAACTCACAGTTCTCACAAGCTCTCTCTCAGTGGGAGACAGAGGAGTATAGTGGTTGGAAGCACAGGCCTTGGAGTTGGCCCACTGGTTTCAAATTCCTCTTCTATTTTCTAGCTCTGTGAACTTAAGAGGTTTAAGTGAGAAGAAAGTACCTCAGTGCCCGGCATATAGACGAATGGTTATTATCAGTTGTCAAATGAACTATCACACGCCCTCAGATAACACATCACAAACTCCAGGATCCACAACGACAGGACTAGAACCTTAGCCTCTTCCAGTTCTTCGGTAATCTGCAATTCACATTGAATGGTGAGAAGAGAGGATAGAGCAGACAGACCCACACAGGCCTTTACTCAACTCCACACCTCCTCTCCGGTGGCCTTAAGTGAGGCAGGGAAGGCTCACCTGGATCCCTGAGGTCAGCGCTCCATCTCGCCCTGATGTCTGCCTGGTCTGTGATGCTGCCCTGGCCTTCCTGCAAGCCTTGGTCCGGGGCTGACCTTTCACCAGATGAAATGGGCCCTTTCAATGGTTGAGGAAGAGAAAGACTGACCCCTGCCTTCTGTAGCTTGTCATTAGGGGGCAGTCAGCAGCCTAGGGACATGCAAAGGTTTCCAGCCCTTTAACTCTTGATTCTCAACTCCTTCCTTCCCCAGCTCTCCCCCAGGTATATTACGAGCAGGGGGGGGCTTCTAGTGTGAAGATAATCCCTCCGCAACTTTAAGACAAAGTTTCAGCAGTGGTTGGCACTTTCCTTCCAGTTGTTTGTTACCATATTCTCATCTGTAAGAGGTATATTTTAAAGCCCCAGCAAGGAAAGAATTGTTGGGCCTTGCTCTGTGTTTTGCAGTTACCTTTATTTTAGTACTAACCTGAAAATAATTATCTGTGGCTGAGTCTGCTTCCACTGGGGTCCTCAAGGGCCGGATCTGTGTCTGATTCATCTCTGTGCTCCCGGAATTAAGTACAAGACCTGGTACGGGGCGGGGGTGGGGGGTGCCCCATGAATATTTTGAGGGGTGGATGGATGGATGGCATAGCTCATCCATTTGGGCCTAGACACTTGGGAACTCATATCACAACAGAAAACTGTCCCCATTTCTCACCCTCTGACCTGACCTAGGTTATTGCCTAAAATTCCCCCATTTTACAGTTCACCTCTTTGAATTCATCATTTACCGCCTCGGCCTCCTGGAATTTGGATTCTCTTTTAAAATCAGTTTGTCAGGGGTTCTGGAGGGTTTTAGGTGTCTGGAGGGTTTTAAGAGTTTCATGAGTCCCATAAAAGTGTTTGCAAGATTTTCAAAATGTGTAGGTACAGTTTCCTGGTGGTGAGGGTTACCACTAGCTTTCATCAGATTTCCAAAGGGGCTGTGACAAGAAGTGAGGAAATGCTGTCAGGATACAGGGCTGTACGCGGAGACTTTCTGAGGACCCTGGGTCATCAGTCCTCTCATTTAGAGAGGGAAGAGAACGACACTCACAGGATTGTTGTCAGAATTCAGTGGTTTTGGAGCTTCCTGTATTGGGTCTCCTACATACACCCCTGAGCGCACACTGGAACTTCCTGGAAGGATTTCCATTGCTCTTGAAGCCTTCCTGTGGCCCACGTGGACCTCCAGGCCCTCTCACAGCTTGCTCTCCTGTCTCTCCCCTCAAGCCACAGCTCTTTTTACTTCCTTGAGTGACCCTTGCTTCCTCCCACCATGGTATCTTTGCACTTCCTGCTCCCTCTTCCTGGAATGCTTTCTCAGAGGTGCCGCCCTCATTCCCTCTTTGCCTGAATAATTCTTGCTTCTCCTTCAGATCTCTGCACACTTATCTCTTCTTCAAGGATGACTTCCCTGACCATCCTGACTAGACCAAAACCCTCCTTCATAGGCCCTTAGAGCACTGGAAACTGCTTCAGCACACTACTGAAGTAGTTTTATGATTTTATATTGACTTTTATGATTCCTTAATTGATGTCTGGCACCACCACTGCATTGTGGGCTCCAGGAAGGCAGGAGCCAAATGCATACTTTTCCTCTGCATTCTATTCCCAGGACCTAGCACAATATATACACGTAATAGGTGCTAAATAAACGGGTGTTGGGAGCATCAAAACTCTTGTTTTCGTGTACTAGAGCAGCCCTAGCTGGCATACTTTCTCTAATGCTTTTGTTGTTGTTTCTGCGGAGTTCATGAGGTGGGCTTATTCTCATGAATAGTGTGGGATGGTCAGTCTGGGGGTGGACTCTAGAACCAGACCGCCTGAGTTCAAATTCTGGCTGTGCCTCTTACTAACGCAGTAATCCTGAGCAGATCATTTAATCTCTCATTGACTTGGTTTTCCTCATCTATAACATGGATATGATAACAGTACCTACCTCATAGCGTATTTGTGAATATTTGATTAATTCACACACACAAAGCCCTGAACAGTGCCCAGCATGTGGCTATCATTATTAGCTTCCTCCTGTGTTTGGCATTGACTACTTGAATGCATCTAAACGTTAGGAACCAGCAGTTTTTTTAGACTTCTTCACTCTCTTTTCATTTACTTAACTAGCACAAGTAGTGAGGTAATGGCAAAGCCATTGCTGATATGCAGATCCTGGGGGCTTTGTTAGGCTTATTAGCCAAATAAACCACTATCTTCCAAACTCTAGCCTCCCTTGTGGAATTCAAACATTAGTTTCAGCAAAATGACACCTGACCACATGTCAGGTCTTGGAGTTTGCTTACTAAGAGATGAAACTCCAAATATTATATTAGTATATGGAATCCAGGGTCTTGAAGACAGAATTCATTAATGCCCCTGAATCTTCAGCATGAATAAGGGCCCAGACTTTTCCTTTGAGCCTGGGAAGGAACTAACACTTGTTGAGCATCTACTATATCCCTGGCACTCTACAGATGTTATTTTCTAATTCAGTCCTTATGTGAATCCTACATTTTGGAAATGAGGAAAGTAAGGCTCAGAGAGGTTAAACTATGTACCCAAGGTCACACAGTGAAAAAACTAGGATTTGAAAATAATAGGACTGACTCCAAAATCTATGCTGTTTTCATTCTAATGCTTAGGCATTTTTGTTAGAAAAAAGCTCTGAAAGTTTATTTGGGGTGATAGAACAGTTCTGTATCCTGATTGTGGTGAGGGTTATACAAGCCTGTACGTGTGATAAAATTTCAGAGAAACACGAGCACACACACATAGAGTGCATGTAATGTAGAAACTTGTAAAATCCAAAGAAGGTCTGTTTTTGAGTTAACAGTATTGTACCTGTGTCAGTTTCCTGGTTTTGACAGTGTACTTTGGTTGTGTGAGATGTTATCATTGTGGGAAGCTGGGTGAAGGGTACGCAAGAACTCTTTATGTATGCAACTTATTATGAGTCTGAAACTATTTGAAAATAAAGAGTATTATTTGTTAAATGAATTCTGACAGTTAATAAAGGGAAAGCTGAGAGTGGCTAATAAACAATGGACATCACTATCTTACTTAAGGTCTCTTGGGCTGGGGGTCAGGAGACTTGCAGAGGCTGAGGAAGAGGCCACCCTGCCCCTGTGCCTACCCACAACCACAGCGGCCCACAGCATGTCCAGTGGACACCCCTGGAGTGATGCAGTTGACAGTCATGCTCATTAGTAAGACAGACTCTGATTGGTCTGATCTAGGAGTGTGCTTAAGCCAGCTTGAACCAGCTCTCCAGAGCCATTGTGTTCATCTCTTCCTAACTCTGCATGTAGTAAAGTTAGAGTAATAGCTTAAAACTAGCCGTGGTGGGAGTCTCTACAGCATAGAAATCAGCAAATGCAACAGATCAGAGTTGGTTTTTTCCTGAACAGCACACCACTACCCCAATCTACATCATATGCCCACAGCAGAAAGATTATCTTGTGCTTCTCCAAAGATGACAGGGTTCCTATTAGAGGCGCTGGCTGTAGTACCAGCCCAGTGTCCAGCTGTCTTTAGCAAGCCACAAAGATCTGACAGGCACTCACACACAAGACCTTGAGCTATGGCACTAGTTAGTGCCTCAAAATCTGCAGATGACAAATCAGGTGAAGTCTTCATAGCTGTGTTCTGAACAAGCCAGAGGGACTGCAATGGGCAATGTGGCACAATAGACATAATCTTGGACTAGAAGTTCTAGGCTTGGTTCTATGGCACCTTGGGCAAGTCAGTTCTCTCTGGGTCAGTGTCCTGAGGAAGGGAAGGAAAGAGCATTCTGCTAGATGGTCCCTGAAGGCCTTCTCTAAGAGCGATTTACTTTCAAAATGAGAACTCAGCCCTGGATCTGCCATCTACTCCCTGTGTGGCCTCAGACAAGTCCCTTCACCTCTCCAAGGCCTCAGTTTCTGCATCTGCAAAAGAGGATAAGAATCCCTTTTTCAAAGAATTGTTCTGAAGCATAAATGAGTTTTAGAAGATGTGTCCCCTGCCCTCAAGGGGTCCCAGTCCTGTGGGAAACATAAAACAAACGCACCCAGATCAGTGAATGCTGAGTTTCCTGAAGTGTGAGCCAGGAGATGATTTCAGTTCGTGTTCAGACTCATGTTTTCTGTTAATAATTGCATATGTATACATTTATTTTAAGGTACCTCAGGAAAAATTAATAATGATTCACCCAAGAGTGCATGGACACTATTGCTAAGAATAATAACTTTTAAAAATTGAATTGTTTAAAATCCAACTTAGAAATGTTCAGTAGGTGGGTGGAGTGGCTTACAGCTATAATCCCAGCACTTTGGGAGGCCAAGGTGAGCAGATTGCTTGAGCCCAGGAGTTCAAGAGCAGCCTGGACAACATGGAGAGACCCCATGTCTACAAAAACTACAAAAATTAGCCAGGTGTGGTGGTGTGCACCTGTAGTCCCAGCTACTTGGGAGGCTGAGGTGGGAGGATTGCTTGAGCCCAAGAGACAGAGGTTACAGTAAGCTGAGATCATACCACTGTACTCCAGCCTGAGTGACAGAGTGAAACCTGGTCTCAAAAAAAAAAAAGTTTGGTAAATAAAAACACAGATTGTAAGAGAAATCTCAAAAGTGAAGCTTTGTAGATGCTGAAATGAAAAGTCCTTTTCAAAATGGAGGCTCCTGGCTCCTTCAGTTCTGACGCTGTGGGATAATGGGTGGGAGATGTGGAGAGGCGAATTTGGGAGTCATACATGAAAAACCTTGACAGCGGTTCTACCTGTTAACCAGGGAGAGAGGCTGGGCTCTGAGGGGTTTCTGGCCATTGACAAGGTTGTTCTAGAAGCCATCAGATCAGCGAGGGTGCTCTGGCTGGGAGTAATAGAAACTGTGACTCAAAGTGGCCTCGACAAGGAGGGATCTTATGGGCCTCATCACTGGAAGTCCAGAGGCTGGGCAGGCCTCAGGGCTGGTCCTGTAGCAGCCCCACAGAGTCTGTGGGGTCTCAGCTTCTTCTTCCTGTCTTTCTGCTCTGCAGGGCGCAGTGCTGGTCCCGCCTAAGGCTGGTTCCTTCTGCAACCTTTGAAGGATGGCCACCTTCTGATTTTAGTGTTTCCTCTGGCCACATGCTTTCTTCTTCACAGCTGGAGGAAGACAGAGTGCCTCTTCCTCAACCATCAAACAAAAGTTATTTTCAGTCTGACTGGGACAGGGTCCCCTGCCCACCGCTGAGCCCATAACTGTTGCCCAAGGAACACCATTCTCTGCCAGCTTCAGCCTGGATTCCTTAACCAGTCACTAGAGAGGGAATCACTATGAGTGGCTTGGACTAATCTGGGCTGAGGAAGACTCCTCCACTGGATGAAACAGCGAGAGACAACCATGATGTTCATCACCGTCATGATTGTCAGATGATCACCAAGCTCACTTCCTCTTCTTCCTGGGCACATAGCTGAATTACATTTCCCAGACTTCCTTGCAGTCAAGCATGGCCACATGATAGTTCCAGTCAATGGAATATGGATGTAGGTGATGTGGACCACTCAGCTACCTAGAATAGAAATGTTTCTAAGGCAAGAGCCAACAAATGTTTTCTGTAAAGGGTCCGATACTAAATATTTTCAGCTTTGCAGGCCACATATAGTTTCCATCATATCTTCTTCTCTTTCTCTTTCCTCTTCCCTTTCCTTTCTCCTAGCTCCATCCTTCCTCTCCTCTCTTTCTCTGCCTTAGTCACAACCCTTTAACAATGTAAAACCATTCCTAGGTCTAGGGCTATATAAAACAGGCTGCTGGCTGGATTTGGCCCAGGGGGATAGTTTGCAGCACCTGCTCTAGGCTGGCAATGGGAGCCACATGTTGAAGATGGCTGGCAGAGGCATAAGATGCCAAAAAACCTGAGTCCCTAAAGTTACTGCATGGAAGAGAGTCCCCAAACAGAGCACCCTCATTTAGATATAACTACCGTGAAGAATGAACTCTTTTTTAACATTCCTTTTTGGTGTGATGATACATAACATACAATTGATCGTTTTAACCATTTTTAAGGGTACAGCTCATGGTATTCACATTGTTGTTCAACCATCACCACCATCTGTTCACAAAACTCTTTCCTTTGTAAAGCTAAAACTCTGTACCCATTAAATAACCACTCCCCATCTCCTCCCAACCCAGTCCCTGACATCACCATATTCTACTTTCTGTATCTATGAATTTGACTCCTCTAAGTACTTCATGTAAATGGAATTATATAATATTTGTCTTTTTAAAATTGGCTTAATTCTCTTAGCATAGAGTCTTCAAGATTCATCCATGTTGTAGCATGTTGTAGCATCCATGTTGTAGTCGCCTTCCTTTTCCTTTTTTTTTTTTTTTTTTTTTGAGACGGAGTTTTGTTCTTGCCACCCAGGCTGGAGTGCAGTGGCATGATTTCACTCACTGCAACCTCCACCTCCCGGGTTCAAGCGATTCTCCTGCCTCAGCCTCTTGAGTAGCTGGGATTACAGGGACCCACGACCACAGCCAGATAATTTTTTGTGTGTTTTTAGTAGAGACTGGGTTTCACCATGTTGGCCAGGCTGGTCTCAAACTCCTAAACTCAGGTGATCTGCCCGCTGCACCCTCCTTTTTTTTTTTTTTTTTTGAGACAGAGTCTCGCTCTGTCGTCCAAGCTGGAGTGCAGTGGCGTGATCTCGGCGACTACAGGCCACTTTTTCTATTTTTAGTAGAGATGGAGGTTTTACCATGTTGACCAGGCTGGTCTTGAACTTCTGACCTCAGTTGATTCACTAGCCTCGGCCTCCCAAAGTGCTGGGATTACAAGCATGAGCCACCATGCCTGGCCAATTTCCTTCCCTTTTAAGGCTGAACAATATTGCATTGTCTGAATAGACCACATTTCATTTATCCATCTGTCTGTCAACGGATATTTGTGTTGTTTCCAGCTTTTGGCTATTGTGAATAATGCTGCTATGAACATTAGTATACAAATATGTGTGCCTGCTTTTAATTTTTTGAGGCATATACCCAGAAGCGGAATGACTTCTATTGTTTTAAGCCTCTGAGACTTTTGTAGCTTATTTGTTACAGCAGCAAGTGTTGAAAAGCACAATTGTCATTATTTTTTAAACCATCATCCTTTTAAACCATTTCTTGAACACCTAGTGTGTGCCAAGGACTAAATCAAAGCTTGTATATGAATTTTCCGGGATGATCTCATCTAATCTACAAAATGACCTGGTGAGGGAAATGCTATTTTATCCCCACTTTAGAGGTCAGTAAACTGAGGCTTAAAGAAGTTAAATGGATTATTCAAAATTACATGGGATCTCTGCACTTGAGTAGCTCACAGGCTACTGAGAAAGAGAGACAAGAAACAGACAATTCCAAGGCAGCATGGTGAGTGGTGTGCTCAACAGAAAAAAATGTTTTGCAAGTCTTTAGCTCAGGAGGAAACGGTGGGCAGTGGACAGAGAAGGCTCCCTAGAGAAAGTGAAGTCTAAGCTGAGCTCCAAGAATAGAGAAGGTGTTACTTGACAAGGAGTTGGGGGAGAGGGCTCGGGCAGGCAGGTCAGCATGTGCAAAGGCCCAGAGGTGAGTTAGAGACAGCATGATTTATGTGGACAACTGACAGGATAGGCAGATTCCAGCCTGGGTCTGTGGGCCCTGAAGCCTGTGTTCAACCACAGTGTTGTCCTGCCTCCCCTGAAAGGAGGAGAGGGAAGGGAGTGAGAAAGGAGCAACGGTCCCTGAGATTCCTTCCAGACCTGAAGCTCTAGTTCTGTGATTGCCTGAATCAAGCTGTGTGCAAGTATCAATGTGGGATCCTTCATCATCATTCTCCGGAAACACAGGCAAGTGGGAATCTGATCCTCCTGCCTAAATGTTCTGTGAGTGCATTTTCAAACACCCGAGGCCATGTGCAAGAAATTCAGATGACTCTCCCAAGTCTTGGGGGATTTGGCCTGCATGAGAGCAGCCCACCAGGCCTACCACATTGGTTCATCAATATTTAATACAGAAAACCTGCCTGGGCTCAGGCTCAGGCCCAGTGAGTGTGTCTAAATATGTCATTTTTTTCTCACCTTCCAAAGGTCACGAGAGGCCAGGTGTGGTGGTTCACGCCTGTAATCCCAACACTTTGGGAGGCTGACGTTGGTGGATTGTGAGGTCAGGAGTTTGGGACCAGCCTGGCCAACATGGCAAAACCTGGTCTCTAACTAAAATTACAAAAATTAGCCGAGTGTGGTGGTGCATGACTATAATCCCACCTACTTGGGAGGCTGAGGCAGGAGAATCACTTAAACCTGGGAAGTGGAGGTTGCAGTGAGCTGAGATTGTGCCACTGCATTACAGCTTGGGTAACGGAGCGACAATCTCTCTCAAAAAAAAAAAAAAAAAAAAAAAAGTCACAAGGAAAGGTCCCTGGGAAGGACAAAGGGTCAGGCGAGGGCTTTATCCTTCTCTGTGGAGCCTGTAGGCAGGTGGACAGCCTCCTGGCCTCTTGGCTTGGTTGCGCTTCCCCAGGCCCACCTAAGCCCAGTGTTGGGCTTCTCTGCCCTTCTGCGGGCAGGTGCGCAGGGGCAGCCTCCGGAGTGTCCCAGTGTCCCCGTTCCCAAGAAGCAACCACTAATACCCATGGAGGGCTACTGTGTTCTGCCACTGTTTTGAGGGAATATCCTCATGTTGGCTTTTAAAATCTCATAACAGGCTGGGCACGGTGGCTCACACCTATAATCCCAACACTTTGGAAGGCTGAGGCAGGCAGTTCATTTGAGGTCAGGCATTCGAGACCAGCCTGACCAACAGAGTAAAACCCCATCTCTACCAAAATTCCAAAAAATAAATAAAAATTAGCTGGGCATGGTGGCACAGGTCTGTAATCTCAGCTATGCTGGAGGCTGAGGCATGAGAATTGCTTGAATCCAGGAGGCAGAGGTTGCAGTGAGCCAAGGTCATGCCACTGCACTCCAGCCTGGGCGACAGAGCGAGACTCTGTCTCAAACAAACAAACAAACAAACAAAAAAACCACTATCATAACAGCCCTATATGTGAGGGATAATTAATATCACTGTTCCCATTTTAGAGATGAGAAAACTGAGGCACATAAAGGATGGGTGACTTGCCCAAAGTGAGGTTCAAACCAGGCTGTCTTGCTCCAGAGTTCGAGCAGTGACTCAACATGCCATCCTGCCTCTGTAGGGTCCCTACAGATAAGAGCAGGGGCTAGAGTAGAAATATTTGGAGAAAGGGAAGATTTGGGGTTTGACAGCCCTGAATTTGAGCCCCAGCTCCTCCATTGTGCCTGTGCCACCTCTGACAAGTTGCTTAACCTCTCTGGGCCTCTAGGACTCAGTTTTCTGATCTGCAGAGTGGAGAGTGTAAAGAATACCCCCTTCCCACCAGGATTCTTGTAGGCATTAAATGAGATGACAGATACAAAGTGCTTGGCACACAGCAGGCAGGCAGTAAATGGTAGCCCTTACTAAGAATTACACAATTAATCAGATCAGGACTTTTGCAAGAAGACACTGCAGATCTAGGCCCGTTCCTGGTAATCAGTCTCAGGGACAGGAGCCAGCACAGGATTACAGAAAGTGCTCCGGACCAAGAATTGAGAGTCCTGGGATTGAGTTCCAGTGCAGTCACTTGGGGCAGAGTGCTGCTCAGCCCCAAGCTGGAGGGAATCCCCTTTTAAATGGGGGAAAGGGGTCAGCCTAGATGTTTCTAGGATTAGTCCCAGCTCTGGCATTCTGGGATTTCTGAGGTAGGACAGACACATTCGGTCATTCAACAAACACCAAGTATCCAAGTGGACAAGACACTGCAGAAAGTAAAGCATTTAAGGTAGTATTTGTCTTGAAGAACAGGGAAGAATTTTGCTGGCAAATGGCTCTTTTTCACCACTAAAAGCAATGTGCAAGTGGATATTCATATGCAAACAAACATGAAAAACTTTATCAAAAAGTTTTTTGTCACCATTGCACTCCAGCCTGTGTGACAGAGCGAGATTCTGTCTAAAAAAAAAAAAGTAAGATACACAAACATAAAGATAATAAAATAAATACAAAGTAAAATATAATAAAAATGATAAAGTGCAAAAGTAAAATACAAACAATAAAATGTTTGCAAATCATATATCTGATAAGGGACTTTCATCTAGAACATATAAGGAACTCTCAAAACTCAATGGTAAGAAAACAGACATCCCAATTAAAAGTGGGCAAAAGATTTGAAGAGACACTTCACCAAATACAGTGTTAAGACGGTAAACACATGAAAGATGCTCAACATACAGTTATGAAAATTAAAAAGACTATAGCTTTTTGTTTGTTTTTAGATAGGATCTCGCTCCATCACCCAGGCTGGAGGGCAGTGGTGCGAACATGGTTCACTGCAGCCTCAACCTCCTGGGCTCAAGCCGTCCTCCCCACTTAGCCTGGCTTGAGTAGTAGCTGGGACCACAGGCATGCATCACTAAACCCAGCTAATTTTTTAATATTTTTGTAGAAACAAAGTGCCACTATGTTGCCCAGGCTGGTCTTACATTCCTGGGCTCAAACAATCCTCCCACCTCAGCCTTCCAAAGTGCTGGGATTATAGGTGTGAGCCACTGCACCCGGCCAAAAAGACTGTATGAAGTGTTAGTGAGGATGTGGAACAACCGGAGTTCTCATACACTGTTGCTAGCAATGGAAAATAGTATAACCACCCTACAAACCAGTTTGGGATTTTCTTAAAAAGCCGAATATACCCCAGCTCTGTGATCCAGCCATTGCAATCCTAGGATTTACCCAAGAGAAATGAAAGCTTGTGTCCATTCAAAGATTTATGCATGAATATTCAGAGCAAATCTGAATAAGAGGATATTATTTTTCATAGCCCTAAACTGGAAACAACCTAAATGTTCATCAACTGGTGACTGGATAAACAGATTGTGGTATATTCAGACAATGGAATACTATTCAGCAATAAAAATTAATGAGCTTTTTTTTTTTTTTTGAGACGAGTCTCACTCTGTCACCCAGGCTGGAATGCAATTGCGTGATCTCGGCTCACTGCAACCTCCGCCTCCCGGGTTCAAGAGATTCTCTTGCCTCAGCCTCCTGAGTAGCTGGGATTACACCCAGGTAATTTTTGGTATTTTTAGTAGAGACAAGATGTCACCATGTTGGTCAGACTGCTCTTGAACTCCTGACCCCCAGTGATCTGCCCATGTTAGCCTCCCAAAGTGCTGGGATTACAGGCATGAGCCGTCATGCCCGGCCGTGAGCTATTTATACATGCAACAACATGGGTGAATCTCAAAATAATTATGTTGACTGAAAGAAGCCAGATGGAGAAAAGTACACACTGTTTGATTCCACTTCTACAGAAATCCAGGAAATATGAACAGTTAAACGATAGTGACAGAAAGCAGATGAGTAGGCTGCCTAAGGATGGAGAGGGAGGGCCAGTGAGGGAAGGAGAGGTTCCCAAGGGGCCTCTGGAGTCAATGAATTTGTTAATTGTCTTGATTCTGGTGATGGTTTCACAGTGTATACATATGTCAAAATTTATGAAATTGCACACTTCAAATAGATGCAGTTTATTATATGCCAATTATACCCCAAAAGCTGTTAAGAAAAATCACTGTACAAAAATTGAATTGGTGGTAACAGGAAAGACAGTCCAAATACGTTGGATTGAAATATACTTAAAAAGCACCTTCTAAGATAGCAAATATAATTTTATAAATACACACAAAAATGTAGCAGAAGAGTTTATGATTAAAAATGCACACAGGGCTGGGTGCCATGGCTCACGCCTGTAATCTCAGCACTGTAGGAGGCCAAGGCGGGTGGATCACCTGGGGTCGGGAGTTTGAGACCAGCTTGGCCAACACAGTGAAACCCTGTCTCTATGAAAATTACAAAACTTAGCCAGGCATGGTGGTGCATGCCTGTAATACCAGCTACTTGGGAGGCTGAGGCAGGAGAATTGCTTGAACCTGGGAGGTGGAGGTTGCAGTAAGCTGAGATCGCGCCACTGCACTCCAGCCTGGGCGACAGAGGGAGACTCTGCCTCAGGAAAAAAAAAAAAAAATGCACACAAACCCTTCGTCCTGGCAGTCTAATGTTTAGGGAGCCATCCTACAGGGGGATAAAGAAACAGAGTGTGGAAGATGAGACTACCATATAAGGATGTGCAGGTTGTTCACTGCACAAGAAGGACACCAGATTGATGGGGCATGTAGGGCTGGAATTCGGCCTACACTCCACTTGCCAAGCTGCGTACTTTATTGCAGGCTGGTGTCTATGGGAGGGGCATTTTTTGCTAATTTGCACAAAGATGCTACACGGGTGATATGGTTTGGCTGTGTCCCCACCCAAATCTCTCTTGAATTGTAGTTCCCATAATCCCTGTTTGTCATGGGAGAGACCTGGTTGGGGGTAATTTAATCATGGGGGCATTTTTCCTCATGCTGTTCCTGTGATAGTGAGTGAGTTTTCACGAGATCTGATGATTTTATAAGGGGCTTTTCCCCCTTTTGTCTGGCATGTCTCCTTGCTGCTGCCATGTGAAGAAAGACATGATTGCTTCCCCTTCTGCCATGATTGTAAGTTTCCTGAGGCCTCCCAGCCATGCTGAACTGTGAGTCAATCAAACCTATTTCCCTTATAAATTACCCAGTCTCGGGTATGTCTTTATTAGCAGCATGAGAACACACTAGTACAACGGGCTAGCACAGCCCAGTCTTTAAAGACATATATCTCAGGATGATTACTGCAACATTGTCTGCAATAATCACTGCAACAAATCAGAAACGACCTGGATGCTATCAGTGGAAGAAGGAGTGAATCGAGTCACCCAGCCATGTAATGAAAAAGTATGAAATGATTAACAAGAATGAGGTAGCATCACAAGAATCAACCTAGAGAGAGGTCCAGGGAGAATGTTAAATGAAAGAAGCGTATTGTGAGGTGCTGTGCATTGAGTGGACGCAAGGTTCCCACACGCGCTCCTTGGAAGTCACCCAATAAATCCCCTTGATTCTCTGCGTGTGTTTTCCTTTTCCCTCATGTTTCTCCAAACATCTTCCTTGTTGACGGTTGGAGGTCATTAAACCAGCCTTGGATGGCTGTATTAAGGCCTTCAATTAACAGAAGACATAAATCTTATACATAGAGACTATTCTGTATATATAAACTAAGATTTCGGGGCAGTCCCAGTGGCTCACACCTGTAATCCCAAAACTTTGGGAGGCCGAGATGGGAGGATTGCTTGAGCCCAGGAGTTTGAGACCAGCCTGGACAACAAAGTGAGACCTTGTCTCTACAAAAAATTTTAAAATTAGCCAGGTGTGGTTAATGTATCGAAACCTGCATAATTTCATAGCAGGCAGACCAAGAAAATTGTAACCTTTTCATATCATAGCTTTAGGGTCACTTTGGCAGGTGAACAAACACACGAGCCACCTTTGTCGATATTAGTCTCGAAGTATGTGAGCTTGAAATGATGTAAGGTCTTTAGTGAAAGGGCTTTCATATTTTAAGAAATTCATCCTCCCAGGATTGTAAAATTCCAGTGACATACTTTATGTCCAGCGCTTAGGTTAGTGCCTGGAAAGAGTGCTTCATGTGCAAATATCTACTCAAAAAGATGACTTGGCCTCCTGCCCCCTGGGGCCTGGCAGCCACCCTGAGATCCCATCCACCACTGCTGGTCCCACCTTTCCTACAGGGGAAGGGGCTGCTGGTATTTTACCAGTGAGGGTCCCATCTGGTTCTCGCCCCAGAAACAGAAGGTAAATAGGGGCTGGGGGCTTGCAACAGAAATCCTGGAACTCCTCCTGGGGTAGGAAGTAGTGTCCGAGCAACAAGTCAAAAGTGGGAGCAGGGGCATGTGGTATGTGACCCCAAGATGCTCCTCTTCCCCCTTGCTTGGGGGTCCCTACTTGTCATTAGTTTATACGTCACCTCCTCTGGGATGCCACTCTAGCTTCCCGCTCCCCATCCTGCAACCGGAGCCTCTTCTGGCTTCCTCACACTCTGCTTACCCCATCACAGCACTGGGTACAATCCATTCCAATAACCTGTCCATTTGCTCAATGCTACACTCCCCGCGCCTCCCACCTGGTAGACCAAGAGCTTCGAGGAGGACAGGGAGTGTGTTTTATTGTCTGTATCTCTGATATCTAGCACAGGGCTCAGAGTGGGCCCTCCGTAATCAGGAATGTGAGTAACACCTGAGCACATGAGTGTATGAGTAATTTGGCACAACTTGTAGGGCAGAGGTTAAGAATCTGGGCTTCAGAGCCAGACAAACCTTGATCAAATCCCAGCTCTGCATCTCCCTGGCATGGAAGTTGGACGAGTTCTTTCCTCCCTGGGCCGTGCTGTCCTCATGGTTAAAATGGAAATAATAACAGTTCCCAAAGTACCAGTTATTGTGAGGGTTAAAGGTGGCAGTCACAACAAAGAATTAGCTCAGAGCCTGAATGCAGTAAGTATTCCATAAATGCCCTCTGTGCTGCTGTCTCCCCAGCTCCTAGAAGTGTGGTGGCTGCAAGCCTCCATCCCCTCCACCCCAGGAATGTGAAGGGCCCGCCTTGGGGGCAGTGTAGGGTCAGGGGAAGCTGGTGGGCCTCTGACCTGGATCCACTGCTCCTTTCAGAGACAAGGGTAGAGACGCTGGTCTCAGCCTGGCTCACCCTTCCTGAGCCTCAAAGGCTGGGGCTCCCTCTCTCCTTGTCAAAATTAGCCTATCACATCCTGTGAAACTCAGGTGGGTGACTCAGAGACAGGCGGGCCACCTCGATTGCTGTTCCCAGGGCTGGGCTCATGGGCAAGGTGAGGCATGGGCCCTCCACACCCACCCACACCCCACAGGGACCCAGGGCCAGCAGCGAGCACCCCTTCTTCGCTCTCAGAAGCAGCCAGGGAAGCCCACCTCCTCCCACTTTTTCTCCTCTTTTCTTTTCTTCCCACTCATCCAGCCTCTTGTTTTCTGCCCCCAAGGTGAAACGTGAGATCTGGCCTTAGAAATTACAATGACTGACTGTCTAGCAGCTGACAGCATTGAGGAGAAGGGAGGGGTGGGGTCTGTGAGGCTGGCTCAGTGGGTTTTTCCCCATTCCTTCTCCCGACTGCCCTCCCAGGATAGCAGAGCCAGATGTGTTCACATCCAAAACACACTAACTGTTTCTGGAAATCATCTGGGAAGATCTTCCTACAGCTGCAGTTCTCAAAAGGTGGTCTGTGGACCCTTGGGCATCCTGAAGTCCCTTTGAATATTTCACCTTTTACCAAAGACCGTTGGAGGGGGATCACAAGATCAAAACCATTATAATCATCCTGAGATGATGTCTTTATCACTGTCGTTCACTCACAAATATTTAATGGAGTTTTCCGGGAGCTCTGTGACATGTGACATTGCAACAGATTGAACGTGGAAGTAGATACAAGAATCTGGTGCGGTGGCTCACACCTGTAATCCCAGCACTTTGGGAGGCTGAGGCAGTTGGATCACTGGAGACCAGGAGCTCGAGACCAGCCTGGCCAACATGGCGAAACCCCATCTCTACTAAAAACACAAAACAAGTAGCCAGGGATCGTGGCACATGCCTATAATCTCAGCTATGCAGGAGGCTGAGGCATGAGAATGTCTTGAACCCGGGAGGCAGAGGTTGCAGTGAACCGAGATTGTGCCACTGCACTCCAGCTTGGGCGACAGAGTGAGACTCTGTTAAAAAAAAAAAAAAAAAAAAAAAAGGCCGGGCACGGTGGCTCAAGCCTGTAATCCCAGCACTTTGGGAGGCCGAGATGGGTGGATCATGAGGTCAGGAGATCCAGACCATCCTGGCTAATACAGTGAAACCCCGTCTCAACTAAAAAATACAAAAAACTAGCCGGGTGAGGTGGCGGGCGCCTGTAGTCCCAGCTACTCGGGAGGCTGAGGTAGGAGAATGGCATGAACCCGGGAGGCGGAGCTTGCAGTGAGCTGAGATCCGGCCACTGCACTCCAGCCGAGGCCACAGAGCGCGAGACTCCATCTCAAAAAAAAAAAAAAAAAAAAAAAAAAATGGAGAAAAAATAATCCAGCTGTCTCTTGTGAAGCAAATCATGAAAGAGACCTGCAAAAATACAGTAATAATGTATTATTACATTATTATGCATACTAAATAATGCCACTCCTTTAATTGGTTTTAATTTGGAAAATTGTGTTATTTCTTATAAAACCATGTTTTGTGTTAACATGTGATGAATTTATTATCCTCACTTTAAATCAGTTTCTCAACCTTGGCACTATTGATATTTGGGCCAGACAATTCTGTTTATAGGGGGCACATCTGTATATGGTAGGATGCATCTCAGATGCTTAGCAGCGTCTCTGGCCTCACTATACACTAGATGCTGGTAGCATGCCCCATCCCTGGCTGTGAGAAACAAAAATGGCTTCCAGTCTTGTCAAGTATCACCTGGGAGATAAAACTGCCCCTGGTTGAGAACTACTACTTTAAATAAATAAATAAATTAATTAATTAAAATTTCTCAGTTTTAATTTCTACTATGACAATTAGCAATAAATATAACAAAACTCTCAATGACTTTTCTCTTCACTTTTCTCTTCTTTTTGTTTTTTTTTTTTTTTTTTTTGAGACAGGGTCTCACTCTGTTGCCCAGGCTGGAGTGCAGTGCTGTGATCACAGTTCATAGCAGCCTCAACTTCCCGGGCTCAAGCAATCCTCCCACCTCAGCCTCCTGAGTAGCTGGAGTCCCAGCTACTCGCCACCATGCCTGGCTAATTTTTAAATATTTTGTAGAGATGAGGTCTCACTATGTTGCCCAGACTGATCTCAAACTGCTGGGCTCAAGTGATTCTCCTGCCTCAGCCTCCCAAATTGCTAGGACTGCAGGTGTGAGCCACTGTGCCTCGTCACTCAGTGATTTTTAAGAGTGTAAAGTGGTCTGAAGACTAAGAAGTTTGGAGACCTCTGCCTTAAACCACACACAAGGCATCATGGGTTTGCAGATGAGGACAAAGGACTGGCAACTCCCACGTTTTTCACTGCCCTGTTCCTGCAGAGGAGCACCCCTCACTGTGTAGCTGTGGGAGGTGTGAGTCAGTCCCCCACAGAGGGGATTCTTTTTGTCCTTTTAAATAACATTTATTTTGCTTTTCCAAATAACAAAACAAAATCAGCACATATTCAGGGTGGCATATATACAAAAACACAAGGGAGTGAGAAAGAACCACCAGTGATTCCACCCAAGGAATAACTACACTTCACATTTTGGTGTATTGTCTTAATAGTTAAGGAACTGAGTGATACGGTTTGGATCTGGTCCCAGATCGCATGTGAATTGTAATTCCCAATGTTGGAGGTAGGGCTTGGTGGGAGGTGATCAATCATGGGGGTGATTTTTCACGAATGCTTTAGCACCACCCCACACACCCACGCCCGTGCTGTTCTTGCAATAGTGAGTTATCACAAGATCTGGTTATTTAAAAGTGTGCGGCTCCTCCCCCCTTGCTCTCTTGTTCCTGCTCTGGCCATGTGACTTGTGTGCTCCCCCTCCAATTTCCGTCACGATTGTAAGTTTCCTGAGGCCTCCCCAGAAGCTGAGCAGATGCCAGCATTATGCTTCCCAGACAGCCTGGGAAACGGTGAGCCAAGGGAACCTCTTTTCTTTAAAAATTACCCAGTCTCAGGTATTTCTTTATAGCAATGCAAGAATGGTCTCATACACTGAATCGCTATCAGATTGTGGCACCAACATGGTCACAAATATGGTCACACTGGGCACTGTGAGATGGCTTTCTCCCCAGCTCAGCTGGGGAAGCATCTCAGATTTTCTGGGGTGACTTAAGCTGCTCTCTGCTGCACTGGGTGGGGTGGGGGTGGGTACTGAGGATGTGGTGAGACTCCCTGAACTGCACAAAGCCAGCCGTGTCTGCAATTCACACCTGCCCCAAGGCCTCCTTGGCCACTGGGTGGTGCCTGAAAGCTCACCATTTGCATGGCATTTCTTTAACTTGAGGTTTTACTTTCTAGTAGGCCTCTGGGATATTCACAATCTCCCTGCTTGAAACGCTTCTGGGTTCTTCCTCACCTGCAAGTTGAAGTCCTGATGCATTTGCATAAGTGAGTAGTAACAGTTCCCAATCACAGTGTGTTTCCTGTGTACCCGGCCCTGTGCTGAGTGCTTTTCCTATTACAATGCGTGTCATCACATAAGGTGGGCATCACAACTTCACTTTTCAGATGAAGACAAGGCATAGGGAGGCTAAATGACTTGTCCAAGGCCACACAGTCAATGAGTGGCAGGTTGAACCCACTTCTGATGACACGGAAGCTTGTGTTCCTAGATGCCACACTTTACACACACACGTCCCTTACTGATCCCGTTTGCTCCTGCAGCTTCTCCCAGGAGCATCAACAGTACGGGGCTTTGGACACAAATGGATTCTAGCCTTGACTTCATCTTTTTTTTGAGAGTCTCCTCTGTCTCCTGGGTTGGAGCACAGTTGTGTGATCTCGGCTCACTGCAACCTCCGCCTCCCAGGTTCAAGCCATTCTAGTGCCTCAGTCTCCTGAGTAACTGGGATTACAGGTGTGTGCCACCACACCCGGCTAATTTTAGTATTTTTTAGTAGACATGGGGTTTTGCGATGTTGGCCAGGCTGGTCTTGAACTCCTGGCCCCAAGTGATCCTCCCACCTCTGCCTCCCAAAGTGCTGGGATTACAGGCATGAGCCACCACGTCTGGCTTGACTTCATCTTAAAAATAACTGTAGGTCAGGTGCAGTGGCTCACACTTGTAATCCTAGCATTTTGGGAGGCTGAGGGGGTGGATCACCTGATGTCAAGAGTTCGAGACCAGCCTGGACAACATGGCAATACCCCATCTCTACTAAAAATACAAAAATTAGCCAGGCATAGTGGCATGCCTGGGACCTGTAGTCCCAGCTACTCAGGAGGCTGAGGCAAGAGAATCACTTGAACCCAGGAGGTGGAGATTGCAGTGAGCCAGGATCACGCCACTGCACTCCAGCCTGGGTGACAGAGTAAGACTCCATCCCCCGCAAAACAAAACAAAAACTGTGTAACCTGGAGGAAGTCACTCAGCCTCTCTGAGCCTCAGTTGCCTCATCTGCAAAGTGGAGTGATAATGATACCGACTTCATAGGGCCATTGAGAGGACTCAGTGATGCAGGCATGCTAGGCCTTTGGGCTGAACCTGGCCACTAGTAAATGTTCAGTAAGAGCAAAACAATCCTACAACCAACCACACTGAGATCCTTGTGGTTCCCCAAACACCCTGAGTTCCTTGAAACGACCCTGCTTTGTAGGCAGTACTCCCTCCAGCTGGAATGTTTGCTCCTTCACTTTCAACTCCTATTCATCTTGCTCCATCTCTTCTTCAAAGTCTTTCTTGCCTTCTTTCCCCATGGTAGTCCCAAACCTACCTGGGCCTCAGAACCACAGGCTTCACGTGAAACCTATGCACAGCCACCCTACCAGCTGAATCAGAACGTCCAGGGTGGGGCTTGGAGCCCATCCATATTGTGACATGCTTCCCTGCTGATGAGGACGCGCAGCCAGTGTATACCCTCTAGGCCTGCAGCACGCCTTCCTATGAGGATTTGTTTCCCAGGATGCTCAGCGTGGTCTCCCACAGACGCTGGGGAGGACGTGGAGAGCAAGACGGGGTCTCCTTGTTTTTGAATCTCCCATGAACTCTTAACAGTTCCTGAGCACTTACTTGCTGTATGCCAGGCACTGTTCTACTGCTATGCTCATATTATCTCATTTAACCCTCAAGTTACCCTAGGAAACAGGCATTGCTATCAGGGTGGGTGCTGTGGATTCACTTATTCAAACTCCATTCCACCCTTGAGCACCTAGAGGGGCAGTCATGAGCACTGCCTTGCAAACTTCCTATTACAGGTAATGGAACCGCCCAGAGTCTCAGCGGCTCTGCTTTGAAATGTATCCCCATGGGATGTTCCTATCCATGACTGAGTATAGCAGGGATACTTAACTAACCAGACCCATTCCTTGGGGATGTGGGACTTGCTTCGCGGCCAACTGTGGTTCAAGGACTCCCAGACGGCTTTGCAGAAACTTTCCAAGTTTGCACAGCCTACAATGCTTCTTCTACCCAACCCTCTCTCCTCTCTTCTTCACTTAGAGTCAAACTTGCTTTGCAATCTGAGGGCTCTCCAAGCCTTGCCTGGCTCGCTCCCTATTTTCTTCCCAGGCATTTTCCCTAGTAAAATCCTTGCATGTTTAATTCTTGTCCTCTGCTTCTCACAGGACCCAGACTAGGTCACTTTTTTTTTTTTTTTTGAGATTCAGTCTCGCTCTGTCGCCCAGGCTGGAGTGCAGTGGTGCGATGTCGACTCACTGCAAGCTCCGCCTCCTGGGTTCACGGCATTCTCCTGCCTCAGCCTCCCGAGTAGCTGGGACTACAGGCTCCCGCCACCACGCCAGGCTAATTTTTTGTATTTTTAGTAGAGACGGGGTTTCACCGTGTTAGCCAGGATTGTCTCGATCTCCTGACCTTGTGATCCGCCACCTCGGCCTCCCAAAATGCTGGAATTACAGGCGTGAGCCACCGCGCCCGGCCTAGGTCACCTTTTATTGACAAGATTAGAAAACTAAAAACTGCTTTTCCTAGTTCCCTTGTACCTAGGATTTTGGATATGAATTAGGTTCTGCCAATTAGATGCTCTAGTGTGATTTTTGTGGGTGGAAAAGAGGAAAAGCCTCTTTCTCCTCTCTTTTTAGTTGTTTCTTCTGACATGCAAAGTTTGGGACATACGAGATTTTTCTCCAGTAGTCTCCAGTGGCCCTTATGCATGGGTACCAAGAGGCAGCTGCACGCCAGGTGCGGTGGCTCACGCCTGTAATCCCAGCACTTTGAGAGGCTGAGGCGGGCAGATAGCTTGAGGCCAGGAGTTTGAGACCAACCTGAGCAACATGGTGAGACCTTGTCTCTACAAAAAAATAATAAACAAACAAATAAACAACAGTTGCAGTGGTGGCTTCTAAATCTGCCTTCCCACCTCCTGACTGGCAGTTAGGGTGTTTGTGTTGAGCAGGACCCAGAGGTAATAGCTCCCCAGAAGGTCAATTCTAAACACGGTTTCTGGAGGCCCTACCTAGAACTTGCTCCCTCAGCCCTTCAAATAATTTTGTAAGCCCCTCGTTCCATGTGTTAAATCTTGCTTACCACACCCTGAATGATTTCTGTGTCCTGCACTGATACCAGCATGATTCTTCTCTCTTTATAGGTGAGAAAACTGAGCCTCGGGTGGTTGAGAAACTTCCCCCACGGTGATTGGTGATTGAGTGGGAACTGGCCGTAGAACCTGACTGTCAGACTTTGGAGCCATGTCCCCAGCCACTGCACCACTCTCTGAAGCACCCGGCACAGGGCTCAGCAACTCTTACACTCTGGAAACTTCTGCAGTAATTAGATGGGAGGAAAACATATTTCCCACTTTACAAACATATTTTACCTTGGTTGTTTTTTTTGTTTGTTTGTTTTTGTTTTTGTTTTTCGAGATGGAGTCTCATCTGTCGCCTACGCTAGAGTGCAGTGGTGCAATCTCAGCTCACTGCAATCTCTGCCTCCTGGGTTCAAGCAATTCTCCTGCCTCAGCCCCCCGAGTAACTGGGATTACAAGTGCCCACCACCACATCCAGCCAATTTTTGTATTTCTAATAGAGACGGGGTTTTGCCATGTTAGCCAGGCAGGCCTCGAACACCTGGCCTCAAGTGTCTGCCTGCCTCGGCCTCCAAAAGTGCTGGGATTACAGGCATGAGCCACTGCGCCCGGCCTCTACCTTGTATTTTTAATAAAATCATTTTTCACCCTTCACCTCATGTCATAAGACTTCAGGTGGTTTTCACTTATGCAAAACAACCTTCCAAAATACAAATCAAATCAAATGTTGTGATGTGCTTAAGAATTACTTTAAAATATAGGGCAAAAATGCAAAACTCAGAAAAAATATATACATTTTTAAAACTAAGATGTTTGGTTGTTTTCTTATTCTCAAGGCAATATACATTCATCCCTCAGTATCTGTGGGGGATTGGTTGCAGGTATCTGCAAAATCCATAGATGCTCAGGTTCCTCATTTGCATATAACCTATGAACCTCCTCCCATATTCAGGCAAACCTCATCTTACTGCATTTTGAATAGATCATGTTTTTCACAAATGGAAGGTTTGTGGTAACTCCGTGTCAAGCAAGTCTCCTGGTGTCATTTTCCCAACAGCATGATCCTACTTCATGTCTCTGTATCACATTTTGGTAATTCTTGTAATATTTCAAACTTTTTAATTATGATATCTGTTACAGTGATCTGTGATCGGTGATGTCACTATTGTAATTGCTTTGGGATGCCACGAACCGTGCCCATACAATATGGCAAACTTAATCCGTAAGTGTTGTGTGGGTTCTGATTGTTCCACAGACTGGCTGTTCCCCATCTCTCTCCCTCTCCTCAGGCCTCCCTATTCCCTGAGACACAACAGTATTGAAATTAGGCCAATTAATAACTCTACAATGGCCTCGAAGTGTTCAAGTGAAAGGAAGAGTTGCATGTCACTCCCTCTAAACCGAAAACTAGATATCATTCAGCTTAGTGAGGAAGGCATGTGTTGAAAGCTGAGATAAGCCTAAAGCGAGGCATCTTGCACCAGTGAGCCAAGTTGTGAACCCAAAGGAAAAGTTCTTGAAGGAAATTAAAAGTGCTAATCCAGCCGGGCGCGGTGGCTCAAGCCTGTAATCCCAGCACTTTGGGAGGCCGAGACGGGTGGATCACAAGGTCAGGAGATCGAGACCATCCTGGCTAACACAGTGAAACCCCGTCTCTACTAAAAACACAAAAACTAGCCGGGCGAGGTGGTGGGCGCCTGTAGTCCCAGCTACTCGGGAGGCTGAGGCGGGAGAATGGCGCAAACCCGGGAGGCGGAGCTTGCAGTGAGCTGAGATCTGGCCACTGCACTCCAGTCCGGGCGACAGAGTGAGACTCCGCCTCAAAAAAAAAAAAAAAAAAAAAAAAGTGCTAATCCAGTGAATACACAAATGATAAGAAGGTGAAACAGCCTTATTGCTGACATGGAGAAAGCCTGAGTGATCTGGATAGAAGATCTAACCAGCTACAACATTCCCTAAAGCCAAAGTCTAATCCAGAGCAAGACTCTAACGTGCTTCAATTCTATGAAGGCTGAGAGAGGTGAGGAAGCTACAGAAGAAAAGTCTGACGCTAGCACAGTTTGGTTCATGAGGTTTAAGGAAAGAAGCCATCTCCATAACATACAAGTGCAAGGCAAAGTAGCAAGTACTGATGTAGAAGCTGCAGCAAGTTCTCCAGCAGATCTAACTAAGGTCATTCATGAAGGTGGCTACACTCAACGACAGACTTTCAATGTAGATGAAACAGTCTTCTGTTAGAAGAAGATGCCATCTAAGGTTTTCATAGCTAGAGAGAAGTCAATGCCTTGCCTGGCTTCCAAGCTTAAAAGAACAGGCTGACTTTCTTATTAGGCACGAATGCATCTGGTGACTTTAGATTGAAGCTAGTGCTCACCCACCATTCCAAAATTCATGGGGCTTTTTAGAATTATGCTACATCTCTTCTGCCTGTGTTCTATCAGTGGAACAACAAAGCCTGGATGACAGCACATCTGTTTACAGTAAGGTTGACAAAATATTTCAAGCCCATTGCTGAGGCCTATTGCTCAGAAAAAAAAAAAAAAAAAAAAAAAAAAAAGGTTCTCCTTTCAAAGTATTACTGCTTATTGACAATGCACCTGGTCACCCAAGAGCTCTGATGGAGAGATACCAGATTAATGTGGTTTATATGCCTGCTAACGCAACATCCATTCTATAGTTCATTGGTCAAGGAGTAATTTTGACTTTCTTTCTTTTTTTGTTTTTTTCAGACGGAGTCTTGTTCTGTCACTCAGGATGGAGTACAGTGACGTGATCTAGGCTCACTGCAATCTCTGCCGCCCTGGTTCAAGCGATTCTCCTGCCTCAGCCTCCCATGTAGCTGGGATTACAGGCGCCCACCATCATGCCCGGCTAATTTTTGTATTTTTAGTAGAGATGGGGTTTCAGCGTCTTGGCCAGGCTGGTCTTGAACTCCTAACCTCGTGATCCACCTCTCTCAGCCTCCCAGAATGCTGGGATTACAGGTGTGAGCCACTGTGCCTGGTCTTAGTTTTGACTTTCAAGCCTTGTTATTAAGAAATATATTTCGTAAGGCTACAGCTGTCATACATAGTGATTCCTCTCGTGGACCTGGGCAAAGTAAATTGAAAACCTACTGGAAAGGAGTCACCATTCTATTAGATGCTATTAAGAGCATTTGTGATTCATGGGAGGAGGTCAAAATACCAACATTAACAGGTGTTTTGAAGAAATTGATTCCAATCCTTAGGATAACCTTGAGGGGTTCAAGACTTCAGTAAAGGAAGTCACTGCCGATGTGGTAGAAACAGGAAGAGAACTAGAATTAGAAGCGGAGTCTGAAAATGTGACTGAGTTGCCACCATCTCATAATGAAACTTGAATCGATGAGAGGTTGCTTCTTAAAAATGGGCAAAGAAATTGGTTTCTTGAGATGGAATCTATTCCTGGTGTGAATACTGTGAACATGGTTGGCATGACAGCAAAGGATTTTGAATATTCCATAAACTTAGTTGATGAAGCAGCTGCAGGGTTTAAGAAGATCGACTCCAACTTTGAAAGAAGTTCTACCATGGCTAAAATGGTAAGCAGCACCGCATGCTACAGAGAAATATTTTATGAAAGGAAGAGTCCATTGATGTAACAAACTACATTGTCTTATTTTAAGAAATTGCCACAGTCACCCCAGCCTTCAGCAACCACCACCCTGATCAGTCAGCAGCCATCAACATCAAGGCAGGACCGTCCACCAGCAAAAAGATTATGACTCAATAAAAACTCAGCTGATTGTTAACATTTTTTAGCCATAAAGTATTATTTAATTGAGATGGGTACATTGTTTTTAGGCATAATGCTATTGCACACTTAATAGACTACAGTATAGTGTACACATCACTGGGAGGCCAAAAATTTGTGTAACTCAAGTGTACTGTGATATTCACTTCATTGCTGTGTCTCCAACATATGCCTGTACTTTAAATCATCTCTAGATTACTTGTAATACCTAATGCAATATAAATGTCGTATAATTAGTTGCCATCGTGTATTGTTTAGGGAATAACCATAAGGAAAAAAGTCTGTACATGTTCAGTACAGATGCAACTACCCATCTTTGTTTCTGAATATTTTTGGCCCATAGTTGGTTGAACCCACAGATGCGGCACCCATGGATATGGAAGACTGACTCTAGGTTTGTTAACAGGCAAGCACACAAACAATGAAAAAGTACAGAGAAGTTATGCAAAATTCTATTTCCCCAGGAAAAACCACTGGTAATAGTGTATGGTGGCCGGGCATGTGGCTCATGCCTGTAATCCCAGCATTTTGGGAGGCCGAGGTGGGTGGACACTTGAGGCCAGGCGTTTGAGACCTGCCTGGCCAGCATGGCAAAGCCCCGTCTCTATTAAAAATACAAAAATTAGCCAGGCATGGTGGCGCACACCTGTAATCCCAGCTACTCAGGAGGCTAAGGTATGAGAATCATTTGAACCGGGAGGCAGAGGTTGCAATGATCCGAGATGGTGCCACTGCACTCCAGCCTGGGCGACAGAGTGAGACCCTGTCTTAAAAAAAAAAAAAAAAAAAAAAACCTTCCCAATAGGCTGTTGCATGTGTGTGAAGCCATCCTTCTAGATAATGGTGAAATTGTTTCGGGTGCTTCCCCGATCCCTCTAGGTCAAGATCTGAACCAGCTGCTCACCGTGGGGAGGGTGGTTTCTGTGAGGAATCTTCTGGCCGAAGTCCTCTGCCTCCATAGTTGTTAATGGAGTGGGGACAGCTCCAAGTCCTGTCCTTCGAGATTCCACCTCTTTTGGGGGCCTCTCACTGATCCCTGCTGTCCTGGGGAGGGGAGCACAGAGCTCCCTTTGGTGGTGTGCTTAAAGCACAGCCTCGGAGCTCTTGCCTTCATTCCCCATAGCGCAGCTGAGCTCTTTTAAACAAGAGGTTGGTGGGAACAGGGGCTCACACCTGTAATCCCAACCCTTTAGGAGGCTAATGTGGAAGAATCGCTTGAGCCCAGGAGTTTAAGACCGGCCTGGGCAACATAGTGAGACTCCGTCTCTACCAAAAATACAAAAAATACAGCCGGTGTGGTGGTGCGCATCTGTAGTCTTGGCTACTGGGAGGCTGAGGTGGGAAGATCGCTTGAGCCCAAGAGATCGAGGTTGCAGTGAGCTATAATCACACCACTGCACTAAAAATAAACAAGAAGTCACTATGTCCCTGGGTGGGGGAAGCGAGATAGGAAGGAAATAAACACAGACGGCGGCACTAGACGAAGTTACCTGTGTCACCTGCCACAGCACTCAGCCTCGGATTCAGCAGCCTCAGCAAGCGCTCAGCTCCCTGTCTACCTCCGTGTGCAGGAGGCCCCTCTCCATCCCCCAGAGCATCCCCCACCAAAACACCCAAGCTCCTCCAGGCCCAGATAAGAGTGAGTGAGGCCCAGAAGGATGCAGAGGCCCCTTCCTCTGCTGAAGCCCTGCCTTCCTGACCCAGGATCTGCCAGAGGATCAACACCCTCTCACCCCAAGGCGGGGATGGAAACAGCTTGCCACACTCCTCCTCTCGCACCCAGGCCAGATGGCCCTGCTCGTCGCTGAGCCCACTTACGGCCTGGGCAATCCTCAACATGGGCCCCGCTGAATTCACTGGGGTCCTTGGGTTCCATTAACCCTAACTGTCCTCCTTGACTTATGGCCTCAGGAGGACAGCCAGCTCAGATGGTAGCCCCATAAAGCCAGATAGAAGAGGTATTATTTCTTCCCAAAATTCACCCTTTAAAGACACCAGTTGCCTAACAAAAATGGGATACCAAGGCCCCAGATATGGTCCGTCATTGCTGCTTCCACATTGTGGGAAGGAAACCTCTATGGAAATGCAGGAGAGGAGAGAGTCAGGGAGACCAAGGATACAGTTCAGGGGAATTTGTCCCCAAGTGTAAAGGTCATCCCCAACGAGCCTAGGTCAGCCACCGATGGCTTCAGAACAGCCACTTATGACTTCTATTTTGAGATATGATCCCATTGGAGCCTCCTGGCAATCTCTGTGGAGTAACCTATGCACAACCTCTAGGGCTTCAGAGTTTGTGCTCTGCCTGGCACCTGTGGACCTGGGTGTAAATCCCAGCCCAGCCACTTGCAAGCTGTGTGATCTTGGACAACTCTCACCCTCTCTGAGCCTCAGTTCCCACATTTCTTTTTTTTTTTTTTTTTTTTTTTTTTTTTTTTTTTTTTTTTTGAGACGGAGTCTTGCTCTGCCACCCAGACTGGAGTGCAGTGGCCGGCTCTCAGCTCACTGCAAGCTCCGCCTCCCGGGTTCACGCCATTCTCCTGTCTCAGCCTCCCGAGTAGCTGGGACTACAGGCGCCCGCCTCGTCGCCCGGCTAGTTTTTTGTATTTTTTAGTAGAGACGGGGTTTCACCGTATTAGCCAGGATGGTCTCGATCTCCTGACCTCGTGATCCGCCCGTCTCGGCCTCCCAAAGTGCTGGGATTACAGGCTTGAGCCACTGCGCCCGGCCAGTTCCCACATTTCTAATATTTTCTCAGCTGGGGCCAATTCTGTACCAGGGGCATCTGGCAATTTTTGTTGTCATGACTGGGAGGTGGGGGATGCTACTGGCATCTGGTGGGCAGAGGTCAGGGATGCTGCCGAATTTCCTACAACGCACAGGACAGCCCCGCAAACAAGTCAACAGTGCCAAGGATGAGAAGCCATGCTCTCTATTAAGAGGATAACAGTATCCATCTCATAGGTTGATTGTAAAATTAAATGAGGACATGTACATAAAACACCTGGAATATATGAAGTCCTCAATAAATGAGAAATATTGCTGTAGAAGAACCCCCACCAGAACATTGAAAGTAGGGCCCACAAACTCCAATCTTTTCAAATGCAATCTTGCATTAGCTTATGTATAGCCACCTGCTGGTCTTGACTTCTAGGGACCTGGAGCCAATTGCCAATGGCAATTTACCTGGATTTCCATTATCATGGGGTTTTCTTGAATTTTTGTTATTCCTATTTTATGGATTTGAAGCCCAACTTCCTGCTGGAATTGTGTGTGTTTGTTTGTTTGTTTTGTCTTTTTGGTAGTTTTTGTTGTTGTTGTTGTTGTTTTGAGACAATGTCATGCTCTGTCACCCAGACTGGAGTACAGTGGTGCAGTCATGGCTTACTGCATCCTTGACCTCCTGAGTTCAAGCTGTCCTCTCACCTCAGCCTCCCAAGTAGCTGGGACTACAGGCAATGCCACCACACCTGGTTAATTTTTGTATATTGTGTGGAGATAGGGTTTTGCCATGTTGCTCAGGCTGGTCTTGAACTCCTGGGCTCGAGCAGTCCTCCCACCTCAGCCTCTCAAAGTGCTGGGATTACAGGCGTGAGCACCGTGCCCAACCTGGAATTGTTTCTGTACAGGTACTTCTCTATCTTCCAGGATTTCTTCCTCTCCAACTTGCTTCTTCTAGTCTAAGGTGGGCTTGAAAACCTTAATGAGAGTTGTTTGTAAGCCAAGAGTAACTAGGTTACAAATGAGAGAGGGTATTTCTAGGAAAGAAGTCATAAGTATTGGCGCATGAACTTTATACTTTCATGTGTTCAGAGGTCGTTTCTGCTTGTTTCCTGGTTCACAGATGAGGCTTCCTGATACTGGGTCTGAAGACTTGAGGTATTATCATCACCTGAATAAATTCTATCTACTTTGGAATGCAGTGTATGATTTGTGTGTGTGTGTGTGTGTGCCTGAAAACTTCCTTAAGTTGGACTTAGAAGAATTTTTTCAGCAAATATACATTAGGTGACTACTCTGTTCCAGGCATAGTGAGTGCAGAGAGCCAGCCAAACCAGTATGGGATTCAGACCCGCATATACAGCTCAGCACGGTCAACAGTTATCCTCGTTCATTCATTCGTTCACTCACTCATTCATTCATTCATTCATAAGAAAAGTTTAGTAAGCATCAGTGTGTGCTAAGCACTGTTCAAAGAACTTCACTTAATTAAATCCTCTATCTTAAAAATTACCAAGCAAGGTGGGTCTAATTATCCCCACTTGAATTAGACGAAAAGACTGAGGGTAGGAATGGAGAAATCGCTTATTCAAGATCACACCTCCAAGAAGGGGTAGAGCTGGGCCTAAGCTGTCAACCCTGCTCCTCCCTCTTCCCACTCCCTGCCACCCCCACCCCCACCACAAGGCTTCCGACTCCCCCAAGAAAGATTTTCATAATTGCTCTCTAAGAACCTTGCACAGAGCACTTAGCTTTGCCTGGCTCTGAGAGCTGTGAAACGGGTATTTCGTTAAGCTCTTTTATAAACTTGTCTGGTTCTACCCTTGAGAGATACCTAAGCGCCAGCCTCCCATGACAGAGGGGAAACCCAGCAGTTCGGGGGCACTGGTGACGCTGGCCTAGTGCCAGCTGTCCCAGTTCCTGAGTAGAGCCAGACCTGGTCACAAGGACTGAGGGCTGGTGAAGATGGAAGACATGGGGAGGGATCTGTGATCAATCAGGACAGAGCGGGTCTGTGAACCTGCCATGGAGAACAGTTTTGCCTCTGAGGAACACCTGTGTTCTTACCTGGTTTTGTGGGAAAAGTGTGGACTTTGGGGCCACAGACCCTACTCTGCCTGCCTTTAGCTGAGGGACCTTCTAGCTGGGATGTGCTACATAATCGCTCTGTTCCTCAGTCTCTTCACTTATAAAATGAAGATGGTAAGTCCGACCCATGAAGATTAAATAAAATCAGCCAGGCGCTTTGGCTCACGCCTGCAATCCCAGCACTTTGGGAGGCCAAGGTGGGTGGAATCACTTGAGGTCAGAAGTTCGAGACCAGCCTGGCCAACATGGCGAAACCCCGTCTCTACTAAAAATACAAAAATTAGCCGGGTGTGGTAGTGTGCACCTATAATCCCAGATATGTGGGAGGCAGAGGCACAAGAATCACTTGAACCCAGGAGGCGGAGGTTGCAGTGAGCTGAAATTGTGCCACTGCACTCAGCCTGGATGATAGAGCAAGACTCTGTCTTTAAAAAAAAAAATTAAATGAAATTAAATTATGCCCTACTGTAGTCAACATACAATTTGCCATGCATATGAAATGTGCAGCACAGCTAACTCCCCATCTCCCCTCCTGTGCTCATGGCAGACATCACTAACAGATCACAGAACCCTTCTTCACCAAAACAAACCCATCTCAGCTTCAGATGCCTGGTCAAGGCAGCGTCCCAGGCAGCCACCTCCCATAGATCAGAGATGACATGTGTCCCAATAACCTATTACAAAGTTGTTGGTTTAAGACAGCATTTTATTATATCTTGTGATTTTGTGGGTTAGGAATTCAAGCAATTCTTCGGTTTCAGGTAGCATTGACTGAGGTTACTTGGAAATACTCAACTGAGCTCATCTGAAGGGTCCGCCAGCTTTTCTCACACCCCTGACAGCTCGGTGGGGGCTGCTGTGAGGCTGGGCTCACCTGAGCCCCTCTTCCTCTGCAGCAAGGTGGTCAGCCTTCTCACCTGGCCACTCAAGGCTCCAAATGACAGGAAGTGAAGCTGCAGTCTCTCGGGGTCTGAGCCAGGACCTGGCCCAGCATCACTTCTGCTGTTTTCTGTTGGTCAAACCAGTTACAGGCCCCTTAGGTCCATGGGAGGCATGTCGGAGAATCTGCAGCCATCTTTAATCCCTGTGGCATGAGAGATGAAGTGCGTTTGCCCCACAACAAACAGCAAATGCTGGGGCTCTTTGCACTTCCTCCTGGGTACCCACTGCCCCCGTCTGTATTTACTCCAGGCCTTCTCTATGGGTGTGAACAAGTGCCATGCTCGGTGGGGATACAGGAATCAGCAGGACCTAGCCCTGCCCTCCAGGAGCTGACTGTGGGTCTGAGAACATGGGCCACATTCCATACGGAGCTGACAACAGGGCCACAGGGCTTAGCCTAGGGAGAGAGAGACAGAGGCTTTGGTGGCTTCCATCTGGGGAGAAGGTAGGGGCAGATGGCATCTGAGCTGCATTTCCAAGATGGTCAACACTTTACAGCTGGAGTCTTGCATTCCACAGAGCACTTATGAGGTGCCTACTGTGTGCCAGGTACAGTTCTTGGCTCCGAGGAAGCAGCAGCAGACAGGACAGAGTCCCCTGCATGAGAAGCTAACCATTCTGGTTGGAGAAGACTATGAAGAGGGAAGCAAGTGAGTAAACAGCATAGTTTCCAATCACGATAAAAGCTGCGAAGAAAATAAAGTGAGATAAAGGAACAGAGCAACTTGCTGGGGGAGAAGGTTGTAGGTGAGGAGTCTGGGGAGGTCCCCGAGGAGGTGGTGCGGGAGCAGGGACATGACAGGCATGAAGACCCTGGTCAGGTGGCACTGAGACCCTGTGTGCCAGGCAGGCAACCCCAAATGCCCAGGCCATGGGGGCAGTGGTTGCAATTTTTTTTTTTTTTGACATAGGATCCCACTCTGTCACCCATGTGGGAGTGCTGTGGCACAATCATGGCTGCCTGCACCCTTGACCTCCTGGGCTCAAGTGATCCTCCTGCCTCATCTTTTTTTGTTTTTTTTAGAGATGGAGTCTCACTATGTTGCCTAGGCTGGTCTTGAACTCCTGGGCTCAAGCAATCCTCCCACCTTAGCCTCCCAAAGTGCTGGGATTACAGGCAATTCTGTCTCAGGAACAAGGCCAGTGAGGATGACGCCCACGGGCCAGCAGAGGAAAGGTAGGCAGGGTTGGGTCAGGTAAAGACCACCATAAGGCCTGTGCATTTGACTCGAGTCACATCTGAAGAAGACCCTCTGGTTGCCTGTGGAGAGTGGATTGGAGGAGTGGGGTGGAATCAGGCTCACGCAGAGCTGCTACACTGTCTGTGGGAGAGAGAGATTTGGGGTGAACGGCTGGATTTGGGATGGTTTTGGAGAAAGTGCCAAGCATTTGCTGATGACAGATATGGGGTATAGAAATCAATGAAGATAACCGGGCATGGTGGGTCATGCCTGTAATCCCAACACTTTGGGAGGCCAAGGCAGGCAGATCACTTGAGTTCAGGAGTTCAAGACCAGCCTGGGCAACATGGCAAGACCCCATCTCTACAAAAAAATACAAAAATTAGCCAGGCATGGTGGCACACACCTGTGGTCCCAGTTACTCAGGGGGCTGAAGTGAGAGGATCACCTGAACCCCAGGAAGTCGAGGCTGCAGTGAGTTGTGATCGTGCCACTGCACTCTAGCTGGGGCAACAGAGTGAGACCCTGTCTCAAAAAAGAAAGAAAGAAAGAAAGAAATCAAGGAAGACTCCAGGATGTGGGGCCCGGCTGAACCGGGTTGGGGAGTGGGTACCATTTTCTGCAATGAGGAAAACCGGGGAAGAAGAATTTACCCCAAGTCAGATTGCATTGCTGTCATTTGAATTTTAGCTTCAATTTTTCAAGCACCTATTAAAAGTGAGATACGGTACTTTGCGACAATGATCACTCGTCAATGTCATCTGTGAGACAGGCTTTTTTATGCCCACTTTGCAACTGAGGAAGCCAAGGCTCACATAGCTCCCGCACAAGCCCCACAGCCAGCAGGAGTAGGGCCAGGTGCGACCCCAGGTGCCCCAGTCCCTTTGCAATATACTATACATCAGTGAGTGGTTCTCAACCAGGGGCCACTGTAACTGCCATCCTCTGGGGACATTTTGGCAATGTCTGGAGACAGGTTTGTTTGTCAACCCGGAGAGATGCAGCTGGCTTTTAGTGGGTAGAAGCCAGAGACGTGCTAAACCTCCTACGATGAGCAGAATGGTTCCCACAATCAAGTAGGGCGCGGATGCCTACTGTGTGCCAGGTACAGTTTTTGGCTCTGAGGGGGCAGCAGTAGACAGGACAGAGTCCCCTGCATGAGAAGCTGACCATTCTGGTTGGGGAAGACTATGAAGAGGCAAGGAAGTGAGTAAGCAGAGAACATAGTTTCTGATCACGATAAAGGCTGCAAAGAAAATAAAGTGGGATAAAGGAACAGAGCAACTTGCTGGGGGAGAAGGTCCTAGGCGGGGAGTCTGGGGAGTCCCCTGAGGAGGTGGTGCCTGTAATCTCAGCACTTTGGGAGGCCCAGGTGGGCAGATCACCTGAGGTCAGGAGTTCGAGGCTAGCGTGGCCAACATGGTGAAACCCCATCTCTACTAAAAATACAAAAATTAGCTGGGCATGGTGGCGGGTGCCTGTAATCCCAGCTACTCCAGAAGTTGAGGCAGGAGAATCACTTGAACCCAGGAGGCAGAGGTTGCAGTGAGCTGAGACGGCGCCACTGCACTCCAGCCTGGGTGACTGAGCAAGACTCCGTCTCAAAAAAAAAAGAATGATCTCTCCCCAAATGTCAGGAGCACACTGAGATTGAGAAGCTTTGACACAAAGCTTCCAAGAGAGGCAAAGAACCGCATGGTAGGGTGGGGGAATGGGACGGAATTTTGATGGCAAGGTTTGAATGAGCAAAGGCACCAAAGCCAGAAAGCCCAAGTGAGTGGGAAGGAGAAATCCAGGCTGGCCATGGGGGCAGCTGTGCCTGTTGAGAATGCACACAAGGGGCGCATGGGGACCAGACCCCATATGGGCTGTAGGCCAGGCTGGGGAGCCTGGACTCCCCTCAGCAGGCAGCAGAAGTCCTGAGGGTCTAAGCAGAAGAGGGGAGGGCCTGGAGGGAGGGCATGCTTGCCCTTCCCACACGTGCTCTCAGAAAAACAGCTAACAAACTCCTTTACACTAGGGATAAATGACAGAAGACTGGATGGGTGACCCTTTCCTGGGCTCTCTGTATTTTCACCAGGGCAAGGTCTTAAGCCAAAGAAGTGAAGCAATAATGGTGGGATTTCAGGCACCATCATGATGAATGTGGGCAAAGCCTGACAGTCCCTCTCAGGTTGGGCTGAGGTCGGAGGCCTGAACTGGGATTAGGGAGCCCAGGTAAGCAAGCACCGCTGTTTTTCCATCAGTCAACATCCACTGTGCACTCAGGCCTCTGTTCCAGGCACAGACCCTGTAGACCCCACAATCCTGGGAGGGGGTTTCTGCTAGAGAGGACCTCCCCAAGGCACTCAGGGATTGAGTGGTATGGGGTGGAGCTGGTCCTAGAACTCAGATAGCACTCCTCTGGGACTGTGTTCTTTATTTATCTTGTCCAAGCCCAGGGCAACCGTAAGAACTGCTATAATTTATGGAGTCCTCCCTCCTTGTCAGGTATTTTAATCTTTGCGTATAGCAGCTCATTCATTCCTCAGGCAAGCCTATCAGGTAGAACCACTATCATCTTCATTTTACAGGGTGGGAAACTGAGGCACAGAGAGGGAAGTAACTTGCCTGAGGTCACATGGCTTGTAGGTGCAGGAGGCAGCCGGGGTTTCCCAGCATAGCCACTCTGCTCTCACGCTGGCAGATTAGTGCCCTGGAGATCTTAGACACCAGGGATGGGGTGGGCACTGGGGAGGGACCAAGGAAGAAAATACAGGACACATTCTTGGCCTGAGGCCAGTGCTGAAAGTTAAAGAAAAGACCAAGAAAATTCTCCTTTGGGGGCCTGGCACTGTTTTGCAAGGTGTTGCTTTTCTCCTCGACTGTGTTTACTTTGCCAAACTGGAACGCCTTTCTGAAATCTAGCAGCCCAGGAGGCTCGGGGCTGTTTGCCAAGGGACCAGAGCCAGGGCAGGAGGGGAAAGCAGAAGGCAGGGCCCTGCATCTCCGCAGGGGCCCACCTGGCTGCCTGCTCCCGGGAGATCTGCCGGAGGGTTGCAGGAGTGAGAGAGAAGGAAGGAGCATCTGGTGGGGAGTCAGGAGGCGGGTGGCCTTCCTGTCCTGTTTCTACATCGATGCCTCTCAAGTGCGTACCTCTCTGGACCTCTGCCCCAGCCGAGATTTACAGATCCACCTGTCCATTCTACTGGGCCACCTGGGTGTCTCATTATCTCAAACTTCACAAGTCCCTAATCAAAATCTGAGCCCCACCCCCTCATACCTGCTCACCAGCCATGCCTCAGCTGTCCCCTCCCTCCAAGTGCTCAGATCAAAACCCCAGCAGGCACCCTGGATTCATCTCCTTTCCCTCACACCCCACATCTGGTCCATTAGCAATTCTCATGGGTCCACTGTTTATTTGTTTATTTTGAGACAGAGTTTCGCTCTTGTTGCCCAGACTGGAGTGCAATGGCACAATCTTGGCTCACTGCAACCTCTGCCTCCCAGGTTCAAGCAATTCTCCTGCCTCAGCCTCCCAAGTAGCTGGGATTACAGGCATGTGTCACCATACCTGGCTAATTTTGTATTTTTAGTAGAGATGGGGTTTCACATGTTGGTCAGGCTTGTGTCGAACTCCTGACCTTAAGTGATCCATTAGCCTCGGCCTCTCAAAGTGTCAGGATTACAGGCGTGAGCCACCAAGGCTGGCCAGGTCCACTGTAAAAATATGTCCCGCATCGAACTCATCACTTCTACCACCTCCACCAGCCTGGTCCGTGCTACCAACCACTTCTAACGTGCCACCTTGTCCACCCTTGCCCCTCTATAGCCCTTCTGCACACAGCAGCAGTGGTATTTTCAGAATGCAAATCAGATCGTATGACTCCCCTGCTCAGAACTGTCCGCTGGCTTCATGTCACAATAGAGGAAAAGCCACTGTTCTCACCATGGCCTCCAGATCTTGTCTGCTCTGGCCCCTGCCCTCCTCTCCTTCTGCTTCAGCCCCCACTGTTAGCCTTGTTCACTCCACACGAGGCACCTGGGGCTTCTGGCTGTGCCCCCTGCATTAACATTCTCCTCTCCCTAGAATGCTCTTTCTCCAGAACTTTCCATGGCTCCTTCCTTCCCATCATTCATGTCTCACCTCAAATGTCAGCTCCTCAGAGAGACCCCTTTGACCACTATGGTCAGTCACTCTGTATCCCTTTTTCCTTTAAAAAAAATTCTCCATAACACACATTATATTCTGAAATTACTGAGTTTATGTATTGTCTTTCCCCTGTAGAATATCAGCTCCTTGAGATCAAGGACTGAGTGTCTCTTGTTTGCTGCTGCGCCCTCAGTGCTGAGAGCAGGGACCCGCACACAGTAGGTGTGCAGCATATTTTGTTCACTAGGTGCATGAACATGCTTTGTGGGCATTCCCATGAGCAGTTGATGGGCACTCTCTGCACCCCCATTCTGTCGTGTGTAAGATAAGGCACCTGAGCCCCATCTGCAAGGGGCCGACTCCCTCTAACACTTCTGTGAGTCTCTTATTGTTCAGAATCATAAAAGGCCAGATTGAAGACGTAGCAAAAGAAAAACTGAGAGAGATGGAATTCTCTGAAGATAGTAAAGGAGGGACTCGGAGCCCCACGTGAGCACAGGTGTGAAAAATGTCGGTGGAAGAGCTGGAATCGGGAGAGCTCTGTTTGAGTCCCACGCCCTGGCCATTTACCTGGAATGATTTCAGATGAAGAAGTTTGCCTCTCAATGCCTCAGTTTCCCCCTCTATAAAATGCAAGCCCTGCTTCCTTTGCAAGGTTGCAGAGAGGGTCAAACAAAAACCTATTTCATAGGTAAAAATTTTATGAACAATTATATGATTAAAAAATTGTTCTGGAGAAATCTTTACTGAGTGTCTGGGAACCAGACACTGCTCTGGGGCCTGGGGGTACTGTGAGGAGTGACCCTTTCCTTCAAGGAGGAGGATAATCACACAGACAAACATGTACTCACCAATAGCAAAAGGTGTGTTGAAGGAAGGATGGCATCCCCTGAGGGACTAGTCTAAGCTTCAGGTCAGGGAGGGCTTCCCTGAGGAGGTGCCCTTTGGACTAAGAGGTAAAGGATAAGCAGGAGTCAAATAGCAAAGGGCAGGATGAGGGCTGGAAAGGGTGTTCCAGGCAGCAGATACAGCTCAGGCAAAGGCCCTGAGGTGGGAAAGAACAGAGTGCAGGAGACTCGATAACTGGCACGGCTGCAGAGGTAGAGAGGAAGCATGCATCAGAGAAGCTGGCCAGGTTAACAGAGGCCAGGTCCCGTGGGACCTCACAGGGCATGGGAAAGCATTGTCATAAAGGCAGTGTGGCCCCCAAAGGTTTGGGTTGGGGGAAGTGGGAGGTAATGATGTAGTCAGGTTTGTATTTCAAAAAAGCAACTTTGGCTGTTGTAAGGACAGAAGATGGAGGGGAGCAAGGGGAATGTGGGAAGGCTGTTCACAGGCTACTGCACCTGTCCTAGCAAAAGTGGATGAAGCTAAAATAGGATGAAGTAGGGACTTGCACATAGCATGTTCAAGAGGGTAATTTCTGAGGGACCAATTTGCAATCTGAGGCAAAATAGCAAATGTGTAGACACTTTAGTCAAGCAATTCTACTTCTACAACTCGATCCTATAGAAAAGCTGGCACAAAAGTTCAAAGACCTCTATACAAGATGTTCATTGTATCACTGGTTATAACAGTAAAAACTAGGAACAACTTGAGTGAGCATCAATTAACTTTGACAGAATTATGCAGGGGAATACTATGCAGCTGGTAAAAAGAATAAAACAAATCCACGTATACTGATGAGGAAAATAGACACGACAGATTGCCAGGTGAGAAAACAGGTTACAGAACTGCATAAATATTATTAAACCATTGATTTTTAATCTTCCTCATGTTTCTGTATACATAAAAAGGCCAGAAGGCTGGGCACAGTGGCTCATGCCTGTAATCCCAAAACTTTGAGAGGCCGAGGCGGGTGGACCACTTGAGATCAGGAGTTCAAGACGAGCCTGGCTAACATGGTGAAACTCCGTCTCTACTAAAAACACAAAAATTAGCTGGGCGTGGTGGCAGACGCCCGTGATCTCAGCTACTCGGGAGGCTGAGGCAGGAGGATCACTTAAACCTGGGAGGCGGAGGTTGCAGTGAGCTGAGATCACACCACTGCACTCCAGCCTGGGCCACAGAGCGAGACTCCATCTCAAACAAAAACAAAAAAACAAAATAAAAAAAGGCTGAAAGATTGTACTCCCTTGTATATAGTGGCAATGTCTGAAGTAAAAGAATAAAAGAATACAGAGAAACTTTCACTTTCTCTGTAATGTTTGCATTTTTTTACAGTGGACATGTATTTTTCAGCAAAATGCACACAGTAGGTGCACAGCATATTTTGTTCACTAGGTGCATGAACATGCATTTCTTTTAAAATATTAGCTGCTGTAATGAGATGTTTTAGTCTGTTCAGGATGCTATTACAAAATGCTAATAAACTGGGGGGCTTCTAAACAACAGCAATTTGTACTTGACAGTTCTGGAGGCTAGAAGTCCAAGACCAAGGTGCCAGCAGGTTCAGCATCTGGTGAGGACCTGTTTTCTGGTTCATAGATGATGGCTCCTCACAGCATCCCCACCTGGCGGAAGGGGCAAGGGAGTTCTCTGGGGCCTCTTTTATAAGGGCACTAATCCCATTCATGAGGGCTGTGTCTTCATGATCTAATTACCCCCCAAGGCCCTCCTCCTAACGCCCTAATATCCTTACACTGGTGTTCAGGTTTCAACATATAAATTTTGGGGGCACACAAACATTCAGACCATAGTAAGATGGCTTCATCTATCATCCACCCCACCACCAGTAACATCCCATCAACCTCACTACTATCACCACCTCTACCATATCCTCCATCATCACCTCCATCACCGTCACCACCTCTATCACCATCAACATCACCACCTCCATCATCATCACCAACTCCATCACCATCAACACCTCCATCATCCTTACCACCTCCATCACCACCTCTATCACTATCACCATCACCACCTCTGTCACTGCCTCCATCACCGTCACCACCTCTCACCACCTGTATCACCATCACTAGCTCCATCACCACCTCTATCACATAACCACCTCTATCTATCACACCACCATCACCACCTCCATCACCACCTCTGTCACCACCTCCATCACCCTCACCACCTCTATCACCACCTCCATCACCCTCACCACCTCCATCACCACCTCTATCACCAGCTCCATCACCCTCACCACCTCTATCACCACCTCCATCACCCTCACCACCTCCATCACCACCTCCATCACCCTCACCAACTCCATCACTACCTCTATCACTACCTCCATCACCCTCACCACCTCCATCACCACCTCCATCACCCTCACCACCTCCATCACCACCTCCATCACCCTCACCACCTCCATCACCACCTCCATCACCCTCACCACCTCCATCACCACCTCCATCACCCTCACCACCTCCATCACTACCTCTATCACTACCTCTATCACTACCTCCATCACCCTCACCACCTCCATCACCACCTCCATCACCCTCACCACCTCCATCACTACCTCTATCACTACCTCTATCACTACCTCCATCACCCTCACCACCTCCATCACCACCTCCATCACCCTCACCACCTCCATCACCACCTCCATCACCACCTCTATCACCACCTCCATCACCACCTCCATCACCACCTCTATCACCACCTCCATCACCACCTCTATCACCACCTCCATCGCCCTCACCATCTCCATCACCACCTCCCTCACCATCTCCATCACCACCTCTGTCACCACCTCTATCACCCTCATCACCTCCATCACCACATCTATCACCACTTCCATCACCATCACCACCTCCATCACCATCACCACCTCCATCACCACCTCCATCACTACCTCTGTCACCCTCACCACCTCCATCACTCTCATCACCTTCATCAGCACCTCCATCACCACCTCAGTCACCCTCACCACCTCCATCACCACCTCTATCACCCTCACCACCTTCATCACCACCTCCATTACTACCTCTATCACCGTCACTACCACCATCACCACTATCGCCACCTTTACCCAAGAGACAGGTAGTACAGCAGAGTGCTTATGCACACAGATTTTAGAACAGCACTGTCTACGTAATTTTAACTACATAATTCTAACCCTAATTTTTAACTATATAATTTTAAATTTTCTTGTAGCCATATCAAAAAGTAAAGATAGGAGTGAAATTAATGTTAACAATATATTTTATTTAACTCAATATATGGAAAATATGTCACCATGAAATCAGTATAAGAATCTTAATGTGGGCCGGGCGCGGTGGCTCAAGCCTGTAATCCCAGGACTTTGGGAGGCCGAGACGGGCGGATCATGAGGTCAGGAGATCAAGACCATCCTGGCTAACACGGTGAAACCCCAAAAAAAAAACTAGCCGGGCGAGGTGGCGGGCGCCTGTAGTCCCAGCTACTCAGGAGGCTGAGGCAGGAGAATGGCGTAAACCTGGGAGGCGGAGCTTGCAGTGAGCTGAGATCTGGCCACTGCACTCCAGCCTGGGCCACAGAGCGAAACTCCGTCTCAAAAAAAAAAAAAAAAAGAATCTTAATGTGATATAGTGCATTCTTTTTGTCACACCAACCATTCAAAACCTGGTGTCCATTACACACTCACGGCATGTCTCAGTTCACACCAGCCACACATCTGGTGCTCAATGGCCACTCAGGGCTGGAGGCTGCCCTCCTGGGCAGCAAGGTTCCAAAGCCAACTACAGCCACCACATACTGGCTGTGTGTCTGTGGGCAAGTTGTTTAACCCCTCCGGACTCACTTTCTTCATCTGTAAATCGGGAATGAGAGCAGAGCTGTGAGGATGACATGTGTTAACATGTGCCTGGCGTTTGCTCCAGTTCCTGGCACACAGGCAGTGCTATCTAGTATTACTCTTCCAGAAACCTGGAAGAAGTTCAGAGGTTCTGGCTTTGCATGTGGAACCACCCAGAGAGAGGGAGATTCATGAGCATCGATGTAGCCAGAGGTGGCTTCAGAGTTCCTGGAGAAGTGATTTAGTCAGATCCTGCAGCTTGGACAGAGCTTGCACAGGAGAAGGAAAGTGGAGAGGGCTTTGTGGAGGAGGGGAGGGGAGTAGGGTCAAGAGGATGCCTGTCTGGTTAAGAAGGAGGGTGTTGGTTGAGGAGCAGAGGGAGAATTGGGCATGGCCAGACAAGGGGGATGAGGCCTAAAAGCAAGGACTGAGGGACCCTCAAAATCATGTCTTCCAGCATCCCCATCTGACACATAGGGACCCCAAGGCCAGGCAGGGAAAGTTACTTGCCCAGGGAGCCAGCCACACATGCTGCCTTTCGTTCACTGACCAAACACCCCATCCATTGGTGCTCCGCCTCTGAAGCTGGATCATGCTGAGCTGGGCAGGCATGCTTCTCTGCTGTGGAGAAGAAACTCTGTGGCTCCCAAGGCCCCATCTCAGAGTCTGGACACCCCTGGAGAATTGTAAGACTTCCTTGAATTGAACACAAATCCTTCTTTCTGTGGTTAATGGTGAATGCTACCTCTTTGCAGGGTGGGCAAAGAAACTGGCCCCCAGGCTGCAAGGACGCCCTGGACTGTTCAGAGGCAACAGCTTATGCCGGGAATTCAGTCGCCGCCGTCCATTGGTCAGTAATTAACCAGGCCTCATCTGGACAGCCATAAGAATGCCGGGGCCGTTAGCTGGGATGGGAGTATGCTATGTGTACATCTCCTCTGGGGATCACCCCCAACTGTTTGCTCCAGGAAGCGGGTGGCAAGTCTGCACAACCTGGTCTCTATCTCCAGGTGACTGGCCTTGAGGTAGGTGCCACCCTAGCCAGAGGACCCAAACCACCCATGGACTGACCCATGGGCAATGGGCAGGCAACTCACTCACAAATAGCCAAGGCTGCTCCCACTGAGAAGGGCCCGGTCGAGGCCACCCAGAGGTCAGAGGAAGTTCCTGGCTGTGAGGCCCTCTGCAAAGGTCCACATGAGGACTGTGGGCTGCTTTTGAAATAAACCACTCCCAATTTTCTATCCAGTGCGTGTCCTTTACAGAGACCTTCTCACAAAGGGCATAGGTCATTTTAAAAAGTGTATTTGTCAAATAATAAAACAAATAATATTTGTTATAAACAACACAAGTAATTTTATTATTAAGTATTAATATTAATTTGCTTTTTTTTTTAAGACAGGGTCTCACTCTGTTGCCCAGGCTGAATGCAGTGATGCAATCACAGCTCATTGCAGCCTCGAACTCCAGGCTCAAGAGATCCTCCCACCTCAGCCTTCTGAGTAGCTGGTACTACAGGTGTGTCCCACCACCCTCGGCTAATTTTTTTATTTTTATTTTTTATTTTTTATTTTTTTTTTTGAGATGGAGTCTCACTCTGTCACCCAGGCTGGAGTGCAGTGGTGCAATCTCAGCTCACAGCAACCTCCACCTCCCAGGCTCAAGCAGTTCTCCTGCCTCAGCCACCCGAGTAGCTGGGACTACAGGCGCACACCACCATGCCTGGCTAATTTTTTGTATTATTAGTAGAGACGGGTTTCACCATATTGGCCAGGTTGGTCTCAAACTCCTGACCTCATGATCTACCTGCCTCAGCTTCCTGAAGTGCTGAGATTACAAGCATGAGCCACCATGCCCGGTTGGCTATTTTTTTTTTTTTTTTTTTGTAGAGACAGGAGTCTCACTGTGTTGCCCAGGCTGGTTTTGAACTCCTGGACTCAAGCTATCCTCCTGCTTTGCCCTCCCAAAATGCTGGAATTACAGGTGCGAACCACGGAGCCTGGCCTTAAAGAGCTCTCTTAACTCATGATGATAACTCAGCTCTGGCAGAGATCAAACCAGCAGCTCTGTATGTGTGATTGACCAGCACACGACAGATCCAAGTCCTTATTGCGCAGCCTGCACAGGATCAGAACATGGCCAAATTCTAACTGGATAAACAGCCGGGGACATTGCTGTACTTTAATTGGATGACCTATACAGGAACACTCCATTGCTACATTCTGATTGGCTAAATGTACTTCTGTCCAAGTTCATGAGGCACCTGTGCAAGGTGGCATGTTGCAGAAACCAATCTAACAACAACTTGAAGCTGCTCATGGTCATATTTCTCATGTTACCTTCCAGTTTCATTGCTCAATCTACAGTCTGACAGTGTCTAGAAAGAAGGATTTGGCAGATGAAAAGTCCCAAACCTACGCTCTCTTCCCGAAAGAAAGGCTGAGCTGGGTGCAGTGGCTCATGCCTGTAACCTCAGCCCTTTGGGAGGCTGAGGGGGACGGATCTCTTGAGGTCAGGAGTTCAAGACCAGCCTGGCCAACATGGTGAAACCCCATCTCTACTAAAAATACAAAAAAATTAGTTGGGCATGGTGGCGGGCACCTGTAATCCCAGCAACCCGGGAAGCTGAGGCAGGAGAATGGCTTGAACCCAGGAGACAGAAGTTGCGGTGAGCCGAGATTGGGCCACTGCATTCCAGACTGGGTGACAGAGCGAGGCTCTGTCTCGAAAAAACAAAACAACAACAACAACAACAACAAAACGCTGAAACAGCTCACAATTTTGTTGACAATTAACGTCTACAGTCCTTATTGGTGAGAGCTCTCACTTGCAGGGCAATCAACATATGCCAGGTGCTGGGCTTCACAGGCAACACCTCATTTAATCCTCACAACAACCCAATGAGGCGAGCAGCAATATGTTTTCCCACTTTACAGGTAAAGAAACTGAGATTCAGAAAGGGCCAGAAGTTGTCCAAAGCAAAGCCATGTGCCTAGAAAGAATCTGAGTTGGGATTCACACCCATATCTGCCTAATCTTTACCCTGGGTTGTTTCTCAGTTTGAAAATGAAACCAAAATGTGCTGCTGGACAGAAACCAGCATTCTGCTTCTTCCCAGTGGGCAGGAAGGGTGTTTGTGGTGGTCCGGTCCAGGCCTACAGTCAGCACCGGGACATCCACAAAGATGGCAAAATATTGAAATGCTTCCAAACTGGTTCATAAGCAGCTGCTGTCCTGAGTCCCCCAAGGGTCTCTCAACCTTCTTGATTCTCCAGGGGTACTATCCCCTACCCTCAAGCCTTCCAGACCTCTCCACAATCCAGTGACTGAAGGGCTAATGCCCAGCCCACCAGGGGATCTTGGCACATTCCCATCTCCAGTACATGGGTCAATGCCTGTGCTATCTAGGGCAATAAATATTTGAAATATCACTCAGGTAATGCAAGATCCATAGCTTGGCAGCTTATGGTAAATTACCTCACCCAAATGACCTAGATATTCTTCCCTCCTTCCAGAATAATGCTTGTCTCACCATCTGTTTTGAGAATGGGCTGATATCTAGCACATAAAAGTCTGACATAGAGTAAGCCCCCAGTCCATGGAAGTATGTTGTGTTATTATAATTACAACTTATTGCTAAAGTGGGTCTGCACTTTCTAGAATATTCTGTACCCTAGCATTTCTCAATAGGTGCTCAATAGCATTCTAGACCCAAGAGATGCTCTACTATATTTATAAAAAAAAAAAAAGGCCAGGCGCAGTGGCTCACGCCTGTAATCCCAGCACTTTGGGAGACCAAGGCAGGCAGATCACCTGAGGTCAGGAGTTCGAGATCAGCCTGACCAACATGGAGAAACCTCGTCTCTACTAAAAATACAAAGTTAGCCAGGCTTGGTGTCGCATGCCTGTAATCCCAGCTACTCAGGAGTCTGAAGCAGGAGAATCGCTTGAACCCGGGAGGCGGAGGTTGTGGTGAGCCGGGATCGCACTATTGCACTCCAGCCTGGGCAACAAGAGGGAAATTCCATCTCCAAAAAAAAAAAAATTCTGAGGTCAAGCAAATTTGGGAAACTGCAGATGCTCAGAGATTCACAGTGTGCGTTAACTATAAAGGATCTGAGAAAGTGCATTCGATAAATCGGATTTGTATCATTTAATCCTTAGATCATGTGATCCCAAATCTATCTGAGGTGGGACGGTTAGGTGGGTGGGTAAAAATGGATGGACATCCTCCAGAATTTAATTTGGAAACATCTGTTCCTAGCCAAAACCAAGACAGGATTCCCAAGTAATGATAGGGGCGTGTGTGCATGTGTGTGTGCGTGCGTGTGTGTATGTGTGTGTGGGTATTTCACCTGCAAATTGAGGCCATTTCCAAAGAGGGATCTAGCATTTTGCGCCTGGGTTGGAAGAGGGCGTCTACGATGCGGAGGCTCACACCTGTGAGATATCACCGGGCTTCGTCTCAGCCTCACCCCCCTCCCTCCCAGGGGATGCAAAGTGATGCCAGGCAGTGTGGGGTGGTGTCCACCTGAGAAGGCTTCCTGCAGGGAGGGAGTGTGGAGCCAGCTAAAGTGGAGGGGTGGGGTCCAGATGGGCAAAGACGAGGGTGGAGGTGAAAATGCCACTCCCCTGGGACACATGGCACCTTCCAAACCACACAATGCCCTGTCCAAGCCAGCTCTTGGCTTTCTGCCCTGGCCTCTAGCTCTCCTGCTTCCTTCCCCTCCTCCCCTCCCAGGTCTAGAACCATCTCCTGAGTCAGCTCTGGGCTTCCTGCTAGGAGCTCAGACCCCTTCCTGCTCAGGGAAGGTAGGGCTACCTGAGGGACTGTACCTTGGGGGTGGGGACTGGAGACTCACCGACAGTGCACAGCCCAAAAGGAACAGAGTGCAAGACCAAGTCTGTTTGCTCACCCCTGGGGTTAACCCTGAGACTCAACCCTCTCACCCACAACCACTTCTCTTATGGGGAAGGGGTAGGAACTGCCTGTGCCTGGGGCTGGGGAAGTGAGAGGGAGCCCCAGGGATGGGAATCAAACTCAGGCTGGAGGTAGGACTGGCCTTTCTCTGGCCCCCCGGGAGACCCAGAGCCAGTCTGGGAGTGAGAGGTGAGCCGGGAGCGGCCGTGTGAGCCCAGGCGCCAGGCGGGTTCCTCCACCCCAGCCCAGGGGAGCGGTCTAGATCCCTCCCGCCCTCCCTCTCAGCTGACAGGGCAGGGCCAGGCAAGCATGCAGGGACCTGGAACCGAAACTCAGCAAAGAGTGTCACCCCAGGGACCCTCGCCCAGCAAGCCTCCGAGCACCCTGGCGCCTGCCCCGCCCCAGAGCCATGCCTCCCAGAAAGGGGGCTAGTGGGAACCGCAAAGCAATGGCAGAAAGAGAAGTCTTTGGAGTCAGACTGACACACGTTTCCTGAGCCCTGTCATGTTTCAGGCCCTGAGCTTGATTCTAGAAACACAGTGGGGCCAAAACCAGACATGGCTTCCTGCACCATGTGTGGCCTCAGCCTGGTCACTCCGCCTCTCTGAGCTTTAGCTGCCACCTCTATACCATGGGGCTCCTAACTCTCTGTTGCCTGGGTTGCTTTGAAGATTAACTGAGCTAAGCCTTGTATGTGACACCCTGCATAGGGTAGGTGCTCAATAAGGGGTAATTACCAACGTGACAGGGGCTGTGTTGAAGAAAGCTCCCTGCGCGGAAGGCCGGCTTTGCCCAGGTTTGCCGTCTGCCTGTTTCTAGATCTTAATTCCAGTCCTCTCTGCGTGACCTCGGCAGGACCTGCCCTACCCTTCTCTGGTCCTCACTTCCCTCTCCTCTGAAATGGGGTCGCAGTCCCTATGCCAGCTGCTTCCTAGGATCAAGCGAAAGCCTTTGGACCCAATAAAGAAGGTTCCCCTAGGGCAGAGAGGGATAGGCTTAGCACTGATTTTCAAACTACAGGTCACGACCCATTACGAGTCTTGCAGGACATGCAGTGGCTGTTGCCAGAATTTTCTTTTAATTGATTAGAAGGTATCTTGCATAGTAAGGATATGTTTTTACTTTGGGAAATTTTTATTTCAGTTAAATATCGATATATATGTTTCCTAAGTCATAGGAACACATATATCAAAATGTTTTTCTTTTCTTTTTTTTTTTTTGAGACGGAGTCTCGCTCTGTTGCCCAGGCTGGAGTGCAGTGGCCGGATCTCAGCCCACTGCAAGCTCCGCCTCCCGGGTTTACAAGCCATTCTCCTGCCTCAGCCTCCCGAGTAGCTGGGACTACAGGCGCCCGCCACCTCGCCCGGCTAGTTTTTTTGTATTTTTTAGTAGAGACGGGGTTTCACCATGTTAGCCAAGGTGGTCTCGATCTCCTGACCTCGTGATCCGCCCGTCTCGGCCTCCCAAAGTGCTGGGATTACAGGCTTGAGCCACTGCGCCCGGCTCAAAATGTTTTTCTTCCTGTGGGGAAGATGTACTTGATGTACAAGCAAAGCTCTTGGCACAGGGCTGGCCCACAGTAAGTCTAAAGAAATGTTAGCAATTTTTACTCAAAATATATTGTTCAACAAAAAAGCAACTGGTAATGGTTAAGAACACAATCTCTGGGGTCAGAAGAGTTTGAGTTTGGGTCCTCACTCTGCCCCTATTAATGGAGTGACGCTGGGCAAGTTACTTTAGCTGTCTGTGCCTCAGTTTCCTCTTGTGTACAAAGGGGACAGAAATAACACCTACCGGCCAGGTGCAGTGGCTCATGCCTGTAATCCCAGTGTTTTGGGAGGCCAAAGTGAGAGACCTGCTTGAGGCCAGGAGTTCAAGACCAACCTGGGCAACATAGCAAGACCCTGTTTCTAAAAAAAAAAAAAAAAAAAAAAAACTTAGCTGAGACCAGGCATGGTGGCTCACATCTGTAACCTCAGCACTTTGGGAGGCCAAGGCAGGCAGATCATTTGCGGTCAGGAGTTCAAGACCAGCCTGGCCAACATGGTAAAACCCCGCCTCTACTAAAAATACAAAAAGTAGCCAGGTGTGGTGGTGCCTGCCTGTAATCCCAGCTACTCCAGAGGAGGGAGAATCCCTTGAACTGGGAGGTGGAGGTTGCAGTGAGCAGAGATCATGCCACCACACTCCAGCCCGGGTGACAGAGCAAGGCTCCGTCTCAAAAAAAATCAGTTGGGCATGGTGAAGCATGCATGTAGTTTGAGCTACTTGGGAGGCCGAGGTGGAAGGATTACTTGAGCCCAGGAAGCTGAGGCTACAGAGAGCTGTGACTGCACCACTGCACTCTAGCCTGGGCAACAGAGAAAGACCCAGTCTCTAAAAAAATAAATAAAAAAGAAAGAAAGAATACGTACCTCGTTAGTACTTAGAACAGTGCTTGGCACGAGGTTTGGTGGGCGTCAGACTCAGAATGAAGAGGAAGGCAGGCCTCAGAGGGGGTGGCCTCTGTAAGTGGGAGTGGGGTCTACTGCCCCCTCCCCAGTGGAGAAGGCTGCTCTGGCCCAGCCCCAGCCCCCCTTACTTTACAGATGAGAAGCCTGTGGCGCTGAACCATTGAGTGACTTGTCAGTCACTGAGGCCCTGGAGCCTTCTGCCTCCTGGGCCAGGGATTTCCACCTCATACTGCCTCTTGGGCTAGACAGAATACTTGACCCTCTGATGTCCTCTCTGTAAAATGGGGGCAGTAAATAGTTGACCTCTTAGGGTTGACTAAATGACATCCTTGATGTACAAGCAAAGCTCTTGGCACAGGGCTGGCCCACAGTAAGTCTAAAGAAATGTTAGCAATTTTTACTCAAAATATATTGTTCAACAAAAAAGGCAGGTTATAAAATAATATGTACAGTATGAGCTCATTTTGTACAAGTGAAAAAAAAAAAAAAAAAGGCGTGTGGTCTGCACGTACCTCCCAGGCAGCTCACAGTGATCATTTCTAGGAGTGGAGTGGGTGGCGGGGAGGGGAGGCGTTAGAGGTATGCCTTTGGTTTTTGCTTGTTGTAGCTAAAGTTTCTAGTTCTAATTATTCTACAGCTAATGTGTATTGCTTTTATGTAAAGGAAAAAGAGAGGTATTTTTGTCACCATAAATAAGAATGACTATCCACCTCAGCTGACTCATGCGATGTCCCCAGGCCAACACGTGGGCTGAACCCAGGCCGCCTTCCACGGAAAACCACCAGGTGTGCCATTGTGGTTTGGGGCACCGGCGCACCAAGCAGCGGCCTGCTTTGCATTTTCTTTTTTTTGTTTGTTCACAGTGACAGCTGATGACCCACTGGTGGCATTCTGTGTAACAAACACATGCCAAAGATTGTAGATTTCGCATGCAGGAGGGAGGGAGGGAGGTAAAGGCACGCTGGAGTTTATCAAGCGATAAGTCCTGGCATCTTCCTTATATAAAACCGAGGCTGGGAGTGGACAGTGATAAGGGTTGGGGACAGATATTCTGTAGGCTGTGATGCCACACCAAGAGGAAGAATGAAGGGAGGGGTACATGGAAGGAGATGGTGGCTGAGGCAGGAGGGCACGGGGAAGAAAGGGAGGTGGTTCAGAGGCTGCTCCCCCACCTGCTGGGTCTTTTCCAGGGCCTTCCCAGGAGTTCACCTGATGCTAAGTAGCAGGGGGGTGTGTGCAGCAGTGGTGTGTGGGAGGTGGGGATGTATGCCCTGGGGCAGATGGGGGAATCAGGAAAGAGATTCTGTTTGGGCCAAGAAAGGGATATTGAGGCTGTAGAGGGCTGGGGAATCATGTTCAACGGTGAGCATGGGGAAAGATGGATACAAGATGGACCCTTTTAAAGACACGTGCTTTTAGGGAGCCTGTGGTTTCATGGGTCTCCAGAAGCATCCAGAAATCTTTCCTCTGACAGCACCCTGGCTGCCCATCCCCTATCGCAGGGTAGGTAGAACTGTCTATCTCCTACGATCCACAGCAGCCATCCCCCAGCCGAGCCCCATCTCAGCCTCCTGAGGCTCAGTCCCCCTCTCCCACTCTCGAGGCCCAGCCCCCGTCTCAGCCTCCCAAGGCCCAGCACAGTCTCAGCCTCCAGAAGCTCAGCACAGTCTCCCTTCATCTTGGTCAAGCCCTGACAGGGCCGAGAGATAGAAGATGCCCAGTGAGCACCCAGTAAACACCCGAGTCTGAAGATGAGTGCGATCTGAGTGGTGAGTGACTCACCTGTGCCTGAGGCTCAGGAGACTCACCTCCCAGGTTCCCCTTTAGCTCGATGTGATCTGAGCTTGGGAGCATCGTGGAACAGGTCCCTGCCTTTTGTTCCATCTGCACAGCAGGGTTAGTCCTGCTCGGCTCCATCTCTGAAGAGGAAGAGTCGGAAAAAGGGATTTTACAGAGTTGAAGGGGAAGAGAGAGGACACAGGACACCGATTCCAAGCAGGCACGTCCTGCATGTGCCTGCTGGCTTTGGGGAACTTGGCGGCCACTGAGGGACTGGACAAGAAGGAAAGGTTGGCCAGGGCCTGGGTTGCCAGATTCAGCGGCTTGGCTGGAGCCTATAAGCAGGAGAAGGCCAGGAACAGGATCTGAGAAGAGAGGACCAGACCCAGGAAGAAAGCTGAGACACTGCTGTCTGGGAGGAGCCAAGAGCTTGGTTTACTGTACAAGGAGGAAAAGCTGAGGCCTCTGCCAGGGCAATCATCAGAGGACACTGCTCCAGGGAAAACTGCCTCCCACTTCCTGGACCTCTGGGAGCAATAGAGAGGTACATGTCAGCAGTGCCTCCTGCTGGACAGTCCCAACATTACACTATTTGTCCAATGTCAGAAACAGAACATAAGACGGATGTATCTGGAATGTTCAAGCTGGAGTAACACCATGCAACAAGAACTATTACTGCTGCTGCTGCCGCTTTTACTGATGAAGAGGTGACTGTGTCCCAGGCACTATGCTAAATAATTTTACTGGATGATCTCATTCAGTGTTCACAATAGCTCTATGAGATAGGAACTACTATTAATCCAATTTTTCAGATGAGAAAACAGTTTTTTTCTGAGGTTTCAAGTTAGCTGGTAGCTAGATTAGCTACCCAACCCGGGTCTCTCTAGCACAAAAGCGCATGGTTTTAACTGCATTCCTGGGTCTCTCGCCCAGTGCAGGATGATGGAGAGTTTTCATTTTTGTATCATCTCCACTTGGTGGGTAGAGGCTGCCTAGAGCTCTGGGTTGAGAGGATTCCTGAGTGCTGTGATGAATTTGTGGCGTCTGCCAGTGGCACTGGAAGGGATGTGGCTGCATGTGTGTGTTATGTTTTCATCTCTGATCTAGTCCAATCTATTGTATACTGTGATCCTTATAGGACCCTGAGAAAAGGAATCAAGGCTAAATCTTTTTTTTGAGACAGGGTCTTGCCCTGTTGCCCAGGGTGGAGTGCAGTGCAGTGGTGTGATCACAGCTCACTGCAGCCTCAACCTCCCAGGCCCAAGTGATTCTCCTACCTCAGCCTCCCAAGTAGCTGGGACCACAGATGTGTGCCACCACACCTCACTAACTTTTTAAAAAATTTTTTGTAGAGATGGGGTCTCCCTATGTTGCCCAGGCTGGTCTCAAACTCCTGGGTGATCCTCCCACCTCGGTCTCCTAAAGTGTTAGGATTACAGACGTGAGCCACTGAGCCCAGCCTAAGGCTCAGTTTTCTGACCTCTGTCTTTACTCAATCACTCAGTGACCTAAAAGGCATCTCAAATATATCATGTCCAAATATGGAATTCTTGATATGCACCTCCAAACCATCCCTCCACTACCTTCCCCACTAGGTAAAAGGCATCTCTAATCTTTGTTGGCTCAAGACAAAAAGCCTTAGTATCACCCTTGACCCCCTTTTTCTCTCACCCCCGACATCACATCTTTCAATATATCTCACTGCTTCTCCCCTTGAAATATATCCAGAATCCAGCCACGACTCACCACCTTCACAGCTGCCACCACCATTGTCTTTCCTGGACTAATGTAGTAACCAGTCTTGTTCCATGTGCCCTTACCCCCTGTATTAGTCAGTTTTCTTGCTGCTAATAAAGACCAGAGACTGGGTAATTCACAAAGAAAAAGAGTTTTAGTGGACTCACAGTTCCGCGTGGCTGCGGAGGCCTCACAATCATGGCAGAAGGCAAAAGGCACGTTTTACGAAGCAGCAGACAAGGAGGAATGAATGAGAGCTAAGTGAAAGGGGAAACCCTTTATAAAATCATCAGATCTTATAAGACTTATTCACTACCATGAGAACAGTATGGGGGAAACCGCTCCCATGATTCAACTATCTCCCACCAGGTCCCTCCCACAACACGTGGAAATTATGGGAGCATCAATTCAAGATGAGATTTGGGTGACGACGCAGCCAAACATATCACCCCTTACACCCTAGTCTCAACTCAGCAGACATCCTTAGGACTTCTCAAAGCACTTTGTTTTTTCAAAGCACTTTGGCATAAGTTACGCACACACGCGCGTGTGCATGCACGCACACACGCACACACACAGTAAAGCGAGGCAGGAAACTGTCACTCCCATTTGACACATGAGGCTTGGAATGGTGATGCAAAGACATCAAAGACACAACGGGGAAGCTGCCCCAGCTCTTACTGTGACGCCATGCACTGCCATTTCCCTTCTGAATATGACCCTCTGTCTCCCACAGCCTCCTATGGGTACCTCCGAGAGTCTCCCAAGAGGCTGCAGGACGTCAGGTAAGGAGAATGTCAAGGAAGCCAGGAGAGTTGGGCTTCTCTCTGACTTGGAGGACCCCAGGCTAAGAAAAAAAAAACGTTCTCTCTTAAGAGGTCTAATGCGTGGGCTCACGGTCTGGACCACTTTCCTTTGGTATGTGGTGCCCCCTGGTGCTCACTCTTAGGAAATGCAGCTGGTTATCCAAGCTTTAGGGGAGAGGGGTGCCTTTCGTGGTGGAAGTGGTGCCTGGGGGCTCTTCTGACCACCCTCTCAGAGGAGCTCCCTCCCAGCACAGCTGTTTCATCCCTTAGAGACCAGAGTGTGTGTCCAGGTTGATGAGGGCCACAGTGCTCTTTTAAAAATTCACCTATCCACGTCTTCTAGTGGGAACCCAAATTGGTACAGCCTTTCTGAAAATAGTCATTTAAAATAATAATAATAAAATAAAATAGCTGGGCATGGTGGCTTATGCCTGCAATCCCAGCATTTTGGAAGGCTGAGGTGGGTGGATCTCTTGAGCTCAAGAGTTCGAGAGCCTGGGAAACATGGTGAAACCCTATCTCTACAAAAAATACAAAAAATTGGCCAGTCGCGGTGCACACCTGTGGTCCCAGCTACTCAGGAGGCTCAGGTGGGAGGGCTTCTTGAGCCTGGGAGGTCGAGACTGCAGTAAGCCAAGACTGCGTCACTGTACTGCAGCCCAGATGACAGAGTGAGATCATGTCTTTAAAAAAAAAAAAAAATCAACTTGGGAGGCCAAGATGGGAGGATCGCTTGACACCTGGAGTTTAAGACTAGGGTGGACAACATCGCCAGACCCCATCTCTTGAAAAATTAAAATACTTAGGCGGGCGTGGAGGTGCATGCCTGCAGTCCCAGCTACTTGGGAGGCTGAGGCAGAAGGATCACCTGAGCTCAATTCAAGGCTTGAGGCAGCCGTGATGGTGCTGCTGCACTCGGCCTGGGTGACAGAGCAAGACCCTATCTCTAAAACAAATTTTTTTAGTTAAAACTTTAAAAAATATTTTAAATGACACACTCATGATATAATGTGAACTGCTAAACATATACATAAAATACTATCTATGTACTGAACTTATAAATAGTAGCAACGAGTCTCTCTGTGGAGTGAGATTACATTTTATTTTTATTCGTTATAATTTTCTGTACTTTCCCAATTTTCGGCATTGAGCACATTTCACTTTTCTAAAGTATAGTTTTGTGAATGAAAAATTAATAATAAATCCCTTTCCATCTGGTTTCCTGTCCCTGTCATCTGCTGTATGCTGCTCAGAACATCTCTGGCGCGCTATTTGTTAAGTGAGCAACAGGAGAGTTAAAGATTTGCCCACCAGTGGGAACACGTGTGCATTGCAGTGGGGGAGCTTCTGAACGACTTGCTTTACTCAGGGATTTCAGAGTCCCAGCAGGGGGAGGAGGAAGAAGAACAGACTCTTAGAGGAGGAAGAAACTTTGACCTCAAAAATAAAGAAACAGAGGATCAAAAGGAAGCTCATGACCAAGATTCTTAGACAGATGGAGACAGGGTTGGGTCTAGTGTTGGTCACACAGCAGATGGAGACAAGTTTGGGTCTACAGGAGGAAGAAACTTTAACCTCAAAAATAAAGAAACAGAGGACCAAAAGGAAGCTCATGACCAAGATTCTTAGGCAGCTGGAGACAGGGTTGGGTCTAGTGTTGGTCACACAGCAGATGGAGACAAGGTTGGGTCTACAGTTGATCACACAGTGGATAGTCAGGTTGCCTGACCCCAATTCCTGAGTTCTTCCCCTACACCAGCAACCTAGAACTTCTGGAAAAAGCCCATGAACACGCAAATGAACACAACAGTGAGGAACCTCTCTTGCAAAACATTATAAGTTGGCTGAGATCTAAGATTGACAAGAATGTTAGGAAAAGGATATTCTCATATATCCTACTGGTAGGAAGTTGGTTCAGCCACCATGGAGAGCAACTTGCAGTATCTGTTAAATTTTAAAATGCATACACCAAGCCAGGAGCAATGGCTCAGGCCTATAATCCCAGCACTTTGGAAGGCCGAGGCGGGTGGATCACCTGAGGTCAAGAGTTTGAGACCAGCCTGACCAACATGGTGAAACCCCATCTCCACTAAAAATATAAAAATTAGCTGGGTGTGGTGGCGCACATGCCTGTAGTTCTAGCTACTCGGGAGGCTGAGGCAGGAGAATCACTTGAACCTGGGAAGCGGAGGTTGCAGTGAGCTGAAATTGCACCACTGCACTCCAGCCTGGGTGATAGAGCAAGACTCTGTCTCAAAAAAATAAATAAATAAAATAAAGTAATAAAATAAAAGGCACACACCCTATGGCCCAGCAGACTCACGTTTCCTTATTATCCATCTCAGAAAAACAAACGCTCAAGTGCACATGGGGCCAATTACAAAGGTAATCATCGGGGTGTCTTATGGCGAAAAGCTGGAAATAGTCTAAACATCCACACATCCATTGAGAAACAGTTTATAAAATAAGGCACATATGAACCATGGAAGGTACCTTGAGCAGTGAAGCAAGCGGTATCCATGTACTCTTGTGGGAAGTTCTCCAGGAAGTTCTGTTGAATAAAATACTGGAAGCAGGCAGCAGAATAACCGAGTATGACACAATTCATATAAAAACCACCCACAGGGCCGGGGCGAGGTGGCTCACACCTGTAATCCCAGCACTTTGGGAGGCCAAGGCAGGTGGATCACGAGGTGAGGAGTTTGAGACCAGTCTGGCCAAGATGGTGAAACCCCGTCTCTACTAAAAATGCAAAAATTAGCTGGGTGTGGTGGTGGGCACCTGTAATCCCAGCTACTCAAGAGGCTGAGGCAGGAGAATAGCTTGAACCTGGGAGGTGGAGGTTGCAATGAGCTGAGATCATGCCGCTGCACTCCAGCCTGGGTGACAGGGTGAGACTCAGTATCAAACAAACAAACAAAACAAAAAAAACACACACACAGGGATGCACAGTATCATGTATTTTCTATGGGCCCATAGAAAAATATTTGAAAATATTGCTCCCAAACTGATAATAATGATGGTTACTTTTGAGAGGGAGGGGAGAAAGCATAGGGGAATGATGAGTCAGTGTTATTTTAATGTGTTGAAAGGAAAATGTATTCATCTATTGCCTGTGTAATTCAAAATGTATTATTAGAAAGATAGAGATAAGAAGAAAAATAATTTTTTTTTTTTTTTTTTTTTTGAGACTGGGTCTCACACTCTGGCCCAGGCCAGAGAGCAGTGGTGCAATCCTAGCTCACTGCAGCCTTGACCTCCCTGGCTCAACAGATCCTCCCACCTCAGCCTCCCAAGTAGCTAGGACAACAGCTGCATGCCACCACGCCTGGCTAATTTTTCATTTTTTTTGTAGAGACGGGGGTCTCACCTTGTTGCCCAGACTGGCTTCAAATTCATGGGCTTAAGCAATCCTTCTGCCTCAGCTTCCCAAAGTACTAGGATTACAGGCATGAGCCAGAAAGAATTTTCTAAAGGGAGGAGAATCACGGGAGGATGTAGCGCAAGTAGTAGGCCCACAACATCCAGCGGGTAGGACCGGAGGCCCCACCGGGGTGTAGAAGAGCCCCATTTGTGAGCTAGGGCTGGGCTCCCAGCTATTAAGCTGCCGGGCAGCAGGTTCGCGCACGCGTTCCCAGAAAAGTCTGGGCGCGCACCGTGTCTGCCCCTGCAAGTCCTGCAGCCTGGGAACAGCTGTCAAGCATCAGCGGCCTTCCCAGGCCTGGAAGGGGCAGATCAAGGTGGGGCTGGAAAGAGCCTGGCTGTTCTTACAGGAAAAGGAGAGGGGTTCTTGAATAAGAATGGCCCTCCCCTCCTCTCCCACTCCTGCACCTTTGCTCCCTCGGATCCTTCGAGCAGGGCCACACTTGGAGTCCTCCATGCCAGGGCCTGGAGGGAATGTCCGACCCCCACCACGCCTCACTGCCCGCTGAGACAGAAAAGGCTGGTCCAAGATCAGGGGCTGAGCCAAGATCTGAAATCACAGGCTCTTTCCCAGGCTGCCACATGGCCTTAGGTTCAAATCCCAGTTCTGCCTCCTCAAACTGTGCGTCCCTAGAAACCACTCCCCAACTGAGATATAATTCACATACTGTAAAATCCACCTTTAAAAATGCACAGTTTTTGATATATTCACAATGTCATGCAACCATTTCTACTCTCTAATCTGAGAACGTTTTCATCACCTGGAAAATAAATCCTACCCACCAGCAGCCATTCCCCATTTCCCTCCCTTTCCCCAGCCCTTGGCAACCACTGACATACAACCGACCATTGAACATGGGTCTGAACTGTGAGGGTCCATTTATATATGAATTTTCTTCTGCCTCTTCCACCCCTGAGACAGCAAGACTAAACCCTCCTCCTCCACCACCTACTCATTATGAAGAAAATGAGGATGAAGACTTTGATGATGAGCCACTTCAACTCGATGAATAGTAAATGTATTTTCTCTTTCTTATGGTTTCTGTAATAACATTTTCATTTCTCTAGTTTACTAGAGTACAGTATATAACATATGTAGTAATACAGTATATATATATATGACATACAAAATATATGTTGTTTATGTAATCAATAAGGCTTCCGATCAACAGTACGCTGTTAGTAGTTAAGTTTTGAGGGAGTCAAAGCTTACACTCAAATTTTCAAACTGTTCTCTTCACTTCTTTACCTATTTGAATTTCCTTCAACAATTGTTGGAATTAAGTTTACTGCAGAGCAAAATATTGGCTGCCCTCTCTCTCTCTCTTTCTCTCTCTCTCTCTCTCTGTCTTTCTCTCTCTGTATCTCTCTCTCTCTCTCTCTCTCTCTCTCTCTCTCACACACACACACACACACACACACACCATTTAAAATGGATCTAATCTAAGCCCAAATTGACCAGACGCAGTGGCTCACGCCTGTAATCTCAGCACTTAGGGCGGCTGAGGTGGGTGGATCACCTGAGGTCAGGAGTTCAAGACCAGCCTGGCCAAAATGGTGAAACCCCGTCTCTACTAAAAATACAAAAAAAATTAGCCAGGCATGGTGGCGCACAGCTATAATCCCAGCTACTTGGGAGGCTGAGGCATGAGAATTGCTTGAACCCAAGAGGTGGATGTTACAATCAGCTGAGATTGCGCCACTGCGCTCCAGGCTGGGCAACAGAGCAAGACTCTGTCTCAATAAATAAATAAATTAATTAATTAATTAATAATAAAAATAGAGGTCTAAGCCCAAACTAAATAGAAAGGTAAAATATATCCACCACCCCACATCATGGTATGTTAGAGCTAGAATCAAATACTACAGTGTTTCTGACTAGCTGCACCATCATCACTGGCATCACCTGGAAACTGGTTAAAATGCAAATCCTTAAGCCGTACCTCAGAAAAAAAATGGAACCAGGGACTCTGGAGATGAACCCCAGTAACCTGTGTCTTAACAAGCCCTCCAGCTGTGGCTCACGCCTGTAATCCCACCACTTTGGGAGGCCCAAACATGTGGATCACTTGAACCCAGGAGTTCAAGACCAGCCTGGGCAACACAGCAAAACCGAGTCTCTGCAAAAAATATACAAAATTAGCTGGGTGTGGTTGCATGTGCCTGTAGTCCCAGCTATTCAGGAGGCTAAGGCAGAAGGATCGTTTGAGCCCAGGAGATTGAGGCTGCCGTGAGCCATGATCACACCACTGCACTCCAGCCAGAGGATTCTAATGCACATAAAAGTTCCCAAATTACAGATGAGAAAACTGAGGCCCAGAGAAAGGATGCAACTTTCTCAAGACCACAAAGTGATAAAGAAAGGAAGCTTTGGAATTGTGTGGTCCTGGATGTGAGTTCCAGCTTCCCCATTTCCACCTGTGTGACCTCGGGCATGTCCCTTAACCTCCCTTTACTTTAGCATCCTTACCTGTGAAATGGGAACAGTGTATACCTCCTCCAAGCAAGGCCACTTCACCGCATTAAAGCCGGCGTGAGGGCTGGAACTGAGGTCTCCTGGTTCCCAGGCTGGTGCTCTGACACCAGGAAACTGGCTGTCATCTGTGCACCATCTACAAGAAGGATCTGGAGACTTAACATCTCTGCCATGGGGAGAAGGGCTTTGTTTTCTTCTGTGAGGCCCCAAAAGGAAGAATTAGATGACTAGGGTAAATTACAAGGAGGCAGGTCAAAGTAAGGGCGATGTTCCTAACTAGAACTGTTCAAAAACAGAATTGTCAGCCCCAAAAGATAGGGGAATCTCGTTCCCCCCTCCATGAGTCCAAGCAGCAGCATCCAGCTGGTCTCTTCAGGATGCTAAAGAGTATAGACTTTCAGGGTAGGAAGCTGGTGTGGATGATCTCTAAGAACTCCTCCTCTGCAACCCCGCAGTGGGTGTATGCTTTTTGTCTCTGCAGCATCCATTCCTTTGGAGAACCAATCTTCCTCCATTCCCTGTAGTTGGAGGAGCTGTCAATCAGAGTACTCCCTTTCCCCTCTCCCCTAGGGTGGGCATTCTACCCAGAGAGGCCAATGACAGTAGCCCATTCTTCTGACCACACCGGTTGGCTCAGGGAATGTCATGTGACCCAAGCCAGGCCAATCAGAATCTGTTTCCGCTAGCACCATCCCAGAGCCACATCCGTCCTTGAACTTCTCAATCTGGGGACCTTGCAGAATTCCTTTCGCAGTTATGTCAGTTTGGAGTTTGTGTTCTTGCAGTTGGTAAAGTCTTAAATTCCACTCCCACATACAAATGGGTCTCCTTGTTCTTGTACTGGACTTCCAGCATTACATTAAAACAACAGCAAAAGAATAATAGTCAAAACAACAATGGTTTATAATCTTTAGAAATCAAAGATTTCTTCAAAATCTTTGGATTGAAATCTTGGGGAAAATGCCAAAAGAGATTTCAGTCCTGACAGTCAAAAATTTGGAAATCCATTTTCTCCACCTCTCTTTTTATACATCTCATATTCACTCTCACATTCAGCTGTTAGAGCAGCTGGTCCCTGCACTTGCTCCTTTTCTCTCCACGTGTCCCCCAAAACTGTCTGTTAAAACCCAGTCCCAGTTGGCTCTTACATTTTGCCTCCTCTCCTACCTTTTCCCATGTCCATTAACCCAATCCTATGGGACACTTTTCCAGTCCACACATAATTATCTTAGTAGACAGGAGAGGGAGAGGCTGTGAACTCTCTCTCTCTCTCTCTCACACACACACACACACGCACACACATGGTAATGAGGTTTTGTTTACCCTGTTGCACATTATTATTATTATTTTATTTTATTTTATTATTTTGAGACAGAGTTTTGCTGTCATTGCCCAGGCTGGAGGCCAGTGGCACGATCTCGGCTCACTGCAACCTCCACCTCCCAGGTTCAAGCGATTCTCCTGCCTCAGCCTCCCAAGTAGCTGGGATTACAGGCACGCGCCACCACGCCCGGCTAATTTTTGTATTTTTAGTAAAGATGGAGTTTCGCCACATTGGCCAGTCTGGTCTCAAACTTTTGACCTTAGGAGATCCACCCACCTCGGCCTCCCAAAGTGTTGGGATGACAGGCGTGAGCCACTGTGCCCAGCCACATTATTTTTTAAACATTATTCTTGGAGACAACAGAAGACTGTAAAATCCCAGCTATGGGAGGGAGTATGACAGTGGAGTCATACTTTCAAAAGAGACACTGAGGTCTTCTGACTATGAGTCATATGCCAAGTTCAAGTCAGTAAACACTTAGTGAGTGGCTAAGGTGTGGCAGATAAGAACCAGGAGTAGGGCTGAGTTGTGTAGGGCATATGAAATTGTGTTTGACTGAGCCCCATTCAGCAAAGGTTTGCTTACTCACAGTTCATTGTGCATCTACTATGTGCCAGGCCTTGAGCGAGTCATTAGAGATGTATCCAAGAAGTAAGATATTCAGTGCACAAAAATGATGATATTGTGATTAATTCGTATCAAAGAGACTGCTATGGTTTGAATATGGCCTTCAAAATTTATGTGCTGGAAACTCAATCCCCAATGCAACAGTGTTGGGAAGTAGGGCCTGGTGGGAAGTGTTTAGGTCATGAGGGCTCTGCCATCGTGAATGGATTAATGCATCCACAAAAAGGGCTTGTGAGAGTGGGTTCTCTCTCTCTCTCTCTCTCTCCCCCTCTCTCCTCTTCTGCCATGTGAGGACATGGTGTTCCTCCCCTTCAGACGATGAAACGTTCAGGGTGCTGTCTTGGAAGCAGAGAGACTGGATCGTAACCTGAAGGCATCTTGAGCTTGAACTTCCCAGCCTCCAGAGCTGTGAGAAATACATTTCTGTTCTTTGTAAATAACTCACTCTGTGGTATTTTGTTACAGCAGCACAAAATGGAATAAGTCAGAGACATACATGGAGATTGGGTACAAATCAAAGACAGTGGTTAAGAAAGGCTCCCTGAGGAAGTGGCATGTGAGCTGAGACTGGAAGCAAGAATAGGGGCCTGCTGGAAGACTAGCGGAAGATAAGCCTGGGAAGGAAATTCCTGCCACAGGGACCAGTGTTTGAAAAGGCCAGGGAGCAAGAGAAAGAAGGGAACTGGAAGCCTCTGTGGCCGGAACACAGAGAACTGGTGGGGAACTTCAAAAGGTGGATGGAGGCTGCATTGTGAAAACATTTAACAGCTGCATAAGAGATTTTGAGCCTCAAGCCAAGGACCAGAGACTTTTAACATGAGCCCCACAGGCCCTTAGGGGTTGTGATATGGTTTGTTCTAAACATAGAAAAGCTCAGTTGTGGTGCGACAGATGTTGGGTCCTCCAACAGTGAAGGAAATTGGCTTCTTCCACCCAGTGGTGTGCTGGAGTTGGCTCGTACAGGCTCAGGAGCCAGATGTACACATTTCTTCTTGTTTTTTGTTTTTGTTTTTGTGTTTGTGTTTGTTTTGAGATGGAGTCTCTCTCTGTCACCCAGACTGGAGCGCAGTGGCACGATCTCGGCTCACTACAAGCTCCACCTCCTGGGCTCACACCATTCTCCTGCCTCAGCCTCCCGAGTAGCTGGGACTACGGGTGCCCGCCACCATGCTCGGCTAATTTTTTTGCATTTTTAGTAGAGATGGCGTTTCACCATGTTAGCTAGGTTGGTCTCAATCTCCTGACCTCGTGATCTGCCCACCTCAGCCTCCTAAAGTGCTGGGATTACAGGCGTGAGCCACCGCACCCGGCCACATTTCTTCTTATCTCTGTGTTCAGTGACCTCACGTTTGCTAGCTCCAAGTCAGCCACAGTGGAGATATTCACACCACGAAGGTTGGCAAACGCAAGAAAGCAGGACTTTTACCCCATCCCCTAAACCCCCAACCAGTTGTGAAATATTTATCAGCACCACTGCTTCGTACCTAATATTCCAACCCAAAGAGGAAGCTGGCTCTCCAGTGCGCCCACCGTTTCGCTCAGGAGAGTTGAGAGGTTAGTGCCATGACCTTTGCAAATCAGGAAGTGATTAAGACTGGGGAGGTTTGTTCTTGTTTGCCTTTAAGAAAGCAAGAGCCTGGGTAGCAGAAGTTTTAAAACCACAAGCTTTGAGGACAGACAGACTGAGTTCCAGATCACAGCCCTGTCACTATAATTAGCTGTGTGACCTAAGCAAGGAATATAATCTCTCCCAGTTTCATCTGTTAAAAGGGGATATTAATAATATCCACCTCATAGGGTTGTTGTGAAGATTAAATACTATATGTAAACTGCAGTGCCACTATATAACAAAGACTCAATAAAGATTCATGCAACCAGATGTTTGGGATAAAGAGATATCAATAGAGATATATTCATTTTATTCCAGAATGGATGAATTGTCAGTATTTGAGATACCTGAAAGAAATTGAAGCAATGTATTGAGGACCTAGGTAGAAGCAAGGTCATGGTAACTGGCTGAGATTTTCTGACCAGCATCTATAGATGACATATTTTTTTTAAGGTTTTGAAAGATCCAACTTGGCCAAGCTCGTAGTCACAAAATGTCTCTTGGAGGATCAAGGCATCTGAACATACAATTTCCTAACTCGAAACTATGGGCGGTGGGAGAAGTGGGGGAAGAGGAACAAGAGAAACATGTGACAAACAAATTGTCAAAAAAGAGCAGGTGCCAGTTTCAGACGCATAGCACAGGAGCCCACGGGTGGAGCAGCTGGCAAATGAAGATATTTCTGCCCCCGCTGCCGAACCGCTTCAAGTGCAGTGGGATTCTGGGTCTGAAAGAGTTGCAGTTGCTGGGTGGAGATGAAAGTCAACATTTCAGGGCCGGGTGCGGTGGTTCATGCCTATAATCCCAGCATTTTGGAAGGCCGAGGTGGGCAGATCACTTGAGGCCAGGAGTTCGAGATTAGCCTGGCCAACATGGCGAAATCCCGTCTCTACTAAAAATACAAAAATTGGCTGGGTGTGGTGGCTCACACCTGTAATTCCAGCTACTTGGGAGGCTGAGGCATGAGAATCACTTGAACCAATAGGTAGAGGTTGCAGTGAGCCATGATCACGCTACTGCACTCCAGCCTGGGTGACAGAGTCTCTGTCAAAAAGAAAAAAAAAAAAGCAAGAACGTAAGAAAGTAAAAAAGCAGGAAAGAGAAAGAAGAAATAAGGGAAGGAAGGAAGGAAGGAAGGAAGGAAGGAAGGAAGGAAGGAAGGAAGGAAGGAAGGAAGGAAGGAAGGAAGGAAGGAAGGAAGGAAGGAAGGAAGGAAGGAAGGAAGGAAGGAAGGAAGGAAAGAAGGAAGGAAAGAAGGCAGGGAGGGAGGAAGGAAGGAGAAAAGAAAGTCAAAACGGAGACCCCAAGATACTGACACTGACCGTGCCTACTGCTCTTCCATCCTCTTCCATCCACCCTGCACCTTTGAGGTGGGATCGCGTCTTCTGTAAACAGGGCTTTGTTAAGAGGTCCTAATTAAGACCAGGCCCAGTGGCTCATGCCTGTAATCCCAGCAGTTTGGGAGGCCGAGGCTGGCAAATCACCTGAAGTCAGGAGTTCAAAACCAGCCTGCCCAACATGGTGAAGCCCTGTCTCTACAAAAATACAAAAATTAGCTGGGCATGATGGCAGGTGCCTGTAATCCCAGCTACTTGGGGGGCTGAAGTGGGAAAATAGCTTGAACCTGGGAGCGGGGGTTGCAGTGAGCAGAGATCGCACCATTGCATTCCAGCCTGGGTGACAGAGCTCCCATCTCAAAAAAAAAAAAAAAAAAAAAGTGGTCCTGATTAAGCAGAAGCCTTGATGCTAGTCCCAGAAGCATCCTGAAATTTCCAAAAGAGATTTTCCCCTGTGGTCAAACTCAGAGCAACTTTTGGATCCACCAAGCTCTGTGAAAATCATTTTCTCTTCCAAAAACTGATGGGATCAAAGCTGATCCCAGTTTCAAATAATTATCAAAAAATTGGAAACGAAATATGATCAGAAAAGAAGAAAGTTGAAAAAATCCTCATCACCCAAAGACAACAACCATTAATATTTTGGTGGTTACTATTCCAAATCCGTTTATACGCATACAGATAGACAGACACAGACACACATAGCTTTTTTGTTTTGTTTTTTGAGACTGAGTTTCACTCTGTGGCCCAGGTGGGAGTGCAGCGGCGCCATCTCGGCTCACTGCAACCTCAGCCTCCTGGGTTCAAGCGATTCTCCTGCCTCAGCCTCCCTGATAGCTGGGATTACAGGTGCGTGCCACCACGCCCGGCTGATTTTTTGTATTTTTAGTAGAGACGGGGTTTCACGATGTTGGCCAGGCTGGTCTCAAACTCCTGATCTCAGGCGATCCACCCGCCTCAACCTCCCAAAGTACTGGGATTACAGGCGTGAGTCACCGCGCCCGGCTACACACACACTTTTTTAATGGGCCTATGTTTTAGTACTCGTTTTTCTTTTCCTCAGTGTGTTGCAAACACCTCGGTGTCGATACACACCATTTGGCAACGTCCTCCTAAAGGGCCACAGAATATTGCGCGTCGTGGCGTGTGCCTTATTTGGAAGCAACTAACTACTGTGCAGTTGAACACCACAGGCTTCGGGGTCAGAAAGACAGCTTTCCCCAGAACAAGCACCTGAAGCTCTGGGGCCTGCCGCTCTCCGGGAGAGAAGTATGTGGAGGCCGGCAGCATGGACCCGCCGGGATCCCCGGGGGCATTAAAGGGAGTCGCGTGTAACGCGAAACGGGCTCGGAAACGCGCTCGGATCCCACCAATGGCATCTGAGGCCGCGTAGCCAAACCGGCCTTGAACTCTCCCTAGTCCTGCCAAAATGGCCCATCCTGGAGCACTGGATTGACCGTGGGTTATTGATCATCAGCAGGTTTCCTCCCCTCTCCTGCCCTTCCCACGTGCACGGATTTACTGATATTTTTTCCCGGAAATTGAGTAAAACAAAACTAAGCGCAGATGAAGCGGAGGTACGGGCGGGTTTCGAGCGCGAGGGCCGGCGCGCTCCCTCCCCGCGGCGGGGCTGTCCCCGGGGACCCGCCCAGTGAATCCCGGGCGGCAGGGACCGGCCCGCGGCTCTGCGGGCCATTGGCTGCCGACTGCGTCACCTGCCCGCGGTGGGGTAGAAGGAGGGAGGCGGGAGGCGGGGACCTGGGCCCGGGCGGGGACGCCGAGGCGGGGAGGCCATGGCGGGGCCCGAGCGCTGGGGCCCCCTGCTCCTGTGCCTACTGCAGGCCGCTCCAGGTAAGGGCGCGGGGCCGCGGGAGGGCGGGGGAAGAGGGCTCCCCGGGCCGGGCCGCGCCCACCCTCGGACCCGGAGCTCCTGGGACAGGCACGGGGTCCGCAGCCACCCGGGCCAGGTGAGAATCGGCCCTGCCTACGCGCCCCCAGTTAGCTTCTTCCCAGGGCAGAACAGAACCGGATCTTTGAAATTCCTCTCCCGCAGGAAACGAATCCAGTTTCCTAATGCTTCCAGCTTCAGGAGAACAGGAAAAAAGACAGCGGCAGTTTTGTACTGCATCTTCTGTTTTAATAAAGTGCTTTTGGATGTTTCCTAAAGAAAGCACTGATCCCTGTGTGAAAACCACACTCGACCCTAAAGTGTGGGCAGTAGGGAAGGTGGGACCGATTGATGCCCCTTCCCATTCCTGCCAGGCCTCCGGTGGGACGGAGCTCTGGTTTCGCCTGTGCCCTGCTTCCTAACAAGACACGGTTTTTTCTTTTCCCCCACCTCTACTGTTAAGTAAGGTGTCGGGTACAAAATTCCTTGCCGTAGGACCCAGCCACCAAACCTCACCGCTCACCACTTCAACCAAAGCAGGGAGGAGAAGGTCCAGAAATTGCCCCCAGGATATTTTCCTAGTCTTGGACTCACAGTTTAAAGAGCTGGTAAGGTCCCTGGGCATAATCCAATCATCATAAAAGTCAATATTTATTGAGCAACTTCTTTGTGCCAGGCACCACATTATTCTAGAAGCCTCACAGTCCAGCCATCCTAGGAGGTAGATATTATTCTCACTTTTCTGATGGGGAAACTGAGGCTCTGAGCAATTCAGGGAATTGCTTAAGAAGGACGGCAGAGGTGAGGCACACAGAAGAGAGAAGATGGGCTGAAGCAAGCCTGGCTAGGTTTGGCCTCTAGGGTAGGCACCTGGGATAGGCTGTCCATCCACTTGGTCACCAGGCCAGCCAGGGATGCCCCAGCCCACAGTGCCCACAGCAGCGTTCTCTGTGGCTGATGAGGAACAGTGTAGCTGTGTGTGGAGGGAGGGTGGGGTCTTCTGTTCCCCTTTCACTGTCAAGCCCAGACCTTCTTGTACTTTCATCTGATAAATATTTAATATACACAACACTGACTATGGTGCGATGATTTAGGAGTAAGTACAGCCAGATTGACGTTCAAATACTGGCTCCTGTGTAGCCTCAGGTAAGTTAGTTAGCATCTGTCTCTAAGTCTAGTGCCCTTTCCATGGAAGCAGAATGAATGACACCACCCCATAGGGTGGTCTGTCCCAAGGATCATTGAGATTTTGCATGTAAAGAGCCAAACTAGTGCCTGGCATCCTTTGAAGGCTTCATAGAGGAAAGTTGCTCTAGCTGCTGTTTTTCTCCTGTGACCTAGCTCGAATTTGGGGACCGTCCTGCTGATAGGATACCTTGCAAACAGCCTGGTCTCCTGCTGGTCACCTGTTAGGAAGTCCAGAAGCTGGGAGTAGTAATAGCACTAGCCTCGTAGTGATACAGTCCCAGCTACAGGACACAGGATAGGTAGAAGCAGGCACCCACTTTTGGGTCTAAAAGGTCATGGGTAGGCAGCCCAGGCTGGGGAGAGCCATCCGTAGAACTGGGTCCTCCCTCCCTGATGCCATTCTACAACCTGTATGGATTTCCATCATGGCCCATGGGACATTTCAGGGCCCTGAATTCTCTATGGGACGGTGAGCTCCTATAGGGCAGGAATGAAGCTGTGTTCTTTGAAATCCCTGGCATACCGTGGTCAACAGATCTTGTTTGACTAGTAGTCAACAGATGGAAGAGTTGGAATCATAAAGCTGAACAGACCCCATGAGAACCTGGAGGACAAAGTACGGTCAAGAGCTCGGACTTTGGAGTTGACTAGGCCTGAATCTGATTCTACAACTTAATAGCTGAGAGGGCCTTGGTTTTCCCATCTGCAAAGATTATAATTATTATAATGAATACCTGCCTCCTGGGGATGTGGTGAGGATTAAAAGAGAAAGTGCAGGTAAACTGTTTAGCACAGAACCTGGCTCATAGAACACAGTACACATTAGCTGCTATTATTATTATTATTATTCTTTTATTTATTTATTTTGAGATAGAGTCTCACTTTGTCACCCAGGCTGGAGTACAGTGGCGCAATCTCGGCTCCCTGCAACCTCTACCTCTCGGGTTCAAGCAGTTCTCATGTCTCAGCCTCCCAAGTAGCTGAGATGACAGGCATGCACCACCATGCTCAACTAATTTTTGTATTTTTAGAAGAGACGTGGTTTCACCATGTTGGCCAGGCTGGTCTCAAACTCCTGACCTCAGGTGATCTGCCTACTTCTGCCTCCCAAAGTGCTGGGATTACAGGCGTGAGTCACCACGCCCAACCTTAGCTGCCATTATTATCATCATCATTATCATCATCATCATCTCCTTGTAGATATGTCAAGGAAGATTCCCTGGAGGAAGGGACATTTGAATCAAATATTTCAAAGACTAGATGGTGAATACCAGGCAAAGACAACTGGGTTTAAAAACATCCAGAAGAATTCAGTGGTTTGGCAACATAGAGAAGGAAGATTACCTGGTGAGCCTGTAGGGTGCTGTTGGGGAGAGAGCAGCAAGATGGCCTGGCCAGGCCACGTCAGGCAGGGCCTCGCACACCTCAATAAGGAGTATGGACTTTATTCTGAGGCCAAGGAAAGGGCATGAAACTGGGGAGTGGTGTAATCAGATGCATATTTCAGAAGATGAGGATTAACAGAGAAGGAGAATGTGCCATGGAGGGGAATAGAAGTTAGTTAAAGGTGGTCAGGGAAAGTGTCCTCGAGACAGTGACATCAAAGGAGTGTGAAAACAGCAAAGGAGTGAGCCAGGTGGATATCCAAGGGTAGAACTGTTAAGGCAGAGAGAACAGCATGAGGGAACAGCGTGTGCAAAGGCCTGGAGTTGGGAGTGTGGCTGGGGTGCTCCAGGAAGGGCAAAAAGTCCTGTGTGGATGAAGATATGGGAGCAAGGGAGGAGTGGTGGGTCAGACTGGGTAGGGCCTTGGTGGTGATTGTAAAGACTTTGGAGTTTAGACCAGGCGCAGCGGCTCAGGTCTGTAATCCTAGCACTTTGGGAGGTCAAGGTGGGCGGATCACCTGAGGTCAGGAGTTCGAGACCAGCCTGGCCAACATGGTGAAATCCAGTCTCTACTAAAAATACAAAAATTAGCCAGGTGTGGTGGCACATGCCTGTAATCCCAGCTACTCTGGAGGCTGAGGCAGGAGAATCACTTGAACCCGGGAGGTGGAGGTTGCAGTGAGCTGAGATTGTGCCACTGCACTCCAGCCTGGGTGGCAGAGTGAGACTCTGTCTCGAAATAAAATAAAAATAATAAAGACTTTGGAGTTTACCTGGAGTGAGATGGAAGCCTTTAGAGGGCTGAAGCAGAAGAAGAACATGATCTGATTTTCACTTTTAATCCTTCCTGCTATGTGGAGAATGGACTGAAGGCAAGGTGTTTTATATATTTGTCTGTTTTTTAGAGGCAGAGTTTTGCTCTGTTGGCCAGACTGAAGTGCAGTGATGCAATCACGGCAGCCTTGAACTCCTGGGCTCAGGCGAAACTCCTGCCTCAGCCTCCTGACTCTCACCATTGTACCCTGCTAATTTTTTTAAAAATTTATTTTGTAGAGATGGGGTCTCACTATGTTGCCCAGGCAAGTCTTAAATTCCTGGTCTCAAATGGTTCTCCTGCCTCTATCTCCCAAAGTGCTGGGATTACAGGTATCAGCCACCATGCCCGACCTGTTTGTTTTTTTAAAAAGGGGAAAAAGCCTTTTAATAGTATGAGATGTTTTCTGGTGTTTCTACCATAAAGCTCTTCTGTAAATCAAAATAAGAACGTAATTATAGATAGGGCAGTGATCTTAGACTACAGTGCAGACTTTTCATCTTACGTTTGGGCTCATGAATTTCAGTATAACTGATTATGACAGTGTTTCTTACACAGTTATGATCTAGAGCAGAACTGAAAACAAAATAGCACATACCCTACGTCGATATATTCTTTCAGTAATATCTGGGCTTGGATGAACCTGCAGAGAAGTAGGTAAAGCTGTCAGATATTTTCTTAAACCAACAGAAAAAATGTATATGACAGATGTATTTATTTATTTATTTAAGACAGAGTCTCGCTCTGTCATCAGGCTGGAGTACAGTGGTGCGATCCCTGCTCACTGCAACCTCTACCTGCCAGGTTCAAGCGATTCTCCTGCCTCAGCCTCCTGAGTAGCTGGGATTACAGGCATGTACCACCACGCCTGGCTAATTTTTGTATTTTTAGTAAAGACAGGGTTTCACCATGTTGGTCAGGCTGGTCTCGAACTCCTGACCTCGGGGTCTGCCCACCTCAGCCTCCCAAAGTGCTGGGATTACAGACGTGAGCCACCACACCCGGCCTGTATTTATTTTTTTTACTACTATGGAGTCCAATGTGAAATTCTCATAACTAGGCAAATACATTATTAACATGTAAGCACATCTAGGTATAAATATGCACATAGTCCATTAATTACATCAGGGGAATTAAATACATACTTTTAAGTTAAAATGAATTTTCAGGAAAAAAAAACTGCATTCACAAATATGAAATGTGAGTACAAAAATGAAATTGTGAAATAAATAATGAATATAGGTGTCACCTAAACTTCCATAGTAACATGCCTGCAAATGTGGATTTAGTGATCTTCTACCCTGGGACAAGGGCTTTTGAGAGCCTCCAGCTAAATTAGGGTTCCAGTAGCAGAGTGGCTGGCAAGCCTGCCCTAATGAACAATGCTGGCGAGCTGGGCGTGGGTACTTACAGTGTGCCCTTCATGGAATACTTTCTTTTTTCTTTTTCTTTTTTTTTTTTTGAGACGGAGTCTCGCTCTGTTGCCCAGGCTGGAGTGCAGTGGCATGATCTCAGCTCACTGCAACCTCGGCCTCCTGGGTTCAAGCAATTCTCGTGCCTCAGCCTCCCAAGTAGCTGAGATTACAGCCCTGTGCCATCACATTCTGCTAATTTTTGTATTTTTAGTAGAGATGAAGTTTCACCACATTGGCCAAGACTGGTCTTGAACTCCTGACCTCAGGTGTTCTGCCTGCCTCGACCTCCCAAAGTGCTGGGATTACAGGCGGGAGCCGCTGCGCCAGGGCCATGAAATACTTCTTACCTGGCGGGCAGCCTAATGGCCTAGCTGTCTAACCCATGGCTGGGGGTCCTTCACACTTGTTTATACTGGCAGACGTCCCTGTGACTCTTGTCTGATCCATGTCCAAGTTTATGCCTGTCTGACGATTGCTCTGGCACTGGGAGCCAGCCTGTGTTCCCGGCAACCCAGGGAAAACCAGGCCTGGGCTGGGCCCGGGTTCCTGAGACGGAAGGTGCAAATTCAGTACACCACCTCAATGGGAAACAAGTTCAAAGGCTTATTACTTACAGATCCTGAGCAGGGAGGGTGCAATGAGTAGGGAGGGTCATCCTCCATCCTGGGCTACATGAAGCAGGAATGAAGAGTCAGGCAAAAAGAAAGTGAGAGCTTGTGGCAATGGGAAGTATATTATATAAGGGACTAGAGTGTGGGTCAGGTTAAGTTTGAGGGCAATTATTTGAATGGTCCCTTTAAAGGAATGGGTGGGAAATGGGGAGCCCAGTTTGCCGGGAGGGAGAGATGCCTCTAAGTTCTTATCTCTGGCCACTGGCTTGGGCCATCTGAGCGTGGCATCTACTTCTAATGCCTAGGCAGCAACCTTTGCTGTGTCATCTGCCTTACACAAGGTTGGAAGCAGGGAGACTGGTCAGGAATCCTTTGGTGTAAACCATGTTATTTACTCAGCAGATGTTTATTGTGCACCTACTATGTGCTGGGGCCATGGCAGGCAGGCTCTGGGGATGTGGCTGAGAACAGGACAGAGCCCCTGGTCCTTGATAGCCTCAAGGCTGCTCCCTCCTGGAGGTCATTAGGTTCCTGTTCCATGGTATTCTGCTGGAACCGTCAGGTCCCAGAGTGTACAGGAGCCTCCCCTCCTGGTGCAGGGTCTTCTCTCATGGCCCAAGGGCTGCAGTACAGCCAGTCGGTGGCTCCTGGTTCCTCAAACTCAGTGAGCATCTGCCTGCCCTTCGTGCTGCCCCTCAGCTTGGGATGGCCTGAGTCAGACCAGCCAGGAGCTACAGGCTTCATGACCCCTTTCTTTCCCCCAGGGAGGCCCCGTCTGGCCCCTCCCCAGAATGTGACGCTGCTCTCCCGGAACTTCAGCGTGTACCTGACGTGGCTCCCAGGGCTTGGCAACCCCCAGGATGTGACCTATTTTGTGGCCTATCAGAGGTAGAGGGGACTCTCTCGGCTGGTGGATGGGAAGACTGAGGGGGCGGGTGGGGGCTGGAGGGGCTTCCCTGGGACAGCTGCAGCCAGTGTAGGCAGCATTGGCTAGCTCTCTGGGCCCCACGGGAGATGGCATGTGGTCGGCATTTGGAGAGGGGCTTTTGATAAAGGTCTGGAGGTGGGGAAGATGTTGAATGAAGAGCAGCATACAGGTGACCAGTCTGCCGGGGCGGGAGTAAGTCTTGGAGGAAAGTTGGTGTAGGGCATGGATGGAGCTGTGGGGGCCAGCGGATGAAATTCTCAAGTGGCTGGATGAGGTGCTTGGAGCTGTCCCAGCTGATCAGTGAGGCAAGGAGATACACGGCAGAGGAGCTGTTACCTGGGCAATTAGGCATCCCTGAATGATCACACTTTCTCTCTCTTTTTTTTTTTTTTTTTTTTTTGAGCCAGAGTCTTGCTCTGTCACCCAGGCTGGAGTGCAGTGGCTTGATCTCAGCTCACTGCAACCTCTGCCTCCTGGGTTCAAGTGATTCTCCTGCCTCAGCCTCCAGAGTAGCTGGGATTACAGATGTGCGACACCACACCTGGCTAATTTTTGTAATTTTAGTAGAGACGGGGTTTCACCATGTTGGCCAGGCTCGTCTCGAACTCCTGAGCTCAGGCGATCCACCCACCTCAGCCTCCCTAAGTGCTGGGATTACAGGCGTGAGCCACCACGCCCGGCCAAATGGTCACACTTTTCCCGATGGGATCATTCTCAATTTGGAAGCCCAGGCAGCCACGGCGAATCCAGAGAAATCTGACAATGGAAGCAGATCCACCATCTTCGAACATAGATGGGAATCGTTCGAAGTTCTTTAGCAGGACAGTGAGATGATAGAAGCAGAAGCTCGGGAGGACTCTCCTGGAGTTGGTGAGGAGGGGAAAAAGCAGGGAGGAGAGGAGACCACCGTGTCCTCAGGACCCATCCTGTGCCAGGCCAAAGGCTAAGGGCCCTATGTGAATATTTCGCTTCCTTCTCCCAATGTGACCAGGCAGGCTCTGTGTTTTCCTCATTCTAGAGGTGAGGGGATTGAGCTCAGAGGGTGCTGTGTCTTGTCTGAGGAAGGACGTCATGGAGCCGGAAGGGGAACTCAGGTCTGACTCCAACACTTGTGCCCTTCCTCTCCCATCACATTGTCCCTCCGTGTGTGGAATCCACATGTGAGTGATAGGGGCCTGGCTTGGGCGGGGACAGACTGCAAGAGAGCTTTCAAAAGCTAGAGCACTATCAGGTGGCAGAAAGCAGATAATATTTACTGTGTGGCTGGCACTGTGTCACACATGTAGTGAATTTAATCTCACAACAGCTCTGTGAGGACAAGTTCAGTACGTCGCTTTACAGAGGAGGAGACTGAAGCGCCAATGGTGTATTTTGCTCAAAGTCACACAGCTGGGTGTAGTATGGCTGGAATAAATTTATTAAGGAGTTGAAAGTCTATCCTCTAGGACCAAGCATGGTGGCTTACGCCTGTAATCCCAGCACTTTGGGAGGACAAGGTAGGTGGGCAGATTGCTTGAGTCCAGGAGTTCGAGACCAGCCTGGGTAATATGACGAAACCCTGTCTCTACAGAAAAAATATAAAAAATTAGTGAGGTGTAGTGGTGTGTGCCTGTGTTCCCAGCTACTTGGGAGGCTGAGGTGGGGAGGATCACTTGAGCCCAGGAGATGGAGGTTGCAGTGAGCTGAGATCACACCACTGCACTCCAACCTGGGCAACAGAACACGATCCTAAAAAGAAAGAAAATCTAACCTCTGGACTTCTACGATATTTTTCATCTCTTTCATACTTTTTAAACAACTGTGAGGGTTGTAAAATAGTGATATTCTGATTACATAATTTTTTCATTTGTTAGTTGGAATTATTTTATAAAGAGATGTATCCTCTCATCTGGTATTTGATATCCAGTCATACTATTCAAATAGGCAAGAGAAGATAAATGCTTGATTTTTTTCCTTTATCAATTTTTAAGATAATGAATTGGTTCCTTATCATCTCCCAAAGGTGATCGCTAGTTTATTATTATCATTATGAACTCAAGCATTTAAATATATTTGGTGGTTTCAGTCTATTGCGACGTACTGTGGTCATTGAAGCTTGAAGTGCCCTATCTTTGCGCAGTGGGAGTCTCATCAAGCTTGCTCCTGAGTCCTTTTAACTTGACCCTCGGTCAAGTTAAATCTTTCCAGATTTAACAAATATCTTCCCAGGTGTCTGTTATGACAAGATGTTTCAGGTCCCTCTGGTACAACTCCTGACCTAAAACCTGCAGTCGGCCATTTTTCCGTTTAGTAAGAAATGGTTATAAAGACTATAATCTGCATGCTAGCTATGCTGATCACCACTTAGCTATTGCTGTTGGTCTTTTCAGAGAACAGAGTGATGTGTGCATACCACATAGACACACACATATACATACTTTTTTTTTTTTTTTTTTTGAGATGGAGCTTCACTCTGTCACCCAGGCTGAAGTGCAGTGGCATGATCTCGGCTCACCACAACCTCTGCCTCCTGGGTTCAAGAGATTATCCTGCCTCAGCCTACTAAGTAGTTGAGATCACAGGTGCCCAGCACCACACCCGGCTAATTTTTATATTTTTAGTAGAGACGGGGTTTAACTATGTTTGCCAGGCTGGTCTCGAACACCTGACCTCAAGTGATCTGCCCTCCTCGGCCTCCCAAAATGCTGGGATTACAGGCATGAGCCAATGCACCCGGCATACATGTACATATTTTTTTAAGATAAAATGCCTAATGAGTTTATACTGGTGCTTCCCATCTAAATTTAGTTCCTTAGGATTTTTATCTGACTTTTATGTTACATCTGTATTTTCTTTCTTTCACATTGAGAATTCTGTTTCTCAAGGACAGGGGAGATGATAGAACTAGAATGACCCATAATTACTCATTTTCTTTGTCCCAAAACATATATACTTGCCTCTTAATAGTTTCTTGCTCTTTTTGTCCAAAGGGTTTGTGAGGGTTAATATTAGGTGTCAACTCAATTGGATTGAAGGATGCCTAGGTGGCTGTTAAAGTTTTGTTTCTGGGTGTGTCTGTGAGGGTGTTGCCAGAGGAGACTGACATTTGAGTCAGTGGACTGGGAATGGAAGACCCACCCTCGCTCAGTGTGGGCACAACCCAACTGGCTGCCAGTCTGGCTGGAAAGCAGGTGGAAGGTGGTGGGATAGCTTCACTTGGTGGGTCTTCCAATTTCCTTCCTTCTCCCATGCTGGATGCTTCCTTCTGTTCCTCCTGCCCTTGACCATCACACTCCGGGTTCTTTGGCCTTTAGACTCTTGGACTTAAGTCAGTGGTTTGCTGGGGGTTCTCGGGCATTTGGTCACAGACTGAAGGCTGCACCGTCAACTTTCCTGGTTTTGAGGGTTTCAGATTCGGACTGAGTCACTTTGACTTCTTTCTTTCCCACCTTGCTGATGGCCTATCGTGGGACTTCGCCTTGTGATCGGGTGAGCCAATTCTCCTTAATAAACTCCCTTTCATATACACATATAACCTATTAGTTCTGTTCAGAACTTCTGGAGAGCCCTGACTAATAAACGGTTGTTGCTTCTTCTTTAAAATCTAGTCATTTTGTTTGGCTGTGTGTTGGTATTGCTCATTCATTCCGAGTTGATACTTTTAGGTACTCAATATTCTCGCTTAATACATAGTTCCAAGTCATTTTTATTTTAGGAAAGTTTTCTTAAATTATAGTTTTAGTATTTGTTCTATTCTCTTCTTTTATTTTCTTCTTTAGGGACTCATATCATTTGTATGTTAAATCTTGTTTTTCTGTGTTCAGTATTTGTCTTTTGGGCACAGTGACTCACACCTATAACTCCAAGACTTCGTGAGGCATAGGTAGGAGGATCGCTTGAGCCCAGGAGTTGGAGACCAGCCTGGGCAACATGGTGAGACCTCGTCTAAAATTAAAGAAAAAGGAGAGAATATTTGTCTTTTTCTTTCACATGTCTTTTACCTGTCTGTCTATCTACTATTCTGCTCTCTAAATGAAATAGGTTTCACTCTTGTTTTTTTAAAAAGTGTGTGCTTTCATGTGTGAGATTATTCAACATCTCATTTGTAACCTTCCTCTTGGTTACGTTTATTTTTTCCTGAAACTCTAGTCTGCCTTTAGCTGACATGTTTGTAACTAAGAATACACATTTCTTATTGTAGCCTGCCTTGCTGAATTAATTCCAATTTTCTTTTAAAACCAACATTATTGAGTTAAAATATATATAGAATAAAATGTTCCCATTTTAAAGTATACAATTTGATGAGTTTTGACAAAAGTATGCATCCACATACCCAACCACCACAATCAAGATGTAAGACATCTCTATCACCCCAGAAAGTTCCCTCATCCACTTTGCATTCAGGCCTCCTCTAGATCTAGGCAACCTGCTTTCTGCTTTCTGACACTGTGGATTAAACTTTGCATGTTCCAGAATTTCATATAAATGGATGCGTATAGTATGTACTCTTTTGTGTCTGGCTCCTTTCCCTCAGCATAATGTTTCTGAAATTCACCCATATTGCTACATGTATTCGTAGTTAAGTCCTTTTTATTGCTGAGTAGTAATGCCACTGTATGACTATGTATGACATTTGTTCATCCATTTTCCCGTCAGTGGATATTTGGATTGCTTCCAGTTCTGGGCAGGTATTCATTTGCTAGGGCTGCTATATGCTTGCTCTCTAGAATCCCAAAATGTGTGTCCTTCTCATATGCAAAATACATTCACCCCATTCCAACAGCCCCAAAACTGTTTTTTATTTTTGTTTTTTATTTTATTTTATTTTATTTTATTTTTTTGAGACAGAGTTTTGCTCTTGTTGCCCAAGCTGGAGTGCAATGGCATGATCTCGGCTCACTGCAACCTCCACCTCCCTGGTTCAAGAGATTCTCCTGCCTCAGCCTCCTGAGTAGCTGGGATTACAGGCATGCCCCACCACACCTGGCTAATTTTTTATATTTTTAGTAGAAATGGGGTTTCACCATGTTGGCCAGGCTGATCTCAAACTCCTGACCTCAGGTGATCCACCCGCCTTGGCCTCCCGAAGTGCTGGGATTACAGGCGTGAGCCACCGCACCTGGCTAGCCCCAAGACTCTTGACCTATTTCAGCATCTACTCTAAGTCCAAAGTCTCATCTAAATCAGATATGGGTGTGACTGGAGGTGTTACTCATCCTGAGGCCAAATTCCTCTCTACCTATGGACCTGTGAAACCAGACAAGTTATGTGCTTTGAAAGTAAAGTGATGGGACAGGCATGGGGTAGACTTCCCCATTCCAAAAGAGAAAAATAGGAAAGAAGGAAAGAGTGACAGGTCCCAAGCAAGTCTAAAACCTCGCAGGGCAAATTCCATTAGATTTTAAGTTTCAAGAACAGCCCTCTTTGGCTCAGTGCTCTGCCCTCTGAGCCCACTGGGTGGCAGCCCCATCCCCTTTGCCCTGGGTGGTAACCTTACCTGCTGAAACTGCGGAGGGGACAGTGTTGCCTCCAGGTCTTTGGTGGTAGTGACAACCCTGCTGATCTCTGAATCATCTTCCAGGTAATTTTTCCCTATTCTTGAAGGATATTGTGTGTTCACAGCCAAATAGCTCCAGTTCTTGTCCCTTCCTGTAGAATCCCAGAAGTCCGACAGCCTTCCTTCATTCTGTCCCATCTCTGTCCCCTTTAGTCAAAGCTGGCAGTGCCTCTGCTGGTATAATCCCATCAGGATTTCTAATTTCTGCTTAAATGGCTGATTAAGTCTATGAGTTGCACCTCTGATCTCTGTCAAAAGGTTGTTCTAGCCACAACCTTAGTATCCTCCCCAGAACATACTTTCTCTTTTTTTTTTTTTCAACGTGGATAGGCTGAAAATTTTCCAAAGCTTCAAGTTCTAGTTCCTTTTTGCTTACCAATTCCTTTCATATATCTCTTCTCTCACATTTTACTATAAGCGGTAAGAATAAACTAGGTTGTACCATCAGCATTTTGTTTAGAAATCTCTTCAGCTAAGCATCCAAGTTTATGTCTTTTAAATTCTCTTTTTGCTGTTTATTTTATATTCTAATTTTTGAGATGGCTAGCCAATGATCTTTTAACTTCTAATTTCTGCAAAACACTAGAAGGCAATTCAAGCAGTTCTTTTCCACTTTATAACAAGGATCACCTTTCCTCCAGTTTCCAATAACCCATTCCTCTTTTCCACCTGAGACCTCACCAGAATCACTTTTAATGTCTATATTCCTACCGATAGTCTTTTTAAGGCAATGTAGGCTTTCTCTAACATGCACTTCAAACTTCTTCTAGATTCTACCCATTATGCCATTCCAAAGCCACTTCCACATTTTTAGGCATTTGTTACATCAACACCTCATTTCTGGTGCCCAAATCTGCATTGGTTCGCTAGGGTTGCCATAACAAAGTACTGCGGTCTGGGTAAACAACAGATTTTTATATTCTCAAAAATCTGGAGTTTGGAAGTCCAAGGTCAAGGCATTGCTAGGTTTAGTTTCTGCTGAAGCCTCTCTCCTTGACTAGCAGATGGCCGCCTTCTTGCTGTGTCCTCACATGGCTTTTTCTCTGTGTGTGCTCACTCTGGTGTCTCTTCCTTTTCCTGTAAGGACACCAGTCCTACTGGATTAGGGACCCAGCCTTACTACTTAATTTAACCATAATTACCTCTTTAAAGATCTTTTCTCAAAATACAGTACCATTGGAGATGAGGGCTTCAACATGTGAATTTTGGGGGAACTCAATTCATCCATAATAGGGCTATCATGAATTAAGCTGCTGTGAATATTCATGTACAAGTCTTTGTGTGGATATGTTTTCATTTCTCTTAGATAAAGATCTAGGAGTATCAACCTGGGCAGCAAAGTGAGACCTCACCTTTACAAAAAATTTTCAAAATTAGCCAGGCATGGTGGTGTACACGTGTAGCCCTGGCATCTCAGGAGGCTGAGGTGGGTGGATCCTTTGAGCCCCAGGAGTTTTAGACTGCAGTGAGCTTTGATTGTGCCACTGCACCCCAGCCTGGGTGACAGAGTGAGACTCTGTCTCTAAAGAAAGAGAGAGAGAGGAGGAAAGAAGAAAGAGAGGGAGGGAGGGAGGGAGAAGGAAAATGGATCTAGGAGTAGGATTTAGGAGATTAGGTAATGAATGTGTACTATTACAGGGACCTGTCGAGCTGTTTCCAAAGTGACTGTACCATCATTCATTGCCACCAACAATACATGAGAGTTCTAGTTACTCCGTGTGCTTGTTAACACTTAGTATTATCAGTCTTTTTCATTTTAACCATTCTAGTGAGTATGTAGTAGTATTTTATTATGGCTTTAATTTATAACTCCCTAATGATGAATGATGTTGAACATCTTTTCATGTGCTTATTGGCTATTTATATATGTTTTGTGAAGTTACTATTCAAATATTTTGTCCATTTTTTATTAGGTCACTTGTTTTCTTATTATTGAGTTATCTATTAATATAAATCCTTTATCGGTGTATGTATTGTGATTTTTTTTTCCCCAGTGACTGGCCTTTTCATTTTCTTTAGGCTTTTTTGGTGTTTTTTTTTTCTTTTTGGAAGAGAAAAATATTTTAATTTGACAAAATCCAGTTTATCAGGTGATGTAGACAGAATTATACCCTACCCCACAAATTCATATGTTGAAGCCCTAAGCTCTAAGTGACTATTTGGAGATGAGTCTTTAAGGAGGTAATTAAAGTAAAATGAGATCATAAGGGTAGGCCCTAATCTAATAGGACTGGTGTCTTTATAAGAAGAGGAAGACACCAGGAATGCACACACACAGAAGAACGGCCATGTGAGAACAGAGCAAGGAGATGGCTATGTGAGGACAGAGCCAGAAGACAGCCATCTGCAAGCCAAGGAGAGGGGTCTCAGTAGAAACCATACCTGCTGATGCCTTGATCTTGGACTTCAAGCCTCCAGATTTCTGTTGCTGAAGCCACCCTGCCTCTAGTGTTTTACCATGGCAGCCCTCGCCGGCTAATATATTAGATTTTTTTCCTTCAACAGTTAACGCTTTTGGTGGCCTAAGGAATATTCACCTGACCCAGGGTAAAGAAGATTTTTCTTCTATGCTTTCTTCTGGAAGTTTTATAATTTTAGCTTTTATATATGTTTTTAACTTTCCTTCTTCTTGCCTTCTGTTTCTTTTAAGGCATCATCTATTGTGTTAATTTGTTCTTGTATTCTTTCTGATTTATTCTTCACTTCTGAAATGAGTGTTGCTTTTGTGAAACATATATAATTCTTTTCTGTGTCTGAGTTTTGCTAATTAGGTTTTACGCTGTTCTTTCATGTCCTGTATCACTTTTTACTGTCTTTTAGCCCATTTTGAAGTATGAGGGTTCCAGTTTTGATCTGTTCATGGATATGTTTTTGTGACATGTTTCCTCTGGCTTCTTATCATTTATTGCTTAGCTTATTAATTTCTATTCTTTCTTATTTTCTATTATAAATATTTAAAACTATAGTTTTCCTCTAAGTATTACTTAGCTGTATTATATGTTTTTATTTGTATTATTTGGTGATCATTCACTTTCAGCTATTTATTAATCTCCATTATAATTCTTTCTTTCTTCTATGAGTTTTTTAAAAAATATTTTTAAGGCCAGATCTGGTGACTCACATCTGTGATCCTAGCACTTAGGGAGGGTAAGGTGGGAGGATTGCTTGAGGTCAGAAGTTTGAGACCAACCTAGGCAACAAAGTGAGACCCCATCTCTACAGAACATTTTTAAATATTAGCTGGGCCAGGCGTGGTGGCTCATCCCAGCACCGGTAATACCAGCACTTTGGGAGGCCGAGGCAGATGGATCACCTGAGGTCAGGAGTTCAAGACCCGCCTAGGCAACATGGTAAAACCCCATCTCTACTAAAATACAAAAATTGGCCAGGTGCGGTGGCTCAAGCCTGTAATCCCAGCATTTTGGGAGGCCGAGACGGGCGGATCACGAGGTCAGGAGATCGAGACCATCCTGGCTAACACAGTGAAACCCCGTCTCTACTACAAAAATACAAAAAAACTAGCCAGGTGAGGTGGCGGGCGCCTGTAGTCCCAGCTACTCGGGAGGCTGAGGCAGGAGAATGGCATGAGCCCGGGAGGCGGAGCTTGTAGTGAGCCGAGATCCGGCCACTGCACTCTAGCCTGAGCGACAGAGTGAGACTCTGTCTCCAGAAAGAAAAAAAAATTAGCCAGGTGTGGTGATAGCTGCCTATAATCCCAGCTACTTGGGAGACTGAGGCAGGAGAATTCCTTGAACCCAGGAGGAGGAGTTTGCTGTGAGCCGAGATTGCACCACTGCACTCCAGCCTGGGTGACATAGTGAGACTCTGTCTCAAAAAAGAAAAGAAAAGAAAATTAGCCGGGTGTAATGGCATGTACCTGTGGTCCCAGTGACTCAGAGGCTGAGGCAGGATGATCACCTGAGCCCAGGAGTAGAGGCTGCAGTGAGCTATGTTTGTGCCACTGCACTCCAGCCTGTGCAACAGAGCAAGACCCTGTCTCAAAATATATATATATTTTTACATTTCCAAACTTCCCTTAGTTCTCTTTTTGTTATTAACTTTTAACTGGATTTTTTGCAGTCAGAGGAAATACTTTATGAGATACCTATTCTTTAAAATTTCTTAAGAATTGCTTTGGCCGGGCGCAGTGGCTCAAGCCTGTAATCCCAGCACTTTGGGAGGCCGAGATGGGCGGATCATGAGGTCAGGAGATCAAGACCATCCTGGCTAATACAGTGAAACCCCGTCTCTACTAAAAAGTACAAAAAACTAGCCGGGCGAGGTGGCGGGCGCCTGTAGTCCCAGCTACTCGGGAGGCTGAGGCAGGAGAATGGCGTAAACCCGGGCGGCGGAGCTTGCAGTGAGCTGAGATCCAGCCACCGCACCCCAGCCTGGGCGACAGAGCGAGACTCCGTCTCAAAAAAAAAAAAGAATTGCTTTGTGTTAATATTTTGTTAATAGTTCACATGTGACCGGGCGCGGTGGCTCAAGCCTGTAATCCCAGCACTTTGGGAGGCCGAGACGGGTGGATCACGAGGTCAGGAGATCGAGACCATCCTGGCTAACACGGTGAAACCCCGTCTCTACTAAAAATACAAAAAACTAGCCGGGCGAGGTGGCGGGCGCCTGTAGTTCCAGCTACTCGGGAGGCTGAGGCAGGAGAATGGCGGGAACCCGGGAGGCGGAGCTTGCAGTGAGCTGAGATGTGGCCACTGCACTCCAGCCTGGGTGACAGAGCCAGACTCTTGTCTCAAAAAAAAAAAAAAAAAAAAAAAAATAGTTCACATGTGGTTCAACCAATTTGTTTGTTAGTTCTGTGTATGTTCATTAGATGAACTCGATAACTGTGTTGTTCTTTATTTATTTATGTATTTATTTTTCTTTGTCTATTCATCAATTACTGGGTGAGGGGTATTAAAATTTCCTGTTGTAAGTGTGGCTGTTCACTTTCTACCTGTCGTTTGTCTGTGTGTGCTTTATAGAGGGGAGCTGTTTAGCAGGCACACATAAGCTAGAATTTTTCTGTCTTCCTGGTGAATGGAATCGTTTATCATTATCTAATGATTCTTTTCATCTTTAGCATTGCTTTGGACTTTGAAGTCTGTATTTTCTCTGCTGTTAACACAACTACACTGGTTCCTTTGGTGTGAATATTTGCATAGTATAACATTTTCCATGAAGAAACAAAACAGGGCCGGGCGCGGTGGCTCAAGCCTGTAATCCCAGCACTTTGGGAGGCCGAGATGGGCGGATCACGAGGTCAGGAGATCGAGACCATCCTGGCTAACACAGTGAAACCCGTCTCTACTAAAAATACAAAAAAACTAGCCGGAGTGGTGGCGGGCGCCTGTAGTCCCAGCTACTCAGGAGGCTGAGGCAGGGAGAATGGCGTAAACGCGGAGGCGGAGCTTTGCAGTGAGCGAGATGCGGCCACTGCACTCCAGCCTGGGCGACAGAGCGAGACTCCGTCTCAAAAAAAAAAAAAAAAAAAAAAAAAAAAAAAGAAACAAAACAGAGGAATTGGTTCTTTCTCAAAATCTGTTCTTCGTGCCAGCCCCCATCTCAGCCTTCTCCATTCACCCTCGGTCACTCCCCAAACCCAGGAGCAGTCCTTGATTCTCCTTTTCCTCACATTCTACATCCAATCCATTAGCAAGTTCTATTAGTTCTATTATCACCTCCAAAATAGATCCTGAATCCAGCCCTTTCTCACTGTCTCAACTGTCATCCTGTCTCACACTCCTGCCGTGGCCTCCTTGCTGGTTGACCAGAGTGATCTTGTAAAAACATGTTAGGCCAGGCACGGTGGTTCATGCCTGTAATCCCAACACTTTGGGAGGCCAAGGCGGGTGGGTCACCTGAGGTCAGGAGTTGGAGACCAGCCTAGCCAACATGGCAAACCCTGTCTCTACTAAAAATACAAAATTAGCCAGGTGTGGTGACGCTGGCCTGTAATCCCAGCTACTCGGGAGGTTGAGGCAGGAGAATCACTTGAACCCAGGAGACGGAGGTTGCAGTCAGCCGAGATCATGCCACTGCACTCAAGCCTGGGCAGCAAAGCAAGACTACATCTCAAAAACTAAAAAATAAAATAAAATAAAAATAAAATGTTAGGCTCCCTGGGTCTCTGGCTTAGTCCATTTGTACTGCTTTAACAAAATACCTTAGAATGGGATAATTCTAATAATTACTATTAATAAATAATAGCAGTTTACTTCTCACAGTTCTAGAGGCTGGGAAGTTCAGGGTCAAGGTGGCACCTGACTCCGTTCTGGTAAGGGCTGCTCTCTGCTTCCAAGATGGTGCCTTCTCACTGCATCTTCACATGGTGGAAGGGCAAACGCTGTGTCCTAACGTGACAAGATAGAAGGGCCAGGCAGCTCTCTGAAGCCTCCAGGTTGGAGTCATGAACCTGCATGTTCCCCTCTGACATCCACAGAGTACCCATCATGGTCCTTGGCATGCAGTAGGTGGCCCATAAACGCCTGAATGAACAAACATATAATAATGGATGCTAGTACTAGGAATAGCAGCCACCGCAACAGCCCTGTCCGGGAGGCATTACAGATGAGGAAACTGAGGCTTAGGAGCAGGGACCTGCCCATGGTCCCAAAGCTAGGGAGAGACAGGGCTGGGATTCCCACTCCCATCCATCTGGCTCCAGAACCTGAGCTCCTGACCAGGCTGTTCTTATCCTGTCTCAGCCAGTGGTTGCCTGCCTGGACGGATGGACCTAAAGTCAGTCCAGCCAAACGGAGGAACGTGTGATCACCTGTTCTCTAAGTTCCCTGACCCTGAGAGGCTGAATCCATGGCCCAAGCTCTCCCGTCTCCTCCCCCAGCTCTCCCACCCCCAGACGGTGGCGCAAAGTGGAAGAGTGTGCAGGAACCAAGGAGCTGCTGTGTTCTATGATGTGCCTGAAGAAACAGGACCTGTACAACAAGTTCAAGGGGCGCGTGCAGACGGTTTCTCCCAGCTCCAAGTCCCCCTGGGTGGAGTCCAAATACGTGGATTACCTTTTTGAAGGTAGGTCTGTGGGTAAGGGACTGAGTGGGAGGCTCTCCATCCCATCCAGGAGCTGTGCTCAATGGTACTGTTCTCCTGACCATCTGTCTCCCACTTCCCCAAAGCAGAGGGCAGCTCCCTGGGGCCAGCCCCTTTGAGATGGGGCATGGGACCAGCAACCGCCCGGGGCCATATCTGGTAGCCTATCAGGGAGTTAGGGGAGCTCCAGCGTGCACGCTCTGCTAACAATGTTCATTATCTTCAGTTGAGCACCATTTCGGTCATGGACTACACAAGGCACTTTATATGCTTATTCCTATTTTTTGTGTACAACCTCTCTCCTTAAAAACAATGTTTAAAACAAATTCTGGGCTGGGAGTGGTGGTTCATACCTATAATCCCAGCACTTTGGGAGGCTGAGGCAAGTGGATCACCTGAGGTCAGGAGTTTGAGACCACCCTGGCCAATATGGCAAAACCCCGTCTCCACTAAATATACAAAAATTAGCCAGGCTTGGTGGCGGGTGCCTGTAATCCCAGCTACTCGGGAGGCTGGGGCAGGAGAATTGCTTGAACCCGGGAGGCGGAAGTTGCAGTGAGTCAAGATCATGCCACTGCACTCCAGCTTGGGCAACGGAGCATCTCAAAAGAAAAAAATAAACAAACAAACAAAAAAATTCTGTTTGCAAAAGTAATTTTTATACACTGCAGAAATGTGGGGGGTTGGGGGGCGGTAAAGATGATGGAAAAAAAATGTCTTATGCTTACTGGCAGAAATCACCAATTGACATTGGGTGAGGAGAGCACCCTTTTTTTTCAGTCTATTTTTAATCTTCACAGCAAAACTGTGAGGTTCATTTCCATCAACCCAAGACTCACAGACGCTAAGAAACTTGACACCGCTAGTAACCAGTGGACATAGATATGAACTGGAGCTTTCTGACCTTGGGCAGGGCCGGGTAACAAGCAGAGGATAAATGCCCTGACAGTGTCCTCAGAGAGCTGAGAGCTGTAACTTGCTGCCCAGGCTTCTCACAATGTTCAAGGACAAAATAAGACTTTAAGAGAGAAGAGGGACGGACTGATTACAGGGCAGCAGGAAAAGATGGTAGAGAAGGAAGAAGAGATGATTCATGTGGGAAGAAGCTGGCTCGGTGGATGGATAAAAGGAGGGAAGGATAGATGGGTAAGAAGAAAGGGAGGATGGAGAGGATGGAGGAGGAAGCGATGGAAAAATGGGAAGGAAGGAGGTTGGATGGAAGGATGGATGCCTATTAGGAAGAAAATATGGGTGGATGGAGAGAAGGAGGATAGGAAGTATGTTAGTCAAGGTTCTCCAGAGAAACCGAACCAATAGGATATATATAGATACAATAAGAGGCGGCCAGCCATGGTGGCTCACACCTGTAATCAGAGCACTTTGGGAGGCTGAGGTGGATGGATCATTTAAGGTCAGGAGTTCAAGACCAGCCTGGCCAACATGGTGAAACCCCGTCTCTACTAAAAATACAAAAATTACCCAGGTGTGGTGGCACACGCCTGTAGTCCCAGCTACTCAGGAGGCTGACGCAGAAGAATCGCTTGAACCTGGGAGGCAGAGGTTGCAGTGAGCTGAGATCATGCCACTCTACTCCAGCTTGGGTAACAGAGCAAGACTTTGTCTCAAAAAAAAAAAAAATTATAATAAGAGGAGATTTATTATGGGAATTGGCTCATGCAATTACAGACACAAAAACATCCCCCCATATGCAGTCATGTGCCAGACAACCAAGAAAGCTTGTGGTGTGATTCCATCTAAGTCTGAAGACCCAAGACCAGGGGAGCACTGGTGTAACCTCCAGTCCAAGGCCACAGGCCCAACAATCAGAGGGGCCACTGGTATAAGTCCCAGAGTCCAAATGCCTGAGGACAGGAAGCTCCGATGTCCAAGGGCAGGAGAAGCTGATGTGCTAGCTCAGGAAGAGAGCGCGTAAATGTGCCATTCCTCTCCCGTTTTTTGTTCTCTTTGGGCCATCAGGGGATTGGATGATGCCTGCCCACACTGGTGAGGACAGATCTTCACCAAATCTACTGATTAAAATGTTAATCTCTTCTGGAAAAATCCTCACAGATGGGCCCAGAAATAATGTTTTACTATCTACCTGGATATCCCTTAGTGCAGTTAAATTGACACATAAAATTAACCATCACAGGCCAAGCACTGTGGCTCACACCTGTAATCCCATCACTTTGGAAGGCCAAGGTGGGAAGATCCCTTGAGGATGAGGTAGGCAGATCCCTTGAGCCCAGGAGTTCAAGACCAGTCTGGGCAACATAGGGAGACCTCATCTCTACAAAATAAATAAATAAATAAATAAATAAATAAATAAATAAATAAATATTTAAATTCGCTGAGTATGGTGGTGTGCACCTGTGGTCCCAGCTATTTGGGAGGCCAAGGTGGGAGGATGACTTGAGCCCAGGAGGTCAGGGCTGCAGTGAGTCACGATTGTTCCATTGCACTTCAGTCTGGGTGACAGAGCAACACCCTGTCTTAAAGAAAGAAAAAATTTAACCATCACAGAAGGCAGAAGAAAAGGCAGACGGGTGGATGAGACAGGTGGGTAGATAGTATAGAAGAAAAGCAGGACATCCAAGCAGGGAAGGAAGGGCTGGGGTGAAGGAGAAGTGAGGAAGGAAGAAAGGAGAGACAAGAAGGAAGGATGTGTAGAAAGGTAGAAGAGAAAAGATGAATGGATGGATGAGAAGAATGGATGAGTAGGTTAGAAGGCTGACTGGCGAGATAAAAGGTGGGAAGTATAAATGAATAATAAGAAAAGAGGCATAGGCCAGGCGCGGTGGTTCAAGCCTATAATCCCAGCACTTTGGGAGGCCGAGACGGGCGGATTACGAGGTCAGGAGATCGAGACCATCCTGGCTAACACGGTGAAACCCCGTCTCCACTAAAAAATACAAAAAAAAAAAAAAAAAAACTAGCTGGGCGAGGTGGCGGGCGCCTGTAGTCTCAGCTACTCCAGAGGCTGAGGCAGGAGAATGGCGTAAACCCGGGAGGCAGAGCTTGCAGTGAGCTGAGATCCAGCCACTGCACTCCAGCCTGGGTGACAGAGCGAGACTCCATCTCAAAAAAAAAAAAAAAAAAAAAAGAAAAGAAAAGAGGCATACGAAGGAAAAAATATTGGTTAGAAAGGATGATTGAGAAGAAAGGAAGGGTGGTTGGTAAGGATGGATGGATGGATGGATGAGAAGGAAAGGAAGGATAACAAAGCAGACGGGAAGGCTGTCTGGCTGGAAGAATGGTAGACAAACTACAATAATCACTGGAAGGGTAGGAATAAGACATTAAAAGAATAAAGGGAAAGACACAAAGAGATTTAAAATGTTTTCATTAATTTTCATGTCCTCCCTGAATTTCTCCTGATTCTTCAGCCCCACATCCCAAGCCAGGGTGACCCTTCCTGCCTTTACACTGCCTCCATAGTTTTCCTGCTCTCATCTGTGGCCCTGATCACTTTCTTTTGGTAGTTTGCATATTTCATTTACCCCAAAGCTTTCAGCTCCTGGAGGTCAGGATACAAGGAGGCCTCGTCTCCCCATTCCCCTCAGCTCCCTTCCCAAAGCTTGATACCTAGTCAGTATCCAATGGATGTTTCCTAAACATGTAAGTAATGGCATCATGAAGAAGCCACGTGTTTACCTTGACCGCAAACACAGGGCAAAGGTGACTAGCGTGGTCAGAGATCCCTGCTGGCTGGGAATCAGGGAAGGCTACATAGAAGAAGTGGCATTTTAGTTAGAACTTGAAAGGTGTTGTATTTAGTTTTCTCTGGCTGACGTATTCCTTGTCACATTGCCCTCTCCATCTTCAAGCCATCGGGCAAGGCTAGAGGGCCCTCAACAGACTGTCAGTAGGAATGTGGAAGTTAAAGAATCAGAGTGCAGAGAGAAACAAGCTGCATTTTAGAGAAAAGCTAAATCCCCTCCAAGAATACCTCAATCATCATGAACAGCCTGTTAGTAGACACACTGACACTCAAGGCACTGCTTCACAAGGTAAGGAACGCGTTATTGAAAACTCGAGAGAGGGAGAGCCTTGTTCCATACTGGCAGAAAGCTTAGCAGAATTGTGTCCTGCAGTCTTGTGGGAAGCAGATCTTGTAAATGATGAATTTGAATGCTTATCAGAGGAGGTTTCCAAATAAAATGTGGAAGGCACGGCCTGGTTTCTTCCTGCCACTTATAGTAACATGCAAGAGGCAAGAGAGAAAATGAAGGAAGAACTTAAACAGAAAGGAACCAGGACTTGATGATTTGGGAAGTTCTCAACCTATGCAAAAAACAACAAAATTAAGAGATTGTGGCTGGGCACAGTGGCTCATGCCTGTAGTCAGTCCAAGGTGAGCAGATCACCTGAGGTCAGGAGTTTGAGACCAGCCTAGCCAATGTGGGGAAACCCCATCTCTACTAAAAATACAAAAATTAGCTGGGTGTGTGGTGGTGGGCACCTGTAATCCTAGCTACTCAGGAGGCTGAGGTGGGAGGATCACTTCAACCCAAGAGGCGGAGGTTGCAGTGAGCCAAGATCAGTCTACTGCACTCCAGCCTGGGTGACAGAGCAAGACTCCATCTCAAAAAAAAAAAAGAAAGAAAGAAAGAAAGAGATTGCTCCGAAAAGTGTGACATAGAGAAACAGACAAGTACATGATTGTACCAAACTTCAGGAAGATAAAAGATCAAAGTACTGAGTCGCTCAAAAGGCTTTTTGAAGAGATTAAGACTATAACTCACAGTCCCCTTCAATCAAACCAGGGGACTTCTAGGAAGCTGAAGAGCATTGTCCCTCAGCCATCTCAGCTGGAGCCAAAAGTAGAGAAGGGCTTATCTGAAAAAAAGATTTATGCACCTGGCTTTTATCTAATAATGCAGTGGATTCCCCCGTGACATCCATAGGAGATCCATAAAGTTCCTGAGAACTTTACATCCACAGAAACACTGTTATCTTGGGCTAAATGGAACACAGAGCATATGAAATCGAAGAAGGTTGTTGGACTCTCCAGTTTCTACTGGTGAGATGCAGACTGGTAAAACTACTTAGCTGCAAACACCTGCTACCTTGAGTGAAAAGGAAGGATGACTCAGATGGCGAAACCAGAAGCTCAAAGGGCAGTGCTAAGAGCGAAAGAGAATTCTTCCCAAGCCCTGAAACCCAATGGAGTTTTCTTGGCTGGATTTTCAAACTGTGTTGGACCATGACCCCACTGTCCCTTCCATTTCACCATACTTAAGCCAGATTGTCTGCAACTGTTATCCTGTGCCTGTCCCACATTTTATGTTGGGAACAGATAACTTTAGTTTTTCTGGCCCACAGATGAAGAGAAACTGTGTCCCAGGAGTTGTACTGACTGGACTATGCCCAGAGTCTATTTGACTCTGATTTAGATACTGTTGATTTGGGAATTTGAGTTGATGCTGTAATGAGATGAGACACTGGGGGACACTGGGAGGGAGTGAATGGATTTTGCATTTGAAAGAGATGTGGGCCAGGTACGGTGGCTCACGCCTGTAATCCCAGCACTTTGGGAGGCCGAGGCGGGCAGATCAGCTGCGGTTGGAAGTTCAAAACCAGCCTGACCAACATGGAGAAACCCCATCGCTACTAAAAATACAAAATTAGCCAGGCGTGGTGTCACTTGCCTGTAATCCCAGCTACTCAGGAGGCTGAGGCAGGAGAATTGCTTGAACCCGGGAGGCGGAGGTTGCGGTGAGCTGAGTGCATGCCATTACACTCCAGCCTGGGCAACAAGAGTGAAACTCCATCTCAAAAAAAAAAAAAAAGAAAGAAAGAAAGAAAGAAAGAGATGTGGATTTTGGGTGGGGGACAGAGGGAAGACCATGGTAGGCAGAATGATCCTCTAAAGGTGCTCTGCCCTAATCCCCAGAAGCTGAGAATGTGTTAGATGTCAGTATTGCCCGGTAGTAAGAATCTTTTTTTTTTGTTTTTTGAGACGGAATCTCGCTCTGTCACCCAGGCTGGAGTGCAGTGGCCAGATCTCGGCTCACTGCAAGCTCCACCTCCTGGGTTCACGCCATTCTTCTGGCTCAGCCTCCTGAGTAGCTGGGACTACAGGTGCCCACCACCACACCCGGCTAATTGTTTTGTATTTTTAGTAGAGACGGGCTTTCACCATGTTAGCCAGGATGGTCTCGATCTCCTGACCTTGTGATCCATCCACCTCAGCCTCCCAAAGTGCTGGGATTACAGGCATGAGTCACCGTGCCTGGCCGGCAGTAGGAATGTTAATTAAGGTTATAGACTGCTATGGTTTGAATGTCCCCTCTAAAACTCCTGTTGACATTTCATCATCATTGTGATTGCATTAAGAAGTGGCCCTGTTAAAAGGTGATTTAGTCCTTAATAACTCTGCCCCCATGAATAGATTAATGTCAGTCTTTCGGGAGTGTGTTTATCAAGAAAGGATTGTTAAAAAGTGAGTTCTGGCCAGGGGCAGTGGCTTATGCCACTCAGCACTTTGGGGGGCCAAAGCTGGTGGATCACTTGAAGTCAGTTGTTTGAGACCAGCCTGGCCAACATGGTGAAACTCTGTCTCTACTAAAAAATACAAAAACGTATCTGGGAGTGGTGGCAGGCGCCTGTCCCCAGATGCTCAGGAGGCTGAAGCAGAAGGATTGCATGAATCCAGGAGGCGGAGGTTGCAGTGAGCTGAGATCACCCCATTGTACTCCAGCAGTCTGGATGACAGAGCAAGACTCTGTCTCAAAAAAAAAAAGAAGAAGAAGAAGAAGACGAAAAGAAAAAAAGAAAAGAAAAGTGAGTTCTGCCCTCTCTTGCTGGCTCACTCTCACCCTCTCTTGCCTTTCCACCTTCCACCATGGGATAACACAGCACAAAGGCCCTCGCCGGATGCCAGTGCCATGCTCTTTGACTTCCAAGTCTCCAGAAACATGAGCCAAATACATTTCTGTTCATTATAAATTACCCAGCCTGTGATATTCTGTAATAACAACACAGAATGGACTGAGACATAGATCTTCAAATAGTGAGGTTATCCTGGATAATCCAGATGGGCCCAATCTAATCCCATGAGCCTTTAAAACTTTCTCCAGCTGGAGGCAGAAGAGAAGCGGCAGAAGGGGAAGTCAGAGAGATTTGAAGCATAAACAGGATTCCACGGTGCCGTTTCTGGTTTGACGATGGAGTGGTAACGTGATGAAAAATGTGGGTGCCTTCCAGAGCTGAGAGGCTCCCACTAACAACTGGCCAGGAAACAGGGACCACAGCCCTACACCCACAAAGAACTAAGTTCTGCTGACAACCTAAGGGGGCTTGGAAGTGTCTGCTCCCCCAGTGGTTCCAGATGTGAGACCCAGAGCGGAGGAACCAGCTGAGCCCACCTGGACTTCTGACCTAGATAACTGTGAGATAATAAGTTTGTATCATTTTTAAGCCACTGTGTGTGTGGTAATTTGTTATGGCAGCGATAGGAAATGAATCCACATGGGCAGGATCTGCCAGGCCAGTGACATGTGGGACATCCCGTCCCAGGCGGATGGGATGGCATGAGAGAAGGCAGATCAGCAGTGAGCTTGCCTGGGTCAACTCTCATCTCTAAGCCTGTTTTCCCCTCTATGAAATGAGAATAGTGGTATCTCCCTCCCAGGGTCAGTGCAAGGCTGAAGTAACAGATTATAAGGTTCTAGGTGCACAAGAAGTGTTTGAAACATGCTAGTTGCTTTTCCATTTCCAAGAGAGCTCTCTGGTCTTGAGGGATAGACGCAGTGTGGCTCCTCGGGATTACTGACAGGTCCTGCTCTGTTTCTACAGTGGAGCCGGCCCCACCTGTCCTGGTGCTCACCCAGACGGAGGAGATCCTAAGTGCCAATGCCACGTACCAGCTGCCCCCCTGCATGCCCCCACTGGATCTGAAGTATGAGGTGGCATTCTGGAAGGAGGAGGCCGGAAACAAGGTGGGAAGCTCCTTTCCTGACCCCAGGCTAGGCCCGCTCCTCCACCCCTTCTTACTCAGGTTCTTCTCACCCTCCCAGCCTGCTCCTGCACACCTCCTCCAGGAAGCCTTCCCTGAACACCCCTGACTTCTGGCAGTCAGCCCTGATAAAATCTGGTCAAAGTATGATGACCTACAAGAGGCCTGCTTGCCAAGTCAACAGATTCAGTACAGAAAAACTGAAAAATACAGATAAGCTCTAAGAAGCAAACCAAAAGTACCCAGAGATGACCACACATCACTCTGGTGTATATCCAATTTCAGATTTGTTTTTTGTGTAGGCATGTGTGTATAGCTGCATTTATTTATGGCGAGGGCTAGCAAACTTTCCTGAAGAAAGCCAGATAGTGGATATGTTTGGCTTCGTGGGCCTTAGGACTACTCAACACTGCAGTTGCAGCACAAAAGGAGCTGCAGCCTATATGTAAATGGGCATCGCTGGGTTCCAGTAAAACTGTTTACAGGCTAGGTGTGGTGGCTTAGGCCTGTAATCTCAGCACTTTGGGAGGCCGAGGTGGGAGGATTATCTTAGCCTAGGAGTTCAAGACCAGCCTGGGGAACATGGTGAAACACTGTCTCTACAAAAAAAAAAAAAAAAAAAAACAAAGCTGGGTGTGGTAACGCATGCTTGTGGTCCCAGCTACTCGGGATGCTGAGGCAGGAGGATCGCTTGAGCTAAGGAAGCAAGGCTACAGTGAGCCGTGATCGCGCCACTGCACTTCAGTCTGGGCAATAGAGTAAGACCTTGTCTCAAAAAAACAAAAAATAAAACTTTTTACATAAACAACTGGCCAGCCAGACTTGGTCCCTGGGCCCCTGTTCTTGACTGTTCTTGCTTCCACTAAAGCAACATTTACACTCCCGATCTTTTGCATACTCCGGGTTCCGGGGATTATAGATCTGAATCCAGTGTGGTTTCTGCCTTGAAGAACCTCACAAATATTCTAGACCAGCACTGCCCAATAGAAAGAAACATAATGCAAGCCACATGTGCAGTTTTAAGTGTTCCATGTTAAGTAAAAAGAGACAGGTAAATCGAATTTTACTAACAGATTTTACTTCATCCAATTGAATGGTATCATTTCAATGAGCAATTCTGATAAAAGTGATTGAGATCTTTTACATTCTTTTTCTCTACTTCTTTAAAATCTGATGTGTGTTTTGTACTTGGAACACCTGTCAGTGTGGACCAGATGCATTTCACATACTCAGTAATCACACGTGGCCTGTGCCTTCCATACCAGACAGACATCTGTAGAGGTTTCCTCCACTGCTGATAGACTGGGAGACCCCAAGATGGAAAGCCTGAAGAATCTGCTCCTCAAAGTAGGGACCTTAATGGGGGTGCACACCAGGGCGACCCCAAGTGGTAGGCTGCTTTTGAACCATGGCTATCCCTACCTCGAGACTCAGATGAAAAGAACTCAGGTAGTGTTGGGAAGTGCTTCCTCAATGCTTAAACTTTAATGCAGGAAAAGAATAGAAGGTTCAGGCAAGGAGGGAGGATCACTTGAGGCTGGGAGTTCGAGACCAGCCTGGGCAACAGCAAGACTTTGTCTGTACAAAAAATAATTTTAAAAAATTACCCAGGTATGGTGGTTGTGAATCTGTAGTCCCTAGCTACTTGGAGAGCTGAGGTAGGAGGATTGCTTGAGCCCAGGAGTTTGAGGCTGCAGTGAGCTGTGATCACACCACTGCACTTTGGCCTGGGTGACAGAGCCAGACCCTATCCCCTACAGAAAAAAAAAAAAAAAAAAACACCCTACCATGTCTGCCAACCCCACTCTGTCCTGGCTATGTGAAACCAGTCCCCACAGCAGCTCTGCCACTCTCTGCTTCTTTTCCAAACAGACCCTATTTCCAGTCACTCCCCATGGCCAGCCAGTCCGGATCACCCTCCAGCCAGCTGCCAGCGAACGCCACTGCCTCAGTGCCAGAACTATCTACACCTTCAGTGTCCCGAAATACAGCGAGTTCTCTAAGCCCACGTGCTTCTTGCTGGAGGTTCCAGGTGGGTACCAAGTGGTGCAGAAGGGGAACTTTCCCTCTGGGCCTTGGGAGCTTTGTGACACAGTGGTTAAGAGCATGGGCCTAGAGATAAACTCGCCGGGATTAAAACCACACTCATTGTGTGTCTTTGGGCAGCTTACATAATGCCCCAAATCTTGGTTTGACAGTCTGCAGGATAGGTTTATTCTTGTGAGGATTAAATAGGGTAATGTATGGGAAGCACTCAGCACAGGTGCAGTTGTAGACAAGAGCCATTGTTGTTTCTCTCATTGTTATTTTTCCTTCCTTAGAAGCCAACTGGGCTTTCCTGGTGCTGCCATCGCTTCTGATACTGCTGTTAGTAATTGCTGCAGGGGGTGTGATCTGGAAGAGCCTCATGGGGAACCCCTGGTTTCAGCGGGCAAAGATGCCACCGGCCCTGGTATAGCAAATCTGGGGATGTGCGGCAGGTGGGGAGGGGTTGAGAGTAAGGGAGTGGGGCTGGAGCTATGAGTTGTTCAGATAGAATATCAAGATGGTCCAGACTCTTGGACCAAAACATCTATCTTTGTGTCTGAATTTCCACCTTTAGTAATGCATTCATTTAGTCCTGAATAAAATGGCAAATAGGCCCGGGAGGGAGGAGTGCCTTAAGTTCCTTTGAGATAAATAACTTCACCTCTGCTAAGGATGTGTCAGCTGCTGGGAGCAGAGCCCCCGGCCTTGGACCTCAGGAGAGATACCCAGAAGGGGAGGAGGAGAGGAGGCACCAAAGGGGACATCTTAAGAGTCCCAATTTTTAGTTCACACTTTAACCCAGGATGAGCTGTGCCCTGGCTGACCTTGGAGTTTCTTCCCTGGTCTGCTGGGTCTCTCCCTTAGAATCTAGGGGACAGCTTGGGCAGGGGAAGCCCAGGAGGTGATATGGGTTGGCCCTGTTCAGATGAGGGCTGGCAGGGGCAGCTTGGGCATAGGCAAGGCTCCGATGGGCATGGGGGCTTCGAGGATGGGTTCTGAGTGTCCCTGCATCATGGCAGGGTGGCAAAGGGAGCATTTCCAAATTTCCTGGCTCCAGGATCTGTAGGAGAATCCCACTAACTGTCAGAGTGACAACCTCGGGTAGACATGTCTGTGCGCTGCCCCGTGCCCTCAGCCTTCCTGTTAAGAGCACACCAGCTGGACTTGCAACTCCCAGTGCCTGCACCCAGTGGGCTTTCTCTGGCCTCTGGAGCCCACACTGCCCCTGCATGTGGCAGCCTGCAAGTGTCAGAGCCACCAGCAATTCCATTCCTCAGCAATGACTGTGGGTAAAGAGCCCAGGAGCATCCCCCTCCTGGGATCACTCCAAGGTGCGTGTGCCCCAGTGGCTCCCTGAGTTCCCAGCAGGATTAAGTGCCAGTAGCCTTAGTGGTCAATTGCTTGATAACACCCCACTTCCTAGCTGCTCCCCCAGTCCCATCTGGTGTGTCCTGGGATCACCTCCCAAAGAAACTGCTTACACTTGAAGCCTTGTCTCAGGTCTGTTTCTAGGGGAATTCAGAAGAAGATAATTGTGCTTCAGGAAAGCCTAAATTTTCTGCTCTTCTCTCCCCTACCCAAATCAGGACTTTTCTGGACACACATATCCTGTGGCAACCTTTCAGCCCAGCAGACCAGAGTCCCTGAACGACTTGCTCCTCTGTCCCCAAAAGGAACTGACCAGAGGGGTCAGGCTGACGCCTAGAGTCAGGGCCCCAGCCACCCAACAGACAGGATGGAAGAAGGACCTTGCAGAGGACGAGGACGAGGAGGAAGAGGAGGACACAGAAGATGGCATCAGCTTCCAGCCCTACATTGAGCCACCTTCTTTCCTGGGGCAAGAGCACCAGGTTCCAGGGCACTCGGAGGTTGGTGGGGTGGACGCAGGGAGGCCCAGGGCTCCTCTGCTCCCGGGCGAAGGCTCCTCTGCTTGGGATTCTTCAGACAAAAGCTGGGCCAGCACTGTGGACTCCTCCTGGGACAGGGCTGGATCCTCTGGCTATTTGGCTGAGAAGGGGCCAGGCCGAGGGCCGGGTGGGGACGGGCACCAAGAACCTCTCCCACCACCTGAATTCTCCACGGACTCGGGTTTCCTGGAAGAGCTCCCAAAAGATGACCTCTCCTCCTGGGCCACCTGGGGCACCTTACCACCAGAGTCAAATCTGGTCCCTGGGGGTCCCCCAGTTTCTCTTCATACACTGACCTTCTGCTGGGAAAGCAGCCTTGAGGAGGAAGAGGAGGAAGAAGAGGAAGAGGAGGAAGAAGAGGAAGAGGAGGCGAGGGAATCAGAAACTGAGGACAGCGATGCGGGCAGCTGGGGGGCTGAGAGTACCCAGAGGACCGAGGAGAGGGGCCGGACACTGGGGTATTACATGGCCAGGTGAGCTGTCCCGCGGCTTCCGACCGAATCTGACCCTGCTGCCTTTGCGAGGACTACTGGGCTTCCCAAGAAACTCGAAAGCCTCCGTACCTTTCCTAGGTGGCGGAGGGGCATTGCACTTCCGGGAAGCCCACCTAGCGGCTGTTCGCCCGTTGGGCTGAGCCATAAGATGCCCCTCCCTCCTGTGACCCACCCGCTTTAGGCTGAGCTACGAGAGGAGTGGACACAGGGTGGCCTGAGGTCACAGGTTTGTGGGGTGTCATCACCCCCATTGTCCCTGGGGTGACAGGCCAGGGGGAAAAATTATCCCCGGACAACATGAAACAGGTGAGCTCAGGTCACTGTGGACATCAAGGGTGGACACCACCAAGGGACCCTCTGGAACTTGAGACCACTGGAGGCACACCTGCTATACCTCATGCCTTTCCCAGCAGCCACTGAGCTCCCCCATCCCAGGGCTCAGCCTCCTGATTCACGGATCCTCTAGGTGAGGCCCAGATAAAACTCCAGTTGGCTGAGGCTTTTGGATGGGAAGGGAAGGGTGACTGTCCTCAAATCCTGGTCTTTGGAGTCATGGTACTATACGGTTTTAGTGTCAGACAGACCGGGGTTCAAATCCCACCTCTGCTGGTCACTGGTTTCGTGATCTTGGGGAAGACACCTTCCTTCTCTGCCTCAGCTTCCTCATCTGCAGCTTCGCCTGGGTGTGGTGAGGGTTCTAGGGGATCTCAGACGTGTGTAGCACGGAGCCCGCTGTGTTCTTGGTGCTCTCTACATGGTGGCTGGTAGAATTCTCCATCTATGCAGGCTCCAGGAGACCCCTGGGCATCTCCCACCTGTGGCCCCTAAACCCAGAGTGACTGAGAGCACTTACCATTCAGCTTGTCTCATCCCCAGTCTACCTCCTTCCTTCTACCCTTGCTGCCTCCCAGTCAGGTGAGTGAGCTCTCAGAAACCAGAGTCCCACCCAAGGGGACCCTGGTCTCTCCACCTTCACCCAGCAATGGGAACCCTGCTTCCCAGGGGAGGAACCAAGTGCTCCACCTTCTAGGGACCCAGTTTGTTGGAGTAGGACAGTAACGTGGCAGGAATCGGACTTCTGGGCCCGTAATCCCTGTTTGGACAGCACGTTAGGCCCTTGGTTGACTACTGTGTTCCAAAGAAGTCCCATTCTCCCTTCTGGTTACAAGAAACCAGTGCCTTCTAGATTCAGGTGACTATCCTTACCTGGGGGTGCTGATGCATCCTCGGCTAACCTACACCCAGCGGAATACAGATGAGCACAGCTGAGTTTTCACCCAGAGGACCAAAGTGTTTTATGGTGGAGGATCTGAACAACCTTGGCTCTGCGGCCATTCAACCTGCCAGGACTAACGTTTCTGGATTTGTGAAGAAGGGATCTTCAAAGCCATTGAACCCAGAGAGCTGTGTTGTTTTAAAGCCACCACAAGGGTACAGCATTAAATGGCAGAACTGGAAAAGCTTCTTAGGGCATCTCATCCAGGGCTTCTCAAACCATGTCCCCCAAAGGCCTTGGATCGCATTGCAGGAAGTGTCATGGGGCTGTAGGAGCCTCCCATTTTCACCAGAGCAGCCTCACTGTGCCCTGATTTACATACCGTGGCTTTCCACATAAGATTTTGTTTAGAGGGCTTCCACTACTCAAGAAAAAGTTAGCAAACCACTCCTTTTGTTGCAAAGGAGCTGATGTCCAGGGTGGCAAAGGCACTTGCCCAAGGTCACCCAGCAGTGCTGCTCTGAAGACTTATTGTGCACATCCCCAAGGGTTAGAGCTACGATCTCTGCACAGCCGGGCCAACCTCTGACCCCTTGTCCATGTCAGTAGAAGATGAAGGTCACAGCCAGGATTTCTAAGGGTCAGGAGGCCTTCACCACTGCTGGGGCACACACACACACACACACACACACACATATATATACACACACACATACAACACACACCTGTGTCTCCCCAGGGATTTTCCCTGCAATGAGGCTTGTCCACAAGATTGAGCTCAGAAGAGGAAGAACAAACAAACCACAGAGCTGGGGAGGGCTGTGGCTCGGGGCCAGCTCCCAGGGAAATTCCCAGACCTGTACCGACGTTCTCTCTGAAACCAGCCGAGCTGCTTCCTGGAGGTAATTTCAAAAAAGTAAAAGCTATCATCAGCTTCATCTTAGGCTTGTATGAAATAACCACTCCATTTCTATTCTTTTTTTTTTTTTTTTTTTTTTTTGAGACGGAGTCTCGCTCTGTCGCCCGGGCTGGAGTGCAGTGGCCAGTTTTCAGCTCACTGCAAGCTCCACCTCCCAGGTTTATGCCATTCTCCTGCCTCAGCCTCCGAGTAGCTGGGACTACAGGCGCCTGCCACCTCACCCGGCTAGTTTTTTGTATTTTTTAGTAGAGACGGGGTTTCACCGTGTTAGCCAGGATGGTCTCGATCTCCTGACCTCGTGATCCGCCCGTCTCGGCCTCCCAAAGTGCTGGGATTACAGGCTTGAGCCACTGCGCCCAGCCCATTTCTATTCTTAAACCTTACTATTTTTGTTTTGTTTTTTTGAGTCGGAGTTTTGTTCTTGTTGCCTCGGCTGGAGTGCAGTGGTGCGATCTTGGCTCACTGCCACCTCCGCCTCCTGGGTTCAAGTGATTCTCCTGCCTCAGCCTCCCAAGTAGCTGGGATTACAGGTGCCCACCACCACACCTGGCTAATTTTTTTGTATTTTTAGTAGAGACGGGGTTTCATCATACTGGCCAGGCTGGTCTCAAACTCCTGACCTCAGGTGAACCGCCCGCCTTGGCCTCCCAAAGTGCTGGGATTACAGGCGTGAGCCACCGCGCCCAGCCAAACCTTACTATTTTTTTTAAAGAATTTTTTCCAGAATTTAATTTCTGACATAGCTTGAGTTTTCTAGTAACTCTAAACTCCATCTCCTTTATCGTCATTAAGTCATTGACAAAAAGCCAGGAGAAGCATTAGGAAAGGGCATGATAATCAGTATGATAATTTGCCTTCTGTGCTCAGCACTTAACTGTTTACAAAGCCCTTTCACATGCACAGCGGGTGGGAACTGCGTGGTGTGGGCTGGGCCTGCACTGGAAGCACGTCCCGTGAAAAACGTTCGTGCCTTAGGTGAAGCAACATGTATCACTTTAGAGTACTAACAGTATATGTTGTTCTTATGTATTGGTATTTATTTCTATTTTTGCTATGTTTATGTCATATTTAAATGATATCCTACTGCTTGTTGGTATACCCTAAACTGTTTAAATAAAAAACTCTATTTTTAAAGAAAAAACATACAATTGAATGGAAAAGTGTATGCTCTTATCTTTTGGTGAGACAGCATCTCACTCTGTCGCGTATGCATGCACCACCAGGCCTGACTGATTTTTTTGTTTTTGTAGAGATGGAATCTCGCTGTGTTGCCCAGGCTGGTCTCAAACTCCTGGGCTCAAGCAATCCTTCCCTCCTTGGCCTCCCAAAGTGTTGGTTGGGATTACAGGTGTGAGTGACTGTGCCTGGCCTATTCTCTTACTTTTTAAAGGCTCCTCACCTCTCCTCTGGGAAACCTAGCTGTTAAGACTACAAGGGCCGGCCAGGCGGGGTGGCTCATACGTGTAATGCCAGCACTTTGGGAGGCCGAGGCAGGCGGATCACAAGGTCAGGAGATCACAACTGTTCTGGCTAACACGGTGAAACCCCGTCTCTACTAAAAATGCAAACAATTAGCCGAGCGTGGTGGTGGGTGCCTGTAGTCCCAGCTACTCGGGAGGCTGAGGCAGGAGAATGGCATGAACCCGGGAGGCGGAGCTTGCGGTGAGCCAAGATCACATCACTGCACTCCAGCCTGGGTGACAGAGCGAGATTCCATCTCAAAAAAAAAAAAAAAAAAAAAAAAAACTACAAGGGTCTCGGGTTAGGTCCCCAGAAGCAAACCCAGAGAAAAGGTAGAAAGGTAGAAAGCAGTGCAGTGATCCAGGTAACGCCAGGAGGGGAGTGTGGAGGCAAGATGGGGTGGTGGGGGAGGAGGGCAGCTAGGCAAAGTGTATCATCAACAGGTCCCTGCTGTGGGCAGCTGAACCTCAATGCCCCTGGAAAACTCTGGAAGTCAATGTAGGATGCACTTCAGATTTGGTCCTCCTGCCAGGGGCAGGAGCCAGAGAGTCTAGCTACTCCCTCCCATCAGTCCAGTGTGGAGGCTGTTCCCTGAGACAGAGTTGCAGGTACTTGTAGTTGGAATCCACTAAGCTGAGTGCACAAGAAAGGGGAGTGCCATGGGGCTGAGGGCAGGGTCCCCAGCCAGTATCCCTTGTTGCAGTGAGGCTGGAGCTGACAGCTCACCCAACGGCTACTATGGTCCATGAAAGGATATGGAACAGCACCTGTGTGACTAACCTTGCACTCCCAAACTCATTCCAGCGGCTCTCCATTAGCGAGGGTCTCCCAGTTTCCAGCAACTCTCATAAGACCACCTGGTGACTGTCTGGCACTGTGCCCACAGTTGTCACCACTTATTGGTGCCAGGATAGGTGCTAGACCCAAGCCTAGCTGATCCTACAAGTCCGTCTCCCTGGAATTCAGTAGTCTCCCTGGCTGGCTGGGCCTGGAGCAGGTACCTTCCAACCTGCCACGGCTGCATTTCCCAGTCTAAGGAACAGTCTGCAGACAAGACAAGAAAGCAGCCACTGCCACGTGGGCTGCCAAGACAAGAAATGGTAACCCCTGCTTCTGGTCCCTTCCCCAGGTGCAGCTGCACCCCCAGCCTCGGCTTCATCCCACCTTTAAAAATCTTTTTTTCTTAAAGTATAATAAAAAAAAAAAAAAAAATCTTTTTTTCAAGATAGGGTCTCTTTCTGTTACCCAGGTTAGAGTACGTGATCTCAGCATCTCAGCTCACTGCAACCTCCACCCACCAGGTTCAAGTGATTCTTGTGCCTCAGCCACCCAAGAAGCTGGGATTACAGGTGTGCGCCACCACGTTCTGCTAATTTTGTGTGTTTTGTTTTGTTGTTTTTTTTGTTATTGTTGTTGTTGTTTGTTTTGTTTTGTTTGAGATGGAGTCTCACTCTGTCGGCTCACTGCAACCTCCTCCTCCCAGGTTCAAGCAATTCTCCTGCCTCAGCCTCCCAAGTAGCTGGGATTACAGGCGCTTGCCACCATGCCCAGCTAATTTTTGTATTTTTACTAGAGACGGATTTTTGCCATGTTGGGGTGTGTGTTTATATATATATGTATTTTTTCTTTTAGTAGAGACAGGGTTTCGCCGTGTTGCCCAGGCTGGTCTTGAACTCCTGGTCTCAAGTGATCTGCCTACCTCGGCCTCTGAAAGTGCTAGGATTACAGGAGTGAGCCACTGTGCCCAGCTAATTTTTGTATTTTTAGTAGAGACGGGGTTTCGCCATGTTGGCCAGGCTGGTCACTCCCCTCCCAAAGTGCTGGGATTACAAACATGTGCCACCACGCTCGGCCCCCTGCATCCTATGTACAAGTCCATGAAAGAAACCAGAATATGTTACCCCCAAATATGCCTCTTTGACACGACATTTTTGAATATTTTTTAGCTAAGGTAGTTAAGAAGCAGCAAACAGTGGAAGACCTCCTCTCTTTCCGCCTAAAGCCAGGTTATAAAATTCTTTACTGGAGACAACTTTTACAAACCTTATGCCATCAGTTTACTCCCATTCACTTACCACCTCAGAGGTTCCAGGAGCCTAAATCTACTTTCGTTTGTCTTGCCACTTCTCTAAAATGTATTGTGTTGTTTTTTCCTGGTTCCCCTTGTGGGATATGTTGAGGTTTCTCTTCAAATAATCTGATCCATCTTTTATTCTTTAATTCATAGTACCCCCACTCCACTTTCCTTTTTCTCCTTTTTTTCCTTTTTGCCTTTGTTCGATGCCCAGGCACACCGCAGCACCCGGCGTTGTCAGTACCAGCTCACATTCCTTTCCTTATTTGGAAAGAAGACTAACTTTCTAGCTCATTACAGGCACCCCTTCCCCTTCCTCTCCACTTTCTTTTACGTGCCCACCTTATGTAAAAAAGTTCAAATGTTTAGCCAACCGGGATTCGTTTAGATTGTACAACCCGACCCCGACCAATGGGGAAAGAGTACAGGGGCTGGACTTGCGTCAGAAATAAAAGCTCTTGTGCCCTTTGTTCAGGTGTGCTCTCATGGTGACTGGCCAAGGAGGCACCCCTGCACTACTGCGCAGAAGTAAAATTACTTTGCTAAGAATCCTTTGTTCGAGTGTTCAATTTCCTCAGGATTTTGAGCGTTATTCCTGACACTGTTTTGTCAGGATGAAATTTATTGTTCTTTACTGAAGATGCTCTCTAAGCCAGAGTCATAAGCCACTGCACCATCACCTTTGTTTGAGGTTTCTCCCTCCTGATGTGTGCCGCATATATTACAGACTTGCTTGTTTTCCTCTTGCTAATCTGCCTTTTGTTACGGGGGATCTGTCCCTACTATGAACATTCGAGGTTTTGAAATTACATTTCCTCCCCCACCCCAGTATTTAAGCCAGGGCTTTCTATTACGTGTAACCCAATGTCCTTGCTAATTCACCAAGACAAGGAGACAGTGAATCCACCTCCCGGGTTCAAACGATTCTCCTGCCTCAGCCTCCCAAGTAGCTGGGATCACAGGCACCCGCCACCACGCCCGCTTTGGCCAGCTTCGGGTATCTGGTCCTTTCCAGGAAACAGGAAAGGACGTCCTCTCCAGGTGACCCGCCCTCCTCCTCCTTCTCCTCGGCCTCCTCCTCCGCCTCCGCCTCCACCTCCTCCTCCGCCTCCTCCTCCTCCGCCTCCTCCTCCTCTCTCCCCTCCACCCAGCACGGTCGCCACCCTTGAGCTTCTCCGGGCCTGTCTGCTGCCACCTCCTGGACAGTAGTGGTATGTCAGGGCGCGGTCTTACCTGAACCGGGCTCAGAGAGCCTGGAGAGGGGAGGGCTGGGGTAATAGACGTCCTGAAAACTTCCTTTAGGAAAGGGGTTGCTTTTCCTCTTGGCACCAGCACCTGGCACAGAGTGAAAGCTTGGGATTGAGTAGGTGAATGAAAGAATAAGAATAAGCGAGTGAATTGGCATATGAATTGGAGTCAGTAAGTGGACGGCTGTAGCTGACTTACATATAAGGTTTCAGGAGCTCTCGCATGCGATGATACCATCCTGATCCCAAATTCCCGTTGCCCGTGGGTGCCCGTCCTCCCTCACCCAGCATCTGCCCTGAGAGGGCACTGGTGCTGCTCACTGAGCATAGTGATGTTGGAGGGAGTACGTGGGAGACAGAACAGGACCTTAACACTTGAGCTGGAACTCATTATTCTGTAATTGATTGTTTCCCATGTTACTCAGGGTTTGATCAACGGCTGCCTGCGGCATCTTCCCTGAGCTCATTCCTGTGTGCATAAAGGGGGGCTGAAGTAATGAGGGTTGGAGGTTTTTTTTTCCTAGAAAAACAGACTAGAAGTTATATCTAAATGCGTGAGTCAGCTCCATGAGTCAGTTCCTCAAGAGATACTGATTGACACCAGAACTGGTTCCAGCCCCGGGAGCCCCACCCTTGGCGTGTGACGATACGTGACACGGAGGTGTGATGGCTTTATATAAGCTGAGTCTTTTTATTTCCCCCTAACTGCTTCTTTAAGTGGATGAAGAGGAGAAGGTCGCGAGGAGTGCCCTGCCCTGGTGGACAAAACCATCAGCATGTGGCGAGAGGCCCCTCTCTAGGAGAGTGGTGACTCCAGGGTGAGACATATCCCACCCCACTCTGAGTCTGTGTCTCCAGGTTCTCAGCGGACCAGCTGGGAAGCCAGAGTCCAGTAGGAGCCTGGAGCCTCCACACACCCACCTCTGAGCTCTAGGCCCCTTCTTCTAAGGGGCAACCTGCAGAATGCAATGCCGTTACTTTCTCCAGCCCTGGAATTGGGCCTCAGAAATGATAGCCAACTCAAACTTCTTTTTATTCCCCGAGACAGAGTCTTGCTTTGTCATCCAGGCTGGAGTGCAGTGGTGCAATCTTGGCTCTCTGCAACCTCTGCCTCCTGGTTCAAATGATTCTCCTGCTTCAGCTGCCTGAGTAGCTGGGACTACAGGTGCCTGCCACCATGCCCGGCTAATTTTTGTTTTTTTGTACGATGGGTTTTTGCCATGTTGGCCAGACTGGTCTTGAACTCCTGACCTCAGGTGATCCGCCCACCTTGGCCTCCCAAAGTGCTGGGATTATGGGTGTGAGCCACCGCACCCAGCCTCAAACTTCTAAGGGAATGTTATCATTACCCTCATGCCCACCTCCCTCCATCCCCACACCTGCACACCAGCAGTCTACGTTTTTGCAAAAGTTTTTTTTCTTTTTTTCTTTTCTTTTCTTTTTTTTTTTTTTTGGCACAGTCTCCCTCTGTCACCAGGCTGGAGTACAGTGGCATGCAGTCTTGGCTCACTGCAACCTCCGTCTCCCGGCTTCAAGTGATTCTTCTGCCTCGGTCTCCCAAGTAGCTGGGACTACAGGCGTGTGCCACCACGCTCAGCTAATTTTTGCATTATTAGTAGAGACGGGTTTTCACCATGTTGGCCAGGATGGTCTCCATCTCTTGACTTTGTAATCCTCCCACCTCTGCCTCCCAAAGTGCTGGGATTATAGGCATGAGCTACTGTGCCTGGCCTGCAAAGGTTTTTAAGGGACCAAACTGGTCCTTGGGTTCCTCATTTTGTAACAGAGGATGCTTGCTGCATGAGACCTCCTTCTCAGAAACTGTCCAGAGACAGCAACCCAGCAACACTGAGGAGTAGAGACTTACTTCCATTTCTAGATGAGGAAGCTGAGGGCAAGAGGCTGAGGGACCCTCACACAGCAGGGAAGTGGCAGAGCTAGAATTCAGACCGGGTCTATCTACTCAAAGCCTATGTTCCATTCACTTCCCTTGGCTCCCATGGGGGCCTATGAAAGTGCTCCCCCATCCTGGCTGGAGATGCATGATATTCTTAATGTTTTTATGAAGAACCGTGGCCTTGTACATGCCTTATAGGCACGTAATAAGCTTCTGGAACTTCAAACTCCCGAGAGAGCTGAAATTATAAGTAGAGTCAGGAAATTCTACGATGACTTTATGTTTGTGTGAATGACATTAGTCATGAAGGGAATTCTGGAATGTCAGGGGAGGTTTCCAACCCCAAAGTGACATAGAAGCAGAGGCCATGCAAGCTGCAGAGGCCCTTAGGAGCATTCTAGACCAAGCCTCCTTTACAGACAGGGAAACTGAGGCCTCAAGAGGGGACAAGAGCTATTCATAGTCACCTGAAGTCAGGTGCAAGGTTGGAACCAGACCCAGGCTCCGGACCTGGGCCATATAGTCAGGGTCCCTGATTGACACAGCCCAGGTCTTGGAGTCAGATGGGCTCTCAGGCTTCATTCCTTGCTCCTGCTCTTCAGGAATGATCAGGAACCCCTCTAGGACCTGCCCCTGCAGAGTCATCAGCCACGGAGACAGCACTCCACACTCCCTGAAGACTTCCAGGAAACAGCCCACTGCCTTTTGATGTTGTTGCTTCTGGAATTCTTGGGTGTTGAGAGAAGAGACAGGAGCAGGTCACATTCCTGAGTATTTCATTGTAAAATGTGATTTTTCTATAGCTTGGGGATGTTCCCTACAGTCTTAAGGCCCTGGCCAGCTTTCTCCAGCACATTCATTCATTCAGCAAATCTTACAGAGTACCTGCTCTGTGCCAGCTCCTACTAGACACTGAGACACTCAGGAGAGCGAGCTCCAGGCGTTGTCCCTGTAGTCAGTACCATGGGGAATGGGAAAGCACCACGCAATACATGCTAGGAGATGGGAACAGAGAGCTGGTGTTCCCAACCCAACCAAGGGGGCAGCTCACACAGGGAAAGCTTCCTGGTGGAATTGAATTGGAGAATAGGTCTGAAGAATGAATTGGAGTGAGACAGGAAAGTGGAGGTGGAAAGGGATTCTCGGAGGCAAGACCGTGCATGGCTGCACTGGAGAAATTTGTCAGACAGAAAACAAGTGCTTTTCCTGGAGGTCTGAGAATCAGCAAGGCGAACCTGCTGCTCTGAAGGTCAACGCTGTAAGTCGATGTTGGATACCTGCTCTACATTCAGCCACATGGAGGGTACAGAGGAATACCAGGGAGCTCTTTGCAATCAAAATGCTTGACAAGCACCGTGCAATTGTAGAGCCCAGAGAACAATGTTATCTGGGGAGCCTTTACCACTGGAGGCAGCTTCATTGTGAACACCTCCAGCAGCCAAGACCTTTCTACCTCTCAAGGCAGCCACACCATCATAGCGAGAGCGATTTCCTTAAATTGAAAACATGACCTCCCTCATATGTCTCCCCCAACCACCCTAGTTTTCCTTTCAGAGGTAGTTACACAAAAGGGTCTAGAGCCTTCTCCATGCAAGAGCCCCTCATATTTGAAGATGGTGCTCGCATCTTACCTCCATTCCAACCTGAATCTCTCCTGTTCATTCTTTTGTTTGTTTGTTTGTTTGTTTAAAGGTAGAGTCTTGCTCTGTCACCCAGGCAGGAGTGCAGTGGCTCATTCTCGGCTCAGTGCAACCTCTGCCTCCCAGGTTCAAGCAATTCTCCTGCCTCAGCCTCCCAAGTAACTGAGATTATAGGCACTCGCCACCACACCCAGTTTTTTTTTTTTTTTTTTTTTTTGTATTTTTAGTAGAGACAGGGTGTTGTCATCTTGCCCAGGCTGGTCTCTAACTCCTGACCTCAGGCAATACGCCCACCTCTGCCTCCCAAAGTGCTAGGATTACAGGCATGAGCCACTGAGCCCGGCCTGTTTGTTTTTGAGATGGAGCCTCACTCATTCTGTCCCCCAGGCTGGAGTGCAATGGCGCGGTCTTGGCTTACTGCAACCTCCTCCTCCTGGGTTCATGCGATTCTCCTGCCTCAGTCTCCCAAGAAGATGGGACTACAGGAGTGCACCATCATGCCTGGCTAATTTTTGTATTTTTAGTAGAGACAAGGTTTCACCATGTTGACCAGGCTGGTCTCGAAGTCTTGAACTCTTGGCCTCAAGTGGTCAGCCCGTCTCAGCTTCCCAAAGTGTTGGAATTACAGGCATGAGCCACGGCGCCTGGCCTCCTTTCCATTCCTGAACATGTAACACAGCTGAAGTATCATAGTGGAAAATGCCAAAATGCAGGCCAGACCACGTGTTCTGGAAGGACTTTGTTTTTTCATTCGTTTGTTTTTTGAGACAAGGTGTCACTCTGTTTGCCCAGGCTGAGTGCTGTGGTGCAGTCATGGCTGACCGCAGCCTTGACCTCCTGGGCTCAAGCAATTCTCCTGCCTCAGGGTGCCAAGTAGCTGGGACTACAGGCATGTGCCACCACACCTGGCTAATTTTTTATTATTTATAGACACAGTTCAGGCTGCTCCCCATACCTCACTATGTTGCCCAGGCTGGCTTTAAACTCCTGGACTCAAGCGATACTCCCTCCTTGGCCTCCCAAAGTGCCGGGATTATAGGCATGAGCCACGGTGTCTGGCCTCTGGAAGGACTTTCAAAGTGAGATGTTATGGGCTGGAGTTATCAAGAAGGACCATATTGCAGAAGAAGAGAACTGTCTTGGTGAGATTCGAGGAAAAGGCAATTGGCTAAGGGGGTGGAAATGGCATTCCAGGAGGAGGGTAGAGCCCAGACAAAGCCTTGTCTTTAATGCCTATTTGTTATGTTTAGTAACCTTGCTTTCCCTTAATATAAATTAGCGTATTTCCTGTATCAACTTTAGGAAATGCAGATAAGCGAAGGGAAGAAAAGAAAAATCACCTACAATTCCACTACCACCCAGAGATGACGCCCCTAGTGTTTTCACCTATATCCATGAAGACACGCAGTTTGCTCTGCATGTGCAGGTGTGCGTTTTAGCCAGGGTGGTACTGTATATAGTTTATGTTATGCCTATTTTCACTTGAAAAAATATGATGAATCTTTACCAGGTCAAGAAACATTTTTCTCCAGCATTATTTTGGAAACTGCATTTGTCTTGCTTGGGGTGGACATACCATTATTCTTTTTTTTTTTTTTTTTTGAGACAGAGTCTCGCTCTGCCCCCAGGCTGGAGTGCAGTGGCCGGATCTCAGCTCACTGCAAGCTCCGCCTCCCAGGTTCACGCCATTCTCCTGCCTCAGCCTCCCGAGTAGCTGGGACTACAGGCGCCCGCCACCTCGCCCAGCTAATTTTTTTGTATTTTTAGTAGAGACGGGGTTTCACCGTATTAGCCAGGATGGTTTCGATCTCCTGACCTCGTGATTCGCCCGTCTCGGCCTCCCAAAGTGCTGGGATTACAGGCTTGAGCCACCGCGCCCGGCCACCATTATTCTTTTAATCAAATTTCTGTTGTCAGACATGAAGGTTGTTTTCATTTTTTTCTCCTTTTTTTTTTTTTTGAGGTGGAGTCTCGCCCTGTCGCCCAGGCTGGAGTGCAATAGTGCAATCTCGGCTCACTGCAACCTCCGCCTCCTGGGCTCAAGCGATTCTCCTGCCTCAGCCTCCCGAGCAGCTGGGATTACAGGTGCCCACCACCATGCCCGGCTAATTTTTGTATTTTTAGTAGAGACAGGGTTTCGCCATGTTGCCCAGGCTGGTCTCGAACTCCTAATCTCAGGTGATCCACCCACCTTGGGCTCCCAAAGTGCTGGGATTATAGGCGTGAGCCGCCACGCCCCACCTATTTTTTCCTTAAACTGTTAGAAATGAAGTCTGGGTGTTCCCACGTTCCTTAGCAATCCAGGCTAATTCCTACGTAATTCCCATTAATTCCTACATAACCACAGACCCTCGAAACTACAGGATGCCCATTTCCTCCGTTAAGTTCCTTCCTCCAGTGCTTCCGGCCCCAAGGAACACTTGCATATTTCACAGACCTGTCAGGGCTGCCTCTTGTCCTCCCAGTCAGTCACTGGGTCCAAAGCCTGCTCTTCTCCCTAAGGGTCCCTTGTAACCTGTTTCTCTGGCTGTAGCCTCCCCACACCGCCTTGTCATCAAAGTCATCAAAAACCCTCCATCCATCATGGTTCATTCAGTAGCACAGAAACCTCTCCAGTCTTTCAGACCAAGGGACTTTAAGGTAAAGGAGCTCGTCACCCAGAGGATGGAGGAGCTGGGACACTAATGAGGACAGACAGTTCAGAGATTTGCCCACAGCAGGAAGTCGTGCCAACCTACCCACTGAAGGGAAAGATGAGGGAAGAAGGTGTTGCCAGAGCCAGGAGCTGGCCTCCAGACAGGAGCAAGAAAGACATAGGGGACTGCCTGGCTGATGACTGTCCAGAGGTAGCGGGAGCTGCAGAGGAGATACGGCCATTGCTGGAGAAGCCACTCAAAGCAGAAAACAAGGAGGAGAAATGCTCTGATCTCTGCCTCCGCAGTCTTCCCCCAGGGGCTAAACTTACCAGAAAGCAGTTGATAAAGGAGTCTGGAAAATGTAGTTTCCTGCAATTTCAGGAAATGACTGGCATGGGCCCTACTTGATTCCTCCAAAGCACAGCTTATATTTGGTTGTTTTGTCAAACAAACTTTAGCCATCGGGGCTGATAACAAACAATTACAATTCAGGAAAGAAAAACTTAAACACGGATCCCGGGGTATCACAGCCCATCGCGTCCAACCCCTTGGCAGGATCCGTGCTAAAATTTCGCTTGCCGTTGTGTGCCTGGGGCCAGGCAAACTTTCCCCAGGGGCAGGACCCTCCAATCGTGTCCACCCTGACCAAAGTCCAGGCCCCAGGGCCCTTCAACCTTCTCCGGGGCCCTGCAGGAAGGAGAAAACCATTTCCTAAACACCTGTTCGTTCATTCACACGGTGCTCGTGTTCAGATCCTGTCCCACGTGGCAGAATGATGGGAGAGCAGCCTGAATCTTCATTGTTCTGAACCAAAGGCCCATTCATGAAGTTCAGCCCCATCTCTAGCACAGCAGAAAGAATCACTGAAGTTTGAGTTCCATTATTTTTCTAACCCTTTGCAGATCCTAGACCCAAAGGCTCAAGGTAAGAGTGGCTGGGCTTCCTCGCCCCCAGCGGCCTCTCTAGGGCAGAGCTGTTCCCAAGCCCACCACAAGAGTCGGGACCTGCCTTTATATGGAGGATCAAGGAGGAGCATCAGGTGCTCTCCATCTCCTCCTGCCAGAAAACCAAAGGAGTCACAGGTTTTCCTTTGCTGCCAGAAACATTCTGAGACTTTTTTGTTTTTTTCTTTTTTCCCCTCTCTTGTCCAGTTATTTTCATCAGGGTAAATCCCCTAGGAATAAAATTATTAAAGCAAAAGATAGGCGTGTGGTGTAGGCTTTTGATCCACAGCGCCAAATTGCTTTTTGATAAGGCTGCATATCGTGGATTATTCTTGCCTTTTCTGCCCCTCAGCTCCTCGATAAACCACTTGGGATGAATCAGCCACCAGACCAGATAAACAAGCCAGCCTGTTACTGTTGCTGTTTTCTGCAAGTCGAAAGGGAACTCCCTTAGATCCCTCCCAGAACCTGGAATTCCAGAGCACACGGGGCCAGGGCACCTTTGTACCCCTGCTCCTCACCGGCTCGGGTCCCACCCACCCCCTTCTCCCCGCCCCATGCCCGGGTGGAGCCAGCTGCCAGGGCGCCAAGACTCCCAGCCCTCCCTCTGTGCACGGCAGAGCAGAGGCCAAGGGAGCGCTCTGTGCCAGCCCCAATGAGGACGCTGCTGACCATCCTGGCTGTGGGATCCCTGGCCGGTGAGTGCCCATCCACCCTGTGGTCAGATCTCCCCCATCCTAGGGGCCAATGATCAGGGTCATCTCCCCAGCACCCTCCCCAGCTCCAGCATGGCCAGTTTCAGTTTCTCCCCTGCTAGGGCTGAGCAGGCTGCCGGGTGTCCATGGAGAAGCAAATGTCCAGCTTAGGTCGCTGGGGGCAGGAGAAGGTGCCTCAGACCCTGGGTTCTTCCAGGGACCCAAAGGACCCTCAGGTCTCAGGGAATATAGCCAGCTGTCTGAACTGGGGGTGCTGGATCGCTGCACCTCAGTGAATGGAGAATTGGCCTGGAGGAGGCAGACATCCTTTGGTCCCTCAAATGGTGCTGGCACAGGTTGTACCATCCCTTCCTCTGCCTCTCACCTGGCACTGGCCTGACAGGGGAGGCGGAGGAAGGATGGGGGAAACGAAGCTTGAGTTCTGCCGTTGCCTCCCTCCATGCCCCTGCAGGGCCTCTTTGGTCCCTTTTGTTATCATAGATCTGAAAGAGCATTTTCTCCTAGAGTGGGCAGGTCCGCTACATTAATAGGTCTTAAGACACAGGACCCACTTGGAAACAGGGCTTAAGGGCATAGTGTTCAAAGCCAATAAAGTCGGGGGGGAGCTCATTATGCAGAACATTACATGAGACCCTAGACTCTGTCTCTGCTCTCCTGATGCATTGCGTGAAATTCAGGGAACTTCCTTAGGAAGTCAAAGCATAGTCCTGATTGAGGATGGTGAGCAGGTGTGTCCTCAGCCAGGCCCTCTTTGCTCAAGTGCAGGATGAGGCCCACGAAGGGGCAGAGCTTCCCACCCCCTCTGCCGCTGTCTCACCCAGGCTGCCTGTGTCCCCAGGGCTCCCAGCTCTGTGGTGCTGCTCCAGTCTGCTTCCCAGCATCAGGCTGGGCGTTCCAGGAAGATGTGAGCCCCCAAGACATGTTCCTTTAGACCCCCAGCCATACTGGTTGGAAATCCTAGCGGCTCCCAGCCCTTTGAGATGGAGGACCCACAGGAAACAGCCCTTAGGAGACTGTCAAGTGTCAGTTCCCTTGCGCTGCACACCCCGGGCCCTCACTCCCCCAATCTTAGGCTGACTCCAGAGCGTGTGGAATTGTTTCTTGTTTGTGTATTTTTCCTGAGCTTCCCAGCTGGTTGACAGAACATTGTTTTTCCACATGAATGTGAAAAAACAAATTGCCTTTTATAAATCCGCCAGGCTGCCAGGCTCCACATAACACATGTCTCCCCAGATTTCACAATATAGACTTTCACCCTGGAGGTGCCAAAGCAACACAGGCTGAGGAATAGATGATGGATTTGAGGAGGAAAAGGAGCAAGGAGGGCGGGAGAAGAGGGGGAGATCTTGTTAGTCCCTGACACCCCTAAAAGAGAAGGGTGGGCCGAGATTCACTTATCCCTCTTCAGGAAGCTAACTGCAGTTCCCTCCTGACAAGTGGTGCCAACCTCCATGTAGCCCAGGGTCCTGTGCCTTGGCAACATGCCCCCACCTCAGCCACCAGCCTCCTTGCAACCCAGATGGCCCCTCTATTTCCCACCCAGCACACTGACCTCAAGCAGCAACCATTCCCACTGCAGACTCTACCCCAAGCCCTGATGGAGCCTGGCCTCTCAAATCCCACCCTCACCCTCCTGCCCTGACCCACCACCCGACCAGAAGTCACTGTTCAGGTCTGACCTTGACTGGACTCGTTTCCTCAACTTTAGACTCAGCCCTGAATCCAGGACCCCTCCCTCCAGAACTGACCCCAGTTCCACCCAGCCTCACATCCAAACAAGATGTCAGCTACATCCTGAGGCTCCGTGGCACAGCCGTCAGCTTGGGTAGAGGCAGTAGACCTCCCCGCGCCATCCCTAAGGCCCCATTCTGGGGACTCCAGGAAGCCTGAAGGCATTTTGCAGCTGCTGGGCCAGAACCCAGATTCAGAGAGGAGGGCAGCCTTCGAGGTTGTGCAGCGAGGAGGATGTGCAGCGGGGTGGGGCCGTCCTTCCCTGACCCCACCGGTCCTTGCCAAGCCTGAGGACCCCTCTTGTGTGTAGAGTTGGAGTGGGGGCATCAGTAACTGTCTGCTCCCTCACACCTTGGGCCCGCTGGCAGTCATGGTCGTCTCTGTGGAAGGAGAGGCACAAACATATTCAAGACACACACCCAGGCCGCAAGGCCTTGACCCAGCTGGGGCTGCCCAACATTTTTCCACCTGTTTATTTCCCACGCCAGCCAGCCAGGGCCTCCGAGCTCGGAGTCAGCTGCCAGCTTGGGCCGCCATTTTCCCACAGGCTCTTGCTGTCAACAGCCCAACCCTGCTGGGCTGAGGGAAGGGTTTTATAAGTTAAGGACTCTTGGTTTACAGTGCAGATTGCTTCAGAGGCTGCAGCCCCTCCCCAGCCCCTTCCTTGAGGCTCAGACCCTCACTGCCCTTCCCTTACCATAAGCAGAAGTGGGCTGGACAAAGACCTAGCCTGGAAGAGAGGGCTGTGGGCTCTTCAAGGGCCAGCTTCATCTCTTCCTCTCTCCTCTCCTCCTCCCTAAATTCATCCTTTTATCAGGTGCTCAGGTCCCTAAAGCCCCCCACCCTCATATAAACGGGTGAACAAGACAGCCCCCCTCCCTACAGAGCAAATGTCTTCCCTTCCCAGGTCTTCTCCCTTTGGACTCAACACATGTACCTAGGGGCCTATTAGACACTAAAGCCACCCTGCTCTATCTGTCCCACAACCAGTCTGGCACTGGGATGAAAACTGTAGGCTCTTCACATCCTAACTGTGATGCTGGGCAACAGCTCTCTCTGAGCTTCAGTTTTCCTCATTCATCAAATGGGGATAGTGATGGGGGCACATTGTCGTGAGGATTTAATGAAGGAAGGGACTTGCCTGAAAGAGGCCATGCACTTCACAAATGCCAGCGGCTGCTGTTGTCATTGTTGTTTGTCTTTAGGTAAATCAAACTATTTCCATTTTAGAGATGAGGCAATTGAAGTTCTCGTTGCTTAAACAGCTTTCCCAAGGTCACCCTGCCCATGTGTGGGCTCAGTCAAGAGTCCTGCCCCCTACAAATTTCGTGCAAGATGTCTTTGCTTTCGAGAAGCCAGCCTGGTGTGAGGGCAGGGATTGGCTCAGCCAGCGGAGAGACTGGAATTCACAAGCGCCTCCTCCACCATTGCTTCGACTTGGGGCAAATTACTCCTTACACATTTTAGTTACATATCTCTAAAATAAGGGTGAGGACACCAACTTCAGGTTGTGTTAAAAGGTGAGTGAGAGACAATACCAAGCATTAATGGGGATATGGAGAAATTGAACCCCTCGAACAATGCTGGTGGGAATGTAAGATGATGCAGCTGTAACATCCTGGACAATATTTAAGACCCTATCACTACAAAAAAATTTTAAAATGAATTAGCCAGATGTGGTGGTGCACGGCTGTCATCCCAGCTACTCAGGAGGCTGAGGTGTGAGGACTGCTTCAGCCCAGGAAGTCGAGGCTGCAGTGAGTCATGATCGCACCACTGCACTCCCACCTGGGGGACAGAGCAAGACCCTGTCTCAAAGACAAAAGAAAGATGGTGCAGCCACTTTAGAAAATAGTTTGACAGTTCTTCAAAAGGTTAAAGATAGAGCTACCATATAACCTACCAAATTCCAGTCTTAGATATATATCCAAGACAACTGAAAACATGTGTCCACTTAAAAAAAATGAACACGGTGTTCACAGCAGCATTATTCATGGTAGCCAAAAAGTAGAAACAACCCAAATATCCTGATGTGTGGATAAACAAAATGTGGTATATCACACGATGGAATATTATTCAGCCCTGAAAAGGAAGTACTAATCCATGCTACCATAAGTGTGAAACTTGAAAACATTATGCTAAGTGGAAGAAGCCAGCCAAGGCTCTATTTATATAAAAAGTCTAGAGTAGGCACATTCACAGACACAGGAAGTAGATTCGTGGTTGTCAGGGGTTAGGGGAGGAGAAGAATGAGAAGCGACTGCTAATGGGTGGAGTGACTGCTAATGGGCATGCAGTGTCTTTTTGGGGTGCTGAAAATGTTCTGGAATTAGATAGTAGTGATGATTGCACAACACTGTGAAAATACTAAGAAACCATTGAACTGAACACTATAAGGTGGGGACATTTATGGAATGTGAATCACAGCTCAATGCAAAGCAAAATGGCTGAGAGTGGATGATTGGTTAGAACAGCGTGGGAAGCATCCCCTCTCACTGGCCCATTTGCAGAAGACTGGGGGCTGGGGTCTCCCTGCCCCCCCCCCACCAGGCTGACATCTTGAAAGCGAAGGCACTTTGCATGAAATTTATATGGGACAGGACTCTGACTGAGCCCACACATGGGCAGGGTGACCCTGGGAAAGCCCCTGCTCACCCTCCTCTCTCCCTCCTGCAGCTCACGCCCCTGAGGACCCCTCAGATCTGCTCCAGCACGTGAAATTCCAGTCCAACAACTTTGAAAACATCCTGACGTGGGACAGCGGGCCGAAGGGCACCCCAGACACGGTCTACAGCATCGAGTATAAGACGTAGGCTTCTCTCCTGACTCCCCCTCCTTTGACTGTGCTCTGAAGCCAGCCCCTCTCCAAGGAACTCCCCTCCTCTCCATATGTTCCCATCCCTCCCAGATGAAGCTTTGCTCCTTTATGTTTCTTTTGGGGAGGGAGAATAATATAACGGTAAGAAGTACAGGTGATAGGGTCAGGCTGTCTGGACTTAAATGCCAGCTCTTGCGTGTATAACCTTGGGCAGTCAGGTGACCTCGCGAAGCCTCAGTTTCTCCACCCACAAAGTGAGGACGATGGTAGCACCTTCATCACAGAGTTGTTGGGTGGGTTCAACAAGATAAAGTCATTAGCACTTGTGCCTGGAAAATTATAAGCTACCAATAATTGTTTTATTATTATTAGTGAGACCAGGTCAGCTGAAGATGTGCCCAGCCCCTCTAGCCCACGCTCCTGTTCCTACTCCTCTGCCTCCCATGCAGGTGAGGAGGGGTGGCCTGGGCTCAGGAGTCCTCAAACGTGGCTTCCACTCCTGGTCATGCCACATTGCCCTGTAGCAAGTCACTTCCCCCTCTCTGAGCCTCATTTCTCTCATCTGTAAAATGGGGATAACAGGGCCCACATCAAAGGATTATGGTGATGACGAGCTCAGAATGTGGACTCAGACTGGCTGGGTTCAAATCCTGGCTCCCCACATGCACACTTCAAACACGTGGGCAATTTACTTCTTCGAGCCTCATCCTCTTTATTTGAAAAATAAAGAGAATAGACTGGGCACCGTGGCTCACACTTATAATCTCAGCACTTTGGGAGGCTGAGGCAGGTGGATCACTTGAGGTCAGGAGTTCGAGACCAGCCTGACCAACAGGGTGGCCATACTGTCTCTACTAAAATACAAAAATTAGCCGGGCATGGTGGTGCACTCCTGTAATCCCAGCTACTCGGGAGGCTGAGGCAGGAGAATCACTTGAACCCCAGAGGTAGAAGTTGCAGTGAGCCAAGATTGCACCACTGCACTCCAGCCTGAGTGACAGAGCGAGGCCGTGTCTCAAGAAAAAAAAAAAAAAAAAAAAGGAAGAAAGAAAGAAAAAGAAGAATGCATATGCCTCAGAGAATCATTGTGAGAACAAAATGAGATCATTCGCATAAAGAGCCTGGGCCACTGAACGTGCTAAGTAAATATTAGATCTCCTTGGCATTATTAATAAGCCACAGGCTTAGTGCTGGCCTTTTCATCACTACTGTGACTTGGCCCCTTCCTGGCCCGCAGGTACGGAGAGAGGGACTGGGTGGCAAAGAAGGGCTGTCAGCGGATCACCCGAAAGTCCTGCAACCTGACGGTGGAGACGGGCAACCTCACGGAGCTCTACTATGCCAGGGTCACCGCTGTCAGCACGGGAGGCCGGTCAGCCACCAAGATGACTGACAGGTTCAGCTCTCTGCAGCACAGTGAGTTGGAGCCCCTGTGGGTTTCAGGGGAGGGGAGAGGAAAGCGCAGGTGTTTGCGGGATGGGATGGCCTCTTCCCCTCTGGAGTGGGTGGAGGGCCCAGAAGGGGCTCTCTGCAAGGGAAGGGGGGCAGCTGGGGATATGGCTTTTAGGGAAGGCCCCCGCCCCGCCAATTGCAGTGTGTCCCTAGCAGGTTTGTTCATTTTTCTCCACCTCCACCCCAACCTCCCTAGTTCAGACCACACTTATCTTGCCCCTCGACTAAGGTCAAGGCCACCTAACTTGTTTCCCCAACTGCCCTCTTTACCACCTCCTCCAGCCCATTCTCCATAGAGCATCTCCTCAACACATAAATCCCACCTTCTCTTGTCAGCTTAAAACCGTCTGGCAGCTTCTCATGACTCTAAAAATAAGATCCAACTCTTTGCCACGGCCCGTGAGGCCCTGCCTATCCTGGTCCTCATCTTGAACATGTCTTCCCAATGCATCAAGCAGCCAAGCTTCTGACAGTCCCTGCCTCAGGGTCCTTGCTGCTCCCACTGTCTGGGGGCACTTCTGGGCTCTTCACATGACTGGTTCTTTTATAGTCCTCATGGCTTAGCTTCAACATCACCTCCTAAGTCAGTGTCCCCACCTCCAGCTCTGATGACCTGATTTCAGTAGGCCACCACCTGTGATTCTCTATTGCAATACAGGGTTTATTGTCTTCATCACTCAGATCACACGCTGTAATTACTGTTTGCTCACACATGTTATCATCTGCCTCCCTCTCTAAAATGTGAACTCTAGCACTCCCTGTGTGGGCAGCAGAATCCACTGCATTCCCAGCCCTCAGCATAGTGCCTGGCACACAGAAGATGCTCAATAGCCAGACGCGGTGGTTCACACTTATAATCCCAGCACTTTGGGAGGCTGAGGCAAGAGGATCACTTGAGCCTAGGAGTTCAAGACCAGCCTGGGGAACACAGTGAGACCTCATCTCTACAAAAAATTTAAAAATTAGCCAGATGTGGTGGCACACACTTGTAGTCTCAGCTACTCAGGAGGTTGAAGTGGGAGGGTAGCTTGAATGCAGGAGGTCAAGACTGCAGTGAGCTGGGATTGCCCCACTGCACTCCAGCTTAGGTGACACAATGAGATCCTGTCTCAAAAAAAAAAAAAAAAAAAAAAAAAGATATTCAGTAAATGAATGAATGAGTGGATAGGCAGTTGCTGATACAGTTTGGCTATGTCCCCACCCAAATCTCATCTTGATTTGTAGTTCTCATAATCCTGTCTAGTGGGAAGGACCCAGTAGGAGGTAACTGAATCATGGGAACAGTTTCCCCCATGCTATTCTCGTAATAGTCAGTAAGTTCTCATGAGATCTGATGGTTTTATAAGGGGCTTCCCCCTTTGCTCAGTTTTCATTTTCCTTCCTGCCACCATGTGAGGAAGAACATGTTTGCCTCCCGTTCTGTAAGTTTCCTGATTGTAAGTTTCCTGAGGCCTCCCCAGCCATGTGGAACAGTGAGTCAACTAAACCTCTTTCCTTTATAAATTACCCAGTCTGAGGTGTGTCTTTATTAGTAGTGTGAGAATGGACTAATACAGTTGCCAAACTCCCCACACAAGATAATCATGTGATGATGATTTTATAGTCACACATAGCTTTTTAAGAAGATAAAAAAATAAAATTAAGTAAAATATTGTTTTTTTAACCTGGCTTGTTCAATGAATTCACATTCATTGTAGAAAATTTGTGAAATATAGACATATACAAAGAAAAATAAAAGTCACCCAAAATAATCTTAACATTCTAACATAACTGCAGTTACTAGCAGCTGTATCTACTTTGCAATCTGGCATTGCTTTTTTGTCTTAGGTTCTTTTTCCCCATATATTAGTATCATGAACATTTGCCCATATCATTAAACATATTGCACAACATGATATTTCACAGTGCAAAATGATCCATTCTAGGGAGGTACTCTAATTTACTTACATATTTCCCTTTTTGAGGACATATAGCTCAGTTTTTCAATTTTATTGGCAGCACTGAAGTAAACATTGTTCTGACTCAGATATTTTCAATCTTGGAGGCCAATGGATCATTGAGGTATTTTTACAAAGTAGATTTAGGGTAAGTGAGGTCCGTGAATCCCTGAAGTTGGATGCAAGATTTTTGTATATGTACATTTTGGAGGGGAGAAGACCCACAGCATTCATCACATTCTCAAAGGAGTCTGTAAACCAGCAAAGGTAATTTGGTTAGTTGGAAAATTCCATCTTGAGGGAGACAGAAGTCTTCAGCCTGACCTTTGAGGCTGCATCAATAGTATTAGGCCCCAAACATTTTTTAGGATGTGTAGTTGATGTCATTGACATCCCCAAAACTGTCATACTCAATAGATGAGGGAAGAAGGGTGTTCCAGGATGACTTAAGGTGGGGATGCAGGGGGCTGGGATGTGTGGGGGCAAGCCAAAGGCATGACCAAGCTACAGGACTGGTGCCCCTCACCCTGGGTTCTTCTCATCCACCTTTGGTCATCCCTTTGCCAGCCTGAAACCCAAACACCAGGGCTTGCAGAAACTTTTCTCTTTTCACTGTTTGTTTAGCCGATGCTTCCAGAAGCATAGCTGGCATTGGAGTGGAAGGAGAGAGGGAACAGTCATTTTCCACTGTCCAGGGTAGCCTCAGACACTACCCACCAACTCTGACTTTTCCTTTTCTCTTTTCTCTTTTCTCTCTCCCTATCCCCAGCTACCCTCAAGCCACCTGATGTGACCTGTATCCCCAAAGTGAGATCGATTCAGATGATTGTTCATCCTACCCCCACGCCCATCCATGCAGGGGACGGCCACCGGCTAACCCTGGAAGACATCTTCCATGACCTATTCTACCACTTAGAGCTCCAGGTCAACCACACCTACCAAATGGTAAGTGTATGTTGCACCCTGGTCTTTCTCTGCCTAGGAAGCCTCTTCCCTCTCAATTAGATTTGAGTTGCTTTAAGAAAAAAAGGGTACACGTTATGTAAATTAGCATTTCCCAAAACATGTCCCTTGAGAGGCTCCTTGAAGCCTGGAAAACATCACAAATGACAACCTCTCTCATAGAGTCACACACACAATAGCATGCTAAAAACTCTGACAAGTCCTGCAGAACCAATACTCCACTATCAATTTGTTTAATACAACTTCTCCCAAATTTATTTCACCAGAGAAAGTGCTTTTTTTGCATAATATTTACATGGTTTTTTTGTTTAACACCTTCTCACATCCTGGGGAACAACCTCTATTCATATCTTCAGATGTTCACATTAGAAAATGCTAGAATCAATTTCTACTGCTGCAGTAGTTCTCCACTATTTGCAGGAACTATATACAGGCAATGTGGAAGGATGAGTAATAATAAGAGGTGGAAGGCAAGGGCATAAATTCTCAAATAATATATGAATTATTTCTTTTCATATTCAGAAAATATTTGGTACCCCCTACCCTCAGCATATGCCACCAAACCACAATTCAGTTAAATGAATATTTATTTCCTACTTTATGGTTTCTGCATGCAGGGAGCTTATAATCTAGGGAGCGAAGAGGGAGTTAAAACAAGAATTCAAATAGCTATAGGTAGAGAAAAATATGAGTATTGGGAAGTGGGGTAGGATGTCAGTGCAGCAAGATTTGTAAGGCTTCCAGAAAACTTTTGGGAAGCCAAAAATGACATAATATGCATATATTACCTGGCATGCTGCAGAAACCGGTACTGGCTTCCAGAAAGCCTAATATGTATAATATGCATATTATGTCATTAATATTCATATATTACCTGGCATGCCACAGAAATTGGTATTGGCTTTTTGGAAGTCAGTACCAGCCTGGCCAACATGGTGAAACCCCATCTCTACTAAAAATACAAAAATTAGCCAGGCATGGTGGCAGGTGCCTGTCCCCAGCTACTCAGGAAGCTGAGGCAGGAGAATCATTTCAACCTGGGAGGCAGAGGTTGCAGTGAGCTGAGATTGCACCACTGCACTCCAACCTGGGTGACAGAGTGAGACTCTGTCTCAGATAAAATAAAATAAAATAAAATAAAATCATTGTCTGCTAATTCAACATTTCTGTCATCAGGGTCAGTCATTGTTGTCTTTTCTCTTGAATATGGGTCACATATTCTTTCTTTGTATGTCTAAAATTTTTAAATGTATCCTGGGCATTATGTTGAAATTACTGTAGATTCTGTTATATTCCTCCAAAGAGTATTGGTTTGGTTTCATCTGGTTTTAGCAGGCAATTAATTTGGCTGAACTCCAAACTCTGAAATTTCTTTCTTTTTTTTTTTTTTTTAACTTTACCTGTACTGCTTGGAGTCTACCCCATTCATGCCTACTTTAAGGGTCAGTCAGGGATTTGAGCAGAGTTTATGCACAGAGTTTGGGCCTCATCTACGTTCTCTCCTGTCTGTGGTTTCTCCTCTCATTTTCCAGCTGCTGTGATTATTCCAAGCCCTGCCTTTTGGGTATTCAAGACAGTGAGAATACAGGGTTTCTATCTAGGTTTAACCATCCCACAAAGTGTAGACTGGGGTCTACCTTCAGGCTAAAAGACAGTAAAAATTGGAAATGTACCCATTGCCAGTTATCCTTTCTCCAATATGTGCCCACTTTTATTTTCTTTCTAATGCCTGTAAGTAGTTGTTTTTCATTTTGCTCAGAAGCTATAGTTGTTATTTTGGGGATGTTTGGTCCAATATAAACTATAAATTATGTGGATTAGAATGAAGAAAGATCAAATGTGGAAATGGAAGAGATAACAGGGTAGGAAGTCAGAAGATTATTATAACGGTATAGGTTGGAAATGAGGGCCTGAACCAGGATGGAGATCGTCAAAAACTTGGGGAAGGGGAATCAGGGCCTTTATAACTCTCCTGGAGTTGTGTCTCATGATATGTAATGTGTCCAGTTTCAACCACATAAGTTCTACAAAACAATAAGTTAAAAAATTTATTTATGAGGCCGGGTGCGGTGGCTCAAGCCTGTAATCCCAGCACTTTGGGAGGCCGAGACGGGCGGATCACGAGGTCAGGAGATCAAGACCATCCTGGCTAACACGGTGAAACCCTGTCTCTACTAAAAACTACAAAAAACTAGCCGGGCGAGGTGGCGGGCGCCTGTAGTCCCAGCTACTCGGGAGGCTGAGGCAGGAGAATGGCGTGAACCTGGGAAGCGGAGCTTGCAGTGAGCTGAGATCCGGCCACTGCACTCCAGCCTGGGCGACAGAGCGAGACTCCGTCTCAAAAAAAAAAAAAAAAAAAAAAAAATTTATTTATGTACTTCTTCACTCACTGTCACCATCACCCCCAGAAACATACACAAAAGAAAACAATAATTTACCCTCAACCTTGGCCTCCATGTGCCTGAAAAAGAGAAGGCAGAGCTGAAATACAAAGAGCCAAAGAAGAAAATTCTCAGTTTTTGAACTCCCGAGATCACAGGTTCTGGCCCTTTAAAGGAAGGTGTCTGGATCCTTTAAGGGCAAGTCGATACCCAAGATATGAGAGGGGATTTGTCCAAAATGGCTTCAAGGTTTAGGCCCTGGAGATTAGAAGAAGAGTGATGCTATTACCAAAATTAGAGAATCAAAAACAGATTTGGGTTTGGGGTTTGGGATGGGGCCGGCCCCAGAGAGAGGAGGGCAGCATGTTCGGACATGTTGACTTAGAGATGCTCACATGGTACATCCAGCAGGGAGCTGGCAGAGCCCATAGAAACGCTACAGCTCTTCCTGAGATAAGTTTGGGAGTTATCCACACATCGGTGCTCACAGCAGCCATGGGTTCAGATAAGATCACTAAGTGGCTGGAGAGTACATGAGAGAGAAGGAAATGGTTGAAGAGCAAATCTTGCAGAACAACACTGAGGGGCTAAAACCAGTGAAAGACCAATCAGAAAGGTAGGAGCAGAGCCAGGCAGGATGACATGTGGCAGCCATGGGAGAGGAGTTCAGGGTCAAAAAGGTGAGAGATACACAGAAGAACGAGAATCAAAACACAGGTCCAGCAGAAGGACTGGCAGATGCGAAGAAACAAGGGCTTTCCTATGCAAGGTAGGTGTTTACCTGAGTGGCGAGTATCCAGCATTGATGAGCCTGCAGAGCCAGGTGGGCTGCAGAGACAAATGAGTCTGGACTGGAAGCCAGGGACCAGGACTCTATTCTGTAAATATAGGTGAGGCCATCAAAGGCTTTTGAACAAAAGAGCATTATAATGAGATTATCTTTTAGAAAGATCCCTATAACACCAGGATGAATATGGAAGTGAACAGGGGCAAACCCAGAGATGGATGACCATGAAAAAGGCTACTGCTAGAGTCCAGGCTGAAGGCTTGAGGCCCAATTAAGGCAGAAGCAATGAGGAAAGAAAGAAAGGAATGGGTGTTCAAAGAGTTTTCAACGTTTAACAAAGAAAAGGTGAAGGACAAGAAGAATTGGAAGAAGGAGGGATGGTAGGAGGGTGGGAGCGTGGTGGAGGTCATAATGGTAGCCACTAGTGTGTATAACGACTGCCTATGGGCCAGACACTATTGCAAGTGAAAGACACATGTGCTTGGACACTGATTGGATTTGGGGATAAAGCAGAAGGGAGGGGAATGGAAACAGAGACTGAAGACAGACCCATCAGCACCAAACCAGAATCCAGGAGGAGGAGCGAGGAAGCTTCCTTGGGCTCCATGTGGAGACTGGTGTGTAACATGAATCACGTTCTCTATCCATTTCAGCACCTTGGAGGGAAGCAAAGAGAATATGAGTTCTTCGGACTGACCCCTGACACAGAGTTCCTTGGCACCATCATGATTTGTGTTCCCACCTGGTCCAAGGAGAGTGCCCCCTACATGTGCCGAGTGAGGACACTGCCAGGTGAGTTCAGCTGAAACCAGAGTGGGGTAGGGCTCCTGGATTCAAGTCTTGACTCTCCTCTTTCCTCCCTGTAACCAAGGTGAGACTTGGCAACACTCTAAAAAACCATGGAAGGGTTATCAGTGTGTTATTGAAGTCAATCTTTGTTTATCCATAAAAGAGTTGGCTGATGAGTTATCAAAGCAAATGTTTGATTCTCACCCTCCAGCCTATGTCTGGATTTCCCCTCTGACAGGCCTTGTATGTACCTTGGCAAAGCAAACTCACCTTAATATTAACCCAGGTGAGATATACTGGAGGGAAAATCTGCAGTGGGGGAAGCAGAGAAGATAAAAAGATCTCTCAATATCTCCCAAAGTCAAATAACAATAATGGTATCATGATAACTAGTGTTTCTGCAGTGCTAACCAGGGACCAGGCACAACCAAGGGCAAGCCTCATGAACAGTCTATGACATAGGTATTATTTTCATCCTCATTTTCCAGACGAAGAACCTGAGGTTCAGAGTCGTTAAGTCATTTGCCCATGGCCAGGCACCTGTAAACCAAACACTTTGGGAGGCCAAGGCAGGAGGATCACTTGAGCCTAGAAGTCTAAGACCAGCCTGGGCAACATAGCAAAACCCCATCTCCACAAACAACTCAAAAACTTAGCTATGTATGGTGGCATGCCTCTGTGGTCCCAGCTACACAGGAGTTTGAGGCAGAAGGATCACTTGAACCCAGGAGGTTGAAGCTGCAAAGAGCTATGTTTGCACCACTGCACTCCAGCCTGGATGACAGAGCGAGACCCTGTCTCAAAAAAAAAAAATAATAATAACTTGCCTAGGGTCACACAGGTGCTGAGGGATGGAATGAGGCCTAATTCTAGAGGCCATGCTCTTACCACAGAGCTACTATAGATACGGTTGCGTTTTTTGTAGTTTATTTTGTGTTTTGTTTTTGAGACAGAGTCTCTCTCTGTCACTCAGGCTGGAGTGTAATAGCACAGTCTCAGCTCACTGCAACCTCTGCTTCCCGATTTCAAGCAATTCTCCCACCTCAACCTTCCAAGTCGCTGGAATTACAGGTGTGTGCCACCGCTCCTGGATAATTTTTTTTTTTTTTTTTTTTTTTTTTTTTTTTTGTATTTTTAGTAGAGACAGGGTTTCACCCTGTTGCTCAGGCTGGTCTTGATCTCCTGGCCTCAAGTGATCCACCCACCTTAGCCTCCCAAAATGCTGGGATTACAGGCAGCCGTCATCGCGCCCGGCCTAGATATAGTTTTGAATCATCTGCTCAGTGAGATGGTCCCTTCCTCTAGCACATTGAAACCTGATGCTCATCACAAGCATCATGATGTTTTTATTGGTGTTTCTTTTCATAGACAGATGGAAATGTATTGCTCAGAGCTGCAGGTTTAGAGGATGAAGGCGATGGCAGTGGATGAGGTAGATTTGGTAAAACAGTCTCCACTTTATCCTCATGTTCAGATTCATGATGTCAGTAAGTGATTTCAGGTTCCAACCATGCCAACAATCAGAGTAGAGTTGAGTTTGCGAGCTGGACATTGCGTGTGGCACAGTGGAAAGAGAAGTGCCGCATGAGGAATGAGAAGGCACAGCATCAGTCAGATGTCAGCCAACCACGTGCCTGGGGGAGTCACTCAGCCTCTGGGAGCCTGATCCCTCATCTGACAAATAAGGATGCTGATGCCTGGGCTGAGGCGATAATCCGAGGCCAGGCAGCTGCCAGAGCTGGGCCCTAGGAAATGAAGCTCTGGTCCTCAGGTTTGTTTGGAAAGTCATCAGTTTTCCAAAGAGCCCACAAGAGACTGATTTCTCCACCCGAATCCCAGTGCACCAATTGGCAGGGGAGCTGTGTCTGATGGAACAGCCAACACTGGCCACTTGCATGGGGCATGTCCTTCCTGGGGCAATGGCTGCTAGCGAGCTCAGAATAGAATTTGGTGAGAGGAGGACTAGAAAAGGAAACTCACGTTCTGGGACTAAGCTGGGAGCATTTGTGTGATTCATGAACCCCTTCCCCGGACTGTCCTAGACAAATCTCACCTGCTCCTGGCCCACCAGTTTTTTGACAATGTGAAGACCACTCCACCCTTATCCACAACAGCCTTCTGGTGCCTTGCCCTTACATGGTCTTGCCCATAATGGGATACCATTTTTTTTTCCTAAGACTGTAGCTACTTTTATATAAATCACACTTCTTGGTGGCTACTTCTTGCTAACATATAGAAGGCACCTTATTCTTAAAAATATATTTAAAACAATTCCTACATTTATTAGATTCTACTATATTGCCAAGCAAATAGTTGTGCCAAATGCTTTACATATATTATTTAATCTTCATTATCACATGTAACGTATATTATTTAATCTTTAGAACAATCCTGCAAGTTGGGTAGCATCATCCTCATTTTACAGAGGAGGAACTCTGGCTCAGAGAGGTTAAGCAACTTGCCCATGACCACACAGCTGCTCGGGTAACCTGGTTGATTCATCTGGTTCTGAAGGCTGGGCTCTACCCACCACTTTGCAATTTTGTTTACAGTGAGCCCCCTGTACTGCACACTTCTTCCTCCTACTTCCATTTCAGAGTGATGCATCCTGCCCTTGACCGTGTATCCTGATGTCTGCATTACCCCCAGAATCCCTTTTACCTACCCCTCCGCAGATAAACAGGGAGTGTCACAGAGCACTGTCCCAGCATCTTGATGATGGAAAAGGCTCTAAGGGCCATCTCACCTCATATCCTAATCTTACAGATGAGGAAACTGAGGCTTCATTGCAGAGTGGCAGGGAGGATGAGTTTTAGAGTTACACATGTAACTCCACTGAGTAGCTCTGTGGCCTTGGTCAGGTCACTTAACCTCTCTGGGACTCAGCTTTGTTATCTGTAGGAAGGGAGCATCCCTATCCCTCTGTGTTGTGTTTTGATGATGCAATGAGATACATAGGTAGAGCACCCAGCTCTACACGATCATATAGATCATGGCCCGTAGTAGGAGTTCAACCACCGCTGCTACTGTTATTATTAAAGGGTAAACCAGAGAGGGTCGTGCAGCAGGAAGGATGCTCAGCATATCTGTGGCAAAGCCAGGCCTCTAACACTCTGTATTCCTTACTCTCAGGCTGGTGGTGTTTTTATTTTTCCATCCAGCCTCCCTATGGGTGAAATGGCAATGTACCAAATACATACAGTGTGAAATGGAAATATGTCAAGCCAGAGACCATTCCATGTCCCTATCCTGTCCTGGAATGTTATAGACATTCGGGTCGTGTCTTTTTCCTGGAGTAGAGATGGGGGTAACATGTGACAGGAGACAGGGTCTCATTGAAGTGGGAAGCTGACCCAGAGAGGCCCAAGCTCGTGGGCTAGGGGAGGATCGAGGAGTGGGCTAGAAGTAGAGGCTCCAGCAGTTCCCGGGGTTCACAGTGATCATCGAGATCATTGGAGCTATTGATTAACTCTCCAAGCTGAGGCCTCACAGCGGCCAGGAAGAGAGGAAGGGTGATTAGCAGGCCCCTGGACTGCAGGGGTCTTGACTCTCCGAGTCACCTTCCCTCTGTTGCAAACTGTCAGTTTTACCAAAAACTCCAACAACCTCTTCCTCCCTAAGTCCTTCACAAGTCCCATGTGGACTGGTGACAGGAAGTGTGTCCTGCCTGGAACCGGCTGCACCCATCCCAAAGATGCTGGAACACAGGGAGAGGCTCGGGTACTAGAGCCCTAGTCATCCCTCTCCCCTCCATTTTAGACAGGACAGTGCCTTCCCAGGCTCCCTTCTTGACCAAGATCTTCCCTGATGTCCAGCCCCTTTCCTTGGTAGGGAGGTGGAGAGGACAGGCCTCCCTGTTTTCACTTCTCCCCTCCTTCTGCCTCTACCGTACGAGGGAGGCAGGACTGCCCTTAGACTCAAGCAAGAGGGGCCCTTCCCTGTACCCAGCACTTTAGAAGGCCTTCTTTGGTCCTGCCCTGGCCATTCCCCTCCTTGCAAGATGAAGACTCCATACAACAAAGGGGACAGGTCCATCTGGATCCTGTGACCTCCTTTCTAGATCACATTGTAAGTACCTGGGACCCTGAGACTCTGTACATGTGGCCTGGAGCCTGCGATCTGTCTAGGCAGTCCTCCTTCGGGGGTCCTTCCTCATGAGGGCAGACACTGCTGATGCATAATGCAGACCCTTGGCCCAAAGGATGACCAACAGGTGGCTATTTGTGGGGGTCGTGGATGAGCTCGACCATGAGGGCTGGAGCATCTATGCACATGTGCGTGAGGGCCCTGGCAGTGTGGGATGGAGCTGGGCTGGGCTGGGCTGGGTGCCTGCAGTGCGCTGCGGGCTTTACCTGTTCCTCCCCACTGCAGCACAGTACCTAGAGAAGTCCAAGAACTCTGAATTAAAACGTGGCATCCCAGGTGGTTGTGAAAAGTCTTTTTGTCAATGTGGAAACATAGAACATGTTATTTAACAGTGTAAAAATATAATTTGTAAATTCTGACTATTTAGATGTACAGTCTATGGACTTCCATTTGTGATCTTGCATTCTGAGGGTAAGAGAGGCTTCGCCAGCCCAGTCAGAGAGGATTTGCAGCATCCACATGTGGGACCACACCCAACCAGCCCCCGGCAGAACCCAGCCTCATGCTTCCTTCTCTGGCCTCTTTGGTTTCCCAGACCGGACGTGGACCTACTCCTTCTCCGGAGCCTTCCTGTTCTCCATGGGCTTCCTCGTCGCAGTGCTCTGCTACCTGAGCTACAGATATGTCACCAAGCCGCCTGCACCTCCCAACTCCCTGGTGAGCCATCCCCCTGGGGCGGGAGGGAGAGGTCCAGGGTAGGGCCTGGGCTCTGGGGTCCCCAGTTCTCCCCAAAATGCAGGGATCCACAGACAAAGTGGGATATGGGCCTGCTCTCTCCCTTCATGGAGCTCACAGTCCCTCCTAAAGTCAACAGATGTGTGGCCCAGCGGGTCTCAGGACGCATCAAAGAGGGGCGGGTGATCAGGAATAGTGGACACGGAATAAAAAACCCACATGGCTTGGAAGTGTCCAGTACCAGGAGGGTAGTGTGGGACCTGAGTGAGCAGCAAGGCAACGAGGAAGGAATGGTGGGTACCAGGAGAGCCGTGGCACTCATGCCCTGTCTAAATGGGCAGCCAGGCACTACCACGTGGGAATACAGGCCCAGCACTGCCTGATCTTCATGTTTTTCAAGAGAAGCCAGAGTTTCAGATTATGTTGTGAAATCTCCCACTTTTCAAATATTCTGTTTTTTAAACAGATTTTTTTTTTTTTTTTTTTTTTGAGATGGAGTCTCACTCTGTCACCCAGGCTGGCATGATCTCGTCTCACCACAGCCTCTGCCTCCCGAGTTCAAGTGATTCTCCTGCCTCAGCCCCCCAAGTAGCTTGGATTACAGGCACACACCACCACACCCGGCTAATTTTTGTATTTTTAGTAGAGACAGGGTTTCACCATGTTGGTCAGGCTGGTCTTGAACTCCTGACTTCAGGTGATCTGCCTGCCTCAGCCTCCCACAGTGCTCGGATTACAGGCGTGAGCCACTGCGCCCGGCCATTTTAAACAGAAAAATTTTAAATGGCAAAACTAATTGTTAAGTGGAAAGCCCTTTGTTGCAGCTCTTTTAGAATTTGTCTAGCAAGTGAAGACCAGAACCCGCCCCCTCCCCTAAAAAATACAATAAAATGGAAAGCCTTACACCAGTCACACAAATCACATCAGCAGCCCCCACCTGATGCCAGTGCCGCCTCTGCTAGAGCAGCAAGGCCCACTGCAGAAGCCATGAGCTGAGCCACCTGGGGCACCCGGAGCCTGCTCTTGCCCATCGGAGGGACAGAGGAGCTCTGAGGGAGTTTTGCTGCATGTGCAAGTCCAGATGAAGCATTTTCTGTAAAGCTCTCCCAGTCTCTTCTGGTTCCTTCCTTTCACACCCTGACCCTGTATTAGGCCCTCAGGGACCCGTGGGCCAAGAAGCAATGTGAGCCAACACCTCCAGAGCATGCCCAAGGCAACCCCAATTCCTGGTCATCTACTCCCTGGATTATCCGCCTCCTGGAGGAACCAGAGCCTAGATCTCTCTCCCTGAGATAACCGAAACTTCAGAACCAAAGAGCTGAGAGATCCCGTCCCTTCAGGGAGGCGCTTGCACCTAGAGGAGTCTCTGGGAAGCAGATGGGGATATGGGACAGACGCATCTTGAAAAAGCTCCCAGATGCCTCCCTATGGAGGACCTCACCCACCCACATCACCAGCAGGGAGCTTGGGACATACCCTAACCACAGGGGGGTGACTGTTGTCGTCCCTGCACAGAACATCCAGCGAGTCCTGACTTTCCAGCCGCTGCGCTTCATCCAGGAGCATGTCCTGATCCCTGTCTTTGACCTCAGCGGCCCCAGCAGTCTGGCCCAGCCTGTCCAGTACTCCCAGATCAGGGTGTCCGGACCCAGGGAGCCCGCAGGACCTCCACAGCGGCACAGCCTGTCCGAGATCACCTACTTAGGGCAGCCGGACATCTCCATCCTCCAGCCCGCCAACGTGCCACCTACCCAGATCCTCTCCCCACTGTCCTATGCCCCAAATGCTGCCCCTGAGGTCGGGCCCCCATCCTATGCACCTCAGGTGACCCCCGAAGCTCAACTCCCATTCTACACCCCACAGGCCATCTCTAAGGTCCAGCCTCCCTCCTATGCCCCTCAGGCAACTCCAGACAGCTGGCCTCCCTCCTATGGGGTATGCGTGGAAGGTTCTGGCAAAGACTCCCCCACTGTGACACTTTCTAGTCCTAAACACCTTAGGCCTAAAGGTCAGCTTCAGAAAGAGCCACCGGCTGGAAGCTGCATGTCAGGTGGCCTTTCTATGGAGGAATCCCAAGAAGCAAAATCATTGCACCAGCCTCTGGGAGTTTGCACAGACAGAACATCTGACCTGAATGTGCTAGACTGTGGGGGGGAGGGGACACCACAGTACCTAAAGAGCCAGCTCCCCCTCCTCTCCTCAGTCCAGATCGAGGGCCACCCCATGTCCCTGCCTTTGCATCCCCCTTCCCGCCCGTGCTCCCCTTCGGACCAGAGTCCAAGTCCCTGGGGCCTGCTGGAGTCTCTTGTGTGTCCCAAGGATGAAGCCAAGAGCCTAGCCCCTGAGACCTCAGACCTGGAGCCGCCCACAGAGCTGGATTCTCTTTTCAGAGGCCTGGCCCTGACCGTACAGTGGGAGTCCTGAGGGGAATGGGAAAGGCTTGGGGCTTCCTCCCTGTCCCTACCCAGTGTCACATCCTTGGCTGTCAATCCCATGCCTGCCCATGCCGCACACTCTGCGGTCCAGCCTCAGACGGGTGCCCTTGAGAGAAGCAGAGGGAGTGGCACGCAGGGCCCCTGCCATGGGTGCGCTCCCCACCGAAGCAAAGCAGCATGATAAGGACCGCTGCAGAGGAGCTCTGGGGAGCAGCCTGTGTAGACAAGCGCGTGCTTGCTGAGACCTGCAAGGCAGAAATGACAGTGCAAGGAGGAAATGCAGGGAAACCCCTGAGATCCAGAGCCCCGCCTCCTAACACCCTGGATTCAAAGTGCTCGGGCAATTTGCCTCTCCTTGCCCCATTCCTGGCCAGTTTCACAATCTAGCTCAACAGAGCATGAGGCCCCTGCCTCTTCTGTCATTGCTCAAAGGTGAGAAGAGAGCCTGGAAAAGAACATCCTGTGGGAGGCTGGGCAGAACCAGAACAACCTGCACTTCTGCCAAGGCCAGGGTCGGCAGGACGGCAAGACTCTAGGGAGGGGTGTGGCCTGGAGCTCATTCCCAGCCGGGGCAACTGCCTGACGTTGCGCGATTTCAGCTTCATTCCTCTGCTAGAATGAAGTGAAATGCAGGTCCACCAGGGAGGGAGACACGCAAGCCTTTTCTGCAGGCAGGAGTTTCAGACCCTATCCTGAGAATGGGGTTTGAAAGGAAGGTGAGGGCTGTGGCCCCTGGACAGGTACAGTAACACACTGTACTGACGTCACAACTTTGCAAACTCTGCCTTGGGTTCAGCCCATCTGGGCTCAAATTCCAGCCTCACTACTGACAAGCTGTGTGACTTCAAACAAATGAATCAGTGCCCAGAACCTCGGTTTCCTCATCTGTAACATGGGCCTCATAACACCTACCTCATAGGGTTGTGGTGAAGATGAAATTAAGTCATGTCTTTAAAGTGCTTAATAGTGCCTGATACATGGGCAGTGCCCAATAAACGGTAGCTATTTCCTGTTGTGATTTTTTTTAAAAAAAACTACATCACACAAGGAGTGACCCCTCCCCCAATTCGGATTGGCTTCAGACACACCTGGCATTTTCTCATGGGCTTAAATGACCTGGATTTCCTCAGGACAGGGTCTGGGGTGGGAAAGAGGAGGGACTGCAGGAGTTCCTCCTATAGACAGAGTTCAGAGACAAATGATGTGAAACCTTCTCCCTGAGATCGTAGGCAGAATCCATTGGGGGTGGCAGGGGTGATCTCAGATGGCCTCTGTCCATCCGGCCTCCCTGACCCCCGACAGAGGCACTGTTGCACAGACTGCTGTCATACCCTCTGTATCACTGCATCTCAGGCGACCCCTACCATGAGGAAGCCAAGGCCCAGAGGAAGAGGGGAACCACCCGAGATCCCACTATTGAGGCTGTGACGGAGTTGGAGCACAAACCGAGGGCTTTTTGTCCTCATCCAGAGAGGAAGCTTTCCACGCCTGTTTGGATTCTTGGAGGATGAGACTAGTGGAGACTAAGGAGAGGAGCCCTCCTAATGGGGTCCCTAGAGACAAGTGCTCCTGGTCACCTTGCTCCCAAGTCTTTTTTTTTTTTTTTTTTTTCCTTTTGGAGAAAGGGTCTCACCCTGTGGCTGGAGTGCAGTGGCATGAACACGATTCACTGCAGCCTTGACCTCCTGGACTCAAGTGATCCTCCTACTTCAGCCTCCCGAGTAGCTGGGATTACAGGTGCATGTCACCATGCCCAGATAATTTTTGGTATTTTTTGTAGAGACAGGGTTTCGCCGTGTTGCCCAGGCTGGTCTTGAACTCATGGGCTCAAGTGATCCTCCTGCCTCAGCCTCCTGAGTAGTTGGAATTACAGGTGTGAGCCACCACACCCGGCCTCCAAAGCCTTTTCTGAACATTTCTGAGAAAGAGGATGTAACACCAGTCGCCTCAGAGGGACCCTTCCCAGAGTCGACAGTGTCCTTCTCTTCCCAGCTACATCTCTTCTCTTCCCCACCCCTCCCCTTTCCTGGGACACAGTGACAGGTGGTGGTGTTCTTATCTGATGGTAATTAATGTTTAACCTCTCCTCGGTGTCACTGGTTTAGACCCAACACCTCCGTGCAGAGGGATGGGTCTCCCTGGACAGCATCCCCAGCCCATTCACCCCTTCACAGCAGCCAAGTCAGCCGGATGACGGCTCCCCTCTCCCCACCCACTGCAAACAAGTCTACTTCCTGTTGTTTGGGTCACACTTGGCCAAAGGTTAACTGTCTTCACCTTGTTTATTAGTGAAAAACAACCTAACAGGTGGACTATTCTCATCAAGTCAATGAGACCCGGGAGCTACAGAAGTTTTTTTTTTTTTTTTTTTTTTTTTTTGAGACGGAGTCTGGCTCTGTCGCCCAGGCTGGAGTGCGGTGGCCGGATCTCAGCTCACTGCAAGCTCCGCCTCCCATGTTCATGCCATTCTCCTGCCTCAGCCTCCCAAGTAGCTGGGACTACAGGCGCCCGCCCCGTCGCCCGGCTAGTTTTTTGTATTCTTTAGTAGAGACGGGGTTTCACCGTATTAGCCAGGGTGGTCTCGATCTCCTGACCTTGTGATCCGCCCGTCTCGGCCTCCCAAAGTGCTGGGATTACAGGCTTGAGCCACCACGCCCGGCCTACAGAAGTTTTTTATTAAGACCAGGCGCGGTGGCTCACACCTGTAATCCCAGCACTTTGGGAGGCCGAGGGGGGTGGATCACCTGAGGTCGGGAGTTCCAGACCAGTCTGGCCAACATGATGAGATCCCCTCTCTAGTAAAAGTACAAAATTAGCTGGGCATGGTGGCGGGCGCCTGTAATCCCAGCTACTTGGGAGGCGGAGGCAGGAGGATCACTTGAACCTGGGAAGCAGGAGTTGCAGTGAGCCAAAATCCAGCCATTGAACTCCAGCCTGGGAAACAGAGCGAGACTCCATCTCAAAAAAGAAGTTTTTTATTAAGAGCCATAAATATATCTTCCAACTCACAGGACCACGAAGCTCTCTGCCCTCCTCTGGGTGGCAAGCATTTCAGAAATGATTCTGGGAGGGTGGAGTCTGAGTGTCTGAAGAGAGGAGTGGATGGCTCCGAGTCTATGACTCACCCCTCCTCAGGTTGGCCCTGTCTCCACTGAGGGGCAGGGACCAGGCTGCATGACCCTTGACGTCCCCTGGTTCCTGGGCAGCCCAGGCCTGCAGATGGAGCTAGAACCAGCCAGAAGTTTCCAGAAGAGCGTCCACATACCCGGTAGCTGGCTGGGGACCTCATCGTTCCTGAGAGTCCTGGGTCCAATTCCATTTCCAGGAATCTCCACAGCCCCACCCTGCCCAGCGAGGGAGGTAATTCTCCAAGTTGTCACTTGCCTATAAAGTATGGCAGAGTCAAGCCCAGGAATAAATGACTAGTAATATAATAGTAGCAGTAGTCAACGGCATAAGAAAGAGAAGAAGTCAACCGTGTTGCTTGGCAGTTTATGTACTTGATCACTCATCCTCCTGGTACCCTTGGCTCCATCATAGGCTGTATTATTGATATTTTGCAAAGGAGAAAAATGTGCCTCAGAGAGATTACTTGCCCCAGTTCATGAAAATACCCTGGGAAGCTTACTAAAAATACAGCTTCCCCAACCCCACCCCAGACCTGCTAAACTCATAGTTTCTAGGAATCTGGTTGTTTGTTTTTGAGGCAGAGCTTCACTTTTTTACCCAGGCTGGATTGCAGTGGCATGATCACAGCTCACTGCAGCCTCCACTTCCCCTGGCTCAGGTGATCCTCCCATCTCAGCCTCCCAAGTAGCTGGGACTACAAACACACACCACCATGCCTGGCTAACTTTTGTATTTTTTGTAGAGACAGGGTTTCACCCTATTGACCAGGCTGGCCTCGAACTCCTAGGCTCAAGTGATCCTCCGCCTTGGACTCCCAAAGTGCCGGGGGGAATCTGTATTTTTCATAAACTTCTTTGGTGATTCCTCTCAAGCAAGTTGAGGGACCAGTGCCGTTACACCATCACTTTCTCTCTCCATAGCCTCAAATCAGCTCCCTAGAGGGACCCCCATTACACCCGCTGTTGCAACAGAGTTGAGGGTGAGGGTACTGCATGGCTGTGATGCCTGCAAACCTCTGACCTCCTGAGCTCCTGACTCTAGAAACATACAGGGCTTGCCTGAGTTTCAACCCAGAGAACTGGGCCAGCGGGATTGGAGCTCCTTCAGATTCCCAGACAGCCAGAGCCTCTGTGTCCCTCCCAAGTCTGAGTGTCAACCTGGACAGGGAGGCTATGGCCTGATGTCACCAATGCTTGCCCCCTGTTGCTGTCCCCACCTTGCATTCCAGACCATGGGACAGAAACAATAAGCTGAGGCAGGTATAGCCAGAGAGATGGAGGCAGCCCCCACCTCTCCTGCTGGTGCTGACGCTGACGGAACAACTCTGACCCCAGAGCCTGCTGCTCAGTCCCTTTGGCTACTGGAGCCCATTTTCCCTTCCCACTCTAAGGAGGAAGGGGCATAGGGAAGATAAGCTTTGGCCAGTCCATATGAGAAGAACAGCAGTTGGAATTAACTGGAATGCAAGAACGACAGAGGGAGCGACGGGAGACTGAAGCAGGTACAGTGTCAACATAGGCGGGGAGAAAGTCACAGGCTTGGTTGCTGTCAGAGAAACAGCGTGGAGGTTCAGAGCAGTCAGCTTGTTCTTAACGGGCATAAGTCCAGGGAAGGGAATAAAAGAGAAACGGAGAGGGGAGAAAGAAGAAAGATGAGCCAGGTACTACAGTAGGTATTTTACACATTTAACCTCACCTGAGTCTCCCAAGAGTTCTGCAAGATAGGCAGTTGCTATAGTCTGAATGTTGGAGTCTGCCTCAAAATTTGTATGTTGAAACTTCATGTAATAGTAGCTAGAGGTGGGACCTTTGGGAGACCATGAAGACTATGCCCTCAATAATGGGATCAAGAGGCCAGCATGGTGATTCACACCAGTAATCCCAGCACTTTGGGAGGCCAAGGTGGGAGGATCCCTTGAGGCCAGGAGTTTGAGACCAGCCTGGGCAATATAGTGAGACCCTGACTACAAAAAATGCAAAAATTAGCCTGACGTGGTGGTGCATGCCTGTAGTCCCAGCACTCAGGAGGCTGAGGTAGGAGGATCACTAAAGCCCAAGAGGTTGAGGCTGCAGTGAGCCATGATCGCACCACTGCACTCCAGCCTGGGCAACAGATCAAGATCCTGTCTTGGAAAAAAAAAAACAAAAAAAAAAACCAAAGGAATGGGATTAATGCCCTTATAAAAGAGGTTGAGGAGAGTGCCCTAGTCCCTTCCACCACACAAGGAGTCCACAAGAGGCGCCATCTATGAGGCAGAGAGCGAGTCCTCACCAGACACTGAATCTGCTAGCACCTTGATCTTGAACTTATTGGTCTCCAGAACTGTAAGAAATAAACTTTTATTATTTATAAATGACCCTGTCTAATGTATTTTGTTGTAGCAGCCCAAACGAACTAAGACAGTAACCATTCACTGATTCATTTTTCTTTTTCTTTTTTTTTTTGAGACAGAGTCTTGCTCTGTCGCCCAGGCTGGAGTGCAGTGGCGCGATCTCGGCTCACTGAAAGCTCCGCCTCCCGGGTTCATGCCATTCTCCTGCCTCAGCCTCCTGAGTAGCTGGGACTACAGGCGCCCGCCACCATGCCTGGCTAATTTTTTGTATTTTTAGTAGAGACGGGGTTTCACCGTGTTAGCCAGGATCGTCTCGATTTCCTGACCTCATGATCCGCCTGCCTCAGCCTCCCAAAGTGCTGGGATTACAGGCGTGAACCACCGCGCCCAGCCCATTGATGCATTTTTAAACATGTGTGAATTGAGGGCCCAGTTGTATGCCAAGCACTGTCCTCGGGAGTAGGGATACGGTCAGGCAGGCAAGTTCCCTGCTGTCTTGGAACGTGTCCTCCACTTACAGAGAAAGAAACTGAGGCCCAGAAAGGAGGCCGAGGTCCCCCTGTTAGTGAGTTAGAGGTACCAGAGGTTGGGATTTAAACCAAGGCTTGTATAACATCAAGTCATCTAATCTCTCTGCTCAGCCGCATGACCTTAGGGTTGACCATGTTTACAGAGGTCCCAGTGATGACTTTAGTGCTTCACCAGGGTAACGTCAACAAAGAGATACATGGAAACCGGTCCCCAGTAATCAAAGACATAAGAAAGAGAAGAAGTCAACCGTGTTGCTTGGCAGTTTATGGCATCACAGCCATGCCGTGCACCGACCCTCAACTCTGTTACAACAGCAGGTGTAATGGGGGTCCCTCTAGGGAGCTGATTTGAGGCTACGGAGAGACAAGGTGATGGTGTAACGGCACTGGTCCCATTCGTCCCCAGTACTGGAGCTGATTTGAGGCCATGGAGAGACAAAGTGATAGTGTAATGGCACTGGTCCCATTAGTACCCCACAGAAGCACGGCCCACTGATGCACCATGCCCAGACTAACTGAACATTTTCAATCAGCATTCCTAGAGCTTTCATTTAGCAAACGTCTGTCTGGGGCCAGACACTGTGCTGAAGGTTTCATGGCTCTTGGTTGAACATTTTCTTTTCTTTTTTTTTTTTTTTTTTTTGAGACAAACTTTCACTCTTGTCACCCAGGCTGGAGTGCAATGACGCCACCTCAGCTCACTGCAACGTCTGCCTCCTGGGTTCAAGCGATTCTCCTGCCTCAGCCTCCCAAGTAGCTGGGATTACAGGCACCCACCACCACACCTGGCTAATTTTTGTATTTTTAGTGGAGATGGCCAACACCATGTTGGCCAGGCTGGTCATGAACTCCTGACCTCAGGTGATCTGCCTGCCTTGACCTCCCAAAGTGATGGGATTACAGGTGTGAGTCCGGCTAATTTTTTGTATTTTTAGTAGAGACGGGGTTTTACCATGTTAGCCAGGATGGTCCCGATTTCCTGACCTCATGATCCGCCCGCCTCGGCCTCCCAAAGTGCTGGGATTACAGGCGTGAGCCACCGCGCCCGGCCCACTGATGCACCATGCCCAGACTAACTGAACATTTTCAATCAGACAGCAAAGTGGAAATGCTTGTCTTCAACTGTACAGATAATCAAACCACACTGGCTGAGTGCCTTCCCCAAGGTCATCCAGCTAGTAAGTGGTGGGACTGAATTGAAAGCCTAAGCCGGTTGGACTCCAGGATACACCCTGCCTCTCCAATGCACCTTCATTCATCTCTCCAGGCCGCCTTGGGAGGATAGGCTAGGGGACCTGTTTAAATGGCTGTCTCCTGCTTAATTGGAAGCTCAAACCCCTCTTTGCTCTTCATACAGATTCACTCACACTCACCCCTCACAGCAAATGTATGAAGATGAGTCTTGGAAAGCCCTTGTTCAACTGGGTCAACAGAAGATGGGAGAGAAAGGTTCTCCCCCAAAAGATGCTGTAAGAAAGAGCCACAGGAGAGCTTAGAAAGGGGTTTTCAAATAGGGCAGGGGATTCAGATTTTGCCTCAGGAGTTCACTGGTGCTCTCTTTCTCCTTCTCTCCAGTGAGGAGTCCCCGAGGCACTAGCAAGAGTGACAAGTGTAGTGTTGGTGGCCACCTGAGGTCCCGGGAAGGGGTGAGGGAGGGAAGCTGTGCCCTCTGGCTGGGGGCCGGTAGAGCCTTCCCCTCACTGGCTCATTCTCTGAGACCCGACCCAGGTACACCTTCCTGATCACCTGCTGTCATAAGTGCCTGACTTCCCCTGTAGGTTAGGACCTGGCACAGGGTAGGTGCCAATGAATGCCAGGGGGAAAGAATTGAGATTGAGGGAATGGCAGGGCAGGGCCAACGGTGGGAAGAGGTGTGGTGCCTAACACCTGTTAATCTCAGTAGGGAAGGCACCAGGTTTGAGAGGCCAAATAAAGGATCCATAGCCAGCAAACGAAACATGGGGGTTCCAGGAGGCAGAGGTTGCAGTGAGTTGGGATCATGCCACTGCACTCCAGCCTGGACAACAAAATGAGACTCTGACTCGAAAGAAAAAAAGAGAGAAAGAGAAAAGGAAGAGAAGAGAAGAGAAGAGAAGAGAAGAGAAGAGAAGAGAAGGAAAGGAAGGAAGGAAGGGAAGGAAGGAAAGGAAGGAAGGAAAAGAAACGTGGGGGTTTATTAGGGGCTTGCCTACAGGGGAGAGAGTCCAGTGGTGGTGAACTGGACAGGAGAACCACCTTACATACAGAAATGGTCCAGGGGCAGCGGGCTGGACAACATACCAGTGGCAGCCGACTGGGCAGGAAAACCTCAGCCCCTTGCAAACAGCATGCAGTTTATAGAGCATTTTCACTTAACACCCTCCCCTAATGAACCTCCACCTGGCAATCTTCATTTAACCCGAAACTCAGGGCCTCAATCCCCTGTATGGCCAGTGTTCCATCGGAAGGGATGGGACAGGGGCTAAGATGTTCATCGTAGATAAGAAGCAGGTTGGCCACTCCCAGATTCCTTGGCTTGGAATGCACATTCAGGTCTTCCACACAGGGTCATTCTTGGGGTGCTCTTCAGTTATCCCTATCAGGTGTGTTTACCCTATAAGAGGGCCCTGCAGTGGACACTCTGGCAGCCTGAGCAGTTTGGACCGTGAAGCAGTAGGTGGCTCCCCAGCTCCTCCTGCCTGCACCACACCACACACACATGACTGTGGTGGGGAGGGGGGGCTGTGTAGTAACTGCTGGAGTGGTGGAGGGACCAGGAGCCACACATTGCTGTTTTCGCCAGTGACAACTTCTGAGCACGAAACATTCACTTTTAGGTCATATTCCTTCCACCATCTTCATGAAGTCCAGGTGCCCCGTGTCACTGTCTCGGTTTTTCAGAAGGCAGTCGGTTCAGGGAAGCTGAGCGCCTTCCCCAGGGCACCCGGTCAGCTGGGGCAGAATTCATATCAGAACTCCCAACAGCTGGGAACGCCGCACGGGATCTGCCCTCCATAAACGACCAGGCCTGAGCTGTTCCCTCCTTTCCACTTGAACAGGGGCTGGGGTTGGGCAGAGAGGACCCAGCTGAGAGGAGGAGCAGTGTGGGGGACGCGGGGGACAGCCCCACCTGTCGCTGCTGCCCAGCAGGCTGGAGACACGGAACGGCCCCTCCCCTTGGCCCCCCGTCCCCCATGCCATAGTTCTCATCCATTGTCATCGTACTGTCTCGGCGCTGCTATATTTAAGACGGTGCAGGCTCCGGGATCGCATTCTTCTCCCGGTGCCCGCTGAGCCGAGGGCAAGAAGAGAACAAGGACCCTCTCGGCCTCTGGAATCTTCTCCCCAAAGACTCCTAAGTGGGCACACTGCTCTGTGAGTCACCCCCGGAAATCAGGGTTGGGGAGGGATGCCTCCTGAGAGTCAGCCACTGGGGAGTGATTTCTGTGGGTGTGTGTGCGTGTGTGCGCGGTTGTGTGTTGTGAAAGGAGCCTGGGAAACTTGTGCTGAGGCAGCACCCAAGTGAAAATGGGAGGGGATTCCAGAAACCCCTGCCCCATCCCACTGTTCTGTGTGGCCCTGGGTCTTCTGAGAGCTGAGCTCTCTGTGATGTGAAAGTTGAAAAAAAAAAAAAAAAAAAAAAAAAAAAGGGTGGGGGCTGCCCTGGGAACTGGAGTCTTTCCTGCGACGGAGCAGCGATCAGCGGGAGCCGGCTAAGCTGGCAAGTTCCACGAATTCAGAGCGGAGCTGGCTGAGCCCAGCTTGGCCAGCCCCACAGGCAGGGAAAGAGAGCGAGCCCTCAGATCCCAAATCTTAGAGCTGGAAGGGATTTCATCCAGTGCCTGGCAGGAAACCGAGGCCCAGACGGGAAAGGAGTTGCCTCAGCTCATGACTGGCAAGGGCAGGATTCGGCCTCGCGGAAGCTGGTGGAGCCCCTGGCTAAGAACGCGTCCCGGCCTGTGCCGCCCGCCGCCCGCAGGATGTGTCTCTGCTCCCAGCCACCCCACCCCGCCTCCAACGCAGCTCCCCTGCCGGCAGTTCTCAGAGGGGTCTTGGCTCAACTGCTATGCATTTCTCTTTCCCTCCTGAAGAAGGGGAGAGGCCTCCTCCGCAGATGGAGGCTTGGGAGCAAAGCAGAGAGGAATTGGGAAGGCCACGCAGTGGGACCTCTGACCCAGATTTTTGTACCCCAAGAGAGGGAAAAGGGGGCAGTTTCCCCTTCACACAGGCACACACAGTGTTCTGGAAAGAGGCACCCTGGTCCTTCGGGAAAGGGCAGGGAGGCCGCAAACTTGTCCCTGCTTAATCCCACGCATCAGTCAGTGCTTTAAAAAGAATTGGTGGCTCATCCGCTAAAGCCAGGGGTCTGGTTGCTGGAGGCCCCGAGGTCAGGGACGAGCGCCAGGCCCCTGCCTGCTGTGCTAATCGGGAACAGAGCATCCAGGGGAAGGGAGCCAGTGGCTGGTGCCAGGGAATGTTAACTCTCAGCCACTGGAGCCAGGGCCATCGTGTCCCAGGAAAGCTGGGGCAGAGTCGGGGGTCCTCCCTCCACCTAGGGTGGTACCCAGCAGCTCTCCTCCTGGGCCATGAGGAAGGAAGAGCAGAATGAGCAGAGCTAGTCACTTCTTTGTGTGCAGGGAGAACTTCTTCCATCAGGAGGGGGTGATACGAAGCCAAAGAGGGTGACTGTCCCATTATGTCATTTGAGATGATTAACAAGAGCCCAGGGAGCTTTAGGGGCAGCCCTTGGTCCCAGCTAACGCTACAGCCATCCATTCTCTTTTCGTGATGCCCACAACTGCAGACACCCAAAAGGAGCAAACTTCTAGGAAGCAGAAGGGTAAAAACCCACTAAGACTGACCCTCCACAGCCCGAGCCCCCATCACCCCCACCACATGCCTCTTCCAGGCCAAGGGCTCTCCAATAAAGCCAGTGGGCTCACCTTCCATGTCATGGACTTAGAGAAATGGTCACCTGGGTGCTGTGTTCACATCCAGGCAGAAGACAGCCTACACATGCACACACACAAACGCACACACCACACACACACACTCTGCCACCTCCAGCACGACCCCCTAGAGAGGCAGGGGCCACACAGAGACAACCCCACAGAAGCTGACAGGAGCAGGCCAAGGCAGGCGGTCGTCCCTCTTCTGTTTCCATCCCCATGTCTGGGCAGGAACCCTCCCATGCCAGAAGTCTGCAGACCAGGATTCCCACCTGGAGGAGGTGTGAAAGTCATTCCAGGGATTCCAGCTTTAGCATCAGAGGGGCCCTCAGAGACCCAGCAGTGACAGAAGCCTGGATCTGAGAAAGAACTTAGTGCAAAAACTCACAGCCAGCAGGCTCACGGGCCTCCCACACCCCTCACTTGCCTCTCCATATCCATGGATCAGCTTCCTGAGCCTCCCCCGGGTCAGTGTGATCCAGCCCCACTGGGCGCCATCAGGGGCCTAGACCTGAGCCTCGGGAATGCAAAGGGGATGTGTACATTGCAATTCCCTTATGAAGAGAAAGGCCCTGTGGCCCACTGTGTCCCCAGCCTCGGCCATGGCCTGGCCTTGAGTGGCCATATGACATGGAGGTCAGAAGGGCTAGGGGTTGGGCTAAGGATTGGCTGCCAGTCATGGCCCCATCACCATGCTGGGTGACCTTGGGCAAGTACTGCCCCTGTTCATCAGTAAAATGGGATAATAATGGTGCTGTCCTCATTTGGGTTATTACAGGGACTGGGGATAATGCATTTGAGAACTAACATGGGCCTGGCACATAATAAGTTCTCACTATTGTTAATTTTAATTCACTTACAATCTTGTTGAACAGTCAAGATGCACAGATACAAAATAATTACATAGAGAAGGCATTGTCTGAATCAATGCTAAATTGTGGAGTGCTAGAAAATAAGTACAAAAGAAATTAGAAGAGGGAAAATTCTAGGTGGCCTGTAGTTTTTCAGAAAGGCTTCTTAGAAAAATAATGCTAATGTCTAACACTTATGTTGTACTTACTAAGCCCCAAGCACTCATCTAACCTTCACAACTACCCTGGGAGGTTGGTAGACCCATTTTACAGATGAGGAAACCAAGTCATGAGTCTTTCCCAAGGTTACACACTTGTAAGCTGGGATGAGGAGCTGGCATCACACCCTGTGGGCTGGATTCAGAGTCTCTGTGCTAACTAGCATGCCCTCAGTTGGGGTTTGAAGCATGACTAGAGCTAAGCGGGCCAGGAGGAGGGGAAGGGTGTGCTGGGAGAGAAAACCAGCGCAGGCAAAGACTCAGAGGTAGGACTGAGCGTGGCCAGTGCAGGAAGAATAGGGACACCTGCCCGTCCTGAGTCCAGACAGAGCCGTGGACATCACAGTTTCAATCACTCATTGTCTGGGAAGCTGAGGCCCAGAGAAGGGAAAACCTTGCCCCAGATCATACAGCGAGACAAGGGCTGGGCTGCAGCCGGAAGCAGCTAGAAGTCAGGGCCCTGCTCACTCAGCTGGGGAGCACATGTGGTAGAGGAGAAGCCAGGCTCAGAGCCTAAAGCCTGCCTCTGCCACCTTGGGCAGGTCCCTCTCCCTCTCAGACCTCAGTTTCCCTGTCTGCCCACTACGGAGAGGACACCCGCATGCCCCCATCCCGCCAGCCTCCTGGAGATGTTGGGAAGACTGCATGGGAGGGGACAGGCGGGCACCTGGTGGACTGACCGTGGCCCTTGGCCTTGACAGGTTGTTGCTCTGGTAGCCATGACTCTGCCGCACAGCTTGGGAGGTGCGGGGGACCCCCAGCCCCCTCAGGCCATGGAGGTCCACAGGCTGGAGCACCGGCAGGAGGAGGAGCGGAAGGAGGAGCGGCAGCACAGCCTGCACATGGGCTCCTCCATGCAGAGGCACACCTTCCGCAGCAGGTGGGAGCCACGGGGTCCCTGCCCAGCCACTGCCCTTCCTCTGGTCTGAGGAGGGAGGCCCAGCCTAGCCCTCTGGAGGCTCCAACCTGATGGGGGGAGGGACATCCCTGCTTTCTGAGCCCCCGATCTGAGGAAGGAGACACAGTTGGCTCTCTGGAGACCCCCATGTGATGGAAGAGGCACAGCCCTGTCCTCTGGAAACCCTGTTTGAGGAGGGAAGCACAGTCAGTGTTGGGGGGGATGCAGCCTTGCTTTCTGAGACTGGTATGAGGAGGGAGGCCCAGCCCTGCCTGTTGGTGCCCTGAGGCTGAGGTGGGCAAATGCAGCCCTAATCTCAGGGAGCCCCCAGCCAATCCCTCAGGAGCCGTTCACTCCCCTCCTTCTGGGAGCAGCGAGGAAGAACATGAGTTCAGCGCCGCGGACTACGCCCTGGCAGCAGCCCTGGCTCTGACGGCCTCCTCTGAGCTGTCTTGGTAAGTCAGAGTTGCTTCCCAGGGAGCCCTGGCTGAGGAGGGGCCATCCTGTCCAGTCCCCCCGGCCTCCCTGCTGGCCTTTCACCCTGAGTGTAAAGAACCTGCCCAAAATCCCACATCTAGAATAAGGGTCTAGACAGGATTTTAAGCCCAGTGCTGCCTGCCCACAAAGCCCACACACCACCCTCTGGAAGGGTGCACGTGTCATAGCCGGGGACCATCCCCAAGGGAGAGGGTGGGGGCCCACGTCACCGACAGGCTTCCAGGCTTCACGTGGTGGGGGAGGGAGCTAGGAATAGGACAGAAGGAGCAAGTAAACCAGGCCCCAGTTTCCCAAGAGGCCAGAGACTGAGGAAGCCTCTGAGTGTGCCGGCTTAGAGAAGCAGCGTCCGGCTTGGGACAGGCCCCTGGGCTAGGAGGCTTGGGTCGTGGTCCTGGCTGACCTGAAGCAGGTTGCTGAGCCTCAGTCCCTGCCCTATAAAATAGGGACATTAAGGCCTGGCCACTTGGGTATTATGAAAACAAGATGAACAAAGGTTTGCGAAAGAGTCTTGAAAACGATGAAAACAGTCAACTGTTTATTAAGCACCGACTGTAAGCAGGGCCCTTCCAGGCTGTTTTGGAGGCAAGGGAAGATGCAAAGTCATGCATGTCCTCCCAAAGTTTAAAGCATCCTGGCACTGCTGGGCATGGGGAATGGAACTGGCCAAGATGCTCCAGGCGCCCCCATCCCTGCCTGAGCCCCAGTGGCCTCTGTCATGGCAGGGAAGCCCAGCTGAGACACCAGACATCTGCCGTGGAGCTGGAGGAGCGAGGGCAGAAGCGGGTGGGCTTCGGCAATGACTGGGAGAGGACCGAGATCGCCTTCCTGCGGACCCACCGGCTGCTGCGCCAGAGGCGGGACTGGAAGATGCTGAGGCAGCGGGTAAGGGTGTGGGCTGTGGAGCCCCCAGGGCCTGGGACCTGCAACGCACCACTTGCTGCCATCCTCACCCCCTTCCCAAGAGGCAGGACGTCCCAGGCAGAGTCCAGGCTTTGGGTTTGCATCTGATGCCTGTACACTCCAGCGGTGTGAGCCTGGGCAAGTGCAACCCCGTTCCTGAGCCTCAGTGCTCTCATCTGTAAAACAGAGCTGGGTACAATGGCTCATGCCTGTAATCCCAGCACTTTGGAAGGCCAAGGTGGGTGGATCACCTGAGGTCAGAAGTTCGAGACTAGCCTGGCCAACATGGTGAAACCCTGTCTCTACTAAAAATATGAAAATTAGCCAGGCCTGTAATCCCAGCTACTTGGGAGACTGAGGCAGGAGAATCGCTTGAACCCGAGAGGCAGAGGTTGCAGTGAGCCAAGATCATACGGCTGCACTCCAGCTCGGGCTACAGAGTGAGACTCCATCTCAAAATTTAAAAAAAAAAAAGTAAAATAGACATCATTGTAACAATTATCAGTGCTGAGATGGGATTTAAATGAGACTGGGTTTGGAAAGTGACTTTCCCGCTGCCTAGAACACAGAAGACCCTCAGGAAATGCTAGCCCTGATGAGTATCAGGATTTGAGCTACTCTCCACATCCCTTCCCCAGCTCCCACTTACACAGGCTTTCTCAGTGTCGTGTCTTTCACCCCCACACCCCCACAGTGGGCAGGGGATTTTGCTATCATCCCCATTTTACAGATAAGGACACTGAGGACCTGCTTATGGTCCCACAGCGGGCAGGGGATTTTGCTATCATCCCCATTTTACAGATAAGGACACTGAGGACCTGCCTATGGTACCACAGCTAGTTAATACCTTGACCCCAGGCCAGCTGGCTCCGAAGCCCATGCCCTGCTCACAGTGCCACCCTGCTCTGCTAGTGGAGGGGACCGGGAACTCCAGCCCATGTGGGTCTAACTACAGAGTCTGGGTGTCAGTGGGGAGGTAATGGTGAAGAGGGCAGAGAGGTGGTCCCTGGCTCACAGCGTCATACACCTCCTTCCGCCTCCAGACAGAGGAGAAGGTCCAGGAGGCCAAGGAGCTGAGGGAGCTGTGCTCTGGCCGCGGGCCCTGGTTCTGGATCCCTCTTCGCTCCCACGCTGTCTGGGAGCACACCACGGTCCTGCTGACCTGCACTGTCCAGGCCTCGCCACCACCCCAGGTCACCTGGTAAGCCGCTGGGGCAGGAGGGGGTTCTGGGCCTCTGGGGTCACGAGTGAGTTCCTCACATCCAATACTTCTGCCAGGACTTCTTGTTGCGGACCCGTGAACCCTGAGCTCTGTCCACCCACCAAATAGAGCAGCTGCTGGGGAACCAGACCTGGGTTGTTTTTTAGAGGCGGGGTCTCACTCAGGCTGGAGTGCAGTGGAGTGATCATAGCTCACTGCAGTGTTGACTCCTGGGCTCAAGGGATCCTCCCACCTCAGCCTCCCAAGTAGCTGGGACCACAGGCACAAGCCACCACGCCCAGCTTAGGCCTGGGTTATTCTTAGCTGCCCCCCAGCCAGCCTCGGGCTGGAAGACTGGGCCCCTGGGGAGCCAGCCCTCATAAAAATATAATTCTGGTCTCATGAGAAGGCAGGTGCTGCAAGCTGGGCGTCTCCAGGGTTGAGGATGATGGTGAGAGGCGGGACAGGGGCCAAGGGGCAGGAAGGAGGTGGGCGGGGCAGGGAGAAGATGGGGAGGGCAGGGCCTACAGAGAAGGAGCACAGGCCTCAGGGGCAGGGGGGAGCCTTGTGTTCCCACCCTCGCTTTCTCTCTCCCTACTCAGTGTGAGGTCTCAGCCATGCCTCTTAAACTCCCTGGTCCTGCCTCCATTTCCTATTTTGAAGAATGGATTGAAGACCTCCTGTCCAGCTTGTGTGTGATGAGAATTTAATACAACAACAACATGGAAACCTCAGAACTTGAAAAGGGCTGGGAAAACAGGAAATGCCATTCGTGGGAGGGTAGAACCCCAGAGGCTAGGCCTCGCTTGGGGAGGGGCAGAGCAGGGGCAGGGGTCTCCTGCACAGGCACAGATCGGGGTGGGCATGGCCGCGGCCCAGGTCTCAGTCTCACCACAGAAGAAGGCACGTCATTCACATGGCTTAGCTACTCTTTCCTGAGTGCCCCCTGGATCTGAGGCCCATTGCTCAGTACCCTGGGGGATGAGGAAGTGGTTTCAACAAAAATTTGCCGAGAGTGTCATCTGTCCCAGGACCTGACTGAGGCACTGGGGCACAGAAATAACCAAACAAGCCCAGGCCCACTTTCAGCACTTCGGGAAGCCAAGGAGGGAGGATCACTTGAACCTAGGAGTTTGAGAACATCCTGGGCAGCTGGGAGACACCATCTCTACAAAAAATTTAAAAATTAGCTGGGCATGTGGCCTGCACTTGTAGTCCCAGCTACTTGGTAAGCTGAGGTCGAGGCTGCCGTGTACCGTGATTGCACCACTGCACTCCATCCTGGATGACAGAGTAAGATCCTGTCTCACAGAAAAAAAAAAAAAAAAAAGCGGCCGGGCGCGGTGGCTCACACCTGTACTCCCAGCACTTTGGGAGGCCGAGGCAGGTGGATCACCTGAAGTCAGGAATTCGAGACCATCCTTGCCCACATGGTGAAACCCTGTCTCTACTAAAAATACAAAAATTAGCTGAGCGTGGTGGCGGGTGCCTGTAATCCCAACTACTTGGGAGGCTGAGACAGGAGAATCACTTGAACCCAGGAGGCGGAGGATGCAGTGAGCCAAGATCGCACCACCGCACTCCAGCCTGGGGGACAGAACCCGAGACTCTGTCTCAAAAAAGAAAAGAAAGGAAATAACCAGACACAATCTCACCTTCAAGGAACTAACTCTTAGCCCAGAAAAGAAACATCAGCACACAAAGAGGTATATTCATGGGTGATATTTGAGATCAAAGAGTCTGGGTGAAAAGGAAGAAGGGGCTACCTCAGCCCATAGAATCCAGGAAGGCTTCTCAGAAGAGGCCGCCTATCAGCCAGATCTTGACAGGGAACAGCCAATGGTCTAGCAGGAGAGAGAATAGAGGCACAAATAATGGAAAACACAAAGGAAAACAGCAGCCTCTTATACTTGAATCCACATTACACTGACCCAGAACTTCACTCTCGTTTGAGCATCAGGGCCATTCATGAGATAGGAACTATTACGCCCATTTCACAGGTAAGGATATCAAGGCTCAGAGAGGTAGTGTGACTTACGTAAGGTCACACAGCCAATGTGAGCTAGGATTCAAATTCAGATCTCCTGCCTCTAAGCCCATAACTCTTTCAACTGGCCTAGAGAGTAGGAGAGTGATTATTACTGCTGTGGGATAATTAAGGAATCAGAGAGATCAAGGGGTTGAGGAGGCATTGTTTAATTATTTAGTTAATCTGAACCAGTCGGATTAACATCCAAAGGACTGAGCCCCGAACAAAGAGTCTGGTGAACTTTAAAGCATTTTGTGGGTTGGGGGCGGGGGAGATCTGTGCAGGGGGAAGGATATTACAGAAGTGAGAAACAAAGACAGGTATTCAATTAAGACATGCATTACATCATTTCTTACTTTTCAAGGAAAAACATGTTTTACGACTTGAGTTTATCTGTCTAGTGGCCTTGCAGCTGCACAGCTAGAGAAACAGGGTCTTCACAATGCCTGGGAAAGGAGGAGATAAGGCTCACTAGCCTCAGAAAAACAGGCAGTTCATCTTTAAAGGATTCCAGCTCTTTCTCCTCCTCGGGGGGAACTGGATTTTCTTACATACAGCTGAGTTTTTGCTTACACATTCTTTAATTTTTCTTTTTAATTCCTGTTCCATTACAAGTTTTACTTTCCTTCAAGCACATATAATGCTTCAGAAGTCAGAGAAATAGAAATCACTCAGGCCAGGAGCAATCAAGAAAGGCATCTTGAGGGAGCTGGCCTCAGGGCTGGTCATTGCCAGCTGGAATTTATTCCAAAAAGTATGCCAAGTACCCTGCTGGGCTCTGGGATGCTGTGGGGACTGGGCGGTCCCTGCATGCAAGTTGCTGGTTCCACTAGGAGGACTGCTCCCAGCACTGGCCGGGCCAAGTGGAGGTTAGCATCTCAGCTGTCCTGGCCCCGCAGCCAAGCTCTGCTCAGCCCTGGCACTGAGGCCCACATCGAAGGCATTTGGAAACCTCTTGGGAGTTGTTTCTACCCCTGCCAACGAGGTTGCCACAACAGGGAGCTGAGCATTCCTGACCAGTGGCAGAAGCCAAGCCCAGGTCCACCTCCAGCCCAGGCAACTCAGGTGGCCCCTGGTACTCCTGGCTTGACGGATCTGGTTTTCCATCATCAGTCACATCAGGCAGGGCCACATGTTGCCCCAAGACTGACCTCCAGAGGTTCTGTCCAGCCCTAGGGCTGGAGGAATATTCCAGCTCACCCGGCGTATTAGGCAAGTCTATTCATTCAACGATTATCATTATTATTATTATTTAGAGATAAGGTCTCACTCTGTTGCCAGGCTGGAGTACAGTGGTGCAATCACTGCTCACTGCAGCCTCAACTTCCTGGGCTCAAGTGATGCTCCCACCCCAGCCTCCCAAGTAGCTGGGACCACAGGCATGAGCCACCACACCTGGCTAACTTCTTAAATTTTTGTAGAGACAGAGTCTCACTATGTTGCCCAGGCTGGTCTCGAACTCCTGGCCTCAAGTATTCCTCCCATCTCAGTCTCCCAAAGCTCTGGGAATACAGGCATGAGCCACTAGGCCTGGTCTTTCTTTTTTTAAAGTGTTCTTTTTTTTTTTTTTTTTTTAAGATAGAGTCTCATTCTGTTGCTCAGCCTGGAGTGCAGTGGCACCATCTCGGCTCACTGCAGCCTCCGCCTCCTGGGTTCAAGTGATTCTCCTGCCTCAGCCTCCCAAGTAGCTGGGATGACAGGCACCCGCCACCATGCCCAGCTAAATTTTTTGTGTGTATTTTTAGTAGAGATGGGGTTTCACCATTTTGGCCAGGCTAGTCTGGAACTCCTGACTTCAAGTAATCCCCCTGCCTCAGCCTTCCTAAAGCAGTCTTAAAAAGTAAAATCGAACACCAAAATATGTGAGGCCAAAAAAAAAGATTTAGATAAATAACAGAAATCTCACTCCTTTTGAGGTCCTTGCAGAGCCAGACCCTGGGCAGGCCCCTCACTTCCCCTGTCCCAGTCAAGCTTGTTTTGTCACTGGCTGCCACTTCAGGTGGTCCTCTGCTTGTGCCTTCAAGGGCCTGACTGCCCAGGCAGAGACTGAGGCCCAGAGAGAGGGAGGGGTGAGCGTTGAGGTCTCCGGCTGTCTCAGCCATGCCAGAGCTGCAGCAGCTGCTTTTTCCAGGGAAGGAAAAGCTGGCCAGGCTGAGGTGTCTGGAATCTTCCTGACAGGTGTGTGGTAGGGGGCCTAACCCTGGCTCCCAGGCCTGGAGAGCTGGAGAGATTGAGCACCCAGATTAGACATCACCCTCTCTGCGGGAGGTTTAGCTGGGCTCCTTTCAGGACGGGGCCAGACTGGGGGCTGCGTGGTGGGGCATGGGTGTGGCTGTGTTTGGTTGCCCTGGAGACAAACAGGGCATGAATGAGGCCAGGTCCAGGGAAGGAAGTGGACTGAGGCCGGGGTGCCCTCTCTCTGGGAGGCCTCCTCTTCAACCTCAGCCACCCACCCAGGGCAGAGAGAAGAATTCATCCTGCGAGACTCCATTCCATGGCCTCAGGGACACAGAGGCCCAGAGAGGGGTATGGAGTTGCCCAAGGTCACACACCAAGCTGTGTCAAAACCCAGGCCTCTTAAGTGTCACTCACCCTCACTCCTCAGACCCTACTGCTTAGGCCTCCAGGACCCCAGGCCACCCCACTATCCTGTCCACACAGTGGGGGGAACAAGACCCGAGTTCACAGAAAATGAGGGCAGCATCCAGGGCAGGGTGATCCGCTTTACTACCCTTGGAAATCAGCAGAGGACATTAAGAAAAACAATTTTTTTTTTTTGAGACAGGGTCTTGCTCTGTCACCCAGGCTGGAGTGTAGTGGCGCAATCATGGTTCACTGCAACCTCTAACTCCTGGCCTCAAGCAGTCCTCCTGCCTCAGCCTCCTGAGTAGCTAGGACAGCAGGCACACCCCACCACAACCAGCTAATTATTTTAAAGAATATTTTGTAAAGATGGGGTCTTGCTATGTTGCCCAGGGTGGTCTTGAACTGCTGGCCTCAAGCAATCATCCAGCCTTGGCCTCGCAAAGTGTTGGGATTACAGGCATGAGCTACCACATCCAGCCTCACCAGAGGATTTTCAAAATACGATCTGAGGGTCTCACCCCCAGAAATTCTGATTTCATTGATTTGGGATGCAGCCTGCACCTGGAGTTTTGTTTTGTTTTTAATGGCTTACATAAGCGAGAAGCTTGTTTTCTTCCATCTAAATGCCTGGATGCAGATTCCCCAGGGACTGAGCTCCAGCTCACTACTGGAGGGTCAACCCTGAGCTTCGGGGTATGAGACAGCCGCCGGCACCTCCCTGTTCCTGCCAAGGACAGAGGGAACGATGACGTGAAAGGGGGCAAAGGGTGTCATCGGGGCAGCCACATGACTCTTGTCCCCGCTTGCTGTTGACAATACTAAGTCATATGACCACACCTAGCAGAAAGAGAGGCAAGGAGATATGTCCTATATTGGGTGATCCATGAATAAATTCTATTTCCCCCTGAGAATGGATATTAGACAACAATTAGCAGTTTCCGACGCAAATTCCCACAGCCTTATGTTCAAAAACTGGGCATGGAGATTTTTGAAAGCTCCTCCAGCTATTGTAATGACAGCCAAAAAGAACAGCCATCCTTAGGGGTTGGGAAGAGAGGCAGGGGTCTGGGGTTCCTTCCCTGGCAAGCCCCTTCAGAGGGAAGAGAAAAGCTGGGGCCTGGTCCTAGGGTACCCCTGGGGATGGCTGGGTAGGGGGAGAGGCAGCTGTCCCTAATTACAGGCTCCTTCTTCTCTGCCCCCAGCAGGGAAACAACCCCTTAAGGACCTGTGGTATGTGGGCACAGGGGAAAGCCTTTATATGCTCATCCCATTTAATTGTCACAGCAGCCCTGTGAGGCCAGTGCTTTCATACCCCCATTTCACAGGTCAGGACAACTGAGGCTCAGAGTGGCATAAGTGCTGCTCCGATCGCACCAGCAAGTAAGCAACACAAAACTGCAACTGAAGGCCACGCGTGGTGGTTCACGCCTATAATCCCAGCACTTTGGGAGGCCGAGGCGAGTGGATCACCTGAGGTCAGGCGCTCGAGACCAGCCTGGCCAACATGGGGAAACCCGTCTCTACTAAAAATACTAAAATTAACTGGGCGTGGTGGGGGCGCCTGTAATCCCAGCTACTCGGGAGGCTGAGGCAGGGAGAATTGCTTGAATCTGGGAGGCGGATGTTGCAGTGAGCTAAGATTGCACCACTGCCCTCCAGCCTGGGCGACAGAGCAAGACTCCATCTCAAAAAGCAAAACAAAACAAACCAAAAACCTGCAGCTGGAATCCCCGTCCGAGAGACTCCAGACCCCTCCCACTTGGAACACACTGCCTGCCACAGACCGCTGTGTCTCCACAGGTACAAAAATGACACAAGGATTGATCCCCGCCTCTTTCCTGCCGGAAAATACCGAATCACCAACAACTATGGGCTGCTGTCCCTGGAGATTAGGAGGTGAGACTGGTGAGACTGGGGACCTAGAGAGACCCACGACCCCGGGCCCTGCCACCGCCGAGGCCAGAGCAGGATCCCAAACCCTTCCTCAGAGCTGCGGCCCAGGTTCACCTTCTTCAGAAGTCTCTGGGGTGCTGGTCAAAATACCGATTCCTGGAACAGGACAGACCCTCCCCTTACCCCCAGAGATTCAGATTAAGCAGGTCTGGAACGGAGCCCAGGAATTGATATTTAACACACATCCACTATGTGATTCTGATGCCTTGAGATACACGGTGAGAAGTTTGGACTCAAGAGGCTGGCCTTGAGGACTGGACGCTGAACTAGGCATGCTGGGAAGGCTCCTTGTGGGGGAAAGAAAATACCATAATACGCACACATATGCACCTGTGCACGCACATATGCACCCATGCACATACACAGTGCACACACACGTGCACACATGCACGTACACAGTGCTCACACATGTGTTTGTATACACAGACGTACACATGTGAGGGGAAGCAATTACATGGGAGAGAGTTCAGCCTTTCAGGAGATGGTGAGTCCTAAGCATGGTTTTGAGGGAAGAGGCAGGGTGCATGCGGGGAGGCCACATGGGAATATAAGGCGTGGTGGCTCATTAAATGAGATGATATGTGTCACTCGTCATTCATATCAGCTGCCACACGCTGAGTTCCTCCCAGGTGCCAAGCCCTGTGCTAGGTGCTTTTCACATACAATCCATAATCCCTGCCACCATGCTTGAGGGAGCACCCCATGTCACAGGCGACAAAACAGGCCCAGAAAGTTAAGGGTCTTGTACAGCTACTGTGCGGCAGGGCCTGGTGTGAGCCATTTCTATCTGGATTGTTTCCCAAACACCAAACCCTCCAGTTCAACCAACCCAGACCTCAGAGACACAAAGATAAGCAGAGCACTCATCTTACCCTCCAGAAGTGGGGAGACATAAATATGTGACCATATAAGGGAGGCACCCCATGGACTGCAGAGTCGGGGAAGGTGTGCAGGCCCAGGGGACTTCCAGGGGCAGGCAGAAGCCAGAGGGATTCCTGGAAGCAAGAGGGATTCCTGCGCTGAGTGACCGGTGCAGAAAGGAGGCATCAAGGGGCCTCTGCTTGCTAATGGGGCCAGAGGTGCCACATCCTACCACCTCCTCTCTGTCATCAGGGTGCCCCTAGGATGGAGCTGGCCCAGGCTTCCACTGGGAACATGATAGGGTTGGCCTGGTTGGTGGTGAGACCCATATCTGAGACTGGGAACACCTGGGTGTCTGGCCCGGTTCTACCCAGATTACAGTCTGACTTGACCAAGCTTGTCTGCTGCTCTCTGAGAAGGAAGGAGCCTCCTGCTCCAGGATTCTTGTTTGAAGCTGAGTTGAATTCCATTTGCTCTGTGACTCTGGGAAAGTCACTTAACCTCTCTGATCCTCCAGAGTCAGCAATAACTGCAATGTGGCATATCATATTTTCAAAGCACTTTCTCCTGAGATGGTTTAGGTGGTGTCATGTCCCCAGTTTTTCAGAGGACACCGAAGCATGGAAAGGTACAGTGGCCAACCTAAAAACACAGCTTTTCAGAGATTGTGACCAAAATCTCTTCCTGGCACCATGAGGCTTTCCTTAGTTCCAGCCTTTCCCACCCACATATGGGGACTTGTGTTTCCCATGGAGCCCAGCAGTCTTGGGAGGAATTTCTCCTTCTCTCCTTTTCAGATGCACCATTGAGGACTCAGCCACTTACACTGTGCGAGTGAACAATGCCTACGGCCAGGCCTCCTCCTTCGCCAAAGTCCTCGTCCGCAGTAAGTCCTGCCATCCCCAACAGGCAGTGTGGGCCACAGCAAACCCAAGCTGAGCAGACAAGGACATGGGTCTGCGTGAGACCTGAGGAAAGGCCATTGGCACAAGGCTGTTCAGCCTGGCATTGGGTGACCAGGGCAGCCCTGGAGACTCCCGCTTCCCTGGAGGCCTTCATAGCAGGTGATAGTCTCCTCCATCAGCCTGGCATGGGCTGATGGTGGAAGGCGAGTAAGGCAGGATCACCTGTCCCTGTGGGTTGGTGTCAAGAGCAACTGGGAGAGGGGAAGGGAACTGACCTCTCCTGAGTCTTCACTGTGTGCCAGACACCCTTGATGGTACCTGATTTCATCCTGAGCCAGATGGTGGCAGGGCTGGGACTTGAACTCAGCTCTCTCTGCAGAGTCATCACTGGCATGGTGGGCACTTTTGTGTGAACTGAGTGGATGAATTAGCGAAAGAGGCCCCTTTTCTGCAGGCAGGTGCAGCTCCCATTCCAGGGCACATGGCTTGGCAAATGGAAAACAGACTGAATTTTAGCCCCCACGTTGCTCTCTCAGGGGATATCTTTGCGCGGAACACAACCTACACAGCTGTTCAAGGCGAACCCACCTGCCCACCATGCCAGAGAGCATGCTTGGCCCACCGGATTACGCTTAGGTCGGGATTCATCTCAGGGCCTCTGGGAGGGTGGTCTGGCCCTGCCAACCCTACTGAGGGGTCCTCGGGGCAAAGGCCAAATCCCAGCAACTCCCCACCTGACCCTCACTGCCCCATGTGGGTTCTGGTGCACATTTTCCAGTTGGGCTTGGGCCCCTCCTGGAGGTCACCCCCTGGGCATCTGAAATCAGAGCATAAAGCAGGGAGACACTCAGGAGTCAGCCAGACCCGAGTTCACAGCCTGGCTCTGCCACCGACTGGCTGTGTAAACCTGGGAAGCCACCTCACTTCTCTGAGCCTCTATTTCCTCATCTGTGAAAGGAAGAATCCTACAATCCTACTACCTCTCTCAGATGCCCGTGTTGATTAAATGAGGTGATAAGCCTTGGCATGTGGTACCCACTCCCATGACCAGGGCAGGGCACTGCCCAAGGGGGTCACACATTTGGGCCCGGAAGAATGCCGTGCCCTGAGTTCCAGGACCCCCGGGAGAGAGAAGCCCACACATGCACACACATACACACTCACACACATACACACACACACACACACACACATGCACTCATATACACGCACTCATACGCACACTCCTAAGGCAGCTGTCTTGGGCAGTAGACAGGTGGATCCCAGCCCACCCTCCCTGCCTCTCATCAGACCTTGTTAAACTGTCCTGCACAGCCCTCTCCACCCACTGTCCTGTTCCCTAAATAGCTCTTAGGAGGCAGATCCTGCTGCCAGGCCAAGCTCTTGTGCAGAAATTTGAGCTGTCCCCACAGGCCGTGCCCAGAGTCAAGCCCAAGGTCAGGGACTGGGGCTCTGCCTCCCTCTGCCCACCCATCCTTCCCACCACTCCTTCCAGATCCCTGTCCCTCTCTCCATCAAGGCTGGCAGCTCCAGGGTCCACCAGGTTTACTCTTGGCCCCAGACTCCAGCCAACCCCCTGCTCCTCCTACTCTACTCACCGCCACTACCACCCTCTTCTCTGCTCTCATCTCCGTAGCAACTTGGGTGATTTTAGTGATCTGGGGGGCAGGAGCCCTGAGTTCCAATCCTAACTCTTCCACTGACCTGTGTGATCTCGGGCAGCCTCCTGCCCTTCTCTGGACCTTGCTCAGGAAGGGCCTTTCCAGGGACCAGTGTCATGTTATAGCTTCAGGCTGCTGGGGTGTTGTCTGGACAGCTGTGCCTCAGTTTTCTCATCTGTTTGAGAGGGTAATAATGGTACCAACTGACAGGGCTGTTGTGAAGATTAAATGAGTCAATGTGTTTAATTGGCTCGTTTAATCCTCACAGCATGGGGCAAGCACTGTGTGAGTGAGAGCTGCTGTTACTATTCTCTGGTGGTCTGTGGCAACATTACCTTGGATTTCACCCTTCAGCCCCTGGACTCTCTCAGTGCAGCCCCTCCCCCACCACTCTCCCTGATCCCACCAGAAATGCCCGCGTCTCTGCGTCTCTGACTGGGCTTGACCGCTGTGAAGACAATGCGTGATCCTGGGGGCACGTTTGGGGAGACAAAGGAAACCAGTATGTATTGAGAACCTGCCATGCATCAGGCTATGGCGGGGGGCTTGGTTCATGTGAACCTGCTCATTCCTTGCCCCAGGTAGGAATTACTGTCCCATTTTACTGCTGAAGAAACTGAGGCACAGAGCGATGAAAGAACTTTCCCAAAGCCACAAGGGGGAGCCACCAACAGACCAGGACTCGAACTCATATCCAAAGCCTATGTCCCCAACACAGCATAGGAATGTGGGGTCTGAACCTTCTCCAACTCCATTTGCCTTTGGTTTTCAGCTTACCTGGGGAAGGATGCCGGCTTCGATTCAGAGATCTTCAAAAGTAAGTCAGCTGGGGGAGCATGGGACCTGGGATGCTTTGTTCAGGCTTTGCTCCCCAACCCACTATGGTACCTGTTTAGAATACAGCCATCCCCTGCCCATAAAACGATGTCCACCGGGGTTTGTCTATGAGCTGGTAACACTTGCACCTGACTTCTAAGGGCCGCAGGGTACCCCAGAGCTGTCCCCAGCTGCTGAACTGTCCTCTGACTAAAACTGGGTTTGAAAGGCAAAGCCACAAAAACCAGTGGACTTGGCCTTCAGATGGTTGCTCTCTGGCTTCTCTGGCCCCTACCTAGATAAGTCTCTTCCCACCCACCCCAAGGCCAGGTCCCCTTCTCCCAGTCGAGACCCAGAAGAGAGGGGATGCCCCAGAAAAGTCCCCACTCCTAAGTCCCAGGCCAGGCTGGCTGCCTCAAAAACCTCTGCCCCAAATTTCATTCCCACCCCAGGATCGATGTTTGGCCCCAGCGTGGAATTCACCTCGGTGCTGAAGCCAGTCTTTGCTCGTGAGAAGGAACCCTTCTCCTTGTCATGCTTGTTTTCGGAAGATGTGTTAGATGCTGAGAGCATCCAGTGGTTCCAAGACGGTGAGGACCCCCAGTCCTGGCCCCCAGCCTCCAGAGCTAGCACCTCCAAAGCTCAACTCAGAGCCAGAGAGGACCCCTAGCGGAGAGACTCTCTCCAACCAGTACCAACTGAGCTGAAGAGGCAGAGGAGAGCAGGAGTACAGCCAGGTGTGGTCAGACCATGCCACCCCACAAATGGCCACCAAGCATCTGTGGGGTGCCAGGCCCTGGGCTGGGGCTGGGGCAAAGGGTAGGGGCAGATGTGCATGAGCCCAGGGGGCTGTGTCCACCTGGGAGGAGAGTTGTAGCCCCTGTGTAGCAACTGTGCTACAGCACAGTTGTAGCCACCAGCACTGACCAGGCACCTGCTCAGCCATTTGCATGCATCGTTACCTCCCTAAGAGTGAGTGATGGAGGCCAGGCGTGGTGGCTCACACCTGTAATCCTAGTACTCTGGGAGGCTGAGGCGGGTGGATCACCTGAAGTCAAGAGTTCAGGCCTGGCTAACATGGTGAAACTCCGTCTCTACTAAAAATACAAAAAATTAGCCAGGCACAGTGGTGGGTGCCTGTAATCCTAGCTACTCGGGAGGCTGAGGCAAGAGAATCGCTTGAACCTGGGAGGCAGAGGTTGCAGTGAGCCAAGATGGCATCACTGCACTGCAGCCTGGGGGACAAAAGCAAGACTCTGTCTCAAAAAAAAAAAAAAAAAAAAAAAAAAAAAGTGAGTAAGGGCGCTAAAAGCAATGGGAACAGAGCCCCAAGGTCGGGAGGCAGGAGGGCACCACAAGCACTCGGGGCAGGCTGCGACAGTTGCATCGGGCTTTTCAGAGTCAGGGTTGTGGTGCAGATAAACAGTTGCTGACCTGTGGGCTGGGAGGCCTCTGGGGACGTCTCAGGCAAGGCCTGGAGAAGCCTGGTCAGAGCCAAGGCAGGCCTATAGCCTAAGGACCCAGAGTAAAGTGCTCCTCTGGCACCCCCAGCTCTGAGCCCAGGGAGGCTGTACCTGCTGAGGGAGTAGGGAGTAGGGAAGCCATCAGGATCCCTGACAGCTGCAACAACAAGGCTGAGACGTTTTCCCAAACTTATAGATCTTCCAGAATGGAGGTGCTGACCGGAGGGCGGAGCCTTCCCATGGGGTAAAGAGAAGAGCTGGCCCCACAGTGTGGCCTCAGGGCAGGGCCCACCCTGAGCTCCGGACTCCACTTCTGAGTCCCCATCCACCTCCTAAGCTCCCATCCTGTGAGCCCTCACTCCCCTCTCTGACCCCTAACCCCTCAACAAGTCCTCCACCCGCCTCACCGAGGCCCCAGCTCTCTCAATGAGACCCAGGCCCTTTACTGAGCTCCCACCCCCCCGCAAACGGGCCCTCCTTCTTTGAATCCCCTGACCCCATACAGGGACCCATCTCTCTTGCTCCTACTTCCTCAGAGAACCTACAACTCCTCACCTTGTCACTGGCTATGTCCCTAAACCCTCACTCCCTCATTGAGCCCCAGCCCCACACTGGCCCTTCCCTACTCCCCAAGCCCTCCGCAAAGAAGAGTTCTCTGCTACCTTGGCAAAGCCCTGGAGGCCACCAGCTGCACCCAAGGCCTGAGCTGAGCCTCACCAGCCTCTCTGTCTGCCTAGCCAGGGTCTCCAGGCCCCCCGAATTTCCACGGTTCCCAGGTGAGACCAGGACCCCCCACAAACTCAATGGCCCCCCACTTCCCCTCCACAGGGAGGCTACTGAGGTCCTTGAGACGTCGGAAGATCCTCTACGCAGACCGCCAGGCGTCCCTGAAGGTGTCCTGCACCTACAAGGAGGATGAGGGGCTCTACACGGTCCAGGTGCCCTCACCCTTCGGACCCCGGGAACAGAGCACCTACGTGCTTGTGAGAGGTGAGGGCATGGGTGCGTGCGAGGTGACAGCAGAAGCCCAGAGACCAGGGCTCTGCCCCTTGTTTGCTGTGGAAACTTAGGCAAGGGCCCTGCTGTCTTGGGGCCTCAATTTCTCTGCCATAAAATCAGAGCTTTGGGTTGGGGTCTCCAAGACTCCACATGACATCCTGTGACTCTCCAAAGGGACGTGGCCTGAGAGTTAGCCCGGCTAGAGCCAAGGAGGCAGGGGAGCTGAGTGTGGGGCTGGAGTGATTCTGGCCACTGCTTAGGGCCTGGGTTCACATCCTGGCTTTGTCACCTCACCAGCTGGGGGACCTTGGGCAGGTCACTCACTCACCTCCGTGAGACTCAGTTTCCCCATCCAAAGAGGGGAAGGCTGCTCTGGGGCTGGAATTAATTATTCCACTTGTTCAGGTACTTGGTGTAAAATGGGCCCCCAAGAAGTGGTACTGTCACCCTTCCCTCAGATACTGCTATGGGGGTGAGGGGACTAATATTCAGGCCCCAGTCCTCAAGATCAAAACTGAGCCCCTGGAGGATGGATGAGAAGAGGATGCTGGATGGGAGTGGGAAGGGCCTGTCACCAAATGCCCACTGACTAGAAGGGCCTCCCTCTCACCCCCGGGTTTCAGATGCTGAGGCCGAGAACCCCGGGGCCCCAGGCTCCCCGCTGAACGTCCGATGCCTGGATGTGAACAGAGACTGCCTCATCCTGACCTGGGCGCCGCCTAGTGACACCCGGGGCAACGCCATCACTGCCTACTCCATTGAGCGGTGAGTCGGCCTCTTGAGTGGCAGAGGCCCTAGGGCTAGAATTCTGTCTGGTTGTGGGAGCCACAGCAAAGAGGAGGCCCCATGCCTGGCCTCGGAGAAACCCCACACCCCCGCTCCTCAGAACAGGACAGGAGGCAGGCTGTGCTGTGTCATTTAGGGGCAATGGAGGGGCATCCGTGCCTCCAAGTCTCTGTCATGCTGATGCCTGGAATTCTACGCTGGAGTCGGCTACTGCCCTGTGGACCCTCTAGAGCTGACCCAGGGGGCAAAACAGGGAGTGCTTGAACCCTGAGCACAGTGAATTCATGGGCTATTTTCCTTCCTGAATGACAGAGAGAGATGGAATAGCACTGATCCCAAGGGAGGAGGCAAACAGGTAGACAGCCCAGAACCTCCGGCCTCCTTCCTGTGTGGCCGACTCTGAAGGCCCAGCTTGAGGAAATAGCTAATGCTGCCACAGACGGGCTCATGACCATGCTAAGGGCATGCCTCATCTCTTTCCATCCTTACAACGACCCCTCTCTAAAGAGGAGGGGACTATCTAATGCCCCCTTCTATGGATAGGGAAACCAAGGTATGTGGGGAGATGACTTTGCTCAAAGACACATTTGTCATTAGTGGTGGAAACAAGACTTGGACCCACATGTTATGACTACCCCAACCAGCTGGTAACAATAAGGGTAACATGCACTGTCACACTGCCTGGGACAATGGTACCAAGAGGGTCCAGAGAGCCCAGGCTTGGAGGGTCAACCTGGAATGCACGCCAACTTAGGGAGGGGACAAGCTCAGGTGAATCCTAACCGTGTGACTTTGGGCAGGTCTTGTCACTCTCTGAGCCACAGACCCTCCATGTGTACAGTGAAGGTGACTACACATGCCCCCAGGACTTCCAGGGAGATGAAACAAGGGCTGGGTGTGGAGGGCACAGCACAGCCGTGGGCTCACGATGATCCCCCATGAAAGGCACTGCTGCTGGTCAGCATCAGGGATGGTGAAAAGGTCTCCCAGGGACCCAAAGTTGGAACCAGCCTCTTCCATTGGAGAGAAGAACTTTAATTGGTAGAGATGAGCTGGGCAGGCTCCCCCAGTTAAAGAAAAGCCTTCAGACCGGGTGCGGTGGCTCACGCCTGTAATCCCAGCACTTTTGGAGGCCTAGGCGGTGGATCACAAGACGTCAGGAGTTCGAGACCAGTCTGGCCAACATGGTGAATCCCTGTCTCTACAAAAAACACGAAAATTAGCCAGGTGGTAGTGGCGTGCGTCTGTTATCCCAGATACTCTGGAGGCTGAGGCACGAGGATTGATTGCTTGAACCCGGGAGACGGAGGTTGTGGTGAGCGGGGATGGTGCTACTACACTCCAGCCTGGCAACAAAACAAGACTCCATCTAAAAAAAAAAAAAAGAAAAAGAAAAGTCCTCATAGAGGCTCACATTGGGAAGGTGTGCAGTGTGGGCAGGGGCTGAAAGGCGGGCCTGTCTCCAACAGGTGCCAGGGTGACTCTGGGGAATGGGTCCCCTGCCATGAGGCCCCCGGAGGGACTTGTCGGTGCCCGATCCAAGGCCTCATCGAAGGTCAGAGCTATCGGTTCCGGGTGAGAGCCATCAGCAAGGCGGGCAGCAGCCTCCCCTCCAAGGCCTCAGAGTTGGTTGTCATGGGCGACCGTGATGCAGCCCAGAGGAAGACAGGTGGGTACAGAGGTCCTAAGCGACTTTCTAGAACATCAGTCAGGGAACCCTCAGGACTACCTCACACAGGAGACAATCTGGCCCTCAGGAACCCCGAGTCTGATGGAGGAAGCACAGCCCAGCCCTCAGTAAACACTAGTCTGACGAAGGAGACAAAGGCCAGCCCTCGAGAACTTCCAGTCTGATAGAGGAGGCACAATCCAGTCCTTAGGAACCCCTAGCCTGAGAAGGAAGATACAGCTAGTCTAATGGGCAAAACCAAACCATCCAAGGGAGAGACCAGTCTGAGGGAGAACCCCACCCCAGCACCTGTCAGATGTCCTTCAGCTCGAGTGTGGGGACACGGCCCTCTCAGCCCTCGGGAGCCACGCTGACTTGGGTGTGCTAGAAGCTCCACCACGGCAGGGTGCCCGGCCCCAGGCGCCTCCTTCCTCCTCTCTGTCTCCACTTGTCCCAAGAGAAAGAGCATCTACCAGGGCCTGAGAGCAGCAGGGCTCCACTTGGGACTCCTGAGAAAGCTGAGGTCACAGGGCACCTGTCTGAGGTTGCACAGTGAGGGCTGCAAGGCCAGGACTGGGACAAGGCAGGACGCAGAGCCTGGTGTGGGGTAGGCCCTGGCCTAACTCCTCCCGTCCCACCCCCCACCCTCCCATGCTCCCTTCTCATCCTAGAGATCCCCTTTGGTCTGGGAAACAAGATCACCATCAGCACAGATGATTTTGAAGGTATGCGGGACCCTCCTATGTAGTTCTGGAATCTGTATCGTTCTGGAAACTCTGTATCGTTCTGGAAACTGTATAGTTCTGGAAACTCTGGGAGGTGAGCCGGCAAGAAGGCAGAAACTGTCCAGAAACCTGTGCAGGATGTGGGGGATCAGGGCAGGTGGGGCCTAGTCAGAGGCAGCCAGAGTGCCGGGGTCACGGTGGCCCATCTGGCTGTGGCCCTCCTGGAGGAGGGAACATGTTGGGAAAAGTCCTGGCCAGGGCAGGGGGAGACCTGGGTTCTGGCCCCAGCTCTGCCCAGCATTGCTGGGTGACCTGGAGCCAATTACTACCCCTCTCTTGGGGACGGGTGGAGATGTAGTTCCCTCCTCCATGGAATGAGGCACTGAGATTAGGGCGTCTCTGAAGGCCCACCCATCTCGGCCCCGGGTGACTCTGATTCCAGATACTGTGACCATCCCCTCACCGCCGACCAATGTCCACGCCAGCGAGATCCGAGAGGCCTATGTGGTTCTGGCCTGGGAGGAGCCGAGGCCCCGGGGCAGAGCGCCACTGACATACTCCCTGGAGAAGGTAGGAGACCCCCAGGCCCCAGCCCCAGGCCAGCCTGAGAAACAGCGTGCTGTGGGACCCTGGGCAGTGTCCCCTGGGGAGGCCGTCAGAGAATAAAAAAGAAGCCCCTGGCTGGAAGGACCAAGGCATGGCCGCACACAGAGGCATGCGGATGGATTGAATAGCCTTTTGCGGCTACCTCTAGCCCTGGGAGGCCAGTCACTGCTGGTTGTTCCTGAGGCTGTTCATGGAAATACACAAAATACAAGGCACAGACAACAATGACAATATGATCCACCACTTCCTGGGTACCTCCCTGCCCCCAAGTCGGCTGGCATCAGACCACACACTGGGCCAAGCACTTCTTGGTGGGACTATGTTGGGAGGGAAACGAGGCTGGTACCCTCCAGCCAGGGACAGGAACCAGCAGCACTTGCAGAGCCTACGGAGTGATTAGCACTAGGAGGTGGCTCTCACCGGGGATCGAGTGGGGGCAGGGGAGACCCCAGTGAGGATGCAGCAGGTCTTACAGAGTGGACTTCACAGTGAAGGGGAGGCAGGATGGTGGAGTAGAAGACAGCATGGATGTTAAAATCTGTTCAAATCCTGCTTTCTGCTGTGTGATCCTGAGTGAGTGTCCTAACTTCTCTGAGCCTCCGTTTCCTCCAGCATAGAATAGAGAACCCGCCCTGTGAAGATGAAATAAAACACGGCCCGCAGCCAGAGCCTGCAATCCCCGGGATCTGTCAGTGCTTCCCAGGGAGGTGTTCTTGACTATCTCCCTGAAGTCACAGACTAAGTTTATCTTCTCACTACTTTCTGTGCCCAGCACAATGCCTGGCACAAACCAGGTGGACAGAGAAGGTTTAGGGAATAAATGAATTTAAAATTTCCAGGGAGGAATCTCTGGCTCTGGTTATCCAAATGGGCCTCTCTTTTCACACTCATGGGTAATCCTTTTTCTCTGACGTAGGAAAGCTATAGATAATTGAGGACTGGTTTTGTGAGGTGGTAGGGTATCATGGTGGAGTTGTTGGCATCAGACTGCTCGGGTTCAAATCCTATCTCTGCTACTTACCAGCTGTGTGACCTTGGGCAAGTTACTTAGCTTCTCTATGCGTCTGTTTCTTCTTCCATAAAATGATAATAATCATACACAGCTTGTAGGGTTAGTGTGAGGATCAAATTAATGAGCGCACATAAAGACTTCGAATAGAGCCTGGCACACAATAGGAGCTCAGCAGTCTTCATGGTTTCTTACGGTGATTTCTTGTCCTACCTGGTCTAGGCCACTGACAGCCAGATGGGCTTGGGAGGGGGAAGACCACAGAGGATGGAATCAGTGGGTCCTCTGGTGCTTCTAGGTCTTAGCTCTCTTGCCCAGACTCAGCAGAAAGGGTCTCTGGGTGCCTCTCTCATCTGTATCACCCTGGGCTCTTCACCCTCCATCTGCCCAGAGACTCGGAGTTTCTGGCTGCTTTCTGGGTCCCTGACACTGTGGAGAGTAAACAGGTTTGCAGCTACCCACACCTGAGTGAAGTGAAATACCATATCCACCAGTTATTAGATGCAGGACTTTCGGCCAAGTTACCGAAACTCTCTGAACCTGACTTTCCTCATCAGCAGAGAAATTAACACTTTCCTGCAGGGTTATTGTGAGAATTCATTCATTTATTCATTCGTTTGTCCCAGAAACATAGATGGAGCACCTGCCATGTGCCAGTGCTGTTCTCCATCCTGGGGACACAGCAGTCGGGGGAGGGAGTGCCAATGATAAATGGAGTAAATCAGTAGAATATTAAATGCAGTAGTGAGTGGTAGGCGCTAAGGAGAAAGATGCCAAGCAGGGAGGGGAACTTGAAGTGTGGGGAGAGGAGCTGCTGACATTTTTAGATGGAGTGGCTGGGAGGGCCTCCTCACTCCCCAGGAAGGTGGGTTTTGAACAAGACGGAACTGGGTTATAGGTAGAAACGGAGGGGAGACCAGCCAAGAGACTATTCAGATCATTCAGGTGCGAGGTACTGACAGCCTGCATCAAGGTTATGGTGGGGAGCATGAGGGCGATAAAGCATGGCTGGGTTCTGGGTAAATTTTGAAGAGTGAGTCAACTGAGTTTGTTGATGGAGCACATTTAGGGCTTGAGACAAAGAGAGGAAGAGCCAAGGGTAGCTCCAGGGGTTTCACCCAGGGGACTGGAAGGATGGGGGCAACCAATGCAATGCAGGTGTGGGAAGCTCTGGAGCTGCGTCGTGGACAGGCTGGACATGAGGTCTCGGTAGGTATCCAGGTGGAGAGGCGAGGAGGCAGATGGGGCAGAGGTCCGTGCTCAGAGTCAGCCTGGGCTGAGTATAGAGGATCATGAAAGCACATGGGCTGGGGACAGAGATCATCGGAGGTGACCAGCAGAGAGCCGGTCTGGGCAACCACTTAGCCAATGTGAGTTCCTCTGTTTCTTCAGTCAGTCATAGGTAGTGGCACCTGGGAGGCCATCAGCACGGAAAGCCCTGTGAAATCTCCGAGATTCGCCGTTCTGGACCTGGAGAAAAAGAAGTCATATGTCTTCAGAGTGCGAGCAATGAACCAGTATGGCCTGAGCGATCCCTCAGAGCCCAGTGAGCCCATCGCCTTGCGGGGCCAACCAGGTACCCTCGTGATGCTGGGGGTCAGGGAGGAGGCAGGCCAGGCCAGGCTCAAGACCTGAAGCTTCGAGGACAAAGCCCTGCCCACTTCCCTGTCCCTGCTCCCTTCTACCCATCATGAAGCTGAAAAGCAATTTGACCTCAGGCCTGGCGAGTTTTAAGACAACAGAAATTACATTTCTCTGGGCAGGAGGCTCATGGAGGGAGACAGCCTTCTGCTTTTTTCCAGATCAGCAATGAATGGGTTACAGAGTACAGCCGGGTCCCACACAGCAGCTATGCAAGCAAGTGGTCCCTCCATTCTACAGGTCTCTGGCCTGCCCCTAGATCCTGCAGCCCACTCCCAAGCAGCCCCCGGCACCCTGCCTGGTGGGAGTTGAGCTGTCCCACCTGAGCCCTGGCTTACCAGGCAGGACACTGTTCATCTGCAGCATAACGGGGGACCTGGGAGAGTCATTTCCAAGCTGCACACCTTGCTGTCCTCAACTGGCAAACTCATTGTTTTTTTTTTGTTTGTTTGTTTGTTTGTTTGTTTGTTTTGAGATGGAGTCTCGCTCTGTCACCCAGGCTGGAGTGCAGTGGCGCGATCTCCACTCACTGCAAGCTCCGCCTCCCGGGTTCACACCATTCTCCTGCCTCAGCCTCCCGAGTAGCTGGGACTACGGCGCCTGCCACCGCGCCCGGCTAATTTTTGTATTTTTAGTAGAGATGGGGTTTCACCGTGTTAGCCAGGATGGTCTCGATCTCCTGACCTCGTGATCCGCCCATCTCGGCCTCCCAAAGTGCTGGGATTACAGGCATGAGCCACCCGCGCCTGGCCCAAACCCATTGTTTTAAAGGGCCTCGTTACTGCTCCTACCTCTGGCTCCTTCCTGAGTCTCCCAATTGCAACTCCATCCTGACCCCAGCTTCCCAGGGCTCCCACCTCTGAGACCTCTGGATTCTGAGGTTCTTTACCCTTTCATCAGATTAGAAGGTTCCCTGTAGCTGCCATCACAACCAGCCCTTTAAGGAACCTTTCTGCAGTGCCACCTATGCAAGAAAAGCCTGGTTTGCTGAAGGTCCCATTTGGAGAAGATTTCAAAATTCTAGATTTGTTCTGCTTCAATAATTTAGAAGGGAGAAAGTACACACACACACATGCACACGCACACACACAGCACGTATGAACAAGTTGGTGAGCAAATGGTGTTTTTCTTTAATTCTGGTGAACATTTGTATTTGATTTGGGGCCTGGCCAGTGAGCAGTTTGTCATCAGATGTGGGGAGTCTCTGGACCATAAACCAGACTTAAATTGTACCAGGCAAGGCTCTGGTATAATTCAGAAAGGAAGGGAGGGCAGGGCTAGAGGTGAAACCTTCAAAGAGGTGAGGGGTGAAGACCTGGGATAGGCAGGACCCTTAGGAATAAGAAGAGAGGAGAAAAAAATGGAGCAGGTCAAGGAACAGAAGCTTGGAGGAGTCCAATGTTTGGGGGCCAAAAGAAAACAGAGAACCACCAAAGGATGTGTAAGGAATTTAGAAATAAAAAGAGGGCCGGGCGCGGTGGCTCAAGCCTGTAATCCCAGCACTTTGGGAGGCCGAGACGGGTGGATCACAAGGTCAGGAGATCGAGACCATCCTGGCTAACACGGTGAAACCCCGTCTCTACTACAAAATATAAAAAAAACTAGCCGGGCGAGGTGGCGGGCGCTTGTAGTCCCAGCTACTTGGGAGGCTGAGGCAGGAGAATGGCGTAAACCCGGGAGGCGGAGCTTGCAGTGAGCTGAGATCCGGCCACTGCACTCCAGCCTGGGTGACAGAGCGAGACTCCGTCTCAAAAAAAAAAAAAAAAGAAAAAAAAAAAAAGAAATAAAAAGAGAACTAGGAAGATCATGTACCTGCCATCCATCAGTCCATCTATCCATCTATTCATCCATCTTTCCATTTATTTATCCATGAATCCACCTGTCCACTCATCCATCCATCAATTCATCCATTCATCCATCCATCTATCCATCCATCCATCAATCTATCCATCCATCCATCATCCATCCATCCATCCATCTATCCATCCATCCATCATCCATCCATCCATCCATCTATCCATCCATCCATCCATCCATCCATCTGTTCATCCACTTATCCACCTGTCCATCCATCCATCCATCCATCCATCCATCCATCCAACCAACCATCTATCCATCCATTCATTCAACCAACCATCCATCTATCCATTAAACAAGTTACAGCAGCCCCTACCTCAAGGAGCTTAGTTTCAGGGAGCCACGAAAATCAGTAGAGAAGTTTCAAGGAAAGAAAACTGAGATTAAAGATAAGGACTGAGGAAAGCTATCAGATTTGGTGACTTTTGAGTGAGAGAGAGTGTGTGTGTAAGGATGAATGAGTGAGTATGCTTTTGTACTTTAGTGAGGAAGCAGAGATGCTCAGAGGTAAGGGGAGAGAGGACTTTTAGGATACACTTCTGGGCCTATGGAAGAGTTCCCAAAGTCCCCAGCAGGTCAGGAATGCATGCGCCTTGATTGCTGTGGGAGCTCCTTCTGGCCTCTCCCCATGCTCCTCCCCTTCCCCAGCCTGTCAGAGCCACATAACTCAACCTTCTCATTCAGCCCATGTTTCTATTTTTTAGCTACCCTCCCTCCTCCAGCTCAAGTTCAAGCTTTCCGAGACACGCAGACCTCTGTCTCCCTGACATGGGATCCCGTGAAAGACCCAGAGCTCCTGGGTTATTACATCTACTCCCGGGAGGTGGGGTCATCTGAGTGGCAAACAGTTAACAACAAACCCATCCAAGGCACCAGGTACGTCTGCCCACCTGTATCAGTCTGTTCTCACACTGCTATAAAGACATACCTGAGACTGGGTGATTTCTTTTATAGAGAGGTTTAATCAGCTCACAGTTCTGGGAGCTGTATGGGCCTCTGCTTCTGGGGAGGCCTCAGGAAACTTATGATTATGGAGGAAGGCGAGGGGGAAGGAAGCATGTCTTACATGGCGGGAGCAGGAGAGGGAGAAAGAGCAGAGCGGGAAGTGCTACACACTTCCAAACAACCAGATCTCATGAGAACTTGTTCCCTGTCTTGAGAACAGCAAAGGGGAAATCCGCCCCGACAATCCAATCTCCTCCCTCGAGGTCCCTCCCCCAACACTGGAGATTACAATTCAACATGAGATTTGGGTGGAGGCACAGAGTCAAACCAGATCACCCTCTTCCTGCACCAGGCATCCTTGAAGGGGGGCCATAATAATAACGAAGCCCAGCGTTTCACAGTATCTACCCTGCGTCAGGTACTGTTCTAGCATTTTTCCTATGTGAAGTCATCTAGTTCTACCTGCAAGTCTATACATGTAGGACTATTATTTTTATTATTTTACAGATGAAGAAACTGAGGCTTGGAGAGGTTACATAAGGTTACATAACTTGCCAAAGCCCCTGTAGCTTAGTACGTGGCAGGACTGGGACTTGAACCCAGATGGTCTTTTTCAACAAACCTCATTGAGAATGTGCTATTTGCAGGACACCATGGATAGAGATGACCATGCCTTGGTCTCATCCCTCCAGGAGCTTACAGCCAGAGAGAGGTGGGGGGGGTGGGCAGAGCAGTGAAGAGCTTTGGAGCCAGGGAGGCCTGCGTTCAGGCTCCACACCACCCCTTACCCTTTCTATATTAGTCAGGGTTCTCTAGAGGGACGGACTAACAGGATAGATGTACATATGAAAGGGAGTTTATTAAGGAGTATTGACTCACACAATCACAAGGTCAAGTCCTACAACTGGCTGTCTGCAAGCTGAGGAGCAAGGAAGCGTGTTCAAGTCCTAAAACCTCAACAGTAGGGAGGCCAACAGTGCAGCCTTCAGTTTGTGGCCAAAGGCCTGAGAACTCCCGGCAAACCACTGGTGTAAGTCCGAGTCCAAAAGCTGAAGAAATTGGAGTCCAATTTTCAAGGGCAGGAAACATCCAACATGGAAGAAAGATGAAGGCCTAAAGATCATCCAGTCTCCTCCTTCCATATTCTTCACTGCTTTATCCTAGTCACGCTGGCCTCTGATTAGATGGTACCCACCCAGATTGAGGGTGGGTCTGCCTCTCCCAGTCCACTGACTCAAATGGTAATCTTCTTTGGCAACACCCTCACAGACACGCCCAGGAACAATACTTTGCATCCTTCAGCCAATCAAGTTGACACTCAACCATCACCCTCCCTGAGCATCAGTTCCTTCCTCTGTAAACCAGGAGGGTGGGGCCACATTCCTGGCCTCTTGACATTCCAACTCACACTCCACTCTGAGGTTCACTCCTCATCCCCTGGCCCTGAAAGACCCTCATCCTAGCAGGCACAGTGAGTATTGGGCTTCTGGGCTGGTAACTTCTCTTGATATAGGAGCTCTGTCGGGGAGGGGGCTTAGGTGATAATACCTCTCCCTTCCCTTTCCAACAGACAACTTGCCAAGCCCTGAGCACACCTGACTGGGCTGCCCACACCCTGGGCCATGAGCCAAGGTCATCTGACTGAGAAAAACGAACAGCCCCAGTGCCCCATTGGTCTTTGGTGCCTCACAGTTAGCTGTGAGGGGTCCCTCATAATTTGTTACCAGAAACAGATAAAATTCCCAAGTTGGAGAATAATCAGGTTTTTGACAAATTAGCTCAGAGTCAAGCTTATCCCTACAATAACACCTCTCCTCCAACTTGCATTCAGCTGTGCTTCCCTGAAGGGGAGGGCAGGGATTGGAGGGCTGGCATGAATGGGGTGGCATGACCGAGGGAAGTGGCATACAGAAGTGAAGGTGGCATGCTGCTCTGGCATGTCCAGAGAACTTGTCCCACATGTGCATGTCATCTGTTACATGTGTCGTGACTGGAAAGAGGCTAAACCTTGCTGCCCAGGAGTTGGAGCCTGGGGCAACAGCAGAAAGGGAGCTAAGTTGGGCTGTGGTGGTCCAGGTCACTGTGGAATCATCAGGCTCCACAGAGCCTGGCTCGAAAAAATGTCTGAATGAATGAATGAATGAATGAATGAATGGATGGATGAATGGTGGGTGGGCAGGTGCTACACTGGTGCTCAGGAGACCTGGCTACCATCGGGGCTGAGCCCCTAATTGGCTGTGTACTCTTGGCCATCTCTGCCTCTGTGGTAGTGCTTCCCTACTCGTAACATGAGAAAACTGGATCGTTTCACCCCTAAGGGCCCTTCCAACACCCAAGACTTTGTCCTCATCTCCAGAAGAGGGATAAGTAACAGCATCTTCCTCAGAGGGTGTTGTGAGGAGCACCTGGTGGATAGACATAAAGTGAGTGCCAGACAAGGGCACGTTGCTATCGGCATTATCGTCATTGTCATCTGTTGTCAACCGGGTCTGGTCTGGGGAGTCATCCCAGCCTCCCCTGTTCAGGTGCTGCCTGACCATCACCCACTTCAGTGCTCCATCTGTCCCATAAAGGCATGTTCCCCCTTTAGAGGCACTTGTCCCCAAGCAGAGAGCTTGCTGCTCTGCTAGCTGTCAACACTTGATGTGACTGAAGTCCTGGGGACTCCTCAGGGACCACTAGCTGAGGGGAGCTCCCTGCAAAACAAGATTTGCTCTAGGAGAATGTTGATAGGTAAAGAGAGAGAGAGGGCCACAATTTGGGTCTTATCAAGAAGGGACAGGATGAAAAGGACATTTTCCTCTAAGCCAGAGCATTCTTGCGTGTCTCTGGATGACAACTCTCTTTGAGGGCTCTGAAAGGACTCTGTGTTTTTGCATCACAGCATTAGTGCAGGCATTAACAGCCACATGTTCTTTTTCAAGGACAGAGCCCAAAGTCTTGAAGATGTACCATGTGGTGCTGGGTCCAGGGTTGGCTGCCTTTGCTTTAAATTAGGACCTTTCCTAGCGTGTTTGCATTTTAAGGGTGGATCTGGAAAAGCAAACATCCTTTAAAACCCTTAGGTCTACCCCCTCCACGGTGTCATCTCGGGCATTGCCATGGGGTCAAGGGCAATATTTTTAGGAAGAATTGACCTGGAACTTTCAAATTCTACCACGCTGGTGACCACTTATTCCACAAAGTTGTTCTAGAAAGTTTGGGAATGTCTCCAGGCTGTTTGTACATCCATGAAAGCTGCACATTTCCCTCCCAGGTTTACAGTTCCCGGGCTGAGGACGGGCAAGGAGTACGAGTTTTGTGTCAGGTCAGTCAGCGAGGCTGGGGTAGGCGAGAGCTCAGCCGCCACCGAGCCCATCAGGGTCAAGCAGGCTCTGGGTGAGTCCAAGGGCAGGTCCAGCCTGCAAACCTCCCTGGGCTGGGCGGGGAGCTGGGGCTCATAGACCACATCTTGGAGGGCCCAGTCCTAGTGGCTCGTGGCACATACGACCTCTGAGGGAAACTGGAGCTGGCCCTGGCTGCCCTTTCCTTTGGGAAGGAAGTAACCATGGCTTGAGGTCATGGGATGAGGCCTGAGCAGCTCTAGCGGGTGGGGAAGCCTTCAGGCCCAGAAACCTGAGGCTCCGATGCCCTCCTGAGGCACAGATACTGCTGGCTCAGGGAAAAACCCCTGGAGTAGGGCGGGCACCAACTAGGGGAGGCTCATCGGCTCCCTCAGGCCCCACTGTCCAATCCAGCCACCCTAGGGAGCAGCTGTTCTCACCTCCTTACCTCCCTGTAGCTACTCCGTCTGCCCCATATGGCTTTGCCCTCCTGAACTGCGGGAAGAATGAAATGGTCATTGGGTGGAAACCCCCCAAGCGTCGTGGAGGTGGCAAGATCCTGGGCTACTTTCTGGACCAGCATGACTCAGAAGAGCTGGACTGGCACGCAGTTAATCAGCAGCCCATCCCCACCCGGGTCTGCAAGGTAAGGCTGGAAGGTGGCCCCAGCCTGTGTCATGACTGGTTTAGCAGGGACCGGAGGGCAGTGCTTGAGTCTTGGAGTCTGACAGAATCTGACAGAGGTCTCAAGTTCCCCTGCCTCAGCCATCGAGATCATTTTCCAGTGCAGACCCACCTTGAACAGAACTGTTTAGAGCCCCCAAGAATCCCAGCACTTTGGGAGGCTGAGGCGGGTGGATTGCTTGAGCTCAGGAGTTCGAGACCAGTCTACAACATGTTCAAAACCCTGTCTCTACAAAAAATACAAAAATTAGCTGAGTGTGGTGGCACGCACCTGTAGTCCCAGCTACTCGAGAGGCTAACACGGGAGGACTGCATGAGCCCAGAAGGTTGAGGCTGCAGTGAGCCATGTTCATGCCACTGCACTCCAGCCTGGGTGACAAAGTGAGACCATGTCTCAAAAAATAAACACAGGCAGGGCGCGGTGGCTCAAGTCTGTAATCCCAGCACTTTGGGAGGCCGAGACGGGCAGATCACGAGGTCAGGAGATCGAGACCATCCTGGCTAACACGGTGAAACCCCGTCTCTACTAAAAAATACAAAAATCTAGCCAGGCGAGGTGGCGGGCGCCTGTAGTCCCAGCTACTCCGGAGGCTGAGGCAGGAGAATGGCGGGAACCCGGGAGGCCTGGGAGCTTGCAGTGAGCTGAGATCCGGCCACTGCACTCCAGCCCCGGCAACAGAGCGAGACTCCGTCTCAAAAATAAATAAATAAATAAATAAACACAAAACCAAAGCCCCCACAGACCTCCTGCTCTGAGTCGCTCCGCATCCCTCCCCCAGCCTCAGCCTCACAGTTTGCGTTTCTGCTCTTCAAGGTCAGTGACCTTCGTGAAGGCCACTTTTATGAGTTCCGTGCCCGGGCTGCTAACTGGGCAGGTGTTGGCGAGCTGTCGGCACCCAGCAGCCTGTTCGAGTGCAAAGAGTGGACAATGCCCCAGCCAGGTGAGAGGCCTGCAGGCCTGAAGTCCAGTGCCTACCCTTCCCTCCTTCCCCAAACCTACCCAATGAGATGAGGGCCGCAGCACTCCTCTGTGCATTCAGGCTTGCACTGTTTGTCCTGCACCCCAGGCCTCTGGCCCTTCCACAAACTCACTCTATAATTCCTGACACAAATGGAGTCCTAAGCCTGTTTTAAAGGACCCCTGATCTGGGCCATCAACTGGCCCAGCACAAACTATTTCCCAACTCGAGACCCTGCCTGCTTCTGGACATAGACCAATATCCAGCCCCAAAGGTGCACTGCTAGAGTGAGCAGCTAGTCCTGGTTTGCCTGAGATTTTCAGTTTACTACTGAAAATCCCATGTCCCAGGAATCCTCTTAGTCTTGGACAAATGGACAGTTGGCCACCCTACCCACTGTTCCCATTAACCCTGTAAGCCTTCTCACAAATGAGCCCCTCACCTCCCACTGAGGAAGGAGAATCACACTTTTCCATCATTTTGTTCAGCTCAGTTCTGTTTTCTACACAAAACCTCTACCTGAGTGGCAGGTAACTAAAATGTATGATGCTTTTGACAGCAACAATTATAAACAACTAATATTTATTGGATACCTACTAGGTACCAAACACTTTTCATAAATTATCTCACTAATGCTCACAAAAGCACTATATTGCAAGAGCTATTATTATCCCCATTTTACAGATGGGGGGACAGGAACAAAGAGGCTAAGTATCTCGCCCAAAGTCCACATATCTGGAAGAGGTGGAGTTTTGACATGAACCCCAGAGGTCTGACTCTAGAAGTTACACCCTTGGCCCCCATGCTAAACACTGAAGCACTTTAGAAGGATTAATGCTGTCTGGGATGGGGATGGGGAAGGTCAGGGAAGCTACTAGGAGGAGGGGAGGCTGAGCACATTTTGAAAAGTGAACCCTGTTTCAGGCCCAGAGCCAAGCTTTGTCATGATGTCAAGGTTGGCCTGGGCTTGGCGACACCCAGAGCAGGCCCTTCCTGGCTTGACTGTAACTGATGGATTGACAAGCTTGTTGACTGACTGCTGGGCTTGCTACCCACCTGGCTGGCTGCCTGGCTGCCCAACTCACACATCTCTGCCCATCTCTCATTTGTCACAGGCCCCCCGTACGATGTACGGGTGTCCGAGGTGCGAGCCACATCCCTGATGCTGCAGTGGGAGCCCCCACTGTATACGGGAGCTGGGCCTGTCACAGGCTATCACGTCAGTTTCCAGGAGGAAGGCTCTGAGCAGTGGAAGCCAGTCACCCCGGGCCCCATCTCTGGCACCCACCTGAGGGTAAGTTCTTATGCCTTCATCTTCTCACTGGCCCCGAGCCTTCCCTGCCACTAGAACATTAGCGCTGGAATGACCTCCAGACATCGTTGCCCTCACTTAATGGCAGCAGAGGACCAGAGAGGAAGAGCGATTTACCTAGGGTCACACAGCAAGTTGGAGGTAGGTCTGGCTGGCTGGTGCCCATGTCCTGCTCCATGCTAGGCAGGCGCCTCCGTAAAGACTCACTTGCTATCAGCCAGGTATATCACCATTTGCACATGCATACGCCTTGAGCCCAGAATTCTGCTTCTGGTATTGAATTATAGAAAGGTCATTAGGCCGGGCGCGGTGGCTCAAGCCTGTAATCCCAGCACTTTGGGAGGCCGAGACGGGCAGATCACGAGGTCAGGAGATCGAGACCATCCTGGCTAACACAGTGAAACCCCGTCTCTACTAAAAATACAAAAACTAGCCGGGCGAGGTGGCGGGCGCCTGTAGTCCCAGCTACTCGGGAGGCTGAGGCAGGAGAATGGCGTAAACCCGGGAGGCGGAGCTTGCAGTGAGCTGAGATCTGGCCACTGCACTCCAGTCCAGGCGACAGAGCGAGACTCCGTCTCAAAAAAAAAAAAAAAAAAAAAAAAAAAAAAAAAGGTAATTAGGCAAATGTGCAAAGATCTAAGGATAAGGATGCTTCTTGTAGCCTTGTTTATAATGGCCCAAGCCAGAAACAACTGAAACATCCATTAGTAGGGGTGTTGCTTAAGTTCATCACAGTGTACCTTAAAAGTAGAATCCTGTGCCAGGCAGTATAAATAAGGCAGTTAAAAGAACAAGACAGTATAAAGAATGGAGATGGGCAGGGCATGGTGGCTCATTTCTTTAATCTCAGCACTCTGAGGAGGCCGAGGTGGGAGGATTGCTGAAGCCCAGGAGTTCGAGACCAGCCTGGGAAACATGGAGAAACTTCATCTCTACACACAAAAAAAAATTAGCCAGGTGTGGTGGTACACACCTGTAGTCGCAGCTACTCGGGAGTATCACCTGAAGTGGGAGGATCACCTGAGCCCAGAGAGGTCCAGGCTGCAGGGAGCCGTGATCGTACCACTGCACTCCAGCCTGAGGGATAGAGCAAGACCCTGTCTCAAAAAAAAAAAAAGAATGAGGTGGACCTACATGCATGTATTAACACAAAAAGGTATCCATCCTATGTGGCTAAGAAAAACAAAGCAGAATACAGAGTAGGATATTTATATGTGAATAGCATATAATATATATAACATGTTATATATAACGTGGATAAATAAACATGTATGCATGAGTGCAAAGAGTGGACAATGCCCCAGCCAGTTGTCAGCCAGGTGAGACAGGGACAATGCCCCAGTCTCAGTCTTGAGACTGACAGAGGTCTCAAGTTCCCCTGCCTCAGCCATCCAGATCATTTTCCAGTGCAGACTCACCTTGAACAGAACTGTTTAGAGCCCCCAAGAATCCCAGCACTTTGGGAGGCTGAAGCTACATGTTCCTTAATTTAAATGAGAAACAAACTCTAGAATCGTTGGCTGAATGAGAAGTCTAGCAGAATCACTGGTTTTGTTCTGGAGTGGTGGTTGCTTTAACTTCCACACGTGCGGGAGGTAAGGAAATCACAAAGTGTCTTCTCCGGGCCTAACCAAGACAATTCACAAATACTTAGACATGTCAGGAAACAAAGATGTCACTTGAAACATTATTAGCAGACACAAATTACTACCTTAGACGACCAATCAGAGTTAGACTTCCAGGTGACTGAAGGCCACTTTCACAGGCCATCGTGTCTACACCTAGGGCCAGCATGTCTCAGGGCCTCCTTTATTTGAGGAATATTTGTAAGAATGTGATGTGGATTAGGTTCCATTTTCTGCAGCCCTAGGGAAAGGTGAAGTATTTCTCCAGCCCGTTTTCCTGGGTGCTTTTCCCCAGCAGGCAGGAAGATACGCAGTTTTCAAGCCCATTCATCAACATTCCATGAGGGAGCAGCCGGAGGAAAGAAGGCTGGCTCAAGAAGCCCATCACAATGGGAAAGAATAAGATACTAACAAATAGGATAGGTGCATGTCCTGTTTCTACCTGGATTATGTCCTTGGAAAAGTCTAAAAAGATTTTGCCCAGGCGCGGTGGGGGCTCATGCCTGTAATCCCAGCACTCTAGGAGGCCGAGGCAGGCAGATCTCCTGAGGTCAGGAGTTCGAGACCAGCCTGGCTAACATAGTGAAACCTCTTTTCTACAACAAAATACAAAAATCAGCCACATGTGATGGTGCGTGCCTGTAGTCCCAGCTACGCAGAAGGCTGAGGCAGGAGAATCACTTGAACCTGGGAGGCGGAGGTTGCAGTGAGCCGAGATCGCATCACTGCACTCCAGCCTGGGCCACAGAGTGAGATTCCATCTCAAAAAAAAAAAAAAAAAATCTCTAAAAAGATTTTTACCTTGGCCGGGCATAGTGGCTCACACCTGTAATCCCAGCACTTTGGGAGGCTGAGACGGGTGGATCATGAGGTCAGGAGATCGAGACCATCCAGGGTAACACGGTGAAACCCCGTCTCTACTAAAAATACAAAAAATTAGCCGGGCGTGGTGGCGGGCGCCTGTAGTCCCAGCTACTTCGGAGGCGGAAGCAAGAGAATGGCGTGAACCCAGGAGGCGGAGTTTGCAGTGAGCTGAGATTGCGCCACTGCACTCCCGCCTGGGCAACAGGGCGAGACTCCATCTTAAAAAAAAAAAAAAAAAAAAAAAAAAAGATTTTTACCGAATGGTTCATTCTGGTCATGTCTGGGGGAGGGCCTGCCACGGGTGCTTTAGTCCTTCATGGCATGTTGTGCTGTGTCACTTAAAATGTTTCCCAACATGTGTGTATTTCTTTTATAATCGGAAAAAAGTAAAATACCTTCATTTTACAAAAAATGAAATTAAAGCCACCTCAGATAGAATCAGGGAAGACGAGCCTCAGCCCGGGGACTCTGCTGAGACCTTGAGGTCTCCTGACCTCATATAGGTGAGGTCTTCACCTATATGAGTGGCTCACCCCCTCCGCATGTACGTTGGCCCAGGCCAGGGCAGGACAGCCTTGGTGACCTGGCACTGGCTTCTGCATATGGACTGTTGGCCACCATTCGGTCAGTCAGCCCCTGGCTAAACATTTCTTCACACCTGCTTTAATGCCAGGCCTGGACCAATTCCTGGGCATGAGAAACTAAATAAGTCACAGTTGTTGGGTAGCAGGCAATAATAATACTGTGTGATAAATGTTGCAATTGAGGGGGTCTCAGGAATTCTGGATGCTCAAAAGAGAAGGTGAGAGGTGTTTCCTGGAATCCACGCATCTGCCGAAACGGAGTGATGAAGCACAGGCTACAGTGGAGTGAGCCAGGAGGGAGGCAGGACGGCATTCCGGGCAGTGCACTCAGCAAGGGCAAAGTCAGGGAGGTGTGAAATGGTGTGATGGATGTGGGGATGCTGAGAGAGCTGTGGCGTGAAGGGGACAGATGGAGGGACAAGAGGACAACAGGCTAAGGCCAGGTTAGGAAGACTCTAGGTACTCAACCTCGAAATTTGAACTTGACCCTGAAGGCCACTAAAAGATGTACACACCATGAGATCGGCAGAGATAGACTTGGAGAGAAGGGTCCCAGGGCAGAAACGCCCTTTAGGAAACTGCTGGACTACCCCAGGTGAGGAGAAACAAAGCCTCAATCATGGCTGTGGATGGGACCTGGAGGAAAGTGGCCACATTTAAGAAACATTAGGGAGGTCGGGCGTGGTGGCTCACACCTGTAATCACAGCACTTTCGGCGGCTGAGGCGGGTGGATTACCTGAGGTCAGGAGTTCGAGACTAGCCTGGCCAACATGGTGAAACCCCGTCTCTACTAAAAATACAAAAATCTGCCCGGCGTGGTGGTGAGTGCCTGTAATCCTAGCTACTCGGGAGGCTGAGGCGGGACAATTGCTTGAACCAGATAAGCAGAGGTTGCAGTGGGCAGAGATTGTGCCACTGCACTCCAGCCTGGGTGACAAGAGTGAAACTTTGTCTCAAAAAAGAAGAAAGAAAGAAAAAAGAAACATTAGGGAAATAAAACAGATGGAACCTGGTGATTGGTGGAGAGAGCCCAAGAAAAGGATGGCAAAGACAATCGCCAGGTGTTGAACGGCCGTCTTTGTCACATGGAAAGATGAGGGACACAAGAAGGGAGGGAGTTTTCTTGTTGAGAGTGGCTCCCCGAGTGGTTCCCTGCACCCTGGGGCCTGGAAAAGTCACTGCTGTCCTCAGTGCTGGTTCTTGCCCTCTGCCCTCAGGTTTCTGACTTGCAGCCAGGAAAGAGTTACGTGTTCCAGGTACAGGCCATGAATTCGGCTGGTCTGGGGCAACCGTCCATGCCCACCGATCCTGTGCTCCTGGAGGACAAGCCAGGTAGGGGTGGCCGGAGAGGCCAGAGCTCTGCCGCTGGGCTACACCGTTGGGGACGGGTGGAGTTCAAGGGAAGCTGGGAGAAGCCTGATGCTGTGCTAGGCCCTCACATTTCTCTGGCCCTCCAGCAAGCCCCTGAGGGAGGGGTCATCATCCCACATTGAGACTGATTTTATTATAGCTCAGAGAAGATCAACCAGGTCACATGCTGGTATATGACAGAATCACTCACCTCTCCCAACTAACTATAAAGCACATTCTCTTTCCATTCTTTTAATTATTCATTCATTTAATAAATATTTGGTGATGCCCACGTTGCACTGTGAATACAGGAGTGAATGAGAGAGTAAGATCCCTGCTCTAATGTAGGAGTGGGGGGAGCAGAGGGCAGTAAACAAGTAAACTATTGCATGAGGAAAGCGATCTAAGATAGAGATAAGTGCTTTATTATAAAAGAAAGAATACAGGATGATAGGATGGGGCAAGGTTGCTTAGCTAGGGCAGTCAAGGAGGGCCTCTCTGAAGAGGTGACATTTGAGGTGAGAAGGAGCCAGATCATGCAATGCCTTGGCAGCCACAGCAAGGAGTCAAATTTATTATTAAGAGCAACGGGCAGGCCCTGGAGGTTTAAGCAGGGGAGGGATGTGACCTGGTTTATTATGCATAAACATCCGCTGCCCTCTGTTGGATCTCGCCTTCAGGTGCCCATGAGATCGAGGTTGGTGTGGATGAAGAGGGCTTTATCTATTTGGCTTTCGAAGCCCCTGAAGCCCCCGACTCCTCAGAGTTTCAGTGGTCTAAAGACTACAAGGGCCCACTGGACCCCCAGAGGGTCAAGATCGAGGATACAGTTAACAAGTAAGTGAGGCGAGGCCGGGCGCGGTGGCTCAAGCCTGTAATCCCAGCACTTTGGGAGGCCAAGACGGGCGGATCACGAGGTCAGGAGATCGAGACCATCCTGGCTAACACAGTGAAACCCCGTCTCTACTAAAAATAATACAAAAAACTAGCCGGGCGAGGTGGCGGGCGCCTGTAGTCCCAGCTACTTGGGAGGCTGAGGCAGGAGAATGGCATGAACCTGGGAGGCGGAGCTTGCAGTGAGCTGAGATCCGGCCACTGTACCCCAGCCTGGGCGACAGAGCAAGACTTCGTCTCAAAAAAAAAAAAAAAAAACAAAAAACAAAAAAAAAAAACAAGTAAGTGAGGCGAGAGGAGAAACAACTGCTCAACGAGACCCAAATACTGTCAGAGGAGCTGGCAGACACTCCCGGCTGAGACCACGGGGCAGGACTCATCGATGATGGCTGAAAGGTGCTGCTCGGTCTTTCTCTGAGGATGCTGACTGCAACCTTAGTGAGAAGAGTAGAGAGTGCACTTATGGGACTGCAATGGTGCTATTTTTTCTTTTCTTTTCTTTCTTTTTTTTGAGACAGGGTCTTGCTCTGTTGCCCAGGCTGTGCAATGGCATGATCTCAGCTCACTGCAGCCTTGACCTCCCAAGCTCAAGCGACCCTCCCGCCTCAGTCTCCTGAGTAGCTTGACTACAGGCACACGTCACCATGCCCAGCTAATTTTTGTATTTTTTGTAGAGATGGGGTCTCACTTGTTGTCTAGGCTTGTCTCTAACTCCTGAGCTCAACCAATCCTCCCCATTCAGCCTCCCAAAGTGCTGGGATTATAGGCTTGAGCCACTGCACTCAGCCAATGGCACTGTTCTTTTGGAGATTCCTTTTCCGTAGGGAATTATATGTGCCCCTAACTCAGTACCTTCGAGGAGACCTTCAAAGAGGACTTGGTTTCTAACCTGGGTGCCAGGGACTTGCTCTTACAAGTTCTCTGTACTTAGGTTCCTCATCTATAGCATGTAGAGTTGGACCAGATGACCACAAGGACCCCTGTCAAATGCCCCCATGTCTCACTCCTCCCCCAGCGGCTCATGGCCTCAGCTCTGTCCAGCAAGGCATAAAGCCTATGCCTCAAGCCCTGGAGGAGGTCAGGGTGGTGTGACCAGTGCAGACCCAGTGCCAGAGAGCCCAGATAATGGCACCATTGAAGGTGGGACCCTGAGGGGACCCTGAGGAGGTAGGTTAGAAGGAGGCAGCTGCCTGTGCTTCCTGACTTGGCCAGGGTCTGTTTGTGGTACAGGCTCACCAGAGGCAACCTGGATTCCCTGGCTCCCAGGCCTCTAGTGCACAAGACTAAGGAGCTCCTCCCAGAGCCTCTGCTCTCCTCTCTCTGCCAGGTCCAAGGTCATCCTGAAAGAACCTGGCCTCGAGGATTTGGGCACCTACTCAGTCATAGTCACTGATGACGATGAAGACATCTCCGCAAGCCACACGCTGACCGAGGAAGGTAATGCTCCTGCCCCCTCCCTGCCACCTCCCCAGAGAGAGAGTCCCAAACACAAATGCCCACAGAGGTCAGCAAGAAGCAACCAAAATAAGTAAAGTGGCCATTTCCACAGAGAAGTAGGCCCTCACCCACCCATTCTTTCCGTCAATAGATACCTATTGAGTACCTGCCACAGGCCAGGTAGGCCCTGTATATTACATCAGTGTACTCGACAGACAAAAATCCCTGCCCAGTGAAATTTACATTTTTCTGGTCTCTCTTTTGTTGTCCCACTTCTTTATTTTTAACTTATTATTATTATTTCTTGAGACGGAGTCTCACTTGTCGCCCAGGCTGGAATGCAGTGGCATGATCTCGGCTCACTGCAACCTCTGTCTCCTGGGTTCAAGCAATTTTCCTGACTGAGCTCCCTGAGTAGCTGGGACTGCAGGCGCCTGCCACCACGCCGGGCTAATTTTTTGTGTTTTTAGTAGAGATGGGGTTTCACCATATTAGCCAGGATGGTCTCAATCTCCTGACCTTGTGATCTGCCCGCCTCAGCCTCCCAAAGTGCTGGGATTACAGGCGTGAGCCACCGCGCCCGGCCTGTTTTCCCACTTTTGGTAAAAGCAAAGGTACTAGAATTATTTTTGTTTCTTTCTGTGGCCCCCAAAAACAACAGTGCAAGTGTGATGATAAATTGCAAACAGCAGTTGGTCTGAGAAACGGGGTGACAATAGGGAGTGTTGAGGACTGTGGGTAACCAGAGAGTGAATACCACGTCTAAAGGACCATCCATATTTAATAAATTAAACTGAACCAAAGCCTGTGCTCACAGCCAATGAGATGCTCTGCTCCCTCTGTAGCAACCAGGACAGCCTTTGCCTATTGTCTGTCCTGCTCGTGGCACATGAGGCCTTTTGATTTTGTTAAGAAGCAGAAGCCAGAGAGACCCGGGTTCCAATTCCGGTTCCATAATTTGCTGGCTGATTTTGGACAAGTCATGCCACCTTCCTGGGCCTCAGTTTCTCGCCCATAAAGAGGGATTATAATCCCTGGCTGCTCCCACCTGAAACAATATTGTTATGCAGATACAATCCGATGATTCTATGCAAACTAAAGCCATCCATGAAAATGACGGTGTTTTTTGGTTTTGTTTGCCGTGTGCTTGCCATGAATCTAGACTCATTGTGTTAAGGATTCTGGGGCTTACTAGAGAAAATGAGGTGTGGGCTCTGCCCCGCCAGTTCATCCACACAGTCCGTATTGACCGAGCACCTACTGTGTACAAGACATTCACGTAGATTCAGAGCTCGCTTTAGCAGAAGAGGCAACACAAAGAAGCAGTCAGCAGGGGGGACGCAGTGGCTCAGGCCTATAATCCCAGCACTTTGGGAGGCTGAGGCGGGCGGATCCCCTGAAGTCAGGAGTTCAAGACCAGCCTGGCCAACATGGTGAAACCCTGTCTCTGCTAAAAATACAAAAATTAGCTGGGCATGGTGGCACACTCCTGTAATCCCAGCTACTTGGGAGGCTGAGGCAGGAGAATCGCTTAAACCCTGGAGGCAGAGGTTGCAGTGAGCCAGATCGTACCATTGCGCTCCAGCCTGGGCAACAAGAGCAAAACTCTGTCTCAAAAAAAAGAAAAGACGAAGAAGAAGAAACAGCAAATAAGACAGCATTCTAGAACAATCTGAGACTTCTGGGCTACAGTGCTCGGTGTGGTCCGGACCCAGGGACGCTAAGATAGCATATGACAGGGGTGAGCAATGAGGCCCTGGCACCAGTGGTCCCAGAGTGACCAGAGGCAGACAGTAATACTCAGCCCACAGCATGCAGAGGACTAATGAAGTATGCAGAACCAGGCACATGGTAGGTGCTCCTCTAGGGAAGTAAGACTTGATCTAGGCCTTGAAGGACAGGGAGAAGATGCAACTTCAGGGTGGTGAGCAGCAGCCTTGGCATCACCCTCAGTGCCCCAGGGCAAAGGCCCACAGTATTCATCATGGCCCCTATGGAGCCAAGGGACCCCACCTTGGGGGGAGGTGTCTCTTGGAACTTTGACCCAGCACAGGATCATTGGATGGCTCCTGTGGGCCTCCCACCCCTGGCCAGGATATTTCATTCTCTCTGGTTTCTTCCTTACTCCCCCCTATCCCAGAACTGGAGAAGCTGAAGAAGCTGAGTCATGAAATCAGAAACCCAGGTAAGCAAGCAGTCCAAGCTGCAGCCTTGTGCACCCCCCACTGGGCCCACTGGCATGTTCTGAGCAGAGCAGAGTCAGGCCAAGGACCAGGAAACAACCCCCAGCGGGTGGGGGAACCACAGAGCTAGAAGGTCAGAGACCACTCAGGAAGCTCACAGACGGAAAAGAGCAGCAGGAAAGGGGATGCGAGGAAGGGAAATGTGGGCGTTGCCCTCTTTTATAATTACTATTATTGGCTCTTTAGTCATTAGATTTGGGATCTTCTAAACCTCTGCTTCCCTCCGTTGGCTAGGGACAGTGTGTGCAGTCCCTAGAGCAGGGGAGGTCACACACTTGGCTACACAAAAGAACCATGTTGGCACCTTTCCTAATCCCAATACCTAGGCCATGCCCCAGACAAATCAGAATCTCTGAGGATGGAGCCCAGATGCTAGGGATTTTGAAAGTCCTCGGGGATCCAATGCCCGGCCAGGTTGAGAACCGCAGCCCCAGAGCTCTTAGAAGAGGAAATGCTTTGCTGAGATTAAATAAATCCAGAGTGGGCATTCGGAAAACCCTCCTCTGAGCCCCACCCAGCAGAGTGTCCTTCAGGTTCTCTAAGCGTTTTGCAATGTCAGATGCCAAAGGTGTGCTCCAGGTGGGGCTGGAAGGGAGCGGGAAAGGGAGAAGGGGTCCAACCCACCCCCTTCCCATCCTGCCCCTCCCAGTGATCAAACTGATCTCCGGCTGGAACGTTGACATCCTGGAACGAGGAGAGGTGCGGCTTTGGCTGGAAGTAGAAAAGTTATCTCCAGCCGCTGAGCTGCATCTAATCTTCAACAACAAGGAGATCTTCAGCTCTCCGGTAATTGGGTGCTCACAATCCCTGAAGTGAGGCTCCCCTGCCAGGGAGGTGGCCTCACGGGGTCATGATTCTGCATGGGCTGGTACTTCCCCCTAGTGGCCATTTCAGAAATGACGGTGTGCTTTTGCTGTTCAGTGGTGGCGACGGGATGAGGACCTTTGGCTTTTAGTACCAGTGCTGGTGTTGGGGGTGGGGGTTGGCAGGGACACTACATGCTGGCCAATGCAAGGGACATTCCCACAAACAAAGAATTTCCATCCCCCCCACAACTTTTGATTACCCCACCAGACATTCTTAAGATGAAAAACCTGCATTCATGCCTATAATTATCCAAGGCTAGACCCTAACTCTATTTTAGATATAAATACAAAGTATTTTTGTACATTTTTTTCTTTTTTTTAATCTTTTTAGTTAGAGATGGGGGCTCACTGTGTTGACCAAGTTGCTCTTGAACACCTGGCCTCAAGTACTCCTTCTGCCTCCGTCTCCCAAACAATTTTATTTTTTGTTTTCTGTTTTTATTTGTTTGTTTTTGAGATAGAACCTCACTTTGTCACCATGGCTAAAGTGCAGTGGCATGATCTCAGCTCACTGCAGCCTCAACCTCTCAGACTCAAGCAATCCTCCCACCTCAGCCTCCTGAGTAGTTGAGACCACAGTCACACACCACCATGCCCAGCTAATTTTAATTTTTTTTGTAGAGACAGGGTTTTGCCTTGTTGCCTGGGCTGCAAACTCCTGAACTCAGGCGATCCTCCTACCCAGCCTCCCAAAGTGTGCAATTTTACTATACACTGAATGGAGAATTTTTATTCTGCTGGCTACTTTACCTACGCTCATTCATTTTCCTGCTTTTGTACAGAATAGCTTCTGATTTTTTGGTTTTTCTTCTTTTAAAGTCAAACCAATTCATTATAAATCAGTGCGGCATAATTGAGGTTATATCCAAGCACGTCTATATTGAAATATTTTTATTTTAAATGACTTATTTCTTCTTTATATTATGGTTAGAGTATGATATTATTTTGTAAATCATATCTGTAGACAGGTTGTATTAGATCGAACCACATGATTTGTCGATATTCAACTGTTTACCTGCTGACATGGCAATTTCAACCTCATGAGACACTCAAATTCATGACTCAATCTCACATTATTTGTGAATTTCATCTCCAGATGGCAAAGCAGCCATTAGAAAATACATGTTGTGGCTGGGCAGGGTGGCCCACGCCTATAATCCCAGCACATTGGGAGACCGAGGCAGGTGGATCACCTGAGGTCAGGAGTTTGAGACCAGCCTGGCCAACATGGTGAAACCCTGTCTCTACTAAAAATACAAAAAATTAGCCAGGCATGGTGGTGCACACCTGTAATCCCAGCTACCGAGGAGACTGAGGCATGAGAATCGCTTGAATCCAGGAGGCAGATGTTGCAGTGAGCCAAGATCGCGCCACTGCACTCCAGCCTGGGCAATAAAATGAGACTCTATCTCAAAAAAAAAAAAGAAAAGAAAAGAAAAAAGAAAGAAAATATGTGTTGGCCGGGCACGGTGGCTCAAGCCTGTAATCCCAGCACTTTGGGAGGCCGAGACGGGCGGATCACGAGGTCAGGAGATCGAGACCATCCTGGCTAATACGGTGAAACCCCGTCTCTACTAAAAAATACAAAAAAAAACTAGCCGGGCGACGAAGCGGGCGCCTGTAGTCCCAGCTACTCGGGAGGCTGAGACAGGAGAATGGCGTGAACCCGGGAGGCGGAGCTTGCAGTGAGCTGAGAGCCGGCCACTGCACTCCAGCCTGGGCGGCAGAGCAAGACTCCGTCTCAAAAAAAAAAAAAAAAAAAAAGAAAATATGTGTTATATATATCAAAGGTCCAACGACAAAAAAAAAAAAAAAGAAAGAAAGAAAATATGTATTATATAAAGAAGGCACTAGTTCTGACAGGAGTCTCATGTCCACCCCCTGTGGGTTATATGACCTTGGCAGGTCTCTTCACCTGTCTTGCCTGTTTCTGCATCTGTGCAATGGGACTGGTTGTCCCAGCATCAAAAGGTGCAAATCAGAAAACTGACTTGAAAGTTCTGCATAAAAATTGTGCAATGACCTTACCACATGGTATAGGAAGTGTTACAAAGTCTGGACTCATTAGTATTCAACTATATTTCTATAGTTGTTCCTATAGAAAAATGAAACAAAATTAGATCACTCCTCCAAATCATACATACAAATAAAGCCAGAGGGAGAAAGAACCTAGATGAGGAAAATGAAATTTTAAAAACTGTTAAAGAATATGGTAAAATATAAATGAGTGTTAATACTGGGTAGCAAGTACATGAGTACTTTTTTTTCCAATATCCTTTACACATGCCGATGGGGTTTTTCCTATTTTAAAAGAAGTAGAAATTAAGTGGTCTGGCACAGTGGCTCACACCTGTAATCCTAGTACTTTGGGAGGCCGAGACGGGCAGATTACTTGAGGCCAGGAGTTCGAGACCAGCCTGGCCAACATGGTGAAACCCCGTCTCTACTAAAAATACAAAAATTAGCTGGGTGTGGTGGCGCATAATTGTAATCCCAGCTACTTAGGAGACTGAGGCAGGAGAATTGCTTGAACCCGGGAGGCAGAAGCTGCAGTGAGCCAAGACTGCGCCACTGCACTCCAGACTGGGCGATGGAGCGAGACTCTGTCTCAAAAAAAAAGAGCCTGTAATCCCAGCACTTTGGGAGGCTGAGACGGGAGGATCACGAGGTCAGGAGATCGAGACGATCCTGGCTAACACGGTGAAACCCTGACTCTACTAAAAAATACAAAAAACTAGCTGGGCGAGGTGGCAGGCGCCTGTAGTCCCAGCTACTCGGGAGGCTGAGGCAGGAGAATGGCGGAAACCCGGGAGGCGGAGCTTGCAGTGAGCTGAGATCTGGCCACTGCACTCCAGCCTAGGCGACAGAGCGGGACTCCGTCTCAAAAAAAAAAAGAAAAGAAAAGAAAACAGGCAAAATCATGGCACAGCGGGAGTTGGGGGCTTGTTATTAAATTGTAACTGATCACACCACTGCACCCCAGCCTGGGCAACACAGTGAGACTGTCTCAAGAAAAACAAAACAACAACAAAAAAATTGTAATGTATTCAAGTATCCAGGGGACTGGGTGTGGGGGGAGCCGCAGAGGGTTACCCAACACCCTGCCCAAGTCTCTGAAGGCTGACAGCTCTGCGCTTACCACCCCCAAGCCCACTACACCCTGATGTGTTCCCCTCAACAAAGTTCTCAGAACAGGGAAAAGGACTCTGGAGTTTGTCCTTTTCAGAATCGCAAAATCAATTTTGACCGAGAGAAGGGCCTGGTGGAAGTGATCATCCAGAACTTGTCTGAGGAGGACAAAGGGTCGTACACCGCTCAACTCCAAGACGGAAAAGCCAAAAACCAGATTACCTTGACACTGGTGGATGACGGTCAGCCCCGCCCTGCCCTGCCCTGCACACCCGGCCTGCCCCGCAGTCCTGAGTCCTCCGCTCTGCAGTCCGCTGAGCACACCCCTCGCCTTCTGCTGCCCCATGTCCCCTCTCCAGACCCACACTCTTCTCGGCTCATGCTGGTTCCTCCCTCTGTGTTCACAGATTTTGACAAACTTCTGAGGCAGGCAGATGCTAAGAGAAGGGACTGGAAGAGAAAACAGGGTAAGAGCTGCTGGAGTGAAGTTCAAAACCCCTGGCCACTGGTTCGTGCTAGAGATGCTGGACTGGGGGTTAATGGGCCCCCCAGCCCTGCTGGGCCCCCGAGGGATGTCCACTGCCATTCAGTCCAGTTCTGTCCCAATGCCAGATCAAAATAGCTCTTGCCTGACCTGAGGGTGAGAGCTGATCCCTCTTAAATTTTGCACCCTGAAGCCAGGCACACTGTCTCATGCCTGTAATCCCAGCACTTTGGGAGGCCAAGGTGGGCAGATCACTTGAGGTCAGGAGTTCAAGACCAGGCTGGCCAACATGGTGAAACCCTATCTCTACAAAAAATACAAAAATTAGCCGGGCATGGTGGCACATGCCTGTTATTCCAGCTACTCAGGAGGCTGAGCCACGAGAATCCTTGAACCCAGGAGGCGGAGGTTGCAATGCGCTGAGATTGCGCCACTGCACTCCGACCTGCGCGACAGTCTCAAAAAAAAAAAAAAAGAAAGAAAGAAAGAAAAGAAAAGAAAGAAAGAAATTTGCACCCTGAGCACCACCCTTGCCTCATCCCAGTCCCAGCCCTGGCAGGGACAGCATTTGAGAAGCCCATAGCCATTAACTGCCCCTCCCCCCATCACTGCCTGGACACAGGTGGCACGCTGGCTGAGCCTGGTTCTCTGACGGTGGGCATATTTGTTTTGCACACACAGGTCCCTATTTTGAGCAGCCGTTGCAGTGGAAGGTCACAGAGGACTGCCAAGTGCAGCTGACGTGCAAGGCAAGTCCTGCCCTGCCCCCAGGCCCAGCGCGGGGGGACCTGTGGCTTATCCCCAAGCCCAGTTGTTGTCTCTGCCCATCTGGCCCCCTAAATTCCACACGCTGTACTTGGCTGATCGCACACACAGAAAGCACCCCCGAGGAGACTGCATGTAACCCAAAAAGCAAACCCACCTTCCCAGCCCCCATGGGGTGGGATTAGTGTGAGGTGGACCAACCTTGAACGAGATTCTAGTGGCTCCAGAAGGGGTTCCGAGGGGTCAGGGGGTCTAGGAGCCTGCGAGCATTTGTATTTTGAGGGCTCTCCCTGTGTTTATGATTATCCTGTGCTCAGAGACTCACAGTATTATTTCATCCACCTCACGATCATCTGTGACATAGGCATTGCTATCCCCACTTTATAGATGAGAAAACAAATGGGGAAATAGCTCAAGGCCACACAGTAAGAGGGAGAGCCCAGTCTATCTGACTCCAAAGCCTAAGGTCCTTCTTAGCACCCTTCGGCCTGTTGAGATAACTGGGGAAGGGGAGGGTGGGTGCTCTCCCAGAAGCATATCCATTCAGTAAACTCAGAGCATCTCTTATGTGCTACTCTGCAAGGTCCTGAACATACAAAGATGATGAAGTGGGCTCTGTGGGCCTTGGGAGTCCATGGTCAAGGCAGGACCACTGGAAAACAGCATCACTCATGCTTGCCCCGAATGGGGCAGGAAATTGATGAATCGTCATGGGAGGTGACTATGGGGTGCTTCAGAAAAAAAGGCTTCCTGGAGGAGATGACATTTAACTGAAGCATATGAACATTTACAAGGAAAACAGAGTAGGGCAGGGATCAAGAGGCAGAGGGAAAACCATTAGCAAGAATTCAGAGTCCGGAAGCCAGCAGAGGAGTCATATGGTATGTGAAAGGACTCGGCTGAGATGCCTGAAGGTGTGCACAGGTGTGTTTTTACTCAGAAAGAAACAAGCCTGACAGAGTCTCCTCATTCCCCACCTTCCTCAGGTGACAAACACCAAGAAGGAGACTCGCTTTCAGTGGTTCTTCCAGAGGGCAGAGATGCCAGATGGTCAGTATGACCCAGAGACGGGAACGGGACTTCTCTGCATCGAAGAGGCAAGTGTGGCTCCAGCTTCAGGGCTCACTTTCTCCTTTGGCTGCAAGCCAGGGAGGGCTCTGGGCTGGGAGTCAGAGGCAGGGCCGAAGCTAGGTTGACGCAAGTGAAGCCCTGAGCACAAAATTTAAGGGGCACCAAAAAAACTCAGTAATCAAGATAAATAGTATTGTATGCAATATTCTAAAAACGCAAAATTAATGCACACAAAAACTATTAAAACCCCCAAACTTTCAATAGAGACAGAAGCAGTATTACTGATTTTCTTCTTTAGCTCCAGTACTGGCCCTGCCAATGACTGTGCAGGCTTGGGCTAGCCCCTGTCCCTCTCTGACCTCAGCTTTCATCTGCAACCTGAGCGAGTTGGAAGGGATGCTCTCTCAACACCTCCTTCCTGCCCCAGCAGTCTAGGATTCAGGACAGGAAGGATGTCTCCAGGGGAGATAGATCTGGGCTGAATAAAGCAGGCCTGGAGCTCAGTTCTCCCTCCAAGTCCTCCCCTATGGCCTTTGGCGGACCGTGGCCTGGTTAAGAGAGAAATACAAGGCTTGCTCTTAAACGTCAACCTTTTTCTGCCCTGCTGCTGATGTCTGTGGCCTCACTGGGTGCCCAGGAGGACTGGAGCAAACAGAGGTTTGCTGACTAGGAAGAAAACAATGATTTCAAGGTCTTCTCCCAAATCCTGGCCAGGCTGATGCCAAGTCAGCCTTTGCCACCACTGTGCAAGCAACTCAGACAGGCTGTGGCACCAAGTAGGTGCTTCGTAGTTACGGAGTTTTAGTATAATCATCAGTCCCATTGGTGCAAAGTTTCTGGCCTCCTAAGAGTTACCTCCCTTGATCCCCACAGCAGCTGTAGCACACAGGCAGGGCAAGGATGATACTGTGATTTTACTGATGAGTAAACTGAGGCTCAGAGAGTTTCAGTGTAAAGACATAAGGCTAGAGCGTGGGGTCAGAAGCCACTCCAGCCACCCACTCTGGGTTTGGCTGAGACCTTGGAGCCTTCCTGGGATGGTGAGGACATAAGAGAGGATTTTTGGGGCTCAGCACCTCAATCCTCAGGTTAAGAGCTGCCTCTGTCTTGGATCCTGCCCCAAACCCACTGTGTGGAGATGGTCCTGCTGGGAAGTATTGAGAGATGAGGGGCTGAAGGAAGGTGCTGTGTAATGAGAGGTCACTTCTGATCTCTAGACCTTGCCTTGAAAGCACAACTCAGGTTCTTGCTTTGCTGAGTGTTTGTTCAGACTTAATTTGGGGCTGAAAAACATGGGCCAAGAGAACCCCCTTTTCCTGGGCAGGAGAAAACGTGCTTCCTCTTGGGGAACTGCAGGTGGTGGGGGTCCCTCCATCCAGGAGTCCCCAGGGAGTGAAAGGTGGGCCAGGCCCAGACAAGCTCTGCAAAGTGAGGCTCACTGTGTTGTGCTCAGATCAGCCGCCTGTGAATGCAAATAAAGGTGTCTGGTTCTGCCCTCAACTCCCCCTACTCCACCCCTTCCCCAGGCCCAGACAATCCCTGAGCTAGGAATCCAAGGGCTCTGGAGCTGAAAGGAGCCTTAGAGCTCACCCAGTCCAGATAAGTAAACGGAGGCCCAGGGAGGAGAAGGGTCTTCTTACCTGAGGTCACACAGAGTGTGAGGGGCAGGCCTGGAGCCCAGGCCTCCTGATTTGGTAACCATCTCTCCTTCTGAAGCCCATGCTGACACCACCATCGCTCATCCTTCTTTCCAGTTGTCCAAAAAGGACAAGGGAATTTACAGAGCGATGGTTTCTGACGATCGAGGGGAGGACGACACCATATTGGACCTCACGGGTGACGGTAGGAGCTGGCGATGGGTCAGGGACTATGGAGGGAGCACAGTGGAGCAGACTGTGATGTGATCTGTGCAGTAAGATTTATGGGATCCCCATGTCACTTGGAGAAATTGAGGCACAAAGAGATTAAGTGACTAGCCCAGGATTCCACAGCTAGTCAGTGGCAGAAGCCAGGTCAGTGTGACTCTGATGCCTGTGTTCACCACAGTATACCACAGTGAGTCCAGGCTTGGCGACCCAAAGCCTGAGTTCACTCCTCCGTCCCACAGTGGGCCCAGGCTCCTTATCAGGCTGATTGGCTCAACCTGCAAAAAACTGTCAGGTTTGCATGTTTGTCCTCCATCCATAGTGCCCTCCTCCCCACCCCACTGCCGAGTGCCCTGAACCCCCTCCTATCCCCAAACTATGAGAGTCATCCTACAGAGCTGCCTGTCCCCCCGAGAGCAGCTCATGGGCTCCACCAGCCTTTTTCAAGGATGTCCCCACTCCTAGCACATCCCTAGGGAAGCCCTATGGCAGCAAACCCTTCTCTCTGTCTCCTTCCAGCCCTGGATGCCATCTTCACCGAGCTGGGCAGGATTGGTGGTAAGCAGCTTGCCTCTTTGCCTGGCCCTGCCCTGATGCCCAACAGCCTCCAAGCAGCCTAACACTGGCCTTGGCTATTGGGGGTGGGTTTAGTTTCCAACCTCAAACACTGAAGAGAACATCCTGCGTCTTCACAGCACTGCATTGCCCCTACAGCACCTACCCGCCCCCCAGGGCAGAGTCAGACAAGCTGGCCCCCAAATCTGATGCCTAAATGGCCTCAGGGAAGACTCATCCTTCTCTTCTGTCTCCCCAGCCCTCTCTGCAACTCCCCTGAAAATCCAGGGGACCGAGGAAGGGATCCGGATCTTCAGCAAGGTCAAGTACTACAACGTGGAGTACATGAAAACCACCTGGTTCCACAAGTAGGTCTGCCTTGCCCCAGAGCCCCAGCCAGGCTGGAAAGGATTCAGCACCTGACCCACGGGGGCCTCCCTCCCTTCTCCCTGCCCGGTCCTCCAAGCAGAGCCTGGTCCCAGTGGTTAGCAGAGACAGGGTCTCTTCCTGGTCTTGCTGTCCACAGAAGGAGTTGAGGATAGAGATTAGCAGTGGGAGGAAAGGCTTTGCCAAGATCCCCCAGCGAAGGTGGGAACCTTGGTGGGACAACATTTTTCTGGAAACTCTAGCCACAGCAGGATCAGTCTCTGAGCAGCAGCTGGGAACTGGGGGAGAAAGGGATGCAGGGATGAAGAAAAGCCAAGTAGTCAGGTGGGTCAGGGCATCCTTGTGGGCCTCTGCAGCCTTAGCAAACTTGGTCAGCCAGGCTTAGGAGAAACATGCAGGAAAAGGGTCTGCAGGGCTGGCCACTAACTGAGAGCCAGGGCTTGAAGGCAGGATAGATGAGGTACCCACGGAGACTTAGCCACTCTCTGAGTGACCCCAGATAATCCAACAGCAAAGTTTTCCCAGTGCTTTGCATCAGATGCATGCCTCAGCCTTGTGGAGCAGACATGACTGCACCCATTCTGTGGAGAAGGCTTGACTGATTTGGTCAAGGTTGTCAAATGAGTGAGAGCCGAGGCCAGATGGAATTTCAGGACAATAGGTTCCTCCCCTAGCCAGGGTTTCTCAGCCCTGTGACTAAGCACAGAGGTGTCACCTCTGCAACACAGCACTGGGAACAGAGGACAGTGTCTCTAAGAATGAAATTTAAGCAAAGAAGGGGAAAAGTTTCACCTTATGTGGTTTCCTTTTTTTTTTTTTTTTTTTTTTTTGAGACGGAGTCTCGCTCTGTCGCCCAGGCTGGAGTGCAGTGGCCAGATCTCAGCTCACTGCAAGCTCCGCCTCCCGGGTTTATGCCATTCTCCTGCCTCAGGCTCCCAAGTAGCTGGGACTACAGGCGCCCGCCACCTCGCCTGGCTAGTGTTTTTTGTATTTTTTAGTAGAGACGAGGTTTCACTGTGTTAGCCAGGATCTTATGTGGTTTCAAAAGGTTAGAGTGCTTGTGGGAAGAAGGCCTGGGAGAGTTTAAAAGGAGAATAAAGAGGTAAGGAAGTTGGCTCCTGAGGGTGAGGGAAGTGGCAGTCACGGACCCTGGAGCACCATTTCCTTAGGGTCCCTGCCTGTGGCATGCATCACAAATGCAGACTCAGCACCAACACATAGTTGTCATGCCACAAGAACTGGTGAATGAATGAATGAATGAATGCAGTATTGAATGATGAATGAAGGGTTGAATAATGAATAAGTGAATGGATATTTATCTGGTGCCTCATGAATGGTCACCACCCATAGCCCACGGATCTTGAAACAAAACCACAGGAGAGGATTTCGGGGCAGGGGTATCTGTTGACCTGCAGACAGGCAGCCTTAACCATTTCTCCACCCTCACATTCAGAGACAAACGTCTGGAGAGTGGTGATCGGATAAGGACGGGCACCACCCTGGATGAGATCTGGCTTCACATCCTGGACCCCAAAGACTCAGACAAGGGCAAATACACTCTGGAAATAGCTGCAGGGAAGGAAGTCCGGCAGCTCTCAACAGATCTCTCAGGGCAAGGTGAGCCATCCACCTGTGTCTGCAGAGAAACCTGCTTAGAAAATCCCATGAACAGGCTGGGCACACTGGGTCAGTCCTGTAATCCCAGCACTTTGGGAGGCTAAAGTGGGAGGATCGCTTGAGCTCTGGAGTTAGAGGCCAGTTTGGGCAACATAGTGAGACAAGCCTGGGCAACATCTCTACAAAAAATAAAAATAATTTAGCTGGGCATGGTGACACGTGCCTATATTCCCAGCTACCTGGGAGGCTGAAGCGGGAGGATTCCTTGAGCCCAGGAGATAGAGGCTGCAATGAGCTGTGATCACACCACTGTACTCCAGCCTGGGCAACAGAGTGAGATCTTGTCTCAAAAAATAAAAGAATAGGCTGGGCGCAGTGGCTCAAGCCTGTAATCCCAGCACTTTGGGAGGCCGAGACGGGCGGATCACGAGGTCAGGAGATCGAGACCATCCTGGCTAACACGGTGAAACCCCGTCTCTACTAAAAAATACAAAAACTAGCCGGGCGAGGTGGCGGGCGCCTGTAGCCCCAGCTACTCGGGAGGCTGAGGCAGGAGAATGGCTTAAACCCGGGAGGCGGAGCTTGCAGTGAGCTGAGATCCGGCCACTGCACTCCAGCCTGGGCGACAGAGCGAGACTCCGTCTCAAAAAAAAAAATAAAAAAAAAAATAAATTTAAAAAAATAAAAGAATAATAATAAAGATTACTCTGGGATAGGCGTTAAGGAAAGAAAGATTTAAAAAATCTTTTAACAAAATAAAAAGAAAGTAAAAAGAAAATCCCATGGTCTTTTTGGGGGACGCCTACCCTCCCACCCAGTCCTGCCACTGCCCCAAAGGAACATCGGCATGGGGAGGAGAGTGGAGGACAGTCAGGGATAAGCTCTGCTCCCAGGGTCACCCTGTCCCCACTGTTGGACAGCAGAGGCCCTGATGGCCCTCTTTCTCCTCTGTCCTTCTTACAGCTTTTGAGGATGCCATGGCTGAACACCAGAGACTGAAGTAAGTTTCCTCTACATTTCTCAGTGTGAATTGTAGGCCCCTCCAGGGTGTGGCATGAACTAGGCTCATGACTCCTTCCTGGGAGCCCCAGCCAGCTCCACATTTCCCTCATCACCCCTCACCTCCACCTGGGCTGGACTGTCCTTTACCAAGTGGAAGGTCACACCTTGTTCCCATTTGTTTTTCAGAGCCTTGGCCATCATCGAGAAGAGTAAGTCTGCCGATATTTCTGTCGTTTTTGTGTCTGAATTTGGGGCAAATTTCCTGGAAGCTCAAGCCTCTTGGTGGGCTGCTGAAGGCCTCGTTCCACAGGGGGGTCTGCGGGGCTCTAGGGTCTTACAGAGCTGCAGGGAAGACCTGGGCAGGACAGAGACAGAATCCAAGGACACCTGGGATTGTGTTGTGGAAGCGCCCAGCGCAAGCCTGGTTCTCACAGGCACATGGACTACGTTGGTGGGACCAAAAAGGAGGGGACAGACAGGGATGAGGCTGGGCAGGCCTTCCTGAGTGATCTGTGGGGACAGGGCAACTTTAAAGCTGAAGCTATGGCTCTCGAGGCGTTAGAGCCTTATTGAATCCAGGATGAAGCCCCAAACCCAGAGGCACATGGCACGGCCTCTGGGCCACTGGGGGAGCTACTACCAAGTCCATGAGCTCAAGCTTGTCCCATTCATCAGCCCTCCAACCCAAGTCAATTCTAAGCAGCCTGGTGGTGGGAGTCTGGCTGTCTGCTCTCACTGGCCCAGCAGATGAGGAGTAAGGATTTCAGGGAGGGAGAGATCTGGGCAGGCAGCAGAGCACAGGTGTGGTCATAGGAGACAGCACAGCTCTTAAGAACAGACAAGAAAACTCACACCGCCAGCTTGAGGCCATGTGTGGGAGGGGATAATTCGCTCTGCATAGCATCACTGTCCCCAGGTGTCCCCACTTGACAGGAAGTGCAGGCCTCAGGCTCATAGCTGTTATCAGGAAGGGGCAATTGAGGGGTGTAAGTGGCCATGCAGTGAGAAGCTCCTGCAGGGGGCTGAGGGGCGCCTCAGTGGAGGGAGCACAGCCCAAGACCAGCCTCAGGCCAGGAGGAAGCTCTTGTACCACGAATCTAATTGTTCACCCAGTAAGAATGTCCCTGCCCATCGTGGAATGCCACATCCTGAAGAGAAGCCCCGTCCAGGACCCTAATAGAGGAAAGCTGAATTCACCAATACTGGATCACTGGGGTGTGTGGAATCAGAGCTGAAGGAAACGATCATTTCATCCAGCTGTGAAGGGCTGGTGACACTTTCTGCCCACAACTGCATCCATCTGTGGGGCCTTCCCCTCCCCATCCAGGGTCCTGCTCCCTTTTCACCCACTGGACAGACGCCATCCCCATCGGGCTCTTTGCACATTCCTGATCTCTGGTCTAGGCCGTGCTGACCACGCGTCCTGTTCCCACAGCTTCCCTTGCACCATGAGGAGTAGACCAGGTTTCTGCTTAGTGGTTGACGACCACATTCTTCCTGGTCACCCACAATGGCCACCAGGTCCTTTGCTTGATCAGGTTCAAAGTGTCCCAAAAGCTTCTGTCCCGCTTTCTCTGATCTTGTTGGTCACACCCGTTGTGTGGATTTTGCCAGTTGAAGTCTCAGAGTAGTCCCACTTACCTTCTTCCTGGTTCTTGAGGGCAAGAGCATCTCATGGTCACCTCCAGGTACCACCAATCATAGCAAATGACCTGAGATCAGTGGCAGAAACACACTATATCCCATATATTCTACTTATGAATACAAGGAAGCATGTAATACAGTTCTAGAGATTTCCATCCAAGGTCAGGTGTGGCAGCTCATGCCTATAATCCCAGCACTTTGGGAGGCCAAGGCAGGAGGATTGCTTGAGCCCAGGAGTTCAAGACCAGCCTGGGCAACATGGCGAAACCCCGTTTCTACAAAAATATAAAAAATATAAAAATACAAAAAATATAAAAATTAGGCAGGCATGCTGGTGCATGCCTATAGTCGCAGCTGCTCAGGAGGCTGAGCGGGAAGGATTGCTTGAGCCTGGAAAGCAGAAGTTGCAGTGAGCTGAGATCGTGCTGCTGCGCTCCACCCTGGGCACAGAGCAAGACCCTATCTCAAAAAATTAACTTTGAAAAAAAAATTTAAAAAGATTTCCATCCAAAATAATGAAAATAGAAAAAGAAAAAGAAAAACAAAGAAGCCTTGCTTAAAAATAAACCTCAACTCTATGAACTTCTGGGAAGCGGCTGGCAGAAAAAGATTCGTCACCAGGGTCTCTTCTTTCCCTTCCAGATCGTGCCAAAGTGGTGAGGGGTCTGCCGGATGTGGCCACAATCATGGAGGATAAGGTACTGACCCTTCCCGGCCCACAGCCAGCAGTCCCACTCTGTGTTCCTTCGTGCATCCACCACAGATCACGAAACAATGCAGCGCCGTGGATTCAAAGCCAAAGAGTGGCCAAGTGACCACACGTCACTGATGACATGTGGTACAAAGGAAAGCCACTGGGCCTGGTGTCAGCCCACAGTGGGTGCTTGACCTAGTTCTAACTCCATCTGTCTAGACAGCCCTGGGCATCCTAGACTTCTGCCTGTGGACTTCAGTGTCCACAAGAAATGTCTACTGGAAGATCCCTAAAAGCCTGTCTAGGATTGAACTTACTTATGCACATCTAGTGTTCCTGAAAACAATTGCTGACTTTTTGATGGTGCTTACTTTGTGCCAGGCACGATTCCATGTATGTTATCTTTTTTAGCTTATTTAACCATCAAGGCAAGCACATGAAATAGGGTTTTATTTATTAGTAATCATACTTTATAGCTGAGGAAACCCAGAGTCCCTTAACCCAGGTTAAGAGACCTAAGGTCCCACAGCTTGAAGGGGCAGAGGTGAGATTCACACCCAGGAAACCCAACTCCAGAGCCTGTGTGTTTAATAATTACATTATAGTGTTCTGCATTAGAGCTTGTTCAGAATTTTCTATTTTAATTCATAAATCTATGCACTCAAGCAATATAATCTTGCTTGCATGATAAAATCATAGTGACATATATATTACAAAAAGCAATAAAACAAACCAAAGGCCATTCTGGGGCCGATGTAATTATGGTCCGAGATTCTAATGAGTAAGTATTCCTAAAGAAAGGTTGAGAATGACCAGGCACAGTGGCTCACACCTGTAATCCTAACACTTTGGGAGGCTGAGGCAGGCAGATCACCTGAGGTCAGGAGTTTGAGACCAGCCTGGCCAACATGGCGAAACACTGTCTCTACTAAAAATACAAAAATAGCTGGGCACGGTGGCTCGTGCCGGTAATCCCAGCACTTTGGGAGGCCAAGGTGGGCGGATCACCTGAGGTCGGGAGTTTGAGACCAGCCTGACCAACATGGAGAAACCCCGTCTCTACTAAAAATACAAAATTAGCCGGGCTTGGTGGTGGGCGCCTGTAATCCTAGCTACTAGGGAGGCTGAGGCAGGAGAATCGCTTGAACCCAGAGGCAGAGGTTGCAGTGAGCCGAGATCGCACCATTGCACTCCAGCCTGGGCAGCAAGAGTGAAACTCTGTCTCAAAAAAAAAAAAAAAAAAAAAAAAAATTAGCCGGGCTTGGTGGTGGGCGTCTGTAATCCCAGCTACTCAGGAGGCTAAGGCAGGAGAATCGCTTGATCCTGGGAGACAGAGGTTGCGGTGAGTCGAGATCATGCCACTGCACTCCAGCCTGGGTGACGGAACGAGACTCCATCTCAAAATATAAGGTTGAGGATGAAGGATGTAGGGTGAAAATAAAATCTCTCCCCTTTATAAATTACAATAAAACACATGCAGTAAATTATCACAGGGAGCAACCTGGGCTAGGAGCTCTCTGGGGCATGAAAGTGAATGCTAAGTTCAAGTTACAAGCAGGTGAGACTGTTCCCTTCCTGTCTTTTCAAACAGACCCTGTGCTTGACTTGCGTCATCTCAGGAGACCCCACCCCTGAAATCTCTTGGCTGAAGAATGACCAGCCTGTCACCTTCCTTGACCGATACCGCATGGAAGTGAGGGGGACAGAGGTCACCATCACCATTGAGAAGGTCAACAGTGATGACAGTGGCCGCTACGGCGTCTTCGTCAAGAACAAGTATGGCTCCGAGACAGGCCAGGTCACCATCAGTGTGTTCAAGCACGGGGACGAGCCCAAGGAGCTGAAGAGCATGTGACAGCATGTGTCCGGGCACAGTCTGAGTCTAGTCTGCATGGACCAGTAGGGACAACCAGTGGGTTACAGCCTGGCACAGGCTACAAGGGTGGGGCAGAAGGAAAGGGGACAAGATAGAACCCAGGATGTGAGGGTGGGGGTAGAGCGGATGCAGCTAAGTGGAGAAGCAAAGATCTTTCTGGGGTCCTGAGTGGCCCCCAGGAGAGCGGGATGAACCCTGGACCTGGAGTAGGAGACCCGGATGCACTGGAGCTATCTAACAGTACTGGCATCTGATAGGTAGAGGTCAGGTACGCTGCTAAACACTGCAGCTCCCACCACGTAGAATTATCCGACCCCAGATGTCAAAAATGCCAAGAGTCATGAGCCCTGCCATAAACTGATACATCACACCCTCTTTTAGGATCCCATAGTTTCAATTCACATAAGTTCAACAGACATTCATGTAAAGTCTAGCATGTGGGAGGCTATGGATGGAGCTGGAAATACAAAGGCAACTGATAAGCAGGCTCCACTTGCAAAGAGGCCTCAGTCCAGTGGGAGAAACAGACCTGGGCGCAAGCAACTCCAGGACAAGGCAGGACATGATAAAGATTATAAAGCAGGTCCAAGGAAAGTGCTGCCAGTGGTCCAAGGAGGGAGACCAGAGGGTCGTCCCAATACGGGGAGGTAGGGCTTTTAAAACACCTTCATCCAGGCTGGGCGAGGTGGCTCACGCCTGTAATTGCAGCACTTTGGGAGGTCAAGGTAGGCGGATCACCTGAGGTCAGGAGTTCGAGACCAGCCTAGCCAACACGGCGAAACCTCGTCTCTACTAAAATTACAAAAATTAGCTAGGCATGGTGGCAGGCGCCTGTAATCCCTGCTATTCAGAAGGCCGAGGCAGGAGAATCCCTTGAACCTGGGAGGCAGAGGTTGTGATAAGCCAAGATTGAGCCCCCCGCAAAAAATTAGCAGAATTGGTGTTGGGCCCCGAAAAATTAGTCCGGTTTTGTGGTAGTAATGGGAGAAGGACATCTCAGGAGCAGGGTCTGGTGGGAGTAAAGGGAAGGAGGAGGCCGAGGCTGCCCAGGTGGCCTTGGATACCAGGCTTGGAGCTGGTAACGTCCAGGGCTTCCGGCACGGGGCCTCTGCCTGGTGTGACAGATACCGACTGGCCTCACTTGATAGATCTCAGTACTGAGCTGGGCATTTCTCTGCCCCCCAACTTCTTTCTTTTTAAAAATAAGATGGGGAGAGTTCATAAAATTATAGATGTTTGTTGTAAAATTTTTGAAAACTCTGGAAATTATAGAGGAGAAAATAAATATAATCTATACTTCCAACACCACGAAGTAACACCTGCCTCTGATTTCTGAAAAGACTTCTGAACTGAAGGATAAAGTGAGTCACCCCTACATCCCCCACCTCTGCACGTATCAAGGCATGGTGGGTAACGTATTTCCCCAGCGGCTCATCTACCAGGCTGTATGATGCAGGTAGGCCAGGCGTTTGATGAGACCTCTGCAGGGAGCAGTGGGGACCAGGGAGACCTGACCGGAGTTTGGGGAATCACGCAGATCTTGGAGGCAAACGCCACTGGTTTGAAGCATCCCTCTACCACCCACTCGCTGTGTGATCCTGCACAACACTTTTCCTTTTCTGCGCCTCAGTTTCCCATCTGTAAAACCAGAAGACTGGAAGATCATTTCGAGGTTCCTTCCAATAGACACTAAGTTTTTGTTTTATTTTGTTTTGTTTTTGAGACAAGGTCTGGCTCAATTGCCCAGGCTAGAGTGCAGTACCACCATCTCTGCTCACTGCAGAGTGATCCTCCCGCCTCAACCTCCTGAGTATCAGAGACTACACGCCACCACGCCTGGCTAATTTTTGTATTTTTTGTAGATATGGAGTTTTACCATGTTACTTGAATTCATGAGCTCAAGCGATCCACCTGCCTTGGCCTCCCAAAGTGTTGTGATGATAGGCATGAGCCACCCTACCCAGCCAGATTATTTTATTATTTCCCAGAACTCCATCCTCTTTTGCTTTTCTCTTCCTATGAATATGTAGTAAACAAAAAGACACCATCCTAGCCCATCTTCCCACTCTTAACACTTCCATCATCAGAGGAAAGTCTTGGCTTCTTTGGTGTGTCAATGAAAATCCTGTCACACATTTCAATGAAATAGGAAATCCTGTTGGCCTTGGTGGAACATGACGTGAGCATCCCTGTTGGTGCAAATTGCAGTTGCACTATAAGAAGCTACAAGCAGGGCGGGCGCAGTGGCTCATGCCTGTAATCCCAGCACTTTGGGTAAGCCGAGGCGGGTGGATCACGAGGTCAGGAGACTGAGACCATCCTGACTAACACAGTGAAACCCCGTCTCTACTAAAAAATACAAAAAAATTAGCTGGGCATGGTGGTGGGCGCCTGTAGTCCCAGCTACTCGGGAGGCTGAGGCAGGAGAATGGTGTGAACCCGGCAGGCGGAGGTTGCAGTGAGCCGAGATTGTACCACCGCACTCCAGCCTGGGCAACAGAGCGAGACTCCGTCTCAAAAAAAAAAAAAAAAGAAGTCACAATCTGCGCTTCATGGGACTGGAGATGTTGTAGGCTTTGTGATTGCTGACAAGCCAGTTTGGGGGCAGAAACCAGTTCCTAGTCTGGTGCATTGGAGTCCTTAACATACGAATCATAGTTTTTAAAAATTCCTGGTCTGTGTGGGTGTGGTGGCTCATGCCTATAATCCCAGTGCTTTGGAAGGCCGAGGCAGGAGGATCACTTTAGCCTAGGAGTTTGAGACCAGCCTAGGCAGCATGGCGAGACCCTGTTTTGACAAATAATAAAGAAAAACTAGCCAGGCATGGTGGCATGTGCCTGTGGTCTCAGACACTTGGGAGGCTGAGGTGGGAAAATTGCCTGGGCCCAGGAAGTTGAGGCTGCAGTGAGTCGTGATGGCACCACTGAACTTCCAGCCTGGGCAACAGAGTGAAACCCCATCTCAGAAATTAAAAAAAAAAAAATTGGCCGGGCGCGGTGGCTCAAGCCTGTAATCCCAACACTTTGGGAGGCCGAGATGGGGGATTACGAGGTCAGGAGATCGAGACCATCCTGGCTAACACGGTGAAACTCTGTCTCTACTAAAAAATACAAAAAAACTAGCCGGGCGAGGTGGCGGGCGCCTGTAGTCCCAGCTACTCGGGAGGCTGAGGCAGGAGAATGGCGTGAACCCAGGAGGCAGAGCTTGCAGTGAGCTGAGATCTGGCCACTGCACTCCAGCCTGGGAGACAGAGCAAGACTCCCTCTCAAAAAAAAAAAAAAAAAAAAAAAAAAAAAAAAAATTCCTGGCCTAATAATTCCAATATGCTTGGCATATCCCAGTCTGGTTTTAATGTTTGCTCTGTCTCGTCTGTGTGTTTTACCTTTTAGTATGCCTTGTAATTCATTGTTAAAAGGCAGGCATGGCATAAAAAGGAACTGCTGTAAATGGGCCTTTGGTGATGTGACAGCAAGGTGAGGGAGGAGAAGCATTCTAGAGTCTATGATCAGGTCTTGGCAAACACTCTATGTGAATGTGTCCCCCAAAGTTCATGTGTTAGAACTTAATTCCCAGTGCAACAGTGTTGATTCTTATAAGACATGATGAAGTAATGAGGACTCTGCCTTCAAGACTGAATTTTTCCTTTTTTTTTTTGGAGAGAAGGTGTCTCACTCTGTCACCCAAGCTGGAATGCAGTGGCACGATCTCAGCTCACTGCAACTTCCACCTTCTGGATTCAAGCAATCTCCTGCCTCAGCCTTCCAAGTAGCTGGGATTACAGGCATCTGCCACCACACCCAGATAGTATTTGTATTTTTAGTAGAGATAGGATTTCCCCATGTTGGCCAGGCTGGTCTTGAACTCCTGACCTCAAGTGATCCACCTGCCTTGGCCTCCCAAAGTGCTGGAATTACAGGCATGAGCCACCGTGCCTGGCCATGAATGAATTACTGATCCATGATGGATCATTATCATGCGAGTGGGTTAGTGCTCTTCTGAATGGGTAAGTTATCACGGTTTCCTGATAAAAGGATGAGTTTTCCCCCTGCCCCCATGCTCTCTCACCATGTGATGCCCTTTGCCACAGGATGATGCAGCACAAGGACCCTTGCCAGATATGTTCCCTTAACCTTGGACTTCCCAGCCTCCAGAACTGTAAGAATTAAATTTCTTGTTTTTAGTTTTTTTTGAGACGGAGTCTTGCTCTGTCGCCCAGGCTGGAGTGCAGTGGTGCGATCTTGGCTCACTGCAAGCTCCGCCTCCCAAGTTCATGCCATTCTCCTGCCTCAGCCTCCTGAGTAGCTGGGACCACAGGCGCCCGCCACCACACCCAGCTAATTTTTTGTATTTTTAGTAGAGACAGGGTTTCACCATGTTAGCCAGGATGGTCTCCATATCCTGACCTTGTGATCCACGCACCTTGGCCTCCCAAAGTGCTGGGATTACAGGCATGAGCCACCATGCCTGGCCTTAAATTTCTTTATAAAGCACCCAGTCTGGGCCAGGTGCGGTGGTTCACACCTGTAATCCCAGCACTTTGGGAGGCCGAGGCAAGCGGATCACTTGAGGTCAGGAGTTCAAGACCAGTCTGGCCAATGTGGTGAAACCCCTTCTCCACTAAAGACACAAAAATTAGCTGGGCATGTTGGCACACACCTGTAATGCCAGCTACTCGGGAGCCTGACACAGGAGAATTGCTTGAGCCTGGGAGGCAGAGGTTGTAGTGAGCCAAGAGTGTACCATTGCACTCTGCACTCCAGCCTGGGCAACAGAGTGAGTCTCTGTCTCAAAGTAAATAAATAAATAAATAAATAAATAAATAAATAAATAAATAACCAACCCAGTCTGTGGTATTCTGTTATAGCAACACAACATGGACTAAGAGACACAGACAATCCCAGCATTCTCAGAAACTCTCCATGCACCTCCCAACATTCTGGACTCTTCCAGAGAGCCTAGGCAGGGCACACAGCTGGAAGGAATGCTGGCCAGCCAGGCAGATTCCCCTCTACTGGCCACCAGCCACTCCTCCTCCATACCTGTTGGGTCACCTTTCACATCCCAACCAGGATGCAGTGCTTGTCCTAATGCATTTTTTTTTTTTTTTTTTTTTTTTTTTTGAGACGGAGTCTCGCTCTGTCGCCCAGGCTGGAGCGCAGTGGCCGGATCTCAGCTCACTGCAAGCTCCGCCTCCTGAGTTCACGCCATTCTCCTGCCTCAGCCTCCTGAGTAGCTGGGACTACAGGCGCCCGCCACCTCGCCCGGCTAGTTTTTTATATTTATTTTTAGTAGAGACGGGGCTTCACCATGTTAGCCAGGATGGTCTCAATCTCCTGACCTCGTGATCCGCCCGTCTCGGCCTCCCAAAGTGCTGGGATTACAGGCTTGAGCCACCGCGCCCGGCCGCATTTTTTTTTTTTTTTTTTTTTTTTTTTTTTTTTTGAGATGGAGTTTTACTCTTGTTGCGGAGGCTAGAATGCAATTACATGATCTTGGCTCACCACAACGTCTGCCTCCCAAGTTCAAGAGATTCTCCTGCCTCACCCTCCTGAGTAGCTGGGATTACAGACATGCGCCACCACCCCCGGCTAATTTTGTATTTTTAGTAGAGACAGGGTTTCTCCATGTTGGTCAGGCTTGTCTCAAATACCAACCTCAGGTGATCCGCTTGCCTCAGCCTCCCAAAGTGCTGGGATTATAGGCTTGAGCCACCATGCCCAGTCATCCTGAAGCGTTAGAACCATTACACAGACGGGCACAGAAAGCAAGAAGCTGGATGGGCAATGATAGCCTGTGTAATAAGTAACTCTACCCACTCAGCCTCAACCATGGCTCTAGTGAGATGTTTTCCATACTTTAAAAATTCCAAATAACTTCAAGCAACTTGAGTGATATTTTCATGCCATAAATAGTCTCAAAAGAAGCACTCCCCAGAAATCTAGCTAAGAGAGGCCAGATCTTTGATTTTCAGCATTTGAGGAAAGTATTACTGCTAGAGCCAGAGGAGTTAAGGGCAAAACAAATTGCATAGCCTGTGAGGAATATGCCTCTTTTCACCTGGGCCTCCAGAAAGCCACGTGCCCTGGGATGATTTTTACATCATTACTTCCTGTACTAGCAGATCTAAAGAAAGAGGCTGGGCGCGGTGGCTCAAGCCTGTAATCCCAGCACTTTGGGAGGCCGAGACGGGCGGATCACAAGGTCAGGAGATCGAGACCATCCTGGCTAACCCGGTGAAACCCCGTCTCTACTAAAAAATACAAAAAAAACTAGCCGGGCGACGTAGCGGGCGCCTGCAGTTACTCGGGAGGCTGAGGCAGGAGAATGGCGTGAACCCGGGAGGCGGAGCTTGCAGTGAGCTGAGATCCGGCCACTGCACTCCAGCCTGGGCGACAGAGCGAGACTCCGTCTCAAAAAAAAAAAAAAAGAAAAAGAAAGAAAAACACAGGGCCACACCAAATCCCTTTTATTCCAATTATAAATATGTTCATGGTGAAATGAGTCTTTGGGTTTGCTTTAAAGTACTTTAGTCTAATAAAAAAGTGGGAGGAGGGAAGATAAATGGAAAAGTTAGTAAAATAGTGATGCTTCTTGAAGCTGGGTGATGGGTACCTTGGAGTTCATACTACCATTCTCTCTATGTTTGAATATGTTTGGAATTTTTTCATAATAAAAAATTTCAGAGACCTCATGAGAAACAAATCTTCGGCTGTCTTTTCATACAGGAGTCATACTCGTTATTTATATCCGGCAATTAGTCAAGGATATTAGATACAGGAGAGTATGCGCAGAGTTCCTCTCCTGCAGGCAATTTACACAGCCTGTTATTTTTCAGTTGTGCAAGTTAAAATGAATGGGTGCTCTACAAGAAATCATTATCAAGTAACCGCTGCAGTTTTCTTTTAAAAACTTACACATCCAAGGGATTCATTGACTCCATATTCATTCAACACACACTTTATTGAGATTACTATGTCTCAGGAACCTACAAAATTAAAGCCTGGTGCTGAGATCCAGCTTCCTTTTACCCAATGTATGACCTGATTACGTTATTTAGCCTGTCTGCCTCTCATCTGTAAAACGAAGGCTGCTATGAGAATTAGATGAGACGAGGCCGGGCGCGGTGGCTCAAGCCTGTAATCCCAGCACTTTGGGAGGCCGAGACGGGCGGATCACGAGGTCAGGAGATCGAGACCATCCTGGCGAACACGGTGAAACCCCATCTCTACTAAGAAAAATACAAAAAACTAGCCGGGCGAGGTAGCGGGCGCCTGTAGTCCCAGCTACTCAGGAGCCTGAGGCAGGAGAATGGCGTAAACCCGGGAGGCGGAGCTTGCAGTGAGCTGAGATCCAGCCACTGCACTACAGCCCGGGCGACAGAGCGAGGCTCCGTCTCAAAAAAAAAAAAGAAAGAAAGAGAATTAGATGAGACGATACTTGCTTGCCAAGTAACTAGCACAGTACCTGACAGGAGCTAAACAAATGACAGATTTCTCCACCCACCCATTCCCTGGGGATGTCATAGTCTACTGGGAAAGAGAGAGGTGTCAATCCAACCCCCACAGAATTCAACAGTTCCTTCCTTCTGCACAATTTTGACTGATGATAGTACGAACGCTTCCAGAAATGAAAGCCTACAACCTCACAAGGGATTTTTAAAGCAGTATCTGTCATATTTTTTCAACAACAGAAATTAGAAATGCTTGTTGTAGAAAAATTAGATGAGACAGAAAAGAATAAAGAAGAAAAGTAAAAACACCCCTAAACCCACCAACCTGAAAGAAGTACAATGGAAATGAAATGTTAGTTTATCAACTAACCTAATAGATATTCCCACCGATTCCCCATTGCTGTCTCCACTCTAGAGACTGGGACTTTAAATACTCACTTTCCCGGGTTCTCCTGTAGCTGGCGGTAGCCACGGGACACAATTCTGGTCAAAGAGAAATAAGTCAACATCTGCTGGGGCACCCTGGTAGGCTCTTGGTGTTCCTAATCAAAGGGACAGACACTGCAGGCACCATACAACTCCCCTTCCTCCTTCCTGATTCAAGTGCAGTCATCCTGGAGCTGGGGCAGGCCTCGATTTTCTTTATGGCAGCCCAACCATTAAGAAAAGAGAATCGGCCGGGCGCGGTGGCTCAAGCCTGTAATCCCAGCACTTTGGGAGGCCGAGACGGGTGAATCACGAGGTCAGGAGATCGAGACCATCCTGGCTAACACCGTGAAACCCCATCTCTACTAAAAAATACAAAAAACTAGCCGGACGACGTGGCGGGCGCCTGTAGTCCCAGCTACTCGGGAGGCTGAGGCAGGAGAATGGCGTAAACTCCGGAGGCGGAGCTTGCAGTGAGCTGAGATCCGGCCACTGCACTCCAGCCTGGGCGATAGAGCGAGACTCCGTCTCAAAAAAAAAAAAAAAAAAAAAAGAGAATCGCAGGCTGGGCGTGGTGGCTCATGCCTGTAATCCCAGCACTTTGGGAGGCCTAGGCGGGCAGATTACTGGAGGTCAGGAGTTGGAGACCAGCCTAGCCAACATGATGAAACCCCGTCTCTACTAAAAATACAAAAATTAGCCAGGCATGGTGGCACACACCTGTAATCCTAGCTACTCAGGAGGCTAAGGCAGGAGAATTGCTCGAACCCAGGAGGCGGAGGTGGCAGTGAGCTGAGACCGCGCCACTGCACTCCAGCCTGGATGACACAGTGAGAACCCATCTCAGAAAAAAAAGGAAAGAAAAGAGAATCGCAGAGATTCAGCCCTGACATCTCCATGCTGCTGCCATCAGACCCTCAACCACCACTTCCAGGCTACAGGCTATATATGAGAGAAAACTTTTTTTTTTTTTTGAGATAGAGTTTCACTCTTGTCACCCAGACTAGAGTGCAATGGTGTGATCTCAGCTCACTGCAACCTCTGCCTTCTGGGTTCAAGGATTTTTCTGCCTCAGCCTCCCAAGTAGCTGGAATTACAAGCATCTGCCACCACGCCCAACTAATTTTTTGCATTTTTAGTAGAGACAGGATTTCACCATGTGAGCCAGGCTGGTCTTGAATTCCTGACCGCAAGTGATCTGCCCGCCTCAGCCTACCAAAGTGTTGGGATTACCGGCATGAGCCACCGTGCCTGGCCAATGAGAGAAAACTTAACCCCTCTATGTTTAAGCCACCGTGAGTTAGGTTTTCTGTTCCTTGATGCTGAAATCATTCCCAACTCACACACCACATGTTAGCATGTTTGGTGTATTTCCTGCTAAGTCTAACAGAGTTGAGAAATCCTACGAACAATTTTACATCCTGGTTTTGCATATGCCATGACATCATAAGAACTTCCTCACATCATCAAAACATTCAAAAACCCCATATTAGTGTTTATGTTGTAATTACATATTATTTTCATATTGCTAGAAATTATTTCAAATTTTTCACTCTTAAAACTGGAACGGGCCGGGCGCGGTGGCTCAAGCCTGTAATCCCAGCACTTTGGGAGGCCGAGACGGGCGGATCACGAGGTCAGGAGATCGAGACCATCCTGGCTAACACGGTGAAACCCCGTCTCTACTAAAAAATACAAAAAACTAGCCGGGCGACGAGGCGGGCGCCTGTAGTCCCAGCTACTCGGGAGGCTGAGGCAGGAGAATGGCGTGAACCCGGGAGGTGGAGCTTGCAGTGAGCTGAGAGCCGGCCACTGCACTCCAGCCTGGGCGGCAGAGCGAGACTCCGTCTCAAAAAAAAAAAAAAAAAAACTGGAACGATCATCCTTATACATAAATCTTTGCCTGCGTCTCTGAAAGGATAGACTCTAGAAGGGGAATGGCGAGGTCTAAGGGAATGAATTACTAAGTTAAAAGCTATTTAACAGGCTAACAGAGGCTCGCAACCAGTGATGGTACCCTGAGCCTTCCCCTTAAACACAGGTCACAAGTTAGTCAATCAAACATGATCAGCTTGTATTAATCAACACAAATTGTATTTATTTTATATATTGAGACAGAGTTTTGTTCTTGTTGCCCAGGCTGGAGTGCAATGGAGAGGTATCTCGGCTCACTACAACCTCCACCTCCCCGGTTCAAGCGATTCTCCCGCCTCAGCCTCTTGATTAGCTGGGATTACAGGTGCCCGCCACCATGCCCGGCTAATTTTTGTACTTTTTTTAGTAGAGACGGGTTTTCACCATGTTGGCCAGGCTGGTCTCAAACTCCAATACAAAATTAGCTGGGCGTGGTGGCACATGCCTATAATCCCAGCTACTAGGGAGGCTGAGGCAGGAGAATTGCTTGAACCTGGGAGGCGGAGGTTGCGGTGAGCCGAGATCGTGCCATTGCACTCCAGCCTGGGCAACAAGAGTGAAACTCCGCCTCAGAAAAAAAAAAAAAAAAAAAAGAACTAAAAATAGAATCACTGAAGCTACTTGAGAGGCTGAGGAGGGAGGATTGCTTGAGCTCGGCGGGTAGAGGCTGCAGTGAGCCATGATTGCACCACTGCACTCCAGCCTGGGCGACAGAGCAAACTCCTGTCTCGAAAAAAAAGAGAGAGGGAGAGACACTCAATGGTGCTTTTCATCTGCAAAATAGAGTGATATAAATAGATAAATTAATTAATTAATTAAGTGGTTGAGTCCAGGTTGCTTTCTGAGGGTGGGAAGGCAATTAACTGCACTTAGTTTATTTAATATTTGCCTAATAACATAATCTCTGGTCCCTAAAGCAGTCTCAGGGCTAACAGCACCAAGCCCAGTGTCAAGCTACATGGGTTCCAACCTCTGTTGGCTCATCCGGGCCTAATCAACCTCTGCGAAACAATACTTTCATCTGCCAAGTGGTGATAACAAATGGGCCTCCCTAATTAGGTGATTTGTAGAGGAGCCCATTGCTCTCATTACTATTCAAAGGATTGGGTGGAGCTGGGCTTTGAGGCAATTAAGCTTCCAGCAGCGCCTTTCCCCCTTCATGCTGAGTCAGAAATGGAAGCGAATACAGTCACATAGAAGATTACAAAAGCATGCCGCTGGCCAAAATCTCAAGTCTCCTAAGCAGCAGTAACTTCTGCACTGGTTGTCAGCTGGGGTCGAGCCACGTGGGCAAACGGGCTGGCGGCTCAGAGGGATTTGCTCCTCCTGACTTTGACCAGATGAGGCGGCTTTCCCAGCTCTAACATCTTTAGTTGCTTCCCGCTTGCTTTTGTTACTGACCGCACAGTTTAAGACGTGTAATAAACTTGTCTCATTATCCATCTAGTGCTCACCACACGGTATTTTTTTCAAATCATTTATTTCTAGAAAAATAAAAATAACACTTTGACTATCAGATGTTGCACTACCAAAGCATTTTTATGTATATCTTTTCTATATGCTACCTCATCTGATCTTTACAATCGCCCTTTGGTAGATATTTTACCCAAGAGGGAACAGAAGATCTAGAAGATTAAGTAACTTGCCAGTGATTTGCCTCTTTTTATTGTTTTAATACGGCTACTAGAAAATTCAGCTGGACGGCCGGGCGCGGTGGCTCAAGCCTGTAATCCCAGCACTTTGGGAGGCCGAGACGGGCGGATCACGAGGTCAGGAGATCGAGACGATCCTGGCTAACATGGTGAAACCCCGTCTCTACTAAAAATACAAAAAACTAGCCGGGCGACGTGGCAGGCGCCTGTAGTCCCAGCTACTCGGAAGGCTGAGGCAGGAGAATGGCGTGAACCCGGGAGGCGGAGCTTGCAGTGAGCTGAGATCCAGCCATAGCACTCCAGCCTGGGCGACAGAGCGAGACTCTGTCTCAAAAAAAAAAAAAAAAAAGAAAACACAATAATTTCAGATAGTGCTGTAAAGCAAATAAAACGACGGGGATGAGGTAAGGCAATAGAGACTGAGGGTAGAGCTGCTTTAGATTGCATTACCAAGGCAAATCCCTCGAGAAGTTGACACTGGAACTGAGACTTGAAACCTGAGAGAGGGCCAGGCATGCAGAGAATGTCCCAAAGGAAAGATACCGCAGGCAGAGAAAACAGCCAGAAAGGGGCCCTCAGGCAGCTGAAGGAGCCCAGCATAGCATGAACATTGGTTAACAAGGAAGAGAGTACTAGGAGTTGAGCTTAAGAGGTCGCAGGAGCCCATTTGTGTAGGGCCTTGTGGGCCATGATAAGCACTTCGTATTTTATTCTAAATGTGATGGCAAGCCACTGGAAAGTTCCAAACAGTGATGTCATGCTGTGTGGAGATTGGGTTATGGAGAGGTCAAGAAGGGAAGCCAGGAGACCAGTTAGGAAGCTACTACAATAGTCCAAGCACTTCTGTTTTCTTTAAATTTGTTCGTTTGTTTTTGAGATGGAGTCTCGCTCTAGTCACCCAGGCTGGAGTGCAATGGCATGACCACAGCTCACTGTAACCTCTACCTCTTGGGTTCAAGCAATTCTCCCTGCCTCAGCCTCCTGTGTAGCTGGGATTATAGGCACCCACCACCACGCCCGGCTAATTTTTGTATTTTTACTAGAGAAGGGGTTTCGCCATGTTGGCCAGGCTGGTCTCGAACTCCTGACCTCAGGTGATCCACCCACCTCAGTCTCCCAAAGTGCTGGGATTACAGGTGTGAGCCACCGTGCCCAGCCTGCTCTTCTGTTTTCTATCTATGCCCGCTCTCAACCTCTCTCTGACTATATCTCTCAAATTCCACAGCTGTAAGATGCCATCTATGTGCTGATTTTACCCAGTCTATGTCTCCCAATTTGTCAAATCAAGTCACATCAATCATAGATCTCCCAGTACCAAATTCTACTAATTCGAAGGATACAGACGATCCCAAGGCACAGGCAAAACATCCCTCCCTTGAAGTCCAACACCATCAACACCTCCCCCAAGAGAGCATTCCTCTACTGCATAGAATATGTTTGCACTTGTATTTAACGTGTGAGTCTAAGCAATTGTACATGCCACCACTTACACGAGGGAGCCATATTGATTACGGAGGATCTTCATTTTACACCCCATTAATTACACAGCTTATGTGACATTTTCCAGCATGCTATGCCCCATAAATCCACAAATCCAAGTTTACTTCTGGTAAATGCTCTAGGCAGACAACGTATATATTGCTAAACGCATTACACAGATATTACCTTTCTGCTACTAAATACCATTAGTTTGCTTACCAGGAGCTCTGGTTGCTGGAGCGTTTACAAGGGGATGTGAGTGGGGATCCCCTTCTTCCAAGGATCCTTGATAAAGAGAAGGAATAGGTTTCAGGCCTGTTGCTCAACCTTTCCTTCCCAGTCACTATGTTCTTGCTGTAAAAAATCAAACAGTACAGAAATATCTTAAAAAACAAAAGGTGGAGCTGGGTGCAGTGGCTCACACCTGTAATCCCAGCATTTTGGGGAAGCTGAGGCAGGCAGATCATGAAGTCAGGAGTTCAAGCCCAGCCTGACCACCATGGTGAAACCCCGTCTCTACTAAAAACACAAAAAAATTAACCAGGCATGGTGGCACACGCCTGTAATCCCAGCTACTCAGGAGGCTGAGGTAGGAGAATCGCTTGAACCCAGGAGGCAGAGGTTGCAGTGAGCCAAGATTATGCCACTGTACTCCAGCCTGGGTGACAGAGCGAGACTCTGTCACTAAAAAAAAAAAAAAAAAAAAAAGCAAAAGGTGGGCCAGGTATGATGGTTCACGCCTGTAATCTCAGCACTTTGGGAGGCCAAGGCAGGAGGATCACTCGAGGCCAGGAGTTCAAGACCAGCTTGGTCAGCAAGGTGAGACCTTGTCTCCACAAAAAAAATTTCAAAATTAGCCAGATAGGGTGGCATACACCTGTAGTCCCAGCTACTCAAGAGGCTGAGGTGGGAGGACTGCTTTAGCCCAGAAATTTGAGACTCCAGTGAGCTAGGATTGCACCACTATACTCCAGCCTGGGTGACAAAGAACCTGTCTCAAAAAAAAAAAAAAAAAAAAGTGCAAAAGATCTTCCTTCCCTCATCCCCCAGTGTGTTCCAGACACTCACTAACCCCCTCCCAGACGTAACCACTGTTAATGGTTTAGCGTGTATCCTTCTAGTCCTTTTTTTATACATTTATATACATGTATATGTATACGTAAAAATTAACCCATGTGACTGGGTGCGGTGGCTCACACCTATAATCCCAGCATTTTGGGAGGCCGAGGCGGGGGAATCACTTGAGGCCAGGAGTTCGAGACCAGCATGGCCAACATTAAAAAATTAGCTAGGCATGGTGGCGGGTGCCTGTAATCCCAGCTATTCAGAAGGCTGAGGCAAGAGAATCACTTGAACCTAGGAGGCAGAGGTTGCAGTGAGCCGAGATGGTGCCATTGCACTCCAGCCTGGGCAACCGGAGCAAAACTCTTTCTCAAAATAAATAAATAAACAAATCCCTGTGTACATCTTTTATATTTTCCATTTTTTATTGTGGTGAAATACACATAACACAAAATTTACCATCCTAACCATTTTCAGTGTACACTTCAGTATTATTAAATGTATTCAGGCCTGGTACGGTAAGTCACACCTTTAATCCCAATGCTTTGGGAGGTTGAAGCAAGAGGATCACTTGAGGCCAGGAGTTCAAGTCCAGCCTGGGCAACATACCAAGACCCTATCTCTACAAACAAGCAAAAAAAAGAAGAAAGAAAATAAAATTACTGAGCATGGTGGCATATTCCTATGGTTCTAGCCGAGGTGGGAGGATTGCTGGAGCCCAGGAGTTGAAAGTTACAGACACTGCACTCCAGCCTGGGCAACAGTGTGAGCCTCTGTCTCTAAAATAAATGAATACATCCATGTAGTGCAGCCATCACCACCATCCATCTCCGTAGCCCTTTTCGTCTTGCGAAACTGAAACTCCATACCCATTAAACAGTAACTCTGCACCCATTAAATAGTAACAATCACAACAAACATTTTTCCCTTCCTCCAGCCCCTGGTAACCACCACTATATGAATTTGATACCCCTAGGTACCTCATATAAGTAGAATCATACAGTATTTGTCTTTTTGTGACTGGCTTATTTCACTTGGCATAAGGTCCTCAAGGTTCATCTATATCATAGCATGTGTCAGAATTTCCCTATTTTTAAGCCTAAATAATATTCCATTGTATGGATATACCACATTTTGCTTATCCAGTCATTCACTGATGGACCCTTGGCTGGCTTTCACCTTTTGACTGTTGTAAATAATGCTGCTATGAACATGGCTATATCCTGCTTTCAATTCTATTGAGTATATATCCAAAAGTGGAATTGCTGGATCACATGGTAATTCTACTTTTCATTTTTTGAGGAACTGCCACATTGTTTTCCATAACAGCTTTATCAATTTATATTCCCACCAACAGTGTACAAGACTGACAATTTCTTCACACTCTAGCCATTACTTATTTTCTGCTTCTTTTCTTTTCTTTCTTTTTTTTTTTTTTTTTTGTTGTTGTTGTTTTGCTTTTGTTTTGATAGCAGCATCCTAATAGGTTTACGGTGTTATCCCATTGTGGTTTTGATTTACATTTCCTTAATAATTCTTGATGTTGAGCATCTTTTCGTGTGCTTATTTGCCATTTGCATATCTTCTTTGGAGAAATGTCTATTGAAGTTCCTTGTCCATTTTTGAATTGGATTGATTTTGCTGTTGTTGTTAGAAGGTTTTTTGTTTGTTTTTTGAGATGGAGTCTCGCTGTGTCACCCAGGTCAGGCTGGAGTGCAGTGGTGCGATCTCAGCTCACTGGAACCTCCCCTTCCCAGGTTCAAGTGATTTTCCCGCCTCAGTCACTCAAGTAGCTGAGATTACAGGCGCCTGCCACCACACCTGGATAATTTTTGTATTTTCAGTAGAGACGACGGTTTCACCATGTTGACCAGGCTGGCCTCAAACTCCTAGCCTAAAGTGATCTGCCCACCTGGGCCTCCCAAAGTGCTGGGATTACAGGAGTGTACCCACCGTGCCCAGAGAAGTTTTAGGAGCTCTTTGCCTATTCTCGATGACAATGCCTTATCAGATATATGATTTGCAAATATTTTCTGCCATTCTTTGGGTTGCCTTTTTACACTGTTCATAGTGTCTTTTGATGCACAAGAACTTTTAAGTTTCCATGCAGTCCAATTTGTCTATTTTTTTCATCTGTTGCTTGTACCTCTGGTATCACACATACCCAAGAATTCATTGTCAAATCCGGGCCGGGCACGGTGGCTCACGCCTGTAATCCCAGCATTTTGGGAGGCCGAGGCAGGCGGATCACAAGGTCAGGACATCGAGACCATCCTAGCCAATTCGGTGAAATCCTGTCTCTACTACAAATACAAAAGAAAAAAAAAGAAAAAAAAAAGAATTCCTTGTCAAATCCAATGTCATGAAGTGCTTACCACATGTTTGCTTCTGAGAGTGGTGGTGTTGTTAGGTCTTATATTTAGGTATTTGATCAACTTTGAGTTATTTTTTGTATATAGTGTTAGGTAAGGGTCCAACTTCATTCTTTTGCAGTGTGCATTATTTTTATATAAATGAACTCATGTTATGCCTATTATTCTTCTACTTGCATTTTGAACTTAGTAAGTATTGAAGATTTTTTTTTTTTTTTTTTTTTTAAGACGGAGTCTTGCTCTGTCACCCAGGCTGGAGTGCAGTGGCCGGATCTCAGCTCACTGCAAGCTCCGCCTCCCGGGTTTATGACATTTTCCTGCCTCAGCCTCCCAAGTAGCTGAGACTACAGGCATCCGCCACCTCGCCTGGCTAGTTTTTTGTATTTTTTAGTAGAGACGGGGTTTCACCATGTTAGCCAGGATGGTCTCGATATCCTGACCTCGTGATCCGCCCGTCTCAGCCTCCCAAAGTGCTGGGATTACAGGCTTGAGCCACCGCGCCCGGCAGTATTGAAGATTTTTAATGACCATTCGTCATCCTTGTTGACTGACGTATAGTATTTAATACCATGTGCTGCCAGGCGCATTGCCTCACACTTGTAATCCCAGCTACTTGGGAGACTGAGGTGGGAGGATCGCTTGAGCCCAGGAGTGTGAGGCTGCAGTGATCACACCACTGCACTCCAACCTGGGCAATAGAGCAAGACCTGTCTCTAAAGATAATAACATAATACCACATGCCAAATCGTGTTTACCACGCCTCTATTGGTGGACATATGGGGCCATATCATATTTTTCTTTCTTTTCTTTTTTTTTTTTTTTTGAGACTGAGTCTCTCTCTCTGTCACCCAGGCTGCAGTGCAGTGGCGCGTTCTCAGCTCACTGCAACCTCCGCCTCCCTGGTTCAAGCAATTCTCCAACCTCAGCCTCCCAAGTAGCTGGGATTACAGGCGCCCACCACCACGCCTGGCTAATTTTTGTATTTTTAGTAGAGATGGGGTTTCGCCATGTTGGCCAGGCTGGTCTTGAACTCCTGACCTCAGGTGATCTGCCTGCCTGGGCCTCCCAGAGTGCTGGGATTACAAGTATGAGCCACTGTGTCCTGGCCTCTATTTTTCTTCATTACAAACAATGATGGACATTGAATATGAACTTTACTCAAATACCTTTGGGCTCACATGGAATATTTTCAAGGAAGAGAATATATCCATAGGATAAAGTATTTCTGTGGAATAAATAACTAGAAGTGGACGGCTGTATTGAACAATAGGCACTTTAAAAAAATTTTTTTTGAGACAGAGTCTCATTCTATCACCCAGGCTAGAGTACAGTGGTGCAATCTCGGGTTACTGCAACCTCCGCCTCCCGGGTTCAAGCAATTCTCCTACCTCAGCCCTTCAAAGTAGCTGAGATTACAGGTACGTGCCACCACACCTGGCTAATTTTTGTATTTTTTTAGTAGAGACAGGGTTTCACTATGTTGGCCAGGCTGGTCTCAAACTCCTGGCCTTAAGTAATCTGCCTACCTCAGCCCTCCAAAGTACTGGGATTACAGGCATGAACCACTGCGCCCAGCCCACTTTAAAATTTTTGAAAGAGAGAGTCCCAGAGGTCCAGACTTCAGTGAGCCATGATTGCACCACTACACTCCAGCCCGAACGACAGAGGGAGACCTTGTCTCAAAAAAAAAAAAAAAAAAAAATCAGAATTGTGGTTACCTCCAACAGGAGAATAGTATAGATGGGAAAGGGGCACATGGAGGCTCAGTGGCTTCCTGTAGATGTTCCCTTTCTTTATTTGGAAGGTGATCACATGGATGTTTACATCTGTAAAAATCCATCAAGTACTCAGGATTAATATAGTCTATGAAATCGGTAATGTGTATACTATCCCTTGATAGGAAAAAGAAGGAAGGAAGTAGGGAAGAGATCCTTTCTTAGGAAGCATCCTAAAAATCAAATAGTCTGGCTGGATGTGGTGGCTCCTGCCTGTAATCCCAGCACTTTGGGAGGCCAAGGCAGGAGGATTGCCTGAGCCCAGGAGTTTGAGACCAGCGTGGGAAACGTAGGGAGAACCCCCCTCTCTACAAAATAAAAAAGAAATCAAATAGTCTATAATTATCTGCTGACTACTCAAAAAGAAGTATATGTTTAAATCTGTCAAACATGATGTATCTTTATAAATCAAGATAAACACCTAAGAACCGATTGTAAACAAAATTCAAGTTTCTGTAAAATCTCTAAAGTTAATACAATTCAGCTCCATAGAGTGGACAACTCTTTCTGGTCATAAGCCCTTGACAGACACTAAGAAGGAAAATCCTTAAAGTAAAAAAGTTTGTCCTGTCGGTTTCATGCCTGTATTTCCTCTTCCTGACAAATAGTGATGCTCTAGATCCTCCTAGGGACAAATCAAACAGGCCCTGACCAAAAAGACCCTCATCCAATATATTCATAAATCAAAAAAAGAAACAAAATAGTTCTGATATAATGCTTATTCAACTCTTTTTTTTTTTTTTTTTTTTTTTGAGACAGAGTCTTGCTCTGTTGCCAGGCTGGAGTGCAGTGGTGCGATCTTGGCTCACTGCAACCTCCACCTCCCGAGTTCAAGCGATTCTCCTGCCTCGGCCTCCCAAGTAGCTGGGACTACAGGTGCACACCACCATGCCCAGCTAATTTTTGTATTTTTAGTAGAGATGGGGTTTCACCATGTTGGCCAGGATGGTCTCGATCTCTTGACCTCATGATCCACCTGACTGGGCCTCCCAAAGTGCTGAGATTACAGGCGTGAGCCACCGCATCCAGCCCAACTATAATTTGATAATTACAGTGGCCCTCCCCTTGGGAGATACATTCCAAGACCCCCAGTGGATGCCTGAAACCACGAATAGTACCAAACCCTATATATACTGTTTTTTCCTATACATACAAACCTACAATAAAAATTAATTTGCCAGGTGTGGTGGCTCATGGCTGTAATCCCAACACTTTAGGAGGCTGAGGCGGGAAGATCGCTTAAGTCCAGAAGTTTAAGACCAGTCTGGGCAACATAATGAAACCCCATCTCTACAAAAAATGAAGAAAATTAGGCGAGTGTGGTGGCATGTGCCTGCAGTCCCAGCTATTTGGGAGGCTGAGGTGAGGTATTACTTGAGCCCAGAAGGTCGAGGCTGCAATGAGCCAAGATTGTGCCACTGCAGCCAGCCTGGGCAACAGAGTGAGGCCCTATCTCAAAGAAAAAAAAAAAAGTTTAATTAACCTTAAGTTAATCTGGCTAAATATATTGCCATAGATTGGAACATGCTTCTGTTCATGTCTTCCTTCCACCTGCAAATTTAGTGCCTTTTCCATCTTCACCAAGCACTTATCATACACTGTGGCTACAACTTTTACAGTCTGAGGTGCAACAGCAAAACTAGTATGAGTTTCTTTTTCCTTCTTTACAATGTCACCAATACAGGATTCATTCTTATTGTAGATCTTAGCAACTTCAGCATATGATTTTTTTCTCAAGTCAAGAACTTTCGCCTTTACACTTAAAGGAAGTACTGTACAGCTTCTCTTTAGCATATCCTAATTGCCAGCATCACTACTGTTTCATTTTGGGGCCATTGTTAAGTAAAATAAGAGTGACTTGAGCACAAGCACTGAAATACTCAGACAGTTGATCTGATCACCTAGATAGCTAGGAAGTGACTAATGGTGGTGGTGCGGGGAGGGCATGGATACACTGGACAAAGTCGGGATTCATGTCCTGAGCTGGATAGAGCAGGATTACACAAGATTTTGTTACGCTACTCAGGATGGCATGCAATTTAAGACTTATGGGCTGGGCTCAGTGGCTCACACCTGTAATCCCAGCACTTTGGGAGGCTGAGGTGGGTGGATCACCTGAGGTCAGGAGTTCGAGACCAGCCTGGCCAACATGATGAAACCCCATCTCTACTAAAATCATATAACGTTAGCTGGGCATGGTGGCAGTTGCCTGTAATCCCAGCTACTTGGGAGGCTGAGGCAGGAGAATCACTTGAACCCGGGAGGCACAGGTTGCAGTGAGCCAAGATTGTGCTGGAACAGAAATTAAAAGAAATTTTAAAATGTGTAAGCAGAAACTCAGTTGTATGTAAGAAAACTCAATTCCCCCCGAAAAAGAGAAAGAGCTGGAGTCCTTTAAAAATTAACTGCCTGTTTTTCTGTGGCTAGTGAGCCTTATCTCCTCCTTTCCCAGGCATTGTGAAGATCCTGTTTCTCTAACTGTGCAGCTGTAAGGTCACTAGACAGATAAACTCAAGTCATAAAACATGTTTGTCCTTGAAAAGTAAGAAATGATGTAATGCATGTCTCAATTAATTGAATAACTGTCTTTGTTTCTCACTTCTGTAATATGCCTCCCCCTGCACAGATCTCCCCTGCCCCATGAAATGCTTAAAAGGTAACTTAACTCTTTGTTCAGGGCTCAGTCCTTTGGATGTTAATCCAACTAGGCCAGTGCACCTAAACAATACATATCCTCCTGAACCCCATCAGTTTCTCTAATTCCTTATCAATCCCACAACAGCACCACTGCACTCCTAGCCTGGGCAAAGAGAGCAAAACTCCATCTCAAAGACTTCTGAATGGTTTTTATTTCTGATATTATCCATTTTATATCTTCAGACCACGGTTGACCATGGGTGACTGAAACCAAAGGAAGTGAAACCACAGATAATGGAGAACTACTGTATTCTTTTTTTTTTTTTTAAGACAGAGTCTCGCTCTGTCGCCCAGGCTGGAGTGCAGTGGCCGGATCTCAGCTCACTGCAAGCTCCGCCTCCCGGGTTTACGCCATTCTCCTGCCTCAGCCTCCCAAGTAGCTGGGACTACAGGCGCCCGCCACCTCGTCCAGGCTAGTTTTTTGTATTTTTAGTAGAGACGGGGTTTCACCGTGTTAGCCAGCATGGTCTCAATCTCCTGACCTCGTGATCCACCCGTCTCCGCCTCCCAAAGTGCTGGGATTACAGGCTTGAGCCACCGCGCCCGGCTACTGTATTCTTTAGAGTAGTATTCCCTAGAATAATAGACAGGAGTGTGAAAGTTTGGCTAGCACTCAGAATTTGGACAAACATTTCAAAAAATATGCTTCTCTGTCTCTACAACAAAATATAAGTATCTGAAACCACCTAACTGAATTAATGACAAAAGCCAGCTCATGAGTTGTAAGATATTTTTCAAAGAGCTGGTCAGCTAGTTTCCCCACCTTAATTTAACCAGAGGAAAATGCCTTATGTCACAAATCTTGAAGCCACCGTGACCAGTGATGTTATAAAACTAGAAGTGGCTGATGATTATAGAAAACTGTCGGCCAGGCACAGTGGCTCATGCCTGTAATCCTAGCACTTTGGGAGGCAGAGGTGGGCAGATCACTTGAGGTCAGGAGTTCAAGACCAGCTGGGCCAATATGATGAAACCCCATCGCTACTAAAAAGATTTTGAAAAATTAGCTGGGCATGGTGGTGGGTGCCTGTAATGCCAGCTGCTTGGGAGGCTGAGACAGGAGAGTCACTTGAACGTGGGAGACAGAAGTTGCAGTGAGCTGAGATCGTGCCATTGCACTCCAGCCTGAATGAAAAGAGTGAAACTACATCTAAAACAAAAAAAAAAAAAGAAAGAAAACTGTCCACTGTAGAAAACTGTCCACTGTCTGAAGACACAGGTTTATTCAGGAAATCTCTGGTTTATTTTGATTATTGCTTCACTCCTGCAACCTTGCTGCAATAAAGCCCACATGTATAGCCAGTGAAGGAGATATAAAGAACATCTGAGTTTGCCACTACAGAAACAACACAAATATCCAACAGTAGAGGTTATCCGGGTAAACTGTTATACCACCACATCTTGTAATATTATGTAAGCACTAAAAAATCATGAAGCGAGGCCGGTCACTGTGGCTCACGTCTATAATCCCAGCACTTTGGGAGGGCAAGGCAGGTGGGTCACTTGAGGTCAGTAGTTCAACACCAGCCTAGCCAAAGTGGTGAAACCTCATCTCTACTAAAAATACAAAAATTAGCTGCACGTGGTGGTGTGCACCTGTAATCCCAGCTACTCAGGAGGTTGAGGCAGGAGAATCATTTAAACCCAGGAGGTGGAGGTTGCAGTGAGCTGAGATTGTGCCATTGCACTCCAGCCTAGGTGACAGAGCAAGACTCTGTCTCAAAAAAAAAAAAAATTATTAAGTGGAAATCTATTTATTGACATGATGAATAATTATATCCTTAATGAAAATCAAAGAAATGTATGTTTAAACCTAAAGATATGTAATTTCTGAGATTATCTATAGTAAAAAAAATTTAAGCCAGGCACAGTGGCTCATGCCCGTAATCCCAACATTTTGGGAGGCTGAGATGGGAGGATCACTTGAGCCCGGGAATTTGAAATCAGCCTGGGCAACATACTATATCACTACAAAAAAAAAAAAATTAACTAGGGATGGTGGTGCATAGCTGTAGTCTAGCTACTTGGGAGGCTGAGGTAGGAGGATCATAGAGCCCAGAGGTCAAGGCTGAAGTGGGCTATGGTCACGCCACTGCACTCCAGCCTGAGCAATAGAGCAAGACCCTGACTAAAAAAAAAATTAAATTAAATTTTAAAAATAAGCCAGGTGTGGTGGCACGTGCCTGTAGTCCCAGCTACTCGGGAAGCTGAGGCAGGAGAATCACTTGAACCTGGGAGGCAGAGGTTGCAGTGAGCTGAGATTGTGCCACTGCATTCCAACCTGGGTCTCAAAGTGAGACTCTGTCTCAAAAAACAAACAAACAAACAAAAAGCTTTCTTTAGGCCTGGGTGCCGTGGCTCATGCCTGCCTCCTATCACTTTGGGAGGCTGAAGTGGGCAGATTACCTGAGGCCAGGCATTTGAGACCAGCCGGGCGGATCACGAGGTCAGGAGTTTGAGATCAGCCTGGCCAATATGGGGAAATTCCGTCTCTACTAAAAATACAAAAATTAGCTAAGTGTGGTGGCAGGCACATAATCCCAACTACTTCGGAGGCTTAGGCAGGAGAACTGCCAGAAGGCGGAGGTTGCAGTGAGCCGAGATCGTGCCTCTGCACTCCAGCCTGGGCAACAAGAGTGAAACTCTGTCTCAAAATAAATAAATAAAAAATAAGCCCAAGCATGGTGGCTCACACCTGTAATCCCAGCACTTTGGGAGGCCGAGGCAGGTGGATCACCTAAAGTCAGGAGTTTGAGACCAGCCTGGCCCACATGGTGAAACCCTGTCTCTACTAAAAGTACGAAAATTAGCCGAGTGTGGTGGCGCATGCCTGTAATTGCAGCTACTCTGGAGGCTGAGGCAGAAGAATCGCTTGAACTCAGGAGGCAGAGACTGCAGTGAGCCAAGATCGAGCCATTGCACTCTAGCCCGGGCGACAGAGCGAGACGCCATCTCGAAAAATAAATAAATTAATTAATTAAATAGATATATTTATGTATTTACAAGGAAAAGTATCTACTATGTACAATGAATTATTTTTAAAGCCTCTGAATAATACGTATAGACAAGCTTCTCCCCTTACATTTCAATGTCTACAGTCACAGAAAAAAAGAATGTCAACTCTTCCCTCCACCAACAGATGGCATTAGCTGTAATGAATGGTCATTATGAACTACATACAATTCAACAATGTTGCTGTTCTTGTGTCCAAGTAATGTTTCACGTATTATCAACCCCATAGTAGCCAAGAAGAATAAAGCCAGGGAGAATTCTGAACATGCTAATAAGAGGCAAACAATTATATAAGAAACAAACATAGAAATAATATTTACTGGCCGGGCGCGGTGGCTCAAGCCTGTAATCCCAGCACTTTGGGAGGCCAAGACAGGGCGGATCACGAGGTCAGGAGATCGAGACCATCCTGGCTAATACGGTGAAACCCTGTCTCTACTTAAAAATACAAAAAACTAGCCGGGCGATGAGGCGGGCGCCTGTAGTCCCAGCTACTCGGGAGGCTGAGGCAGGAGAATGGCGTAAACCCGGGAGGCGGAGCTTGCAGTGAGCTGAGATCCGGCCACTGCACTCCAGCCTGGGTGGCAGAGCAAGAGTCCGTCTCAAAAAAAAAAAAAAAAAAAAGAAAGAATATTTACTTTGAAAGTGGGGAGAAAACAAGAAATGTAATATTGCATGTGCCTGTGGAGGAGACTGCCACAGTGGGAACAGACTTTGTTTAGAGATGGTGATCTCACTCTGTTACCCAGCCTGAGGTGCAGTGGCACAATCACGGCTCACTGCACCTTTGAACTCCTAGGCTCAAGCAATCCTCCTACCTCAGCCTCCTGAAGAAGCTAGGAGTATAAATGGTACCATCACACCTGGTTAATTTTATTATTATTATTAATTTTGTAGAGACAGAGTCTCACTGTGTTGCCCAAGCTGGTCTTGAACTCCTGGCCTCAAGTGATCCTCTGGCTTCACCTTCCCAGCGCACTGGGATTACAGGCATGAGCTACTATGCCCAGCCAGGAACAGTTTTAAAGGACACAAAAGGCCGGGTGTGGTGGCTTACACCTGTAATCTCAACACTTTGGGAGGCTGAGGCTGGGGTACTGTCTGAGGTCAGGAGTTTGAAACCAGTCTGGCCAATATGGTGAAATCCCATCTCTACTAAAAATGCAAAAAATTTATCCGGACATGGTGGCATGCACCTGTAATCCCAGCTACTCGGGAGGCTGAGGCAGGGGAATTGCTTGAACCAGGGAGGCGGAGGTTGCAGTGAACTGAGATAGCGCCACTGCACTCCAGCCTGGGCAACAGAGCAAGACTCCGTAATAGATAAATAAATAAATAAATAAACAAATAAATAAATGACGGGCAAAAAAATAAAGCATGTAGTACAGGAAAAGAAGAAGGAAAAGTGAGAATGATAAAATGGAAAAAATTTCAGTTTATGGCTAAATAATCAGAATCAAATCAGATCTCTATCAGCTAATTTGTCTGGAAGTAAGTAGTGAGGAAGAGTCAAAGTTTAGGCCTAAATTTAGATCAGCCCTCACGAATTCAAGGAGACAGAGGGAGATGAGCACCAGGACCAAAAGCCCCCCCTCACCCCAGATCACCCCAGGAACTGTGGCTGCTTCCCTTTGCCTGCCACTCCTCCGAGCACCTCCACTGCCTAAGGTTCCACCTCAACCCCTTAGAAAGAACAGACCCTGGGCCGGGCGCGGTGGCTCAAGCCTGTAATCCCAGCACTTTGGGAGGCCGAGACGGGCGGATCACGAGGTCAGGAGATCGAGACCATCCTGGCTAACACGGTGAAACCCCGTCTCTACTAAAAATACAAAAACTAGCCGGGCGAGGTGGCAGGCGTCTGTAGTCCCAGCTACTCGGGAGGCTGAGGCAGGAGAATGGCGTAAACCCGGGAGGCGGAGCTTGCAGTGAGCTGAGATCTGGCCACTGCACTCCAGTCCGGGCGACAGAGCGAGACTCCGCCTCAAAAAAAAAAAAAAAAAAAAAAAAACTAGCCGGGCGAGGTGGCGGGCGCCTGTAGTCCCAGCTACTCGGGAGGCTGAGGCAGGAGAATGGTGTAAACCCGGGAGGCAGAGCTTGCAGTGAGCTGAGATCCGGCCACTGCACTCCAGCCTGGGAGACAGAGCGAGACTCCGTCTCAAAAAAAAAAAAAAAGAAAAGAAAAAAGAAAGAACAGACCCTGATATCAGGTAGTCTTGCTACGTTGATCCCACAGCCTAGGGGTTGGAGAAGAAGGAAGAGTGACAGATGTTCCTGCTTGCTTCACCCTTGCAGAGCTTTTACATTGCCAGTGTCACCCCACAAATACTTAACCCTGAAGAAAGTGAAGGTTTGTCCTAAAAGGACTCCAGCAAAAGGCAAGGCAGAACCGAACCAAACCAAACAGGTCCTGGTCAAACAGGCAGTTATCCAAATACATCCCAAAAATCTAAATGTATCAATACATTTAAAAAAACAAAAACACTTTCTTCCAGACTGTTCATCATTCCCACCACAGCCCTCTACCCCAGCCACAACTACCTACCTCCTAGACACGGGTTTAAGACAGCCTCAATCTGGCTGAGTGAATTGACTCACATCTATAGTCCCAGCACTTTGGGAGGTCAAGGCAGGAGGATCACTTGAGCCCAGGAGTTCGAGACTAGCCTGGGCAACATAGGGAGACCTTGTCTTTACAAAAAAAAAAAAAAGTTTTTTTTTTTAATAGCCAGGTGACTAGGCGTGGTGGCTCACGCCTGTAATCCTAGCACTTTGGGAAGCTGAGGTGGGCAGATTGCCAGAGCTCAGGAGTTCCAGACTAGCCTGAACAACATGGTGAAACTCGGTCTCTACTAAAAATGCAAAAATGTAGCCAGGCATGGTGGTGCAAGCCTGTAGTTCCAGCTACACAGGAGGCTGAGGCGTGAGAATTGCTTGAAACCAGGAGATGGAAGTGAGCCTAGATCGCACCACTTCAATCCAGCCTGGGTGACAGCAAGACTCTGTCTCCAAAAAAAAAATAGCCAGGCATGGTGGTGCACACCTGTAATCCCAGCTACTCAGGAGGTTGAGGCAAAAGGATTGCTTAAGCCCAAGAGGTTGAGGCTGCAGTGAACCATGTCTGTGCAGCTGCACTGTAGCCTGGGCAACAGAGTAAGCCTCTGTCTCTAAAAAGAAAAAGAAAGAAAAGACAACTTCAATCAGGGAGGAAGTAGAGGCAAAGAGAAGAAGGATGGCCTCATTTTTATTTTCTGTTGGTTCTGCAATCTGTTTCCCCCTAGCTTCCACAGTTTCTCCCCAGTTGACTTTAAGGAAAGGAGGTAGCAATCCAAACCAGTTCATCATCTAAAATTTGGGGGCTCACTGCTTCTTTTAAAATTAAGGTTGAAGTATAATTTACATACAGAAAAATGCACAGGTCTTGAGTGTACAGTTCGATGAGTTTTGGCAAACATGTACAACAGTGAAACCAATATCCCCAACAAGATTTTGGCCATTTTAATCAACCCAAACATTTCCTCCATGCCACACACCAGTCATTCCCCTTCAGAGGCAACCGTTGTTCTAATTTTCACAACCACAAATTAGTTTCTACCTGTCCTCGCACTTCATATGAAGGGAATCACTCAGTATTGCTCTCTTGTATCTTTTTTTTTTTTTTTTTTTTTTTTTGAGGGGGAGTCTCGCTCTGTCGCCCGGACTGGAGTGCAGTGGCCAGATCTCAGCTCACTGCAAGCTCCGCCTCCCGGGTTTACGCCATTCTCCTGCCTCAGCCTCCTGAGTAGCTGGGACTACAGGCGCCCGCCACCTCGCCCGGCTAGTTTTTTTGTATTTTTAGTAGAGACGGGGTTTCACCGTGTTAGCCAGGATGGTCTCTTGTATCTTTTGCTTCTTTCACTCAATTTTTTTTTTGTTGTTGTTTTTTTTTGTTTAAAACACAGGGTCTCACTCCAATGCCCAGGCTGGAGTATAGTGGCACAATCTCGGCTCACTGCAACCTCCGCCTCCTGGATTCAAGCAATTCTCCTGCCTCAGCCTCCCGAGTAGCTGGGATTACAGGCATGCGCCACCACGCCCAGGTAATTTTTACATTTTTAGTAGAGGCGGGGTTTCACTATGTTGGCCAGGCGGGTCTCAAACTCTGGACCTCACGTGATCTGCCCTCCTCAGCCTCCCAAAGTGCTGGGATTATAGGTGTGAACCACTGCTCATGGCCTAAATCCTAAAAGTATTTTAAAATCTAAAAATATGGGAGGCCGAGGCAGGTGGATCGCTTGAGCCCATGAATTTGAGACTAGCCCGGGCAATGTAGTAAGACCTCGTCTGTGCTAAAATAAAATTTTTTTTGATTTTTCAAAAAATGGCAAGTAACACTGGTATCTACAAAAAGAAGAAATCTAAAAATAAAAAAGTTTACTTTTGAAGAAAGGTTGGAAGTGGCTAAACAGATCTAGCTAAAGCCCTTGTGTCAGGTAAGTATCATTTCTTCTGGGGAAGCCCACTTCTTTTTTTTTTTTTTTTTGAGACGGAGTCTTGCTCTGTCGCCCGGGCTAGAGTGCAGTGGCCAGATCTCAGCTCACTGCAAGCTCCGCCTCCCGGGTTTACGCCATTCTCCTGCCTCAGCCTCCGGAGTAGCTGGGACTACAGGCGCCCGCCACCTCACCCGGCTAGTTTTTTTTTTTTTTTGTATTTTTAGTAGAGACGGGGTTTCACCGTGTTAGCCAGGATGGTCTCGATCTCCTGACCTCGTGATCCGCCCGCCTCGGCCTCCCAAAGTGCTGGGATTACAGGCTTGAGCCACCGCGCCCGGCGGAAGCCCACTTCTTATAGCATGTACCCCACTCCAGTTATCTGGAAAAAAATCTGGAGCAACAATGTTTGACCTCAATCCAAAGTTATAGAAGGAAACATTGACTTCAGTTGACTATATTAATTGACTTCAAATAATATAGCAAACCTTAAGTACACACGTAAAAATTGACTGTTGTCCAGACACAGTGGCTCACACCTGTAATCTCAGCATTTTAGGAGGCCGAGGTAGGAGGATCACTTGAGTCTAGAAGTTTGAGACCAGCCTGGGCAACACAGCAAGACCCCCTCTCAAAAAAAATATTTAAAAATTAAGTGAATATGGTGACAGGAACCTGCGGTCCCAGCTACTTGGGAGGCTGAAGTAGGAGGATCGCATGAGCCCAGGAGGTCAAGGCTGCAGTGAGTCGTGATCATGCCACTGCACTTCAGCCTAGGTAACAAAGCAAAGACCCTGTTTCAAAATATTTATATAAATTTACTGTCACTCAAAATCTAGGTTTGAAATTCACTCTTGGTCACTAAAGGGGCAGGTGCAGAGTTTCTCTGTCCTGGGTCCTCAGCCTCGTGCCCCATTTCCAACTCTCTTCCCTGCCCCCCTGCCGCCCCACTCCTACCCCCGGATGGGACTGCTGCTGTGGAGTATGCTTCCTCAATTTCCCAAAAGTCTGAGGTCATCCAGAGAGTCCCCTTACTTACTTAGCAAGTACAGGAGGAGACTTGCAAATAATTTTTTATTTGCTAGAATTTTCTTTTCACCATTTTTTCTCCTCTCAAAAGGAAACTTTTCGTCTTGCAGGAAGAAGACAAAATAATTATTTCATTCAAGAGGTCAATGATAATGACTGTGATAAATGGTCCCAATAAAGAGATTCTTGGGTGAACAGGGATCTCCAAGCATTGCCACAATAGTACACTGGGAGTTGTATCTGTGGTTCATGTACACAAATAAGTTCTGATTGACAGAAAGACTGTGGACTCAACAGCTGACATGTAAAAGGACAGGATGAGGCCAGGCGCAGTGGCTCACACCTGTAATCCCAGCACTTTAGGAGGCCGAGGCGGGCAGATCACCTGAGATCAGGAATTCAAGAATAGCCTGACCAACATGGTGAAACCCCATCTCTACTAAAAATACACAATTAGCCAGGTGTGGTGGCACATGTCTATAATCCCAGCTACTTGGGAGGCTGAGGCAGGAGGATCAGTTGAACCCAGGAGGCTGAGGTTGCAGTGAGCTGAGATCATACCATTGCACTCCAGCCTGGGCTACAAGGTGAAACTCTATCTCGAAAAAAAAAAAAAAAAAGAGCAGGATGCCTCCTTTCTGGGTCTCCTGCCCCCTTGTATGTCTGCAGGGACTGCTGGGGGAGGTGACTCCCATGCTCTCTGCCCATATCAATTTGCTTCAGGCTGTACAGTTGGCTGTCTCTCTTGGACAAAAACCACCATGTGCCCCAGTTGTGGTCCCTAATATATCCTCAATGCTGGCCAGACCACTCCTGCCCATAGGTCACTGCTCCGCCCTGTCACCATCACCTGATTGGATACCAGTTCTCCTCTGATTCACCCCTCATGCAGGCTACAACTTTGAGTTGTCCAGGAGGGCCATTGCTAACCCCTGAGCAACTGTCAAAGAAAAACAAGCCAGATACTGGTTAAAACAGTGAAAACAGATTATACGCAGTAATGAGGGGCAGTAGGGAAAAGAGCTGAGCTCTCTTCTGGTTTACCCCGAGGTAACAGCATTTTAAAGGGAGAATGGGAGTGGGAGTGGGTAGAGGCAAGCAGGGACTAAACGGAAAAGTGATCAAGTGAAAATGTAGTCGGCCAGCTGTGCCTGCTAGCTGGCGATCAGCAAGGCTGGGATTCTGTCCTCCCATAGAGACTGGGAGACAGAGGCCTTCCTGATAATCACATTTCAAAGGAATGGCTTTCAGGTCTTTTGAGAAAGGAAAGTTGTAGGAGATACACACGCATCTCAAAGGGCAGAGGAAGGAGTCTCAATAGGAGGCCCTTTTCATGAATGCTTTGTGAAAGGGGGGTCAGGGGTCTATGTTAGGTACTGGCTGCAACAAACAGTTCATTCTTTTGACAGCCCGGAGATTTTACAGACAGGAACTTAAAAGGGGGCTGGATGGTCCCAGAGATGCCACCTTAGGCTGCTAGAAGCCATGCTAGGGCTGGTCAAATCTCTTAGCACAGGAGTTTGCAGTCATTAGGTGAAAAGAGTTCTTGCAGTTCTCACTACCTTCACATCAGACCCCAACCAGCGCCACTGACCTTGCCCTTGCTACTTGCCTGCCGACAACCTCTATTCTTGCCCATGAGCTGCCAACAGCCTCACCAATAATTGCTACTTACATATTTGACTCTTCAGCTCACGGTCTGCTGCTGGTGGAGGAAGGATTCAACCTCCTTCACAGCTTGGACTCCTGGTGCTACAGCTTCATCAGCTTTTATACCCAGATTAGTTTCCTTCCCCACTGCAACCATGAGCCACCACCCGGAGGTCCCAGTTATAGCCACACCCTGTGCAAAGAGCCACTGCCTACATCCCACCCAAGGCCCCATGTCTGAGTCTAGCATGGTGTATTCTTTCTTCTCCAATGTCGCCTCTCTCTCTGGAACACAATTGCACCTACGGTGTGCTCCATCCCCCACCAAACATGCCCAGGTAAATTTGAGGCCCAAATGAGGGCAAAGCTCACATTTTTCACCTGGTGCTCCTAGACCTGTGTAAACAAACAATTCTAACCCTGCAGCCGGATGCTATTTTATACTGTTATCTAATGTGGGTTTTGTTCCTGAATCTTTCCGCCCATTTGGAAAGCAGGTAGGATATTTGAAGCTCATTCCCTCAGGAAGTGATGGGGGATACAGCAGAACAAAGAGTCCATTCTTAGCTTTTGAGTTTCAAATAGACCTTTGAAATTTATGCCAGAGAGCATATTTGTGGGGGGAAGTAGGGGCAGGAGTTGAATTTTTAAATCTAAAGCCTGGGTGGGGCGCAGTGGCTCACACCTGTAATCCCAGAGCTTTGGGAAGCCAAGGAGAGCATCACTTAAATCCAGGAGTTTGAGACCAGCCCAGGCAATATAGCGAGACTCTGTTTCTACAAAAAATAAACAAAAAGTCACTAGGCATTGTGGAGTACCTACAGTCCTAGCTATTTAGGAGGGGCTGAAGTGGGAGGATCACTTGAGATGGGGAGTTTGAGGCTGCCTGAGCCCTGATCGCACCACTGCACTCCAACCTGGGTGACAGAGTGAGATCCTGACTCATAAAATAAATTAAAATCTGGTAGAGTCCAGTGGCTCATGCCTGTAATCCCAGTACTTTGGGAGGCCGAGGCGGGCGGATCACTTGAGGTCAGGAATTCCAGACCAGCCTGGCCAACATAGTGAAACCCTGTCTCTACTAAAAATACAAAAATTAGCCAGACATGGTGTCACTCGCCTGAAATTCCAGCTACTCAGGAGGCTGAGGTGGGAGAATTGCTTGAACCCGGGAGGTGGAGGTTGCAGTAAGCCGAGATGGTGCTATTGGACTCCAGACTGTGACAGAGTGAGGATCCATCTCAACAAAAAATAAAATAAAATAAAATCTAAAGCTTGATAAAAGTTTATGTCTCAATAAATTCAGTGTATTGAAGTACAGCAATAGCAGCTTCAAGATTGAGAGGAGAGGGGCAAGTTGGGGAGGCGGGAGGGAGCACTTAGGTATGTCACTGAGAAGAGGCCCTGTTCCAAGTCATGCTAGTTCCTTGGCCCATTCTGAAGGGTAAGAATGATGTCAGTCCCCATCAAGTCTCACTGAGGATCCAAGAGCAGAAAAGACCAAAGGCGGATGTTCTGGAAGGAAGGCTCCTGCAGCTCAAGCTTTGGGCCCTTTACTTGCACTGGCCTCTTCCAAGGCCCTGGACCTAATTTCATATTAATGGTTTTTATTTTCTTTAGAGAAGACCCCTAGAACTGCTTCAGGATCTGCCCCTGAAGAGGCCCTGAGCCTCACTTTCTTAGAAAGAAGCCCAGGACACTAGCCTGTTGGACATAAGACCACAAAGAGCAAAAACATACCCTGGCTGAGGTCCCAGATCAACCAGCTCCCAGCCAAACCCCCAGCTGCCTGCAGTTGCAAGTGATCTCAGACAAGACCAGGAGAAGAACCATCCATCCCACCTCAAACAACTGACCCACAGAATCCTAAACAAATAAGACAGTTGTTGTCATAAGCCACTAAATCCAAGAGTGTTTTGTTATACAGAAATAGATAACTGAGGCAGTGAACTTGGACAAGTCATAAAAAAAAAATTTTTTTTTGGACGAATCACTTTCTTCACCCAAAATAATATTTACTGGGAAAAACAAGTGAAGGACCACAGAACACGCCACCCCAAAATATGCCATTTTGGCTTAAGAATTATTTTGAGTTAAAGGCATAAACACTGACCACTTTTTCTTTCTGATAGCAAATTCCCAGTGACAGTTGTTCTTTCAGGCCAGGTGCAGTGGCTCACACCTGTAATCCCAACACTTTGGGAGGCCAAGGCAGGAGGATCGTTTGAGTCCAGGAGTTCAAGACCAGCCTCGGCAACATGGTGAAACCCCGTCTCTATTAAAAATACAAAAATTAGCCAGGCGTGGTGGCACAAGTCGATCATCCCAGCCACAAGGGAGGCTGAGACACAAGAATTGCTTGAACCCAGGAGGCAGAGGCTGCAGCGAGCCAAGATCATACCATTGCACTCCAGCCTGGGCCACACAGCAAGACTACACATCAAAAAAAAAAAAAGAAAAAAAAAAGCCAGATGTGGTGGCTCAAGTCTGTAATCCCAGCACTTTGGGAGGCCGAGGCAGGCGGATCACAAGGTCAGGAGATTGAGACCATCCTGGCTAACATAGTGAAACCCCGTCTCTATTAAAAAAAAAAAAAATTAGCCGGGCATGGTGGCAGGCGCCTGTAGTCCCAGCTACTCGGGAGGCTGAGGCAGGAGAATGGCGTGAACCTGGGAGGTGGAGCTTGCCGTGAGCCAAGATCACGTCACTGCACTCCAGCCTGGTCGACAAAGTGAGACTCCGTCTTAAAAAAAAAAAAAGGCTGGATGCAGTGGCTCACGCTTATAATCCCAGCACTTTGGGAGGCTGAGGCGGGCAGATCACTTGAGGTCAGGAGTTCGAGATCAGCCTAGCCATCATGGTGAAACTCCAACTCTAATAAAAAAAAATACGGGCCGGGCATGGTGGCTCAAGCCTGTAATCCCAGCACTTTGGGAGGCCGAGACGGGCGGATCATGAGGTCAGGAGATCGAGACCATCCTGGCTAATACGGTGAAACCCCGTCTCTACTAAAAAATACAAATAACTAGCCGGGCGATGAGGCGGGCGCCTGTAGTCCCAGCTACTCGGGAGGCTGAGACAGGAGAATGGCGTGAACCCGGGAGGCGGAGCTTGCAGTGAGCTGAGATCCGGCCACTGCACTCCAGCCTGGGCGGCAGAGCAAGACTCCGTCTCAAAAAAAAAAAAAAAAATACGAAAATGAGCTGGGCGTGGTGGTGGACACCTGTAATCCCAGCTACTTGGGAAGCTGAGGAAGGAGAATCACCTGAACCTCAGAGGCGGAGGTTGCAGTGAGCCGAGATCGCACGACTGCACTAAGCCTGGATGACAAGAGGGAGACTCCATCTCAAAAAAAAAGGAAAATATCTTATGTTAGCAGGGCTCTCAAAGGCAAGCTCTGAATATAACAACTGGAATGGAAAAACTGAAAGAAGCTCTCCTAGTACCTAAGCAAAGCCATCCTCAATCCTAAAGCCGGGGGGCCCTGGAGTACCCTCCCCAGAAGTCTTTCTTACCCAGGATACAGTGTGCACAAATTCAAAGGCTGAGGGAATGAGTAGGTTTCCTAACTCAGTTCTCCATGCCAAAGTTCATCCTCCTACGGTCTGAGAGCGGGCTAGAACTATTTCAGGCCCAACGTCAACATCCTTGAGAAATTCTTATCTGGAAAGAGTGGGGAGGTCTCCATGGCAACCTGTCCCAGGCCCAGCCCTGGCAGAGTTCCAAGGCACACAAATAAAGCCATCGGAATGTGGTGCAGGGCTCAGGGCGGGATAACTAGAAAGTTGCCAAGTTTCCATGAAAACCAACAGTGTGAGGCCTCAGGCTCTGGAAGATATCAGTAGGGAAGCTTGGGTCCTCACAGGGTCTACCCATGGAAAATAACACATTCCTAAATAGCACATATGTGCGCGCACACAGGATCACACACACACAGCCTGCTTGGAGGACAGCGACACTGCTTCTTGAAAAAGAGGCTTGTTGAAAGGAGAACGCTGGTCTTAGAGCCAGACAGAGATTCCAGTACCCGCCCTGTCAATTCCTGGGAACCCCAGGTCAGTTTCTGAACAAGTTATCCTCATGGCCACCTCCCTTGCCTTCTCCATGTCTTTGCTCCAAGGTCATCTCCATGAGACATTCCCTGGTCACTTTATTTATTTATGTATTTTTTTTTTTTTCTTGAGATGGAGTCCCGCTCTGTCACCCAGGCTGGAGTGCAATGGCATGATCTCGGCTCACTACAATCTCCGCCTCCCAGGTTCAAGCAATTCTCCTGCCTCAGCCTCCCAAGTAGCTGGGATTACAGGCATGGGCCACCACGCCCAGCTAAGTTTGTATTTTTAGTGGAGATGGGGTTTCACCATGTTGGCCAGGCTGATTTTGAACTCCTGACCTCAGGTGATCCACCCGCCTTGGCCTCCCAAAGTGCTGGGATTACAGGCATGAGCCACCTTGCCCAGCTGCCCTAGTCACTTTAAATCAAATTGCAGTCTGGGCACAGTAATCCCACGCCTGTAATCCTAGCACTTTGGGAGGCCAAGGCGGGTGGATTGCTTGAGGTCAGGAGTTCAAGGCCAGCCTGACCAACATGGTGAAACCCCGTCTCTACTAAAAATACAAGTTAGCCGAGCATGGTGGCGCATGCCTGTAATCCCAGCTACTTGGGAGGCTGATCAGGAGAATTGCTTGAACCTGGGAGGCCAAGGTTGCAGTGAGCCCAGATCGTGCCCTTGCACTCCAGCCTGGGTGACAGAGCAAGACTCTGTCTCAAAAAAAAAATCAGGTTGCAGCCTCACCCATCCCCCACGCTCCCACTGTTCTTTATTTTCCTCCATGCTGTTAGCACCACCTGACATGCTCTATATTTTACTTCCTTATCTTATTTACCGCCCTGTTAATGTCACTTGCACAGGGACAGGGATTTTTGTCTGTTTTGCCCATGCTTTATCTCCAGCACCTAGAACAGTACCTGGCATGTAGTAGGTACAAAAGGAAGATTGGTAAGTAAATGCATGGACTTCTGCGAATATTAGTTTTGTCATTAGCAAAATGGGAATCATTCTACCACCATAGGGTTAGTGTGAGGGTTGAAGGAGATGCTAAGGCATAAGTGCCCAGTCCTTAGCAGGGGTACCAGTGTCACTTCTGGTTATATCCTCCATTTGGTGAGGCCCCCTCATCACCTTCCTGTAGTACTTAGATCACATTTAAGAACAACTTTCATGGTATCTTACTTTCTGCCTGGGAAGTGGTATACCTGACCCCTGAGCCCAAGAATTTATCTGTGTCCTTGTCCTGCAAGACCACTAGACATTAAGCTGGGTGCGGTGGCTCACGCCTGTAATCCCAGCACTTTAGGGGACTGAGGCAGGCAGATCACTTGAGGTCAGGAGTTCGAGACCAGCCTGGCCAACATAGTGAAACCCCACCTCTACTAAAAACACAAAAATTAGCCAGGCATGGTGGTGGGCACCTGAAATCCCAGCTACTCAGGAGGCTGAGGCAGGAGAATCACTTGAACCTGGGAGGCAGAGGTTGCGGTGAGCCGCGATGGCGCCATTGCACTCCAGCCTGGGCGACGTGTCGAGCAAGACCCTGTCCCAAAAAAACAAACAAATAAAACCACTAGACATTAAAGACAGTAGAATCAGAGATTCAGTCCATAGAGAATTTTGCTCTAAATATTTGTTAGGAGTCTGTGTAAATGAACTAATTCATTAATAGGAAAGCATATCTCCAAAAAAATAAAGAAGATTTGAACAAGCAGGAAATGTTTCACCTGTAAAAGGAGAGAACAGGTCATTTCTTGCACCCTTAGCACATAATGGGTGGTGTATTAGGCACCTGACATGTCTTCTGTCGTTTCCGTCTGTGTCAACCTTATAAGGAAGGTATTCAAGAGTGAAGAAACTGGACGGGCGTGCTGGCTCACACCTGTAATCCTAGCATCTTGGGAGGCTGAAGCAGGTGGATCCCTTGAGGTCAGGAGTTCAAAACCAGCCTGGCCAATATGGTGAAACCCCATCTCTACTAAAAATACAAAAAAAATTAGCCAGGCGTGGTGTCAGACACCTGTAATCCCAGCTGCTAGGGAGGCTGAGGCAGGAGAATTGCTTGAACCTGGGAGACACAGGTTGCAGTAAGCCAAGATTGTGCCACTGCACTCCAGCTTGGGCGACAGAGCAAGATTCTGTCTCAAAAAAAAAAAGAAAAAAATAATGAAAAAACTGAGGCCTAGGTTAGGAAACTGGCCTGAAGTGTCACAGCAGTAAGCGGTACAGCAGGAGTTGATCCCAGAATCCAAGTCCCGAAGCCTGTGTTCTTCCTGTTGTTTCACCCTACCTCTTTGAAAACTCATTTAATAAAAGGCCTCTCTGCCAAACTAAGGAGTTTGGATGTATTCTGTAAAATACATTCTAGATGCAATGCAATTCTAAAAATAAAATAAAACAACTGAGTGTAAGTATTTGGGATCTACTAAGGAAGGAGGAATGATTTCCGCCCGAGATAAATCAGAAAAGCTACAGAGAAGAGGTGGCACTTCTTCCCGGCCTAAATGCTTTAGGGACTTGTATTCCATTAACTCATCTTTGCAGAGTTCGTCGCTGGCTTTTGGTTCTAACACATGACCATGAACAGCATTCTGTACTTATATGAGTTTTCCATCTTGTCATATTTTCAGCAGGTCATTCCTGTGGGATCCTTTATTTTTATTTATAGCCTTTTGCATCATCTGACTGCAAGAGTTTCACATGTTCTGGCAACAGCCAGTGTCTGGGGGATGAGAGTCTCCAAGCACTACAAATATTTAAGAAAGAGGGTATGGAAGTTTCTCCGGAATAGAAACCTGCAAAGTCTAAAATCAGGGGCTATATCTAGTAGTGTGCTGGAGTCCGCTTGAATCAACCCTTATGTTCAGTTACTTCAGGTAGCTTGAAATTAGACAAGGTTACGTTATTTACACCACAGAAATCAACAAATGCTATAAATCAAGATCTTTTTCTTTTTTCCTCCTATGGAGCCAGTTGTTAAACATTTACCAACACATAACTGGCTATACCAGGTCTCCTGAAGCCCTGTCTGTTATAAGAGAGCAGAAAGAATCCTGGATTTGAAGTCAGGAAACCTGAGTTTTAGCCTGGTGCCATTATTAACTCACTGTAAACCTCAGACAAGTCATTTCACCTCTCTCGGCCTCAGTTTCTTTACCTAGGAGAATTGGCTAAATTCAAAACCCAGGATCACCAGGTGATAAGTTATTTCCCAAAAAAGAAAACAGGCTGGAGATTCTTCAAGCTGTTTTCGGTATTTTAAAAAGAAAAACAGAAAACCATGCATTAATCCTCTCATAAGTCCACAAGGTTAACTTAATTAATAAATTGTTTAATGCTTAAAATCTTTCAAAATATGAAACTCATGGAGAAAAAGATAGTAAGAAGAGTCAGCCATCTGTTCCCCTAAATTCAATGAATTGACCACCTGAAATGGGACAGTCACTGTTGGTCACTGATGTTTCAGTGCTGAAGAAAACACTGCCCTGCCCTTGAAGAATTTACAGATTCAGGAGGCAGATAGACAGGCAAGTGTACATCATAATAAATGGAATCTGTGTGCTGATGGGGTAAGAACTGGGCTTGAAGAGAGCATACAGCACTAACTGTTAGGAGGAGGCTTCTTGGAAGAGGGGATATCGAATGGGAATTAAACCCCAGAGCTCAGGCCAGGCACGGTGGCTCATGCCTGTAATCCCAGCACTTTGGGAGGCCGAGGCAGGCAGATCACTTGAGCCCAGAAGTTCAAGACAAGCCTGGCCAACATGGTGAAACCCCTTCTCTACCAAAAATACAAAAATTAGCTGGGTGTGATGGAGGGCACCTGTGGTCCCAGTTACTCGGGAAGCTGAGGCAGGAAAATCTCTTGAACCCAGGAGTCAGAGGTTGCAGTGAGCCAAGATCGCGCCACTGCACTCCAGCCTGGGCGACAGAGCCAGGCTCCATCTCAAAAAAAAAAAAAAAAAGCCCAGAGGTCAGACAATAGGAGCGTTGGGGCAATTGCAGTCATTGAGAGCAACAAAAAATGTCTGGTACAAGTTGATGCTGGGAAGGCACATACGGCCTTTTGTATCAGGTAAGGGAATTCAGAATTTATCTTTAGCATCCTTGGAAGCCACTGAAAGGTGTGTGAACAGGTGAGTAATCTGAGCTTTAGAAAACTCATTCAGGCTGTTGTATGGAGCATGAATGGAAAGGAAACTCCACTGGAAGCTCAGAGACGAGTTTAGAGTCTCTTGTGGCAAAATGAGAGCCTGGTGACCTGGGATGGAGAGTGGATGGATGAGAGGGTGCACTAGGGCTTCAGAAACAAAGTGCCACACACTGGGGGGCTGAAAACAACAGAAATATATTCTCTCACAGTTCTAGAGGCTAGACAGCCAAAATCAAGGTGTCAGAAGGCCTCCGCCCCCTCGAGACGCCGGGTGGAATCCTTCCTCCCCTCTTCTTAGCCATCTCTTGCCACTTTCTGCCTGGGCCATCACATGGGGCATCCTTCGTCTGTGTCTTCATGTTGTCTTTTGATAAGGACACCAATCATATTGGATTAATGACCCACCCTACTCCATTATTACTGTCTTAGATTACTGGGGCTACCATAACAAAATGCCATAGACTGGGTGGCTTATAAACAGCAGAAATTTTTTCTCACAGGTCTGAGAAGTTCAAGATCAAGGTGGCAGGGCTGGGCATGGTGGCTTACACCTGTAATCCCAGCACTTTGGGAGACCTAGGCGGGCAGATCACTTGAGGTCAGGAGTTTGAGACCAGCCTGGCCAACATGGTGAGGCTGTCTATACTAAAAACACAAAATTTAGCCGAGTGTGGTGGTGTACACCTACAGTCCCAGCTACTCAGGTGGCTGAGGCAGGAGACTCACTTGAACCTGGGAGGCAGAGGTGGCAGTGAGCCAAGATCATGCCACTGCACTCCAGCCTTGGCGACAGAACAAGATCCTGTCTCAAAAGGAAAAAAAAAAAAAAAAAAAGATTAAGGTGCCAGCAGATTTAGTGTCTGGTGAAAGTCTAATTTCTCATAGAGCCTTCTCACTGTGTCTTCACATGTTGGAAGGGGTCTATTTTATGAGGACACTAATCCCATTCTTGAGGGCTCCACCCTCATGATCTAATCACCTCCCAAAAGCCCCCCACCTCCACCTCCTAATACCATCACCTTGGCCATCAGACTCTCAACATATGCATGGTGAGAGGGTGACTATTCAGATTATAGCAATGACTTCATCTTAACTAATTATGTCTGCAACAATCCTATTTCCAAACACAATCACATTGTGTGATACTGGAGGTTAGGATGCAAACATAACCTTTTAGGGCCAGGTGCAGTGGCTCACACCTGTAATCCCAGTATTTTGGGAGGCTGAGGCGGGCAGATCACCTGAGGTCAGGAGTTCAAGACCAGCCTGGCCAACACGGCAAAACCCCGTCTCTACTAAAAATACAAAAATTAGCCAGGCATGGTGGCAGGCACCTGTAGTCCCAGCTACTCAGGGAGGTTGAGGCAGGAGAATCACTTGAACCCCAGAGGTGGAGGTTACAGTGAGCCAAGATCATGCCACTGCACTGCAGCCTGACAACAGAGCGAGACTCCATCTTAGAAAAAAAAAAAAAAGATAGAAATCAACATTCCCTGAAACCCTAAGTTCATGTGCCCCATGGCCACCGCCTCGAGGAGGCTGAGGAAGACATTACTTTTAACCAGCACATTGTTACCCCGAACAAAATCAGGGCTCTCTATCAAAAAGAAATAAAGGCAGAGGTTGCAAGGAGCCGAGATCGTGCCATATTGCACTCCAACCTGGGCAACAGAGCATGACTCTGCCTCAGATAAAAACAAAAATAAAAAGAAATAGAGAGAGAGAGTAGATCTGAGATAGGCAATAAGCAGTTGCTGCCACGGTCCTCCCTTTGGCTAGCAACATTCAAACACATCATCATCCCACAAACAAAATGCATTTGGAGGCCAGTTGCAGTGGCTCACACCTGTAATCCCAGCACTTTGGAAGGCTGAGGCTGGTGGATCACGGGAGGTCAGGAGTTCGAGACCAGCCTGGCCAACATGGTGAAACCCTGTTTCTACTAAAAATACAAAAATTAGCTGGGCATGGTGGCACATGCCTGTGATCCCAGCTACTCAGGAGGCTGAGGCAGGAGAATCACTTGAATTGGGAGGCGGAGGTTATAGTGAGTCGAGATCGCGCCACTGCACTCCAGCCTGGGAGACAGAGCAAGACTCCATCTCAAAAAACAAAAAGAAGAAGAAGAAAGAAAAAGGAAATGCATTTGGCCCGCCCCAGGGGATACAGCAATAAAGTTACATCCAGTTACTAAATCCAGCTCAAAGTCCAGGATCTCTAGAGGATTACAGTCAGGATGTGGCTTCTCATGACTAGAGATCTGTAAGCTTAAAGACAATTTATCTCTCCCTAACAGGATAAGTGCAATAAAAACTCCCTTTGGGAAAAAAAGAACATGACAAACGCTCAGTTGTCTCTGGTCCATCGCACTTGTACAGTCCTGCAGGGCAGGAGTAGTGGGGACTTGCTGTCCCCGTAGTAGAGTTCCTTGATTGGTCAATCTACAGCCCCTAGTTCTGTTCTCTGGAAGGATTCTCCTTGCTTGCTATTCCCCATGGCTGCATCTGGGGAGGGCACTGTGGGGAAGGCCATTCCTGGAGGCTGAAGAGCTTTAGCAGACCTCTCCTGCCCATGTAGATCAGGCCCCATCAATTGCCTTAGGGCTGAACAGTCACAGGCTGTGCTGAATGATACAGGCTGAATGGGGCAGGCTCTTTGACAATCCAAACCTTCAAGATCTTAGTAGGCTTCATCTGTTTGCTTTAGTTTCATGAATGACCCACATCAAAAGATCTTATTTAGATACAGCCTTTAAGTCTGAAGACCCTACTTTTACCTCTGTATTCTATCAGTCTTCTTCTCACATAATTTAAAAGTCTTTGTCTTGAGATAATTCAAGATGATAGATGGGTTTAATGCTGCCACCCTTTAAAATGTAATTATTATAGGCTGGGCGTGGTGGCTCATGCTTGTAATCCCAGTGCTTTGGGAGGCTGAGGCAGGCAAATCACTTGAGATCAGGGGTTCAAGACCAGCCTGGCCAACATGGTGAAACTCCATGTCTACTGAAAATACAAAAAAATTAGCCGGGCGTGGTGGTACATGCCTGTAATCCCAGCTACTTGGGAGGCTGAGGCAAGGAGATTGAGACCAGCATAGGCAACATGGAAAACAGTCATCTCTACTAAAAATACAAAAGAATTAGGTGGGCATGGTGGCACACGCCTGTAGTCCCAGCTACTCAGGAGGCTGCAACACCAGAATCGCCTCAACCCAGGAGGCAGAGGTTGCAGTGAGCTGAGATCGCACCACTGCACTCCAACCCAAGCAACAGAGCAAGACTCTGTCAGAAAGGAAAGGAGAGGAGAGGAAAGGAAAAGAGAGGGAAGGGGAGGGGAGGGGAGGGGAGGAAAGGAAAAGGGAAGGGGAAGGGGAAGGGGAAGGGGAAGGGGAAAGGAAAGGAACAAGTGGGAGAGGAGAGGAGAGGAGGAGAGGAGAGGACAGGAGAGGACAGGAGAGGAGAGGAGAGAAGAGAAGAAAACCTGATCTGATAGAGAAACTACTGCTTCTGCTGCCGCTACCACCACCAAGCACTAATGCCACTATTTCACTTGGACCAGGATCAACTCAGCTTGCAATTACAGCAGCTTTGAAAGCCATTCACCTCTGCCACCACCCTTACCAGGAAAACGATTTCCACTAACACTGAGTTCACTATGGGCCCGTGCTGTGCCAAGTGGTTCCATGTACTTTATTTCATTTAACCCTCCCTCTCTTCCTTCAGGTCTCAGCTCAACTGGCACCTCGCCTTCGAACCTCCTCCATAGTGGAGTGCCCCTTTATTCTCTATCCTAAACCCTTCACAGAACATATATCAATGTATAATTATTTTATTCCACTTACTTTTAGTTGAATGAATGTTGAATGCCAGTAACCACTCTCCAAGGTGATTGCCATTATCTTATTTTACATCTAAGAAAATTTAAGTTCAGAGATTAAGTACTATAATTAGCTCAGAGATTAAATACTATAATTTGCTGAAGATTGCACAGCTAGTAAGTGGCACACCTGACACTGGAACCCAGACATACCTGACTCTAAATCCCATGTTCTTAATAATATCACTTCTGAAAACCTTCAACAAATAAGAGGAATAGCCAGGAATTGGGGAGAGGGCAGAACAGACAGGAATATAACTAGGTCATAGCAGAGTTGAAAGACCAAGGGGGCTTTATACTAGAAATCGTTCAGAAGTAGCCCTGAAAAGGAAAGAGGAATCCTTACCCACTTCCTGATCCCAGGTATTTGAGAAGTAGACAAGGAGTGGCATCCTTTTGAGAGAGCTACAGAGGAAATCTCCACGATGTCTGGATTTCTGTCAGGCACAGAGGTAGAGGTAGAGACATTGTTTCCATGAAGAGCTCACATTCTAGAAAGGTTTGCATAGCATGGGATGAGCCTTCAGCAGATGCAGGGGGTATCTTTGGAGGAGCAAAGCAGCGGGAAGAGGCAACACAGAGTAGAATGGAGAGCAGGCTATAAAAGAAGAGGTCATAGGGTAATAGAGGGTATTATAGATTATGGGGATGCTAATATTTTGAATTAAATCAAGGATTAGAGGGTTGTGAGGGAGGGCAGGCCCAACTGGCCACGTTTGCAAAGAATCTGTCCTGGCAATGTGTTAATGGGCAGGGGGGAGTTTAGAGCATTCTGGAAGAAATCAGTCCTGTCTTAAGTTGGTGATGCTTTTGAAGACACTCTCATCCAGGTAAACTGGCCAGTGATAGTTCTAATGAGTCCCCAGGACTCTATCAACAATTGAACAAAGCAGAGGGAGGGTAGAAGAGTGAGTGGGCATGAGTCAGGCCTCCAGGAATGTGTCAGCAATGGCCTGCATTGATTTATTTTTAATGTGATCATAGGTGTAAGCCTGGAAGTTTCTGGACAAGAGATACTATGTTTATTCAGCTCTGAAACTCCAGAATATAACAGATTCCCACTGCATATACTAGAAGGTGGCTCACTAAATGCTTGTTGAAGAAATGGATGAACAAATTATATACACTGTTTATTCTATTTGTGATGGCATTTAGCACAGCTATATAGCAATATAAAGTACTACTGAGCATTCAAATTCAAGATTAGACCAATAGTCCCCTCTCGCCGGGTGCAGTGGCTCACGCCTGTAATCCCAGCATTTTGGGAGGCCGAGGTGGGCGGATTGCCTGAGCTCAGGAGTTTGAGACCAGCCTGGGCAACCCAGTGAAACCCCGTCTCTACTAAAATACAAAAACTTAGGCCGGGTGCGGTGGCTCAAGCCTGTAATCCCAGCACTTTGGGAGGCCGAGACGGGCGGATCACGAGGTCAGGAGATCGAGACCATCCTGGCTAACACGGTGAAACCCCGTCTCTACTAAAAAATACAAAAAACTAGCCGGGCGAGGTGGCAGGCGCCTGTAGTCCCAGCTACCCGGGAGGCTGAGGCAGGAGAATGGCGTGAACCCGGGAGACGGAGCTTGCAGTGAGCCAGGATCCAGCCACTGCACTCCAGCCCGGGCGACAGAGCGAGACTCCGTCTCAAAAAAAAAAAAAAAAAAAAAAAAAAATTAGCCTGGTGTGGTGACATGCGCCTGTAATCCCAACTACTCAGGAAGGTGAGGCAGAAGAATTGCTTGAACCCAGGAGGCGGAGGTTGCAGTTAGCAGAGATCGTGCCACTGCACTCCAGCCTGGGTGACGAAAAAAAAAAAAAAAGTCCCCTCTCCCCACAAGAAAATCCCCGAAATATAGCAAATTATTATCATAATGAAAGTAGCCCAGAGATCACAAATAAATATATTTAATGTTAGGAAGAAAATGAGGATTACTTACATGACTGGAAAAATATTCAAGGTAAACTGACATTTTCACTAAAAACCCTCTTTATTTGGAATGTTGGTTTTGGAACTGAGCCTCCAATTTCTCTAGACTACATTCCCCAAGGGACTCAGTGCAACACTAGACCTTCTGTTTAACACAGCAAAGCTGATGCTATAAAACAAAGCACAGCCATCACCATTAAGTAAAAGTGTTAAGCAAAACCAGTAATATCAGTGGTTTAAAAGTTGCCAACTGAATTAATGCAGCCATTACCAATGTTTAATAAACCCCTTTAAAGACATGGTAAAATACTTTGGAAATAATACTATTAAAAAAACTGCCTTCCGCCACGGCTGCCATTAGAGAGCAGCAGCCATGGCTCTGCACTACCCTATGACCATGGGTCTCAACAAGGGCCACAAGGTGACCAAGAACATGAGCAATCCCAGGCACAGCTGCCGCTGCAGGCGCCTAACCAAACACACCAAGTTTGTGCGGGACATGATCCAAGAAGTGTGTGGCTTCGCCCACTTACAAGCATCACGCCATGGAGTTACTGAAGGTCTCCAAGGCAATGGAGTTACCCAAGACCTCCAAGTTTATCAAGAAAAGGGTGGGGGCCTGACACGGTGGCTCAACCTGTAATCCCAGCTACTTGGGAGGCTGAGGCAGGAGAATTGCTTGAACCCAGGAGGCTGAGTTGCAGTAAGCCGAGATTGTGCCACCGCACTCCAGCCTGGGCAACAGAGCGAGACTCCGTCTCCAAAAAAAAAAAAAAAAAAAGGGTGGGGACGCATATCCGCGCCAAGAGGAAGCGGGAGGAGCTGCAAAACGTCCTGGCTGCCATGAAGAAAGCCACTGCCAAGAAAGACTGAGCCCCTTGCCCTGCCCTCTTCCTGAAATAAAGAACAGCTTGACAGAAAAAAAAAAAGCTGAATACAAAATTGTATTAAAAGTATATTCTTTTTTATTTTTTATTTTTATTTATTTATTTTTTATGTTTTTGAGATAGGGTCTGGCTGTCACCCAGGTTGGCATGCAACGGTACCATTATAGTCCACTGCAGCCTTGAATGCCTGGACTCAAGCAATTCTCCTGCTTCAGCCTCCAAAGTAGCTGGGACCACAGGCACATGCCACCACACCCAGCTAACTATTTTGTCTGTGTGTGTGGAGATGGGTCTTACTTTGATGCCCAGGCTGGTCTCAAACTCCTGGCCTCAAGTGATCCTCCCATCTTAGTCTCCAAAGTGCTGGGTTTACAGGCATGAGCCAGCACACCCAGCCCCCAAGAAGTACATTCTTAAATTTGACAAAACTCGTGCAAAACTTCAATCCTGAACACTCTGGCAGAATATCACTAGGAGAAATTAAAGAAGACCTAAATAAGTGGAGAGATATGCCATATTCACGAATGAGAACACTCAATACTGTTAGAATGCTTTTAGTTACCGTAAAACCACAAATGCCCATCATCAATAATTCATTGTTCAAAATGGTTCTTACATTTTATATTATTAACATCTGAAAAGTATAAGCATTTGTATTAAATTTGATGTGCTTCTGGGTAAGCTCAACAAACAAGTAGTTTCTAAACCTGCAAAGAAGATGACCAGAGCTTAGACTGTAGATTTTTTACTGAGGGAGTATCCCACCAGTGAGCAAATCTCTTTGGCTCTTTTTAGCTTTAACAGGCTGAGACAAAGCCTCAGCCTCACAGGTAGAAGCAATATGTGAACTAATTTATCAAGATGATATTCCTGAAATAGTCCCTAAGGCAAGAAATCTTCAATTTTCTCACATGTAAAATGAGATGAATTCCTGTGTTGAGTGATAGGGCTATATTACAGATAAATTTAGATCTTCAGGACACTGGAAAGTCACCATTAGTAATTTTTATGTGAAAATCATTCCCAACATTAAGAGTCGGATTTAAGAGGAAGCATCAGCAAGGGGGACTGAAAAGGAAAGTCTGGTAGAATGCGAGAAAAACCTGTGTGGCATCCTAGAAGCCAAGTGAAGAAAGATGGCCGGGCGTGGCGGCTCACACGTGGTGACTCACGCCTGTAATCCCAGAACTTGGGGAGGCTGAGGAAGGCAGATCACCTGAGGTTGCGTTCGAGACCAGCCTGACCAACAAGGAGAAACCCCATCTCTATAAAAATACAAAATTAGGCGGGCGTGGTGGCTCATGCCTGTAATCCCAGCTACTCGGGAGTCTGAGGCAGGAGAATCGCTTGAACTCAGGAGGCGGAGGTTGCAGTGAGCCAAGATCATGCCACTGCACTCCAGCCTGGACAACAAGGGTGAAACTCCGTCTCAAAAAAAAAAAAAAAAGAAAAGAAAAAGAAAGACGACTAGGTACTGTATCAATCAGGATCTAATCAAGAAAATCACTCTAGGTATTTTAAATAGAATAAATTAATAATGAAACTGGCTATAAGAATATTAAAAAGGAAGGAGTATCAACAGAGGGCAGATGAAATTACTCAAAGATCAGTAACTTCAGGAAACCACTGCCACCTTGGGACAGAGGAACAAAAACCTTACCTAAAACTCAGAGACAGGATCTCTGAGGATTCTGTCTCTAAGGATTCTGCTGGCTGTGGGATCCCGGTTGTCTAAACAGGAACCCAAGAGTCTGTACTTCTAAGTCATTGCTCCTGTCCCTGCAGTCACCTCCCAGATCCATTACTACCATTCCCTTCCTTCCTTACTTCCTTCCTTCCTACCATTTCCTTCCTTCCTTCCTTCCTTCCTTCCTTCCTTCCTTCCTTCCTTCCTTCCTTTTCTCTTTCTCTCTCTCTCTCTCTCCCTCACTCCCTCTCTCTCTCTCTCTTTCTTTCAAGACAGAGTCTTGCTCTGTTGCCCAGGCTGGGGTGCAGTGGCATGATCTCGGCTCACTGCAACCTCTGCCTCCCAGGTTCAAGCAATCCTGCCTCAGCCCCCCTAGTAGCTGGCATTACAGGCATGCGCCACCATGCCTGGCAAATTTTTGTATTTTTAGTAGTGACGGGGTTTTACCATGTTGGCCACGCTGGTCTCAAACTCCTGACCTCAGGTGATCCACTCGCCTCAGGCTCCCAAAGTGCTGGGATTACAGGTGTGAGCCACTGCATTACTACCATTTTCACTTGGGCCAGCGCCATCGCCATCAGTTACCTCTGCTGGCCAAAGATGCCACCAGAATCCAAAAGCAGGAAGAGAGTCAATTCCTCCTGTCCTCCAGTATCACACCAATGCCTTTCATCATGAGAACATAAACAGAAGCCAATTAGCAAGGAAGCCTAGAAAATACAGTTTGTCACTCTCTGAAATGTCTACCAAAGTACAGATGGGCAGGTGAGAGCAACAGCACAAGCTATTGGTTATCTAGCATATTTTGTCACTCTACCTACATTTAACTTTTTCTTTTCTGTTTTTTTTTTTTTTTTTTGAGACGGAGTCTCGCTCTGTCGCCCAGGCTGGAGTGCAGTGGCCAGATCTCAGCTCACTGCAAGCTCCGCCTCCTGGGTTCACGCCATTCTCCTGCTTCAGCCTCCCGAGTAGCTGGGACTACAGGCGCCCGCCACCTCGCCCGGCTAGTTTTTTTTTGTATTTTTAGTAGAGACGGGGTTTCACCGTGTTAGCCAGGATGGTCTCGATCTCCTGACCTCGTGATCCGCCCGTCTCGGCCTCCCAAAGTGCTGGGATTACAGGCTTGAGCCACCGCGCCCGGCCCATTTAACTTTTTCTTTATTTTTTCAGATAGAGTCTCACTCTGTTGCCCAGGCTAGAGTGCATGGCAGTGGCACAATCACGGGTCACTGAAGGCTTGACTTCTCAGGCTCAGGCAATCCTCCTACCTCAGCCTCTTGAGTAGCTGAGACTACAGGTCACTCACTATGTTGCTCAGGCTAGTCTTGAACTTCCTAGCTCAAGGGATCTCTGCCTGCCTCAGCCTCCTAAAGTGCCAGGATTACAGGCATGAGTCACTGCTCCCAGCCTATATTCAACATTCATACAACAATTAAAACTACTTCATGCTCTTCTCCTTGAGTATGCAAATTATCTCTTCCTCAAAAACGTGAGATATAAAATCCACCTCCAGTCGGGCGCAGTGGCTCACGCTTGTAATTCCAACACTTTGGGAGGCTAAGACGGGTGGATCATCTGAGGTCAGGAGTTCAAGACCATCCTGGCCAACACAGTGAAACCCTGCCTCTATTAAAAATACAAAAAAAAAAAAAAAAATTAGCCAAGTGTGGTGGCAGGCATCTGTAATCCTGGCTACTCGGGAGGCTGAAAAAGGAGAATCGCTTGAACCCAGCAGGCAGAGGTTGCAGTGAGCTGAGATGGTGCCACTGCACTCCAGCCTGGGTGACAGAGTGAGACTCCATCTCAAAATAAATAAATAAATAAATTTAATTTAATTCAATTTAATCCACCTCTAAATTTATCTCCGGGTGATGCTAAATCATCTTTTAGCCCAATCACAATCCAATCTGGATATTCAATAACTCAAAGACTAAGTTGAAGTTAGTTACCAACACTTCCTCATCCTATAGTGTTGTTGTCCATTAACCTTTTGGGGGCTCCCTATTTATCTTCAGATCATATACAGTCAAAATCCATCTGGGTGCAGTGGCTCATGCCTGTAATCCCAGCATTTTGGGAGACCACGGTGAAAGGATTGCTTGAGCCCAGGAATTCAAGAGCAGCCTGGGCAACATAGTGAAACCCCATCTCTGCAAAAAATTATTTTAAAATTAGCTGGGCATAGTGGCGCATACCTGTAGTTCCAGCTTCTCAGGAGGCTGAAGCAGAAGGATCACTTGAACCCAGAACTCCAAGGCTACAGCGAACTATGACTGCACCACTGCACTCCAGTCTCAGCAACAGAGTGAGATCCCATCTTAAATAAATAAATAAATAGGCCGGGCGCAGTGTCTCAAGCCTGTAATCCCAGCACTTTGGGGGGCCGAGACGGGCGGATCACGAGGTCAGGAGATCAAGACCATCCTGGCTAACATAGTGAAACCCCGTCTCTACTAAAAAATACAAAAAACTAGCCAGGCGAGGTGGTGGGCACCTGTAGTCCCAGCTACTCGGGAGGCTAAGGCAGGAGAATGGCATAAACCCGGGCGGCGGAGCTTGCAGTGAGCTGAGATCCGGCCACTGCACTCCAGCCTGGGCGACAGAGCGAGACTCCGTCTCAATAAATAAATAAATAAATAAAGTCTCCCACATTTGGGGTTTAAGGACCTATCAAGTTAGACCAAAGTCCTTTTCTTTTTTTTCTTCCCCAATTAGCAACAATCGCACCTCAGATAAACCTTATTGGCTACGATATTGCCACCGCACAAAGCTCAATCTTCCTTTCATAACTTCTCACTACTGATTAGATTGATCCGTATTTCATTTCCCAAACACACCTTGTATATTTCTCCCTATAAGCTTTCAAGCTTGTCATTACTCCCACCCAAAATACTTTCCCCATTCTCCTTTTCTTTTCTACCTCCTCTGCTCCAAATGTACCAATTTTTCAAGGTATGGCTCAGGTTCAAAATCTGCACACAGTTCTCTTCCAAAGGCACCCCCTAGGGTTTGATTCTTCCTGGCTTTCCCACAGCACCTAGTGGCACAATGCCTCCCACATATCCACTTACTGACAAACCTGACTGTGGGGGATAGGGAAAAGGCAATGCATAGCTGGCTATTAATTTAAAACCCAAGGTACTTAACTGCCCAACATCAGCTTCCTGTAGCCTCCCATTGTCCCTACTCAGGCTCTGTTTGATTCTGAATTAAAATCTGAAGCAGTACATCAATTCACCACAGCAAACTTCAAAGGAGTTCAGCTGGTCTCCGGAGACACTCTTCTCAGATTACTACCAGGCTAGCAACCTGGTTAAGGTCATTAGCAAACCACATCGCTTGCCAGCTAACATCAATTCGAAGACAGAGGCAAACAAAAAGGTTTCAAAGGGGCAATGCTCAACAGGAATTGTTCACGCTGAGAAGACGTGCAGGACACTGAAGAGCAAAGACCCAGAACTCATCACATTCCTGCTTAGCCATCCTGGGTTTGTTCCTGACAAAGCCTAGAAGATGCAAAGCCGTTGCAAGTCTTCCTTCTCTCTAGGGGTTTTAAGATGTGATTTGGAATGCTAATTCCTACCAACAATGAAATTGTGCATAAACACAAAGGGCAATTAGCAAAGAGCCTAGAGACATAGTTCTTGTCCCACTTCTGCCCTGGATGAACCTTGTATTTTTCCCTCCCCTGATCTTAGTTTTGTTATCTGAAATATGAGGAGGGGACTGAACTAGATCATCTCCCAGGACCCTTCCAATCATGAAATCCAAAAACATCTTTAATTGCTTTCTGCTTTCCTTATTAAAAGACATCCAATTATTCACTGAAGACCATTATTATCTATTATCTTGGAGACTACTATTATCTTGGAAGCTACCATGTATAACTGTTAAGAGTTGTACACTGAACAAATCCAGAGAGCATCATTCATATTACAGTCTATGTAAACTACATTCCTGTGTTAGGCAGTGTATAACCTGAATATCCATATATAACAGCCCTGATTATGCTCTTCAATTTTGCAAATAGTTAAGGTTTTACTTTTTAATTATCCTTTTTTTCTTTTTTTTGAGACAGGGTCTCACTCTATCACCCAGGCTGGAGTGCAGTGGTGTGATCCATGGCTCACTGCAGCCTCAACCACCCAGGCTCAAGAGATCTTCCCGCTTCAGTCCCCTAAGTACATGGGACTACAGGCATGTGCCACCATGCCCAACTAATTTAAATTTTTTGCATTTTTTATAGAGATGAGGTTTCACCATATTGCTCAGGCTGGTCTTGAACTCCTTGCCTCAAGCAATCTGCCCACCTCCACCTCCCAAAGTGCTGAGATTACAGGCATGAGCTACCACACCCAGCCTCTTTTATCCTCTTAATATTCATTATTTCCTGACCTTGGTTCCTGCTGGCAGAGCTGAAACTATATTAATATGTAGTACTGACTGACCAAAGTATTCTCTTATTAACTTGTAGCAGGATGAGCCGCACACAAAATTCCTCAGACACCGAATTAAAGAAGGAAGGGGTTTATTCAGGGTTTATTCGCCCAGGGGCATTGGCAAGACTCCTATCTCAAGAGCCGAGCTCTCCGAGTGAGCAATTCCTGTCCTTTTTAAGGGCTCACAACTCTAAGGGGGTGTGCGTGAGAGGGTCGTAAGCAAGCAGGGGGTACGTGACTGGGGGCTGCATGCACTGGTAATTAGATCAAAACAAAACAGGATAGGGATTTTTACAGTGCTTTTCTATACAATGTCTGTAATCTGTAGATAACATAACCAATTAGGTCAGGGGTCGATCTTTATTTTTTATTTTTTTTTTTTTTATTTTTGAGACGGAGTCTCGCTCTGTCACCCAGGCTGGAGTGCTGTGGCCGGATCTCAGCTCACTGCAAGCTCCGCCTCCCGGGTTCACGCCATTCTCCTGCCTCAGCCTCCTGAGTAGCTGGGACTACAGGTGCCCACCACCTCGCCCGGCTAGTTTTTTGTACTTTTTTTAGTAGAGACGGGGTTTCACCATGTTAGCCAGGATGGTCTCGATCTCCTGACCTTGTGATCCGCCCGCCTCAGCCTCCCAAAGTGCTGGGATTACAGGGTTGAGCCACCGCGCCCGGCCAGGGGTCGATCTTTAACTACCAGGCCCAGGGTGCGGCGCCGGGCTGTCTGCTTGTGGATTTCACTTCTGCCTTTTAGTTTTTACTTTTTCTTTCTTTGGAGGCAGAAATTGGGCATAAGACAATATGAGGGGTGGTCTCCTCCCTTAAACTAACTCCTAATCATGTACATTGAATGAGAATAATAATAATGTTAATATTTATTGACATTTGTAAATATGTATTGATCACCTACCATGTGCAAGATGCTTGACATGTATTACTACATTTGTTCCTTATGAAATCCTATTAGGCATAAATTACTATCCTTATCTTTGGATGATGATGCAGTTTGGATGTGTGTCTCCTCCAAATCTCAGGTTGAAATGTGGCCTCCAATGTTGGAGGTGGGCCTGGTGGGAGGTGTTTAGGTCTTAGGGGCAGATCCCTTATGAATGGCGTGGTGCCATCCCCATGGTAATGAGTAAGTTCTTGCTCTGGTAGTTCACACAAGGTCTGGCTTTTGAAAAAAGCCTGGCATCTCTCTTGCTCTCTTTCACCATGTGAGAGAGAGGGTGATATGTTTGTAAGGAGTAGAGTGAAGGTGATAATATTTTGATCCTCAAGGCAAGGACCTAAGCTGAAATGCCCATTCGAAGTGAATAATAAAGAAGCCATTTCTTCCCAACAGTTATCACTGAGCAAAGAGGAAGAAAGAGTCAGACTTAAAGAAAAAAGACAGAAAAAGATGCTCTAAAGTGAAATACTGTGTACAGAATCCAGAGAGGGAGGAAAGTCAAAACCTAGAACAGTCCTGGCCGGGGGCAGTGGCTCACGCCTGTCATCCCAGTACTTTGGGAGACTGAGGTGGGTGAATCACCTGAGGTCAGGATTTCGAGACCAGCCTGGCCAACATGGTGAAACCCTGTCTCTACTAAAAATACAAAAATTAGCCAAATGTGGTGGTACATGCCTGTAATCCCAGCTACTTGGGAGGCTGAAGCAGGAATAAAAACATGGGAGGCAGAGGTTGCAGTGAGCCGAGATTGCGCCACTGCACTTAAGCCTGGATGACAGAGTGAGACTGACCCAGAAGAAGAAGAAAAAAAATACCTAAGACAGTCCTAAGACAGAGGTGGTCTTGCCCTAAATCAGGATTGGGTAACAACTTCACCTTCTCACCCAGGGCTCCAAGTCACCTGATTCTCCTGCCTGCAGGCTGTGTATTAAGCAAGTCACCGGATTACAAGAACAGCAGTGAAATTAAACAGTTAAATCTCTGCATCTTTGCTTTCCATGCCTGAAGTCTCTCCACATGAAAAAAAAAAAAAGTGTGATTTTTTTTTTCCCCCATAACTGTGTGGCTCCTTGCACTGTTCCAGATTTGAAAATAAATAATGATTGATACAGAACATGGTTCTAAAAATAATGTTAATAAATTTGTTTACTGATGTGTTTAATCTCTAAAATACTTTGAATTTAAAAAGAAATAAAAATTAACTATGACTACATACAATGAAAGATACATATTTTTAAAATACCCTGCACAATTCTACAACTTTATTACATATTTATATGACTTGGATATGTCTATCTATACAAACTCTATATATTTTACTAAAAATCATTGAATTGTACACTTACAATGGGTGTATATATATGTGTGTGCATATGTGTGTGTGTGTGTGTGTATATATATATATATAATATATACTTTTTTGGGGGGGGACAAAGTGTCGCTCTTGTTGCCCAGGCTGGAGTGCAATGGTACAATCTCGGCTCACTGTAACCTCCGCATCCCCGGTTCAAGTGATTCTCGTGCCTCAGCCTCCCAAATAGCTGGGATTACAGGCACACCACATCCAGGTAATTTTTGTATTTTTAGTAGAGACGGGGTTTCACCATGTTGGCCAGGCTGCTCTCCAACTCCTGAACTCAGGTGATGCACCCACCTCGGCCTCCCAAAGTACTGGGATTACAGGCATGCACAGCCGCACCCAGCCACAGTGGGTATATTTTATAGTATGTAAATTCCTCAATAAAGCTTTTTTAAAAACCACCCTGTATAAGACTTAAACATAAGTCAGCAGAATATATTTGCTGTGAAAATAACTGAAATGAAATCACCCTTACCATAGAAATCTTTAAAATTCTGAGAAAAGCATTTACATCTCAATGGAAAATGAGCAAAAGAAGAAATAAAAGTTGTTAATAAACATGAGAAAAACCTTCATCTTCACTAGCAATCAAATAAACATGGAGGCCAGATGCAGTGGCTCACAACTGTAATCTCAGCACTTCAGGAGGCCAAGGCAGGCAGATCACCTGAGGTCAGGAGTTCAAGACCAGCCTGGCCAATACGGGGAAACTCAGTCTCTACTAAAAATACAAAAATTGCCGGGCGCGGTGGCTCAAGCCTGTAATCCCAGCACTTTGGGAGGCCGAGACGGGCGGATCACGAGGTCAGGAGATCGAGACCATCCTGGCTAACACGGTAAAACCCCGTCTCTACTAAAAAATACAAAAAACTAGCCGGGCGAGGTGGCGGGCGCCTGTAGTCCCAGCTACTCAGGAGGCTGAGGCAGGAGAATGGCTGTGAACCCGGGAGGCGGAGCTTGCAGTGAGCTGAGATCCGGCCACTGCACTCCAGCCTGGGCGACAGAGCAAGACTCCGTCTCAAAAAAAAAAAAAAAAAAAAAATACAAAAATTAGCTGTGCATGGTGGTGCATGCCTGTAACCCAGCTACTTGGGAGGATGAGGCAGGAGAATCGCCTGAACCTGGGAGGCGGAGGTTGCGGTGAGTCAATCACGCCTCTGCACTCCAGCCTAGGAGACAAGAGCAAAACTCTGTCTCAAAAAATAAATAAAATAAAATAAAATAAACATGTTTTTAAGAAGTAAAGGTTTAATCTATGAAAAATGGCAACTTATTTTTTAAGGTAACATCCAGAATAGGTGAAGGTGGCTGACACAGGCTGAGAAAACACCTTGGTCTCAGATATCACCTCCCTTCTTAAACAGGAGTGAATCAGGGCCAGGCGCCGTGGCTCACACCTGTAATACCAGTGCTTTGAGTGACCAAGGCAGGCGAATCACTTGAGGTCAGGAGTTCAAGACCAGCCTGGCCAACATGGTGAAACCTTGTCTCTACAAAAATACACAAATCAGCCAGGCATGGTGGTGCATGCCTGCAGTCCCAGCTACTCAGGAGGCTGAGGCAGAAGAATCACCTGAACCCAGGAGGCAGAGGTTGCAGTGAGCCAGGATAGTGCCACTGCACTCCAGAATGGGCAACAGAACGAGACTCCATCTTGAAGAAAAAAAAAAAGAGAGAAAATCAGGTCCTCTTTCCTTTGGGTTTCCAGTGTCACCTGAAATTTACATCTATTGTACCTTATTGTTGCTGGCTATTTATAGGCCTATATCATCCAGTTAAATTTCAAATCTCTGAGAACTGTGGCTTAGTCTTCCATATATACCTGGCACAGAGTATAAACTCTACACATGTTCAGTGTGTGTACTGAATGGGTAATAAGAGTGAAACCAATGCAACCTTTCCAAAGGTTGTTTTTATCTTCTATATCAAGCTCTTAAAATTGTTCATGTTCTTTAACTCAGTCCTTCAACAATTCAGAATTTGTCCTTAAAATTTTGTGCTTCTGAGATGAACAACAATGGTTATCTTAAGGTTAATGTATTCGTCCATTTTCTTTTTTTTTTGAGACGGAGTCTTGCTCTGTCGCCCAGCTGGAGTGCAGTGGCCGGATCTCAGCTCATGGCAACCTCCGTCTCCCAGGTTGACGCCATTCTCCTGCCTCAGCCTCCCGAGTAGCTGGGACCACAGGCGCCCGCCACCTCGCCCGGCTAATTTTTTTGTATTTTTAGTAGAGACGGGGTTTCACCATGTTAGCCAGGATGGTTCTCGATCTCCTGACCTCGTGATCCGCCCGTCTCGGCCTCCCAAAGTGCTGGGATTACAGGCTTGAGCCACCGCGCCCGGCCCTATTCGTCCATTTTCATACTGCTATAAAGAACTGTCCAAGACTGGGTAATTTATAACGGAAAGAGGTCTAATTAACTCACAGTTCAGCACGGCTGGGTAGGCCTCAGGAAACTTACAATCATGGTGGAAGGCAAAGGGGAAGCAAGGAACCTTCTTTACAAGGCAGCAGGAGGGAAAAGTGTTGAGTGAAGGGAGAAGAGCCCCTTATAAAACTATCAGATTTCATGAGCACTGGCTATCACAGAACAGCGTAAGTGAAACCACCCCCCAACCCCCCTACTCCCCGCCCACCGCCATGATTCAATTACCTCTACCTGGTCTCTCTCTTGACACGTGGAGATTATGGAGATTACAATTCAAAATGAGATTTTAGGTGGGGCACAGCCAAACCATATCAGTTTTTTTTTGTTTGTTTGTTTTTGTTTTTTTGAGACTGAGTCTCGCTCTGTCGCCCAGGCTGGAGTGCAGTGGCCAGATCTCAGCTCACTGCAAGCTCCGCCTCCCGGGTTCACGCCATTCTCCTGCCTCAGCCTCCCGAGTAGCTGGGACTACAGGCGCCCGCCACCTTGCCCGGCTAGTTTTTTTTTTTTTTTTTTTTTTTTTTTTTTTTTTGTATTTTTTGTATTTTTTATAGAGACGGGGTTTCACCGTGTTAGCCAGGATGGTCTCGATCTCCTGACCTCGTGATCCACCCGTCTCGGCCTCCCAAAGTGCTGGGATTACAGGCTTGAGCCACTGCGCCCAGACTTATCAGTTAAACAATAAAAAATGGGAAATAGGGCCAGGTGTGATGCCTCATGCCTGTAATCCCAACATTTTGGGAGGCTAAGGCAGGCAAATTGCTTGAGCCCAGGAGTTTGAGACCAATCTGGGCAACGTGGCAAAACCCCATCTCTATTAAAAAAAAAAAAAAAGAAAATGAGTCAAGCGTGGTGGTGTACTCCTATAGTCCCAGCAACACGGGAGGCTGAGGTAGGAGGATCACCTGAGCCTGAGGAGATTGAGGCTGCAGTGAGCCATGACTGTGCCACTGCACTCCAGCCTGGGTGACAGAGTGAGACCCTGTCTCAAAAAAAAAAAAAAGGAAAACTAGGAAATAATGCAAATGTCTGACATTCAGTAATAGATCAAATTTTTTTCCTATTTGTATAGCCTACTTTTAAAATTGTGGTAAAATACACATAAGATAAAATTTACTATTTTAACCATTCTGAAGTGCACAGTTCTGTGACATTTAGTACATTCACAATGATGTGCAATCACCACCACTATCTAGTTCCAGACATTTTCATCACCCCAAAAGGAAACTTCCCACCTACTGATCAGTTTACTCTCCTTAGCCCCTGGGAACCACTAATCTGCTTATGGTCTCTGTGGATTTTCCCTGTTCTGGATATTTCATGTAAATGAAATCATACATTATGTGGCCATTTGTGTCTGACTTTCACTTAACATAATGTTTTCAAGGTTCATCTATGGTGTAGCATGTCACAGTACTTCATTTCTTTTTATAGCTGAATAATATCCCTCGTATTAATATACCATATTTTATTTATCCATTCATCAGTCGATGGACATTTGGCTTGTTTCCAACTTTTGGCTATTGTGAATAGTGCTGTTATAAACATTTGTGTACAAGTTTTTGTTCAAACACCTGTTTTCAATTCTTTTGAGCACATACCCAGGAGTAGAATTGCTGCATCATGCAGTAATTCAATGTTTAACTTATTGAGGAACTGCCAAACAGTTTTCCATGGTGACTGCACCATTTTACATCCCGTCAGCAATGCACAAGGGTTCCATAGATTAACATGTTATTCCGCAGTTTTGCTGTGCCAGACTATCCCGTAACTAATCAAAGTCAGCAGAGGAAATCAATCAGTTTATAATACAAATACTGTAAATCAATATTAATCTTCTTTGATTAATATCAAGAAATGGTTTATTTTTTCAACCATTTAAAACTAAAACAGGTGGGTGCAGTGGTTCATTCCTGTCATCCCAACTCTCTGGGAGGCCAAGGCAGGAAGATTGCTTTAGGCCAGGAATTCAAGACCGGCCTGGGCAACATGGTGACACCCCACCTCTAAAAAACAAAAAAATTCTGAGACAGGTCTTGCCCTGTCACCCAGGCTGGAGTGCAGTGGCATGATCTCAGCTCATTGCAACCTCTACCTCCTGGGTTCAAGCTATTCTTCTTCCTCAGCCTCCCGAGTAGCTAGGACTACAGGCACCCACCACCACACCTGGCTAATTTTTGTATTTTTAGTAGAGATGGGGTTTCACCATGTTGTCCAGGCTGGCCTAAAACTCCTGGCCTCAAGCAATCCACTTGCCTTGGCCTCCCAAAGTGCTGGGATAACAGGTATGAGCCACTGCACCTGGCCATTTTTTTTTTTTTTTTTTTTTTGAGACGGAGTCTCGCTCTGTCGCCCAGGCTGGAGCGCAGTGGCCGGATCTCAGCTCACTGCAAGCTCCGCCTCCTGGATTTACGCCATTCTCCTGCCTCAGCCTCCCGAGTAGCTGGGACTACAGGCGTCCGCCACCTCGCCCGGCTAGATTTTTTTATTTTTTAGTAGAGACGGGGTTTCACCGTGTTAGCCAGGATGGTCTTGATCTCCTGACCTCGTGATCCGCCCGTCTCGGCCTCCCAAAGTGCTGGGATTACAGGCTTGAGCCACCGCGCCCGGCCTTTTTCTTTTTTTTTTTTTTTTTTTTTTTTTTTAAATTAACCAGGCATGGTGGTGGTTCAAGGCTATAATTCCAGCTACTCAGGAGGCTGAGGGGGGAGGATCACTTAAGCCCTAGATTTCAAGCCTCCCATGAGCAGCCTGCTTCTGCATCATATGATCATAGCACTATACTCCAGCCTAGGCGAAAGAGCGAGACCTTGTGTCTTAAAAAAATAATATAATAAAATAAAATAAATCAATAAAAATGCAAAATCCATTCTTAGTACGTGGACAATACAAAAACAGGCTGCAAGCCAGATTTGGCCTGAGGGTTATAGTTTTCTGACCCCTGACATAGACTCCCATTTACCAAGACTGATCTAGCTGCTGCTTACCTACCAGCTACAAAAATCAATGCTGTGGCCCGACACGGTGGTTCACGCCTGTAATCCCAGCACTTTGGGAGGCCGAGGCAGGCAGATCACCTGAAGTCAGAAGTTCAAGACCAGCCTGGTCAACATGGTGAAACTCTGTCTCTACTAAAAATTAGCCAGGCGTGGTTGTGGGCGCCCATAATCCCAGCTACTTGGGAGGCTGAGGCAGGACAATTGCTTGAACCTGGGAGACAGAGGTTGCTGTGAGCCAAGATCATGCCACTGCACTCTAGCCTGGGCAATAAGAGTGAAACTGTCTCAAACACAAAACAGAAAAACAGTGCTGAGCCTCTGATACTATTCCTCACAACTGGTCTCAACTGACCCTCCTCAACAGGGAAAGATAGTTATTGTTCTAGAATGGGAGCTGGGGCAGGGCGTGGTGGCACACACCTGTAATCCCAGCTACTCAGGAGGCTAAGGCAGGAGAATCACTTGAACCCAGGAGGAGGAGGTTGCAGTGAGCCAAGATCACACCACTGCACTCCAGCCTGGGTGACAGAGTGAGACTCTGTAAATAAATAAATAAATAGAATGGGGGTCGGGATGAATATACGTGGATCCCAGGTGATCTATGTGAGTGCCTTGTGATTTTCTTTGCCAATTGTAAAGTGAATGGACAAGTGCTGCAACCCAGCCTGAGAAGGGAATAGGGGGACACAACTTTTCTCTACCCTCTTAGGGTCTCCAACTGGGTCTGCAAATTAAATTGACATAATGCAAATTAACAGGAGGAAAGCATACAGATGTTTACATCTACCCAGGAGCCCCCATTAGAAAATAAAGACTCTGTGTAGGAAAAACTCTGTGGCTTTTGTGTTTTGTTTTTTGAGATGGAGCTTCGCTCTTGTTGTCCAGGCTGGAGCACGGTGGCATGCTCTCGGCTCACTGCAACCTCCACCTCCCTGGTTCAAGCGATTCTTCTGCCTCAGCTTCCCGAATAGCTGGGATTACAGGCACCCGCCACCATGCCCGGCTAATTTTTGTATTTTTAATATAGATGGGGTTTCACCATGTTGGCCAGGGTGGTCTCAAACTCCTGAACTCAGGTAATCCACCCACCTTGGCCTCCCAAAGTGGTGGGATTACAGGCGTGAGCCACTGTGCCCAGCCAGAACTCTGTTTCTCCCCTACTCTCATACCACAACAACCACGTCAACACAAAAGATTTCTGTGACCAAATGAGTGGGTTTTTCCCCACACACACCAAGCAGCAGACACCAGCTGGATGTTCTCCAATTCAGTTCTAGCACTATATACCCTAAGACAGTGCCAGATCCCACAGGTTGAGGGCTCAGTCCCCAAGACTGCCCCTGCCCCACACCCACAACACATAAAAACCAGTCGTAAGTCCAGACCTCCGGAACTTCTGACCAACCGGCTTCAAGCTGAGGTTCCCGTGACCCCCTGTTTGAGTTCAATTAATTTGCTGAAGTGACTCACAGAACTCAGAGAAACACTTACATTTACTGGTTTATTATATAGGATATTGCCCGGGATACAGATGAAGGAACATGTAGGGCAAGGTATGTGGGAAGGGGCTCAGAGCTTCCATGGCCTCCCTAGCTGTGCCACCCTTCAGGAGGCTCCACTTTTTCAAGTATCCAGAAGTTCCTGAACCCTGTCTTCATGGGTTTTCACAGACGCTTCATGACATCAGCATTCCTTACCTCAGGGTATAGGATGGGACCCTCTTATGGGAGGGTCTTAAGACCCACAGTCAGTTGGGCCAGGCACAAGCACTTTGGGAAGGCGAGGCAGGTGGGTCATCTGAGGTCAGGAGTTCGAGACCAGCCTGGCCAACATGGCAAAATCTCGTCTACTACAAATACAAAAATTAGCCAGGCATGGTGGCAGGCACCTGTAATCCCAGCTACTGGGGAGGCCGAGGCAGGAGAATTGCTTGAACTCAGGAGGCAGAGGTTGCAGTGAGCTGAGATTACGCCATTGTGCAAGAGTGAGACTCAGTTTCAGAAAAAAAAAAAAGGCCAGGTGTAGTGGCTCACGCCCGTAATCCCAGCACTTTGGGAGGCCGAGGTGGGCAGATCACCTGAGGTCAGGAGTTTGAGACCAGCCTGGCTAACATGGAGAAACCCATCTCAACTAAAAATACAAAATTAGTTGGGTGTGGTGGCCTATAATCCCAGCTACTTGGAAGGCTGAGGCAGGAGAATCGCTAGAACCCAGGAGGCGGAGGTTACAGTAAGCTGAGATCACGCCATTGCACTCCAGCCTAGGCAAAAAGACCGAGACTCCATCTCATTAAAAAAAAGAAGAAGAAGAAAGAGGGAGAGGGAGAGGGAGAGGGAGAGGGAGAGGGAGAGGGAGAGGGAGAGAGGGAGAGAGGGAGAGGGAGATTGAGAGAGAGAGAGAGAGAGAGAGAGAGAGAAAGAGAGAAAGAGAGAAAGAGAGAAAGAAAGAAAGAAAGGGAGAGAGAGAGAGAGAAGAAGGAAGGAAGGAAGGAAAGAAAGGCACCATAATCAGAAAGGGTCGGGGTTCATTCTTCACAGAACTAGAAAAAACAATTCTAAAATTCATATGGAACCAAAAAAGAGCCCGCATAGCCAAAACGGAACTAAGCAAAAAGAACAAATCTGGAGGCATCACTGTACTTGATTTCAAACTATACTACAAGGCCATACTCACCAAAACTGCATGGTAATGGTATAAAAATAGGCACATAGACCAATGGAACAGAATAGAGAACACAGAAATAAATCCAAATACTTACAGCCAACTGATCTTCAACAAAGCAAACAAAATCATAAATTGGGGAAAGGACACCCTTTTCAACAATGGTGCTGGGATGATTGGCTATCCACATGTAGGAGAATGAGACTGGATGCTCATATCTCACCTTATATAAAAATCAACTCAAGATGGATTAAGGACTTAAATCTAAGACTTGAAACTATAAAAATTCTAGAAGATAACATTGGAAAAGCCCTTCTAGACACTGGCTTAGGCAAGAATTTCATGACCAAGAACCCAAAAGCAAATGCAATAAAAACAAAGATTAACAGCTGAGACTTAACTAAACTAAAGAGTTTGTGCATAGCAAAAGGAACAGTCAGCAGAGTAAACAGACAACACACAGAATGGGAGAAAATCTTCACTATCTATATATCTAACAAAGGACTAATATCCAGAATCTACAACAAACTCAAACAAATCAGCGAGAAAAAAACAATCCCATCAAAAAGTGGGCTAAGGGCCAGGCCAGGTGGCTCACATCTGTAATCCCAACACTTTGGGAGGCCAAGGCAGGTGGATCACCTGAGGTCAGGAGTTTGAGACCAGCATGGCCAACATGGCAAAACTCCATCTCTACTAAAAATACAAAAAATTAACCGAGCGTGGTGGCACACACCAGTAATCCCAGCTACTCGGGAAGCTAAGGCAGGGGAATCACTTGAACTTGGGAGGCAGAAGTTGCAGTGAGCCAAGATCACACCACTGCACTCCAGCCTGGGCAGCAGAGTGAGAATCTGTCTCAAAAAAAAAAAAAAAAAAAAAAAAAAAAAAAAAAAAAAAAGTGGGTTAAGTACACAAATAGACAATTCTTAAAAGAATATATACAAATGGTCAATAAACATTATGAAAAAATGTTCAACATCACTAATGATCAGGGAAATGCAAATCAAAACCACAATTTGATACAACCTTACTCCTGCAAGAATTGCTGTAATAAAAAAATTAAAAAAAACGGTATATGTTGGCGTGGATGCTGTGATCAGGGAACACTTCTACACTGCTGGTGGGAATGTAAACTAGTACAGTCACTATGGAAAACAGTGTGGAGATCCCTTAAAGAACTAAAAGTAGAACGACCATTTGATCCAGCAATCCCACTACTGGGCATTTACCCAGAGGAAAAGAAGTCATTATACAAAAAAGATACTTGCACACGTATGATTATAGCAGCACAATTTGCAATTGCAAAATCGTGGAACCAACCCAAACGCCCATCAATCAACAAGTGGATAAAGAAACTGTGATTATATATATATATCTTATATATATCATATATAAAAATCAATATATATATCAACCTATATATCAATCAATCATATATATATGATTGAATACTACTTAGCCATAAAGAGAAATGAATTAACAGCGTTCACAATGACCTGAATGAGACTGGAGACTATTATTCTTTTTTTTTTTTTTTTTTTTTTTTGAGGAGGAGTCTCGCTCTGTCGCCCAGGCTGGAGTGCAGTGGTGTGATCTCGGCTCACTGCAAGCTTCGCCTCCCGGGTTCCCGCCATTCTCCCGCCTCAGCCTCCGAGTAGCTGGGACTACAGGCGCCCGCCACCTCGCCCGGCTAGTTTTTCGTATTTTTAGTAGAGACGGGGTTTCACCGTGTTAGCCAGGAGGGTCTCGATCTCCTGACCTCGTGATCCACCCGCCTCGGCCTCCCAAAGTGCTGGGATTACAGGCTTGAGCCACCGCGCCCGGCCGGAGACTATTATTCTAAATAAAGTAACTCAGGAATGGAAAACCAAACCTCGTATGTTCTCATTGATATGTGGGAGCTAAGCTGTGAGGATGCGAAGGCATTAAAAATGATACAATGGACTTTGGGGACTTATGGGAAAGGATGGGAGAGAGGTGAGGAGTAAAAGACAACAAATAGGGTATAGTGTAAACTGTTCAGGTGATGGGTGCACCCAAATCTCACAAATCACCACTAAAGAACTTACTCATCTGCCAAATGCAGTGGCTCAAACCTGTAATCCCAGCACTTTGGGAGGCCAAGGTAGGCAGAACACTTGAGGCTGGGAGTTCAAGACCAGCCTGGCCAATGCAGTGAAGCCCCGCATCTACTAAAAATACAAAAACTAGCCGGGTGTGGTGGTGCACGCCTGTAATCCCAGCTACTCAGGAGGCTAAGGTGGGAGAATCGCTTGAACCCAGGAGGTGGAGGTTGCAATGAGCCAAGATCTCACCACTGCACTCCAGCCTGGGCCACAAAGCAAGACTCTGTCTCAAACAAAAACAAAAACAAAAACAAAAAACAAAAAAAGTATGTAACCAAACACCACCTGTACCCCAATAACCTATGGGAAAAAAAATTTTTTAAAGGGCTGGGGAACATGAGAGTCCTGCCATTGCGCAGGTAAAAGGAGGGCAGGAGGGCAGAGGAACTGCTCCTGTGGCCTAACACACCCAACATTAGAACAAAAGACTGTAACAAAGGCGATGAGAGTTATAAGCCAGGAACCATGGTTGAAAACCAATAAATAGGATAGGCATGTTGGCTCACACCTATAATCCCTGCTCTTTGGGAGGCCAAGGCAGAAGGATCACTTGGGCCCAGGAGTTCACGACCAACCTGGGCAACATAGTGAGACCTTGTCTCTACTAAAAACAAATAAATTGTCCGGGTATGGTGGCACATACGTGTAGTCCAAGCTACTTGGGAGGCTGAGGTGGGAGGATCACCTCAAACTGGGGAAGTCAAGGCTGCAGTGAGCCATCTTTGTGCCAGTGCACTCCAGCCTGGACAACAGAGGAAGACACTATCTCAAAAAAAGTGAAAAAAAATGTATATATATATACACACACACACACACACACATATATATAATATACTACAGACCCAAAGAAGTGGAAAAATCTAAGTGCTTGTATTCCATGTTGAACAGAAAGAGGCAACCACACAAAAGTAACTAAAATATGTGGGAAAAATAATGAGTATTTTGATAAGGTCTGTTTGTACAGATTTTTCTCAGCCTTGACTCCCTATCTTTGTTGACAAGAATGTTTCTTCCTCCTGGTTTAGGGAGGACATCTTTCACATGGGAGTTTTATCTCCTGCTTTCAGGAAGAAGGAAGAGACACCAGAGTGCCCTTCTTATATCTGCTGTTTTTCAAGTGCCTTCAGTTCAAAATAATCCTATGCCAAAGTGGCATATTTTCGAGTGGCATATTCTGCCACCCTCCAAGGGTATGGTAACCACGTAAACCATCAAGATATCCCTCTCTCCTTTGACAGGGTCGCATCTGGTCTGAAGACCCTGTTCAGGTCTGCCTTCTCCTGTTCTGTGCCTCCTTTATATTTCACAGACATTAACCTCAACAAATTTATTGCATTTCTTGCTCTATCTTGGCATCTGCTTCCTAGAGGACTCACCACAGGACCTAGTAAATCCACTTCTAGACATTTACCCATGAGAAATGAGAGCATACGTCTATAAAAAGACTGCTGCACAGATGTTCATAGAGGCTTCATTCTCTTTCTTTCTTTCTTTCTTTCTTTCTTTCTTTTTTTTTTGAGACGGGGTTTCACCATGGTCTCGATCTCTTGACCTTGTGATCTGCCCGCCTCAGCCTCCCAAAGTGCTGGGATTACAGGCGTGAGCCACCGTGCCCGGCTGCTTTCTTTTTTTAAAAAAAAAAAAACAGTCTCTCTCTGTCACCCAGACTCTGCAGTGACTCGATTTCAGTTCACTGCAACCTCTGTCTCCTGGGTTTGTGCGATTCACACGCCTCAGCCACCTGAGTAGCTGGGATTACAGGCATGCGCCACCACACTGGGCTAATTTTCGTATTTTTAGTAGAGACAGGGTTTCAATATGTTGTCCAGGCTGGTCTTGAACTCCTGGCCTCAAATGATCTATCCACCTTTGCCTCTCAAAGTGCTGGGATTACAGCGTGACCTGCCCCCCCCCCACACACACCTGGCCTAGAAGCTTCATTCCTAATGGCCCCAAACCGGAAACAACTCCAAATGTCCAGCAACAGGTGAGTGGATAAACAAATTACAGAATAGCCACATGTATTTGTCAAGGTTCCTCAGGGAAACAGAACCAACAGTATGTGTATAGCTATCCAGAGACTAGAGAAGTGATAGAGGTAAAAAGATTTATGATGAGAAATTGGCTCATGGGATTATGGAGGCTGAGAAGTCCCAAGATCTGTAGTCAGCAAGCTGGCGACCCAGGAGAACTGATGGTGTCATTCCAATCTGAGGGCAATGTCTCAGCTCAAGGAGTCAGGGAGGTAAAGTTCCCTCTTACCCAGCCTTTTGGTTCTATTCAGGTCTTCAATGGATTGGATGAAGTCTACCCGTTAGGGAGAGCAATCTGCTTTACTAGGTCTACTGATTCAAATGTTAATCTCATCTAAAAATATCCCCATAGATACACCCAGAATGTTTAACCAAATGTCTGGGCACCTCATTGCCCAGTCAAACTGACACATACAATTAACCATCACACCATATGAGAGGATACTACCTGGTCACAAAAAGGAATGAAGTACAGATATATACAAAACAGGCTGGGTGTGGTGGCTCACACCTATAATCCCAGCACTGTGGGAGGCCGAGGCGAGCCAAGATGGCACCACTGCACTCCAGCCCGGATGACAGAATGAGACTCCATCTTAAACAACAACAACAACAAATGGATGAATCTTACATACTCGGCAAAAGAAACCAGACACACAGAAGTACACATACTGTATGATTGTAAAAGAAAGCAGATTAGTGGTTGCCTAGGGCATGAGTTAGAAGATAAATCAAGTGGGACAGAGGACAAGGGAACCTTTTGGGGTGATGGAAATGTCCCATAGTTTTACTGTGATGGCTCTCCCACAGGTGTACAAATCTGCCAAAACTCATTGGAAAGGTACACTTAGAGTAGGCACATGTTATCAAATCTAAACTACAGCTCAATAAATGGGCCAGGGACAGTGGCTCACACCTGTAATCCCAGCACTTTGGGAGGCTGAGGCAGGCGGATCACCTAAGGTCAGGAGTTCAAGACCAGCCTGGCCAACATAGGGAAACCCTGTCTCTGCTAAAAATACAAAAAAATTAGGCCGGGCGCGGTGGCTCAAGCCTGTAATCCCAGCACTTTGGGAGGCCGAGACGGGAGGATCACGAGGTCAGGAGATCGAGACCATCCTGGCTAACACAGTGAAACCCTGTCTCTACTAAAAATACAAAATACTAGCCGGGCGAGGTGGCGGCGCCTGTAGTCCCAGCTACTCGGGAGGCTGAGGCAGGAGAATGGCGTGAACCCGGGAGGCGGAGCTTGCAGTGAGCTGAGGTCTGGACACTGCACTCCAGCCTGGGTGACAGAGCGAGACTCCGTCTCAAAAAAAAAAAAAAAAAAAAAAACAAAAAAATTAGCCAGGCATAGTGGCACACACCTGTAATCCCAGCTACTCGGGAAGCTGAGGCAGGAGGATTGCTTGAAGCTGGGAAGTGGAGGTTGCAGTGAGCTGAAATCATGCCACTACACTCCAGTCTGGGCAACAGAGCGAGACTCCATCTCAGAAAAAAACAAAAAACCAAAAAACATTATAGCTCACTAATTGTAATTTAATAATATCTAATTTTTTTTTTTTTTTGAGACGGAGTCTCGCTCTGTTGCCCGGGCTGGAGTGCAGTGGCCGGATCTCAGCTCACTGCAAGCTCCGCTTCCCGGGTTTACGCCATTCTCCTGCCTCAGCCTCCTGAGTAGCTGGGACTACAGGCGCCCACCACCTCGCCCGGCTAGTTTTTTGTATTTTTTAGTAGAGACGGGGTTTCACCGTGTTAGCCAGGCTGGTCTCGATCTCCTGACCTCATGATCCGCCCATCTCGGCCTCCCAAAGTGCTGGGATTACAGGCTTGAGCCACCGTGCCCGGCCAATAATATCTAATTTTAACTAAACTCATCTTCACTAAATGGATAAAAGTGGCTTTACAGGCTTCTTTCAAACAACTGTAGTTTGAAGATAACATGTAGGCACAGCAGCCAGCTGGCAGTTTTCTAGAACAAACTCTCCCACTCACTTGCAGTGTGGGCTGGGGTGCATCCCTCCCTTCCTGCCTATAAAGTGAGGAGATTTATAAAGACCACTACCAGATCAGTAGTCTTTTATAGGCAGTTCCACCCTCCAGGTATGGTTTTGTTGTTGTTGTTTTGTTTTGTTTGGAGATTGGGTCTCACTCTTCAGTGCAGGTTGGAGTGCAGTGGCACAATCATAGCCCACTGCAGCCTCAACCTTCTGGGCTCAAGCAATCTTCCTTCTCAACTTCCTGAGTAGCTGGAACTGTAGTCATGCGCCACCATGCCCAGCTATTTTTTTTTTTTTTTTCTGTAGAGAGGGGGCCTCTGCTATGTTAATCAGTTGAACTCCTGGGCTCAAGCGATCCTCCTCCTTCAGCCTCCAAAATGCTGGGATTACAGGATAAGCTACTGTACCTTAACTTGTTTTTTTCTGTGTGTGTTTTTTTTTTTTTTTTGTCTTCTCCTCAAGGTGGGACAAGACAGATACAATTCTATATATTGGATTTCTGATAATAATTTGTTTGAAAAAGCAGCTTTGTGGCCTTTTAAAGATGACGGAAATCCATTAACAGGATGACCTCTACTTTAAAAAAAAAAAAAAAAAAAAAAACAGAGTCTCCCTCTGTCACCCAGGCTGGAATATAGTGGTGCAATCATGGCTTACTGCAGCTTCAACCTCTTGGGCTCAAGTGATCCTCCCACCTCAGCCTCTCTAGTAGGTGAGACTACAGGTGCGTGCCACCACGCCTAACTAATTATGTTTTTAGAGGTAGGGTCTCAGTATGTTGCCCAGGTTGGTTTTGAACTCCTGACCTTAAGCAATCCTCCCACCTCGGCCTGGCTTCAACATTCTCACACAGTCATGCATGGCTTAATGGTGGGGATTTTTTTCCTGAAAAATGCATTGTCAGGCAATTTCATCCATGTCCAAACATCAAAGTATACTTACACAAACCTAGATGATATGGGATATTGCTCCTTGGCCACGAACTTGAACAGCATGTTACTGTACTGAATACTATAGTCAACTGTAACACAGTGACCCTGTTGGCCAGGCTGGTCTCAAACTCCTGACCTCAAATGATCCGCCTGCCTTGGTCTCTGAAAGTGCTGGGATTACAGGTGTGAGCCACTGCACCTGGCCCAGAGGCTGCTTTACAGTTAACTTTCTAATATGTAAATAGAAGGAGTACACTCTAAACTATACTTTTTAGTAGTTATGAAAAACTATTAATAACTAATATTATATGGGTATATATTGTAACCCACAAATATATACACATCCTATGTATCCCCAAAAATTAAAAACAAAAAGTTATACAACATAAAAAGCATAGTATAGTAAATACATAAACCAGTAACATAATCATTTATTATCATTATCAAGTATTATGTACTGTATATAATTGCATATGCTATACCTTTTTTTTTTTTTGAGACAGGATCTCACTCCCACCTTGGCCTCCCAAAGTGCTGGGATTACAAGTGTAGGCCACCACGCCTGGCCTGTTCTATACTTTAATACAACTGACAGCCCAGTAGGTTTATTTACACCAGCAACACCACATAACAATAGTAACATTCACCTATGACATTAAGACAGCTACCACATCGCTGTAATTCTATAATCTTTATAATCAGTTCATTATAATCTCATGGGAGCCCCACTGTATATAGCTGGGGTCCCCAAACCCCAGACCTGGTATCAGTCTGTGGCCTGTTAGGAACTGGGCCACACCGACAGAGGTGATCAGCGGGTGAGCAAGCAAAGCTTCATCTGTATTTACAGCCACTCCCCATCACTCACATTACCGCCTGAGCTTCACCTCCTGTCAGATCGGTGGCAGCATTAGATTCTCATACGAACACGAACCCTATTGTGAACTGCGCATGCAAGGGATCTAGGTTGCATGCTCCTGATGAGAATCTAATGCCTGATGATCTGTCACTGTCTCCTATCACCCCCAGATGGGACCGTCTAGTTGCAAGAAAACAAGCTCAGAGCTCCCACTGATTCTACACTACGATGAGCTATATAATTATTTCCTCATATAGTACAACATAATAATAATATAAACAAAGTGCACAATAAATGTAATGTGCTTGAATCATCCTGAAACCATCCCCCATCCTTGGTCCACGGAAAAATTGTCTTCCGTGAAACTGGTCCCTGGTACCAAAAAGGTTGGAGACTGCTGGTATACAGGGCCTGTTGTTGACCAAAACCTTGTTATGAAGCCCATGATTGTATTTCTTCACTTCTTTCCCATGCCGTTTGTTACATGATACCAATTGTTACATGTTAGCCTAGATAACCAGGCTACAAAGAACAGTAAGCCTTGACAATTCCATAAAGTCTTAAGGCAAAGGTTCTTACCTTTTCTCAGCCCCTACACGCACTCCTTGGTAAATCAGAGCTCCCTGATCTACTTTTCTAGGGAGATGTCATGTAACATTTAAGAGTCAGGCTCTAGGTCGGGCATGGTGGCTCACACCTGTAATCCTAGCACTTTGGGAGGCCAAGGTGGGCAGATCACTTGAAGTCAGGAGTTCAAGACCAGCCTGGTCAACATGGTGAAACCTAATCTCTATTTAAAATACAAAAATTAGCTGGGCGTGGTGGCCGGTGCTTGTAATCCCAACTACTCAGGAGGCTGAGGCAGGAGAATCCAAGAGGCAGAGTTTGTAGGAAACTGAGATCACACCACTGCACTTGAGTCTGGGTGACAAGAGCAAAACTCCTTCTCAAAATAATAATAATAATCGAAGTTTTAATAGTAATTAGTTCTGAGTGATAGGATAACAGGTGATTTTTGTTTCCTTTAAATTTTTCATCTCCAAAGTTTTAACATGTACAACTAGGAAAAATGTTGTTTTAAGACATTAAGCCAGAAGTAGTGCCTCACACCTGTAATCCCAACACTTTGGGAGGCCCCGGTGGGAGGACCAGGAGTTCAAGATGGGCCTGGGTAATGTAGTGAGACTCCATCTCTACAAAATATTAGAAAAAAAAATTAGTGGAGCGTGGTGGCTTGCGCCTCAGTCTCAGCTAATTGGGAGGCTGAGGTGGGATGATCTCTTGAGCCTGGGAGGTCAAGGCTGCAATAAGTCATGACTGTGCCACTGCATTCCAGCCTGGGCAACAGAGTGAGACCCTATCACAAAAAAATAAAAATTAACAAAAAATGTAGTGAACAAATATGTCCATTAGCCATGAATTCTCCCACAGAGCAAAATTAGTCAGAGCAGGGGTTAAAAGGACAGCCTGCACATAGATATTAATAAACTGATAAATGTGTACATATGTATGTGCCCAAAAGTTTCCAACTTACAAGTAAGGAATGTTTAAACAAGAACACTGAGTTCTTACAGTCTGAAGAACTTGGCTTGCTGCCTACTCACTAGAGTGAGGTAGATTATAGGAAACACCAGGCATGTCTTATTAAACAAATTAGATGAATATGCTTCTAAATGATTGTTTGCTCATGGAGGCAGAGACACAACACCAAGCACTGTCTGTGGCAGTTGTCTGAATTAAGCAATTGTACCAATAAAATTCATGTCCTATTGACTCAAGGCTTTGGTTCTGCCTATGGAGTCAGGCTCATAATGCCACTGAGTTAACACACAGAATTTGTCCCTGTGAGTCTCCTTCCAGCAAGCAGAATGGCTCAATGAGTGTGCCACTGCCCACAAATCAAAGAACTATTTCAGTATCAAGGAAATTCGGTTATATTCTTTCCATTTGGGTCTTATTTGTGCAGTTCCGAGAACAGCACTAAGGAAAGCGGTTTTCTAACATAAATCTCAATAAAACATAATGTCTTCAAGAAGAGGTGCAGTGCCCAACAGATCATTTTCAGAAATTAACATGTGGAGGCCAAGTGCAGTGGCTCACACCTGTAATCCCAGCACTTTGGGAGGGTGAGGCAGGATGATTGCTTGAGCCCAGGAGTTCCAGACCAGCCTGAGCAATACAGTAAAATTCATCTCTACAAAAACCTTAAAGAATTAGCCAAGCATGGTGGCACGAACCTGTAATCCCGGCTACTAGGGAGGCTGAGAGGTGGGAGGATCATTTGAGCCCGGGAGGTGGAGGTTGCAGTGAGCTGTGATCGCACCACTGTGCTCCAGCCTGGGAGACAGAGAAAGACTCTGGATCAAAAAAAAAAAAAAAAAAGAAAAAGAAAAAGCAAGGAAAACAAGAAAAGAAGACAGAGGCTGGGCGCGGTGGCTCACACTTGTAATCCCAGCACTTTGGGAGTCTGAGACAGGTGGATCATGAGGTCAGGAGTTTGAGACCAGTCTGGGCAACATGGCGAAACCCCATCTCTACTAAAAATACAAAAACTTAGCCGGGCGAGGGTAGCGGGCATTTGTAATCCCAGCTACTTGGGAGGCTGAGGCAGGAGAATCGCTTGAACCCGGGAGGCAGAGGTTGCAGTGAGCCGAGATCCCACCACCGTACTCTAGCCTAGGCGACAGAGCAAGACTCCGTCTCAAAAAAAAAAAAAAAAAAAAAAAGAAAGAAGGAAAATAAAGAAAGAGAGAGAGAGAATTTAACATTTGGGTCTTCAAAAAAATTACCAGCCCTGGTATTATACTCAGAATTAAATACAGTGCTCTTAGCACAGTGGGCAGCACTTCTGGGATGCGATGTTGTGCTTCCAAACTTCCTTAGTGTATCTTCCCTTGTCCCTGTCCCCCAACCCCCAGCAGATTTGTAGTTTGGTAAATTACCCAGCTCAAGCCTTATCTCTGGCAGAAAGGAGTTCACTCTCTCTACTTTTCCCAACATCATCTTTTTCTGGGTTCTGGGATCCTACAGCAGAAAACATCAAAGGGCACTCTGTGGGCCAGGCACAGTGACTCACGCCTATAATCCCAGCACTTTGGGAGGCCGAGGTGGGTGAATTATTTGAGGTCAGGAGTTCGAGACCAGTTTAGCCAACATAGTGAAACCCCACCTCTACTACAAATACAAAAATTAGCTGGGCATGGTGGCACATGCCTGTAATCCCAGCTACTCGGGAGGCTGAAGCAAGAGAATCACTTGAACCCAGGAGGCAGAGGTTGCAGTGAGCTGAGCCTGCGCCACTGCATTCAAGCCTGGACGACAGAGTGAGACTCCATCTCAAAAAAAAAAAAAAAAAAGGGACACTTGAGGGAAAGCAATTCTGGTGAGTAAATATTTGTCCCTCAGTTGCCTGTGCTATTTCTGAAGGCATTATGAATAATAATAATTGCTAGCATTCAGGGTCAGCTTCTTGAGTGTGCTATTTGTGCACTGGAATGCAGGGTCCACACTCAGAAGGACCCTGCACTTGGCTTAGTACTCTGTGATTGTCATTTTGAATTTCTTAATGAATACTGAATGAAGGGCCTTGCATTTTCATGTTGTACTGGGCCCCTGTGATCCTGTTAACATTTTAGGGCACTTTCTATGCATCAGACTCCATTCTAAACCTTTACCCTGTTTTTTTTTTTTTTTTTTTTTTTTGAGACAGAGTCTTGCTCTGTTGCCCGGGCTGGAGTGCAGTGGCCGGATCTCAGCTCACTGCAAGCTCCGCCTCCCGGGTTTACGCCATTCTCCTGCCTCAGCCTCCCGAGTAGCTGGGACTACAGGCGTCCGCCATCTCGCCCGGCTAGTTTTTTTGTATTTTTTAGTAGAGACGGGGTTTCACCGTGTAGACCAGGATGGTCTCGATCTCCTGACCTCGTGATCCGCCCGTCTCGGCCTCCCAAAGTGCTGGGATTACAGGCTTGAGCCACCGCGCCCGGCCTAAACCTTTACCCTGTTAAACATGAATGGCTGGAGTAGCACCAGACTGTGTAAATTTCCTCTATTACTGAAGGTAATTTGCAGGAATCTGTTTTCTTGCCACTGAAATTACTTAACTGAGAGGGGCAGGGGAGACACTTGCTTAGCAAGGCCTTCCTAGACAACCCTGTTTTAAAAATTAAAAACAAGGCCGGGGACACAGTGGCTCACATCTGTAATCTCAGCACTTTGGAAGGCCGAGGCAGGCGGATCACTTGAGGTCAGGAGTTTGAGACCAGCCTGGCCAACATGGTGAAAATCCGTCTCTACTGAAAATAGCAAAATTAGCTGGGCATGGTGGTGGGCGCCTGTAGTCCCCACTACTCGGGAGTCTGACGTAGTTGAATTGCTTGAACTTAGGAGGCGGAGGCTGCAGTAAGCCAAGATCCAGCCACTACATTCCCGCCTGGGCAACAGAGCAAGACTACGTCTCAAAAAATAAAATAAAATAAAAATAAATAAAAATCAAAAGCAAGAAAAAAACTTATCACATTACTGTTTCTTTCATATGACAAACCTGCATTTACTTTGCTTATTTTCTCTTTTTTTTTTTTTTTTTTTTGAGACGGAGTCTCGCTCTGTCGCCCAGGCTGGAGTGCAGTGGCAGGATCTCAGCTCACTGCAAGCTCCGCCTCCCGGGTTTACGCCATTCTCCTGCCTCAGCCTCCCAAGTAGCTGGGACTACAGGCGCCCGCCAACTCGCCCGGCTAGTTTTTTGTATTTTTTAGTAGAGACGGGGTTTCGCCGTGTTAGCTAGGTTGGTCTCGATCTCCTGACCTCGCGATCCACCCGTCTCGGCCTCCCAAAGTGCTGGGATTACAGGCTTGAGCCACCGCGCCCGGCCTACTTTGCTTATTTTCTCATTGCCCCCTCTAGAAATATAAGTTCTATGATTTTCATTACTGAATTTCAAGCTTCTCGCACAATGTCTGACACATAACGAAATCAAACTTTTTTTTGTTTTGTTTTGTTTTTCACATCAGCCTCCCAAAATGCTGGGATTACAGGTGTAAGCCACCTTTCCCGGCCCAACATTTAATAAATTAAGCATGCAAATCTTCTTGGGAAACAAAAATTTAGACTAGCTCTGCTACAGATTGCTGCATACTATCATCACCTGTATCAGATCACTTGTCTTAGATGCTGATTGATACAAAAATAATGCTTTTATGACTTTTTAGTAAATAAAAGCTCATTTAACAGTACTTGAATCCCTGCTACCTACTTGGCACTGTGCCACACGCTGGAGGCATTCCAACCGGAGGTCTCTCATCTCCAGAAGTTGACTCTTATCGAGCAGGAAATGGCTCTCAAAAGGGCCTCCAAAGTCAAAACTATACTAAATATTATTTGCTATTTTCATGCTCATTCTCTTACAAACGTGGAGTTTTGCAGAGGGTACATGATCTGATGTGTGATAAAGGGTAGTGGAGTGAGTCAAAGTTTTCTCTTTTTTTTTTTTTCTTTTTTGAGACAGAGTCTCGCCCTGTCGCCCAGGCTGGAATGCAATGGTGCAACCTCGGCTCACTGCAACCTCTGCCTCCCGGGTTCAAGCGATTCTCCTGCCCCAGCCTCCCAAGTAGCTGCGATGACAGGCACGCGCCACTACGCCCAGCTAATTTTTGTATTTTTAGTAGAGAGAGGGTTTCACTGTGTTGGTCAGGCTGGTCTGGAACTCTTGACTTCGTGATCCGTCCGCCTAGGCCTCCCAAAGTACTGGGATTACAGGCATGAGCCACCGAGCCCAGCCGAAGTTTCCTCTATTTTAAGTTCTCATTAACTATTTATTAATAGGTATAACCCATACTTTAAAAAAAAAAAAAAAAACTCTTTGGAATCTTCCATAATCCACAATAATATAAAGGCGTTCTGAGACCAAAAAGTTTGAGAACCACTGCAATACAGCTCCGATGCATACCCGGGAAGCCGTCAGCAACAAACAATACATTACAAATGACCACAGTCATGAACCTACAGTGTGAGGTTTGGTCCCACCCAGGCTGGGAGCCAAATACGTGACTAAGTGGAGATGGCCAGGGTGTGGGTGAGGGGCAAAGGCGGGCTGTAAGCACTGGAGAGGCAGGCCCAGCTCTGCGCAAGGGCACACACCTCCTTCCTTTACACATTCAATACAAGAAGCTTTAAATCCTTATTTTGCTGATCAGGGCATAACCTGGACCAAACGGGAAATTTAAGGCAAAATAAAAGCAGGGCATTAACTTGGACCAAATGAGAAATTTAAGGCAGCCTCTCTGAATTAAATAGTTTAAAAACCTGTCCATTTAGTACTAACTGCAAAGTTTGGCCTAAAGACTAAAACATCTGCTTCCTGATTTGGGGGTGGGGATGAAGGGGAGTGCAAGGTAGAAAAGGGCGGGAAAATGAAGACCTAAAGAAAGAAAGAACAGGCTGGGGGGGAGGGTAAGAGGCACCGCAAGAGGCCAATGAATGAGACCGAGGTTTAGGCGCGTGCGCCAGCCCTCCTCATGCGCAGTCGCAAGCCTGGTGATCTCGCGGGAAAGAACCGTTGCGGGCCCGACTTTGCGCGGAAGTAGGAGGGGGGAGTGGAGGCGGGAGTGAAGTCTCGCGAGAAGAGTTGGTTGCCGTAGCAGAGCCCTCTAGCTGTGTGTGTCTGAGGCTCGGCCGCCGGAGCCGAGGACGGTTTGCTGAGCCCGTTAGTGCGCCCGGCCGAGACAAGCCGCCGCCATGTCCCGCTATCTGCGTCCCCCCAACACGTCTCTGTTCGTCAGGAACGTGGCCGACGACACCAGGTAGGTACAAGGCAGGTACCCCGGGCCTAGGCGGGGAGGCCGCAGGCGCCCGGAGAGGACTCTGGTGGTGGTGGCGGCACTGGGCCGGGGGAGGGGACTGGGTGAAGATGGCGGGTCCCGCGCCCGCTTTGGCGCCGAACTAGGCCGCGCAGCCGGCCTCAGCCGCCGCGTGGGAGCGAGGGCGGCGCCTCTGCCCTCGCCGGGCCGCGTGGCGGCGTTTTTCGGTCCCCTCCCCCTCCGCAGTTCGTAGCCCCTTTCTCCCGGCTTCGTCCCCGAGCGCGCAGCCCCCTGCCGCGGCCTTTCTGCGACCCGACGGCAGCCCCCCGCATTGATTTGAAGTTCATTCTTCGAGGTTCACGCCCCCTTGACCCAGAGATTTTTTTTTTGAGTGAGGTGAAATAACGGGATCGAGGGAGAGGAATCTTGCTACTATTTATCTTTTTTGTTGTTGCCGTTATTAATATTTGGGAGTTTTAATCTGTTAGAGGTGTTTGGAGAAAGGGAGCGTTGAGATTTGGGGAGTTAGATTTTTCCAGTTAAATGTTGCGAGTCGTTTTTCTTATTTCCTGGAAATTCTGGTCATCCTTTGAAAAGGGAGGTTTGGGAAGCCTCAATCATTAGGACGTTGACAGCTAAATTAGGTTAATTCAGACCTACCTTAAATAGGCTTTGTTCTCACCATTCCCTTGTTTCGAGTTGCCTTCAGATTATTTTGGAAGAGTTCTTACTACAAGATGAGGCTTCTTATTTCACAAATAATCTACACACAAAAAATAAGTGGTTTGGGTTTTTGGTGTTTTGTGGGGTTTTTTTTTTTTTGCTAGCTTTGTGATTTGCTTTTGTCTTAAATTTAAGCAGGAAAGAAAGCAATAGTAATTATGTTAGCGTCTAGAGAAATTTTCCCTTTATGTCATTTTGACACTTAAGGATTTCGATATTTGTGACTTTTTCAGACCATATTTACCTATTGTTAAGTGTCTAAACCTGTCGCTAAAATTGGGGAGTAAAAATAAGTGCTTGGTATTTTTCAGAGTACTAGAGTCGATTTGATGCTGTAATATAAAGTAAAAAAAAAAAAAAAAAACAATGCTTATATACAACCTAATGCTGCTGTACCTTTTATGAAAAACGAAGGCTGTAGATAAAAATAAAAATTGTGGTCATTCCCTTGTACCATATGTCTACTGTTGTCTTGCTAATGTAAACTGCATTTTTATCTTCCAAATTCTTGGATCCTAGCTTTCCTTCATCAGAAAGATATATTGCCTATACATCTTAAGGACTTGGACATAAAAATTTTATGATGTTTTAGGTCTGAAGACTTGCGGCGTGAATTTGGTCGTTATGGTCCTATAGTTGATGTGTATGTTCCACTTGATTTCTACACTCGCCGTCCAAGAGGATTTGCTTATGTTCAATATCCTTTCTTCAGATGGCTGATTAGTGAGGGGTGTTGAAGTTTGAAATTCAAGTTTATGTAAGTGGTAACATCTAAAAAGTAGTTTCTTTGTGTCCTCTAATAAATGTCTGTCTTCAAATTTTTGAAAATTAATTCTGACTCACACATTGCTGTCGTTATTAAAGTTAATCCAAAAATGGTAAAATATTGAAATTCCCATTCATGCTTCTGAAACTCAAGTCGATGATTATATATGTGATTTAAATTTGAATGCACTCTGGTTGCTACTACCTTTAATGTAAGTCCGTTAAAAGTTAATATGTTCTTGTGCTTAGCAATTAAAATTTGGTATTCTTGTTTGTTAATTTGAATCACTTGATCAAAAACAAATTGTATAACAATGAGGTAAACTTCTTTAATATTGTCCCCTAATTTGCTGTCCTCTGTTGTTACCTCAGAGAATGTAAAGCTGTACAGTTATGGCGACCCCAAAGAGAAAGCATGAAAGAACCTTTAGAGTAGAGTTCAACACTTAAGGCAAGTAGACAAGCCAAAGACCTCTTAAGGATCAGGCTTGAAGAGAAGGGAGAGTTTGGGAAAAGAAAAAATAAAGAAAAGCTGGAAGAAGGACAAGCCTAATGGGAGACAAAGCCTCGCTTTATCTACAAAAGGGGGAAAAGGTTGTTTTTCAAAGTTAAAGATAAAGCCATCTGTCATATTTGGCCAAGCATCTCATGACAAGTCCTTCTGACAAGCACTTAAAGAGTTAAAGGTCAAGATGAAGTTGAATGATGGCCAAGATTAAAGGAGTCATACCTGATGTATCCTACAGAATAACTATTTTTCTTTTTTTTTTCTTTTTTTTTTTAATGTTTTGTAAGCAGTTAATTTTCAAAATTATTCTGGTTTGGTCTAGTGACAAAACCTGTAACTTAATTTATGTGGGCCTTTGATGTTGTGATTGTGGTCTTGTATAAATGCACTCTCTTATCAAGTTAAAGTGTAACAGGATGTATATTCTTAAGATTAAATTCAGCATATTTTGGTTTTGGACCAGGTGGTCAGATGCCACAGAGTAGCAGGCAGTGTGCTCTTTGAAGTAGCATGGGGTTAAGCCACAGAGCCCTGCTTAAAGGAGAGACAGGTGCATGCACTGGGGACTACTTAGAAACAGCTCGGGTGGTCTTGTAGGATCAGAGCCACTAGAAATTCTGTTTATATATAGATTTTAAAGTGGTTGCTGGGGATACACACAAACCCTTAACTTCTTTATCTTAACTCTGTGAAGACTGCTGGCTCTGCGCTGCTTTAGCACACATGATCAGTTGGCCCTGAATGAGTTGCAGAAGGCCTTCTCCCTGGTATAGGTACCCAACTGGGACCTACGGGAGACTGGTCCCTGACCCAGAGTCAGGTGACCTTCCTCCTTTCATTGAGATCATCTCCCTGCAACAAGGGTTTGGGTTGTGGGCCTCAGACTAGGAAAAATTCTTCCTGCTTAAATTCAGTGGGCCTCAAACTTTTAAGTTAGTGGAGTCCTAGTGAGACTTACAGGGAAAAAGCCAAAAGCTACTCCTGCCGGGCCAGTGATCAAGGACAGTTGTGAGCATTGGTTGCAAAGCTCCATTACAGAGAAGATAATAGCTGTATCTGGCTTAGTAAATAAAGGTAGCGGTGCATTCTGTCTTACAACATAGACCTGATTTTACCTAGTGTTGGGTGGCCCAGGAATCAAGGTCAGTAGTAGTTTGATTCAAGAGTGTGTGGTATTTGAGGCAGAAAAGGCTAGCAATTCAAAGCAATCTAAAGGAGAATGATAATTTTAAAATACATATTCAGTAAGTCTATGGTCTTAAAATAGTTGAAAAGAAATAAGTAACAGGCTTATCAATTTCATTTTTGAAAAGACCATAAAGTACAAATTTCTCCATGGTTGACATCAGAGTGATACTTGACTGCCTCTGCTGCTGCTGTCTCTTCTGGCTGACTCCATTTGCAATAGCCTTTTCTTCCTATCCCTGGCTTACCGAGTAAAGTAGAAACTTGCCATCAGCCCAGGATTCTGTTTTTGAAAAGTAGCCCCAGAGAGGATGCTCTGCTCTCATTAATAATTTTTACAGCTCTCAATATAAATCCTTTTTATACTTATTATATTCTGTCTCTTGGGGTATCATAGTAGTATACCCATTAAGTGAACTTATTCCTTCCAAATAGTTTAGAGCCCAGCTGCATTAATCTTGAGGGATGTTCAGTTACAGTATTCAAGGTTCTGAACTCCCCATCAACCTTTGCCTTTTCATGTTGAAAGCCCAGTTATTTAAAACTTGTCCTTCCATTTAATCCGTTCATAACAGCCTCGGGAAGAGAGAGCTGGAAACCTGCAGTCCTTAATTCCTTTCAGAACAAAAAGTGGGAAGTCTAGTAAGGCAGACCTTTTAGTCTCTATAGTAAAAGAATACCAGTATCGGTCTCGAAAAAGGAGTGTATCACTTCAGGGATTTTTTAAATCACCTCTCTAAATCTGCAGTTTTGTGTTTTCTCTCAAATTCAGGAAATAGAAATGTACAAACTAGAATAATGATTTTTAGGATAGAATGAAAACCTGTACCTAACCTAGCTCTTTCCAAACCATTTATATCAAACACTGCCTTGAATGTATACTTGGTCTCTGTTATAATGATGGTTTTAGGAAAGGAGCTAGGTTTGGACAGAATAGCTATGTAAAACCAGGAGTTCTTGTAGTAGTATTGCTGTCATGACCAGGGAGGACAAGCAGCTTAACTTCTCAGATCAAAAACAAGTACCAGTAGTTCCTGCTTAAGGCTGGTAAATAATATCTCGAAATTTTCAAGTTGGAAACCAGTCTCAAACCCATTTCTTTGCAAGAAGTTGTATATTTAGGGTCATGGTTAGGGCTTTCTAGTCTAGGAGTCCTTACAGTGATCTGTTTCTTGATAGCATGCTTTTACAGTCTGCATGGATGTAATAATGCTTTTGATATAGTGATTGTCTTGAGTACTGCTTGACTCTGTCTTGATGCCCACAAATGGCTAGCGTGCTTATCTTCCCATGCAGTGGAAGGAAGACAGTTAAATGAAATAGTAGTATTAGATAGATATGAAAAAGAAAACAGCAAAATAAATTTGAAGTTAATGCTTTCATCTCTTGTAAGGTAAGGCATATACTGCTTGCTTACACAAGAACTATTGGCATTTTCTTTTTTTCATTTGAAACAAATATGAAAAACATTAGTTTGGTTTTATTTTAAGAAATTTTTATTTTAGCATACAACGTAGAACTGACATTTGTTTTTCTTTTTTGTCTTGTAAACTTAATTCTTAAAACTTAGGAAAATTTTTGGATAGGACAACTTGGTGATTCAGCTATAACATCTTATTTCAATAATAACTTTACTGCAATATGTATTCATACGTTTTCAAATGTGTGCCTTAGGAAAACACAAGTGCTTTTATAGTGTGAAGTGTTAATGGCTGAATCCAACTGAATCACCAACTAGTAAGTGGGAGTCTGGTTGATTTTTCTGGAATAATATTGGGAGATTGTGAATTGTTCCAGACATACCAACTGAACTCTCATTCATTATCAAAGTTTGCAAAACTTCCCAAGCCCCTTAACATTTAGCACATTTGAGGATGTTCGTGATGCTGAAGACGCTTTACATAATTTGGACAGAAAGTGGATTTGTGGACGGCAGATTGAAATACAGTTTGCCCAGGGGGATCGAAAGAGTAAGTACCCTTATGCCTGATACGTATGAAGCATTTTTTTTTAGTGTTTTGATTTTTTTTTTTTTTTTAAGAATTTAAGCAATTTGTGTATCTGTTCAAAACCCAAAAGGATCTCTCTTTTTTTTTTTTTTTTGAGACGGAGTCTCGCTCTGTCGCCCAGGCTGGAGTGCAGTGGCGCGATCTCTGCTCACTGCAAGCTCCGCTGCCTCCCGGGTTCACACCATACTTCTGCCTCAGCCTCCCGAGAAGCTGGGACTACAGGCGCCCGCCACCACGCCTGGCTAATTTTTTTTGTTTTTAGTAGAGATGGGGTTTCACTGTGTTTGCCAGGATGGTCTCAATCTCCTAACCTCGTGATCCGCCCGTCCCGGCCTCCCAAAGTGCTGGGATTACAGACATGAGCCACCATGCCCGGCCTTTTTTTTTTTTTTTTTTTTTTCTTTCTTTTTTTCTGAGACAGAGTCTCACTCTGTTTCCCAAGCTGGAATGCATGCAGTGGCGTGATCTCGGTTTACTGCAACCGCCACCTCCCGAGTTCAAACAATTCTCATACCTCAACCTCCCGAGTAGCTGGGATTACAGGTGCATGCCACCACATCTGGCTAATTTTTGTATTTTTAGTAGAGACAGTTTTACCATGTTGGCCAGGCTGGTCTTGAACTCCCCACCTTAGGTGATCCACCCGCCTCAGCCTCCCAAAGTGCTGGGATTGGGATTACAGGCGTGATCCCAAACGGATGGTTTTTAAGAAAATGGAGTATCTTGAATATTTCATCATATTTTCCAGATGTATTACAAAGTTTTGGGGTAAGTGTAGGTAGGAAGTGGAAATGAGAATGCCTAAAATACATGTGGACTCTTCTGAAAGTTGGTTATGCAGGCTTACCAGATGTTCGCTTCATACTTACAAGACAGGAGTACAGGTTTTAGAGTCAAATAGACCTGTGTTTGAATTCTGGCTTAGCCATTATGTTACCTTGGGCAAGATACTAATTAAGAGATTAAAATAACCGTGGGGTGCGGTGACTCACACCTGTAATCCCAGCACTTTGGGAGGCCATGGCGGGTGGATCACAAGGTCATTGTGAAACCCCATCTCTACTAAAAATACAAAAAATTAGCCAGGCATGGTGGCGCACGCCTGTAGTCCCAGCTACTCAGGAGGCTGAGGCAGGAGAATTGCTTGAACCCGGCAGGCAGAGGTTGCAGTGAGCCAAGATTGCGTCACTGCACTCCAGACTGGGCAACAGAGCGAGAGACTGTCTCAAAAAAAAGAAAAAGAAAAAGCTGCTGAGGAGAAGAGGAGCTCTTGAGTAGACATAAAATATTGGTAACTCTAGTTCTTCAGTTGGGTAATAGATTCCTGGTTATGCATTGTGTTATTTATATGTACTTCAGTACATTAAGTATTTGCTTCAATGAATTGAATGAGATAAGAACTGAAGTGTCTATAAGGCATTTAGGAATGCCTTATTCTACTTAGGGTCTTAGAACTGGAATTATATATTACTGCATTTTGACACCGCACATTGTTCATAGGCCACCTATAAATATTTTGTTAAGTGTGTTCTTAATGAATAGAATCTGTGGCAGGATCATTCCAAATCAGCACATGGTTCATTTTTTTCAACCATTTAAAAATGTAAAATGCTTGGGTGTGGTTGCTCACGCCTATATCCCACCACTTTGGGAGGCCTGGGCGGGAGGATTGCCAGAGCCCAGGAGTTTGAGACCAGCCTGGGCAACAAAGTGAGACCCCATCTCCACAAAAAAATAAAATAAAAAATTAGCCAGGCGTGTTAGTGCACACCTGTGGTCCCCGCTAGGCAGGAGGATCACTTGGGCCCAGGAGGTTGAGGTTGCAGAGAGCTGTGTTTGCACAACTACACTCTAGACTGGGTGGCAGCAAGACCCAATCTCATAACAAAAAGCCACTCACTTCCATTTGGAGTTTGTAAAAATCCTTTTATGGTATAGATTCCCAGTGTCAGAATAGTTGCCAGGTCTTGGCTGATAAGCTAGATGGTGAGAAGACTTTGAAAATAGTTGGGGATATTAGTATTATTTTTAACATAAAACAGTCTTGTAATAAACTTTCTTGAAAATAAATACATGCTTTTCCGAAGATGAAAATTTGCAGTTACCTCAACCCAGCCTAGGCTAAATCACGTTCTGCATCTCCATCTCACACCAAAACTACAGATACCTCTAAAAACAGACTCCAGGACTGGGCGCAGTGGCTCAAGCCTGTAATCCCAGCACTTTGGGAGGTCAGGGTGGGCGGGGGCGGATCACCAGGAGTTCGAGTCCAGCCTGACCAACATGGATAAACACTGTCTCTACTAAAAATACAAAATTAGCCTGGCGTGGTGGTGCATGCCTGTAATCCCAGCTACTCAGGAGGAGAAGGTTGTGGTGAGCCGAGATTGCACCATTGCACTCTGGCCTGGGTAACAAGAACAAAACTTCGTCTCAAAAAAAAAAGACTCCAGGCCCGGTGCAGTGGCTCACATCTATAACCCCAGCACTTTGGGAGGCCAAGGCATGTGGATTATTTGGGGTCAGAAATTCGAGACCAGCCTGGCCAATATGGTGAAACCCTGTCTCTACTAAAACATAAAAATTAGCCGGGTGTGGTAATGCGTGCCTGTAATCTCAGCTACTCAGGAGGCTGAGGCAGGAGAATGGTTTCAACTGGTGTGGGGTGGAGGTTGTAGTGAGCTGAGATTGCGCCACTGCACTCCAGCCTGGATGACACAGCAAGACCCTGGTCTCAAGAATAAAAAAAAAAAAAAGCCAAAACACATACGCAATTTTTTTTTTTTTTTTTTTTTTTTTGAGACAGGGTCTCTGACCCCCAGGCTGGCGTGTAGTGGTGTAATCACAATTCATTGCAGCTGCAAACTCTTACCCCCTTAGCCTCCCGGGTAGCTGGAATACATGCACAAGCCACTAGGCCCAGCTAATTATTTTTTGTAAAAATGGGATATTGCCATGTTGTTCCAGGCTGGTCTCAAACTCCTGGGCTCAAATGATCCTTTATCATCCCACCTCAACCTCCCAAAGTAGTGGGATTACAGGCATGAGCCACCACCCGGTCATACATACTCTGTTTGGGATACAAGAGGAGATGCAGGGATTTTTTTTCCTATTTATTGAGGGCTTTAATACTGTTTTTAATATTTCTAAGTATTTCTGTTCTTTGTATTTCCTAGCACCAAATCAGATGAAAGCCAAGGAAGGGAGGAATGTGTACAGTTCTTCACGCTATGATGATTATGACAGATACAGACGTTCTAGAAGCCGAAGTTATGAAAGGAGGAGATCAAGAAGTCGGTCTTTTGATTACAACTATAGAAGATCATATAGTCCTAGAAAGTAAGTGTGCCGTGTAGCAGTGATCTGTTTAAAAAATGTATTTGTTAGCATTTAAGTTTTTTTTACTTTTATGTATACTTTTAATTATATACATTGACTGTTTCATTGAGACAAAAAATATGGTATCATTTTATTTTAAAACTTTTATGGTTTGCTTTTAATTAGAAACTTTGCCTCTATGAATAGATATTTGTCACTGCTTTTTCTGATATGCTTTTTAGCAGTAGACCGACTGGAAGACCACGGCGTAGCAGAAGCCATTCCGACAATGATAGGTAAATAACTTTGCTTTGAAAAAGACTCATTTTTTTAAATTTCAGAGTGAACTTTTGCTCTAAAAATAACAAATTTGATTAATATAGAATCTAATTTTTTTACTCTAATTATATCTCTCCTCTGTTTTGAAAGATTCAAACACCGAAATCGATCTTTTTCAAGATCTAAATCCAATTCAAGATCACGGTCCAAGTCCCAGCCCAAGAAAGAAATGAAGGCTAAATCACGTTCTAGGTCTGCATCTCACACCAAAACTAGAGGCACCTCTAAAACAGATTCCAAAACACATTATAAGTCTGGCTCAAGATATGAAAAGGAATCAAGGAAAAAAGAACCACCTAGATCCAAATCTCAGTCAAGATCACAGTCTAGGTCTAGGTCAAAATCTAGATCAAGGTCTTGGACTAGTCCTAAGTCCAGTGGCCACTGATAGTATAAACCATGGTCATTTTTAGGCATGTATCATTCATTTACTCATAGTTTGGTTTACTTAAATTATCAGGAATACAATGTTGCAATGATGCTTAAAAAACACTTGTTAGTTTTCCCTGTACCGGGCAATGGTTATAATTAAAATGATATGCTGTTGAGAAGCCACTCTTAAGAGTCCAGTTTGTTTAATGTTATGGGCAGCTACCAATTTGTGGTGTCTCTGTATATTTTTGTAAAGATTCTCATTTTTTATGCTTGAAGTATTTGGTGAAAAGATGTTGGTTGACCATAATTTGCAACATTGTCTCATTAAAAATAAACTTTCATATTCATATTTGGTAGAACTGTTAACCTAGAAATGTAGCTTGCTAATAAGATAGAATGATACAAAAGTGAAGTAGTAGCCACAGTACAACACTGACTGCTCACACATTTAGGTTCAGGTTGGACCTTTGTGTCTTGTCAAGATGTCTAGGCCTGGCCGGGCGCGGTAGCTCACACCTGTAATCCCAGCACTTTGGGAGGCCGAGGCGGGTGGATCACGAGGGCAGGAGTTTGAGACCAGCCTGATCAATATGGTGAAACCCCGTCTCTACTAAAAATACAAAAATTAGCCAGGCATGGTGGCGCATGCCTGTAATCCCAGCTACTCGGGAGGCAGAGGCAAGAGAATCGCTTGAACCCAGGAGGTGGAAGTTGCAGTGAGCCAAAATCACGCCACTGCACTCCAGCCTGGGCAGCAGAGAGAGATTCCGTCTCAAAAACAAAACAAAACAAAACAGTAAAGCAAAACCAGATGTCTAGGCCAATGACAATTATTTTTGATGCAGTGTGGATTAGTTATTTTGTTAACCCCACTGTCTTGGGGAATGATGCCAGCTGGGAAATTGAGTTTTTGACTGAAACATGGAACCTTCACTGCTTTTTTTCTGGTTCCTATGAAGATTTGGAACATAGAAAACATAAAAACTCACCTTAAAATTTGAGCAGGTTGATGATGGCAAAAATAATTTTAAGGAGAAAGGAATATTCTTATGTAGTTATTCTAAAGTTTAAGGAGCGTTGTTGACCATAATATTGCTTAGTTTTTTTACTCCTGTTAGAAACAAGTAAATTGTTTCAAAGTAGGTTTTGTGTGTGTGTGCATAGTGTAAAAACTGAAATTTTGATGCTTACAGCACTTGGCTCGTGCATTTGTATCAAAATTTGCCTACCTCTTTGTGAGGGAGGCCTGCTTTTCACACCTCAGTTTAATTCGAGGCAAGTTGAAAGACAACACTCACTCTAGGTGATTCTGTGGTGCCATGAAATTTAAGATAATTTGGGAAAAAGGATTAGTCAGTTTTAAGCAAGAGTCACATCTTCTGAGCTTTCGATTATCAGTGTAGTACCTGACTAAAAATGAAGTAATACCCTTAACCATTTATAATTTCTAGTATTTCTCTGAAAGATCGTTTTGGGGACAAAAGTGACTTGACATGTCCAATTTCATTGCCGAATAAAAAGCTAGCATCTTTAAAAATCTCAGATTGCTTGCTTACAGATATAAGTGAGAATTATGGAGAAGCGATTCCTTTAGAGGATTACTTTTTTCAATTTTGGTTTTAGTAATCTAGGGTTTGCCTGTAAAGAATACAACGATGGATTTTAAATACTGTTTGTGGAATGTGTTTAAAGGATTGATTCTAGAACCTTTGTATATTTGATAGTATTTCTAACTTTCATTTCTTTACTGTTTGCAGTTAATGTTCATGTTCTGCTATGCAATCATTTATATGCACGTTTCTTTAATTTTTTTAGATTTTCCTGGATGTATAGTTTAAACAACAAAAAGTCTATTTAAAACTGTAGCAGTAGTTTGCAGTTCTAGCAAAGAGGAAAGTTGTGGGGTTAAACTTTGTATTTTCTTTCTTATAGAGGCTTCTAAAAAGGTATTTTTATATGTTCTTTTTAACAAATATTGTGTACAACCTTTAAAACATCGATGTTTGGATCAAAACAAGACCCAGCTTATTTTCTGCTTGCTGTAAATTAAGCAAACATGCTATAATAAAAACAAAATGAAGGAAATATGATTAACTGGAATTATTACAGTATTGAATATGATTCTAAAATAACAATGGAAACAGTCCTTTATAGATTTAGGAATATTTTTAATCAGTGTTGCACTAGGCACAACTTTTACTTTGGAAATGATAGAACTTGTCAGAAAGGTACATCTTTTTACACAGTAGTTAAAAATTCATTGTGTAATATCAAAGTTGTTTCATGATTGCTCATTGAGCCTCTTGGGTTAACTAACTTAAGAGGTTATTTGGTAGTGTGTTAAGATGAAATTTGGATCAGCTAATTCTAAGTTTATACTTTCTTTATTGGATGGACCAGTAATTCTGCTCTCCCTCTTCGTAAACAAGATGCATTGAGACTTAACGTTTATGACATGATTTTAAATCAGTTTGAATTGAATGTTGATGAGCAGCTAATATTAAGTGATAACCTCTTTAGGGAAGTAGGTTAGGTATTTTGTGGTTCGAATTCTATCTACTTGATGACAATTATAGCTAATTTATTAAGTATTCATGATGTGCCAGACACTTGAAAAGGCTATGTGTTAACTCATTTACTCTTCACAAAACCCTGTGAGAAAGATACTTTTATTTTCCCCATATCAAAGATAAGGAAACTGAGGCACAAAGAAAAGACTATAAGGCAGAGCCAGGATTTAAGCCAAGGCCTGGTCCTTAGTTTTGGGGGTGGGGGGTGTTGTTTGTTTTACAGACTATAATTTGAGAGAAGTAGATGAGGGGATAGCTCATTGAAATTGTTCATTTTCTGTATAGAACTTGAAGGCCTAATTTCATTTTTATTTTTGTGTCAACTTATTTTTAGACTTGGACTATTGAGAACCTTATATGTTCCTAAAGTGACACACCTAACAGCTTCAAAAGGACTATATTACAGTTGAACGCATGGTAGTTTGGATCCTACTGATACTTGATGAGGATCTTTACGTAGTGTTTTATGTTAGTTTTGGGTGATGTAGTTGAGTCCCCCACCTACTGAGTGTACGTACTGTGTATGTGGTACTGGGCTCAATAATAAATAGAATGGTTATATCAATACTCAAATGAGGGCTGACACACTTCACCTCTCCTTTTACTTAAGATCTCTCTGCATTTTTTTTTTTAAGCCAAGTAAGCAAGAAGAAAAATGAGAGATAATGCTTCAGTGAGAGAGGAAAGGTGCTACATAGAGTATGAGCTGTTAAGTTACATCCCAGGGGAAAGACCTGGGAACTGTTGTATTATTCTCTTGAAAATTTGGCCCAGTAAGCTGCTACATCCAGTTCAACTAACAAAATCCTGTATACCACAGAGAAGAATAAAGAAAACCAAACTGACAAACATCCTTCTTTTATTTAAGACCAAACTGCAGCTGGAATACCCAGTACAGTTCTGCTTACTACACTTCAAGAAAGATCTGAAAGCGGAAAAAGAACCAAAGAAGGGCAGTTCAAGCGACCAAAGGGTGGGTGGAAGGTGCTGCAGTATGAATACTGTACGAATATTTTGACTCTGGTCTGAAAAGATAAAAGAATGTTATCGAAAACTACATGGAATAATTGAAGTCCCTTCAAGTTTGAAAGTAAGCATTTTAGGACAAATAAAAGGAAATTCAACTTTGTACTTGTGGAAACTAATCCCTAAATATGAATAGGTTTATATTGATTCATGGGTAACAGGTCCATAATAAATTATTGGAAACTAGGATGTCTGAATATCAAGGAAGACAGCCATAGTCTCTTACAGTGCCTCTGTTGCTCTGTCTCAAACTGAATTGGGTGGGAAAAGGTATGGTCCAATATAAAAGTTCCATTTTTGCCATTATTGGCAAATCTTGCCTTTGTTTATTTTGGTCCCAGTGTTTTCTGCTTAATCATTTGCTTTGTTGGCATCTGTGTTTATTTACTTGTATACACCACATGCAGTTTACATCTTTCTTTAAGTACTCTCCTTCCCAGGTAAATTCCAATTATATTTGACATTCAGCTAACAGGGCCCATCTCTTCTCGCCTCTTTCCTAGTCAGTATGTTCCGCAAATATTTATTGAGCCCTTACTATGGGCAAATCATTGTCCTGGATAATTGAGGAGAAAAATAGATTATTCCCTTATTCAGTAAATGTCTACTGAGCACAATCTAGTGAATCATTACAGTATGGCCTCATTGCTTTGTTTGAGGTATATTATTCATAACAATATTTTACACCATTCGTATCAATGTAATTATAGAACACAACATACTATCAAAGATAAGTAATTGTGTGGTTATCTGCCATTTAAAAGTATCCAGTATTTGATCACATTATTACAAATAATGAAAAAATGATTTGTTTTAATCTGTAATAAACTGGTTTATTGTGCAGTGACTGTAATATACTAGAGTTATATTAAATTGTTTACTCTGCCTCACCAAACACATACTAGGATATAACCCCCAAAATAAGTATTTGCATTAGGTATAAAGGAGACTGGGTGCTATAATTAGATTATTTTGAGGCAGACAGCTGTTATCCCAACTGATTTAGTATGTTCTGTAATTGAGAAAATGTTCACCAAATTATACTTTTTAGTGATTTACATGTACATTTTATAGGGGACATGTTCTGTGTATAGCGAATAAATAACTTTTATAGTATCACAAAATGTTTTGGATTCCTTAGTTTCTTATTAGGATATGATGTTTCTTTACCTATACATTGATTCCATCACATTTTATTTTTGTCATCTTTTTTGCCGCATACTTAAAACTTTCCATATGAAATTACTAACTAAAAATCTGGAAGTGGAGTCTTAAGCTTTTAATTTATAGCAATTTTGAAAATACAGCAGAGGTATATTTTCAAGGGAGGTATGAAATGGAGGTATTTTTGTTCATATTTTATTTTAGAAATTTTTTTTGAACTTTTCCAAGATCACACAGCAAGCGTCAGATCCTAGGGTACAGCCCATAATTTTTCACTTGTTTCATCTTTTGTTACCATGTTTGTTGTTGTTTAATCAAATGGGGAATTGTTTTTATAGCTTTATTTTCCTGGAGATAGTAAAATTGATACAATGGGATCTAGAATTTACTTAGAGCCAAAATGACTAGATTTAATCACAAAAAGTATTTTGTATACCGTTACACACTCATTAACATAGTGGGTTCTTAGGACAGAGGTTCTGTGTGTTTTTAAAAGAATATGTAGAGGTCATAGACTTTTTTGCCCTCTACCTCCCTTCTCCATTTCCTTTTGAAGTTAAAGACATTTAAGGGGGGGAATTAAGTTGCATATTGAGTTGGGATTTTGTTTTTAAAAAATTTAGGTAAATACATATATAACTGCAATAACGATAGTTGAAGTATTTAATTATGGTAAATCAGAAAAGGCCCTCTTTAATTTTTACATCTGTTGAATGAATTGCTTTAGGATCTCTTCTGTGGTTCTCTTTGTACTGAATGCTGTCAATATTATTGAGCACTTATTGTGCTGAACCATGTGCTTTTCAAATATTCCTATTTAATCCTAAAAACACTCCTGGGAAATGGGTATTATTCCCATTTTACAGATGAGAAAATTGTGCTTTGTAGAATACCCATCATGTGATAGCTTCCTGCATATGCTATTCATTCCTCACAACCTTACAAGGCAAATGGATAATGTTCCTGGATGAGAGATTAAATGTTATCCAAGATCTCATGGTTGTGTGGCTCGGAGACTCTAAGCATGGCTTTCCAAATCTCATTCTCTTGTAGAGATTTTCCATAGTATTGCATTTTGACCATGTTCCTGTTTACAAAACCTGAGATTATATTCTGAAGTAGCTGTGACTTGAGCGATAGCTCAGGAATAATCTGATGGCATTCTACTAGGAAGGAGGACTAGCAAAGCCTATAGTTAGCCTATTCTAGGCATGAACTATTCTCATTTTAGATTGGATGACTTGATAGGAAGAAGTGAGCAACCTGTTTGTCTTCAGTTATTGTTATCTACAAGACATTCTGCTAGTCACTGTGAAAAAGGTTCCTTCTCTTGGGTTTTTTCCTCTGCCCCGTCCTCTAACAGTATTGGTTATCTTTATTATGTTTCTGTGTATTTGTAACAGCTGTTTCACCCTTGTATTGCACAATGGGAATTTTTCTTGGAATAAAAAGTGAGGCATGTAAATTCATTGAGAACTAACCATAGTTTGTAAAGAAGTAAAAGGCCTTTGTATCTAGTTTTTTGCAGATCACATTTCTTTGAATGCTGGAAAGTGAAATAAAATTGGTCTAGGAGCCAAAAATAAATCTTGGGTTTTTTTAAGACTTTGCTCTACCTTAGATTTGTAACCACCTGGGTACACTTTTTCGTAATTTGTATAAGAGGTTTTAGAGATGCACTCTGTCCCTCTTGCTTTACAAATTGCCTACGAGAATGCAACCAAAATACTAGAAACTAAAACTTACACAAAACCTTTCAGATTTTTTCCTGTGTTGTAGTTGTTCTAGGGAAGACGATAGTTTATCAGTATTTAAAGCTTAAGGATAGGTTTTGGACCTGATTCCATCATAGTGTAACTGCCATCAAAAAGAAGACAAATTGAAATTACAGCATTTGGCCGGGCGCGGTGGCTCAAGCCTGTAATCCCAGCACTTTGGGAGGCCGAGACGGGCGGATCACGAGGTCAGGAGATCGAGACCATCCTGGCTAATACGGTGAAACCCCGTCTCTACTAAAAAATACAAAAAACTAGCCGGGCGACGAGGCGGGCGCCTGTAGTCCCAGCTACTGGGGAGGCGGAGGCAGGAGAATGGCGTGAACCCGGGAGGTGGAGCTTGCAGTGAGCTGAGAGCCGGCCACTGCACTCCAGCCTGGGAGGCAGAGCAAGACTCCGTCTCAAAAAAAAAAAAAAAAAAAAAAAGAAATTACAGCATTTACTTAAGGTTCACAATATGGCTGACTTCAGCAGCCTTACATGGTAAGTTCTCTGTACCAGCTATGTTTGGTTCTCACGATTGCATCAGTTTGGGAAATTCGTATCACCATTCTGTACGCTAACCAAAACTCTTATCAGTACCTTTCCTAAAGTATGAAGTGTTCATACGGTTACTGACCTTTTATTCAGGTTACCCTTAAGCTGCTAAAATTTTTATAGGTAATCTTCCACTCCCACTTCCATTTGCCCATTTTGCTTGAGTCAAACCAATATCTAGGGTATTACTAGATTAATCCACTAAAAATCTAGTGTATTCAATATATAGCTTAAAAACTTGACAGACACCTAGGCTGAGATTTGTTCAGTACATGAAGTTCAATTCTTTAATCCTTGGCATTGTCCACAGAAATTACCCTGGAAACAAAATGCTGGTTCTGCCTTAACTCCAAATCATTTCCTAGTTTGCATGAAAAAATACAGCTTTGCCATGGGACTAGTTGTAGAATTTTAAGGATTACTCAAACTAGTTTTAAGATGCTCTATCATTTGGAATCTGTATCAGAAAGGTGTGGTCGTGATGCTTTTCTTCTGAGGGTCCCCTTACGTGTACTTTCATTTGTCAACATACTTTGAAACACAAGGGTTCTTATCAACTTGATAAATTCTTTCATTTTTTTTCTATGAACCTAGATCATGGAATTAACTTTGAAAAGCTTTGTGACGTTTTCCTTGTGTGGCTTTTTTTTTCCTTTTAATTGTTAGCACTACTGGGAGAGAGAAATCTCAAGTAGTTGTTTAATTGCATAGCTGTCAAATCCTATTATCTTCTGTATCAGTCAGCAAACTAGTTGCTCCTTTTCAAGCCGTCCTGTCACATTTTAGTTGTGACTGTTTTTATAATCAGAAATTTAAGAGAAGTCCAAGAGTTTTGAGTATTGAGTATATTATGAGCTTCAAGTCAGTGACATTTTTAAAAAATATTAAGCAATCAAAACCATTTTAAAAATAAAAACCAAGCCAATGGGGAAAAACAATTTTATTTAATTTTATGCTTCAAATTCATATCATGTACATTAAGTACCATATAAACTTGTCTTTAGGCTATCAATATTTAACTTGGGCAGTACTTCATCTTGATTTATTTGGAGAAATACAGCTTAGGCATCTGCTAACCTGCTTAGGCATCAAAAGAGGTGCCAAATTACAAAATAGGGCATTAACAATCAAAAATTTTAAACTGACCCACATACCTTCTACTGGTTTCGCTTATGTTTAAGCATTTACTCTTAAGGTTGGCAAAACATGTTATCAATGTATTATGCAAGAGTACATCTTTTGCATAAGTGGTCCGTTGGGTTGCACCTACCCTTGACCAAACAAAAACCAAACATCACTGGCACCATACTCAAAACTACCTGTATCCTAGGTTATAAGATTGTAAAACCCAAAAATCTGTAAGGTTGGAGGGACTCCAGTTAATCTTTGGGCTTAGAGGAGGAAAAAAAAATAGTCCCATACTGCATTTCACATCTCTTAAAAATAGTTTTAGCAGCTTAAACCTTTTTAGTTATAAAACTTACTATACTTGGATTTACTTTGAAATGTAGTTTACAATCAAATCAAGTATAACATACATACACTGGCACTTTAGCACAAGGGCAAACTTTAAAAACAAATTATTTTGGACCTTTAAAATTAGGCCATACTATAAAAAACAGTCCACGGTCTTACATTCAGCAAATTCATACTAAAATATTCCATTTTTGTAAGATAAAGGCCAATAAAACTTTACATATGCTACAAGTTTATTACAGATATGTACATGGCTCTTTCTCTCCTAGGTACTTAAAATTTTCACATTATCCAACTCCCCAAAGCAAGCTTTGCAGGAATGAGGCCAGATCACTATTAGAATAGCTTGCGCAGTGCTGTAATACAAAAATGTATTTTGAAAGCTATTGAGTGACCATTAAATACTGTTTCTATAAAAAATGGTTTTGGTGTATTTGTTGACACTTAATCCATTATATTTAATAAACAGGGCCATTGGAATGTACTATGTCTCATTCTAATGAGCTCCAAATGCCCTTTCCACCCACTGTACAATTCACTAAAATGCAATTATTACAAAAAATTCACATTTTCTTTCAGCAGTGCATCAGGTTGTTAGCATATTACTGGTTTGGGTGTTTCTAATATACTAAACTTTCAGATGTTTACCTAATTCTGAATCCTTGTGTTAGCTTGAAGCTTATAATCTGATTCACCAACTTTCAACAATCTACTCTGTGAATGATAAATTACTATCTTCCCCTAACAATAGAAAAAGCTGATTCCTTTACCACTCCCCAAATCTAAACTTGGTTTCCACTTAAAAGTTACTCAGTTGAGAACACTTAAATACCATTAGTTTAAGTTGCACTGATACTACCATTGTATCACAGTGCACACAACACGAGATGGTCTATTTTTTTTACATTAATTAGCAGTTCTACACAAATAGATTAATTCCTTAGCGAATTTGTTTCAGACCAATTGACAACTATCCGTGAACATAATTTTAACATTTGTCTTTATACCTGTACTTTAAGTAAGGTTTTAAGTTGAAATGTCATTATTTCCTTATCTGAAGGATTAAAGGAAACAGGGACCCAGTGGCTTGGTGGTTTGGGAAGAACACTTGGTGATGGTGGCTCACTAAATTTGGCACCAGCATAGTTCTGATTAGCTTGAGATTTAAAAAGTAAGCTGGGACCTGATAAGCTAGAATTCCAACTCTGATTATTTGGAAAATTTTTGTTCTTCCCCCCACTTTGCATGGCCTGCCAAGCAGCTGCTGATGAGTTATAACCATGTCCTCTTTCTTTTTTCTTATGAACAATCTTCATCTGGGAATTCTGATCCTTGGTCTTCTGTCTGTTAAGCTGTTGTTGGTTCTTACTAACATTTCTAGATTGAGGGGCTGGAATGTTATACCTCTCTCCACCACCCATCTTCAGCTTCTTTGTCACCTACAAGTGAATGGAAACAAATGTTGAGTAAAATTCCATTAAGTTCAAATCTGTAAGAAGCTTCTATGGCTCTAACTTATAATTCCAGATATTTTGAACAAGACTCAATAATAGGCTATTCAGCTGCTTTAAATTCAAAAAGCAAGCTGTTTAGACTCCAATATATGCACAACCTTTATTGTTATACCTCTCAAAAAAAATGAGCTTACCCACAAATCTGCGTAATCTATTTTAAAATAAAAACAATTGGTTTAGGATGGCTCCATCATAAAATGTTTGCCCATTATGATGATTACCTTTCAGTCTGCTTTTCAGATTGCAGGATCTCCACTACCTGTCCTCTTCCTTGCTGCCAAGCCCAAGATAACAAGTGTTGCTTTCTGACAGATCCTTTCCTTTGTCTCAATACAGAAGTTTTCATGGGCCGATCTGCTGAGTTCAGCCTAGGAGCTGAGGCCAACATCTGAGTCTCCTCAGCACACAAGTTTGAGAGAAGTCCTAGCTAGAAAAGTAAAGATTACTTCATTATTTCAAAAACACGTTGAGAAAGTGATCATTTAGATTTACTACAAAAATCGTTGACTGTAAAGAAGGCTACTTCCTGAACTAAAAGGTAGAAAATTTATCTTAAGATGGCTTTCTTTGACCTCATAACCAGGATCATTTAAAAACTCTTCACCCTTGAGATCCAGTCACTCCTGGAGAATTTTTGGAAATGTCTCGAAGTCCCGCAGTAAGTTTTGTTTTTATCTTTTTCCTGGGAAAGACCTTCAGATTCTCTCACGTATAAAATCAAATAACGAAGTGTTAAATGTTAAGAGTCATATCAAAAAATTGGCTTCAGGCGGATTTTCAAAAGAGACCGTGTTTTTAAACTCCCACCAGAATTTTTCAATCTTTCCACACACGTCACATCCATTTTCAGTCTCTTGGAACATGTAGACATCACGCAGTGTTTCCTTTGGTTATGAACATCCTCGCCTCCTCCCCGTCTTAAAATAAGTTCTCACAAACCCTAACAGTCTAAGCCCGTCTGAAATCTATAAAAATGTCTCCCTAGAGGGAATGGCTCAACGTTCAAGGTTTGGTTTTAATTTGATGTTCCAAGAAAAGTTACCAAATAGTTAAGCCCCCTCCTTTCAAAGGGGTAAGAGAGCCTTCCAAACAGATAAACCACCCTAAATAAATTGCCATTTCCGGACTGTGAGTCATTCACAACTCTTAACTTGGAAAACTCGCCTCCTCAGACGCCACACGGGTTTGACTTCCCAGTGGCCCCATCTCTCCGGAGCCGCAGGGGTCGGGGCGCTGCGACCGCCCGCGCCCGCCCGGGTGCCCGGATCTCGCCTCCGCTCTCCTCCTTCCCCCAACAATGGGGAGCGCAGCCACCAACATGGCCGCGCCCGCAGCGCAGCCACTACTTACCGACTTCAAGCTCGGAACTACGGCGGCAGTGGCTCCCTCTCGACGTCGAAGCCTCCCTCCCTTTCCAGGGAGAGACGAGGCACGGACCGACAAAGCCCAGGAACACCGATGAGCAAGCTGCCGGCCACCCCAGCTTCTACGACCCAACCTCCTCCTTCTGCCTCTACCGACAAAATGGAGTCGGCGGCGACCGCAGAAGCACGGCCGGGCGGCTCTGCGGCCAATCAAAACACGACAGCGCAGGCCTGGCCAATGAGAAGCGGGCCACCGCCTGTTGCTGGGGTAGGCCGGGGGCGAAGGCGGGGAGGTGGGGCTGCCGAGGGTTTGAAATCCGCCCGGGGAGGAGGAGCATGCCGGGAGTAACTGCCCTGTCCGCGGGTGTCTACGGCCTTGCCACGGCGGCCTCCCCGCGCCCCTGGCCCGCCAAGGCCCCGGCCGCTAGCTCTCGGCTCTTCTCCCGCTCGGCTCGTGCGCGCGGGCTCGCTGCCCTTGGGACTGCCCTGAGGGAAAAGACTGACCGGCGGGGGACGTTTGGTTCTCGAATTAGGGCCACTGAGTCGCGTAGCCTGTATTGACAGATGGAGGATACTCCAGAAAGCCGCTTGCCAGGGCCCAGCCCCCGCCCGCCTCGGGCCTCGACTTCTGGGTCGCCTATCTCCCACATCCACAACTCCGCGTCCGAAGTCGGCGCGTCCCTGCGGTTCCCTCCGGTGCCCCCCACCCTCCAGCCCCGCAGTTACTCAAAAGTTGCCTCCCTGTGAAAGCGGTTCAGACACACGCGGGCAAGTCAGTCACTTCCTGCTTGGTGGCCCCATTGGTCCTTAAGTTCAGTTAGAGCCCGTAACGCGCCGTGTTAAGTTTCCTGTGCCTGCAGCTCTCCCCACCCACACACCCTCGAGGGCCACAACTGGTTAGGTTTTGTTTCTCTGAACACAGCGCTTTCGCGCGTGGTCAGTGCACAGTAAGTTTGCTGAGAGAATGAGGGCTGCTCCCTTCCCCTTTCTTTTTTTCCCCTTTCTTTTTCACCCACTTGTAGGTGAAAAAAAGGAAAGAGAATATTGTTCAGTTGATTATGCCAGCCAGATGCAGGTAAGGGTTTCCCCATTTTCATGGCAATTTCTTTGGAGTACATGTGTAAGCAACCCAATGTGAATCTTTTAAAAGAGAACACTAATTTCAATGAGCGTGAATAATTCTGGGATAAACGGTACAAAATCAAGTCTCATTACATTCCCAGTTTGTTCGTGTACACACATGGATACATACATACGTAAGTTTACATTAAATAATTTGTATTTACCAACTTTTTATAAATCTCATGTAATTTGTCGTTTATTTTTGAAACGGAGTCTTGCTCTGTCGCCCAGGCTGGAGTGCAGTGGCACAATCTCGGCTCACTGCAACCTGCGCCTCCTGGGCTCAAGCGATTCTCCTGCCTCAGCCTCCTGAGTAGCTGGGATTACAGGCGCCCGCCAACACACCCTGCTAATTTTTGTATTTTTAGTAGAGACAGGAGTTCACCATGTTGGCCAGGCTGGTCGCGAACTCCTTACCTCACGTGATCCGCCTGCCTCAGCCACTCAAAGTGCTGGGATTATAGGCGTGAGCCACCACACCCGGCCTGTATTTCGTTTTTTAATCTTCAATTTTTTGCCACCGTCATCCCCCACTTCCCAATCCAACCCAAATTCCTATATTCTAGCCATTGGATCTTAAGAAAAGTTACTGTATCTTAAGAGATGCAGTTTGTTAATCTAATTTGATAAAAGGTATTTTTGAGCATAGGGACTTTCTGATGCTAATCATAGTCAAATAAGAAGTATGTGGTAAACCAACAGGTGTCTCAGTGAAAGGGTAATCTGTTTTTCCAAACATTCAAGAAGTTTGCTTAGACGTCTAGCCAGATAATAGTCAGCTGTATTTAATGAATTTTTAATGGCGTCACTTTAAAAAACAAACAAAAAATTCCGTGGCTCCAGATTGTAATACAGAATAAAATTTAAACTCTAAACGTTTAGAAAATCATTCAAAGCCATTGCAATCTACAATTAGTCTTTTCATGGCAGGGCATGGTTCACACCTGTAATCTCAGCAATTTGGGAGGCCGAGGCAGGAGGATCACTTGAGCTTGGGAATTTGAGACCAGCCTGGGCAACATGGCGAAACCCCAGCTCTACAAATATACAATTAGCTGGGCATGGTGGCACACGCCTGTAGTCCCAGCTACCTGAGAGACTAAGGTGGGAGAATCACCTGAGCCCAGGAAGTACAGGCTGCAGTGAGCTGCGATCATACCACTACACTCCTGGGTGAGGGTAAGACACTGTCTCAAACAAATAAAAAATAAAAAAAATAAAAAACAATTCATCTCTTCAGCCACTCTGAATTTTATCTGCATAAATGTACACATAACATTGGAAATGTATAAACACACACAGTATATCCTTACTCTGCCCCCTACCCTGTGCTAAATTTTTTTTTCTTATTTCATTTAATCCTCACAATAATGTTGTGGGGTAGGAGTTGTTTTCATCCCCACTGTACAGATGAAAAATCTGAGGCTCAGACAGTTTCGCATTGAAAGCCAGGCACTGGGATTCAAGAGCCCAGGCTGCAGTTTTCCTGTAGCATCTGTGCTCCCCAGCACCTAAAAGGTGTTTTGCCCAGAGCAGACACTGACTGACTGTTGACTGGGCTGCCGGGGCTGTTGAGGCAGCAAAAAGTCTCCATCCTACCATCTGGCAGAACCAGTTTCTTTGCCAGAAGGTCAGAGTCGAGATGCCCTCGGGGAAAGCATTGTTAAAGCTTTTACCGCATCCCAGACTCCCAGCACAGTCTCAGGCTAGCTCCAGCCTCATCATTCATTAGTATTTACCAAGTGCCCTCAACAGCTCAGAACTAGAGAGGAGAAGTTAAAATAATACCCTTTTTGGGATATCTGACACAGCTTCTGCCAGACCCATGTGGTCTTTAAACTCAGCTCCACCAGCACAATCCTATTAGCAGTTCTCAGTTCAAATAGGAAAATGTTGATGCCAACAAACAGCTCTCAGGATATAGCTCACCTAGACTGGAAGCCAAATGCATAATAAATACATGGATGTTTAATAGAAAGTATTTAGCAAAGATTTATCTGGTGCCTACTTTGTGCCAGGCACTATGCCAGGCCCTGGGGATACAACAGTGAAGGAGGCTCCATCCTGGCCCTAAAGGAACCCAAAAGCTGTTTCCTTTACAGTTTATCAGAGAGGGAAACTGGTGTCTGGGAGATTTATTCCCTCCCTTCTTCCCCTGAGAGTCAAGGACAGGCAATGCCAAAATCAGCCTGCTAACCTCACTCAGGAGGTGCAGGTAACAAACATTGTGACTGGACCCTGCGAATAAAGTAGAAAATGAGGGAGACTCTCACAACTTACTGAAATTTTTTCACTGGAGAATCTGTTTTGAGCTACGTATCAGTGGCAACCAAAATAAACGAAATCATTAGGAAAACATTATCTACCTAATCTGTAAGTACAGGTGGAGCAAAAAGCAAGTGTTTCTGGGCCAGGCACAGTGGCTCACACCTGTAATCCCAACACTTTGGGAGGCCAAGGCGGGCGGATCACCTGAGGTCAGGAGTTGGAGATCAGCCTGGCTAACATGGTGAAACCCCGTTTCTACTAAAAATACAAAAAATTAGCTGGGCATGTTGGCGCGTGCCTATAATCCCAGCTACTCGGGAGGCTGAGGCAGGAGAATTGCTCGACCCTGGGAGGCAGAGGTTGCAGTGAGCCCAGATCGCGCCATTGCGCTCCAGCTTGGGCAACAAGAGCAGAACTCTGTCTCAAAAAGAAAAAAAGAAAAAAAAGTGTTTCTGAAAGCCCAGCTTTGGGGGAGAGACAAGTTGTAGGCTGAGGCATACAACTGCACCAGTGCCAGAGTGGTTAGAGAAATCACCCAGGTTTGCCATGGCTTTGGAATAAGTCATAGTAGAATCGACTGGCCTTCAGGCTGATTCTCAGTTTCTTCATCTGTAGAATAGCAATCCTCCCTGTCTTGTAGAGCTCATGGTAGGAGCCAATGAAATAATGAGTGTAAAAGCACTTTTATGATGTAGATTTAGAATATTCCTGTAATGCCAGCACTTTGGGAGGCAGAGGCGGGAGGATCACTTGAGCCTAGGAGTTCAGGATCAGCCTGAGCAACATGGTAAAACCCCATCTGTACAAAAAATACAGAAATTAGCTGGGAGTGGGAGGTGGTGTGCCCCTGTGGTCCCAGCTACTTGGGAGGCTAAAGTGGGAGCATTCTTTGAGCCCAGGATATTGAGACTGCAGTGAGCCATGATCACACCACTATACTCCAGCCTGGGCAACAGAGCAAGACCTTGTCTCAAAAATAAATACACAGAACATGCTAAAAATGTTATGTACTTTAATATTATCCCCCAACTCCACCCCTGCCCTAGCGAGTCCATTTCAAAACAAAAGCTGGTTTAGTTCTCTTTCTCCTTCATGCTCATATATGAAATCAGATGGTCAACTTGGAATGTTTGCAGGTCTGTCAGCTCAGGGCTTAATTCGGTTTGAAGAAGCAAGCAAATTCTTAGAACCTGCCAGAAGAATGAAGTGGAACACCTGCCCACTGCTTCGATGTGCCTCAGAGTTCTCATCTGGTTGCCAAACTGATTGCAAAACACACACCCCTCCCCATACCATGAATTCACTTCCTGGGGAAGCATCTGCTGCCTCCCTGCTTGCTCAGAGGTTCCTGAGAAGTGTCAAATCTGTTCTTAACCATTGCAACCATTTCGGTCTAATTACTAAACAGGGCACAGGAAGTCAATGCTGAACTCCCACTCCTCCTGTCAACGCTGATCCAGGGGTCCAGCCTTCAAGACCCTTAAAGGATTCTGATGCCCAGACCCCATCCCAGAATCAGAATCTTTGAGCACGGGGGTGCGGCTATTCCAATCCAGCTGATTCCAATGTCTCACTCTAGTTGAGAATCGCTGCTTTCAGTTTTGCTAAGGGCAATCCCCTGGTGTGGAGACATATTTATGAAGGAGACCCCCTTGTCCTATGTAATTCTCAAAGTTGGTGATAACACCAAATAACCCCAAGAAGTCAGAAACCAGCTCCTGAGCACCCAGAGTTGTTTAGATTAGCTTTCAAAAGTGATTTTCACACAGGTGGACTCCCAGGCTCGGCCATGGGGTTCCTTGCTAGTTTGTTGATCCCAGTCGTCTAATTCTTGGCCCATTCAAGGGTCTTGGCCTCAGTCCCCAGGCCAGAAGCTGGCTGAACGGAGAGACGGGCAGCGATCTTGAAAGGAACTGATGAAACAGGCTGAGACTGCTACCTGCTTTGATAGGAAGAGGAAATCGGAAACCCCCCGTGCTCACTCCCCCCAAAATAATGGTATATCAGAGCCATCTACGTATATGTAAGACCGTAACAATGCCTGTCCCCCAGCTATTCACACTCGTGGCATGAGGAAGAGACACGCCATCCCCAGCTCAGAAATAATGGGAGGCTCTAAAGAGAATCAAAGGAAACATGAAACCACTGAAGCTCCCACACAGTGTTTGCTTGACAACATTCCCTGGATTCACTTGCTACTGTGTCTTTTTTTTTTTTTTTTTTTTTGAGATGGAGTCTTGCTCTGTCACCCAAGTTGGAGTGCAGTGGCGCGATCTCGGCTCACTGCAACCTCTGCCTCCTGGGTTCAAGCAATTCTCCTGCCTCAGCCTCCCAAGTAGCTGGGATTACAGATGCCTGCCATTACCCTGCTAATCTTTTTTTCTTTTGAGAAGGAGTCTCGTGCTGTTGCCGAGGCTGGAGTGCAGTGGCGCAGTCTCGGCTCATCCACCTCTCAGACTTAAGCGATTCACCTGCCTCAGACTCCCAAGTAGCTGGGATTACAGGCACATGCCACCACGCCTGGCTAACTTTTTAGATTTTTGGTAGAGACAGGGTTTCACCATGTTGGCCAGACTGGTCTTGAACTCCTGACCTCAAGTGATCCACCTGTCTCAGGCTCCCAAAGTGCTGGGATTACAGGTGTGAGCCACCGTGCCTGGCCTAATTTTTATATTTTTAATAGAGGTGGAGTTTCACCATGTTGACCAGACTGCTTTTGAACTCCTGACTTCAAGTGATCTGCCTGATTTGGCCTCCCAAAGTGCTGGGATTACAGGCGTGAGCCACCGCACCCAGGCCTCTCGGCATTTTCACAGGTGAAAATCTGAGGTTCAGCACCACCACACCCGGCCTTTACTTTGTATTGTAATAGCCCCTACCATTTTTAACATCTTCTACACATCTTCTTAACATATTCTAAATCTACATCATCCAAGTGCTTTCAGTTTATTTCATTCAGTCCTACCATGAGCTTTACAAGGTAGGCACAGTTGCTGTTCTAAACTGAGGCTGAGAGAGACTCGTTCACCTCTGCAACAAATATCTTGTATTTTAAACATTTTCTTTGGAGTTTTGTCTCATTACATAACACATTAATTATAGAAAAGGTAGATAAAAAATAAGTAAATCACTCAACATCTCACTTCCCAGAAGTAAGCATTGTGAATGCTTGGAAGGTATGTCCTTCCAGTCTTTTTTCTATACCAGGAGAAAGTGTGAGTCGTGGCGGGAGCATAGACACCAAAACCTGCTCAGCGACACACCTTAGCTCTGTGGCTCTCTAGCATATGACTGACTTTGGCAGGTTGTTTAACTTCTCTGCCTCTGGGCTCAAGCGATTCTCCTGCCTCAGTGGTATATATTCTATTGTTACCTTTTTTCACTTTTTTTTTCTTTCTCTTTTTCTTTTTCTTTTGAGACAGAGTCTATCTCTGTTGCCCAGGCTGGAGTACAGTGGCATGATCTCAGCTCACTGCAACCTCTACTTCACAGTTTCAAGTGTTTGTCCTGCCTCAGCCTCCTGAGTATCTGGGATTACAGGCGTGTGCCACCACACCCAGCTAATTTTTGTATTTTTAGTAGAGATGGGATTTCTCCATATTGGTCAGGCTGGTCTTGAATGCCTGGGCCTCATGTGATCCACCCACCTCGGCCTCCCAAAGTGTTGAGATTACAGTTGTGAGCCACCATGCCTGCCCCTTTTTCCACTTTCTAAACTCAGGATATTGTAAGCATGTTTCTATGTATATATACATTTATTGCTAACCATATTTTATATTATGACCATCTTTGATTAATTTTACTATTCTCCACTGTTATTTCCAATTTTTTGCTATTATGTGCTGAGTTGGATATCCCTATAAATAAATCTTCATTTCTGTAAATAAATTTCCTTTAAATAAATTATTAGGGGTGAAAGTACTAGGTCACAAGGTAAATATATAGGTAAGACTTTTGATACATATTACCAAATACCTTCTAGAAACTATGTATCCATGTATGCCCCCACCATCAGGCTAAAAATCAGCCCCAGGCTTCTGGCTTTGAGGATACTGTTCTCCGTCCTTGTTGTTTATAGCTGCTTTCCTGACATTGGATCTGTAAGAGGAGTTGGTGAATTTACATTGGTGAATTTATTTGTTTTTTGAGACAGAGTTTTGCTCTTGTTGCCCAGGCTGGAATGCAGTGGCACAATCTCGGCTCACTGCAACCTCTGCCTCTGGGTTCAAGCGATTCTCCTGCCTCAGCCTCCCAAGTAGCTGGGATTACAGGCATGTGCCACCATGCCCAGCATATTTTTTGTATTTAGTAGAGACAGGATTTCACCATGTTGGTTGGGCTGATCTTGATCTTCTGTCCTCAGGTGATCTACCCGCCTCAACCTCCCAAAGTGTTGGGATTACAAGCGTGAGCCACCTCACCCGGCAGTGAATTTCTTTTGACGGGAAATAGTCAAAGTAATTTTAAAAGGTTTTTTTAAAGATCACGTGTTATGTATGGCCTTTGTACAAAGCATGCCTGTGGGACAGCTTTTTCTGGGGAACATGGAGCTAATAAGATCCATTTATTCGTCACAGCCTCCATAGCTGTCAGTTTGGCAGTTAATGAGCTACAAACATCTGGAATTTCCACTGACTCAGGCAAGCCGGTGTTTGTTCTGTGGCCGATGGCTTGGGTTTGGAAAGAGACTATGAGTCAAGCTTCCATGGCCTGAAAGCCTAGATTTTGCCACAGCAGAAAAAAAACAAAAACAAAAACAGATTGACATAGTCTTAACACTTGATTAAACTGTTAGGTGACACCATGGCATGACTTCCAATCTTGGGAAGAGCAGGCAACAAAGGAGTCGCCATTCGCCCACAGTTTCCAAGGCAAGAGGAGGTGAAGTAACTTGCTCAAGTTCAGTCTGACCTCTTGATTCCAGTTCACCATGATTTAATGTTTACACCATCTCCTTGCCTTTGACTGGTATATCTTTATTTTGTTTTGTTATAACTGTTACTGATGCAATTCAAAGATATGATCTTTTGCATATTACAAATGTGTTGCATATTAAATAATAACAGTAAGTATCGAGCAATTTACTATGAGTAATGTACGCTGTCCTAAGCAATTAAAAAAAAATTTTGTTTTTGAAACAGGATCTCTGTCACTCAGGTTGGAATGCAGTGGTGAGATCATGGCTCACTGCAGCATCAATCTCCTGTGCTCAAGCAATCCTCCTGTCTCAGCCTCCTGAGTAGCTGGGACAACAGGTGTAGGCCACCGTACCTGGCTTAGTTTTGTATTTTTTGTAGAGACAGGGTTTCATCATGTTGTCCAGGCTGGTCTTGAACTCCTAGGCTCTAGTGATCCACCTGCCTCCGCCCCCCAAAGTGCTGGGATTACAGGCATGAGCCATTGCACTAGCCTGTCCTAAACAATTGATATGCATTATCTTATTTAATTCTCATCACAACCTACTGAGGTCACTAGTAGTATTGCCTCATTAAATGGATGAGAAAACTGAGGTTCAAAGAGGTAGGCTAAGTGATTTGCCCAAAGTCACACACCTCGAACTTGAACCTGGGTCACCCTGATGCCAAAACCTGCTCTTAGCCACTCTGCTACACCAACCTAGTCTTCAGGGTCCATATTGCTAGGAAGCGCTCAGAATACAGTATGCTCTAAATGGGAGGTAGCCATCCATGGATGAATGGATAAGCAAAATGTATAATATACTTACAATGGAATATTATCCAGTCTTAAAAAGTTAGGAAATCTTGACACATGATACAACATAAACGAATCTTAAGGACATTATACTAAGTGAAATAAGCCAATTACAAATGACAAATACTGTATGATTCCACTTATATGAGGTTTCTTGAGTAGTCAAATTTAAAGAGACAGAAAGTAGAATGGTGGTTGCAGGGGCTGAGAGGAGGGGAAATGAAGAGTTATTATTTAATGGGTGTAGAGCTTCAGTTTTGCAGGATAAAAAGAGTTCTGGAGATGGACGGTGATGATGGTTGCACAAGAATACGAATGTACTTAATATCATTAAACTGTACACTTATAAATGGTTAAGTTGGTAAATTTTATGTTATGTGTATTTACAAATGAGGAAGAAGAAGAAGTAGGCCGAGCGTGGTGTCTCACACTTGTAATCCCAGAACACTGGGAGCCTGAGGCAAGAGGATCGCTTAAGTCCAAGAGTTCAAGACCAGCCTGGGCAACAGAGTCAAACCCTGTCTTTACAAAAAATAAAAAATTAGCCAGGCGGCCAGGCGTGGTGGCTCATGCCTGCAATCCCAACACTTTGGGAGACCGAGGCAGGCAGATCACCTAAAGTTGGGAGATCGAGACCAACCTGACCAACATGGAGAAACCCTATCTCTACTAAAAATACAAAATTAGCCAGGCATGGTGGCTTGTGCCTATAAATTCCCAGCTACTCAGGAGGCTGAGGCAGGAGAATCACTTGAACCCAGGAGGCAGAGGTTGCCATGAGCCGAGACCATACCACTGCACTCCAACCTGGGCCACGAGAGCAAAACTCCGTCTGAAAAAAAAAAAAAAATTTAGCCAGGCATGGTGGTGCACACCTATAGTCCTAGCTACTCAGAAGGCTGAGACGGGAAATTCACTTGAGCCTGGGAGGTTGAGGCTGCCATGAGCTCTGATCGCGCCACTGCACTTTAGTCTGAATGACTGAGCAAGACCCTGTCTCAAAAAAAAAAAAAAAAAAAAAGTAGTAAAATAAAGGTATTTCTTTATACCATGGATTTTGTTTCAGCATAGTCATTTGTCTAAATATTTAAATAAGAAAGCTAACACTTAAAATAATAAAAGATGTTCTATCTATCTTGACAAATTTACATTCACAACAACAAAATTAACCCCAACCTTTTATGTCATTTGCATGCAGTTTCCTTTTGTTTCGAGGTCATGGGGCAAAAGACGTGCAGAAGCATTTCCCTGAGGCCTGAACAGTGTTAGTCCTAAGAATGGCTGTCAAGGGTTACAGGTTGTGTTGTGCCAGCACTGAGCGGCAGACATGCCCATATGTTCATATCATGTACAGTAACACATGTAGCCACACAGTCGTTTGACCCCTATGAACTCATGGCTGGAAGATTTCAGTTTATTTAGACTTGCAACTTTCTTTTTTGTTTTTTTGCAGACAGAGATCACTCTGTCACCCAGGTTGGAGTGCAGTTACATGATCTTGGCTCACTGCAACCTCCGCCTTCAGGGTTCAAGCGATTCTCCTGTTCAAGCCTCTGGAGTAGCTGGAATTACAGGCGTGAGCTACCACGCCCAGCTAATTTTTTTTTTTTTTTTTAGTAGAGACGGGTTTTCACCATGTTGACCAGGCTGGTCTTGAACTCCTGACCTCAGGTGATCCACCCACCTCAGCCTCCCAAAGTGCTGGGATTTATAGGCATGAGCCACTGCACCCAGCTAGACTAGCAACTTTCATTCTTGTGTTCATTTATTTCAAGATAGAATGATAATTGTGTCATTAACAATTATTGGCCGGGCGCGGTGGCTCAAGCCTGTAATCCCAGAACTTTGGGAGGCCGAGACGGGCGGATCACGAGGTCAGGAGATCGAGACCATCCTGGCTAACACGGTGAAACCCCGTCTCTACTAAAAATACAAAAACTAGCCGGGCGAGGTGGCGGGTGCCTGTAGTCCCCAGCTACTCGGGAGGCTGAGGCAGGAGAATGGCGTAAACCCGGGAGGTGGAGCTTGCAGTGAGCTGAGATCCGGCCACTGCACTCCAGTCCGGGCAACAGAGCGAGACTCCGCCTCAAAAAAAAAAAAAAAAAAAAAAAAAAAAAAAAAAAACCAATTATTGTTTGTAATTTGATTCTAGTATTTCCTTTTTTTTTTTTTCTTTTTTTTTGGAGATGGAGTTTCACTCTTGTAGCCCAGGCTGGAGTGCAATGGCTCAATCTCGGCTCACCACAACCTCTGCCTCCCAGATTCAAGCGATTCTCCTGCCTTAGCCTCTCAAGTAGCTGGGATTACAGGCATGCGCCACCACATCCGGCTAGTTTTGTATTTTTAGTAGAGATGGGGGTTTCTCCATGTTGGTCAGGCTGGTCTCGAACTCCCAACCTCAGGTGATCCGCCCACCTCAGCCTCCCAAAGTGCTGGGATTGCAGGCGTGAGCCACTGTGCCCAGCCTAATATTTCACTTTTATCTTATTTAATAAATTAATTTTATGTATGCTTGTGACATGGGGTTCTCTAACCCCAGAGCAAGGGCCTCTCTTGCCTAATCTCAGGGGTAATATATTTGCTTGTATGTCCTTAAAATCTAATATAATGAAATATAGATCAACTATGGTGTCTAATAGTTCTGTGACAGCTATCTCCGCTAGAAGGATCCTGGAGCAGGCATTAACCACATACAAGGACCACAACTGCCACCAAATGGTGTAGCTCAGGGTTTTCCTTTTGGTAGCCCTTATCTGGTAAGACCCCGGCAAAGCTGACACTTCAAGCCCTCCCTTCTTCCTTCCTTTTCAAGGATCTGGACACGTAGAGTTACAGGCTCTATACACAGGGACTTTCCTTCCTGGAAATCCCATTATGTCTGCCTGTTTGCCAAACTATTCCCTTGATTGACAGGATGCAGCGTATTCAAACTTCTCTATGTGTCTGTTGAATAAATGCATGTATAAAAAAGGCATGGCCTCACATAATTAATCAGGCATCTGTAAGGGAGAGATGATCTTTCCCTTACCCATTGCAGGATTCACGGCTGAGAGCCCATAAGAAAGAACAGATAGGCCAGGCGCGGTGGCTCACATTACAGTGCCTGTAATCCCAGCACTTTGGGAGACCAAGGTGGGTGGATCACAAGGTCAAGAGTTCAAGATCAGCCTGACCAAGATGGTGAAACCCCATCTCTACTGAAAATACAAAAATTAGCCGGGCACAGTGGCAGGTGCCTGTAATCCCACCTACTCAGGAGGCTGAGAGAGGAGAATGGCTTGAACCTGGGTGGCAGAGGTTGCAGTGAGCCGAGATCGCACCACTGCACTCCAGCTTGGGCAACAGAGTGAGACTCTGTCTCAAAAAACAAAGAAAAAGAAAAGAAAAGAGAGAATATGGAACAGCAGAGAAGCATAACAAATCTATTTAATACAAATTTTATGTGACACAGGTGACTAAGAAATGAAGACTCTGCTGGACACAGTGGCTCACGCCTGTAATCCTAACACTTTGGGAAGCCAAGGTGGGTGGATCACCTGAGGTCAGGAGTTCGAGACCAGCCTGGGCAACAAGGTGAAACTCTATCTTTACTAAAAATACAAAAATTAGCCAGGTGTAAAAATTAGCTGGGTGTGGTGGCCCACACCTGTAATCCCAGCTACTCAGGAGGCTGAGGCAGGAGAATTGCTTGAACTTGGGAGATGGGGGTTGCAGTGAGCTGAGATCACGCCATTGTACTCCAGCCTGGGCAACAGAGTGAGACTCTGTCTCAAAAAAAAGAAAAGAAAAGAAGAGAAAAGCAAAGAAAGAAGGAAGGAAGGAAGGAAGGAAGGAAGGAAGGAAGGAAGGAAGGAAGGAAAGAAAAAGAAAAGAAAGAAAGGAAGAAGAAGTAAAGCAAATAAAGAAAACATTGTTGGGGTTGAACTAAGAAGAAAATGAGAGACTGGGTGTGGTGGCTCACACGTGTAATCCCAGCACTTTGGGAGACTGAGGTGTGTGGATCACAAGATCAGGAGTTTGAGACCAGCTTGGCCAACATGGTGAAACCCCGTCTCTACTAAAAATACAAAAATTAGCTGGGTGTGGTAGCATGTGCCTATAATCCCAGCTACTTGGGAGACTGAGGTAGGAGAATCCCTTGAACCTGGGAGGTGGAGGTTGAAGTGAGCCAAGATCGTGCCACTGCACTCCAGCCTACGGGACAGAGCAAGACTCCATCTCACAAAAAAAAAAAAAAAAAGGAAAGAAAGGAGAGAGTCGGCCAGGCGTGGTGGCTCACGCCTATAATCCCAGCACTTTGGGAGGCCGAGGCAGGTGGATTACCTGAGGTCATGAGTTTGAGACCATCCTGGCCAACATGGTGAAACTCTGTCTCTACTAAAAATACAAAAATTAGCTGGGCATGGTGGTGCATGCCTATAATTCCAGCTAATCGGGAGGCTGAGACACTAGAATTGCTTACACCTGGGAGGCAGAGGTTGCAGTGAGCTGAGATGGCACCACTGAACTCCAGCCTGTGTGACACAGCAAAATTCCATCAGAAGGAAGGAAGGAAGGAAGGAAGGAAGGAAGGAAGGAAGGAAGGAAGGAAGGAAGGAAGGAGGAGGGAGGGAGGGAGGGAGGGAGGGAGGGCCGGAGGGAGGGAGGGAAAGAAAGAAAGGAAGGCAAGAAAGAAAAGGAACGAAGGAAAGACGAGAGAGAGAGAGAGGAGAGAGAGAAAGAAAGAAAGAAAGAAAGAAAGACGAAAGAAAGCAAGAAGAAAGAAAGAAAGAAAGAAAGAAAGAAAAAGAAAGGAAGGAAGGAAGGAAGGAAGGAAGGAAGGAAGGAAGGAAGGAAGGAAGGAAGGAAGGAAGGAAGACAGACATGGAAATCATCCTAGCAGAGTGGAAATCTTTAGGTGATTATTAAGAAATGGAATGAATGAAATGGAAATTGATAGGGTTAAAGCAAAGGTCTTAATACAATACTATCAAAGGTTGGGTAGACCAAAGGAAGCCTTGTCTGGTCCCCCAACATTAAAAGGCCCAAAACAAGTTTTCTGTCTTTCTCCCAGTGTGGAGAAATTTTAAAGCTAGAAGGCAGAGATTACAATGAAATCTGATCAGAAATTTCCAGGGGCAATCATTGGATAAACTAATCAAAATAAGGACTGACAAAAGGGACAGAGTCCTTTGGCTCAACCCTTAGCTGGGGATCCAAAGTCTTTTGCACAAGAGAGGGTAAAATGGTCTGTTGTGGGAAGTCAGGGACCCTGAATGGAGGGACAGGCTGGAGCCACGGCACAGGAGCATAAATTGTGAAGATTTCACCTTAATATGGACATTTGTCAGTTCCCAAATAATACTTTTATAATTTCTTATGCCTGTCTTTAATCTCTTAATCCTGTTATCTTCATAAGCTGAGGATGTACGTCATCTCAGGACCACTGTGATAATTGTGTTAACTGTACAAATTGATTGTAAAACATGTATGTTTGAACAATATGAAATCAGTGCACCTGGGAAAAGAACAGAATAACAGGGATTTTTACGGAACAAGGGAAGACAACCATAAGGTCTGTCTGTGGGGTCGGGCAAAAAGAGCCATATTTTTCTTCTTGCAGAGAGCCTACAAATGGATATGCAAGTAGGAAAGATATTGCTAAACTCTTTTCCTAGCAAGGAATATTAATATTAATACCCTGGGAAAGGAATGCATTCCTGGGGGGAGGTCTATAAACAGCTGCTCTGGGAATGTCTGTCTTGTGCAGTTGAGATAAGGACTGAGATACGCCCCGGTCTCCTGTAGAACCCTCAGGCTTACTAGGGTGGGGAAAAACTCCGCCCTGGTAAATTTGTGGTCAGACCAGTTCTCTGTTCTTGAACCCTGTTTTCTGTTGTTTACGATGTTTATCAAGACAATACATGCACCGCTGAATATAGACCCTTGATCAGTGGTTCTGCTTTTGCCCTTCGTCCTGTTCCCTCAGAAGCATGTGATCTTTGTTAGACCCTTATTAATGGTTCTGCTTTTGGCCCTTTGAAGCATGTGATCTTTGTACCTATTCCCTGTTCTTACACCCCATCCACTTTTGAAACCCTTAATACAACCTTGCTGGTCTGAGACTCAGGCAGGCATCACTGTCCTACCGATATGTGATGTCACCCCCGGTGGCCCAGCTGTAAAATTCCCCTCTTTGTACTATCTCTCTTTATTTCTCAGCTAGCTGACACTATAGAAAATAGAACCTATGTTGAAATATTGGGGGTGGGTTCCCCCAGTATGGTCTGGGGGTACAGAAGAGAATTTTCTGAAACGAGAACATAAAAATGTAAGATCTTGTTGGTAGTGTAACCACCCAGTGGATTCTTCCTGCCTGCTGCATAAACAAAGACCACAGCATTGCAGTAATGAAAGAGTTTAATAGACATGAGGCCAGTCACACAACGTGACAGACAGAATTAGGACTCAAATAAATCTCATCCAAAGTTGGTAGGTTAGGGGTTTTCCAAAGGCACTTTTGAGGAAGGGGTGCTAGGGGTGGCTAGGCTTGCTGCTGATTGGTTGGGACAGAGATGAAATCATAGCGGGTGGAAGCTGTCCTGAGTGCTGAACTCCTTCTGAGTGGGGCCACAGGAGCAGTGTTGGTGGATACAGTCAGAGCCATCAGGTATGGATGGAGCCATGGGTTTCAGACTTCCAAAAACTGAAAAGGTACTCAAAAAGCCAGTCTACAATAGTGGTGTTATCTGCAGGAGTGGCTGTCAATTAAACAATGTCTTCACCTTAGCAGAATTCAGATTCCTCTCCTCCCACAGCCTGATGACCTTTCATTGGCTTCGCAAAGACGGTTGAGTTTTGGGGAAGGCCTGTTATCATTTAAAGTATAAACTAAATGTCTCTCAAAGTTAGCTCAGCCCCAAAGCTCAGGAATAATTAAGGGAAAGGCAAGATGGGTGTGGATTAGATCAGATCTCTTTTACTGCCATGAGTTTTTTACTGTTATAATTTTTGCAAAGGTAGTTTCAATGGGATTATGAAAATTGGTATATTTTGCAAATCAAAAATAAAATTGTAAGTCACCCAACCATCTGAACGGATCCTCCTCTTGACCAAGAGCATTCCAAAGTTAACCTGAAAAGCTAATTCAGGCCATGTTGGGGAGGGGGAGTTGGACATGCCTTGTTATTCCTTTTGGAATTCAGACACAGCTGACCAGCATTAACATTAAAACAGATCTTAAGACTGATAGAACAGGTCAGGTGCAGTGGCTCATGCCTGTAATCCCAGCATTTTGGGATGCCAAAGTAGGTGGATCACCTGAGGTCAGGAGTTCGAAACCAGACTGGCCAACATAGCAAAACACTGTCTGTACTGAAAATACAAAAATTAGCTGGGTGCAGTGATGGGTGCCTGCAATCCCAGCTACTCAGGAGGCTGAAGCAGGAGAATCACTTGAACCTAAGAGGTAGAGGTTGCAGTGAGTCAAGATCGCACCACCGCACTCCAGGCTGGGTGACCGAGTGAGACTCCATCTCAAAAATAAATAAATAAATAAATACATTTAAAAAGGCTTCCTTGTCCATGCCCATTATATCTTTCCCATTGAGATCACCAACAATTGTTTATGAAGGCTAGAGTCTTTTGTTATAATGTTGGGTGCGTTAGGCCTCAGGGGCAGGCCTCTGACCTTTCCCTGCCTCCTTTCATCTGCCCCAAGGCAGGACTTGGAGTCTTAAGACTCTCCGATGAGAGGGTCCCACTCTACACCCTGTGGGACAGAATGCTAATATCATGAAGCTTCCATAAAAACCCAAGAGGACTAGGTTAGGAGAGCTTCCAGATAGCTGAACATGTGGAAGTCAGCAGGAAGGGGAAGAAAAACTGGTCCAGGTGCTGGGAGGGTGGCGCACCCCAACTCCACAGGGCCAGAAGTTCCTGTGCTTGGGCCCCTTCTAGACCTCACCCTACATATACCCTCATCTGGCTGGTTATCTATGTCCTTTAACATAGCTTTCTTAGTAAACCAGTGAATGTAAGTGTTTCTCTGAGTTCTGTGAGCCACTCTAGCAAATTAATCGAATCCAAAGAGGAGTCTGGGGGAACCCCAGCTTGAAGCCAGTCGGTCAGAAATTCTGGAGGCCCAGACTTGTGACTGGGGGAGTGGAGAAGGAGGGAGCAGTCTTGGGGACTGAATCCTCAACGTGTGGGATCTGGCACTGTCTCCAGGTAGATAGCGTCAGAACTGAATTGGAGGTAACCTGGCTGGTGTCTGCTGGTTGGTGGTGGGGAGAGGCCCCCACACGTTTGGTTATGTAGCAGGACAAGTCGAAGACAAAACCCCTCAGACACCGAGTTAAAGAAGGAATGGCGGCCGGGCGCGGTGGCTCAAGCCTGTAATCCCAGAACTTTGGGAGGCCGAGACGGGCAGATCACGAGGTCAGGAGATCGAGACCATCCTGGCTAATATGGTGAAACCCCGTCTCTACTAAAAAATACAAAAAACTAGCCGGGCGCGGTGGCGGGTGCCTGTAGTCCCAGCTACTCCGGAGGCTGAGGCAGGAGAATGGCGGGAACCCGGGAGGTGGAGCTTGCAGTGAGCTGAGATCCGGCCACTGCACTCCAGCCTGGGTGACAGAGCCGGACTCCATCTCAAAAAAAAAAAAAAAAAAAAGAAGGAAGGGCTTTATTCGGCCGGGAGCTTTGGCAAGACTCACATCTCCAACAACCAGGCTCCCTGAGTGAGCAATTCCTGTCCCTCTTAAGGGCTCACAACTCTAAGGGGGTCCACGTGAGAGGGTCGTGATGAATTGAGCAAGCAGGGGGTACATGACTGGGGGCTGCATGCACCGGTAATCAGAACGGAACAGAACAGGACAGGGATTTCACAGTGCTTTTCCAGACACTGTCTGGAATCTACAGATAACATAACCGGTTAGGTCAGGGGTCGATCTTTAACCAGGCCCAGGGCTCGGCGCCGGGCTGTCTGCCTGTGGATTTCATTTCTGCCTTTTAGTTTTTACTTCTTTCTTTGGAGGCAGAAATTGGACATAAGACAAGATGAGGGGTGGTCTCCTCCCTTAGTCACGGAAGTTTCCTTCTGTGTAGTTGATTGTTGCGGTGTGAGAGTAGAGGAAAACCAGTGTTAGGAGAGTTTCTCCCTGGACGACCTTGTATCAGTTATATGATTTGCAGCTATATCCTCCCATTCACTAGGTTGCCTTTTGAGACACTGTGGATACTATCCTTTCATTTAGAAAAGTTTTTAAATTTGATGAAGTCTTATCTGTTCTGTTCTTTTGTTGCCTGTGTTTTTGGTTGTCATAGCCAAGAAATGATTGTCAAATCCAATGTCATGAAGCATTTGTCCTATGTTTTCTTGTATGTTATAGTTGTATCACTTACACTTAGATATTTGATCAATTTTAAGAGTTAATTTTTTATTTTTATGTTTTTAGAGGCAGAGTCTCACTCTGCCGCCTGGGTTGGAGTGCAGCGATACAGTCATAGCTCACTGTAACCTCGAACTCCTGGGCTCAAGGGATCCCATTTTTAAGTTAATCTTTGTATATGATGTTAGGTAAGGGCCTCACTTCATTCTCTGGCATGTGGACATGCAGTTTTCCTAGCCCCATTTGTTGAAAAGATCATCCTTTTCCATTCAATGGTCTTGGCAGCTCTGTTCCATTGATCTGTATGTCTGTCTTTATGCTAGTACCCACTGTTTTTGATACCACAGTTTGTAGTAAGTTTTCTTTTTTTTTTTTTTTTTTTTTTTTTTTTTTTGAGATGGAGTCTCGCTCTGTCGCCCAGGCTGGAGTGCAGTGGCCGGATCTCAGCTCACTGCAAGCTCCGCCTCCCGGGTTCACGCCATTCTCCTGCCTCAGCCTCCCGAGTAGCTGAGACTACAGGCGCCCCCCACCTCGCCCGGCTAGTGTTTTGTATTTTTTAGTAGAGACGGGGTTTCACCATGTTCGCCAGGATGGTCTCGATCTCCTGACCTCGTGATCCGCCCGTCTCGGCCTCCCAAAGTGCTGGGATTACAGGCTTGAGCCACTGCGCCCAGCCTGTAGTAAGTTTTCAAAGCAGGAAGTGTTAGACTTCCAACTTTGGTCTTTTTCAAGATTGTTTTGGCTGTTTGAGATCCCTAATATGCCATCACTTTTGCTATATGCTATTTGTTAGAAGCTAATCACTAATCCCCACACTCAAGGAGGGGAGATTACCGAAAGGATTTGAATACAGGGAGGCAGAAATTACTGCAAGACATTTTAGGGGCTGCCTACTATAATAGATAACATTTTTTTTTTTTTTTTTTTGAGATGGAGTCTCGCTCTGTCACCCAGGCTGGAGTGCAGTGGTGCGATCTTGGCTCACTGAAAGCTCTGCCTCCCGGGTTTACGCCATTCTCCTGCCTCAGCTTCCCGAGTAGCTGGAACTACAGGCACCCACCACCACGCCTGGCTAATTTTTTTTTTTTGTATTTTTTGTAGAGACAGGGTTTCACCATGTTAGCCAGGATGGTCTCAATCTCCTGACCTCGTGATCCACCCGCCTCGGCCTCCTAAAGTGCTGGGATTACAGGCATGAGCCACTGCACCTGGCCTACAATAGCTAACATTTACTGAGTACTTAATATAGTAAGTCATGTGTATATACTCGCATAACCTTCATAACAGCCCTGGGAACCAGAAATATTACTATGCCTGATTTGTAACAAAGGAAATTGAGGTTTAAAGAGATTAAACAATTTACCCACGGCCATCCAGCTGGGATTCAAACCCAGCCTGTCCAACTCCAAAGCTGTGCTTTTAACCCTTACACTGCCTATACCATATCTCAGATGAATGGGAAATGTTCCTGGTTATCATTTAGAGCTTAGCTTTATGATTTGCAAAAGTCTCAGATGACTGCTCATGAGTAGAAGAATAAGCTTTCTCAGCTGAATTTAGTATTAGTCAAATGAATCTGAGAAATCCTATTTTAGTTCAATGTCAACTTGTTATAGAGGTTTGCTACCCACTGTGGAAAAGAAAGGACAAACCCACAGACATACAGAAGAATTTTTCTTCTTGCCGCAATGGAAACTATTTATGTTCTCCAGGCTTCTGTAAGAAGAAGCTTGGCTCGAAGGAAGCTTCTGGATCGAATTTCATAAGCAGCTGCCTCATAACGTAAAAATTTCTCTCAAACATCTCCTAGAGCTTCTGACTCACATCACACGTGACAGAACTTGGTGAAAACAAGTTTCCACAGAGCCTCTTCTCCTGAGAAAGTTCTGCTTTCAAATAACTCCATCCGCACCTGCTCCCCAGTCAGATTCTAACACTGGTAAAGAGGAAGCCTCCTTCTCACCCTGAGGAACGTGTCGGGGAGTGTCTGAATGAGTTATAAAGATTCTCTTCTCCTCTTTTCCCCCTCCTTTTGCGACCACATCTGCAAACTCTCAAGAAAGAACATGTTAGTTTGGGTTTAAAACCCAGAATAGAAAGCTGGCATTAGAAATGTTTCAGGAATGCTGAGAATTTTTAGAGGTGTTCTTTTTTTTCTGTTTTTTGAGACAAGAGTTTCGCTCTTGTTGCCTAGGCTGGAGTGCAGTGGTGCGACCTCAGCTCACTGCAACCTCTGCCTTCCGGGTTCAAGCTATTCCCCTGCCTCAGCCTCCTGAGTGGCTGGGATTATAGGCATTTGCCACCAGGCCCAGCTAATATTTTGTATTTTTATTAGAGACAGGGTTTCACCATGTTGGCCAGGCTGGTCTCGAACTCCTGACCTCAGGTGATCCACATGCCTCAGCCTCCCAAAGTGCTGGGATTACGGGCATGAGCTATTGTGCCTGGCCTAGAATGTGCTCTTAAAGGTTCTTGTTCTCATGTTTTTATGAGGGGCTATAATTGTCTTAGTACTTCAGCTTAATAGAGGAATCCACTCTATTCAAATTTTTTTTTTTTTTTTTCTGAATCCCAACTCAGTCCTCGGCACTGGATTGGATGCTGTGAGCGTGCAGAGAGGAATAAGACATGGGGCTCGCCCTTAAGGAGCTTTAACAGGAAGACCCAGAAATAGGAGCAACCATGTCTGCTATAAGGCAGAACAGGCCAGATGCTATCAGGGAGTTGCAAGTAACCATAAACATGTGCCAAACACAGTCTCTACAGAAAAAAAAAAAAAATAGCAGGGCATGGTTGCTCACACCTGTAGTCCCAGCTACTTGGGAGGCTGAGGTGGGAGGATCACTTGAGCCTGGGAGGTCAAGGCTGCAGTGAGCTGTGGTTGCACCACTGCACTCCAGCCTGGGCAACAACCAAAGTGAGAATCTGTCTCAAAAAAAAAAGAAAAAGTTTTCAGCCGGGCATGGTGACTCATGCCTGAGGCAGGCTGATCACCTGAGGTCGGGAGTTCGAGACCAGCCTGACCAACATGGAGAAACCTCGTCTCTACTGAGAATACAAAATTAGCCGGGTGTGGTGGCACATGCCTGTAATCCCAGCTACTTGGAAGGCTGAGGCAGGAGAATCGCTTGAACCCAGAAGGCGGAGGTTGCGGTGAGCCGAGGTTGCGCCATTGCACTCCAGCCTGGGCAACAAGAGTGAAACTCCATCTCAAAAAAAATAATAATAGGCCGGGCGCGGTGGCTCACGCCTGTAATCCCAGCACTTTGGGAGGCCGAGGAGGGCGGATCACGGGGTCAGGAGATCTAGGCCATCCTAGCTAACACGGTGAAACCCCGTCTCTACTAAAAATACAAAAAATTAGCTGGGCATGGTGGCGGGTGCCTGTAGTCCCAGCTACTCAGGAGGCTGAGGCAGGAGAATGGCGTGAACCCGGGAGGTGGTTGCAGTGAGCCAAGATTGCACCACTGCACTCCAGCCTGGGCAACAGAGCAAGACTCCATCTCAAAAAGAAAAATAATAATAATAACAAAGTTTCCTCCCCTTTGCACATGGCACTCCTGTCATTTCCAGAAGCCCTTTTCTACACTCTCACAAGCTGTCCTGAGAGTTTCACCCACCCACTTGGGGACAGCACAAGCTGTCAAGAGCACAAGCTCTGGAGCGAGGCAGCCGGTGTTGAATCCCAGCTCTGCCGTGCAGACGATGCATAACTCTGGGCAAGTTACTTAACATCTCTGGAACAGTTTCCCCACTGGGAAAATGATAATATTTCCTGTTGGCCCAGCACAGTGGCTCATGCCTATAATCCCAGCACTTTGGGAGGCCAAGTCGGGAGGATCACTTGAGCCAAGGAGTTCAAGACCAGCCTGGGCAACATGGAGAAACCTCATCTCTACAAAAAATACAAAAATTATCTGGGCATGGTGGCACATGTCTGTAGTCCCAGCTACTTGGAGGCTGAGATGGGAGGATCACTTGAGCCCAGGAGGTCTAGGCTGCAGTGGCCATGATTGTGCCACTGTACTCCAGGCTGGGTGACAAAGCAAGACCCTGCCTCAAATAATAATAATAATAGTAATGATATTCCTTATCTTGTTTGGTGGTTTTGCAGATTAAGTGAAGTGGTCAATTTAAAGGATTTAATGGTCAGGTCATACAAAGCATTCAATGAATTAGCATTTATGACATCTCTATTTCCTAAATGGAGGTGTGACTAGGTATGACTAGTCCAACATATTTGAGGTGTGACTAGTTCAACATATTTGCCCAGAATTATTCAGCTAGTAAGCAGTGAGGCAGGGCTTGAGCCCAAGACTTCTGGCTCCAAGTCCAGTGCTCGCTCTGTTGTTTAGCAGCCTGAAAGCTATGGGAGTCCAGGACCTGACCCAGGGGCTGGGGAGGAAGAGTAGGAAGTGGGAGGAGTGGAGATCCAGAGAGGTTTCCTAAGATAACATGGAATGGAGACTTTCTTTTTTTTTTTTTTTTTTTTTTTTTTTTTTGAGACGGAGTCTGGCTCTGTCGCCCAGGCTGGAGTGCAGTGGCCGGATCTCAGCTCACTGCAAGCTCCGCCTCCCAGGTTCACGCCATTCTCCTGCCTCAGCCTCCCGAGTAGCTGGGACTACAGGCACCTGCCACCTCGCCTGGCTAATTTTTTGTATTTTTTAGTAGAGACGGGGTTTCACCATGTTAGCCAGGATGGTCTCGATCTCCTGACCTCGTGATCCGCCCGTCTCGGCCTCCCAAAGTGCTGGGATTACAGGCTTGAGCCACCGCGCCCGGCCGGAATGGAGACTTTCTTTGAGCTGCTGTATGTGAAAGCCTTCATCTAAGGATTATTTTCAACAGCAACTCAATTTATTGGGTGTCCTACTCAATGTATTAGTGTAATTTCTTACTTCACATTGAATGTTCAACACCTTTTTTTTTTTTTCTTTTTTTGAGATGGTGTCTCACTGTGTCACCTAGGTTGGTGTGCAGTGGCGTGATCTCGGCTCACTGCAACCTCTATCTCCCAGGTCGAAGTGATTCTCCAGCCTTAGCCTCCTAAGTAGCTGGGATTATAGGTGCATGCCACTCCACACCCAGCTAATTTTTGTATTTTTAGTAGAGACATGGTTTTGCCATGTTGGCCAGGCTGGTCTCAAACTCCTGACCTCAGGTCATCCTCCTGCCTGGCCTCCCTGTTGGGATTACAGGTGTGAGCCACCGCACCTGGCTAAATGTTCAATTTTGATTGCTCCCTCTTCTGTGTTCCCAAACACACTGTACAAATTCTGTTACTGAAGAGTAATTGCTCCAAAATGTAGTGGCTTAAAGCAACAACAATCATTTCATCATCTTTCAAGGTTTCAGAGGGTCAGGAATTCAGAAAGGGATTGCCTGTGTGGTCTGACTTGGGGTCTCTCTTGTGGTTGCTGGTGGTGGATGGTGGACGGAGCTGGATGGGCATAGCTCTGCCTTCATTTACTCTCAGAGTTCTCCCTGTGGTCTCTCCATGTGAATGAGTTTGAGCTTCCTCACAGCATGGCAGCCTCAGGGCGGTCAGGCTGCTTACGCAGTAACTGCGGGCTCCAAGAGCAAGCATTCTTAGCCTAGAAAGTCACATAGACCAGTCGTGGTGGCATGCCCCTGTAGTTCCAGCTGCTAGGGAGGCTGAGGCAGGAGGGTCGCTTGAGTCCAAGAGTTTGAGGCTACAGTGCACTATGATCATGCCTATGCATACCCACTGCACTCCAGCCTGGGAAACACAGCAAGACTCTGTCTTTAAAAACAAATTATCACTCTGACATACTCTGGTTGAAATGGTCTCAAAAGTCTTCTCAGGTTATCTTTGGAAAATACAACCCGCCAGGTGTGCTTTTGTGTCTACCTTTCCTGCCAGAACGCTAATTCATGCAGTCACTCAGGTGCTCGTTGGTTCATTCATGCAACGTTTGTTGAGTGCCTATTGCTCTCCAAACACTAAGGCAGGTCCCTTATATAGATTATTTCACCTAATCTTCAGGTCAACCCTTTGAAGTAAATGCATCATCCCCATATTTAACACGCGAGGAAGCTGAGGTTCAGAATGGTGCAGTGACTTGCCCAAATTCATGTGAATGAGTGGAGAACCCATGATTCGAACCCATAACTACCCATTCCAGAGCCTATGCCCATTCCTTAACCAGCTTGCCCTCCCAGGATCAGCATAACCAGGCTGCCTTCAAGGCTTTTGAGTCTGTACCTTGGCTAAGCTCCGTGCTCTTCGTGCCCCCAGGACAGGTCAGAGGGGCTGGGGAAAGGAACAAGGCAAACACTGTCTGGGGCCAGTGGGAAGGAAGCCCAAGTCCTGTTCCAGCTATGGAACTTCCACTTGTGGTCCAGAGGTTCTGACTGCACAGTGCAGGGTTGGGATTCATGCCCTTATTGAAGAGGCAACACCTATTCACACATGACCACTAGGGGTTATTTTGGTGCCAACTCCAGTCAGCTGAGTGTCAGCCTGGAGTGCTGAGTGGAGAAAGATCATGAGCAGAATCTGGGCTGGGCAGGAATAAGGGTCTTGATCCATTAGTTATGTCTGCCATTGATACATAAGGTATCAGGTATGTCAGCACATGGGCCTTGCATCCCAATCTTACAAAACTACATCTCTTTTCATATGGGACAATGCTAAGAAGCAAGCACAACAAGGGCAAGGATTTCGTCTGTTTTCATCCCTGCTATATCCCCAGTGCCTAGAATAGAGTCCTTCAGGAATTAGTCTCTACTAAAAATACAAAAAATTAGCTGGACGTGGTGGCTGGCGCCTATAGTCCCGGTTACTCCAGAGGGGGAGGCAGGAGAAAGGCGTGAACCTGGGAGGTGGAGCTTGCAGTGAGCCGAGATCGCACCACTGCACTCCAGCCTGGGGGACAGAGTGAGATCCTAATTTTTGTTTGAATGAATGAGACAGTCATCGTTAAGTGGTTAGATGGATTGACTCCAAGCCTGTCCCAATTCTAGGTTTGAATTCCAGCTGTGCCATGTGCTGGCTGGATAATATTGGGTAAGGTTGCTTTGTTTAACTTTTCTGACACTCACCTACTTCCTTCATTTGTCTATTCATTTATTCATTCAACAAATATTAGTTGAGCACCTAATGGATGTTGAACACCTAATTTTGGGGATGTGCCAACATTGTTCTAGACACAGGGGATGTAGAAGTGACCAAAATATATATAGATTCCTGCCGTCATGAAGTTTATATTTTAGGAAGGAGGAACAGACAAATGAACAAATGAAATATACAGTAGGTGTTGGCTGGGTGTGGTGACTCATGCCTGTAATCCCAGCACTTTGGGAGGCTGAGGCCAGTGGATCACAAGGTCAGGAGATCGAGACCAGCCTGGCTAGCACAGTGAAACCTTGTCTCTACTAAAAATACAAAAAATTAGCTGGACGTGGTGGCGGGTGCCTGTAGTCCCGGTTACTCCAGAGGCTGAGGCAGGAGAAAGGCATGAACCTGGGAGGGCGGAGCTTGCAGTGAGCTGAGATCGCACCACTGCACTCCAGCCTGGGGGACAAGTGAGACTCTGTCTCAAAAAAAAAAAAAAACAAAAAAGAAAAAAAACAAGGAAGGAAAAGAAACATACAGTAGGTGTCATGTGATGATAAATGCTTTGGAGAAATATTAAAAGACTGGGGAGCCAGGCACAGTGGCTCACACTGTAATCCCAGCACTTTGGGAGGCCAAGACCAGTGGATCACCTGAGGTCAGGAGTTCAAGACCAGCTTGGCCAACATGGTAAAACCCCGTCTCTACTAAAAATACAAAAATTAGTTGGGTGTGGTGTAATGCCAGCCTATAATCCCAGCTACTCAGGAGGCTGAGGCAGGAAAATCATTTGAACCCAGGAGACAGAGGCTGCAGTGAGCCACGATAGTGCCACTGCACTCCAGCCTGGGTGACAGAGCAAGACTACATCTGAAATAAATAAATAAATAAATAAACAAAGAAATAAAAATGTTAAAAATAAAATGAGTCAGAGAACGGGAATTCTGCAGTGCGGTGGGAGAAGATTTGCCTCCTGGCCTATAGGACCATATGAAGATTAGAGTCTGGGGCACAAAGGATGGTGAACTTGGTCTTACCCAAAACACCTGGAGCTCCTCTTACTTCCTGGGGAATATTATGTCATATTTGAACGTGTAACACAATATAGCTGTATAATCCTTACTGCTAAGTGTTGTGAGGGTTAAATGAGAAAATATTTGCGAAAACTTTGACTCTGTGTCTGGTATACAGTCAGGGTTCAGTGAGGAGGTTTACTAGTATTTTCCTTTCATTTATTCAGTAGACATTACACTCAGTATTGACTCTACACCAGAACCAGCCACCTGGGGCTAAGTGTTATGACCCAGTTCGGCCAATGCTTCACCTTCCCAACTGGACTATAAACAGGTTGAGGGCAGGAGTTATGTCTAATTCATTCCCACACGAAAGTCAGAGCAGGATGATCTCTCCCATCCTCTGCTTTTGTAGGAGAAGAATCTGAGGCTCACACTTGTTCAAGGCCACACGGCAGAATGAGGCAGTGCCAGGACTGGAACTTGGTCTCTGATCCGGTCTTTCCTCCACCATTGCTTCCTCATCCATCTAGGGATCTCCCGAACCCCTGGTTGTTGACTCTTGGCTATACCCTTTTATGGGTCCTGCCAGCTATTGTTAAAGACAAAATTATTAGTGACACTCATTCAAGATGGTAAGGAAGCGTTTATTCAAGGGGGGCATCATGACAGGTATAAAGACCACTTCAATGGGGTTTTGCAGTGGGGGAGACAGATTGGATCCAACTCCACATACAGAATCAGCAAGTGGAAATTTAAAGCCAAGGAGCAGGGTGGGGATCACTGGATGAAAAATTATTAAGAGGATACATCAGAAGTAAGGGGAGGGGGTCTTCTGGCTAGGCCAACCTAACATCCTGGCTGAAGGCAAGTCAGGATGATCAGATGTCACCTGGGAGGTGGTGGAGGATGAAGGAGCCTATCAGATACTGAGGGTGATCAGACATGGAGGACAGGAGATTCTAGCTAAATCAACTTCACAGGATTCTTGTTAACATTGACCAATGCAGAGATTAACACAGAAGTCAAGGTCTCGTTGAAAAGTTCAAGTCTAGGCCCGGCGCGGCGGCTCTTGCATGTAATCCCAGCACTTTGGGAGGCCGAAGCGGGAGGATCTCCTGAGGTCAGGAGTTTGAGACCAGCCTGACCAACATGGAGAAATCCCATCTCTATGAAAAATACAAAATTAGCCGGGTGTGGTGGCACATGCCTGTAATCCCAGCTACTCAGGAGTCTGAGGCAAGGGAATCACTTGAACCCGGGAGGTGGAGGTTGTGTGACCCAAGATTGTGCCATTGCACTCCAGCCTGGGAAACAAGAGCGAAATTCCGTCTCAAAAAAAAAAAAAAAAAAAAAAAACCAGAAAGAAAGAAAGAAAAGAAAAAGAAAAAAGTTCAAGGCCTGAGTAGAGTTTGGTCAAGGAATCTTTGTCACTATTCAGCCTGTGATGTAAAACCATGAAGTCGTTCAGTCAACTTTTCCTGGAAGTTCAAACCTATCCACAGCTTCTCCAGCCAGTTGGAGTCGGGAGTGCCCAGCCAGTTGGATGCTTTGGCATCTGCTCAGAGTGGAAACTGCAGCTGCAGACTTTGCTGCAGTTGCTCAGTCGCCGGTGACCCAGCCGGTCCAGCGGCATGAAGCGCCTCCTTCTGACCCATTTGTTTTAACCCCTGTGTTGGGGCCCTGGACTCTGACTTCTCTTTGTCCACAAAACAGCTCCTCCTGCCGCCCCCAGGCCTTTTGCGCTCTGTTTTGTCCTTAGTCCTAACTGTCTTTGCCCTCCCTCCACGTCTCTGAAGCCTTGCAAGGATGGGAGTGGGAAGTGGAAGACAGGTTCTTCCCTGTCCCTCTTCCTCCAGGAGGTTGCACCCCCTAATGGGCTACCTTCTCATGTCCCCTGTCCTCTGTGTCCTGCTGATCACTCCAACTCAGCACCTGGGCCCTGGAACGCATCTTACGCCTTTTTGACTCCTCCTCCAAGCACAGTTCTAGACACATAAACAGACAAATAAATACCTGCTGGCTAATTGACAGATACAGCAATTTAAGGAAACAAAACAAAACCTGACTGAGAAATGGGACTTGTGACAAGCTGGGAAGATATCCTGGAGGAAAAAGGACTTATGTTGGGCCTGGAAGAAGGAGTCAAGACCAAACTGATAAGCAGGAGGCAGAGGGCATTGCAGGCTAAGAGGATCAAAGGTGCAGAGGTGGAAATATGCGGGCAGATTAGAATTCCAGACCTAGAGAAGAGGCCCTCTAATAATTATTTGAAGCTTGTGATCCATTGGTGAGTAATAAAAATGATTTCTTTGGCTACAAATGACATATTTAAATAAAATAGTATTAATTAGAACTGAATAAAATAAAAAGGAAAATATCAGAGTGTATCCCATATAGTAAGAATTATTGGTTTCATGAAACTGAAGTTGCAATTTTACATACAGTATGTAAATATTATATATGTTTTTTGTTTTGTTTTGTTTTGTTTTTTGAGATGGAGTCTCATTCTGTCATCCACCCTGGAATGCAGTGGCATGATCTCAGCTCATAGCAACCTCCGCCTCCCAGTTTCAAGCAATTCTCCTGCCTCAGCCTCCCGAGTAGCTGGCACTACAGGCATGCACCAACACACCTGGCTAATTTTTGTATTTTTAGTAGAGACAGGGTTTCTCCATGTTGGCCAGGCTGGTCTTGAACTCCTGACCTCAGGTGATCCTCCCACCTCAGCCTCCCCAAGTGCTGGAATTACAGGTGTCAGCCACTGCTCCTGGCCTTATATGTGCATTGAGTCATAATATAAAATGAATCTTTCATGGACTGCAGGTAAGAAAAAAAAAAGTTTTAACTTCTTACCAAACCCAGCCTGTTCATTTCACAGATAAGGGGACTGAGGCTTATAGAGAGTTAGGATGGGGCTGGGATTGGACACTGGGGTTTCTGACTCCCAGTGTCCTGTCTCCCCACACCATCCCACCTTCTAGAGCTAAAGGAACAGATCAGACCTACCTCCCAGACACTATGGCTCCCATTATTTTTGCCATCCCAGGGACACTCAGCAATTACTCACTCAAATACTCTCTGAGCATTTGTCCAGTCATGGATTGGACATTTGTGCCAGGTACTGGGAGAGTATGGAATTTACAATGGGAGTTGGGATTTTACTGCCTGACATGGATTTTCTCCAGGGTTAACTTTGATATTTTTTGTTCAGATTGGAGATGTGAAAGGAAAATTATCCTGAAACTTGTTAAAATGGTGAAGAAAACTTTAAGACTATTGCAGTAGGGGTGTTGCAACGGATGGGGGGAATCAGACACAACTCCAAATACGACATGGATAAGTGGGAATTTATAGCCGGGGAGCACAGTGAGGAGGTCTGTGGGTGGAATTTACTATCAAAAGACAAAATTACAACACATTGGCCAGGTGCGGTGGTGGCTCATGCCTGGTGTGTAATCCCAGCACTTTGGGAGGCCGAGGCAAGCAGATCACCTGAGGTCAGGAGTTTGAGACCAGGCTGGCCAACACAGTAAAACCTTTCCCTACTAAAAATACAAAATTACCCGGGAGTGGTGGCGCATGCCTGTAAACCCAGCCACTCAGGGAGCTGAAGCAGGAGAATCGCCTGAGCCCGGGAGGCGGAGGTTGCAGTGAGCCGAGATTGTGCCACTGCACTCCAGCCTGGGCGAATGAAACACTCTGTCTCAAAATAAATAAATAAATAAATAGACAGAAAAGGGGCGGGGAAAGCAGAAACGGAGAACAAAAGGGGTATTCCTTTCCTAGTAAAGGTTAAAGCAGAGGGAACATGGGCCAGGTGTGGTGGCTCATATCTGTCATCCTAGTGCCTTGGGAGACCGGGACGGGAGGATCGCTCGAGGCCAGGAGTTCGAGACCAGCCTGGCCAACACGGTGAGACCTTGTCTCTATAAAAAATTAAAAATAAAAATTTAAAGGTATTTATTTATTTATTTATTTATTTATTTATTTATTTATTTTTGACTGAGTCTTGCTCTATCACCAGGCTAGAGTTCAGTGACATGATCTCAGTTCACTACAACCTCCACCTCCCAGGTTCAAGTGATTCTCCTGCCTCAGCCTCCCAAGTAGCTGGGATTACAGGCATGCACCACCACGCCCAGCTAATTTTTGTACTTTCAGTAGAGATGGGGTTTCACCATGTTGGCCAGGCTGGTCTCAATCTCCTGACCCGTGATCCGCCCTCCTTGGCCTCCCAAAGTGCTGAGATTACAAGCATGAGCCACCACACCTGGCCTTAAAAGTTTCTAAAAAGCAGGCCGGGCGCAGTGACTCATGCCTATAATCCCAGTACTTTGGGAGGCTGAGGCAGGCTGATCGCTTGAGGTCAGGAGTTCGAGACCAGCCTGGCCAACAAGATGAAAGTCCGTCTCTACTAAAAATACAAAAAAAAAAAAAAAAAAAAAAAAAATTAGCCAGACATGGTGGTGCATGCCTATAGTCCCAGCTACTTGGGAGGCTGAGGCAGGAGAATCACTTGCAAAAGGTGGAGATTGCAATGAACTGAGATCATACCACCGCACTCCAGCTGAGTGATAGAGTAAGACTCCGTTTCAAAAAAAAAAAAAAAAACCAGTTTTTAAAAAACTGAGAGAACTTTATTATTATGCCCGCTAAAATTGGCTTGTTTGGAGGTTTGGTGTTTATCTGGCTCTCTCCTGGTTTCTCAGAAGGTCAGATAAACAACTTAGTTTTGGCTTGGTAGCATGGACTTCAGCACAAGGAACTCCATTTCAGTCTATTCTATTGGGGCTCATGCAGGAAGCTCAGTTCAAACCAATAGCCTCCTATAAATTTTAACATCACTAAGAGGAGACATCAAGAATAGGGAGATTCTTGTTAAATAGACCCAACAAGAGTCTTGCTAAAGGCAGGCCCAGGACATACACATCAAAGGTGGGGGATGAAGAACTTGATCAGATATCCAGGGTAGGGCAATGACTTAGCAGGATTTTTTGCTAGGACTGAGCTGGGCAGACCAAAGACAGGACAGAGCCAAGTTCAAGTTCTAATTGAAAAGACAGAGGAGGCCGGGCGCGGTGGCTCAAGCCTGTAATCCCAGCACTTTGGGAGGCCGAGACGGGCGGATCATGAGGTCAGGAGATCGAGACCATCCTGGCTAACACTGTGAAACCTCGTCTCTACTAAAAAATACAAAAAACTAGCCGGGCGAGGTGGCGGGCGCCTGTAGTCCCAGCTACGGGAGGCTGAGGCAGGAGAATGGCGTAAACCCGGGAGGCGGAGCTTGCAGTGAGCTGAGATCCGGCCACTGCACTCCAGCCCCGGCGACGGAGCGAGACTCCGTCTCAAAAAAAAAAAAAAAAAAAAAAAAAAAAAGAAAAGACAGAGGAAACTAAAGTTTGCTCAAAGAGAGTGTTTATCAGTGACAGCATCTATATTTATCTTATTTACCTTATTTATACCAACCTCTGATGTTTATATGGTGTTTTCCATTTTTTCTTTTTTTTTGTATGTAATTGCTAGGTGGTATTACTAGATGGAAAAACTGAAATTCAAGAAAATTAAGTCACGCAGCTATTCCATGGCAAACTGGGAACAGAGGCCCAGGTCCCTCTGGTTCAGAGCCCAGACTCTCAATCCTCGTGCTATGTTGCTTCTCATGGAAGCTGGAAAATCCAAATCTAATCTTCTGCTACCAAAGCTGCCTGCCACAGACCTCTTTTGGAGAGGGGAACGTTATCGGCCTGTGCTTGGACTGCTGGCTGAGCCCTGTGGTGACAGTCGAGGCAATCACTAAATGCTCTCAGGTCCCGGGGCCCGGTAGGTCAGATCTGCCTTGGCCTCTGCCCACATGGTTATTTATAGAATTGACTGTTTACTGCTGGGGCTGGGCAGGGGCTGGGCAGGGGCTGGGCTGGGGCTGCGCACGAAGGCAAAGGGCAGTTCTAAAGAAATAGTCACGTGCTCAGCCCTGGCGGTTTTCGGACACTGGAAGCCCTAAGTTTGGCTCCAAGCTCTGGTTATATTAATCAACCCTCTAATTCATCTCTTCCACTGTGTTCTCTCCTCTGCCCCCACGGCCCAGCCTGGGTTCCTCAATACCTCTGGCCTGGAATTGTGTCAGCCCAGAAAGAAACATATCTAAAAGTTAGCAGCAGCTACCTCCCTGTGGTGAGATCAGGAAGCATTTTTGTTTTCTTCCTTCAAAGTTTTCCATAGTGTTGATGGGCATTTAGGTTAGGGGGAGAAAAAAAAAGTAGAAAGAAGTTTTCCAAAATGTCTGAAATAAGAATGTTGAGTTTTTCAGGGGGATCTTTGGTGGGTTTATTGCCTTTAAGCCACCTGCTGTCTATGACGCATCATCATGGATTCTGTCCAAGGACCCTTCTGTGGAATTGGCTCATCAATTGATTGAATTTTTTTTTTTTTTTTTTTTATGGAGTCTTGCTCTCTCGCCAGGCCGGAGTGCAGTGGTGCGATCTCGGCTTACTGCAGCCTCTGCCTCCTGGGTTCAATCAATTCTCCTGCCTCAACCTCCTAAGTAGCTGGGACTACAGGTGCACGCCACCACACCTGGCTAATTTTTGTATTTTTAGTAGAGACAAGGTTTCACCATGTTGGCCAGGATGGTCTCGATCTCTTGACCTCGTGATCCGCCCACCTCAGCCTCCCAAAGTGCTGGGATTACAGGCGTGAGCCACAACACCCGGCTGCACTGAATTTCTTTTATCCCGTTTCCTCCCATTTCCCGCAGCACCAAAAGTAACTCTCCTCTGGGGTACCTCTGGGTGGATAAGTATCCTTAACTTTAAATGTGTCCTTGTGAAATATGTTATACTCTTATATATACAGATGTTTTCTAATCTACAAAATGGTCACATTATAAGACTTACTTTGCTTCCTTTTTGACGTGGCACATGTTGGTTACTTCTGTTTACTTTCTTCTTTTTTTGTTTTCTTTTTTTTTTTGTTTTCTTTTTTTTCTGAAACGGAGTTTCGCCCTGTTGCCCAGGCTGGAGTGAACTGGCACGATCTCGGCTCACTGCAACTTCTGCCCCACGGGTTCCAGCGATTCTTCTGCCTCAGCCTCTTGAGTACCTGGAATTCTAGGTGCCCGCCACCATGCCCGGCTAATTTTTGTATTTTTATTAGAGATGGGGTTTCACCATGTTGGCCAGGCTGGTCTGGAACTCCTGACCTCAAGTGATCTGCTTGCCTCGGCCTCCTAGAGTGCTGGGATTACAGGCGTGAGCCACCGCACCTGGCCTGCTTCTGTTTACTTTCATAATTGGGGAAAAAAAGGCCTGACAAATGGGCAAAATTTGGGTCTGATGGATTTTTTTTTTTTTTGAGACAGAGTCTTGCTCTGTTGCCCAGTCTGGAGTGCAGTGGTGCAATCTCAGCTCACTGCCACCTCTGCTTCCCAGGTTCAAGCAATTCTCCTGCCTCCTGAGTAGCTGGGATTATAGGCACCCACCACCACACCTGACTAATTTTTCTATTTTTTAGTAGAAATGGGGTGTCATTATGTTTGCCAGGCTGGTCTCGAACTCCTGACCTCAAGCAATCTGCCTGCGTTGGCCTCCCAAAGTGTTGGGATTACAGACATGAGTCACCCCACCTGGCCCAATGGATTATATTCTTGAAAATGATAGAGAGTAGATTTTAAGTGTTCTCACCACAAAAATAAGTATGTGAGGTAATGCATATGCTTACTGGTTCAATTTAGCCATTCTACAATGTTTACGTATATTACAGAACATCACGTTGTACATGTTAAATGGATACAATTTTTGACAATTCTAAAAAATTAATTTTAAAAGGAATACTATATAGCAGGGTTTAAAAGGCAAAACATAACAACAGTTTTGGTGAAAATATGTTATCCCATATGATTGCAGATACGTTTTGTTTTATTTTCCCAAGTTAATTCAGGCACCAACATTTACACTGAAAACTGAATAATCTTTTTTTTTTTTTTTTTTTTTCTCCATCACCCAAGCTGGAGTGCAGTGGTGCAGATCATGGCTCATTGCAGCCTTGACCTCCTGGGCTCACATGATCCTCCTGCCTCAGCCTCCTGAGTAGCTGTGAGTACAGGCATACATCACCATGCCCAGCTAATTTTTTATTTTTTGTAGAGACAGGGTCTCGCTATGTTGCCTGGGCTGATCTCGAACTCCTGGGCTCAAGCAACCCTTCCTCCTCGGTCTCCCACAGTCCTGGGATTACAGATGTGAGGCACCGTGCCCAGCTTTGAATCATCTTAGGGTAAGTTGGTTCAGAAGTGCAAAGACTGCTTCCCTGTGGCCTGATAGGAAAAGTATACCTCTCAGGAATGTTCCTCCTCAGATCAGACCCTCAATATGACAGCGCTCGGCCCCAGCACGGGGTAGATCCATCCTGTAGATGGCGGCATCTCACAGTACAAGGGCTGCTGAGGCCAGCTCTACCCAAGGAGCCGAGAAAACCATCTGCTAAAGCCTCACCTACAAATGCTCCTGGCCCTCCCAGGGAGAAAAGAAAACAGACTTCCTCTGTGGGCCCATCAGCCCCGCTCAGGGGACTTAGAGATCCTGGAACTTCCTTATGGATCCTCTTGTCCAGTGCTGCCCACAGGGAGTCCAAGGACCGACAGCATCTGCCTCCCCTGGGAATTAGTTAGACATGCAGATTCTTGGGCCCCACCCCAAAATACTGAAACAGAATCTCTGGGAGTGGGGCCCAGCAATCTGTGTTTTGGGGTTTGGTTTTTAAGAGTCAAGGTTCTAGGCCGGGCGCGGTGGCGCAAGCCTGTAATCCCAGCACTTTGGGAGGCCGAGACGGGCGGATCACGAGGTCAGGAGATTGAGACCATCCTGGCTAACCCAGTGAAACCCCGTCTCTACTAAAAAATACAAAAAAACTAGCCGGGCGAGGTGGCGGGCGCCTGTAGTCCCAGCTACTCGGGAGGCTGAGGCAGGAGAATGGCGTAAACCCGGGAGGCGGAGCTTGCAGTGAGCTGAGATCCGGCCACTGCACTCCAGCCTGGGTGACAGAGCAAGACTCCGTCTCAAAAAAAAAAAAAAAAGAGTCAAGGTTCTCTCTCTGTCACCCAGCCTCGAGTGCAGTAGCATGATCAGAGCTCACTGTAACCTCAAACTCCTGAGCTCAAGCAAGACCTCCTCCCATCTCAGCCTCCCAAAATGCTGGGATTACTGGCATGAGCCACCTCGCCTGGCCCCAATCTGTGTTTTAACAGGCCCTATGGGTGACTTCGATGCACTCAGGCGTTTCAGGGGCACCTGTTATCTCCAACTTCCTCATTTCAGGAATGGAGAAATTGAGAACAGATACAGGAAGTAACTTGTTGCTGAGCCAGGCAATGGCAGAGACTACACAAAAACTCAGCTTCCTAGTGTTCCTTCCACTTGAACTTTCAGGAACTTCTTTTCTTTCTTCCTTCCTTCATTCATTCCTTCACTCATTCATGCCTTCGACCTCCAATTACATGCTTCGGGCTGCAATGCAGGACCAGGCATTTAGGGACAGCCTCACTCTTCTTCCCCATGTGGGGCTTTCTCAAGGCCAGAGGTCTAGGATTCAGGACTGTGGAAGTATCTGCTAGATCTCTTCCAGCTCACCCCTGGGTCTCCAATTCCAGCCCAGATAGGAGTCTGATGTAGGCTGCAGGTGGCCCCCACTCCCCAGCTCCTTCTGGTCTTCTTTTCCTCTTTCTGGGCACCTGAGGCTCTCTGTCCCATTCCTCACCACCAATGTCTTGCTCTTGGGAGAAATGCAAGGGCTGGAGGCTGTTACTGTTCCATTTCCCAAAGGGACTAATGATCAAATTAAAGGCCCTTCCCAGCAATGGCTTTGTGCTGAAGGAGCCAGGACTAGGTCCAGACCAGGGTTCGCATGTTAGCATTTTCAGCTGGGTATTTCCTTGCTGTAGGGCTGTCCTGTGCATTGCAGAATGGTTAGCAGCATTCCTGGCCTCTACCTAGCAGGTGTCAGTAGAATTCTTCCGCCAGATTGTAACAACCAAAAATGTCTCCAGATATTGCCGAGTATCCCCTGTGGGTGGTGCTGCCAGATAAGACAGAGAAAGCCTACTTACACTCTTTTTTTTTTTTTTTTTTTTTTTTTTTTTTTTTTTTTGAGACAAGAGTCTCACTCTGGGAGCCCAGGCTGGAGTGCAGTAAGGCGATCTCGCTCACTGCAACCTCCGCCTCTGTGGCTGAAACAATTCTCGTGCCTCAGCCTCCCAAGTAGCTGGGACTACAACTGCGCACCACCACGCCCAGCTAATTTTTTGTATTTTAGTAGAGACGAGGTTTCACCATGTTGGCAAGGTGGTCTTGAACTCCTGAACTCAGGCAGTCCATCTGCCTCTGCCTCCCAAAGTGCTGGGATAACAGACGTGAGCCACCACGCCCAGATGAGTATTCTAATCACAGATAAGCAACAAGTAATTTTTAGTGCCTGAATGTCTCAACTATTGTTGTGTTTATTTTTTACTTGAAGAATCTTGCAACTCTACCTCAGGGGCAAAATCTTTCTTCATTGGCCCAGATCAGGGTCTGGGGTGTGGGGAGCAGTTAGTGAGAGAATCTGATGAGATAATCATAGGCCATGAGTTTACAAGGGCAAAAATTTTGCCATAATCATCTCTGTATCCTTAGAATATAATGGCGTCTCATTAAATATTTTATCTGATAGTGGATATGAGGACACTGGAACTGTATCAGATACCACACCTGAGTATTTATGTCCGGCCCAGGACTGGACATTAGGGACACACTCCCTAATAAATATAAACTGAATGTTTTGTTTAACTCACATATCATTTTTTAAAGGTGTGACTTTGGGCTTTACATTCTAAAATTGGCAACTGGCTGAGCACAGTGGCTTATGCCTGTAATCCCAACACTTTTGGAGACTGAGGCGGGAGGATTGCTTGAGCCCAGGAGTTCAAAACCAGCCTAGGCAACATAGTGAGACCCCCATCTATACAAAAAATTTTAAATAAATAGCCGGGTATGGTGGCACATGCCTGTACTGCCAGCTACTTGGAAGGCTGAGGTGGGAGGATCACTGGAACCCAGGAAGTTGAGGCTGCAGTGAACTATGATCATGCCGCTGTACTGCAGCCTGGGCAACAGAGAGAGACCCTGCCTAAAAAAATAAAATAAAATAATCAGGAAGCGGCTGGCCGTGGTGACTCACACCTGTAATCCTAGCACTTTGGGAGGCCAAGGAGGGTGGATCACTTGAGGTCAGGAGTTCAAGACTAGCCTGGCCAACATGGCAAAACACCATCTCTACTAAAACTACAAAAATTAGCTGGAGATGGTTGCGCGCACCTGTAGTCCCAGCTACTCGGGAGGCTGAGGCAGGAGAATTGCTTGAACCCAGGAGGCGGAGGTTGCAGTGAGCTGAGATTGCGCCATTGCACTCCAGCCTGGGCAACAGAGCAAGACTTGTCTCAAAACAAAAACAAACAAACAAAGAACACACACACACACACACACACACACACACACGACGCTGTCACATAAATCAAAATTTCTGGTATCGCTTGGAAAATACAGCACAACTTCCAAATGCTTGGAACATCTGACAGTTTGCCTGTACTCCCAAGGAGAAAAGCTTGGCTGGAACTAAGAGGTACCTGCCCCTCTCCACTGGCCCAGATCAGGGTCTGGGGTATGGGGCAGATACCTCTCAGCTGGACCAGTGGAGAGGGTCAGGTATCTCTCAGTTCCAGCCAGGCTTTTCCACTTGGATCCTGTGTTCCCCTTATTACCCACAGTCCCCACCACTCCCTATTGCCCCACACCAGGACCCATCACCCATTATGTTAATCTACCTGTATGCATTTGCATTGCTCTGGCCTAATGGTGAAGAGGCATTGGAATGGCATGTCCTTTTAGGTGATCTATTGTAATGCTGGTGCATTATCCTCATTTTACAGATGAAGAAACTTGCCTTTAGGGAGGTTAAGTGAATCAACATCTTAACAAGGCTGGATTAGAACCCAAGTCCCTTGACTCCAGGGTCTAGGCCCATGCCTCACCCTGGCCAGAGTTCGTTGTGAGAGAGGACTCAACCGCAGGGGCAAGAGCATTGTGGCACCAGGGACCTGGAGGGGAAGTGGTAACAGGCACGGAAGGCCAGACCTCCTCACACTCACTCATCTGTGAGAAAGTACAAAAGCAAGAGAAAGCTGGCTTGGGGGTGGCACTCAACAGGTGCTCTGAGTGGCACCCAGGGCCAGGTCCTGGGAGAGGACAGAAAACAATTGGGACTCCTCAGCCCCCGGCAGCTCCCGGTGTCCAGTCACCCACAACACAACCGTGAGTAGCTTCTTTTGTTGTTTATTTTAGGCTTCTTCCTCATTCCACAAAACCTGTATGCTTTTTTGTTTTTTGTTTGTTTGTTTTTGAGACAGAGTTTTGCTGTGTTGACCAGGCTAAAATACAGTGGCGGGATCTCGGCTCACTGCAACCTCCACCTCCCAGGTTCAAGCGATTCTCCTGCCTCAGCCTCCCGTGGAGCTGGGATTACAGGTGTGCACTATCACGCCCGGCTAATTTTTGTATTTTTGTAGAGACAGGGTTTCACCATATTGGCCAGGCTGGTCTGGAACTCCCGACTTCAGGTGATCCGCCCACCTTGGCCTCCCAAAGTGCTGGGATTAGAGGTGTGAGCCACTGCGCCTGGCCAAAACCTGTATTCTTACCGTATCCCTTCCCTCCAGGGACACAAGCAGCCAGGTGGGCCTGTCTGGGGCAGGGGATAGATGTCATTTCACGACACCTGGGGTTGTGGAGGACCATTTGCAGGAACGCTCAGGGCTGGCATCCTCCCCCTAGGACCAAGAATCAGGACTTTGGCTTTCATTTCATTACGGAGACAAGAATCACACACATACACACAGATGGACTTACTGTGTGCCAGGTGCTGCCCTGAGAGCCTTTAGTGGTTTGATTTATTTAATCCTCACAACAGCTGTATGCAGTAGGTGCTATCACTGTGGCCCACTTGATAGGTGGAGCCTAAGTGACTTACCTGAAATCACGCGGGCATTGAATGAGAGCATTGGCTTGAGCCTAGGCTCTCTGGCTTCGAGGCCCACCCTTCAGCCACCAGGCTATCCTGCCTTACAAGGTGTGGATTGTGGCAGTAGATGGGGGCCAGGAAAGGGCAAGGGCTGGCAGAGGCCTTTGAGATGACCAGGTGAGTCCCATGCTCTCATTTTATAGATGGGGAGACCACGAGGTGGTGTTAGGGGCACACTGGACTCAGGAGGCCAGGGGTCTGTTTTGGAGTAAGTTCTACTCAGCAGAGGGAAGAGCAATATTTTCCAGTGTGCCCTGGGGTCAGCGTCCAGGTCTGAATCCCAGCTCTGCCACTGGTAGCTCAATGGCCTCAGGCAAATCACTCATTTCTTTACCGCTCAGCTTCCTCTTCTGAGAAATACAGGCCTGAGACGGTCACTCACAGGCTTGTTGCCAGGGTCGACTGTCTGATGCCAGCACAGGGAGGGCAGTGGCACAGGGCTCAGAAATGGCTGTGGTGGAGAGTTTGATCTTCACCCCATCTGCTCTTGCTGTGGATTTGAGATGAGGATAAAATGAGGCCTGGCTGCTTTTCCCTCAAATGAGTGACAAGTAGACACGTTGGCAGCATGAAAGCCAGGATGGTGGCTGGGGAGAAGTTCAGGGAGACCTCAGGAGGTGGAGTCCCAATAATCCTGGCCCCAGCTCTTTAACCACATTGTGGCTTACCAGAAAGACCCCTGGGCAGGTGAAGCGTATTCTTTACCCTTTCGCCGGCTAAGGCCAGGCTAAGGCATTGAAGACGGGAAAATGGCAGCCTGGCTCAGTCAAGCAGAGCCCTCCAGTGCCAGCCCCATCGCTTCCCTCCTCATTTTACAGTACCAGTCACTCTTACTGCACGCCCCCAGGTGTGCATAAAATGGTCTTTCCTTTATTCAGATTAAATAACATTCAATAGGACTCTGAGCCTCATCCTATTGGGCTAGGAGGAAATGAAATGTCCAAGTGCACTGAGTTTCCCTCACTCCCACCCCCAGCCATGCACATTGACCCAGAGGACACACAGAACATAAGCGTGACGGAGGCTCCTGGGTCCTCCTATGATAGATGCCCACTGCCCAAATGGGCTTGACTGTCTGAAGTCCAGCCTTGCCCACTTCCCTGGCATGTTGGAGTCCAGATTCTTTGTAAGACCTGAAACCACTGTGTCTCATTTTGACATCCAGGATCACCCAGTGACTTCCCCAAGAGGACCCACCATCTCTCCAGAAAGCAGAGTCCAGGTGCCTATGACCTCTGGTCCCCTCCCAGCCAAGGACAATCTCTCCTCTCCCCTTGGCTGTGGATGGCAGATGGACACTCTTCTCTCCCCACCTGCCACCCACGTGGCCTAACCTTCTCACTGCACTCAGGTTCTCAGGAAAAGACAGGAAGACAGGTTGTCTTCAAATAGCTTCTGCTTCCTATTCTCACCCCTGAAAAAAGTCCCCAAGCCATGAGACACAAAGGGCCCTCTGAAAAGAGACAGGCAGCCCTATCTTACAGATAAGAAAAACCAAGACTCAGCAGCCGTGTTGACTTGCTCAGTGTCACATAGCCAAGGAATAGCGGAGCCAGTGTGAGCAGAATCCCGTGCTGTGGGTTCAGAGCGTGTGCTATCAATCACGTGAAATCACATGGAAACCCAAGTCTCCCTCATCAGTTACTCAGGCGACCTGGCGCAAGTCACATCACCTTCCTGAACCTCAGTTTCTTCAACTCTAAAAATGGCGCTATCATAGCATTCCCAACCTGCCTCAGAGGGGCTCTTGTTTTGTCTGTTTCTTTCTTTATTTTCTTTTTCTTTTCTTTCTTTCTTTTTTTTTTTTTGAGACAGTGTTTTGTTCTTGTTGCCCCGGCTGGAGTGTAATGGCGCGATCTCGGCTCACCACAACCTCTGCCTCCTGGGTTCAAGCGATTCTCCTGCCTCAGCCTCCCAAGTAGCTGGGATTACAGGCGTGTACCATCATGCCCAGCTAATTTTGTATTTTTAGTAGAGATGGGGTTTCTGCATGTTGGCCAGGCTGGTCTCGAACTCCCGACCTCGGGTGATCCGCTCTTGTTTTTTTCTTAAGCGAACATTGATGAAGCATTTATTACACATTTGAGCTCTGTGACCGTTCCTCATTCAGTCCTCACCACAGCCTAGGAGGGGGCTGCTATCACTAACCACATTTGCAAGGTGAGAAACTGAAGCTCACACAAGTTTAAGACCTGTCCAAGGGGCCGGGCATGGTGGTTCACACCTGTAATCTTGGCACTTTGGGAGGCCCAGGCAGGAGGATAGCTTGAGCTCAGCAGTTCAAGACCAGTCTAGGAAACACAGTGAGACCCTCTCTCTACAAAAAAAAAAAAAAAAAAAATTAAAAAATTAGCCAGGTGTGGTGGCACATGCCTGTCTGTGGTCCCAGCTACTCAGGAGGCTGAGGTGGAAGGATTGTTTAAGCCTGGGAGATTGAGGCTGCAGTGAGCTATTATTGCCTGGGCAATTGAGCAAGTTCCTGTCTCAAGAAAAAAAAAAAGAGAGAGACTTGTCCATGGTCCCACAACTGATGGTAATGGCAAAGCTGAGACTCAAGTCCAGGTCAATCTGGATCCAGAACCGAGCCATATTGTAGTGGGAATCAAACAGGAGGACAGGAGTGGAAATGCTTCTAGGTACGGAGATGCAGTGCCGGCTCGGGGAATCATCACCAGGATTGTCTTTACTGTGTCGCTTGCCGGACTGTGTTTCAGATGCCATCACGTGGACAACCTGAGAACCTGTGCTGGGGAGGAAACTGGGGGGATATCATATGAATATGGCTGGCTTCTCTCCCCGCACCCCAAACTGAGCAGTCCAATCCAGTCCTGCGAGGTGTCTACGCTGTGCCAAGACCCTGAGGCTCTAGCCCTTGGCCCAGGTGACTTCCTGTTTTCAGGATGATTTCTGACAGACCTTCCCTGCCTGTGCTTAGGCATTATCTTATGTAATCCTCACCTCGGTCCTATAAAGACACTTCTCTTTCTCTTCCCAAGCTATAAACGAGGACGCTGAAGTCTTGGGAGAGGGCATAGTGGGAACCCACGCACAGCCAAGGCTCTCAGCCCCCAGCTACGCTGCAGGGACCACCAGAAGAGTAAGATCAGGTCTCAGCCTTCTTCCAGCAGAACCCAGAACAGTGTAAAACTGTTCTCTTTTCCCTCCATCTCCTGGGGAGAGAAAGGATGTACTCAGTCCTCACTCCATGCGGCAAAGACCTCAAATGCCAAGGAGAGACAATGACAGACAAGGGCAGATTAATGGGGGAGGTACTGCATAGTGGAGACAGGGCCAAGCAGGGAGGAAAGGATTCCCCAGCAGGCGAGGGAGTGAAGGCTGCTGGGGCCCCATCCAGTCGGGGAGGATGTGGGTGAGCCCATGAGCAGAGGTGACTTCGTGGTTCGGTGTCCCGTGAGCTTCACAGCTTCTCCTCCCCTCCCCCACATGCTCCCACTGCCCAGAGAGGAGGTCTCTGATCTTCTGCTCATACAGTGAGTCAAAGACAGCTTTTCCCACTCCCCCACTCCCACCACCCCACCCATCTCTCAGCGGCTCCCTTGCCTCCCTAGAGGTTGAGGCCACCCCTAAGTTCCTCTTTGAGAGCCACAGCTGCGTTCACGGTGTTGCCTCCATCCAAATTCATTGAGTTTGTCCTCTATGTCTCTCCCTGGGTCTGTTTGGGTCCTGGAGACTCTGATGGAGCTGGGAGCTGGGCAATAGAGCCCACGGAGAGCAAGGGAGGACCAGAGGCTGCTTCCCCGACCTTCTGTAGCCCTCCCTCCCTTCCAATGGGCCCATTTGACAGATGAGGCCACCAAGGCTTAGACACAACAGGCAGAGACAGGAGTCAAACCCAAGTCTGTCTTCCCACTACTTTCTACCAGTGTTTCCCACCAGGCAAGGATATGTTCCAGAAGGTTCACATCATTAGAAGGTCTTGATGCCTGTTTCCATTTTTAAAAAATTAGTGAATAATTATTGTAATGTTTAAAAGATATTTTTCTCAATGTGAGATCTTCCTAGGATAAGTGGAAGAATCAAATCCAGCAGTTATAGCCAGGCATCGCTTGAGCCCAGGAATTCAAGGCTGCAGTGAGCTGAGATTGTGCTACTACCCTCTAGCCTGGGTGACAGAGCAAGATCCCTATCTCCAAATAAATATTTAAAAAGGGATAATTGGCCAGGCATGGTGGTTCATGCCTGTAATCCCAGCACTTTGGGAGGCCCAGGCGGGCAAATCATGAGGTCAGGATATCAAGACCATGCTGGCCAACATGGTGAAACCCCGTCTCTACTAAAAATACAAAAATTAGCTGGGCGTGGTGGCACATGACTGTCATCCGAGATATTCAGGAGGCTGAGGCAGGAGAATTGCTTGAACCAGGGAGCCAGAGGTTGCAGTGAGCTGAGATAGTGCTACTGCAGCCTGGTAACAGAGGAAGACTCCATCTCAAAAAAAAAAAAAAGCGATAGTTAGTGGTGATAGAACAAACTATCTCATGACTCACAACCAGGCAATCAGTCATTCAGCCACAGCTTTGGCTGATACATGGCTTTACATCGTTTGTGCTCTTAATCTGATATCATTTAATTTATACACTTACTGAGCCAATGATTAAAGACAGCATAAGAAACTGATGTCAAAAATACAAGGAAGCTGGGTATGGTAACTCACGCCTGTAATCTCAGCACTTTGAGAGACTGAGGTGGGCGGATCACTTGAGGCCAGGAGTTTGAGAGCAGCCTGGCCAACATGGTGAAACCCCATCTCTACTAAAAAAAATACAAAGATTAGCCAGGTGTGGTGGCAATGCCTGTAATCCCAGCTACTTGAGAGGCTGAGGCCGGAGAATTGCTTGAACCTGGGCAGCAGAGGTTGCAGTGAGATGAGATCACACTCTGCACTTCAGCCTGGGCAACAGAGCAAGACTCCATTTCAAAAAAAAAAAAAGAAAAGAAGACGAAATATGAGGAAATGACAGTGTTAACTCCTCTGCAGATTTGCTTCAAGATTCTTTTTTCTCTTTTTTTTTGAAACAAGGTCTCCCTCTATCACCAGGCTGGAATGTAGTGGCGCAATCTCAGCTCACTGCAACCTCCGCTTCCCAACCTCTGCCTCCTAGGTTCAAGAGATTCTCCTGCCTCAGGAGAATCCCACGTAGCTGGGATTACAGGTGCATGCCACACACCTGGCTAATTTTTTCGTATTTTTAGTAGAGATAGGGTTTTACCATGTTGGCCAGGCTGGTCCTGAACTCCTGACCTCAGGTGATCCGCCCACCTCATCCTCCTAAAGTGCTGGGATTACAGGAGTGAGTCGCCATGCCCAGTTTGCTTCAAGATTCATAAATTACATTTATCTGATCAACTTTCTTATATGGCATATTAGAGAAATCCTAGTACTTCACAACATTTCAAAGGTTAGTAAGAAGAGAGAATAAGATGTATTCTATCTTTTCCTGTACTGGGCATAAAAGAGATCTACACCTGCAAGGCATATACAGAGAGGCATGCAAATAGGGCCCTGAGACATATTTTTTCTTTTCTTTTCTTTCTTTTTTTTTTTTTTTTGACACAGAGTCTCACTTTGTCACCCAGGCTGGAGTGCAGTGGTGCAATCATGGCTCCCTGAAGCCTTGACTTCCTAGACTCAAGCCATCTTCTCATCTCAATCTCCTAAGTAGCCGGGACTATAGGCACATGCCACCACTCCCAGCTCAATGAGACCTATTTTATCTTATCATATAGCAAACAGAAAATTACTTTTAGAAAGTATAAACTGGCTGGGTGTGGTGGCTCACGCCTATAATCCCGGAAGTTCAAGACCAACGTGGGCAACATGGCAAAACTCCATCTAAAAAGAAAGAAAGACAAGAAAGAAAGAAAGAGAAAGAAAGAGAGAGAGAGAGAGAGAGAGAGAGAGAAAGAAAGAAAAAGAAAAAGGAAGAAAAGAAAGGAAGAAAGGAAGGAAAGAAAGAAAGGAAGGAAGGAAGGAAAAGAAAAAAGAAAAGAAAAGAAAAAAAAGAAAGAGGGGGAGGGAGGAAGGGAGGAAAGGAAGGAAGAAAGGGAGATGAAAAAAAGATAAAAATTTAAACAATACACCTATTGTAAACAGTACATTTGATTTAAAATCACTTCCTTTTTCATGGGCCATTGAAAATTATGAAATAGCTCCAATAATTTCCTCTGGGGTTTATAAAATTAAGTTTTCTATGGCCCACACATCCCATTTAATCCTCACAACAGTCCTGAGTGGAGATATTTTCACTATTCCCATTTTACAGACAAGGACAGTGAGGCTCAAGGAGATGACGTAATTTGCATGAGAGACCACAGCTTTAATAAGGGGCAGGAGGTGGGTACAGTGGTGTGGGCCTGGAGTCCCACTACTGGAGAGTCTGAGGGAGGAAGACAGCTTAAGCCTAGTTCTCCAAAAAACATCAGAGTGGGAGCAGAATCAGAACTCACAACTATGATTTAGGCTGCCTCTGTCTACTTATTTCCTCCTTATTCTCGGTTGGTTCCGAAAGTAAGTTCAGGACCAACTGAGTATCTGTGTTCAGAACCAATTGAGAATCTCTTTTATACAGAGCAGAAACGGGAACTAGAAGTCCAGGCTGCCTTGAAAGTTTGGCTCCCAAGGCCTGAGATTGGCTTGATAGAGTGTTGGCTTGACAGAGTATCCCGTGATCCCGCTAGATCCCAAATCCCAGGCCAGAGATTGTAACATGTCTTCTTTGTTATAGTCCCAGTGACCAAAAGCCAACAGATACACAAATGCACCTTAATTAATTCTATTACAGAGAGATAGAAGGAACTTACAGGTCAGCTCCCCAGATGTCTGGCCTATCCCTGCCGTTCCTCTTCTCTCCATGGCCTGAGTCCCCATGCCAGGCTTAATTCATCCATCAGCCTCTGCCCAGCTTGTCCCTTTGTCCCCTCCAGCCCCTTTGCCACCACTCACAGATCTTACCAGTCCCATGAGTTAAGCCTCTCTGCCGATGCTGGTTTCCCCAACTACAGAACAGGAGTGATACTAGTGCCCCCTCATGGACTTGTGTGTAGAATATATAATATAGAAATATATACAATATATAAAGTGCAAAGATGTCTGGGCGTGGTGGCTCACACCTGTAATCCCAGAACTTTGGGAGGCCGAAGCAGGTGGATCACCTGAGGTCAGGAGTTCAAGACAAGCCTAGCCAACATGGTGAAACCCCGTCTCTACTAAAAATACAAAAACTAGCTGGCATGGTGTCAGGTACCTGTAATCCCAGCTACTTGGGAAGCTGAGGCAAGAGAATCGCTTGAACCTGGGAGGCAGAGGTTGCAGTGAGCCGAGATCTACTACACTCCAGCCTGGGTGACAGGGCCAGACTCATCTCAAAAAAAAAAAAAAAAAAAAAAGAAAAGTGCAGAGAATAGTGCCTGACACACAGTATACAGTAGGTACGATTTCAGTATTAGTTGCTACTATTGTCATAATCACCAGACTGTTTCAAGAGCTGAGCCTCCATGGCTCTCCACATCGCTTCACAAACTCCCCTCTTCTGTTCTGGGAACCAGCCTGAATTGCAACCTCAACCCCCAACTGATGCAACCCTATAAGCAAACCAGAATCATGGCTAGGGCAGGGGCTCTACCCTTTGGGATCTGGCCAAGCCAGGAAGAGGTAAATTGGCCTGAAGGCAAATCACAGGTGATTCAGAATGTTCATCACGTGGTTAACCCCATCCTACTCCTGCTTTAGAGAGAAGCCACCATGAAAAGTCCTCATCATCAGGGGACAGGCCTCTCTGTCCCCTGGTTATAATGCCTACTTTGTATGAAAGTTTCCTTTCCTACAGAGAGCACTTAATGGACAGAACGGGGGATTGGCCACTTCCAGAAGTGATTTTAACAATGCTCCTCCCACCTCCAATCAAATGCATACTTCCCAATGGCTGACTGAGATTTCACAGTAACAGGCTACCCTCAGGTGAAGGAGATCCACACATGCTTATCAGTCATTTACACTTTAATGTCACAGAGCATCACATAATCTTCTGTAGTAGACTTTCTTTGAAGGAGGGAGATAGGTCTTTTAGTTCTTTTTATAAAAATGAAGATTGGCCAGGCACAGTGGCTCACACTTGTAATCCCAGCACTTGGAAGCAGCACCAGTTGGATCACCTGAGGTCAGGAGTTTGAGACCAGCCTGGCCAACATGGTGAAGCCTTGTCTCTAATAAAAATACAAAAAAAAAAAAAAAAAAAATAGCTGGGTGTGGTGGCAGGCTCCTGTAATCCCAAGCTACTCGGGAGGCTGAGCCAGGAGAATCACTTGAACCCGGGAGACAGAGGCTGTAATGAGCCGAGATCACACCACCGCACTCCAGCCTAGGTGACAGAGCAAGACTCCGAAACAAAAAACAAACAAACAAAAACCCCAGAGGATCTGAGTGACATCCCCTGGATCACAAGGGAGCTCCCTAATGGGGCAAAGCTAAGATGGCTGTCTTCAGGCAGTGTGAAGTCTGGAATTTGGTAAAGCAGAAAATGGGGATCCCAAATGCAATTTTTCAACATTTCAAAGGGGTCCCAGAAAGATTAGAAAGAAGTCACCGGGAGAAAGCCACAGGAGCCAGCTGAGCAACTAGGAGGCAGGCCCCTGTGACAGTTGCAGGCCTGGGCACAGGGTTGGGTTACATCCGGCTCTGCTCTTTTGTGCAACCTCAGACAAGTCACTGCATCTTTACGCCTCGGTCTCCTTGTCTGCAAAACAGAGATGATGATAATAGGATCACCCTTCCTGACTTACTGTGAGGATTAATTACGTTTTACACAACTAAGCTCCCCACAATCCCATTTTCACCTTTGCATTTATGGCCTGGCAGGTTAGGTTCTGCAAGGCTGTTTCACAGATCCTTTGAGGAGCACTTTTGATATGTTAACCCAGGCATGCCCTTCTTACTGATGCACTTAAAAAAAAATGCTTTTTTTTTTTTTTAAGACAAAGCCTGGGGTCTCACTCTGTCACCCAGGCTGGAGTGAAGTGGCACGTTCACAGCTAGCTGTAGCTTCAACCACCTGGGCTCAAGTGGTCCTCCCACCTCAGCCTCCCAAGTGTCTGGGACCACAGGCATGCACCACCACCCGTGGCTAATTTTTTTTTTTTTTGTAGAGGCAGGGTCTTCCTATGCTGCCCAGGCTTGTCTTGAACTCCTGGGCCCAACGGCTCCTCCAACCTCAGCCTCCCAAATTCCTGGGATTACAGGTGTGAGTCACTGCACCCGGCCTCACTTTGAAAATCAGAAAGCAGGTTACCCTCCTTGAGGATGTTCGCAAGTGTCCAAGAGAATACTTCCAACCAATCCACTAAGAAACAGTTATTGTTGCGGCCGGGCCTGGCCGGACTGCGCTAGGTTAGGCTCTGGCAGGGTCGCAGGGGCGGGGGTGGCAGGAGCACGGGTGGCAGCCCCACGGGTCGCAGCGCCGCCGCCGCCGCCCATGCATGCTGCTGCCCCTGGCCTGCCTTCACCGCTGCGTCGCTCAGCGCCCAACCTCCCTGCTTTTGCTTGCAGAGCCGCTCCCGAGGCCCCGGCGCGGCGCGAGGGCGCGGGGCGGGGGTCCACAGGCGCCGAGGCTGTCCCCGAGGCCACATTCACGGCGGCGACCTAGCCAACAGCAACGCCGGCGCCGCTGTGGGCAGGAAAGCCGGGCAGCGCAGCCTGCACAGCGCCCCCGCGCCCGCGCCTCCCACACTCGGCAACAACCACCCGGAGAGCCCCGAATGGCGGTGCTGCCGCCCCACGCTGCGCGAGAGGAACGCGCTCATGTTCAACAACGAGCTCAGCCGGGCGCGGTGGCTCATGCCTGTAATCCCAGCACTTTGGGAGGCCGAGACGGGCGGATCACGAGGTCAGGAGATCGAGACCAGCCTAGCTAACACGGTGAAACCCCGTCTCTACTAAAAATACAAAAAATTAGCCGGGCGCGGTGGCGGGCGACTGTAGTCCGAGCTACACGGGAGGCTGAGGCAGGAGAATGGCGTGAACCCGGGAGGCGGAGCTTGCAGTGAGTGGAGATCATGCCGCTGTACTCCAGCCTGGGCGACAGAGCGAGACTCTGTCTCAAAAAAAAAAAAAAAAAAAAAAAAAAACAATGAGCTCGTGGCCGACGTGCACTTTGTCACTTTGTCTTGGGGCCCCCGGGGGCGACCAGGACGGTGCCCGCCCACAAGTACGTACTGGCTATCTCAGCTCCGTCTTCTATGCCATGTTCTATTGGGTCCTGGCGGAAGTCAAATCTGAAATTCACATTCCGGACGTGGAGCCCGCAGCCTTTCTGATCCTCTTAAAGTACGTGTACAGTGATGAGATCGATCTGGAAGCTGATACGGTGCTGGCCACTCTGTACGCTGCTAAGAAGTACATCGTCCCAGCATTGGCAAAAGCCTGCATCAACTTTCTGGAGACAAGTCTGAAAGCCAAGAACACCTGCATCCTGGTGTCCCAGAGCCGGTTGTTTGAGGAGCCCGAGCTGACGCAGCGCTGCTGGGAGGCCATCGATGCACAGGCCGAGATGGTCCTGCGGTCCGAAGGCTTTTGTGAGATAGACCGGCAGACGTTGGAGATCATTATCACTCGGGATCCTTCAACACCAAGGAGGCGGTGGTCTTCGAGGCCCTCCTGAACTGGGCTGAGGCAGAGTGCAAGAGGCAGGGGCTGCCAGTCACCCCACGAAACAAGAAGCATGTTTTGGGGCGAGCCCTCTATCTGGTCCGAATTCCAACCATGACCCTAGAGGAGTTTGCCAACGGGGCTGCCCAGGCAGACATCCTGACTCTGGAGGAGACCCACGCCATCTTCCTGTGGTACAGGGCCACCAACAAGCCCCGCCTGGACTTCCCCCTGACCAAGAGGAAGGACCTCTCCCCGCAGAGGTGCCACCGATTCCAGTCTTCTGCCTACGGCAGCAACCAATGGCAGTACCGTAGGCGCTGCGACAGCATCCAGTTTGCAGTGGACAGAAGGGTATTTATTGTGGGGCTGAGCCTGCATGGGTCCAGCTCTGGGAAGGCTGAGTACAGCGTGAAGATTGAGCTCAAGCGGCTGGGGATGGTTCTGGCTCAGAACCTGACCAAGTTTATGTCGGACGGATCCAGTAACACCTTCCCGGTCTGGTTTGAAACACCCGGTCCAGGTTGAACAAGACATCTTCTACACCGCCAGTGCTGTCCTGGATGGCAGCAACCTCAGCTACTTTGGGCAGGAGGGGATGATGGAAGTGCAGTGCGGAAAGGTGGCCTTCCAGTTCCAGTGCTCCTCGGACAGCACCAACGGGACTGGGGTCCAGGGTGGGCAGATCCCTGAGCTCATCTTCTGTGCCTGAGGTGCCCAGGGAGGCTGCAGCAGGTCAGCCAGTGAGTAGAGGGGAAGTCAGGACGCTAACTGCTTCTTGACACCATGAAAGGCCACACTTAACCTTGTCTCTGTTTGGCATGTAGTCAACTGAAGCTTGATTCTGTGAAGTAGACACCTTTTCCACACAGCCAGAGCTGGGGGATTAGAGTCTTAGGCATCTCTGGTACACTGGGGTGCATGTCTCAGGTGGAGGAAGATTTAGGGCACAACACAGGCCCCAGATCCCCTCCCATGGACCCATGCCACCTGCTTTGAGGGGTTGGATGCTCCTGCCACGCTCTTGGATACTAAGTGGTTCCAAGCTTCACTTTAGACCTTCCTTACACATTTTAAATCGACAAAAAGTCACTTAAAATAATGGACTTCTGTAATAAAGCTTGCCTAAAATTAAAAAATAATAAATAAATAAATAAACAAACAGTTACTGAGCAGTGACCATGGGTGAGGCAGCTGCACCTAAGATACAGGGGTGAACAAAACAGACAGTGAGCCCTCACCTCACTCCCGTGGAGCGACCGTCCTAGTGTCCTATTACTCAAATCAGTCTCCCCCAGCATTTGAGGATCAGAGTTTTTTTTTTTTTTTTTTTTTTTTTTTTTTTGAGGCGGAGTCTTGCTCTGTCGCCCAGGCTGGAGTGCAGTGGCGCGATCTCCGCTCACTGCAAGCCCCGCCTCCCGGGTTTACGCCATTCTCCTGCCTCAGCCTCCCGAGTAGCTGGGACTACAGGCGCCCGCCACCTCGCCCGGCTAATTTTTTGTATTTTTAGTAGAGACGGGGTTTCACTGTGTTAGCCAGGATGGTCTCGATCTCCTGACCTTGTGATCCGCCCGTCTCGGCCTCCCAAAGTGCTGGGATTACAGGCTTGAGCCACCGCGCCCAGCCGAGGATCAGAGTTTTTAAGGACAATTTGGTTGGTTGCTGGAAGCATGGCTTGGTAAAATGGTCCAAGGTGGGAAGGATAAAAATGAGACCAGGGAGGCCGGGCTTGGTGGCTCATGCCTGTAATCCCAGCACTTTGGGAGGCCAAGGCGGGCGGATCATCCGAGGTCGGGAGTTCAAGACCAGCCTGATGAACATGGAGAAACCCCATTTCTACTAAAAATGCAAACTTGGCCGGGCATGGTGGAACATGCCTGTAATCCCAGCTACTTGGGAGGCTGAGGCAAGAGAATTGCTTGAACCTGGGAGGCGGAGGTTTCAGTGAGCCGAGATCATACCACTGCATCCCAGCCTGGGTAACAAGAGTAAAACTCTGTCTCAAAAAAAAAAAAAAAAAAAAAATGAGATCAGGGAAGAGATGGTTGGCCGGAGGTATAAGACAGACCCCGTACCCTTCTATCTGTAACCCCCTAGGGGTTCACCTTGCCTGCCACCTAGACAGAGCCAATTCATCGAGACAGGAGAATTGCAATTAGAGAAAGAGTAATTTTTTTTTTTTTTTTTTTGAGACGGAGTCTCGCTCTGTCACCCAGGCTGGAGTGCAGTGGCCAGATCTCAGCTCACTGCAAGCTCCACCTCCCGGGTTTACGCCATTCTCCTGCCTCAGCCTCCCGAGTAGCTGGGATTACAGGCGCCTGCCACCTCGCCCGGCTAGTTTTTTGTATTTTTTTTTTTTTTAGTAGAGACGGGTTTTCACCATGTTAGCCAGGATGGTCTCGATCTCCTGACCTCCTGATCCGCCTGTCTCAGCCTCCCAAAGTGCTGGGATTACAGGCTTGAGCCACCACGCCGGGCTGAGAAAGAGTAAGTTACGCAGAGCTGACTGTGCGGGAGACCGGAATTTTATTATTACTCAAATCAGTCTCCCCCAGCATTCGAGGATCAGATTTTTAAGGACAATTTGGTTGGTTGCGGGGAGCCAGTGAGCCAGGAGTGCTGACTGGCCAGGGATGAAATCACAGGGAGTCAAAGCTGTCCTCTTCTTGCTCTGAGTCAGTTCCTGGGTCGGGGCCGCAGGATCAGATGAGCTGGTTTATGGATTTGGGTGGCGCCAGCTGATCCATCAGTTTGTTTTCTTTCTTCTCTCTCTCTCTCTCTCTCTCTCTCTCTCTCTCTCTCTCTCTCTTTCCTTTCTTTCTTTCTTTCTTTCTTTCTTTCTTTCTTCTTTCTTTCTTTTTTCTTTCTTTCTTCTTCCTTACTTCATCATACATTCCCTCCACTTCCCTACCTTCCCTTCCTCCCTTCCTTCTTCCTTCCTTCCTTCCTTCCTCCCTCCCTCCCTTCCTCTCTCTCTCTTCTTTCTTTTCTTTCTTTCTTTTTCTTTCTTTCTTTTCCTTTCTTTCCTTTCTTTCTCTTTCTTTCCTTTCTTTCTTTCTTTTTCTCTCTTTCTTTCTTTTTCTTTCCTTCTCTCTCTCTCTTTTTTTTTTTAGACAGAGACCCCTCTGTGCACAGGCTGGAGTGCAGTGATGCAATCTCAGCCTACTGCACCCTCCACCTCCCAGGTTCAAGTGATTCTTCTGCCTCACCCTCTTTGAGTAGCTGGTATTACAGGCGTGCACCACCACACCTGGCTAACTTTTGTATTTTTAGTAGAGATGGAGTTTCACCATGTTGGCCAGGCTGTTCTTAACTCCTGACCTCAAGTGATCCACCTGCCTCAGTGCTGGGATTACAGGCAAAGCCACCACACCAGACCCTAAACCATAATTTCTAATCTTGTGGCTAATGTTAGTCCTACAAAGGCAATCTAGTCCCCAGGCAAGAAGGAGGTGTACTTTAGGAAAGGGCTATTATCCTCTTAGTTTTAAATAAAGTTTCTCCCAAAGTTAGTTCAGCCTATGCCCAGGAATGAACAAGGACAGCTTGGAGATTAGAAGCAAGGTAGAGTTGGTTAGGTTGATCTCTTTCACCGTCTCAGTCATAATTTTGCAAAGGTGGTTTCACATCTAGGCTGCCCAACTTCTGTGGTCAGGGTCTGGTACCAGATATATGAGTTTGAATTCTGACTCTGCCATTTACAAACTTTGTGACCTCGGCAAATCCATCTAGCTGAGCCTCTGGTTCCTCATAGATAAGACAGTGAAAATGAGACAGTCTGTCTCCAAGGGCAGTTTGGGGGATAGAGGAGACAGTGCATTTTTTTGTGGTAACAACATTTAAAATCTACTCTTTTAGCAATTTTGATACATGTATCATAACATCACATTGTATTCCATAAATGTCATGCATGTCCATGTGAAGAGACCACCAAACAGGCTTTGTGTGAGCAACATGGCTGTTTATTTCACCTGGGTGCAGGCGGGCTGTCTGAAAAGAGAGTCAGCAAAGGGAGATAAGGGTGGGGCCGTTTTACAGGATTTGGGTAGGTAAAGGAAAATTACAGTCAAATGGGGGTTGTTCTCTGGCGGGCAGGAGTGGGGGTCACAAGGTGCTCAGTGGGGGAGTTTTTGAGCCAGGATGAGCCAGGAAAAGGAATTTCACAAGATAATATCATCGCTTAAGGCAAGGACCGGCCATTTTCACTTCTTTTGTGGTTGAATGTCATCGGTTAAGGCGAGGCAGGGCATTTGCAATTCTTTTGTGATTCTTCAGTGACTTCAGGCCATCTGGGCCTGTACATGCAAGTCACAGGGGGTGCGATGGCTTGGCTTGGGCTCAGAGGCCTGACAATAACCATACACAATTATTATTTGTCCATCAAAAATATAATGAAAATATTTAAAAATAATATATAATACGGGCCAGGTGCGGTGGCTCACACCTGTTATCCCAGCACTTTGGTAGGTGGAGGCGGTTGGATCACCTGAGGTCAGGAGTTGGAGACCAGCCTGGCCAACATGGTGAAACCCTGTCTCTACTAAAAATACAAAAATTAGCTGGGCATGTTGGTGCACATCTGTAATCCCAGCTACTTGGGAGGCTGAGGCAGGAAAATCACTTGAACCCGGGAGGTGGAGGCCGCAGCGAGCTGAGATTACGCCACTGTACTCCAGCCTGGGCAGCAGAGCAAGACTCTGTCTAAAAAAAAAAAAAAAAAAAAAAAAAGACTGGGCACAGTGGCTCACGCCTGTAATCCCAGCACTTTGGAGGCCGAGGCGGGCGGACCACAAGGTCAGGAGATCAAGACCATCCCGGCTAACACAGTGAAACCCCGTCTCTACTAAAAATACAAAAAAATTAAAAATAAAAATTAGCCGGGCGCGGTGGCGGGTGCCTGTAGTCCTAGCTACTCGGGAAGTTGAGGCAGGAGAATGGCGTGAACCCGGGAGGCAGAGCTTGCAGTGAGCCAAGATTTTGCCACTGCACTCCAGGCTGGATGAGAGTGAGATTCCATCTCAAAAACAAACAAACAAACAAAATTTTTTAAAAAATGGTATGGATTTGAACAATAACAGAAAAGGACACAGTGCTTGTAAAAGGCCTTTCACAGTGCCTGCCACAAAGGAAGAACTCAGGAGAGAGTGGCAAATTTATTTTCTTCACATAGTTTAACCACAAGAACATATTGCAACAGTTTGCATGCTGAAGTGGAGATAAGAATCCAGCTGCCTTCTTATAAACCAGATAATTAAAGAGATTTGCCACAAAAAGTTATTGTCATTTAAAAATATGTTATTTCAGGGCAGGTGAGGTGGCTTATGCCTATAATCCCAGCACTTTGGGAGGCTAAGGCAGGTGGATCACAAGGTCAGGAGTTCAAGACCAGCCTAGCCAACGTGGTGAAACCCTGTCTCTACTAAAAATACAAAAATTAGAGGCGTGTGGTGGCGCACACCTGTAGTCCCAGCTACTCAGGAGACTGAGGTGGAAGAATGGCTTGAAACTAGGAGGCAGAGTTTGCAGTGAGCCGAGATCGCACCACTGCACTCCAGCCTGGGTGAGAGTGGGACTACTCCAGCCAGAGTGAGACTCCGTCTCAAAAAAAAAAAAAAAAAAAAAAAAAAAAAAAAAAAAATTCTATTAACATGCAATAGGATTATCAATTTTTTTTTTAAGTTCTCAGTTTTAGTCTCTAATACAGCAAGTACTAATAGGTGTAAGCTACATCAACAAAAGCTCTTTATTGCCAGGGTAACTTTTAAGACGGTAAAGGGTCACTGAGACCAAGAAATTTGAGAACTGCTGCTCCAGGCTTTCGTGATCTGCCTTTCTCACGCCATCTCTTTCACAATCTGACAACACCCCCATTTTCTGCTCCGTGTGATTAATTGCATAACTTCCATGTTGGAAGGACTTTTTGAGATCTCATCAAAAAAACCACTCCTGGCAGGGTGCAGTGGCTCACACCTGTAATTCCAGCACTTTGGGAGGCCAAGGCAGGTGGATAACCTGAGGTCAGGAGTTCAAAACCAGCCTGGCCAAAATAGTGAAACTCCATCTCTACTAAAAATAGAAAAATGGTGGCAGGCACCTGTCATCCCAGCTACTTGGGAGGCTGAGGCAGGAAAATTGCTTGAAGCTGGGAGGAGGCGGCTGCAGTGAGCCGAGCGAGATCTTGCCACTGTATTCCAGCCTCCAGCCTGGGTGACAGAGCAAGACTCTGAAAACAAAAACAAAAACAAAAAAAAACCAAACAAACAAACAAAAAACCCACTGCTGGTGCAGATGGACCTACTGAGAAGGAGGTTCTTGTGCCTGAGGTTACACAGCCATCAAGTTCCACCTGGGACTAGAACCAGCATCCTTCCTATCTCCTTAATCCAGGGCTCTCGTCATGACAGCAAGCTGGCGGGTGCTCCCTGGCACAATCTCAGCTCCCTATTCTTTCATCTCTAAAAGTCCTGAATGGAGACAGGGTCTTCCCCCTCTGCTTTCCTATCCCCCCCTTCCCTCCTGCCTCTCACGTCCCTCTTTGACACTCCCCCTACCAGCCCAAGGGCACAACAGAGATGACATCATCACTCTCATTGATTACCAACTAGCAAAGAACGTGAGAAAGTGAGGAAAAAGCTCTAATGTGTACACATATATAGCATCTATATAAGCTATATAAGCCATTCATGGAGGGCTTAGTGTGTGGCAGACACTGTATCAGGCCTGAGCTAACTCAATTAGTCTTCATGCCTCCCCACCACTGTTGAGACAAGTACTACTTGTTACTCCTGTTTTAGGGTTGAGGAAACTGAGTGAAAGAGATGAATGAAGTGAGTGGCTTTACTTGAGAGCAAAAAGCTAATACTACTTGGCAGAGGCAAGATTGGAATTCAGTGCTATCTGACTCCAAAGCCCAAAAGCCTGATGGGCAAATCCTTGGGGGTGAGAAGGTCCGGACTCCACCAGGAAGGTGGGGAAAGGACTAAAGTCTAGGGCCTGGCAGGGCATGGTGGCTCATGCCCGTAATCTGAACATGGACTTTGGGAGACCAAGGCGGGAGGATCACTTAAGGCCAGGAGTTTGAGACCAGCCTGGGCAAAATAGTGAGACCCCATCTCTACAAAAAGGAAATAGTAATAACAACAACTCAGGGACAGCTAATGGTAGCCATGAAGGCATTACTGAGAAGAAATGGTCAGAAAAATACAAAGTCAAAAAGAGAAAAGAGATGGAATTTGTCCCTGGAAATAAAGACAAAAGATTGTGTGTGGTGTCAGGGCCCCTCACCCTGTGCATAGTCATGCATTCAATCCTGCCTCTTTACCAATCTGACCTTCTCATGACACAAGGATTCAAGTCTTGGCTGGGTGTGGTGGCTCACGCTGTAATCCCAGCACTTTGGAAGGCCGAGAAGGGGGGATCATGAGGTTGAGGGATCGAGACCATCCTGGCCAACATTAAAAACCCCGTCTCTACTAAAAATAAAAAAAATTAGTTGAGTGTGGTGGTATGCACCTGTAGTCCCAGCTACTCGGGAGGCTGAGGCAGGAGAATCTCTTGATCCCAGGATTCGGAGGTTACAGTGAGCCGAGATGGCGCCACTGCACTCCAGCCTGGTGACAGAGCGAGACTCTGTCTCCAGAAAAAAAAAAAAGAAAAAAGAACTCAAGTCCTGGCTTTGTCTGCCACTTGCTATGGGTTTTTGGGCAAATGACTTGCCACCTCTGAATCTATTTGCTCATGGAATAGTTGAGCAAAACCTGCCTCACATAATAGCTGTGAGCCTTCCCAGGCTGTGTAAGTTGTCTAGTATGTTATGAATGTGAGCATTATTAGTCCATTCTCTAAAAGAGAAGTTGCTGAAGTATAAGATAATTGAAAGAGGAAGAAGATATTTGTTTTTTGTTTTTTTGTTTTTTTGTTTTTGAGACAGAGTCTCGCTCTGTCGCCCAGGCTGGAGTGCAGTGGCCGGATCTCGGCTCACTGCAAGCTCTGCCTTCCGGGTTCATGCCATTCTTCTGCCTCAGCCTCCCGAGTAACTGGGACTACAGGCGCCCGCCACCTCGCCCGGCTAGTTTTTTGTATTTTTTAGTAGAGACGGGGTTTCACGGTGTTAGCCAGGATGGTCTGGATCTCCTGACCTTGTGATCTGCCCATCTCGGCCTCCCAAAGTGCTGGGATTACAGGCGTGAGCCACCACGCCTGGCCGAAAGAGGAAGAAGATATTTGAAAAAGACTCAACAAAACTGTCCTGTTGGCAGATTTCTTTCTTTTTTTTTTTTTTTTTTTTGAGATGGAGGTTTGCTCTGTCACCCAGGCTGGAGTGCAGTGGCGTCACTGCAACCTCCACCTTCCAGGTTCAAGCAATTCTCCTGCCTCAGCCTCCCAAGTAGCTGGGATTATAGGCATATGCCACCATGCCTGGCTAATTTTTTTGTATTTTTAGTAGAGACGGGTTTTTGCCATGTTGGACAGGCTGGTCTCAAACTCCTGACCTCAGGTGATCCGCCTGCCTCAGCCTCCCAAAGTGCTGGAATTACAGGCGTGAGGCACTGTGCCCGGTAGTGTTGCAGATTTCTAATTAGTCAGTTAATTTACCAAGTATTTGTTTGGAGATGTGAGGGGAGAAAGCAAAGCAACTGGATGGGATCCTAGGCTTTCAAAGAAATTCTTTCAAAGAATTTCAAAGAAATTGCCAGTGTCCCCAGCAAGTTTCTTTCTTTCTTTCTTTCTTTCTTTTTTTTGAGACAGAGTTTTACTGTGTTGCCCAGGCTGGGCAGTGTCAGGATCTTGGCTCACTGCAGCCTCTGTTTCCCAGGTTCAAGTGATTCTTCTGCCTGGCTGATTTTTTAAAATTTAGAATAGAGATGGAGTTTCACCGTGTTGGCCAGGCTGGTCTCGAACTCCTGACCTCAAGTGATCCACCCTCCTTGGCCTCCCAAAGTGCTGGGATTATAGGTGTTAGCCACTGCACCTGGCCAAGTTTCTTTTCCTTCCTTCCTTCCTTCCTTTCTTTCTTCTTTCATTTTTTTTTCTTTTTTTTTTTTTGAGACAGAGTTTCACTTTTGTTGCCCAGGCAGCAGTGCAATGGCATGATCTCAGCTCACTGCAACCTCCACCTCCCAAGTTCAAGTGATTCTCCTGCCTCAGCCTCCTGAGTAGCTGGGATTACAGGTGCCTGCCACTGTGCCCAGCTGATTTTTGTATTTTTAGTAGAGATGGAGTTTCACCATGTTGGCCAGTCTCGTCTCAAACTCCTGACCTCAGGTGATCTGCCCGCCTCGGCCTCCCAAAGTGCTGGGATTATAGGCATGAACCACCTCACCCAGCGGGTCTGTTTCTGATGGATCATTCTTGCAGGTTGAACAAGTTTTCCAAAATGTGGTGGTTTGTCTTCAGTGGTGGCAAAGTGTCAGCCAAGAATAAGTAGGGATGGTTCTATCTGCCTCAGCTCTCAGGCGAAGGTCAGGCATGACTGGAGGACAGAATCCTTTTTTTCCTTTTTTTTCTTTTTTTTTTTTTTTTTGAGACAGGGTCTCACTCTGTAGCCGAGGCTAGAGCACAGTGGCACAATCACTGCTCACTGCAGCCTTGACTTCCTGGGCTCAAGTGATTCTCCTGCCTTAGTCCCCCTAGTAGCTGGGACTACAGACATGCACCACTGTGCCCAGCTAATTTTTGTATTTTTTGTAGAGACAGGGTTTTACCATGTTGGCCAGACTGGTCTCGAATTCCTGGGCTCAAGTGATCCACCTGTCTGCGTCCCAAAGTGCTGGGATTATAGGCATGAGCCCCCATGCCTGGCACAGAATCTTGTAAGAATCCTATAAACTAACTTTATTAAGCATCTCCTGCCTTTGATTAGATACCTACTGTAAACCAGGTACAGTGCCATGGATTTGGTAAACTTCTATCATTAATCTGTATAATAATGTGATATGGATAGTATTTCTCCCAGTTTACAAATGAATGAAACAGAAGCTCAGAGAGGTGCAGTAACTTGCCCAAGGTCACACAGCCTGAAAGTTGAGCTGGATTTTAATCCAGGAAGGTCTGGTTCCCAAACCTGTGACATTGTGATCCAACATGCTAAGTTTCCTGGGGGAGACCTTGGGAATCACCCCCATCAATCCAACTGCTTTGAAGATGAGAAAAGAAAGGCCCAGATGGTCAGGCAAGGTGGCTCATGTCTATAATCCCAACATTTTGGGAGGCTGAGGTGCAAGGACTGCTTGAGGCCAGGAGTCTGAGACCAGCCTGAGCAATGTAGCAAGACCCTATTTATATTTTTAAAATAAAAATTAAAGAAAGAAAAGAAATGCCTTAGATAGGAAAAGGGACCTGCCCAAAGTCACTCAGTAGCAGGACAAGGCAAAGAACCTAGGCCTCCCTACTCCCAGTTGGGGATAAAAACGATGAGGCTTGCGGCATCAAATCTAGCTTCCCACTGTAGGTGTGGTAGCCACAGGCGGGACATCATCCTCCTCCTTGCCTCCAGTTCTGAGAGATTTAAACATAGCAGCAACATGGGGCCAGCTGCTACTGTGGCTTCTTTCACTTCAAGCTTTCACTTCAGGTCAGAAAAACCCCCAGGCACACCTTTTCTGAGCAGTTTTTCAGGTCCCAAGGTTCCCTTCCCAGATGCTCAATATGAGCCAGGCTCTAGGCTGCAGCCCGTAACACCAACCCCACCATGGATGCTCCCTGTGGGAAGTGCCATGTGGTTTCTGAACAATGGTATTTTCGTTAGGTGAAGAAAGCACTTGGTCACGGTGGTTCACTTTTGTTTTCTTCTTCTTCTTTTTTTTTTTTTTTTTTTGAGACTGAATCTAGCTCTATTGCCCAGGCTGGAGTGCAGTGGCGCCATCTCAACTCACTGCAACCTCTGCCTCCTGGGTTCAAGTGATTCTCATGGTTCCCGAGTAGCTGCGATTACAGGCACCTGCCACCACTCCCGGCTCATTTTTGTATTTTTAGTAGAGATGGGGTTTCACCATGTTGGGCAGGCTGGTCTTCTCTAACTTCTGACCTCAAGTGATCTGCCCGCCTCAGCCTCCCGAAGTGCTGGGATTACAGGCGTGAGTCACCGCCCTTGGTCTTTTTTCTTTTTTAATCAGACAACCCAGAATAGGTTCAGAAAGACTCCCGCTTCTCTTTTACTCTTACATCTGTACAGCATCAGATCACAAAACGTTTTTGCATGCATCAGTGATTCTTAATATTCAGAACTCTGCTGGCACACTGATAAGAAGTGTGAATCCTTCCCCACCAACCAAAACAGGCACAGACATAAAGTCTTAAATATGCCTCGAAAGGACCAATACCCTCATCAAAGCCTACCCGTGGACACAGGGTAAGAAGCTATGATGGAGGTCATCAGCCCGTTTGGCATCTCAAGGAGAATGGCACAGGTATTGTTACTGTCATTTTACAGATGAGAAAAAAGGCTCAGAATGTTGAAGGGACTTGCCCAAAGTCACCTGACGAGCCATGGCAGAGGTAGAACTAGAACACTGTTCACTGTGGCAAACACTAAGTCTGTCTCTGTTGCAGGAAATTAAGGAACCAGAGAGACCGAACAAGGGCAGGAAAGTGTGTATTTAAGGTGTACACCGGCTCAGCGGACATATGTCCTGAAAGTCTGAGCCCAGGACAAAGAAAACAAGTCGCCTTTAAGCATTTTGAGGCAGGCATATGTGAAGCAGGAAGCAGGCTTACAGAAGCAAGAATAAAGGCTGTTGTGACACTTTTGCAACATGTCTTACATCTCTGGGAAAAATTGGTTTGCAGTTTATCCTTATTTGTCTTGTGACCTTGCAGCTGTGCAGGGGAGAAAGAAACAGGAGTTTATGGAGCCTACAAAATATGTGGAGGGCAGATATGGTTAATGTTTCTTGGGACAGACAGTTAATTTTATTTTAACTTTTGGGGGGGGTGCTGTTGACATTTTTTTTTAGCCTTGGTTAATATAGCAATTCATTTTATGAGCTTTTTTTTTTTTTTACTATTACTATAATTTTTACTATTATTACTTATACCATGATTCTGTTATTTTCTTAATTTCCTACTTCATCTCTGTGCTGGATGTTCAGACAGTCTTTGCCCTGGAAAAAGGCCCTGTCTAGAAGCCAGAAGTTCTGACTCCAAAAGGGATTTATATCTGTCCAAAGGGAAGACAGGGAGCTCGGTTTCCTGTTGCTCTGTGCCTCCCATTGTCAGATGTCGGCTTGTTAAGACCTGCATCCAAATGCCTGCATTTCTTCCCTTACCTACTTTGGATAATAACCACACATGTTGGTGGCCATGCCAGGCCTAGATAAGACCTGAAGTCAGCCTCCATCAGCCCCAGCATCCCTCTTCTAGGCTGGATTCTACATGGGGCAAGCCATTTCCTGACTGGAAGAGGCTGTTTTCCAAGGGAAACAAGGGAAGAGAGTCCCTGGGTGGCAGGGGATGGGGCAGGGGGTTCCTAGCAGGGTTGCAGGGAGCCTCTTAGCCCCCTGAGCTGGAAACTTTCAGAAGTAGCCAGGTGAGGATGTGGAAGCTGAGGAAGGCTTGCACTGTCTGCCACTCCCTAGTGACCAGGATGGAGAGGTGAGCTGGCACCTTTTTCTGTCTGAGCTCAGGTGTGACCTTGACAACACTCAACAAAAATTACCAGCCTGGCTAACATGGCAAAACCCTGTCTCAACTAAAAATTAAAAAATTAACCAGGTGTGGTGGCAGGCACCTGTAATCCCAGCTACTTGGGAGGCTGAGGCAGGAGAATCGCTTGAACCCAGGAGGCACAAGTTGCAGTGAGCCAAGATCATGCCACTGCACTCCAGCCTGGGCGACAGAGCAAGACTCTGCCTCAAAAACAAAAACAAAACAAAACCCAAAAAAACAAGAAAACCCACAAAGGGTGTCTATCTCCAACTTCTCTGCATAGGGCCATCTCTATGCCTACTGCACAGGAGTTTTGCCTTGTGCCTCAGGATATGTGGATAATTGCAGCTCTGCTGCTCATATGTTGGGTGACCTTAGGCAACTTACATTCCCATTCTTGGACGGTTTTCTGGATGGCAAAATGATGGCGTTGGATTAGAAGAGAGATTTTTCAATCTGTTCCTAGAGGAACCTGAAGAAAGGACATAGGTGATATGAAGCCCCCTGCAGTCAAGATATGGCTTACTCCATGTAGAATCCAGCTTAGAAGAGGGATGTTGCAGGGGGGTGGTGGCTGGCTTTGGGCCTCACCTAGGCCCGGCATGGCCACCAACACATATGGTTATTATCCAAAGTAGGTAAGGGCAGGAAATAGGGGCATTTGGATGCAGGTCTTAACAAGGCAACATCAGAACGCACAGAGCAATAGGAAACCCAGCTCCCTGTCTTCCCTTTGGACAGATATAAATCCCTTTTGGAGTCAGAACCCCTGGCTTCCAGACAGGGCCATATCTACCTGTTTTATAAACAGGGGTTACGCAGATTGTAAAAAGCACCTTCCTCTTAAAAATTTTCAAGCGTTGGGTTATGAAAAGGACTGACATTTATTGAGCTCTTATAGTGCTCCAGTCATATTCTTCTTCTTTTTTTTTTTTTTTTTTTGAGATGTCGTCTCGCTCTGTTGCCCAGGCTGGAGTACAGTGGCACAATCTTGGCTCACTGCAACCTCCACCTCCTGGGTTCAAGCGATTCTCCTGCCTCAGATTCCTGAGTAGCTGGGATTATAGGCGCGCACCACCATGCCCTCAGCTAATTTTTGTATTTTTAGTAGAGACGGGGTTTCACAATGTTGGCCAGGCTGGTCTCAAACTCATGACCTTGTGATCTGCCCGCCTCAGCCTTCCAGAGTGCTGGGGTTACAAGTGTGAGCCACCATGCCCAGACCCCTTTTTTTTTTTTTTTCCCTGGGACGGATTCTCACTTTGTCACCCAGGCTGGAGTGCAGTGGCACAATCTCAGCTCGTGGCAACCTCCATCTCCCAGGTTCAAGCGATTCTCCTGCCTCAGCTTCCTGAGTAGCTGGGATTACAGGCACACGCCACCACGCCTGGCTAATTTTTGTATTTTTAGTAGAGACAGTGTTTCACCATGTTGGCCAAACTGGCCTCAAACTCCTGATCTCATGATCCACCCGCCTCGGCCTCCCAAAGTGCTGGGATTACAGGTGTGAGCCACCGCACCCGGCCCAGGCATACTATTCTTAGCAACCTCACAGAGTAGGTGAACAAGCCCCATTTGAAGATGTGCCTAAGAATAATAATAATAACAACAATGGCAACAATGAGCACTTCCATGTATTATTGTAATTTATTTAAATACTCAGAAAACCCCATTTTACAGATGAGAAATGAGAAGACTGAGGCACTGGGTATTTTGAATGAGGTCACCAGCTAGGATTTAAACCTACATCTCCCTCACACTCGTACTTGGGGTCTGTGCTATTCAAGATAACCGCTTTCCATCCAAGTGGATTTCATTAATTAATAGTTTTTTTTTTTTTTTTTTTTTTTTTTTTTTTTTTTTTTTTTTAAGATGGGGGTCTTTCTCTGTCAACCAGGCTGGAGTGCAGTGGCATGACCATAGTTCACTGCAGCCTCCTACTCCCGGGCTCAAGGGATCCTCCCATCTCAGTCTCCCAAAGCTCTGGGATTACTGGTGTGAGCCACTGCACCCAGCCTCAGTTAACAGTTTTTGAGGCCGGGCATGGTGGTTCACGCCTGTAATCCCAGCACTTTGGGAGGCCGAGGCAGGTGGATGACGAGGTCAGGAGTTCAAAACCAGCCTGGCCAAGATGGTGAAACCCCATCTCTACTAAAAACACAAAAAATTAGCCAGGCGTGGTGGCAGATGCCTGTGATCCCAGCTACTTGGGAGGCTGCGGCAGAAGAATCGCTTGAACTCAGAGGGCAGAGGTTGCAGTGAGCCGAGATCTCGCCACTGCACTCCAGCCTGGGCAACGGAGTGAGACTCTGTCTCAAAAAAAAAAAAAAAAAAAAAGAGTTTTTGAGCACCTACTATGCAGCAGGCATTGTGCTGAACCACTAAAGGTCCAGAAATAATAAAGCCTCAGTTCTGACCTCAACAAGCCGTGTGGCCTCAGCCCAGTGCTTTAACATTGCCGAGCTTTTATTACCTGTGAAATAGCAATGAGCATAAGTCTAATATCATAGAGTTGTGGGGATTAAGCTTGATGGTCAGCCGGGTGTGGTGGCTCACGCTTATAATCCCAGCACTTTGGGAGGCTGAATCGGGTGGATCATTTGAGGTCAGGAGTTTGAGACCAGCTTGGCCAACATGGTGAAACCCTATCTCTATTAAAAATACAAAAGTTAGCTGGGCGTGGTGGTGTGTGCCTGTAATCCCAGCTACTCAGGAGGCAGAGGCACAAGAATCGGTTGAACCTGGGAGGCGGAAGTTGCAGTGAGCTGAGATTGCACCACTACACTCCAGCCTGGATGACAGGGGGAGACCCTGTCTCAAAACAACAACAACAACAACAACAAAACAAAAACAAAACAAAACAAAAAACTAGATGGTGGCTGTGAAAAATATTTTGTGGAGTTTAAGTTCCATTCAAATGTTGGTCAGCGTGGTTAGTGGTCTAGTTGAGGTGAAAGACCAGTGCAGCACCAGTTACCGTACATGCAGAGCGGGCCGGGCGCTTCAGGTGTGACTGTGGGATCTGGGAAGGCTTTACTAGGCAGGACATGAGCTCAGAGGGGAGGTCAGGAGGGAAGTAGGCCAGGGAAAGACCCCTGGTGCAAAGGCATGGAGGCAAGAAAACAGAACTGTTTGGGAACTGTGAGGCATCCAGCTGAGCCAGGCTGGGGAATGAGTTCTGATTGGCAGGCAGCACTCCTGGGGTCTACAGCTGTTCCACAAAGCTATGAGACACGTGGATAATTAAAAATTTTTCCAGCCAAACACGATGGCCCACGCCTGTAATCCCAGCACTTTGGGAGGCTGAGGCAGGCAGATCACAAGGTCAGGAGATCAAGACCATCCTGGCTAACACGGTGAAAGCCCCTCTCTACTAAACACACACACACACACACACACACACACACACACACACACACACACACACACAAGTTAGCCGGGCGAGGTGGTGGGCTACTTGGGAGGCTGAGGCAGGAGAATGGTGTGAACCCGGGAAGCGGAGCTTGTAGTGAGCCAAGATCAGGCCACTGCACTCCAGCCTGGGTGACAGAGCAAGACTCCGTCTCAAAGTAAATAAATAAAATAAAATAAAATAAAAATTTCCATAGACATATTTAAAATTTTTTAAATAGGCTGGGCATGGTGGCCCACCCCTGTAATCCCAGCACTTTGGGAGGCTGAGGCGGGCAGATCACCTGAGGACAGGAGTTCGACCTGATCAGTTCAGCCTGACCAACATGGTGAAACCCCGCCTCTACTAAAAATACAAAAATTAGCCGGGCATGGTGGTACATGCCTGCAATCCCAGCTACTCAGGAGGCTGAGGCAGGAGAATCGCTGGAACCCGGGAGGTGGAGGTTGCAGTGAGCCGAGATCGCACCACTGTACTCCAGCCTAGGCTACAAGAGCGAGACTCCATCTCAAAAAAATAAAATAAAAATAAAAATAAACTGGTGAAACAAATTTTTATTTAACTCAATATATTCCAAAATATTGTCATCTCAACTTATCATCAATATAAAAAATTATTAAGGTATTTTATATTCTTCGTTCATGTAACCTTTGAAATTCAGTGTGTATTTTCTACCTATAGCCTATCTCAATTCAGAGAAGCCACATTTACAGCACAGCCCAGTTCTTTTTTTTTTTTTTTTTTTTTTTTGAGACGGAGTCTCGCTCTGTCGCCCGGGCTGGAGTGCAGTGGCCGGATCTCAGTTCACTGCAAGCTCCGCCTCCCGGGTTTACACCATTCTCCTGCCTCAGCCTCCGGAGTAGCTGGGACTACAGGCGCCCGCCACCTCGCCTGGCTAGTTTTTTTGTATTTTTAGTAGAGACGGGGTTTCACCGTGTTAGCCAGGATGGTCTCAATCTCCTGACCTCGTGATCCGCCCGTCTCAGCCTCCCAAAAGTTCTTATACTTAAAAAACTAGATCAGACCAGGTGCAAATGGCTCATACCTGTAATCCCAGAGCTTTGGGAGGGCGAGGAAGGAGGATCACTTGAGGCCAGGAGTTCAAGGCTGCAGTGAGCTATGATTGCACCACTGCACTCCAGCCTAGGTGACAGCCACACCCTGTCTCCAAAAGAAAAAATCTATTTGTATATATATTCTTACTTTTTATTTTTAAAGAAGTTTTAAAAATACATATATCTTTAAACTTTATAAAATAATATTGTGGGCCAGGCATGGTGATTCATGCAGTTTCAGAGACTCAGGAGGGAGGACTGCTTGAGGCCAGGAGTTCAAGACCAGTCTGGGCAACAAGCAAGCAAGACCCCGTCTCTATTTTTTTTTTTTTTTTTTTTTTTTTTTTGAGACAGAGTCTCGCTCTGTCACCCAGGCTGGAGTGCAGTGGCCGGATCTCAGCTCACTGCAAGCTCCGCCTCCCGGGTTTACGCCATTCTCCTGCCTCAGCCTCCCGAGTAGCTGGGACTACAGGTGCCCGCCACCTCGCCCGGCTAATTTTTTGTATTTTTTTTTAGTAGAGACGGGGTTTCACCGTGTTACCGTCTCTATTTTAAATATCAGTTTTTTTGTTTTTGTTTTTGTTTGGTTGGTTTTTGGGGTTTTTTTTTTGAGACAGAGTTTTTGTCGCCCAGGCTGGAGTGCAGTGGCGCGATCTTGGCTCACTGCAACCTCCCCCTTCTGCATTCCAGTGATTCTCGTGCCTCATACTCTGGGGTAGCTGGGAATACAGGTGTGAGCCACCATTCTCAGCTAATTGTTTTTTTCTTTTTTTGTACTTTTAGTGGAGACTGGGTTTCACCATGTTGGCCAGGCTGATCTCAAACTCCTGACCTCAAGTGATCTGCCAGCCTTGGCCTCCCAAAGTGCTAGGATTATAGGTGTGAGCCACCATGCCTGGCCTCTATTTGAAATAATAATAGTGAAGTAATATTTTAAGTTTTAATACACTTAACTTTCAATTTTTCAATTGTAACTACTTTAGTGTTTAAATATTTAATGTTTTGAGGAAAAATAATCACTAAAGTATACATAGCTGGGTGTGGTGGCTTGCACACCTCTAATCCTAGCACTTTGGGAGGCCATGGTGCGCAGATCACTTGAGGTCAGGAGTTCAAGACCAGCCTGGCCATAACCCCATCTCTACTAAAAATACAAAAATTAGCCTGGCATGGTGGCAGATGCCTGCAATCCCAGCTACTCGGGGGGCTGAGGCACAAGAATCACTTGAACCCAGGAGGCAGAGGTTGCAGTGAGCCGAGATTGTGCCACTGCACTCCAGCCTGGGCGACAGAGTGAGACTCCGCCTCAAAAAAAAAAAAAAGAAAAAGAAAAATACATAGTCGATAGAGAGGCACAGATTTTTCCTTTTGCCTCAGGCAAGGCTCGGTTTTCAAGTCCAGTCTGGGGAAATCCCTCCCGATTCTCTAAAATGCTATATTGCCGCCTGCAAGTTTCCTTCACTTTTATCTACTCATAAATCCTCTAAACTCTCTTTAAGGAGTATGCTTTACAAGGGATTGGCCCAACACTGTGGGGTTTTTTTTTGGTTTTTCTTTTTGTTGTTTGTTTTTTGGAGATGGAGTCTTGCTCTGTCACCCAGGCTGGTGTGCAGTGGTGCAATCTCAGCTCACTACAACCTCTGCCTCCTGGTTTCAAGCAATTCTCCTGCCTCAGCCTCTCAAGTAGCTGGGACTACAGGCGCACACTGCCATGCCGGCTAATTTTTTGTATTTTAGTGGAGACGTGTTTTCACCGTGTTGCCCAGGCTGGTCTTGAACTCCTGAGCTCAGGCAATCTGCCTGCTTCGGCCTCCAAAGTACTAGGATTACAAGCGGGATTACAATCGTGAGCCACCGCACCAGGCCTAACACTGTGTTTTTAAGATTCATCATTGTTGGCACATTTTCACCACTTCATGGTATTGCTTTGTATGGCTACATTACAAGTTATTTATCCATTTTCCAGTTGATGGACATTTAGAATTTTATTTTTCTATTTCAAAAATGCTAAAGAGAACATTTTTGTACATGCCTCCCTGGACACATGTGCGGAAGTTCCTCCGGAACATACTCCCGGGACTGCAATTGATATATTGTCAACTTAACTGGATTTTGCCAAGCTGCTCTTCAAAGTGTCTGTCCCAACTTACACCCCCATCGCAATGAAAGTTCTTTTGGCTCCACGCCTTCTCCAGCACTCAGTATTTCAGCCTTACTTTTTTTACCGATCTGATGGGAGTGAAACACATTTCTCTGTCTACTATTGAGGTTATGCATCTTTTCAAAGGATTATCGACCATTTCTCTTTCATGCCCTATATTTTTCTTCATTGTGGTTGCTCTCCTTTTTCCTTTACTAATCTTGCCTGTGGTCCTCTATTTTACAATCTTTTCAAACAGCCAGCTTTGCCTTTGTCAGTTCTTTCTCTTCCCTGTAGTTTTGCCATGTCATTAATTTCTGCTCTTCTTATAAATTTCTATCTTCTGTTTTCTTTGAATGTATGCCATGGCTCTTCTTCTAATTTCATGAGTTGCATGATGAGCTCACGAGACTTTTTTATCTTGTAGTATGATCATTTATTAATTTATTTATTGAGAACAGAGTCTTGCTCTGTTGCCCAGGCTGGAATGCAGTGGCGCGATCTTGACTCACTGAAACTTCCGGCTCCTGGGTTCAAGCAATTCTCCTGCCTCAGCCTCCCAAGTAGCTGGGATTACAGGCACCGACCACCACGCTGGCTAACTTTTTTTTTTTTTTTTTTTGTATTTTTAGTAGAGACGGGGTTTCACCGTGTTGGCTAGGCTGATCTGAAACTCCTGACCTCAGGTGATCCACCTGCCTTGGCCTCCCAAAGTGCTGGGATTACAGGCATGAGCCACCGCGCCTGACAGTATGAGCATTTAGAGCTGTAAATTTCCCTTTGCATACTACTCATATGAATCTCACACATTTTAATGTCTCACAATTTCATAGTCATTCAATGCCAAGTATCTTCTAATCTCCTTTATGACTTTTTGACCCAGGAATTATTCAGAAGTGTATCTTTTTTCCTTTTTTCGCACGTCAGCTGGTAAAATGACAATGTCATCACAGGTTTGAGGGAGGGACATCTCACACGTGAGCATGAAAACCAGTCATCACGCTTATGAATTACAAAGGGATCCCGAGGTGTGTTTTTAAAGATCCATACCTGAGGCTGGGCATGGTGGCTCATGCCTATAATCCCAGCACTTTGGAAGGTCAAGGTGGGCGGATAACCTGAGGTGGAGAGTTTGAGACCAGCCTGGCCAATATGGTGAAACCCCGTCTCTACCAAAAACAAAAAATTAGCCGGTCGTGGTGGCGAGCGCCTGTAATCCCAGCTACTTGGGACGCTGAGGCAGGAAAATCACTTGAACCTGGTAGGTGGAGGTTGCAGTGAGCCAAGACCACTCCACTGCAGTCCAGCCTGGGCACGACAGAGTGAGACTCTGTCTCAAAAAAAGAAAAACAAAACAAAACAAAAAACCGCATACCTATGAACTTTGTTAGGGATTTTTTCTTTTTTTTAAGACAGAGTTTCACTCTTGTTGCCCAGGCTGGAGTGCAATGGCACGATCTCGGCTCACCACAATCTCCGCCTCCCAAGTTCAAGCCATTCTCCTGCCTCAGCGTCCCGAGTAGCTGGAATCACAGGCATGCACCACCATGCCCGGTTAATTTTTTGTAATTTTGTATGGACGAGGTTTCTCCATGTTGGTCAGACTGATCTCGAACTCCTGACTTCAGGTGATCTGCCCGCCTCGGCCTCCAAAGGGCTGGGATTACAGGCATGAGCCACCGTGCCCAGCCTAGTAATCTTTTTTTTTTTTTTGAGACAGGGTTTCACTCTGTTGCCCAGGCTGGAGTGCAGTGATGCTCACTGCAGCCTCTGACTCCTAGGTTCAAGTGATCCTCAGCCACCTCAGTAGCTGGGATTACAAATGTGTACCACCAGGCCCGGTTAATTTTTGTATTTTTAGTAGAGATGGGGTTTACTAGAGACAGGCTGGTCTCAAACTCCTGGCCTCATGTGATCTGCCCACCTTGGCCTCTCAAAGTGTTGGGATTACAGGCATGAGCCACCATGCCCAACCAGTAATTTTAAAAAATTATTATTATTTTTATTATTTTTTGAGATGGAGTCTTGCTCTGTCACCGAGGCTGGAGTGCAATGGCACAATCTCGGCTAACTGCAACCTCTGCCTCCCGGGTTCAAGTGATTCTCCTGCCTCAGCCTCCTGAGTAGCTGGGATTACAGGTGCCTGCCACTGTGCCCAGCTGATTTTTGTATTTTTAGTAGAGATGGAGTTTCACCATGTTGGCCAGGCTGGTCTCTGACTCTTGACCTCAGGTGATCCGCCCGCCTTGGCCTCCCAAAGTGCTGGGATTACAGGTGTGAGCCACTGTGCCCGGCCTTAATTCTTAATTTTTTTTTTTTTTTTGTAATGAGATGGAGTCTCGCTCCGTGGCCCAGGCTGGAGTGCAGTGGTGCGATCTCGGCTCACTGCGAGCTCCGCCTCCCGTGTTCACGCCATCCTCCTGCCTCAGCCTCCTGAGCAGCTGGGACTACAGGTGCCTGCCACCACACCCAGCTAAATTTTTTTTTGTATTTTTAGTGGAGATGAGGTTTCACTGTGTTAGCCAGGATGGTCTCCATCTCCTGACCTTGTGATCCACCCGCCTCATGATCCACCCGCCTCAGCCTCCCAAAGTGCTGGGATTACAGGCGTGAGCCACCGCACCCTGACTTTTAATTCTTAATTTCTAAATAAATTTTATGTAGTCAGAATATAATTTTATACAACAGATCACTTTATATTAATTTATATTTATAATTATATTTAAATTACATATGTTAATTTATATTTAAGTTACATATATAAATTATAGGCCGGGTGTGGTGGCTCACACCTGTGATCCTAGCACTTTAGGAGGCGGAGGAGGGTGGATCACCTGAGATCAGGAGTTTGAGACCAGCCTGGCCAACATGGTGAAACCCCATCTCTACTAAAAATACAAAAAAAAAAAAAAGCCAGGCCTGGTGGTGGGCACCTGTAATCCCAGCTACTCAGGAGGCTGAAGCAGGAGAATCGTTTGAACTCTGGAAGGAGAGGTTGCAGTGAGTCAAGATTGCGCCATTGCACTCCAGCCTGGGTGACAAGGGTAAAACTCCATCTCAAAAAAAACAAAAACTAAAAATAATGAATTTTATATATTAGAAGGTGATAGTGGTATGGAAAAAATAAAGAATAGGTCAGTGTAAAGAGAACCAAAAGAGCTGGAGCTTGGGCTGGGTGTGGTGGCTCATACCTGTAATCCCAGCACTTTGGGAGGCCAAGGCAGGCAGATCACGAGGTCAGGAGATCGAGACCAGCCTGGCTAACACGGTGAAACCCCGTCTCTACTGAAAATATAAAAAATTAGCCAGGCATGGTGGTATGCGCCTGTAGTCCCAGCTACTGGAGAGGCTGAGGCAGGTGAAAGGCTTCAACCCGGGAGGTGGAGGTTGCAGTGAGTCGAGATTGTGCCACTGCACTCCAGCCTAGGTGACAGAGTAAAACTCCGTCTCAAAAAAAAAGAGTTGGAGGTTGGGATGAATTAGGGTATTACATGGGGTAGTCAGGGTAGGTATCATTGACAAAGTAAGATCTGAGCAAAGACTTAAAGAAGGTGAGAGCAAGCCAAGTAAATGTTGAGGGAAAGGTGATCGAGGAAGAGGGAACAGCCAGTGCAAAGGACCTGCGGCTGAAGAGAAGACTGATTAAGAAGCCAATGTGGCTAAAGCTGAGTCACCAAGGGAATCATAGTAGAAGGGGCCATAACACTAAGGACTTCGGCTTTTACATAGTGGACTAGGGAGCTATGCAGGTTTGGGACAGAGGAATGACAAGATCCTGTATTTTCAAAGGATCACCCTGACTGCTGTGTTGAAACTAGATTAGAAATGGGCCTGGTTAAAAGCAGGGGACCCAGTTAGGAAGCTATTGCAATAAACCAGATAAGAGATGATGCCTGGTTTTTTTTTTTTTTAAGCCTAAAATTAATCAATGTCTTTACCTACTTCCTAGACAAAGCTTTAACTCTGTTCATCTCTTTCTTGTCTTGCATTTTTGTCATTCACAATTTTATTTCTACTTTGTTTTTGTTTTTGTTTGAAACAAAGTCTCATTCTGTCACCCACTCTGGAGTGTGGTGGCACAATCATAGATCACTGCACCCTCAACCACCTGGGCTCAAGCAATCCTTTGTCCTCAGCCTCCCAGGTAACTGGGAATACAGGCATATGTCACCATGCCTGACTAAATTTTTATTTCTTGTAGAGACAGGTTTCATCATGCTGCTTAGGCTGGTCTTGAACTCCTGGACTCAAGCAATCCTCCTGCCTTGGACTCCCAAAGTGCCAGGATTTCAGGCATGAGCCATGTGCCCAGTCTCCACTTTTGTTTTGTTTGTTTTGTTTTGTTTTTTGAGACAGAGTCTCATTCTGTCACCCAGGCTAGAGTGCAGTGGCATGATCTCAGCTCACTGCAAACTCTGCCTCCCAGGTTCAAGCGATTCTCCTGCCTTAGTCTTCTGAGTAGCTGGGACTACAGGTGCGTGCCACCACAACTGGCTAATTTTTGTGTTTTTAGTAGAGATGGGTTTCACCATGTTGGCCAGGCTGGCCTTGAACTCCTGACCTCAAGTGATCCGCCCGCCTCAGCCTCCCAAAGTGCTGGGATTACAGGTGTAAATTACTCACTATTATCATTATTGTTTTATAAAGGCATTTGCTTTTCTTTACTCATATATTTGTCAACCTACTTACTCACTATTCTTTCTTGCCTTTCTTTTCTTCCCTTTGGGTTGAATATCCTTCTAAAATACACATTCTTTAGATGTTCCTTCAGTGAAGGTCTGTTAGTGAACAATTTTCTTTGAATTTTTTAGACCTCATTCTTGAATGATAGTTTAGCCAGGTATAAAATTCTAGACTGTTTTTTCTTTACTTTTTGGCTTCTATTGTTGCTACTCAGAAATCTCTTAAAATTAATTATAGTTATCTTACAGGTAATTTGTCTCTTCATTCTTATTACCTTATATTTTTCTTTGTCTTTGGTATTCTGATATGTATGCTAAATGATATACATGAATATGGAATGTGTTTTTAAAAATTCTACTTGGGGCTGGGCATGGTGGCTCATGCCTATAATCCCAGCACTTTGGGAGGCCAAGGTGGGCATATCACTTGAGGCCAGGAGTTCAAGCCCAGCCTGGCCAACATGGCAAAACCCCTTTTCTACTAAAAATACAAAAATTAGCTGGGCATGGTGGCGCATACCTGTAGTCCCAGCTATGTCAGTAGGCTGAGGCTGGAGAACCACTTGAACCTGGGAACTCTGTCTCAAAAAAAAAAAAAAAAAAAAAAAATTCTGCTTGGGGTTCTCTGTGATTTCCAAATCTGAATAGTCTTATTTTTCATGGATCCTGAATAATTCTTTTGTTGTTGTTGAGGCAGGGGCTCATCCTGTTGCCCAGGCTATAGTGCAATGGCACAATCATGGCTCACTGAAGCCTCGACCTCCCTGGGCTCAAGTGATCCTCCCACCTCAGCCTCCCAAGTAGCTGAGACGATAGGCATGCACCACCATGCCCGGCTAATTTGTGTATTTTTTTTTGTAGAGATGGGGTTTTTTCATGTTGCCCCGGCTGGATGGATAATTCTTTTCTACTACCTCTTTGACTGTTGCCCACCACCAATTTTCTCTGTTTATCCACTCTAACACTCCACTGAGATGGAAACATTTTTACTCAATCCTTCATGTCTCTTCTCATTCTTATTTTCCATCACTTCATCTCCTTGTTCTGCATTGTGAGAAACTTCTTCAGATCTACATTCTTTTTTTTTTTTTTTTTTTTTTTTTGAGACGGAGTTTCACTCTTATCACCCAGGCTGCCGTGCAGTGGTGCGATCTCAGCTCACTGCAACCTTTGCCTCCTGGGTTCAAGCGATTCTCCTGCCTCAGCCTCCTGAGTAGCTGGCATTACAGGTGTCCACCATCATGCTTAGCTGATTTTTGTATTTTTAGTAGAGACAGGGTTTCACCACGTTAGCCAGCCTAGTCTCAAACTCCTGACCTCAGGTAATCCACCCACCTCAGCTTCCCAAAGTGCTGGAATTACAGGCGTGAGCCATTGTGCCCAGCCCCAGATCTACTTTCTAAATCAATGCTTTTCAGTTGTTCTGTTTTGCTCTTTAACTCATCCCTTAAGAATTGCTTTTTGCAATGATTTTATTTTTCACTTCCAGAAATTCTACTTGAATCTTTTTCAGATCTACCCAGAAACAATCTCTCATTCTGTACTCATGTTTTAAATTCTTTTTTTTTTTTTTTTTTTTGAGACGGAGTCTCGCTCTGTCGCCCAGGCTGGAGTGCTGTGGCCGGTTCTCAGCTCACTGCAAGCTCCGCCTCCTGGGTTTACGCCATTCTCCTGCCTCAGCCTCCCGAGTAGCTGGGACTACAGGCGCCCGCCACCTCGCCCGGCTAGTTTTCTGTAGTTTTTAGTAGAGATGGGGTTTCACCGTGTTAGCCAGGATGGTCTCGATCTCCTGACCTCGTGATCCGCCCGTCTCGGCCTCCCAAAGTGCTGGGATTACAGGCTTGAGCCACTGCACCCAGCCTTAAATTCTTTATTGTTTTATATCAGACATATTTTTATAAGGTATACCCAATAATTATACAAAGTTCTTGAAAGTGTAATTCTACTGTCTGACATTTCTGCTGACTCTTGCTCATGTTTCCTTGCGCATTTTGCACTTTGAACTCAAATTTCATGGGCCTTTATATGTGGTACTCCTATACAACCTGTTTATAAAGTGAATCCCTCCAAATAAATGTTTAGTTTGCTTTCTAATAATGTCTAATAATAAACCATACAATATTTAGGTTCCTGAGGGTTTTTTCTTCAATATTTGGGACATATACTAAAAAGTTACTTCTTGTTGACATTCAAATTTTTTTTATTTTTATTATCTTATTTTATTTTATTTTGAGAAAGAGTCTCACTCTGTCGCCCAGGCTGGAGTGCAGTGGCACAATGTCGACTCACTGCAACCTCTGCCTCCTGGGTTCAAGCAATTCTTCTGCCTTAGCCTCCCAAGTAGCTGAAACTACAGGCACCTGCCATCACGCCCAGCTAATTTTTTTTTTTTTTTTTTTTTTTTTTTTTCTGAGACGGAGTCTTGCTCTGCCGCCCAGGCTGGAGTGCAGTGGCTGGTTCTCAGCTCGCTGCAAGCTCCGCCTCCCGGGTTTACGCCATTCTCCTGCCTCAGCCTCCGGAGTAGCTGGGACTACAGGCGCCCACCACCTCGCCCGGCTAGTATTTTTGTATTTTTTAGTAGAGACGGGATTTCACCGTATTAGCCAGGATGGTCTCGATCTCCTGACCTCGTGATCCGCCCGTCTCGGCCTCCCAAAGTGCTGGGATTACAGGCTTGAGCCACCGCGCCCGGCCACGCCCAGCTAATTTTTTGTATTTTTAGTAAAGATGGGGTTTCACCATGTTAACCAGGATGTTCTCAATCTCCTGACCTCATAATCCGCCTACCTTGGCCTCCCCAAGTGTTGGAATTACAGGCGTGAGTCACCGTGCCCGGCCAACATTCAAATTTAACTACACTCCTATATTTTATCTAGTATAAAATGTTTTGGCCAGGCGCAGTGGCTCACACCTGTAATTCCAGCACTTTAGGAGGCTGAGGTGGGTGGATCACCTCAGATCAGGAGGTCAGGACCAGCCTGGCCAACATGGCAAAACCCAGTCTCTACTAAAAGTACAAAAATTAGCCGGGTGTGATGGGCACTTGTAGTTCTAACTACTTGGAAGGCTGAGGCAGAAGAATCGCTTGTACCTGGAAGGCAGAGGTTGTAGTGAGCAGAGATCACACCACTGCACTCCAGTCTGGGTGACAGAGCAAGACTTCATCTCAAAAACAAATAAATAAAAATTTAAAAAAAAATTGTTTAATCTTCTGTAGTTTCTCTTCCCATCACTTGATGTGAAGCCAAATTCATATCTCCCATCCCCAAATGGTTGTTAAAACTTCAGTACTTTACTTGCCAAAACGGGCAAATTAACAAAACCAAAAAAATGTAAAACAAACAAACAAAACTTCAACCTTATCACTCTAGATTCCATTTCTTCTTGGTTTTGATTTCCTCTTGCTTTTGACCTTTTGGGATTTCTCTTGCTGCAAAAGGAAGTCTTAGGATTGGCCTTTCGGAAAATGGAAGGCCAAAAGTCTTACAGGTCACTTCTGCTTGTTGCATTCCCACTTACCTCCCCTGAGGCCACCAGGACAGATTTGGCTGCCCACTTGGTTGGAGAAAGGGCAAAATACAGGGAAACAAAATAGAAACTGATTTTCCAACATAGAATCCATCCATACAGGTAGCAGTCTTGGCTACAGTCAGTTATCAGGTGAGGTCATTCTTGTGCTTACTGAAAAAGATTTTCTTCTTCTCATTGTACTGCAGCAAAGCCTTCTAGACAAGCTCAGTGGAATCTGAAGGGCCCATCCCATGGAGGAGTGCTGGGTGACAGAGCTAGCCAATGGCTCCAAGAATGGCTTGGATTTCAACCCTATGAAGGATTACATGATCCTGAGTGGTCCCCAGAAGATAGCTGTTGCCGTGTTGTGCACTCTTCTGGGCCTGCTAAGTGCCCTGGAGAATGTGACTGTACTCTATCTGATTCTGTCCTCCCACCGGCTCCGCCGGAAGCCCTCATACCTGTTCATTGGCAGCTTGGCTGGGGCCGACTTCCTGGCTAGTGTGGTCTTTGCATGCAGCTTTGTGAATTTTCACGTTTTCCATGGTATGGATTCCAAGGCTGTCTTCCTGCTGAAGATTGGCAGCGTGACCATGACCTTCACAGCCTCTGTGGGTAGCCTGCTGCTGACCGCCATTGACCGATACCTCTGCCTGCGCTACCCACCCTCCTACAAAGCTCTGCTCACCCGCGGGAGGGCACTGGTGACCCTGGGCATCATGTGGGTCCTCTCAGCACTGGTCTCCTACCTGCCACTCATGGGATGGACTTGCTGCCCCAGGCCCTGCTCTGAGCTTTTCCCACTGATCCCCAATGACTACCTGCTGGGCTGGCTCCTGTTCATCGCTTTCCTCTTTTCTGGAATCATCTACACTTATGGGCATGTTCTCTGGAAAGCCCATCAGCATGTAGCCAGTTTGTCTGGGCACCAGGACAGGCAGGTGCCAGGAATGGCCCGAATGAGGCTGGACGTGAGGTTGGCCAAGACTCTGGGGCTGGTGCTGGCTGTGCTCCTCATCTGTTGGTTCCCAGTGCTGGCCCTCATGGTCCACAGCCTGGTCACTACGCTCAGCGACGAGGTCAAGAAGGCCTTTGCCTTCTGCTCCATGCTGTGCCTCGTCAACTCCATGGTCAACCCTGTCATCTATGCTCTGCGGAGTGGGGAGATCCGCTCCTCTGCCCATCACTGCCTGGCTCGCTGGAGGAAGTGTGTGAGGGGCCTTGGGTCAGAGGCAAAAGAAGAAGCCCCGAGGTCCTCAGTCACCGAGACAGAGGCTGATGGGAAAATCATTCCGTGGTCAGATTCCAGAGATCTAGATCACTCCAATTGCTGATGAGGCCTCTTCCCAATTTAAACAATTCAAGTCAGAAATCAGTTCACTCCCTGGAGGAGAGAGAGGGGTCTTGGCACTCTCTTCTTACTTGAACCAGCCTCAGGCACCTAGACATGGACCCTTTTTGCTGATGAGTGTTGGAACTGACTCCTGGAAGGCAGCCTGGCCTTGCCCACCTGCACACAGTCTGTTGGATAGGTAGGGCCCACAAGGAGTAGCCAGGTGGGCGAGATGCAAAGGGCCTGGGACAGGCTCAGTACAAGTCAGGTCAGGCTTTGTGCCTGCATCCTCCAGAGACCACAGGAGCCAGAGGGAGCCTCCAGGCCCAGCAATGAGGGACTTGGGAGAAATCCGAGAAGAATGGGTTGTTCTCTTGGGAAGTCAGGGTATCAGATGGGATGGACATCCAGGTCTTCTCCCTGCCTAATTGTCAAGGCCTCCTTGGCTCTGGAGCTATGAAAGGCCCCAACTTTCAGGTCACCCTTGCCACTGAGGACCGAGAACTATGCTATGATGAGGATTAAGAGTGTTGACTTGCCTCTTTCAGAGATAAATGACAAGCCTTCAGTTTGGGGCATCCTGCTGTTTGGGCAAGGACCCTCTCTGATATTCTAATAATCCCCACCTGTAACCTCAGGTCCCTGGAAATACAGAGGAGGCTGGGATCGCTTGAGACACAAAAATCTTCAGAGAATTTTCTTGACCCTCTGAAGTCCTTCCAGCAGCAGTCCTGGTGGTGCTGCTGGAAACAGGCAATGTCCTGGTCTAATCTAACTCTAAAAAAAAGGAAGATATTCACAAAGATTGTATAAATCCCCAAACTGTACCCCCATCTGCCCCCAATTCAGCTCCCTTGCCTCCTCCACACCCCTATAACATATAATAAGCAGAGCAAGTGGGAGGAGGGGAAATGCCCTTCCTATATGCCAGGTATGGGGCTGACATTTCAGTCCATTGACCCCAGCTAGAATATAACTCCATGCTTTTATAGATCCCAGGGGCTGGGCGCGGTAGCTCACGCCTGTAATCCCAGCACTTTGGGAGGCCAAGGCGAGTGGATCACCTGAGGTCAGGAGTTTGAGACCAGCCTGACCAATATGGTGAAACCCTGTCTCTACTAAAAATACAAAAATTAGCCGGGCATGGTGGCAGGTGCCTGTAGTCCCAGCCACTCAGGAGGCTGAGACAGGAGAATTGCTTGAACCCGGGAGGAGGAGGTTGCAGTGAGCCAAGATCGCACCACTGCACTCCAGCCTGGGTGACAGAGCGAGACTCTGTCTCAAAAAAATAAAATAAAATAGATCCCAGGATACCCACTTTTCATATTAGGGAGGCTGGGTTCCTCCCAAAGGAGCCTAAAACAGCCAACAAGAGAAATTGTTGGTGGCAGGAGGATTGCAGAGGAATTCTAATGCAATTATTTGGGACCACAGATGGAATACAATGAAATATATCAGTTAAACATGTCTTCATTTAATACTTTCAAGACGAAATATCCACTAGCCATTCGCTTATTTATTCATCTCATAAACATGAGCCAGGCTCTGTGCAGGGTCCCGAGTACCCAGCCATAAATGAGACTGTGCCCCTATCTCATGGGGCTTACAGTCTATATCCTGCTTGCAAGACAGCCAATAAGTCAATAAAGAAGATAATTACAGGTGGTACAACAAAGGAAATATGCAGGGTCATGTAACAGGGATTAATTGAGTTAACTCAATTAATGGTAGGGTAGACCTACCATGTGCTCTGGTCATACAAGCCAGCTCACTTTATTGAGCCTTTACTATGTGCCAGGCAGGGGGCTAAGTGATTTTAAATGCCTTATTTCACTTCGTCTTTCTCAGTAACCTAATAAGAAGGTCTTAGTTACCTTCATTTTATAGATGTGGCAACCTCAAAGATGCAAAGTCACTTGCCTAAGGTCACCCTGCTAAGTACCAGAGCTGAGGTCTCCAACCTAGTTCTGTTTGACTTCAAAGCCTGCCCTCTTAACCACTAACCTTTTGGCCTAGTTCAGTCAAATTCTGCTTGATTATTGCTCATTAGGGATAATATTAGCTATCTGTAGCATCAGATTGCTGCAAAGTTAACTCATCGTAGATTCTCAATATACTCCATTTATTAAATAGTCCTGTATTAATCTCCTGTAATAAATTTCTACAAATCCGGTGGCTTAACAACAGAAACTTACTCTCATAATTCTGGAGGCCAGAAGTCAAAATCAAGGTGTAGTAGGGCCCTGCTCCCTCCAAAAGTTTAAGGGGAGGATTATTCCTTGACTCTTTCAACTTCTGGTGGTCCCTGTCATTCCTTGGCTTGCGGAAGCATCACTCCTACCTCTGCCTCTGTCTTCATATGGCCTTTCCTCTGTGTCTCTTGGTGTCTTTTTTTTTTTCCTTTGAGACTGAGTCTCATTCTGTTGCCTAGGCAGAAGTGCAGTGGCACAATCTTGGCTCACTGCAACCTCCGCCTCTCAGGTTCAAGTGATTCTCCTGCCTCAGCCTCCCAAGTAGCTGGGACTATAGGCACCCGCCACCACACTCGGCTAATTTTTGTATTTTTAGTAGATATGGGGTTTCACTGTCTTGCCCAGGCTGCTCTCGAGCTCCTGACCTCAAGTGATCCGCCCACCTCGGCCTCTCAAACTGCTGGGATTACAGACGTGAGCCACCGTACCCAGCCTGGTGTCTTTTTTTAAGAACACCAATCACTGGATTTGGGCCCACCCTAATCTAGTATGACTTCATCTTAATTTAACTAATTATATTTACAGAGACCCTGTTTCCAAATAAGGTCACATTCACAGATTCCAGGTGGACAAGAAGTCTAGGGGGACACTATGCAACTCAGTACAGACCCAGGAACAAAGTCCACCCTCTGGGCGGTGTTGAGTGGCAGTCTCTAGTTTATCCTCCCCCCACGAGATGAGCTCCAGATTTAACTCTGCATCCCCAGTGCTCAGTCAGGACCCAGCAGTGCATCTGAAGGGATCTGGTCCATATCTGTGGAACTGAACTGTTTCTGAAAAGCTCTGACATATGTTTTGGAAAATCAAATCTTATTTTAACCCAGACACTAATCTTTTTGAAAGGCAAAGACGTGGCATAAATGTTTAAAGGAGAATTTTTGCACGTTTATATATTGTCATTCCTTAAAGTTGAAGCATGCCTTTCTTTATTCATCGGTGGAATCCTTTCTCATTTTGGTAAAGAAAATGCCCAAGTAGGCCGGGCGCGGTGGCTCAAGCCTGTAATCCCAGCACTTTGGGAGGCCGAGGCGGGCGGATCACAAGGTCAGGAGATTGAGACCACGGTGAAACCCTGTCTCTCCTAAAAATACAAAAAAATTAGCTGGGCGCGGTGGCAGGTGCCTGTAGTCCCAGCTACTCAGGAGGCTGAGGCAGGAGAATGGCGTGAACCCGGGAGGCGGAGCTTGCAGTGAGCCGAGATCACGCCACTGCACTCCAGCCTGGGCGACAGAGCCAGACTCCGTCTCAAAAAAAAAAAAAAAGAAAAAAAAAAAGAAAATGCCCAAGTGCCTGGCACAAACAAGCACTGAGTAAATACTTCTTGAATGAATAAAACTAGATTCTAAAAATCATTTAATTAAATGCACCCCCACACTTTCCACTTCTCTCCTTTCACAGAGACACTGTATTTCTGCTTTTTTGGGGGAGGTGGGGGACAAAATCTCACTCTGTCACCCAGGCTGGAGTGCAGTGGCTCGCAATCTTGGCTCACTGCAACCTCCACCTCCCGGGTTCAAGCAATTCTCTTGCCTCAGCCTCCCAAGTAGCTTGGATTACAGGCACCTGCCACCATGCCCAGCTAATTTTTGTATTTTTAGTAGAGACAGAATTTCACCATATTGGTCAGGCTGGTCTTGAACTCCTGACTTCAAGTGATCCACCCACCTTGGCCTCTCAAAGTGCTAGGATTACAGGTGTAAGCCACCACTCCCAGCCTCTATGTCTGCTTTAAGTAGAGAAGCAGAGCTTATGAGGGAGGAGAACAAGGGTGCAAAAGGGATCTAGATGTCACTAAGAACTGTCCTTGTTGTTTGGTTGAGGAAGTGGGCCCAGACAGTGGACAAGACTTGCTTAAGGAGACAAATGAGATGGTGTCCAGTGCAACAAACCCAGGTTTCCTAACTTCTAGTTCTGTTCACTCTACATCAGTGCCTCTCACCTGTCCCTGCAGGTGCACGTTTTGGTTATGTGGATAAGGAGAAATAAATGAAGATCACAATGTACCATTTTATCTTCCCCAAGACAAGCTCTGTAACATCAAAGACCACTATGCAAACTGATTACTAGAGAATGTGTGTGGATGGGTTTGGTTTTTTCCTAAGGTGTTCATGCTTACTGTTTTGGGCAATATTTCAAAATAATCTGGCAGAAGAAGAAACAGAAGATAAAGAAAATAGCTGTGGGCCGGGTGCAGTGGCTCACGCCTGTAATCCCAGCACTTTGGGAGGCTGAGGCTGGAGGATCGCTTGAGGTCAGGAGTTCGAGACCAGCCTGGTCAACATGGTGAAACCCCATCTCTATTAAAAATACAGTAATTAGCTGGGCATGGTGGCACACCTGTAATCCCAGCTACTTGGGAGGCTGAGGCAGGAGAATGACTTGAACCCAGGAGGTGGAGGTTGCAGTGAGCCAAGATTGCCACACTGCACTCCAGCCTAGGCGACAGAACAAGACTCCATCTCAAAAAAAAAAAAAAAAAAAAAAAAAAGAAGAAAAGAAAAGAAAATAGCTGTGATTCAGCAATAGTCATTGTCTCTCCTCGTCACTGCCAGAATGAGGAAGTGCTGGGTTCTGTCAACATAGGCTCTGACTTCTCATGAGGTGCAAGAAAGAAGCAGCATGAACAAAGGCATAAATTTTGCACCCGGAGACATGGATTCTAGTCCCACCTCTGGCCCAAACTAGCTGCATGATCTTGGGCAGCCCCCCAGCCCTCTCTGGGCTTCAGTTCCCTCCTCTGTACAATGGGAAGGGTAGGGAAGAGGATGGTGCCTAGGATCTTCAAAGTCCCTTCCAACTCTGAAGTGCTGCCATTCTCTCACTGGCATGTGGGAACTGAGTGTGCTACATGGGGTCATGAGACTTCTTCTTTTTTTTTTTTTTTTGAGACGGAGTCTCACTCTGTCGCCCAGGCTGGAGTGCAGTGGTGCAATCTCGGCTCACTGTAACCTCCACCTCTGGAATTCAAGCGATTCTCCTGCCTCAGCCTCCTGAGTAGCTGGGATTACAGGCGCACCCCACGTCCGGCTAATTTTGTATTTTTAGTAGAGATGGGGTTTCACCATGTTGGCCAGGCTGGTCTCAAACTCCCGACCTCAGGTGATCCGCCCACCTCGGCCTCCCAAAGTGCTGGGATTACAGGCGTGAGCCACCTTGTCCAGTCAGAGACTTCTGACTTCTGTATTTCCCTCGCTAATGGCCTCACCTCCCGTTTGAGTAGTGCAGCATGTACAAATTGCAGAGGAACTGGGAACTTCCCTGCCAGACAATCCTTTGGCCTGGGTCCTCTTGGCTCTCCACTTTCTTTTTCTTTTCTTTCTTTCTTTCTTTTTTTTTTTTTTTTCAGACAGGGTCTGGCTCTGTCGCCCAGGGGCTGGAGTGCAGTGGCGTGATGTCGGTAGAAGCTAAGCTATTTGAAATGCCTCAGAATTCCCAAAGAATGCTCAGTATATACCAGACAGATGAAACGGTCCTGCCCACTCCCCGTCTTTCAGTACCCACTTTTCTCCCTCCTCTCCCCTCATAATGTTTCCTCCCATCATCCCTCTTCCTCCTTACTTCTGTCAGGGCTGTTAGATACCCTTCCAGTCTGGTATCTCCTCCTCCAGCCCCCTATGGCTCCCAAGTGATCACTAAATAAAACTTGTGATCTGACTTCAGCCTACCCCTGCAGGATTGCAGCAGCAAAATAGATTACTCCCAGAGGCGTGATCACGGTTCGGTTCACTGCAGCCCAAACTTTCCGGGCTCAAGCGATCCCGAACCTCCCACCTCAGCCTCCTGAGTAGCTGGGACTCCAGAGGTGCACCACCACGCCAGGCTCATTTTGTTTATTTTTTGTAGCGACAAGCTAGTCTCCAACTTGTGGGCTCAGAGTGTTAGGATTACAGGCGTGAGCCACTGCGCCTGGCTCAATGGACTTCTTAAATGTGAGTTCTCCGCACACACTGGGCCTTGCTCACCTCCACGATTTAACCTCGCAGGTTAAGTCCCTTTTCAAGGTTTTTATTCGTCCTTCAGCGAAGCGCTGTCAACGCCTCCCTACGTCTTTCCCGGTTAGAGTACCAGAGGGCGCTCCTCCGACCCGAAGAGGAAGCGACTCGGGCCAACCTATCCGGGTTGTCCCACCCCTTTTTCTTTCCGGGCCAATCGTTAGTCAGAGTGGGCGGAGCCGCGCGCCAGCACCTGCGCATTAAGAGTGAGCGGCGTCGCCACCAGCAGCGATGGGGGCTCCGGGGAAGAAGTGGCGGCCGGTGGGTACCGAGCTGTTGCTGCTGCTGCTGCTCCTCCTCGGGGCGACCGAGTCGGTGCGTCGGGCCCAGCCTCTGCGCCGCTACACCCCGGACTGGCCAAGCCTGGATTCTAGGCCGCTGCCGTCCTGGTTCGACGAAGCCAAGTTCGGGGTGTTCATCCACTGGGGCGTGTTCTCGGTGCCCGCCTGGGGCAGCGAGTGGTTCTGGTGGAACTGGCAGGGCGAGGGGCGGCCGCAGTACCAGCGCTTCATGCGTGACAACTACCCCCCCGGCTTCAGCTACGCCGACTTCGGCCCGCAGTTCACTGCGCGCTTCTTCCACCCGGAGGAGTGGGCCGACCTCTTCCAGGCCGCGGGCGCCAAGTGAGTGTGGTCCCGGGGGGCGGCGCCCCTTCCCGGCTCGGGTGGCAGACAGGAGGTGGGGTGGGCGGCCAGCCGGGGCGCGAAGCTGCCGGTAGCCCCCATGACACCGGGACCCGCGTGTGGCCTCCTGCGGCCGCAGGAGTGAGCGTGGCACACCTGATGAGGAGGAGGAGGTGCGTCTGGCTGGGGACTGATAAATGAAGGTTCGGGAGATGGCGGACTGGGAAGCCCTGGGTATCTACACCTGTGCACCGAGAGGGCTGAGTTAGGCCACTGTTGTCCCTTTCAGATTGACAGCCCTATCAGGACTCCAGGGTTTCAAATCAGTGGTGTGGAGCCTGGTTCTAATTCAGCTGTGAACCTGGACAAGTCACTTCAGCCTCTTCTATGGTTATAGAAAGGGGTTGTATCCTTTCCTTTCAGCCCTGATGTCTCTAAGAGGGAAAGAGAGAGGAGATCTGATGTGCAGTGTATTTGGGCAACAGTACAGATAGTCATTCGTTTGCTCCTCTCAATCCCTTGTACGTAGGAAGTGCCCAAGAAAGGTTTGACTCTGAGAACTGTTGGAACTTGGAGGTGGCTGGTTCAGACAACAGAGTAGAGAGCGCTGGGGTGGGGATAAGGGGAGACCAGGACCCATGAAGTTGTCAAGGCAGGGGCTTATCCTGAAGGAGTGAGCCTTGAGAGCCCTGTATTTCCAGGTGTTAAGTCAGGGAGTGGTTACTCAGCTTCTAGAAAGATTCATTCGGCTGCTGGGAGAGAAGTGGGTTGGAGAAGAGTAAGAATGGAGGCGGGGAGGTTTCCCCAGCCCCTGGCTTAGAGCAGTCTTCCATCCTTATCTTGGTTCCTAAGCTATCTTCCGGGTTTTCGTTTCTCTTGAACTTTGGATTCTCTTGTACAAAACAGAAATTATAACTGGCATTTAGTGTTTGCCATTAAATGTATGGGAGTATAAGACTTGATTAAGCAGAGGACCTGTTTGTCTCCTAGGACCTTAGAGATCCATAACTTATAAGTGAGAAAAATTAAAATCTGGGAGATAGCCTCTTTCCCTGCCTTTTATTTCATGGATGAGGTGACTGGCCCAAAGAAAGGAAGAAATACAATGTCCTAGACTGCAGGTCTCATGACATCAAAGTTGTTTACACTGCACCAGGGTCTGCAAACTGGCCAGCGGGATTGGTCTTCTGCCATTTTTTTTGTTTGTTCATTTGTTTTGTTTTTTGGTTTTTTGTTTGTTTTTTGAGACGGAGTCTCGCTCTGTCGCCCAGGCTGGAGTGCAGTGGCGCGATCTCCGCTCAGTGCAAGCTCCGCCCCCTGGATTCATGCCATTCTCCTGCCTCAGCCTCCCGAATAGCTGGGGCTACAGGTGCCCACCACCACGCCCGGCTAATTTTTTTGTATTTTTCGTAGAGACGGGGTTTCACAGTGTTCACCAGGATGGTCTCGATCTCCTGACCTCGTGATCCGCCCGCCTCGGCCTCCCAAAGTGCTGGGATTACAGGCGTGAGCCACCGCGCCCTGCCTGTTTTGTTTTTTTTGAGACAGAGTTTCACTCTTGTTGCCCAGGCTGGAGTGCAATGGCGTGATCTTGGCTCACTGCAACCTCCGCCTCCTGGGTCCCGGTTCAAGCAGTTCTCCTGCCTCAGCCTCCTGAGTAGCTGAGATCACAGGCATGCACCACTACACCCAGCTAATTTTTGTATTTTTAGTGGAGACGGGTTTCACCATGTTAGGCAGGCTGGTCTTGAACTCCTGACCTTGTGATCTGCCCACCTCAGCCTCCCAAAGTGCTGGGATTGCAGGCGTGAGCCACCGCGCCCAGACTCTGCCAGTTTTTTAAGGCCCATGAAGTGAGAATGGTTTTTACATTTTTAAAGGATTGTAAAAATTTTTAAAGAAGAGTACACTACAGAAAGGAATGTGCCCCACAGAGCCTAAAAGGACTTGGTCCTTCAAGTCCTGGAGTTCCCTACTCTGGCCAGTGATTGAATCATAAAGTGCAGGTATTACCTGTTTTTCTCCCATAAAAGCAAATTAAATATTGAGTGATTTGGTTGTTATTTCAACACGTGCCTTTTCTCCCAGTTATTGGGTCTTTTGTTACCTCTATAATAAATGAGAGGCAATTAATGTAGGCTTGGTAAACCAAACAGCTTAGTTTTCTGTTTTCTTATTTGTTGTTGTTATTGTTGTTTTGAAATAGTTTTGCTCTGTAGCCCAGGCTGGAGTACAGTTGCACGATCTCGGCTCACTGCAACCTCTGTCTCCCAGGCTCAAGTAATTCTTGTGCTCCAGCCTCTCAAGAACCTGGGACTACAGGCACACACCACCATGCCCAGCTAATTTTTGCATTTTTAGTAGAGATGGGTTTTCGCCATGTTGGCCAGATTGGTCTTGAACCCCTGACCTCAGGTAATTGGCCCGCCTTGGCCTCCCAAAGTGCTGGGATTATAGGTGTGAGCCACCATGCCTGGCCAGCCAATGGCTTAGTTTTCTGTCATCTGCCATTTCCAGTAGAGATCTTTCTCCTTCAGGGCAAAGAGTGAAAGAAAGTTAATCATTCCTACCAGAAGTGTTGAAGAATCACAGAGCTAAGGTGCACTTCTTTTCCCTTACCTACTTCTTCCTTCCCTCTGGGCCTCCTCCTTTGCTGGGGACTGAGGGTTGGGACTTCCTCAAATCTGCTTCCATTCCTGGAGCAATGCCCAAGGGGAATTGTGACTGCAGGAGCTTCCTGGATATCACTAATATAGTCACTGGTACAAGTACATTTGTTGTGGTCAAGTTCTTTCAGCCATTTAAAAAGGCTCAGGCGTGCCTGGCAAGTTCATGCAAGTTCACTGCCCACTTCCTTTGCTCATGTGGTTTTGCTGTCCACAGGTATGTAGTTTTGACGACAAAGCATCATGAAGGCTTCACAAACTGGCCGAGTCCTGTGTCTTGGAACTGGAACTCCAAGGATGTGGGGCCTCATCGGGATTTGGTTGGTGAATTGGGAACAGCTCTCCGGAAGAGGTGGGTGTCTAGGGATGGTTACCCTGTCATCTCTGGATCTGGCTGTCAAGAGTTCTGTACCTTCTCTACTCTCGTGTGTTTTCTAGGTTTGCATATAGCAAGTAGCCGGAAGGGCTTCTGGCCTTTGAATTAGCAGTGTTTGATGCCTCACAGTTTTCACGTGACCAAAGGGGACACCATTAGAGAAGTTCATGGCCATATTTGCTTAGATGAAGGATAACCATCATAGACTACGATGCTACTTGATGTCCTGTTTGAGGAGTAGGCTGAGTGTATAAATCATAAAGTTTGATTGGAACACAGCCATGCCTATTCATTCATGCACTGTCTATGATGGCTTTTAAGTTACAATTGGAGAGCTGAGATAAGAGACCAAATGACCTGCAAAACCTAAAATACTATCTGAACCTTTAAGAGTTTGCTGGCCGGGCACGGTGGCTCAAGCCTGTAATCCCAGCACTTTGGGAGGCCGAGACAGGCAGATCACGAGGTCAGGAGATCGAGACCATCCTGGCTAACACGGTGAAACCCCTTCTCTACTAAAAAAATACAAAAAACTAGCCGGGCGTGGTGGCGGGCACCTGTAGTCCCAGCTACTCGGGAGGCTGAGGCAGGAGAATGGCGTAAACCCGGGAGGCGGAGCTTGCAGTGAGCTGAGATCCGGCCACTGTACTCCAGTCTAGGCAACAGAGTGAGACTCAGTCTTGAAAAAAAAAAAAGAGTTTGCTGGTCGGGTGTGGTGACTCACACCTGTAATTCCAGCACTTTGGGAGGCAGAGGCAGGCGAATCACAAGGTCAGGAGTTCAAGACCAACCTGACCAATATGATGAAACCCTGTCTCTACTAAAAATACAAAAATTAGCCGGACGTGGTGGCATTTGCCTGTAATCCCAGCTACTCGGGAGGCTAGGTAGGAGAATCGCTTGAACCCGGGAGGTGGAGGTTGCAGTGAGCCGAGATCATGCCACTGCGCTCCAGCCTGGGTGACAGAGCGAGACTCCGTCTCAAAGAAAAAAAGAGTTTGCTGACTCCTGTCACCTGCTCAGTTTGTTTCTCAGCACTGTGCTTTGCTTATAGTCCTGCTGTAAAACTCTGAGATGTTGATTAGACATGGACTTTAGGAATCATGATTTTTACCACCTTTATTTAGTCTGTGGTTCATATGATGAAATACTTCAGTTATTTTTATCTGTGCCATTGTTTCTTGCATCGTAAGGTTTTTGTAACACTCACCATTCTTAACCCAAAGCAAGCTTTATTGAGTATGAAATTAGGTCATCAACCACATTTCATTTCCTGTATGTTAAGAACTATTAGTAAATCTTAGATAAATAAAACAGTAAACCTATATTCATTTCAACTGTGTGGGAAATGTTACTAATGATTGTTAGTAACATTTGTAATGATTGTTAGTAACATCTTACAAAGTAAGAGTACTTTGGATATTTTATTTTCTATTTTCCAGTTTCTTTAAATATGAAATTTTATGATTGACAGGGAAGACATTTTTTAAAAATAGGACTATATGCTTTTTTGTTTTGTTTTGGTTTTGTTTTGAGACAGAGCCTCACTCTGTTGCCTTTGCTAGACTCCAATGGCACAATCTCAGCTCACTGCAATCTCTACCTCCTGGGCTCAAGCCATCCTCCCACTTTAGCCTCCCAAGTAGCTGGGACTACAGGCTCGCACCACCACACTCGGCTACTTTTTAAATTTTTTTGTGGAGACAAGGTCTCACTATGTTCCCCAGGCTGGTCTCAAACTGATGGACTCAAGGGATCCTCCCACCTCAACCTCCCAAAGTGCTGGGATTACAGGCATGAGCCACCATGCCTGGCAGGACTATACACTATTGGGATAATTGACTTAAATGATAAAAGATGGTTTAAATAACATTTCGTTGTTAAGATATTTATGTATAAAAGGTAGTTATGTGTATAATCAAAAACACAGTAAACCTTATTTTGCTTAAGTGAATGGTGAATACTTTAAGGAAATGGTTTTGAATCCCATCCCTCTCTACATGCTCTTATGAGTGAGTCTCACTGAGATGAAAAAATGCTAGAACTGATTTTCCTTAAAACAAATTATTTGTTCTCTGCTTAATGACAGTTGTCGTTCTGTTTTTCTGTTTAAGGAACATCCGCTATGGACTATACCACTCACTCTTAGAGTGGTTCCATCCACTCTATCTATTTGATAAGAAAAATGGCTTCAAAACACAGTATTTTGTCAGTGCAAAAACAATGCCAGAGCTGTACGACCTTGTTAACAGGTAAGACACAGAAATATTTTGGCCCTACGACTTTTATCAGTGAAATCAGAGCTTCCAATAGGGTGCTGTTAAAGTGGAGGAGGGATAGGTATGAAAAAAATCTAAAAGACATCAAAATAATAAAAAGTGGTGGTTGTGGCTGGGCGCGGTGACTCACGCCTGTAATCCCAGCACTTTGGGAGGCTGAGGTGGATGGATCACAAGGTCACGAGATCGAGACCATCCTGGCTAACACAGTGAAACCCCATCTTTACTGAAAATAAAAAACTTAGCTGGGCGTGGTTGTGGGCGCCTGTAGTCCCAGCTACTTGGGAAGCTGAGGCAGGAGAATGGCGTGAACCTGGGAGGCGGAGCTTTCAGTTAGCCGAGATCTTGCCACTGCACTCCAGCCTGGCAACAGAGTGAGACTCTGTCTCAAAAAAAAAAAAAAAAAAAAAAAGTGGTGGTTGTATTAAGACAAAATACGTTCTTTCCTCCTGCTTTTCAGAACTTCGGTCATGTGGTCATATTGCCTTATACATTGAAACAGTCACACAAAACCCAGGATGGTAGAAAGTCAAAATTTTAGTTCCCTTCTTACATGCCATTTTCCCTGTGTCAGGACCCTGGAGAAGGCGGTGGTTTGGCATCAGGCAGATTTGTGTTTGAATCCTGGCTTCTGTTACACGCCTTAAATAGAACACTCTCCTGAGCTTGATTCTCACTCTGAAAAGTGGGGATAATAATGCCTTCTTTGTAAGGCTCAGAATAGTATGTGAAATGTGTCTGTCACGGTGCCTGGTACAAAGGGTGTTGTTATTATTACCATTATTCTTTAAATGATCACTTTCACTTAGGGATTTGTCACTAGACTTCACTGTGTTTTACATCCGTTTGCCTTTCTCGAGCCTGGGGACTCATAGAGGACGGTAGACCCTTAAAGCTTCAGAGGCAGCTGCCTGAACCCTCACTTTAGAGCAAAGGAAAATCACCTTTAGCCAGGCGCAGTGCCTCACGCCTGTAATCTGAACATTTTGGGAGGCCGAGGCAGGTGGATCACTTGAAGTCAGGCGTTCGAGACCAGCCTGGCCAGCCAGGTGAAACCTCACCTCTACTAAAAATACAAAATTTGGCCGGGTGTGCTGGTGCATTCCTGTAGTCCCAGCTACTCCGGAGGCTGAGGCAGGAGAATCTCTAGAACCTGGAAGGCAGTTGCAGTGAGCCGAGATAGTGCTACTTTACTTTCAGCCTGGGCTACAGAGGAAAACTTTGTCTCAAAAAAAAAGAAAAGAAAAGAAAAATTACCTTGTATTCAGATTCTATACAGATGACTTCTCTTAAGAAAATAGTAACAGTTGTAAGAGACCATCAGAGGCATGGATTTAGACATTACTGAATCTGAAATCCCCATTCTTTTTTCATACTTGGCTGTGTTGCCTTGAACAAACTGCTTATCTTTCACGATCTTGGTTTCTCTATCTGTGAAATGGGGATAATAATATATCATAGAATCATGAGAACTAATGAGGTAATGAGTTTAAATTGCCTAGTACAATTTCTTATACAGAGTAAATCACAGACCATCTGTGTTATATCTTGCCACTTAGTGATCTTCCTAGAGTTTACCTGCTAATTATGGAGTACAGTGGACAGTTTGGCATCAGGCAGATTTGTATTTGAGTTCCAGCTCCTGTTACTTACAAGCCTTGTCACCTAAAACAAATTGCCCTGCTGAGCATCAAGTTCTTGCTGCTCAAATGAGAATAAGAATGCTTACCATATAGGTATACACATATGTATCTCTATACATACACACACAATATACATGCCTTATAGGGCTCAGAGTAATAATATGCTAAAGTACAAATGGGGCTCCAATGGATTCCATAAATCCTTTGTAGTACAGACTTTGGTAATTATCCACAAAAATGCATTTTACAAATAGTTCAAACTCTTAAAACATCTTCAAAGCAAATCTTAGTCTTATAGTCCTGAAGCACCATTTTGTTTCCTTTGCTTCCTTGAAACACCATTCTTAACTGGAATTAGTTGCTGAAAGGAAACCAAGTTGTTTGTATGCTGATTACACCTCCATTTTCTAAAAGGCGTAAAGAAAAAGATTAGGGCAGGCACAGTGGCTCGTGCCTGAAATCCCAGCACTTTGAGAAGCCGAGGCAGGTGGATCACTTGATGCCAAGAGTTCAAAGCCAGCCCGGCCAAGATGACAAAACACTGTCTGTACTGAAAATACAAAAATTAGCCACGCATGGTGGTGCACACCTGTAATCCCAGCTACTTGGGTAGCTGAAGCACTAGAATCACTTGAACCCAGCAGGTGAAGGTTGCAGTGAGCCGAGATCACAGCACTGCACTCCAGCCTGGGGGACAAAGCAAGACACTGTCTCAAAAAAAAGGAAGAAAGGAAAAGATCAGGAGGAAATATACCAAAATGCTGTGTTTGTTTTAAACAGTGGTTTTATTAGCAAATCTTTTCAGTTTTCCACATCCTCTGCACTGTGATAATTTTTATGCCACATACTTTCAAAATGGAGGAAAATTAATTTTAAAATATTTATTGCAAAAATCAGTCCACGAGTCAAGTGCAGTGGTGTGCACCTGTAGTCCCAGCTACTCAGGAGGCTGAGGCAGGAGAATCACTTGAGCCCAGGAATCTGGGCTATAGTGCACTATGATCGTACCTGTTGATAGCTGCAGGACTCAAGCCTGGGCAACATAGCAAGATCCCATCTCTAAAAAAAAAAAAAGAGTCCGTAAGATTTTACTGTGAACATAAATAATAAGCTCTGTCCTGATCACATGTCTTCCAGATATAAACCTGATCTGATCTGGTCTGATGGGGAGTGGGAATGTCCTGATACTTACTGGAACTCCACAAATTTTCTTTCCTGGCTCTACAATGATAGCCCCGTCAAGGTATGTGATTATATGACTTTTTTCTTATTTATCTCCTGTGAAGAAAGAAAGTACAAGGAGCCAAACTCTGGAGTAGACAACCGCAGCAGGAGCAATAATAAACAGGAATATCAACATGGGGTCAGTAGGGATTGGGGCACTTAGTGGATGTTAAAGGTTTCTCCTTTAATCTTCCCTGGCTCCCTTAGAGTATAAGCTTTCTTCTCCTTTAGTTCTTTTTTTTTTTTTTTTTTAATTGAGACTGCGTCTTACTCTGTCACACAGGTTGGAGTGCAGTGGCGCGATCTCCGCTCACTGCAACCTCTGCCTCCCAGGTTCAAGTGATTCTTCTGCCTCAGCCCTCTGAGTAGCTTGAGATTACAAGCGCCCACCACCCTGTCCAGCTGATTTTTGTGTTTTTAGTAGAGACAGGGTTTCACCATGTTGGCCAGGCTGTTCTCGAGCCCCTGACCTCTGGTGATCCACTCGCCTTGGCCTCCCAAAGTGCTGGGATTACAGGCATGAGATACCATGCCCGGCATTCTCCTTTAGTTCTTAACTTTGACATTATAGGTTTAAACAACTGGTAAATTTACATAGTAGACCAAAAATAGTCATTACAATTCCCAGACCACTACAGAGAAAATAAACTCTATTAAGCAAATGTTATAAATGAGAAAATCACCAAAAATATATTAAAATGTATAATAAAGTATAAAGAAAACATATAACATAAAAGACATAAAGGCCAAGCGCAGCAGCTCATGCCTGTAATCCCAGCACTTTGGGAGGCCAAAGCAAGCAGATGATTTGAGCCCAGGAGTTCAAGACCAGCCTGGGCAATATAGTGAGACCTCGTCTCTATAAAAAAACAAAATTAACTGGGTGTGGTGGCACGGATGTGTAGTCCCAGCTACTCGGGAGACTGACGTGGGAGGATCGCTTGAGCCCAAGAGGTCAAAGCTATAATGAACCTAGATCGTGCCATTGTACTCCAGCCTGGGTGACTGAGCGAAACCCTGTCGCCAAAAAAATAAAGAAAATATATATGCAAAAGCTACAAAATTAAATAGTAGGAATAAAATGCAAATGTCTGCAATCCCACCTACTCTGTGTTGATTTTATAGTTTAACTCTCAGGGGGCACACTCACTTCCCTTATATGCAAATCCTTGGGGGAATGTGGCCTACCCAGTACCCTTCCCTATAATCAACACTATTAGGCAGTGCATAATGGCTGCCCATTTACAGTTTGTATTTTAGTGTACTTGCAAAGTAGCGGAAACCCCACTCTTCACTATAGCAAATTTCAAAATTGTACATGTTCTAGATATGTTGTGGATTTAAAAGAAAAATCTTAAGTGTAAATCCAGTTTGTATTGAGGTACCTTGGTAGTTCATAAATGTCTAAGGGTCTTACTGGGTCTCTATTACTAAGCTCAGAAAATGGGAAGAAAGAAAAAAACAGATTCTATATGATGCACAGAGACAGATTAAGAGTGGTTTTCCGAGGCCGGGAGTGGTGGCTCACCCCTGTAATCCCAGCACTTTGGGAGGCCGAGGCTGGTGGATCACGAGGTCAGGAGTTCAAGACCAGCCTGGCCAACATGGTGAAACCCCGTCTCTACTGAAAACACAAAAATTAGTCAGGCGTGGTGGTGGGCGCCTGTAATCCCAGCTACTCAGGAGGCTGAGGCAGAGAATTGCTTGAACCCAGGAGGTGGAGGTTGCAGTGAGCAGAGATCGTGCCACTGCACTCCAGCCTGGGTGACAGAGCGAATCTCCGTCTCAAAAAAAAAAAAAAAAAAAATAGTGGTGTTCTGGAACTTGATGAATGTTTATGACCTCCCAGATGTGTGGTACATCCCTGGGTAATGAACTCTGATGTGATGTCATATCGTAATTGTCTGCATATCTGTCTCTGCTACTCTCTGCTGGATTGTTGAGGGCAAGAACTCTGTTTTATTCACCTTGGAAACCCAGTGTCTGCCACAGTGTGAGCCTCATGGTAGTTGCTGAATAAATAGGATAAGTAGGTGGGTGTTGAACCAATAATTCAGAGTGTTAATACCCCATTTGTCTCTGAAATGGCATCTATGTATATATTCAGGGTGTATACCCCTGGAGCCAGGTCGCTTGCTATGTGAAGTTACAGTCTAGTGTTTGTGCTTAAGGAGTATCACAGAAGGAAAAACGATTAGCCAAAGATGCAGGATTGGAAAAGGGAAGAAAATATCAACCCCAGTGCCATTTAAAAAGCATGACTAAGGCCGGGCGCGGTGGCTCAAGCCTGTAATCCCAGCACTTTGGGAGGCCGAGACGGGCGGATCACGAGGTCGGGAGATCGAGACCATCCTGGCTAACACTGTGAAACCCCGTCTCTACTAAAAATTACAAAAAAATCTAGCCGGGCGAGGTGGCGGCGCCTGTAGTCCCAGCTACTCAGGAGGCTGAGGCAGGAGAATGGCGTAAACCCGGGAGGCGGAGCTTGCAGTGAGCTGAGATCTGGCCACAGCACTCCAGCCTGGGTGACAGAGCGAGACTCCTTCTCAAAAAAAAAAAAAAAGAAAAGAAAAAAAAAAAAGCATGACTAGCTAGACAGCCTGGGCCTTTTTGGCCTCTTTTTTTTTTGAGATGGAGTCTCACACTGTTGCTCAGGCTGGAGTGAGTACAATGGCATGATCTCGGCTCACTGCAACCTCCGCCTCCTGGGTTCACACGATTCTCCTGCCTCAGCCTCCCGAATAGCTGGGATTACAGGCGCACACCACCACACCTGGCTAATTTTTTGTATTTTTAGTAGAGATGGGGTTGCACCATGTTGGCCAGACTGGTCTTGAACTCTTGACCTTGTAAACCACCCGCCTCAGCCTCCCAAAGTGCTGGGATTATAGGCATGAGCCACCGCTCCCCCCCGGCCTCTCTTAAACGATAATTCCTCAGCAACCAAGACCTTCTGTGTGGCTGTGTCTCAACCCATCTTCACACTAGCTTTGCAGACATATGGGGACTGTAGATTCTCCTTCATTTCTACCAGGATTTATTGAGAACCGGTGCTGTAGCATGCCGCATGCTAAGCCCTGGAAATGCTGAATGAATGGTTTCTGCCTTTAGAGAATTACAGTCTGAAGAGAAAGACAGACATACAAATGAAATACATTATAGGCTGACCAGTATGACAGTAGAAGTATGTCCTGAGGTCTCCACAATCCATAGACAACTGGCTCGAATGCCAAAGTGGAGGGTACTGCATTAGCTTCTGTGGGATGAAGGAGTGCATGGCTGTGTCTGTCCTTGACGGGCTGAGTGTACAGGGAGCATTCATATCACCTGAGGACTCTGAGAAAGGGGAGGTGTGGCGAGGAGACACCTTTACTCACTCTGTGCCAGAGGCTGGGTACACTGTCACTTTTATCTCTCCCTCTCAAACCCCTGTGAAGTGGGTGATATTTGCTTTTGGATTTTGTTTGGTTGGTTGGTTTTGTTTGTTTTTATAGATAAGGTAACTAGACTTAAAAGGTAAAGTTACCTGCCTAAGACCCCTTGACTACTAGGTCGTGGAGCCAGCTATGAACCTCAAAGCCCTCAATAATCTTGTAACCAGGCAATAAACTCTGATATGATGTCATATTGTAATTGTCCACATATTTCTCCTCTGCTAGTCTCTGCTGGATAGTTGAGGGCAAGACCTCTGTTTTATTCACCCTGGAGACCCAATAATCTGCCCACAGTGTGAGCCTCATGGTAGTTGTTGAGTAAATACCTATTGAATAAATGGATGGGTAGATGTTGAATGAAGAATTAGGATTGTTAATACCCCATTTTTCTCTGAAATGACTTTTACATGCCTGTTCTTGAATTGATCTTGAGTTGTCCTTTTCAATTCTGTGACCCCATGATGTCCAGACATTGATTGAACCAGTTACAAATAATGACTATTCTTCTATTTCTCTTTGGCACTTAACTAGCTTCCATAGGAGAAACTTCCATACCAATGCGAATGACTCTAAAACAGGCAAGAAATGGGAATTTAAAACTTTTATTTAATCTCCTTTTGCCATGATGAGTTGAACATGGTTTCAGGTTTCATTTGTTTTTGTTTTTGTTTTTGAGATGGAGTCTTGCTCTGTCGCCCAGGCTGGAGTGCAGTGGCACAATCTCAGCTCACTGCAACCTCCGCCTCCTGGATTCCAGCGATTCTCCTGCCTAAGCCTCCCGAGTAGCTGGGACTAAAGGCACGTGCTACCATGCCCAGCTAATTTTTTGTATTTTTAGTAGAAACGGGGTTTCACCGTGTTAGCCAGGATGGTCTCGATCTCCTGACCTCATGATCTGCCTGCCTCGGCCTCCCAAGTTTATCTTGTATTGGCCATCCTGTTATAAAATATGCTACCATATTTAACATTTACATTAAGATATTCCATGTATGATTTGTCATTCTTCAGCTAAACCTTGAAGGAAGAAAAAGAATTTGCTTTTTTATTTTTATTTTTTGAGTGGGATTGGCTTTCCTTCCTTTACCTAGGTAAGGTTGGGATTATATAGTTGGAAAATAGCCTGCCATGGGTTCAGATACCTGATTTGTAGTTCCAGCTTTTAAAACTGCCTAGGGGCGTGGTCCCAGGCAGGTCGTCTCCTGTCTATTTCTCTTCTTATAGAATAAGTGGTTTACCAGATGATCTTTAAAGCAGGCTCTCCCAGCCCTGACATGTATCTCTGCAGCAGGGTTTCTCTGCCTCAGTACTGTTGACATTTAGGGCTGAATATTTGTTTGCTGTGGGGGCTATCCTGTGCATTGCAGGATGTTTAATAGCATCCCTGGTCTCTACCCACTAGATGGCGTACCACCCCAGTTATGACAGTCAAAAATGTCTCTAGACTTTACGAAATGTCCCCTCCAGAGCGAAATTGCCCCCAGTTGAGAATCACTGCTCTAGACTAACTTTCTTGCTTTCAAATAGAGCCTTACCAAAGTGCATTACATAAAGAAGTCAAGTGGTTTTACTCCTCATGACCAAGTATTCTTTCCCTTCTTAGGATGAGGTGGTAGTAAATGACCGATGGGGTCAGAACTGTTCCTGTCACCATGGAGGATACTATAACTGTGAAGATAAATTCAAGCCACAGAGCTTGCCAGATCACAAGTGGGAGATGTGCACCAGCATTGACAAGTTTTCCTGGGGCTATCGTCGTGACATGGCAATGTCTGATGTTACAGAAGAATCTGAAATCATTTCGGTAAGAGCACCTTTTGAGTTTTTTGTTTTTTTAATGAAATGGGGTCTTACTCTGTCATGCAGGCAATAGTGCAATGGCATGATCATACCTCACTGTAATCTCAAACTCCTGGGGCTCGAGTGATCCTCCCACCTCAGCCTCCTGAGTAGTTAGAATTACAGGTATGTACCTCTGCATCCAGCTACTTTTTAAATTTTTTGTAGAGACAGGGTCCTGCTGTGTTGCCCAGGCTGGTCTCAAACTCCTGGCCTCAAGAGATCTTCTAGCCTCAGCTTCCCAAAGCACTGGATTACAGGCATGAGCCACGGCACCTGGCCCGAGTTCATTATTTTTTAACTATGGATCTCAAACCAGCTTTTTAAATTATTATTATTACTTTCTAACATACTATATGATTGATTGTAATTATTTTTTTCTCTCTTTTTTTAAATTTTACTTTCAGTTCTGGGATACATGTGCAGAGTGTGCAGGTTTGTTACATAGGTATACATGTGCTGTGATGGTTTGCTGCAAACTATCAACCTGTTGTCTGGGTTTTAAGCCCCGCATGCATTAGGTATTTGTCCTAATGCTCTCCCTTCCCTAGCCCCCACACTCCAACAGGCCCTGGTGTGTGATGTTCCCCGCCCTGTGTCCATGTGTTCTCATTGTTCAGCTCCCACTTATGAGTGAAAACATGCGGTGTTTGGTTTTCTGTTCCTGTGTTAGTTTGCTGAGAACGATAGTTTCCAGCTTCATCCATGTCCCTGCAAAGGACATGAACTCATTCGTTTTTATGGCTGCAAACCCAGCTTTTTTATGTAAGTGCAATGGAAGCACTCTGGATAGAAGTGCAGATCAATAGAACCCTTTTTTTTTTTTTTGAGACGGAGTCTCGCTCAGTCGCCCAGGCTGGAGTGCAGTGGCCGGATCTCAGCTCACTGCAAGCTCCGCCTTCCGGGTTTACGCCATTCTCCTGCCTCAGCCTCCCGAGTAGCTGGGACTACAGGCGCCCGCCACCTCGCCCGGCTAGTTTTTGTTTTTTTTTTAAATTTTTTAGTAGAGACGGGGTTTCACTGTGTTAGCCAGGATGGTCTCGATCTCCCGACCTCGTGATCCGCCCGCCTCGCCTCCCAAAGTGCTGGGATTACAGGCTTGAGCCACCGCACCCGGCCAATAGAACCCTTTTAGGGACATTGAATAGACTAACAAAAACTGTCCAAGGAAATAATTGGAATTACACAAGAAAGTTGTGCAGAGGTCCTTCCCAGGATTATTTGTATGTATGTATGTATTAATTTATTTATGACCAAATTTCACTCTGTCACCCAGGCTAGAGTGCAGTGGTGCAATCTCGGCCTGCTGCAACCTCCGCCTCCCAGGTTCAAGCGATTCTCCTGCCTCAGCTTCCCGAATAGCTGGGAATACAGGCACGTCTCACCATGCCCAGCTTATTTTTGTGTTTTTAGGAGAGACAGGATTTCTTCATGTTGGCCAGGCTGGTCTCAAACTCCTGGTAACCATAAAAATTTTGACAAATTTAATATGGGTTAATGCTTAGAGCACTGAGTGAAAAAATAAGTTACATATTGGCTGTGGGCACAGTGGCTCACACCTGTAATGCCAATACTTTAGAAGGCCAAGGTGGGAGGATCCTTTGAGGCCAGGAGTTCAAGACCAGCCTGGCCGACATAGAAAAGTCCCATCTCTATTATTATATATATTTTTTCCATAAAGTTATGTATGGGCTGGGCATGGTGGTGGCTCACACTTGTAATCCCAACAGTTTGGGAGGCCAAGGCAAGAGGATTGCTTGAGGGCAGAAGTTCAAAACCAGCCTAACCAACATAGTGAGACCCCATCTCTATTTTAAAAAATAAAAATAAGTAGCTGGGCACGGTGGCTCACGCCTGTAATCCCAGCACTTTGGGAGGCCAAGGAGGGCGGATCACAAGGGGCAGGAGTTGGAGACCAGCCTGGCCAATATGGTAAAGCCCCGTCTCTACTAAAAAATCCAAAAAAATTAGCTGGTCATGGTGGTGCATGCCTATAATCCCAGCTACTCGGGAGGCTGAGGCAGGAGAATTGCTTGAATCTGGGAGGCGGAGGTTGCAGTGAGCTGAGATTGCACCACTGCACTCCAGCCTGGGCGACAGAACTCCAGCCTGGGCGACAGAGCGACAGAGTCTCGCTCTGTCGCCCAGGCTGGAGTGCAGTGGCCGGATCTCAACTCACTGCAAGCTCCACCTCCCAGGTTTACACCATTCTCTTGCCTCAGCCTCCCGAGTAACTGGGACTACAGGTGCTCGCCACCTTGCCCAGCTCGTTTTTTGTATTTTTTGGTTTTAGTAGAGACGGGGTTTCACCGTGTTAGCCAGGATGGTCTCTATCTCCTGACCTCGTGATCCACCCGTCTCAGCCTCCCAAAGTGCTGGGATTACAGGCTTGAGCCACCGCGCCTGGCCAAAAATTTTTTAAAATTAATAAATAAATAGATAAGTTACATATTATTACAACTGTATAAATTTAACTACATAGGAAAAAGACTGGAAAAAGACATCAAAAGTTAATGGTGTGGTGTCACTTGGAGTACTGTAAATGAATTCTTGTTTTTTTTTTTTTTTTTTTTGAGACGGAGTCTTGCTGTCGCCCAGGCTGGAGTGCAGTGGCCAGATCTCGGCTCACTGCAAGCAAGCTCCGCCTCCCGGGTTTACGCCATTCTCCTGTCTCAGCCTCCCGAGTAGCTGGGACTACAGGCACCCGCCATCTCACCCGGCTAGTTTTTTGTGTTTTTTAGTAGAGACGGGGTTTCGTCGTGTAGGCCAGGATGGTCTCGATCTCCTGACCTCGTGATCCACCCGTCTTGGCCTCCCAAAGTGCTGGGATTACAGGCTTGAGCCACCGCGCCCGGCCATGAATTCTTATAATTAATTCTTTAAATTCCTTTTTTTTTTTTTGAGATGGAGTTTCGCTTTTGTTGCCCGGGCTGGAGTGCAATGGCATGATCTCGGCTCACTACAACCTCCACCTCCTGGGTTCAAGTGATTATCTTGTCTCAGCCTCCCAAGCAGCTGGGACTACAGGTGCCCACCACTGTGCCCAGCTATTTTGTATTTTTAGTAGAGACAGGGCTTCACCATGTTGGCCAGGCTGGTCTCAAACTCCTGACTTCAGGTAATCCACCTGCCTCGGACTCCCAAAGTGCTGGGATTACAGACGTGAGCCACCACGCCTGGCTGAATTCTTCAAATTTTCTATAATGAATTTAAAATTTTCTCTGTATAACCTTAGTTTCTTTTTTCTTTTTTCTTTTTCTTTTTTTTTTTTTTTGAGACGGAGTCTCACTCTGTCGCCCAGGCTGGAGTGCAGTGGCCGGATCTCAGCTCACTGCAAGCTCCGCCTCCCGGGTTTACGCCATTCTCCTGCCTCAGCCTCCCGAGTAGCTGGGACTACAGGCGCTCGCCAGGTCGCCCGGCTAGTTTTTTGTATTTTTAGTAGAGACGGGGTTTCACCATGTTAGCCAGGATGGTCTTGATCTCCTGACCTCGTGATCCGCCCGTCTCGGCCTCCCAAAGTGCTGGGATTACAGGCTTGAGCCACCGCGCCTGGCTAGTTTCTTTTTTCTTTCTTTCTTTTTTTTTTTTTTGAGACAGAGTCTTGCTCTGTTGCTCAGGCTGGAGTGTAGCGGCACGATCTTGGATTACTGCAAGCTCCGCCTCCTGGGTTCACACCATTCTTCTCCCTCAGCCTTCTGAGTAGCTGGGACTACAGGCACCTGCCACCACACCTGGCTAATTTTTTTGTATTTTTAGTAGAGATGGTGTTTCACTGTGTTAGCCAGGATGGTCTTGATCTCCTGACCTCATGATCCACCCGCCTCAGCCTCCCAAAGTGCTGGGATTACAGGTGTGAGCCACCGCGCCCAGTCTATATAACCTTAGTTTTTCTGAGCTGCCTGGATATGTATAATACCTGTTTAAGGTCACAGTAAAAACACACACACCCGAATTCCACTCCAGAAGCTGTAAAGAATGTATGTCTTGGCTGGGCGTGGTGGCTCACACCTGTAATCCCAGCACTTTGGGTGGGTGAAGCAGGCGGATCACAAAGTCAGGAGTTCAAGACCAGCCTGGCCAACATAGTGAAACCCCATCTCTACTAAAAATACAGAAATTAACCAGGCATGGTGGCGCACACCTGTAGACCCAGCTACTCAGGAGGCTGAGGCAGGAGAATCACTTGAACCCAGGAGGCAGAGGTTGCAGTGAGCCGAGATCATGGTACTACACTCCAGCCTGGGAGACAGAGCAAGACTCCGTCTCAAAAAAAAAAAAAAAAAAAAAAAGAATGTATCTCTTTATAGCAGTTTTCCCAAAGGGGCAGCATGTGCATTTATATAACTCAATACATAAAGAAGGTCCTGAAATTGTCAGCTTCCCTGCCCACACCTCACGTTTCTGGGGCATGACCCTTCCCACTTACCCAGCACCATGAGAAGTACAGTATCACAGGAAGTGCTCCATGGCCACTCCCTGAAATTCGAGTTAATATAATTATCCAGGCCGGGCGCGGTGGCTCAAGCCTGTAATCCCAGCACTTTGGGAGGCCGAGACGGGCGAATCACAAGGTCAGGAGATCGAGACCATCCTGGCTAACCTGGTGAAACCCCGTCTCTAAAATACAAAAAACTAGCTGGGCGAGGTGGCGGGCGCCTGTAGTCCCAGCTACTCGGGAGGCTGAGGCAGGAGAATGGCGTGAACCCGAAAGGCGGAGCTTGCAGTGAGCCGAGATCTGGCCACTGCACTCCAGTTTGGGCGACAGAGCAAGACTCCGTCTCAAAAAAAAAAAAATATATATATATATATATATATAATTATCCACCTTATAGCATGATTTTTCAGTTTACTCACGTGAGCCTAACCTGCTTTTATAGTGACAAAAATATACATAGAGAGAATTTTTAGCTCAGGTGTGATGACCTGTGTCTGTGATCCCAGCACTGTGGGAGGCTGAGGCAGGTAGATCACCTGAGGTCAGGAGTTTTGAGACTGCCCTGGCCAACATGGTGAAACCCTGTCTCTATTAAAAATATAACAATATTAGCTGGGTGTGGTGGCACATGCCTGTAATTCCAGCTACTCAGTAGGCTGAGGCAGGAGAATTGCTTGAACTAGGGAGGTGGAGGTTGCAGTGAGCCGAGATCACGCCATTGCACTCCAGCCTGGGCGACAAGAGTGAAACTCCGGCTCAAAAACAAAAAAAAAATTTAAAACAACAGAGGATATTTACCAAACAGTGTGCCCTAGATTCTTTCTCTTCTCCTACTGTCTATTTTAAGCGTGATGCCAGACTTGGCATTCCTGGCTAGAGTTTCATTGTGTCTGTTCTCTCCAGGAACTGGTTCAGACAGTCAGTTTGGGAGGCAACTATCTTCTGAACATTGGACCAACCAAAGATGGACTGATTGTTCCCATCTTCCAAGAAAGACTTCTTGCTCTTGGGAAATGGCTGAGCATCAACGGAGAGTCTATCTATGCCTCCAAACCATGGCGGAGTGCAATGGGAAAAGAACACAACATCTGTATGGTGAGTCCCGTTCTCGGTTGTGTGTAAGAACAGGATGGTGCCCCATCTGGAACTAGTATCTCCTTGGGTCCACAATGTTACAAGCCAGGCTGGAAGTTGCCTTGAGAAAATCCAAAGGCTGTCATTTTCCCATAAAATCTGTGCCCCATTTGAGTTATGTGTTAGGCTACTGGGTTATCTTTGACCAGTGAGGGGAGAAAGCGGGTTTGGTGAAAAGGGAAGGAGCAATAAAGGATCAGTCAATTTACTGAGATTATTACCCTGCCCCTAAAAATAGTAATAACGAATGCTTGGGTTGCACAGGGCCCCATTCTAAATTCTTTCCATTCGTACTTGGACTTCGGGATCTAGTTATCTGATATTGGGTCCCATTTTTTTCCACTGCAGAATGAGGTGATGATACTTTATAGTGTTGTTGTGAGGATTAAATGAGATGAGTGCCTGGCACAAACTAAGTGTTCCATTAAAGGGAACTGCTTGTAGTATACCAGAGAGCTTAGGTCTCTGGATCTAATCCCTGCATTAATCCCTCTGTTTTGGATGAGTTTCTGTTTAGTGGTTGTCTTAGTCCGTTTTCTGTTGCTATAACTGAATCCCACAGGCTGGATTTTTATTTTATTTTATTTTATTTTTTAGACAGTCTCATTCTGTTGCCCAGATTGGAGTCCAGTGGCACAATCTCAGTTCACTGCAACCTCTGCCTTCTGGGTTCAAGCAATTCTCCTGCCTCAGCCTCCCAAGCAGCTGGGATTACAGGCACCTGCCACCAGGCCCAACTAATTTTTGTACTTTTAGTAGAGATGGGGTGTCACCACGTTGGCCAGGCTGGTCTCGAACTCCTGGCCTCAAGTGATCCACCCGCCTCTGCCTCTCAAAGTGCTGGGATTACAGGCATGAGCCACTGCACCTGGCTTACACTGGATAATTTTTAAAGAATAGAGGTTTATTTAGCTCACAGTTCTGGAGGCTGGGAAGTTCAAGAGCATAGCACCAGCATCTGGTGATGGCCTTCCTGCTACATTATGACATGGTTGGGGACAAGAGTGGGCATGTCCACTCAGGTCTCTCTTCCTCTTACAAAGCCATCGGTCCTATCATGGGGCCCTACCCTGATCACCTTATCTGATCCTAATTACTTCCCAAAGGCCTCACCTCTAAATACTGTATCATCAACATATGAATTTGGAGATTAAGTTTCCAACACATGAGATTTGGGAGACACATTCAAACCATAGTAGTGATTTTCATCCTCTTCTCTAAAGATAGTGAAATTTCAGGACAGGCCAGGCGCGGTCTCAGAAAAAAAAAAAGAAAGAAAGAAATCTCTGAACAACAAATCTGTCTTCATTGCATATCTTGTCCTTGTTATAGTCTCTGCTATTTTCTTTTCTTTTTTTTTTTTTTTTTTGAGGCGGAGTCTCGCTCTGTCGCCCAGGCTGGAGTACAGTGGCCGGATCTCAGCTCACTGCAAGCTCCGCCTCCCGGGTTTACGCCATTCTCCTGCCGCAGCCTCCCGAGTAACTGGGACTACAGGCGCCCGCCACCTCGCCTGGCTAGTTTTTGTATTTTTAGTAGAGATGGGGTTTCACCGTGTTAGCCAGGATGGTCTCGATCTCCTGACCTCGTGATCCACCCGTCTCGGCCTCCCAAAGTGCTGGGATTACAGGCTTGAGCCACCACGCCCGGCTGTCTCTGCTATTTTCACATGGATTTGGAATAGAAAAGAGATTTGAATAATAAGGTAAATGGCTTCATTTATTTGAAGTAACTGGTGTAGGAGTTAATTTTTAAAGACAATTTGACCCAATTGGCAGGGAAAATGGAAGATATCACCAGATAGAGTTGTATAGACTGCCTCCTTCCTGCAGACCTTCATTGGTAGTGAGTTATTGGTGCTCCCTATTAGCAGTGACAGACTCAAGGACTGGGATTTGGTAGATAATTGAAAGGGGAATGAGTGGCCTTGTGCAGTGGTTCATGCCTGTAATCCCAGCACTTTGGAAGGCCAAGGTGGGAGGATCACTTGAGCCTAGGAGTTTGAGACTAGCCTGGGCAACACAGCAAGACTCCATCACTAAAAAAGAGAAATTCGGCCAGGCACAGTGGCTCACGCCTGTAATCCCAGCACTTTGGGAGGCCAAGGCGGGTGGATCACCTGAGGTCAGGAGTTCAAGACCAGCCTGGCCAACATGGTGAAACCCCATCTTTACTAAAAACACAAAAATTAGCTGGGCATGGTGGCAGGCACCTATAATCCCAGTTACTCAGGAGGCTGAGGCAGGAGAATTGCTTGAACCTGGGAGGTGGAGGTTGCCATGAGCCAAGATTATACCACTATACTTCACCCTGGACAAGAGCGAGGCTCTGACTCAAAAAAAAAATAAAAAAATAAGGAGCCAGGCACAATGGCTCATACCTGTAATCCCAGCACTTTGGGAGAGCAACGCAGGTGGATCACTTGAGGCCAAGAGTTGAAGACCAGCCTGGTCAACATAGCAAAATGCCATCTCTACTAAAAATACAAAAGTTAGCCGGGCATGGTGGCGCACACCTGTAATCCAGTGACTCGGGAGGCTGAGGCACAAGAATTGCTTGAACCCAGGAGGCAGAGATTACAGTGAACCAAGATCACACCATTGCACTCCAGCCTGGGCAACAGAGCGAGACTTTGTCTCAAAAGAAAAAAAAAATTAAAATTAACATGAAAAAGGGGGAATGCATAAAGTTATGTATCAGGATAACAAGCCAGGTATCTTTGACAGTGTTGTTTCTGTTTTCCCAGGTATACCTCAAAGGGATCAGCTGTTTATGCCATTTTTCTGCATTGGCCAGAAAATGGAGTCTTAAACCTTGAATCTCCCATAACTACCTCAACTACGAAGGTAAGGAGGCTCGGTCAGTCCTAAGATGTAACTTTCTGTAAAGGAATTGGCAGATTCATCCTTTCTTCCTTCCCTGCCAGGTTTCTCCCATATTCATACCTCTTTTGGACTGGCTTTCCTGCCCTGGCCCAGCATGGCCATTTCCTACCATAGTCAGCCTGTATTCTCTACTCATTAGTGCATTACCAGTTGGTTTCATTCCCTTTTGTTTTCTGCAGATATTGATGCTGGGAATTCAAGGAGATCTGAAGTGGTCCACAGATCCAGATAAAGGTCTCCTCATCTCTCTGCCCCAGTTGCCACCCTCTGCTGTTCCTGCAGAGTTTGCTTGGACTGTAAAGCTGACAGGAGTGAAGTAATCATTTGAGTGCAAGAAGAAAGAGGCGCTGCCTGCTGTTTTGCTGCTTCAGTTTTCCTCTTATAATACCATCACTATAATCAACGAACTTCTCTTCTCCACCCAGAGATGGCTTCTCCAACACATTTTAATCAAAGGAACTGAGTACATTACCCCGATGTCTTAATGGACCAAAGATCTGAGATCCATTGTGATTATATCTCTATCAGGTCAGCAGAAGAAAGGATTGAGCAGTTAAACTCTGAGTTCATCAATTCTAATATTTGAAATTATCTACAATGGAATCTTCCCTCTGTTCTCTGATAACCTACTTACTTACTCAATGCCTTTCAGCCAAGTCACCCTGTTGCCTATGGGAGGAGGTGGAAAGGATTTGGCAAGCTCAGCCACATGCTATTTAGTTAGCATCAGTTGTCACCAACACTATGCAAAGGGCAGGAGAGCCTTGGGGGAAAGGAAAAGGCTTACCAAGCTGCTATGGTCAACTCTTCAGAAATTTCCAGAGCAATCTAAGAGCACTAAACAATATTCGCTATGTTTACAGTGATACTATTAAGAAAATGAATGTGATTCTGCTCTGTCTTTTTAAATATGATCAAATAAAAAAAATGTGTGCATCACATCATTTCTACCAAAAAAACATGGGATAGCTTTCTTTTCCTAGTTTCAACTTAGACTGCTATAGCTTTATGATCAGTTTCTGATTTGTGTGTGTTTTTTTTTAATCTTGCAAAATCTCCTTAATGCTGAACAAAAAAATGTAATTCCTGTGTTTTTTCTGCTTCTCACTTGTAATACCATTCTTCTGAGTTGACTACCGGTTCAGCCTCTTTGTTATAGATCTAATCAAGTTTTCTATTTCGTTTTTCCTTAATAGATATGTTTAGAAATCTTCTTTTTTTTTTTTTTTTTTGAGACGGAGTCTGGCTCTGTCGCCCAGGCTGGAGTGCGGTGGCCGGATCTCAGCTCACTGCAAGCTCTGCCTCCCAGGTTTACGCCATTCTCCTGCCTCCGCCTCCCAAGTAGCTGGGACTACAGGTGCCCACCTCGTCCCCCTGCTAGTTTTTTGTATTCTTTAGTAGAGACGGGGTTTCACCGTATTAGCCAGGATGGTCTCGATCTCCTGACCTTGTGATCCGCCCGTCTCGGCCTCCCAAAGTGCTGGGATTACAGGCTTGAGCCACCACACCCGGCCTCTTGTTTTGTTTTGTTTTGAGGCAGAGTCTTGCTCTGTTGCTCAGGCTGGAGTACAGTGGTGTGATCTTGGCTCACTGCAACCTCCACCTCCCAGGTTCAAGTGATCCTCCCTCCTCAGCTTCCCAAGTAGCTGAGACTATAGGCACATGCCACCATGCCCAGCTAATTCTTTTTTTTTTTTTTTTTTTTTTTTTTTTTTTTTTGTAGAGCCGGGGTTTTACCATGTTGCCCAGGCTGGTCTCGAACTCCTGGGCTCAAGTGGTTCACCTACCTTACAGCCTCCCAGAGTGCTAGGATTACATGTGTGAGCCACCACACCCAGCCAAGTAGATATATTTAGAAATCTTTATCCAACATTTAAATAATACATGTTTTTCTCAAGCACATATGGAACATTGGCAAATCTCATATACCAAAGAAGCAGCATCATATAAGCTATTTAGTGTGTCTACAATATAATTACAGAACAATAACAAAAACTTGGAGAAGAAAAACTGTAAATTTTAAAATACACTAAATAACTCATTGTGTTACTGATTTGTAAATTTATGGATTGTGCCATGAGATATAAAGAATTCCAAATATGTAGTTCTGGTGAGGCAAATGAAGCCTGGTTGTGAAAGAGAAAAGTACACATTAGTGTAAGTAGATTAGCACAGCCAATTTTAATTAGATTGCTTTCTGCCCAAAGTTAGAGAGCAAGTTGATGATAATATTGCTGATATGGTTCTTCACAATCTTAAAGCAACTTCATACACACTTCTAAAAAAAAAAAAAAACTCATTGATCAAAGAAGGCACCATTCAGGGAATTAGAAAATACTTGGAATGATAGTAACACTATATATTGAACCTTATAAGATGTAGCTTTAAAAATAAGGCCGGGCGCGGTGGCTCAAGCCTGTAATCCCAGCACTTTGGGAGGCCGAGACGGGCGGATCACGAGGTCAGGAGATCGAGACCATCCTGGCTAACAGTGAAACCCCGTCTCTACTAAAAATACAAAAACTAGCCAGGCGAGGTGGCGGGCGCCTGTAGTCCCAGCTACTTGGGAGGCTGAGGCGGGAGAATGGCGCAAACCCGGGAGGTGGAGCTTGCAGTGAGCTGAGATCCGGCCACTGCACCCCAGACCGGGCGACAGAGCGAGACTCTGCCTCAAAAAAAATAATAATAAAAATAAATAAATAAATAAATAAAAGCACCTCAGGAAAATATAGCGTTGAATGTTTATGTTAAAAAGAAGGCTGAAATGAAGGCCAGGTACAGTGGCTCACGCTTGTAATCCTAACACGTTGGGAAGGAGAGGTGGGTGGATTTCTTGAGTTCAGGAGTTCCAGACCAGCCTGGGCAACACAGCAAAATCCCACCTCTACAAAAAATACAAAAAGTAGCCAGGTGTGGTGGTGCACACCTGTAGTCTCAGCTATTTGGAAGGCTTAGGTAGGAGGATTGCTTGAGCCTGCGAGGTCGAGGCTGCAGTGAGCTGAGATCAGTCACACCACTGGACTCCAGCCTGGGTGACAGATCAAGACCCCGTCTCTAAATAAATAAATAAAATTTAAAACGCAAAAGAAGTAAAAGGATATAAGGAGCAGCAAGGATGAAACCAAACTGTCAATGTTCTCAGGTGATGAAACTGTCCACATAGAAAACTTCGAATAATATACAAATAAATCGTTAGAATTAATGAGATACTTTGGCAAGTTGTTGGATCAGACACAATTGCATTTCTACAGTCCAGAAACTAGAATACAGTGAAAATATTCCGTTTATCATAACAAAAGATATAAAGTAACTAAAATGAAATTAGCAAGAGTTGTGCAGGAAGCACCCAACCATTGCAGCTCCAACGGCCCCAGGTTTCCAACTTCCATTTCCCAAAGGAAGGGGATGCAAGAGCATCAGGATGGTGCCAGATGGCCTCTCTCAGACCTTTTGGAGGTTTCTTGACCCAGCCTTGCTGACTTTGTGGAATGTATTGAGCAAATCCTGTTGAGTGAATCCACGAAAAATTCCAACTCCTGGTAAAATCTCAAAATTGCAGCCCTGGAAATGTTCTCAGCTCATTTTTCTTTTCTTTTTTTTTTTTTTTTTTTTTTTTGAGACAGAGTCTCGCTCTCTTGCCCAGGCTGGAGTGCATGGCATGACCTTGGCTCACTGCAACCTCTGCCTCCCAGGTTCAAGCGATTCACCTGCCACAGCCTCCCAAGTAGCTAGGATTACAGGCACACACCACCACGCCCAGCTAACTTTTTTGTGTTTTTAGACAAGACGGGGTTTCACCATGTTGACCAGGCTGGTCTTGAACTCTTGAACTCCTCAAGTGATCCGCCCACCTCGGCCTCCCAAAGTGCTGGGATTACAAGCGTGAGCCACCGCGCCCCGGCAGTATCCAATGTCTTGAGTAAATCAACTTTGTTGGGTGTCATTCAAGAATGGCTGCTGTGAAAACTTGGAGAAACTCCTTTCAAAATTTAGTCCCAAATGTGTCCCTAATCCTTAAATCTTCAATGTTGCATCCAATGTCTCAAGTAAATCCACGCTATTTGATTTGATTGCAGTCTAGTTCCAAGAGAGACAGGTAGATCCAACTCCTTATAAAATCAAATCCCAAACTGTGTTCCCATCTCTGAGACCCAGACCACATCTAATATCTGGAGTAAATCTGTGCTGCTGGACATGATTCCGGATTCTAGAATAGTTACGATGGAGATGAGTTAGGTTCACATTCTTACAAATCAAGGTCCAAGGTATGTTGTTTCCTTTCCCTAAGCAGGTGGAATAGGTCTGTGGAGAGTGACAGGTGCAGATGGTTTGCTGTGAAGACATGGATGGAACCCTTTACCAAATGGAGGTCCAAAGTGTGTCCTGGTTCTTAAACTTGAACTCCTGGCCTCAAGCCATCCTCCCACCTCCACCTTCCAAAGTGCTGGGATTATAGGCGTGAGCTACCATGCCTGACCCCAATTCTTAAGTCTTCCAGACTGTATCAGATGTTGCTAATAAATCTGTATCCAGTAAATCCATGTTGGAGGGTCTTCCACAATGGAAATAATAAATTGAACGCGTTAAAATATTTGACCTCAACTCAAACGTCTAAAGTCATTCAGTGTTGAAATGACCAGGATTGCAATGAAGAGTGGGTTGAACGCCTTATAAGGGCCCACAGTGTGTCTCAACTCTTCAGCTAGCGACCTTGGGAGGCCGCTCACTCTCATTTGTCACAAAATCCCAGTGTGACAAACTATTTTTGTACTGCGCTTATCTTAGGAAGCTGTCAAAAGTGATGCATGCAATCTGTTAATGGGCTGGAAGTGTTCTAGCCATGGTTCCTAAAGGTAGAGGCAATCCTACCACGTGATGCAGCCAAGGAGACCTTCTCCAAGATCCAGACTCTGTACTAGTGAGGACTTCTTGGGCCTTAGGCCCAGGTGGCCAGCCTCCAGTGGGCAGAAAGATTGGGTGGGCCTTTGAGGCCCAAGTGACTGCATTGTCAGTCGTCTTAGGAAATTTCCCTCCCTTTATTTCATTATGTTCTTGCCTTTTAGAAAACAATTTTATTGAAATATAATTTATATGATAAAACTCATTCATTTAAAGTGTACAATTCAATAGTTTTTAGTATGTTCACAGAATTGTCCAACCATCACCACAATAATTTTGGAATATTTTTGTCATCCCCAAAAGAAATTTCACACATTTTGGCAGTCACTCCCCATTTCCATGCAACAGATTTCCCAGCCCTAGACAATCATTAATCTACTTTCTTTAGCTATGAATTTGCCTGTTTTGGGTACCTCATATAAATGGAATCATACAATGTGTGGTCTTTTTTGTCAGGCTTCTTTCACACAGCATATGTTTTCGAGGTTCACCCATGTTGTAACATATATCAGGTACTTTATTTTTATGACTCACTAATATTCCATCGTATGGACACACTATGTATTTATTGTACAGATTTTGGTTGTTTCTACTTTTGGATTAATTGTGAATAATGCTGCTGCAAACATCTGTGTACGAGTTTTTGTGTGGACATAATTTTTTTTTTTTTTTTAAGAGACGGAGTCTTGCTCTGTCACCCAGGCTGGAGTGCAGTGACACAGTCTTAGCTCACTGTAACCTTCACCTCCCAGGTTCAAGCAATTCTTCTCCTTCAGCTTCCCAAGTAGCTGGGACTACAGGCGCATGCCACCATGGCTGGCTAATTTTTTTTTTTTTTTTTTTGTATTTTAGTAGAAATGGGGTTTCACTGTGTTGCCCAGGCTGGTCTCGAACTCCCGAGCTCAGGTAATCTGCCTGTCTCAGCCTCCCAAAATGCTAGGATTACAGGCATGAGCCCCCACGTCCAGCCATGGATGTAATTTTTTATCTTAGGTAGACAGGGATCTTCAAAAAGTTCATGGAAAATGTATATAATGAAAAAAAAACTACATTGATTTTAAAATTCCTTTGTACCAAAATAAACTCATATAATGTCTGAAACAGGATCTACTTTTTTTTTTTCCACAGCTATCTACATTTATATCATCATCATCCATTGTTCTTGTCTACAGGGTGAGCACAACATTTTACCCCCGTGCCTGACAGACAGGCCAACTTGAACAGAAGCCTTCCCAGGCACCAGAGCAGAAGGGAAAATGTGCACACAGTTGCAAAGAACTTCACACTATTCCATCCCCTCTACTGCCACGGGATTTACTTTGAGGTACTAAGAAAAGAAAAAAGACATCAGTTTGAAAAGTGCCGATATTGCCGGGCACAGTGGCTCAAGCCTGTAATCCTAGCACTTAGGGAGGCCGAGACGGGCGGATCACGAGGTCAGGAGATCGAGACCATCCTGGCTAACATGGTGAAACCCCGTCTCTACTAAAAAATACAAAAATAAACTAGCCGGGCGAGGTGGCGGGCGCCTGTAGTCCTGGCTACTCGGGAGGCTGAAGCAGGAGAATGGCGTAAACCCGGGAGACGGAGCTTGCAGTGAGCTGAGATCCCACCACTGCACTCCAGCCTGGGCGACAGAGCAAGACTCCGTCTCAAAAAAAAAAAAAAAAAAGAAAAAAAAGAAAAGTGCCGATATCAGAGCAACATGAATTCTGCTAAAATTGAAGCAATAACAAACGTCAACTTTTTTTTTTTTTTTTTTTTTTGAGGCGGTGTCTTGCTCTGTCATCCAGGCTTGAGTGCAGTGGTGCAATCATGGCTCACTACAACCTTCGCCTCCCAAGTTGAAGAGATTCTCCTGCCTCAGCCTCCCGAGTAGCTGGGATTACAGGTACTTGCCACCACGCCCAGCCAATTTTTTGTATTTTTAGTAGAGACGGGGTTTCACTAGTTTGGCAAGGCTGGTCTCGAACTCCTGACCTCAGGTGATCCACCTGCCTTGGCCACCCAAAGTGCTGGAATTACAGGTGTGAACCACCATACCCAGCCAAACATCAGATTTATGATGAAGCTTCAGTGGAGGAAGGTGAAATCACTGATGCTTTATGAAAAGTTTATGAGAACAATGCCTCAAATAAATCAGCAGTTTACAAATGGATAACTTATTTTTAAGAAAGGGTAAGGCCGGGCGCGATGACTCAAGCCTGTAATCCCAGCACTTTGGGAGGCCGAGGCGGGTGGATCACGAGGTCAGGTGATCGAGACCATCCTGGCTAACATAGTGAAACCCCGTCTCTACTAAAAATACAAAAAAAAAAAAAAAAAAAAAAAAAAAAAACTAGCCCAGCGTGGTGGCGGGCGCCTGTAGTCCCAGCTATTCGGAGGCTGAGGCGGGAGAATGGCGTGAACGCGGGAGGCGGAGCTTGCAGTGAGTCGAGATCGCGCCACTGCGCTCCAGCCTGGGCGACACAGCGAGACTCTGTCTCAAAAAAAAAAAGAAAAAAAAAGGTAAGACAATGTTGAAGGTGAGCCCTGCAGCAGCAGATCATCTATATCAATTTTCGAGGAAAAATTCACTTTGTGCCCCAACTGAAGAGAACTGGCAATTAACAGCCCAAACAATAGCCAACATCGTAGACATCTAATTGGTTCGGCTTACACAATTCTGACTGAAAAGGTTCAGCAAACTTTCCCATGACTGGGTGCTAAAAGTATTGCACCCAGATAGGCCAGGCGCGGTGGCCCATGCCTGTAATCCCAGCACTTTGGGAGACCAAGGCGGATGGATCACAAGGTCAGGGATTCGAGACCAATCTGGCCAATATGGTGAAACCCCGTCTCTACTGAAAATACAAAAATTAGCCGGCCGTAGTGGGGCTTGCCTGTAGTCCCAGCTACTCAGGAGGCTTAGGCAGAAGAATTGCTTGAACCCAGGGAGCGGAAGTTTCAGTGAGCTGAGATTATGCCACTGCACTCCAGCCTGGGCGACAGAGCAAGACTCCTTCTCAAAAAAAAAAAAAAAAAAAAAAAAAAAAACTGCACCCAGATCAGCTGCAGGCAAAAGCAGAGCTTCTATTTATTTATTTATTTATTTAATAATTTTTTAGGCCAGGCAAGGGGGCTCACTCCAAAATCCCAGCACTTTGGGAGGCCGAGGCGGGCAGTTCACTTGAGGTCAGGAGTTCAAGACTAGCCTGGCCAACATGGTGAAACCCCATCTCTACTAAAAAAAAAATGCACAATTAGCTGGGCATGGTGGCACACACCTGTAATCCAGCTACTCAGGAGGCTGAGGCAGGAGAATCTCTTGAACCCAGAGGCAGAGGTTGCAGTGAGCCAAGATGGAGCCACTGCACTACAGCCTGGGCAACAAGAGTGAAACATTGTCTCAAATAATAATAATAATAATAAAATAATTTTTAAAAACTCACCACCTCAGCTTTATAAAGCAGAGCTTTTATTTATTTATTTATTTATTTATTTATTTATTTATTTATTTATTTTAGGTGGAGTCTCGCTTTTGTTGCCCAGGCTGGAGTGCAGTGGCACAATCTCAGCTCACTGCAACTGCGCCTCCCAGGTTCAAGCAATTCTCCTGCCTCAGCCTCCTGAGTGGCTGGGATTACAGGCATGTACCACCATGGGCGATGAATTTTTGTATTTTTAGTAGAGACGGGGTTTCACCATGTTGGTCAGGCTGGTCTTGAACTCCTGACCTCAGGTGATCTGCCCGCCTTGGCCTCCCAATCACTTGAAACTGGGAGGAGGAGGTTTCAGTGAGCCGAGAATGCGCCACTGCACTCCAGCCTGGGCAACTGAGTGAGACTGTCTCAAAAACAAACAAACAAAAAGGCCAGGGAGAGCTTCACCAAGCACTTCCCCAACTCACAACAATGCTCATGACTTTTTTTTTTTTTTTTTTTTTGAGACAGAGTCTCTCTTTGTTGCCCAGGCTGGAGTGCAGTGGCGCGATCTCGGCTCACTGCAAGTTCCGCCCCCTGGGTTCACGCCATTCTCCTGCCTCAGCCTCCCGAGTAGCTGTGACTACAGGCGCCCGCCACCTCGCCCGGCTAATTTTTTGTATTTTTAGTAGAGACGGGGTTTCACCGCATTAGCCAGGATGGTCTCCATCTCCTGACCTCGTGATCCACCCACCTTGGCCTCCCAAAGTGCTGGGATTACAGGCGTGAGCCACTGCGCCCGGCCTCCTGACTTCTTCTTTTGTAATCTGTAATCTTTTTTTTTGTTTTGTTTTTTTTTTTTTTTTTTTTTGAGGCGGAGTCTGGCTCTGTCGCCCGGACTGGAGTGCAGTGGCCGGATCTCAGCTCACTGCAAGCTCCGCCTCCCGGGTTCCCGCCATTCTCCTGCCTCAGCCTCCCGAGTAGCTGGGACTACAGGAGCCCGCCACCTCGCCCGGCTAGTTTTTGTATTTTTAGTAGAGACGGGGTTTCACTGTGTTAGCCAGGATGGTCTCGATCTCCTGACCTCGTGATCCACCCGTCTCGGCCTCCCAAAGTGCTGGGATTACAGGCTTGAGCCACCGCGCCCGGCCATCGGAGACATGTAATCTGTAATCTTAAAAAAATATTTAAAGGGCAGCCATTTTTCTTCAGTTAATAACACAAAAAAGACTGCATTGACATGGTTTAATTCCCAGGACCCTCGGCCCTTTAAGGATAGACTAAATGCATATCATAGCTTTACAAAAATGTCTTGCCCTTGATAGAGCTTATACTGAGAAATGAGGTTTATATTTTTTATCTTAATCTTTTGATTCCATTTTCCAGTAAGTTTTTAAAGTCCCCTCGTATACCTAGAAGCGAAATTACTGGGTCATATGGTAACTATGTTTAACTTATTTTGTTGTGATAAAATATATGTAACATAAGACATGTCATTTTAAACATTTTTAAGTGTACAACTCAGTAGCATTACTTTCACAATGTTGTGCAACTGAAACGGGAAGAGTTCCTTTTCCCCCTCGCAGGGCGTGCGATGAGGGTGTGGCGCGCGGTGGGGGTGTGGCTCGCTTCTTAGGTGCCCGGCTGCTCAAACCTCTAGGGGAGCGTACAGACAGGCAGGCTGTGGGCCTGCAACCCCACGGCAGCATGTAGGGGTAGATGTTTACAGCTCCTGAAACTCCAGTGGGCGTGTGTTACAGGTTGCTCTTTCAGTTTTGCTGTCTATAGGCGGCTTGTGTTAACCAGCTCAATTAGACCCTCTACCTTGTCACAAGGACAGAGGGCTTTCTGTATCCTGGGTCCTTGCTCGGTGTACCGGAAGAATTGGATCACACCTGGGCTTAGAGAACGAGTGCAAGGTTTTATTGAGTGGCGATAGCTCTTGGCAGATGTTGGAAGCCAGAAGAGAGTGCAGCAGGAAGGTTTTCCCCTGCAGTCGGGCCACTAAGCAGCCCGGGACCCCCTTCGACGGTCCCAGCCAAACTCCGCGTCGTTCTGCTGGTCAGTGGCCTGCTGGCGTGCCAGTGCCTGCTTATGTGCTCCTCTGGACGTCCAGCCGCCTGTGTGTTCCTCCACTGATGTGATCCTCTCCACGTCCGGCTACCTGTGTGTCTGCCTGCTAAGGTCTTGTGGTTTTTTATAGCACAGGATGGGGGCGTGGCAGGCCGGGTGGTCTTGGGAAATGCAACATTTGGGCAGGAAAACAAAAATGCCTGTCCTCACCTAAGTCCGTGGGGGTGGAGCCGTAGCCAGGGACCACGTCCTCACATCCTCCTCTACCCAGCACTTCCTTCCCTCCTTTCCATATCATTTATAGGGACCATGCTCTTCCCTTCCCAGCACTTCCTTTCGGTATCACAACCGTTACTGCAACCTATTTCTAAAATTTTTCATTACCCCAAACAGAAATTATATGACCATTAAGCAATAACTCACCATTCCTCTCCCCACACCACCCCAACCGCTGGGAACCTCTAATCTACTTTCTATCTTTATAAATTTTCCAATCTAGATATTTTATATAAGTGGAATCATACAATATTTGTCATCTTGTGTATGGCTTATTTCACTTAGCATAATATTTCAAGGTTCACCCATGATGTAGCAGGTATCAAAATTTTACTCTTTTTTAAGGCTGAATAATACTTCATTGCATGTTTATCCGTTCATCAGTTGATGGACATTTAAATTGTTTATGCCGTTTAGTTTTTGTGAATAAGGCTGCAATGAACATTGGTGTACAAGTACGTGTTTGAGTTTCTGATTTTCAGTTCTTTTGGGTATATACCTAGGAGTGGAATTGCTAAGTCATATGGTGAGTTTGTGGTTAGCGTTTAGAGGAACCACCAAACTGTTTTCCACAACAGCTGTACCACTTTACATTCCCACTAGCAATGTATGAAGGTGCCAATTTCTCCACATTTTTGTCAACACTTGTTATTATCTATTTTTTAATTACAGCCATCCTAGTGGATGAGAAGATTCTTTTATTTTTAGGCCACTTCTTTTCAGTTATGATTTTCTAGGAAATTATCCATTTCAACAAAGTTTTCAGATTTATTGTCCATAAATTTGTACAGTAAACATTTCAGTGTTGTTGTTGTTATTGTTCTTTTTTTTTTTTTTTTTTTTGAGACGGAGTCTCGCTCTGTCACCCCACCCAGTCACCCAGGCTGGAGTGCAGTGGTGTGATCTCAGCTCACCGTAACCTCCACCTTCCGGGTTCAAGCAGTTCCCTGTCTTGGCCTCCCGAGTAACTGGGATTATAGGCACCTGCCACCACCCCAGCTAATTTCTGTATTTTTTTTTTTTTTTAAGTAGAGACGGGGTTTCACCATGTTGGGTCAGGCTGGTCTTGAACTCCTGACCTCGTGATCCACCTGCTTCAGTCTCCCAAATTGGTGGAGTTACAGGTGTGAGCCACCATGCCCAGCCTTCAGCGTTCTTCTAAAAGGCAGTAATCAGCCGGGCACAGTGGCTCATGCCCATAATCCCGCACTTTGGGAGGCCAAGGCAGGTGGATTACCTGAGGTCAGGAGTTCAAGACCAGCCTAGCCAACATGGTGAAACCTCATCTCTATTAAAAATACAAAAATTAGCTCGACATGGTGGCACGCACCTGTGATCCCAGCTACTCAGGAGGCTGAAACAGGAGAATCATTTGAACCCGGAGGCATAGGTTGCAGTGAGCTGAGATCGCTCCACTGCACTCCAGCCTGGATGACAAAGCAAGACTCTGTCTCAAAAATAAAAAATAAATGTAAAAAGGGGAGTGGAGATAGCTCTTGGCAGATGTTGGAAGCCAGAAGAGAGTGGAGTAGGAAGGTTTTCCCCTGGAGTCGAGCCATTGAGCAGCCCGGGACCCCCTTCGACGTGCATGCCTTTTTTGTGATCTGTTGTGAAGCTTGTCAATTTTATTAGATTCAAAGAACCAAGTTTCTTTGTTGTTGTTGTTGTTGTATGATCCTCTTTGTTGTAATATTTTCTTATTTTACTCAAATTTCTACCTTTTCAGGCCAGGTGCGGTGGTTCATGCCTGAAATCCTAGCACGTCGGGAAGTTGAGGCAGGCAAATCGCTTGAGCCCAGGAGTTCATGGCGAGACCCCTCTCTACAAAAAAATACAAAAATTAGCTGGGTGTGATGGTGTGTGCCTGTAGTCCCAGCTACTCGAGAGGCTGGGACAGGAGGATCACTTGAGCCCATGAGGTTGAGGCTTCAGTGAGCTGCGATCACACTACCACATTCTACTCTGGGCAACAGAGCAAGATGCTGTCTCAAAAAACAAACACATTTTTACCTTTTATTTTGTCTTTTATTTTACTTACTTTTTGTCTGTTCTTTTTCTCACACCTTTTTCTATTCATTTCTTTTTTTTTTTATTTTTTGAGATCAATCTTGCTCCGTCACCCAGGCTGGAGTGAGTAGCATGATCTCGGTTCACTGCAACCTCTGCCTCCCAGGTTCAAACGATTATCCTGCCTCAGACTCCCGAGTAGCTGTGACTACAGGCGTATGCCAACATGCCCAGTTAATTTTTGTATTTTTAGTAGAGATGGGGTTTCACCATGTTGGCCAAGCCAGTCTCAAACTCCTGACCTCAGGTGATCTGCCTGCCTCAGCCTCCCCAAGTGCTGGGATTGCAGGCATGAGCCACTGCACCCAGCCTCACATCTTTAGTTAGAAACTTCATTTGCTAATCTTCAACTACCATTTCCAATGCAAGCATTTGTCTTTTAATATATTTCCATTATCATTCTATTATAATTTCTTTTTTCTTTTTTTTTGGAGATGGACTTTCGCTCTGTCACCCAGGCTGGAGTGCAGTGGTGTGATCTCGACTCACTGCAACCTCCGCCTCCTGAGTTCAATTAATTCTCCTGCCTCAGCCTCTGTAGTAGCTGGGATTACAGGCAGCAGCCACCAGGCCCAACTAATTTTTGTATTTTTAATAGAGATGGGGTTTTGCCATGTTGGTCAGGCTGGTCTCGAATTCCTGACCTCAAGTGATCCACCCTTCTCAGCCTCCCAAAGTGCTGGGATTACAGGCGTGAGCCACCACACCCCACCTATTATAATTTCTTTCTTTTCTTTTCCTTTCTTTTTTTTTTTTTTTTTTTTTTGAGACTAAGTCTTGCTCTTGTTGCCCAGACTGGAGTGCAATGGCACAATCTTGGCTCACTGCAACCTCTGCCTCCCGGGTTGAAGCGATTCTCCTGCTTCAGCCTCCCAAGTAGCTGGGATTACAGGCACCTGCCACCACGCCCAGCCAATCTTTTGTATTTTTAGTAGAGACAGGGTTTCACCATGTTGGCCAGGCTGGTCTCAAACTCCTGACCTCAGGAGATCCGCCTGCCTCGGCCTCCCAAAGTGCTGAGATTACAGGTGTGAGCCACCATGCCTGGCCTATAATTTCTATTATGATTTTTTTCTTTGAGTCATGAGTTAGGGTTTTTTTTCCCCCCATACTTTCCATGCATAAGGTTTTGTTATGTCTAACTTAATTGCTCTATTTCTTTCTTTTTTTTTTTTTTTTAGACGGAGTCTCGCTCTGTTGCCCAGGCTGGAGTGCAGTGGCACAATCTCGGCTCACTGCAAGCTCCATCTCCCGGGTTCCCGCCATTCTCCTGCCTCAGCCTCCCGAGTAGCTGGGACTACAGGCGCCCGCCACCACGCCCGGCTAGTTTTTTGTATTTTTAGTAGAGACGGGGTTTCACCGTGTTAGCCAGGATGGTCTCGATCTCCTGACCTCGTGATCCGCCCGTCTCGGCCTCCCAAAGTGCTGGGATTACAGGCTTGAGCCACCGCGCCCGGCCAGTTGCTCTATTTCTAATGAGTTTTCCATCAGAATTGTGTAAACTGAACCAATTGAGATGTCTATGGTGTTGGCTATTGTTTGTGATGTTAATTATCGGCCCTCTTCAATTAGAGTACAAACAAGATGAAATTTTTTCCTTAAAACTTGATGTGATGACCTGCTGCTGTGGGCTTCATTTTCAACATAATCTTGTCTCCTCTTAACATGAGTTATCCAGTTGGGTATGGCGGCTCATGCCTGTAATCCCAGCACTTTGGGATGCCAAGGTGAGAGGATCACTTGAGCCCAGGAGTTCAAGACCAGCCTAGGCAACATAGTAAGACCCCCATCTCTACAAAAAATACAAAACAAAAAATTGAGCTGGGCATGGTGGCATGTGCCTGTCATCCCAGCTACTAGGGAAGCTGAGGTGGAAGGATTGCTTGAACCCAAAGGCTCAAGGCTGCAGTGAGCTGTGATTGTGCCACTGCACTCCAGCCTGGGTGACAGAGAAAGATCCTGTCTCTAACACACACACACACACACACACAGTTATCCATTTGTCATTAACTATGGTTAATAGGATATGTATGTCACCAATTTTTTGCAATTTGCTTTATGGCCTAGAATATCATAAACGTTCATAAAAGTTCACACTAAGTTCCACTAATGTAAAAAATCTGCTATTGCTCTCACAGCATTTGCAGAAAGGCAGATGTTGCGATTTAAACATTATTATTCCCACTTGCAGAAGAGAGGTCATCTGCTGTTGTTAAGGAAAAGCTGTAAACAGAGATTTGCTGTTGTCCATTAGAAATGCAATCTGAGGCCAGGCATGGTGCCTCACACCTGTAATTGCAGCACTTTGGGAGGCTGAGGTAGGCGGATCACCTGAGGTCAGGAGTTTGAGACCAGCCTGACTAACATGGTGAAACCCCGTCTCTACTAAAAATACAAAAATTAGCCAGGTATGGTGGTGGGCACCTGTAGTCCCAGCTATTCGGGAGGCTGAGACAGGAGAATTTCTTGAACCCGGGAGGTGGAGGTTGCAGTGAGCCAAGGTCACACCACTGCACTCCTGCCTGGTGACAGAGCAAGACTCTGTCTCATTAAAAAAAAAAAAATTTAGAAAGAGAGAAAAAGTCCTGGGGAAAAAACCTATTACCATAAAATCTGAAGGTCTGAGAAAGGTGCACGGAATTGTGGTGAATCTTATTTACTACTGCGGTCTCAGCACCTAGCACCAACTTGTGCCTTAGTCACAGCAGCCATCTCTTTTAGTAGTTTGAAGAAAAAGGAAGAGGAAAGAGGGAATAGTGTTCGCATGTAGCAAAGAAAGCATTCTCTAGGGTCAGATTTGGGTCTGAACTTACCTACCATACATGATCTTAGAAAAGTTATCTAACGTTGGCCGGCCACGGTGGCTCAAGCCTGTAATCCCAGCACTTTGGGAGGCCGAGACGGGCGGATCACGAGGTCGGGCGGATCACGAGGTCAGGAGATCGAGACCATCCTGGCTAACCCGGTGAAACCCCGTCTCTACTAAAAAATACAAAAAACTAGCCAGACAAGGTGGCGGGCACCTGTAGTCCCAGCTACTGGGGAGGCTGAGGCAGGAGACTGGCGTAAACCCGGGAGGCGGAGCTTGCAGTGAGCCGAGATCCGGCCACTGCACTCCAGCCTGGGCGACAGAGCGAGACTCCGTCTCAAAAAAAAAAGAAAAGAAAAGAAAAGAAAAGTTATCTAATGTCTCTGAAGCCTCCATTTCCTCATCTCTCAGATGGAAAGAGAAATATTTATGTTGCAGAGTTTGATAACTCATGAAAAGTTACTATATATCACAACCAAAATAGAAAAGGTACTTAATAAATGGTAGCTGCTATTGTTAATAATTATTGTAAGCTTTGTAACTGAAGGTGGGTTACAATGCAAAAAAGGAAACATCTTGGTTAAAATAAGATTCCAACTAAGGGTGACCCTGAGCCAAGTCTCTTACAGTTGCTAATATTACTCTTTCAGTATTTACTTAATGCCACCAAATGTGCCTGGTATTGGAGACACCACATTCAACAACCAGATAAAGTCTCTGCCCTTTAGTTTAGACGTTTCCCTCAGAGCTGTGCTTGTAAGTTATTTGCTTTTGCAGAATTTGCCAACAAGGGCTTTTAGGAGGCAAACAGGGGAAGGAGGGAAGCCTCGTGTCTGTGACAATTAGGAGTACTAGGGACTGGGGAGCTGGCAAGGGTATGCCTCCCCTAAGTCTTTTTTTTTCTTATGCAGTTACTTATTTTTTTTTTATTGTGGTAAATATATATAGCATAAAGTTTACCATTTTAACTCAGTGCCATTAAGTATATTCACATTGTTATATAACCATCTCCACTAACCAGAACTCCTTCATGTCCCAAACTGAAATTCTGTACCCATTAAACAATAACTCCCAATTTCTTTCCACTCCCAGCCCCCGATAACTACTATTCAACTTTCTTTCTCTATGAATTTGACTATTGTAAGTTCTCATTGTAATAGTTAGGATTCTCCAGAGAAACAAAACCAATAAAATATATAGGCCGGATGCAGTGGCTCACACCTGTAATCCCAACACTTTTGGAGGCTGCTGGAGCACCTGAGGTCAGGAGTTCAACACCAGCCTGGCCAACATGGTGAAACCCCGTCTCTATTTAAAAAATACAAAAATTAGCCAGGCATGGTGTTGGGTGCCTGTAGTCCCAGCTACTCGGGAGGCTGAGGCAGGAGAATTGCTTGAACCCAGGAGGTGGAGGTTGCAGTGAGCCAAGATCACGCCACTGCACTCCAGCCTGGGTAACAAGAGCAAAATTCCATCTCAAAAAAAAAAAAAAAAATATATATATATATATATATATATGAAATATCATGATCTGGTGTCAGCAAGCTGGAGACCAAAAAAAGCCAGTGAGGTTTAGCTACAGTGGAAGCCCAGGGGCCTGAGAACAAGGGGAGCCAACGGTGTAGTGTAAGTCCCAGTCTGAATGCAGAAGAGAGAATTCTTCTTTCCCCACCTTTTTGTTCTATTCAGGCCTTCGAAGGGTTGGATGATGCCCCCCACATTGAGGGAGTAATCTGCTTTACTCCCTCTACTGATTCAAATGCTAACCTCATTCAGAAAAACCCTCACAGACACACCCAGAAATAATGTGTAGTTAAATATTTGGATACCCTGTGGCCTAGTCAAGTTGACACATAAAATTAACCATCACACCCACATAAGTAGAATCATGAAATTTGCCCTTTTGTGTCTGGCTTAGCAGAATATTTTTAAGGTTTATCCATGTTGTAACATGTATCAGAATTGTATATATATATATATATATATATATATATTTTTTTTTTTTTTTTTTTTTTTTTTTTTTTGAGACGGAGTCTTGCTCTGTCTCCCGGGCTGGAGTGCAGTGGCCGGATCTCAGCTCACTGCAAGCTCCGCCTCCCGGGTTCACGCCATTCTCCTGCCTCAGCCTCCGGAGTAGCTGGGACTACAGGCGCCCGCCACCTCGCCCGGCTAGTTTTTTTTTTTTGTTTTTTTTTTTTTGTATTTTTAGTAGAGACAGGGTTTCACCGTGTTAGCCAAGATGGTCTCGATCTCCTGACCTTGTGATCTGCCCGTCTCGGCCTCCCAAAGTGCTGGGATTACAGGCTTGAGCCACCGTGCCCGGCCCAGAATTGTATATATTTTTAAGAATGAGTAACTATTGTAGGTATACAGCACATTTTGTTCATCTATTTATCTGTTAATGAACATGTGGGTTCTTTACACCTTTTGGCCATCACAGATAATGTTACTAAGGAAGGAGACCACTGCTACTCCTGGCTGCCCTCCTCCCCACACCTTGCTTAGTTCACAAGACAGGAGGAAGGAGAGAAAGCAAAAAGTTAGAAAGAAACAAAAGATAAATAGCCAGATAGACTTGGCACCACCACCCGGCCCTAGGAGTTAAAAAAAGTAATAATAACATCAACCCCTGACCTAAACTACTTGTGTTACCTGTAAATTCCAGACACTGTATGAAAAAAAGCATTGTAAAACTTTTTGTTCTGTTAGCTGATGCATGTAGCCCCCAGTCACGTTTCCCACGCTTGCTCGATTTATCACGACCCTTTCACGTGGCCCCCTTAAAGTTGTAAGCCTTTAAAAAGGCCAAGAATTTCTTTTTGGAGGAGCTCGGCTCTTAAGACTCAAATCTGCTGACGCTCCCGACCGAATAAACCACTTCCTTCCTTTAATCCGGTGGATGAGGAGTTTTGTCTGTGGCTCGTCCTGCTACGTTACTACAAGCCACATTATCGCTCATTATGTTAGACAGGGTTCTCCAGAGAAACAGAACCAATAGGAGATCATATATAATAAGTATATTATATATACATATATTATATATAATATATGTATATATAATATATTATATAAAAATATATAATTATAAATAAAATATAAATATATGATATATGATATACTTATAATTTGTTATATAATAATTTATAAATATATTATATATTAATACATTAAAATTATATATGTAAATTTATATATACATAAAAGCTATTCAGGAGGCTGAGGTGGGAGGGTCACCTGAGCCCAGGGAGATGAAGGCTGCAGTGAGCTGTGATTGCACCACTGCACTCCAGCCTAGGTTTCACAGTGAGACCCTGTCTTTAAAAAAAAAACATAGGCTGGGCGCAGTGGCTCACGCCTGTAATCCCAGCACTTTGGGAGGCCAAGGTGGACAGATCACTTGAGGTCAGCAGTTCAAGACCAGCCTGACCAACATGGTGAAACCCCATCTCTACTAAAAATACAAAAATTAGCCAGGTGTGGTGGTGTGTGCCTGTAATCCCAGTTACTCGGGAGGCTGAAGCATGAAAATTGCTTGAACCCAGGAGGTGGAGGTTGCAGTGAGCTGAGACTGCACCACTGTACTCCAGCCTGGGCGACAGAGTGAGACTCAGTCTCAAAAAATAAATAAATAAATAAATAGATAAATAAAACAAAAATAAAAACAGACATTACCATATGATCCAGGAATTTCACTTCTAGAAATACACTGAAAATAATTGAAAACAGGGAATTAAACAGATATTCACATACCAGTAATGTTGCTGTTTGCTCATAAATATATATTCTTGTATACACAGAATATATATTTATATGTAAATTGGTATAACAATACAAATGTTGCTATGTTGCTCATAAATATATATTCTTGTATATACAGAATATAAATAAATATATATTTATAAATAAATTTATATTCTATACATTCTATATATAAATATATATTTATGAATATATTTATATTCTGTATATACAAGAATATGTATTTATAAGCAACATAGCAACACTATTGGTATATGTATATATGTTTAATTCCCTATTTTCAATTATTTTAGGTATATTCCTAGAGGTGAAATTCATGGATCATATGGTAATTTTTATTTTTATTTTTTATATTTTTTCAGACAGGGTCTCACTGTCACCTAGGCTGGAGTGCAGTGGTGCAATCACAGCTCACTGTAGCCTCCACCTCCCAGGCTCAAGTGATCTTCCCACCTCAGCCTCCTGAGTAGCTTGGACTACAGACATGTGCCACCACACTGGGGTAATTTTTGTTTTTTTTGTTTTTTGTGTTTTTTTTTGTTTTTGAGACAGAGTCTCGCTCTGTCGCCCAGGCTGCAGTGCAGTGGCACGATCTTGGCTCACTGCAAGCTCCGTTTGCCAGGTTCATGCCATTCTCCTGCCTCAGCCTCCCAAGTAGCTGGGACTACAGGCGCCTGCCACCACGCCTGCCTAATTTTTTGTATTTTTAGCAGAGACGGGGTTTTACCGTGTTAGCCAGGATGGTCTCGATCTCCTGACCTTGCGATCCGCCCACCTTGGCCTCCCAAAGTGCTGGGATTACAGGCGTCAGTGACCGCGCCTGGCCCAATTTTTGTGTTTTTTGTAGAGACGAGGTTTACTATGTTACCCAGACTGGTCTTGAACTCCTAAGCTGAAGTGATCCACCTACTTTGGCCTCCCAAAATACTAGGATTATAGGTGTGAGCCCCTGCACCTGGCTGTTAATTCTGTGTTCAATGTTTTGAGGTATACTGTTTTTCACAGTGGTGGCACCTTTTACATTTTCATCAGCAATGCGCCAGTGTTCTAATATCTCTGCGTCCTTGCTAGCAATTGTTATTTTTCAGGGTTTTGTTTAAAAAAGTGTCATAGCCATTGTAGCTGGTATGAAGTGGTATCCCTTTCTAGCTTTGATTTGGATTTCCCTAATGATTAGTGATGTTGAGCAGCTTGTGTGCTTATCAGTCATTTGTATATCTTCTTTGGAGAAATCTCTGTGCAAGTCCTTGCCCATTTTGGGGTTGGTTTTTTTTTTATTGTTGAGCTTTAAGAGTTCTTTATATATTCTGGATATGAAGCCCTTTTCAAATATTTTCTCCCATTCTATGGGTTGCCTTTTCACTTTGTGAGTAGTGTCCTTTGATGCACAAAACTTTTTAATTTTGATGAAGTCTCATTAATTTTTTTCTTTTCTTCTTCTTCTTCTTTTTTTTTTTTTTTTTTTTTTTTTTTGAGACAAAGTCTTGCTCTGTTGCCCAGACTGGAATGCAGTGGCGTGACCTTGGCTCACTGCAACTTCCCTATCCAGGCTCAAGAGATCCTCCCACTTCAGCCTCTGGAGTAACTGGGACTACAGGTGTGCATGCCACCATGCCCAGTTAATTTTTTTTGCAGAGATGAGGTTTCATCATACTGCCTAGGCTGATCTTAACTCATGGGCTCCAGTGATCCTCCCGCCTCAGCCTCCCAAAGTGCTGGGATTACAGGCATGAGCCACCAAGCCTGGCCAATTTTTATTCTTTTGTTGCCTGTGTTTTTGGTGTCATATCTAAGAAATTATTGCCAGATCCAATGCTGTGAACCTCTTTCACCTACATATTTTTTCTTTTTAAAAAATCAACTTTTATTTTAGATACAGGAGGTACCTGTGCGGGTTTGTTACGTGGGTCTCTTGCATCCAGGTGGAGAGTACGGTACCCAACAGGTAGTGTTTCAAGCCATTCCCCCTCCCTACCCCATTCCCAGTAGTCTGCAATGTCTATTGTCCCCCCCCCCCTTTTTTTTTTGAGATGGAGTCTCCATCTGTCACCAGGCTGGAGTTCAGTGGCGCGATCTTGGCTCACTGCAACCTCCATGTCCAGGGTTCAAGTGATTCTCCTGCCTCAGCCTCCTGAGTAGCTGGGACTACAGGCACGCGCAACCACGCCCACCTAATTTTTATATTTTTAGTAGAGACGGGGTTTTACCATGTTGGCCAGGATGGTCTTGATCTCTTGACATCGTGATCCGCCCACCTTGGTTTCCCAAAATGCTGGGATTACAGGCATGAGCCACTGCACCCGGCCTTGTTTTGTTTTTTGAGACAGTCTCACTCTGTTGCCCAGGTTGAAGTACAGTAGCACAATCTCAGCTCACTGCAGCCTCTACCTCCTGAGTTCAAGCTATTCTCCTGCCTCAGCCACCCAATTAGCTGGGATTACAGGTGCCTGCTACCATACCCGGCTAATTTTTGTATTATTAGTAGAAATGGGGTTTCACCATGTTGGCCAGGCTGGTCTCAAACTCGTGAGCTCAAGTGATCCACCCATTTCAGCCTCCCAAAGTGCTGGGGTTACGTGCGTGAGCCACCATGCCTGGCCTATTGTTCCCACGTTTATGTCTATGTGTGCTCAATGTTTAGCTCCCACTTATAAGAGAGAACATGTGGTATTTGGTTTTCTGTTCCTGAGTTAATTCACTTAGGATTATAGCCTCCAGCGCCATCCATGTTGTTGCAAAGAACATGATTTCATTATTTTTTATGACTGTGCTTTTTCCCCTACATTTTCTTCCAAGAGTCTTATAGTTTTCGTTCTTATGGTTAGGCCTTTTACCCATTTTGAGTTAGGTTTTGTATATGGTATCAAGTAAGGGTCCAACTTTATTCTTTCACATGTGGATATCTAGTTTTCACAGCATAATTTGTTTACAAAGGCTGTCTTTCTCCATGGAATGATTTTGGCACTTTTGTCAAAAATCATTTGACCATATATACAAGCCTTTGTATCTGGGCTCTCTATTTTACTTCATTGGTGTACGTCTGTCTTTATTTCAGTACCACACTCTTTTGTTTACTATGGTAAGGTTTGAAATCAGGAAGTTTGAGTCCTCCAACTGTCCTTTTTCAAAATTGTTTTGGTTATTCAAGGGCCATTGAGATTCCATGTGAATTTTAGGATGAATGTTTCTATTTCTGCAAAAAAAATCCTTGGGATTTTAATAGGGAATGCATTCAACCTGTAGATCATTTTTGATAGTATTAACATTTTAACAATATTAAGTCTTCTTGGCCAGGTGCTGGGACTCACATCTTTAATCTCAACACTTTGGGGCGCCAAGACAAGAAAGATCACTTGAACCCAGGAGTTCAAGACCAGCCTGGGCAACATGGCAAGACCCTCGTTGGTACAAAAAATGTAAAACTTAACTGGGTGTGATGGCGAACGCACCAGTGGTCCCGGCTACTCAGGAGGCTGAGGTGGGAGGATGGCTTGAGCTCAGGAGGTTGAGGCTACAGTGAGCTATGATTGCACTATTACGCTGTAGCCTGGTCAAGAGAGTGAGTGAGACCCCATCTAAAAAAAAAAAAAGGCTGGATGTGGTGGCTCACACGTGTAATCCCAGCACTTTGGGGAGGCCAAGGAGGGTGGATGACTTGAGTTAAGGAGTTGGAGACCAGCCTGGCCAACATGGTGAAACCCTGTCTCTACTAAAAGCACAAAAATTAGCCGGGCATGGTGGCAGGTGCCTGTAATCCCAGCTACTCGGGAGGCTGAGGCAGGAGAATTGCTTGAACTCAGGAGGTGGAGGTTGCAGTGAGCCGAGATTGCACCACTGCACTCCAGCCCGGGCAACAGAGCAAGACTCTGTCTCAAAAAAATAATAAATAAATAAATAAATATTAAAAATTTAAAAAAAGCAAAAGCAAACAAACTAAAAAAGAGTATTAAGCATTCCAATTCATGAATATGGGATGTCCTACCACTATGTCTTCTTTAATTTTTTTCACCAATGGTTTATAATTTTCAGTATACAAGTCTTGAAAGTCATATTTTAAATAATACCATGCCAGTATGTTTGGGCCAACTACAGCCCTCTAGCACAGGTTTAAGAATTCTGTGGGTAATGCTCTGAGTGTCATGATAGAGAAAATTTCCAGTGCTGCTGAAACCTAACAGAATATGTATCGTGTCTTGTTTTTTCTTTAGATAAAATCTGAGCTCCTTAAAGTCAAGGAAAGTGCCTTCTCTGCCTTTCCTGAGAATACCAAAGACACGCCAATTAGCATCCACCTAGTAACTATTTAAAAATGCAAATTTAGTCAGATTTCCTTGCTCTAAACCATTCAAAATCACTGCTATTAGGACAGCTGTTATTAGTGTGTTCACCAAAACCCTGCGGGACAGTTCCTGCCAAACTCTCCAATCTTAGTAGGAAGTCCCTTTCCTACTCCCTCCCTGCTCTCCAATCATTCCAGCCTTCTTTTCATCTTGCTAAAAAGATGTTTTCAAACATTTCTGAGTGCAGCCCACAGAAAGAAATTTATTTTACATTGCAACCCTGTTGATATATATAATGAACACAAGTTTTGCAAAGCAGTATTTAGCTTTACTACTTTTATACATTGTATTCTAATATTTTTCTTATTTATTGTATAGACTTGGGGTCTCACTTTATTGGCCAGAGTGGTCTTCAAGTCCTGACCTCAAGTGATCCTCTCACCTTAACCTCCCAAAGTGCTGGGATTATAGGTGTAAGCCACCGAACCCAGCCTTTTCTCTTTTATTATTTATTATTTTTATTTTTTAGATCATTCTTTTATAGAGCAATATTTTATATTCTGGGCCTGGAACAGTGGCTCACACCTGTAATCCCAGCACTTTGGGAGGCCTAGGAGGGTGAATTGCTTCAGCCTAGGAGTTCGAGAGGAGCCAGGCCAACATGGTGAAACACCCCCATCTCTACCAAAAATACAAACGTTATCCAGGCACGGTGACGGGCACTTGTAATCCCAGCTACTTCAGAGGCTGAGGCAGGAGAATCACTTGAACCCTGAAGGCAGAGGTTGCAGTGAGCCAAGATCACGCCACTGCACAGAGTTACCTGGGCAACAGATTGAGACTCTGTCTCAATCAATCAATCAATCAATCAATCAAATTTTAGTTATTTATTTTTAAAAAAAATTTGTATCCGCTAAATTGATACTGTGACCAATTAGTGGGGTACAACATATAGTTTGAAAAACAGTGCTCTGACTGGGGGCAGTGGCTCTCGCCTGTAATCCCAGAATTTTGGGAAGCCAAGGCGGGTGGACCACCTGAGGTCAGGAATTTGAGACCAGCCTGGCCAACATGGTGAAACCCCGTTTCTACTAAAAACACTAAAATTAGCCGGGCGTGGTGGCACACACCTGTAATCCCAGCTACTCGGGAGACTGAGGCACGAGAATCTCTTGAACACTGGAGGTGGAGTTTGCAGTGAGCCGAGATCGCGTCACTGCACTCCAACCTGGGTAACAGAGTGAGACTCCATCTCAAAAAACAAAAAACAAAAACAAAATAAAAAACCAACCAAACACCAAAACAAAAGAAAACAAAACACAGTATTCTAAGCATTTTCTTTGCCTCAGGGCCATTGCGAATGCTACACCGTCTGGAAAGTTTTTCTTGTATTCTCTTCACCTGGATAGATTTCTTTTTTCAGCCTTTCAGAAAGTACACCTAGATAGATTTTAATCATTTTTTTTTAAGGTGTGAAAGTCTAAGGATGCCTGACTCTCTGGAGCTGCCTGCCTGTGTTTGAATCCTGAAGATAGTGATGTGTGACTTAATACGTGCTAACAACTCGGAACAGTGAGTGGCGAATCGTAAAGCTGCTTCTTATAGTGCGAGTTAGAAATGACACGACTGGCCGGGCGCGGTGGCTCAAGCCTGTAATCCCAGCACTTTGGGAGGCCGAGACGGGCGGATCACGAGGTCAGGAGATCGAGACCATCCTGGCTAACACAGTGAAACCCCGTCTCTACTAAAAATACAAAAACTAGCCGGGCGAAGTGGCGGGCGCCTGTAGTCCCAGCTACTCGGGAGGCTGAGGCAGGAGAATGGCGTAAACCCGGGAGGCGGAGCTTGCAGTGAGCTGAGATCCGGACACTGCACTCCAGCCTGGGCGACAGAGCGAGACTCCGTCTCAAAAAAAAAAAAAAATAAATAAATAAATAAAATAAAAAAAAAGAAATGACACGACTGTTTGTGTAACTAGGAATATCTGTCTCTTCACAGCTCCCACACTCTAAATACAAGAAGCCACAGAATTTGGTTAATTTTTGTTCATGTTTTTGTTTGTTTGGTTTTGGTTTTTTTGTTTGTTTTTGACAGGCTCTCACTGTGTCGCCCAGGCTGGAGTTCAGCGGCACGATCTCCACTCGCTGCAACCTCAGCATCCCAGGCTCAAACGATCCTCTTGCCTCAGCCCCCAATTAGCTGGAATTACAGGCATCCGCCACCATACCTAACTTTTTTTTTTTTTTTTGAGACGGAGTCGCGCTCTGTCGCCCAGGCTGGAGTGCAGTGGTGAGATCTCGGCTCACTGCAACCTCGCCTCCCGGGTTCAAACAATTCTGCCACAGCCTCCCAAGTAGATGGGATTACAGGAGCCCACCACCGCGCCCGGCTAATTTTTTTTTTTTTTTTTTTTAGTAGAGACGGGGATTTCGCCATGTTAGCCAGGCTGGTCTCGAACTCCTGACCTCAGGTGATCTACCCGCCTCGGTCTCCCAAAGTGCTAGGTTTAACATGATGTCCAGGCTAATTCTGCTCATCTTTATATTCCCAGCGTCTCACTTGGCCTGGCAAGTAAGAGGCTCTCGGAATCAAAACGGAGAGAGGCTGGGGGTGGAGCCAGCTTCGGAAGTCACTGCGGAGGGGCGGGGCGGGGCGGGGCCTCGCCCAGCAGGCGGGCCGTCGGTCACGCGGGGCCTCGCCGGACTGCCGCGGGGCATACTGGGCCAAGATGGCAGCAATGACTAAGGCGCTTCCGCGGCGACTGGTGGGCTTGGCGTCCCTTCGGGCTGTAAGTGCCCCGAGCCCCGAGGCGGCGGCCCTGCAGGCACTCTGTCAGGGTCGGGGGCTTGGCCCGTGGTGGCTGCTCTCTTAAAGGCGAGGCCCGACAGCTCTCAGGCCAGAGTCGGGAGGGCGTTGGAGTCCTGGACCCTCCCTGTTCCCCTCAAATCCTTTGAAGGGGATGGGAAAACTGAGGTCCGGAGAGGTGGAGTGATTTGTCTAGGTCATGGAGACTTGGGACGCCATCCTAGGCGTCCTTATTCCCCGCCCAGGGCACTTTCCGATGACCCTGGCCCCTTCCTCTAATTGAGCTTCCGACCGCTCCAACTCTTCATTAGTGAAAATCACGAACACCCTTCTATTTCCCTCGCCTCTATTTCCAACTCTTGTTGCTTTTAGAGATGCTTGGGGAACTATCCCAGCGTACCGAGCGGGACTTGCGTTGACTGGAGCCAAGCTGTGATTCCCTTGGAATTGCACTTTGATCCTGTTCGATCCTGATGTTTCCCCTCTCCCATTCTCGGCGCAGGTAAAATGTAGGAGACCTAGCTGTATGGAACAGAAAAAATAAAAGCTCAAGCTAGGGTGTCCCAATAGTTCTGCCACTTTCTAGGCTTAATGACATAGTTATTTACTTTCTCTAAACTTCAGCTCTTTCATCTGTAAAACGGACAACATTCTCTTGGGGTTGTTTTGAGATTAGAGAAAATGTGAGTAATACAGTTGGCAGTGTTCTGGCTCCTAGCAAGTGGTCGGTCGGTGGTTGTATTTCTCCCTTAGAGAGTTAAGAAGGAGTTATAGCTGTACGGAGGGAAAAATACACTCCTGGCACTGGGTCCCTCTCAGAAAGCCACGTTAATGTCTTTACTAGGCCATTCACCTGCACCACCTGGTCATGTGTAAAATGAAGATGGCAATTCCAACTTAGAAAGTTAAGAAAATTAAACGAAATAGTAGATATTAATATGCTTTTAAGAAATATTTGGTGTAATGAGATGGCCATCTATGGGGTTCCAAGCATAGGAACCAGTATTAGTATTAGTACCAGATATGGGTTCAAGTCCAAGCTCTGTCACTTTCTAACTGTGATTTTTGGATAATCTTCCTGAGGCTTGGTTTCTTCACCTATAGAGTTGGGATAATAATAGTCCCTGCCTTGAGGTTCTAATGCCTGTGGTTTAACACTGAGTTTAGTCAGTATTCGCTGTTAATGTTGATGTAGGTATACCATACCTCAGGACACTGTGGCACAGTACTTGTGTAGTTAGGGGGACCCTCTCTGAGCAGAGCTTTACAGAGGAGGAATGGGATGTTTAACCAGGAGAAGAGAAGACTGTGGACCGAACGGTGGTAAAGAGGCAACAATGGCCTGGAGGTTAGGAGCTTGTGCTCTAGAGCCACACTGCCAGGTTTAGATGCTGCCTCAGTGACTAGCTCTCTATGTCGCCTCAGGAAGTTTACTTAATCTCTTTGGGCCTCAGATTTCTTTTTTTTTTTTTTTTCCTGAGACAGAGTCTTGCTCTGTCATCTGTCACCCAGACTGGAGTGCAGTGGCGCAATCTCAACTCACTACAGCCTCCACCTCCCAGGTTCAAGCGATTCTCCTCTCAGCCTCCCGAGTGGGGCCTTAGATTTCTTACAGTAAAATGGGGATGACGATAGTTCCTACCTGATAAGATTGTTGAGACGACAATGTGGGTTAATATGTAAACGGTTTACCAGGCGTGGTGGCTCGTGCCTATAATCCTAGCACTTTGGGAGGCCAAGGTGGGTAGATCACTTGAGGTCGGGAGTTCGAGACCAGCCTGGCCAACCTGGTGAAACCCTGTCTCTACTAAAATACAAAAAATTAGGCCGGGCGCGGTGGCTCAAGCCTGTAATCCCAGCACTTTGGGAGGCCGAGACGGGCGGATCACGAGGTCAGGAGATCAAGACCATCCTGGCTAACACGGTGAAACCCCGTCTCTACTAAAAAATACAAAAAACTAGCCGGGCGAGGTGGCGGGCGCCTGTAGTCCCAGCTACTCGGGAGGCTGAGGCAGGAGAATGGTGTAAACCCGGGAGGCGGAGCTTGCAGTGAGCTGAGATCCGGCCACTGCACTCCAGCCTGGGCTACAGAGCCAGACTCCGTCTCAAAAAAAAAAAAAGAAAAAAAATTAGCCAGGCATGGTGGTGTGCACCTGTAGTCCCAGCTACTTGGGAGGCTGAGGCAGGGGAATCACTTGAACCTGGGAGGCGGAGGTTGCAGTGAGCTGAGATCACGTCACTACTCTCCAGCCTGGAGACAGAATGAGACTGTATCTCAAATAAAGAAATAAATATGTAAATGGCTCTTGTACGTGCCTGGCAAATGTTAAGTGTTTAAAAACTGTGAATTATTTTCTGAAGAGCTGTTACGGGGAAGGAAGTGTAATTGAGTTTATAATGTTCTAATAAAAGCAAGTTGGAAGCAGGTTTTAGATTCTGTTTGTTTTTTGAGATGAAATCTCAGTCTTGTCCCCCAGGCTGGAGCGCAATGGCGTGATCTCGGCTCACTGCAACCTCCTCCTGGGTTCAAGCGATTCTTCTGCCTCAGCCTCCCGAGTAGCTGGGATTACAGTCGCCTGCCACCACGCCTGGCTAATTTATGTATTTTTGGTAGAGATGGGGCTTCACCATGTTGGCCAGGCTGATCTCGGACTCCTGACTCAGGTGATCCGCCCACCTCGGCCTCCCAAAGTGCTGGGATTACAAGCATGAGCCACCACGCTCGGCCTGAAGCAGGTTTTAGATTCATTCAGCAACACTCAACTGTTATTTATCGAGCCCCTATTATGTCCCAGGGCCTTAGAAATACAGCATTGAATAAAACAAAGTCCCTGTCTCATGAAACTTATGTTCCAGTGAGATAGTTTTAGGGTGATATACTAGCAGAGGCTGAACAGCCCTGTTAGAGGGAGATTCAAGTTGCAGGGACCTTCCAATTTAGCCTGTTGACTTCATGAAATTCAGTGGCTCATTGCCTTAGTCTCTAAAAAGCTTTGTTGGCTGAAACAAGGCCAGTCAGGTGAGTTGTACATGTTCCAGCTGCTTCCTATCAGGGAATTCCTGAGGGGCTTCAGGGGGTTGAGATCCTTAGCAGATTACACAGTGTGCCTCCCGCTTTGCCCCATTGTGGTATATTTATCCGGATTAAATCTATATAACAACGTTGATTTGAAAAGTTACAGTATCAAGACAGGTAGAGGGAAGAGGGAAAAAAAAAGTCTTGTGTTACTTGATAGGGAAGACTAAGATTTGGAGCAGACTTTATATAGAGGAGACTCAAGGCATTTTGTAAAAAATGTTTTCAGCTACTGGGGGTGTCACCTCCCCTTAGACCCATTCTTGTCATCATCCAGCCTATGACTATAACAGAATAGAGCCCTCCTGCATCTCGCCCACACCCCGAAAAGTCCAGGACTGACTATTCCTCCCCACACTCAGTAATTGCTCTCTTCTGGGACAGCTATGTCCTTCATGGTTTGTTTGTTATTTTAATAACTTTAAAGAGTACCTACTTTGTACCAAACACAGTGCCAAACACTAGGGATGAAGTGGAGTTGGGACAGACAAGGTCCCTCAAAGAGCTTATGTTCTACTGGAAGAGACATTGAGTAGGCATTCTTTATCGTGCTTTGAAGGAAATAATTATAGCTCTGCAGTAGAAAATAATGGGGGTGGGAAGAGAGGCAGCTTTGCAAAGGGTGGTTAGAGGAAGCCTCTCTGCAACTGAAAGATGAGAGAGAGATGTGAGAAGAGCTAGGTTTTTTTTTTTTTTTTTTTTTTTTTTTTTTTTTTTAAGCCAGATAAGCGGCCTTGGGGCAGAAAGAAGAGAAGGCAGGGAGCTTAGCAACCTGTTGGGTGAAGGTTGGGAGTGGACAGTAGGGGCAAGTGATGATTCCAGGAGGTCAGAGGAGCCAACTCATACAGAGTCTTTTCTTTTCTTTTTTTAATTGGAAAGCATCAAGTGATATATAGAGTCAGTTAATTTTTTTTTTTTTTGAGATGGTCTTGCTCTGTTGACCAGGCTGGAGTGTAGTGGCACAGTCATAGCTCACTGCAGCCTCGACCTTCTGGGCTCAAGCGATTCTCCCACCTCAGCCTCTTGAGTAGTTGGGACTACAGGTCCATTCCACAGCACCTGGCTAATTTTTCTATTTTTAGTAGAGACAGGGTTTCTTCATGTTGGCCAGGCTGGTCTCGAACCTCTAGCCTCAAGTGATCTGCCTGCCTTGGCCTCCCAAAGTGCTGGGATTACAGGCATGAGCCACAGTGCCTGGCCTTTTGTTTTCTGTTTTTTGTTTTTTGTTTTTTTTTGAGATGGAGTCTTGCTCTGTCACCCAAGATGGAGTACAGTGGCACGATCTTGGCTCACTGCAACTTCCGCCTCCCTGGTTCAAACGATTCTCCTGCCTTAGCCTCTTGAGTAGCTGGAATTACGGGCGTGCACCACCACACCTGGCTATTTTTTGTATATTTTTAGTAGAGACGGGGTTTCACCATGTTGGTCAGGCTGGTCTCAAACTTCTGACCTCAAGTGATCGCCTGCCTCAGCCTCCCAAAGTACTGGGATTACAGGCATGAGCCACTGCCCCCACTGCAATGCCCGGCCTTTTTAAACTACTTCTGACGTACGTACAGCAGCATACAAAGTCCTGTAGGCCATGGTGAATAGGTGAAAGGGATGAATGAAGTTCTGGCTTAAGCAGTAGGGTACATGCGATGCCTTTTACAGAGATGGAAAGGATGGAGTCAGACGGGCTTTAGGAGAAATAGAGTTCTGTTTCAGGACTGCTAAATTGAAGAGATGCAAATAGAGCTGTCAGGTAGGCAGTGGAAAAGGAGTCCAGACTTCAGAGGAGAACCTGTACTGGGAGTGTGAATCTCTTGCTTGTTCCTGTTACTAAGTGAAATATTTTTTTTGTTCTTAATTCTAAGATAGACCAAATGTGAATTAAATGGTGAGAAATATTTCTTCTTGTGTCATTATTAGTGAAGACAGATCCATCTTTCATATTGGTCTCCCTGGGAATTGTGGCAATCTCTTCCTCATACTTTTTGTTTCCTCTTTTAAACCAAAGGTCAGCACCTCATCTATGGACACTTTACCAAAGCGAGTGAAAATTGTGGAAGTTGGTCCCCGAGATGGTCTACAAAATGAAAAGGTAAAGGTGGAAACGAGCCAGAAAAGTGTTTCAAGCATCTGCTTTGAGTATAACGTGTGGTAGGTGCAATGGCAGTGGATAGAGCTATGCAAGATGTGATTCCTCTGCACAAGTTAGGGGAGAGTAGAGGAGGCCAAATAGGGACAGGCATCTGTGACAGTTGAATGATCTAAAATGGTGGGGCAAGCTGGGTGGGTGGCTCATGTCTGTCATCGCTAATTACTTGGGAGGCTGAGGTGGGAGGATGGCTTGAGCCCAGGAATTTGAGACCAGTCTGGGCAACATAGCAAGACTCCATCTTATTAAAAAAATATATATAAGGCCGGGCGCGGTGGCTCAAGCCTGTAATCACAGCACTTTGGGAGGCCGAGACGGGCGGATCACGAGGTCAGGAGATCGAGACCATCCTGGCTAACACGGTGAAACCCCGTCTCTACTAAAAATACAAAAAAATACTAGCCGGGCGAGGTGGCGGGCGCCTGTAGTCCCAGCTACTCGGGAGGCTGAGGCAGGAGAATGGCGTAAACCCAGGAGGCGGAGCTTGCAGTGAGCTGAGATCCGGCCACTGCACTCCAGTCCGGGCGACAGAGCGAGACTCCGCCTCAAAAAAAAGAAAAAAAAAAAAAAAAAAAAAAAAAATATATATATATATATATACACGCACATATATATACATAAATTGAATGGTGGTGCAACAGGTTTGGTGTCCCCAGGTCCACAGCCCAGTGGGGTGGGGTAGGTGGTGTGGAGTGAAGGTGAGGGCGTGCCTTTAGACCCAGCAATTCCATGTAATGGGATTTATCCAAACCAAGTCATGAAGGCCAAATGTAGAGATTTAGCCTTGGAGGTGTTCCTTACGAATCTGTTGGTAAGTGCAGAACTGTTGGAAACAACCTAAATGTTTCATATGAGGAAAGTTGGGTGAGATACATTATGGACTTCTTATAAAATGAAATATTATGAAGCCATTAATAACATAGGTATATATAAAGTGACTCAAGCAGGTTATAAAAGAGTGTGTGTGGCTGGGCATGGTGGTGGCTCATGCCTGTAATCCCAGCACTTCAGGAGGCTGAGGCAGGCAGATCACTTGAAGCTGGGAGTTTGAGACCAGGCTGGCCAATATAGTGAAACCCTGTCTCTACTTTAAAAAAAAAAAAAAAAATTAGCTGGGTGTGATGGCGCACACCTGTAATCCTAGGCTGAGGCACGAGAATTACTTGAACCCGGAAGGCAGAGGTTGTAGTGAGTCGAGATCGTGCCACTGTACTCCAGCATGGGTGACAGAGCACGATTCTGTCTCCAAACAAAAATAGTGCATGTGCGTGTTTGTGTGTGTGTGTGTATTTTTTTTTTTTTTTTTTTTTTTGGGCGGGGAGACAGCGTCTCACTCTGTCACCCAGGCTGGAGTGCAGTGGCACAATCTTGGCTCACCGCATCCTCCACCTTCCCGGTTCAAGTGATTCTGCTTCAGCCTCCTGAGTAGCGAGGATTACAGGACTCCGCCACCATGCCCAGGTAATTTTTGTATTTTTAGTAGAGACGAAGTTTCACCAGGTTGGCCAGGCTGGTCTTGAACTCCCAACCTCAGGTGATCCACCTGCCTCGGCCTCCCAAAGTGCTGAGGTTACAGGCATGAGCCACTGTGCCCTGCCATGTATTTTTTTATCTTACACTTTTATGTAAGAAGAAAACAGTTTATATATATACGGGAACATTTATCTACACTAGGACCTAGACCAGCACTTTCTGTGAAGATGGAAATATTCTGGACGTGAGCTTTTCCATGTGGTGGCCACTACACCCATGTGGCCCTTGAGAACTTGAGATGTGACTAGTGTGGCCAAGGAATTGAATTTTTATTTTTACACAATTTTTATTAAATTGAAATAACCACATGTGACTAGTGACATATTGGACTGCACAGATCTAGAAAGTTACACACCAGGGTGTTAATAGTGTTATCACTGGGAGGTTCTAAGGGTAGTTTTCTTTTGTTTTTGGCATGTTTTTCTGAAAGAATCATATATAGATTATTTTTCAATAAGAAAAGCTTTTTTTCTTTCCTTTTTTTTTTTTTTCTTTTAGCACGTCCATCCTAGCTTTAATAGTGAGTGCTTGTTGGAAACAATAGTGTGTAAGTTCCCGGAGGGCAGAATCCTGTCTGTTCTGCTTACCACTATATCCCTGGCACCTAGCACAATGCCTGGAACATGGAAGGCTTTTCAAAAATTATTTGACGGGCTGGGCATGATGCCTGTAATACTGGCACTTTGGGAGGCTGAGGCAGGCGGATCACCTGAGGTCAGGAGTTTGAGACAAGCCTGGCCAACATGGTAAAACCTCATCTCTACTAAAATAAATGAGCCGTGGTGGTGGCATGTGCATGTAATCCCAGCTACTCTGGAGGCTGAGGCAGGAGAATTGCTTGAACCCGGAAGGCGGAGGTTGCAACGAGCTGAGATTGTGCCGCTGCACTCCAGCCTGAGCAATAGAGCGAGACTCCATCTCAAAAAAAAAAAAATATATATATATATATATGTGTGTGTGTGTGTGTGTGTATATATATATATATAGAATAGATTAAGTTAGAGCAGTGGGAGAGAAATGGGAGAAGGCAGGTGAGGGGAGGACCTAGCAAGAAGGGCCTGGAGTTTTTTTTGTGTGTTCTTTTTGTTTGAGACAGGGTCTTGCTCTGTGTCACTCAGTGCAGTGGCACAATTATTGTTCACTGCAGCCTTGACTTTCCAGGGTCCAGCGATCCTCCCACCTCAGCCTCCTGAGTAGCTGGATCACACACGTGCCACCACGCCTGGCTAACTTTTGTATTTTTTGCCATGTTGCCCAGGCTGGTCTCAAACTCCTAAGCTTAAACAATCTACCTGCCTCAGCCTCCCAAAGTGCTGGGATTACAGGTGTGAGCCAATGTGTCCTCCTGGACCTGGAGTTCTTAGAATTTTTTGCCTAATCCTGTAAATCTTAGGGAGCCATAGAAAGGTTTTGATGCAGGAGAATGGAAGATTGAAAGCTGAATTTTAGGAGGATTCCTGTGTAGGATGAATTAGTGGCATGAGACCATGCCATGTTATATACAGAATAATGATGGTAGATTTGGAAAGAGGAATCCATGGAATCTGGTGAGCTACTGGACATGGTGGAGAGGAGGATAAAGAAGCTATGCGCTGAACACATGAGGCTGAAGTCCTATGCCAGTTGGGAGACAGAAGAGAGGAGGGTGTGATACTTTCAGGGCCCCATCCCATACCCCCCAGAGGGTTAGTCATCTCTGCCCTTTCAGGCCGTCACACATTGCTCTCAATTTGTTTATGATGGGATTATAAATTAACACACATTTACTTATGGGAAAACGTGCATGGCGGAATAATGTTTCCATGTAAATAACTCTTTTTCAGGTGAGAAGCTGCATTCACTGCAAAAAATTATCTATAGTACTTGAACTAACAGGTACTGCATTCTAAGGCTGTTTTAATACTAACTTTGCTGACCTGGTGTTTCTCCACTATAGAATATCGTATCTACTCCAGTGAAAATCAAGCTGATAGACATGCTTTCTGAAGCAGGACTCTCTGTTATAGAAGCCACCAGCTTTGTGTCTCCTAAGTGGGTTCCCCAGGTGAGCCCTAGCCCTCAATGAGAGGCCTTTCTCCAGGGATGAAAAGTTTTCCATTTGGCTTTGAAGCAAGTAGAAGTCAAGAACATAGGTTTCCAAGCCCCTGGCTTTGAGAGGTCTCAGGTGATTCATAGCACTGTGTTGCAGCAAAAGAACATGGCCCAGGATTCAGGGCCTTGGGTTCAGTCTTGGCTCTGCTCATCTGACTTGCTCAGTGACATTGCTAAGGCCTTTCCCCTCCTCGATATTAGAGATGACCTCTTCTAGCCCTAAAGTCTAAGACCCTCTATGCCTGTCTGTGGTTTCTTTGTTTGTAAAAGAGGAAGACTGACAACTCCTGCTTCACAAAGATAGTTAAGTGGAGAAGATACATCCTGTTATAAAGGAGTGTTTAACACAGAGCTGAGCTCAGTGCCTGGCCCAGAGTACATTCTCAATAAATGGCTGGTAGTAGTATTCCTGCTGTTTCTGCATATGTAAAGCTGGCAGTATGGGCCCTATGGAGAAATTGGGATCTCACCCAAACCACGGGCCCTTGGGACTCAGCAGCAGTCAAACAGTGAAAGTATTGGAGAGACTCAGTTCTGCAGAAGGAATTACTCTCTATGAGTTCTGGAGATCAGAGGCTTTGTGATAAAAAGGTTTTCTCTAACTGAACTCTCTGCCTGCTCTTGGTGATGACTTGACAGTGTCTCCCTTGGTTCCTAGATGGCTGACCATGCTGAAGTCTTGAAGGGCATTCAGAAGTTTCCTGGCGTCACCTACCCAGTCCTGACCCCCAATTTGAAAGGCTTCGAGGCAGCGGTAAGAGGATAGCTTGGTGGTGGGGGCTCCTGAAATGAGATGGATGGCATTGGTCCCTGCCTTGTCTTGGGGCCTCAGTCCCCTGTCCTGGGATGTCCATCTGAACAGGTTGTCTGTCAGCCAGACCCTGGGGCAGACCTGGCCCTGCCACTCACTGCTCTGTGATCTTGACAAGTTGACAAGCCTATAAAATAGGGCTAAATGATAATACCTGAAGTTGTGAGCATTTCAGAAGATAGGATGCATGTACATTGCTTAGCAAGAGCCTGTTAAAAGGTAACTGCTTAATAAATGATAGCTCTTTTGATTATCCACTTCTTTAGAGAAAGGTAACCAAGCTCTCCACAAGTTTCAACAGTAGTTGCTGGCATCTGCCAACTTTCTTACAATTTTAGACAAGAACATCTTTGGAGATGTCGGTTCTGGATGTAGGCAAAAACCTTTATTTGGCTGGGCACAGTGGCTCACATCTATAATCCCAGCACTTTCGGAGGCTGAGGCAGGAGGACAGCTTGAGGCCAGAAACTTGAGACCAGTTTGAGACCAGCCTTATGGACCAGGACCATAAGGAGACCTTGTCTCTACAAAAAAAAAAAAAAAAGAAAGAAAAAAAAATTAATTAGCTGGCTGTGATGGCATACACCTGTAGTCCTAGCTACTCAGGAGACTGAGGCACAGGATGGCTTGAGACTAGGAGTTCGAGGCTGCAGTGAGCCATGATAACACTGCTGCACTCATCCAGCCTGGGTGACAGAGCAAGAAAAGAAAAAAAAAAGCGTTTTCTCAAGAGTGACTTCCAGGGTGGTGATGGCAGTGGTGGTGGTTTCCGTGGGGAAAGTCAAAGTTGTTTTTTTTTAATTAAGAGAAATTACTGTGTTTGTTTCATACTGCTACTGTAAGAAAGCACTACAGGCTGGGCGCAGTGGCTCACGCCTGTAATCCCAGCACTTTGGGAGGCCAAGGTGGGCAGATCATGAGGTCAGGAGATCGAGACCATCCTGGCTAACACAGTGGAAGCCCATCTCTACTAAAAATACAAAAAATTAGCCGGGCATAGTGGCAGGCGCCTGTAATCCTAGCTATTCGGGAGGCTGAGGCAGCAGAGTCACTTGAACCCAGAAGGCAGAGGTTGCAGTGAGCCAAGACCATGCCACTGCATTCCAGCCTGGGTGACAGAGCGAGACTCTGTCTCAAAAAAAAAAAAAAAGCACTACAAATTGGGTGGCTTAAAACAACAGGAATTTATTCTCTCACAGTTCTGTTCCTCCAGGCCAGAAGTCCCAAAACAAGGTGTCAGCAGGATTGGTTCCTTCTGAGGCCTCTGGGAGAATCTGTCCCATGCCTCTCTGCTGGGGTCTGGTGGTGGCCAGCAGTCCTTGGCGTTGCCTGGCTTGTAGATGCATCTCTCCAGTCTCTGCCTCCATCTTCCCAGGGCCACCTTTTCTGTGTCTCTGTGTCTTTACATGGCCATCTTTTGTTTTTGTTTTTGTTTTTTTATACAGAGTCTTGCTCTGTCGCCCAGGCTGGAGTACAGTGGCATAATCTCTGCTCGCTGCAAGCTCCGCCTCCCAGGTTCAAGCAGTTCACCTGCCTCAGCCTCCAGAGTAGCTGGGACTACAGGCATCTACCACCACGCCCGGCTAATTTTTTGTATTTTTAGTACAGACAGGCTTTCACTGTGTTAGCCAGGATGGTCTTGATCTCCTGACCTTGTGATCTGCCCACCTCGGCCTCCCAAAATGCTGAGATTACAGGCGTGAGCCACCACACCCGGCTGGCCATCTTTTTTTAAGGTCACCAGTCGTATGGGATTAGGGGCCCACCCTATTCCAGTATGGCTTCATCTTAACTAATTATATCTGCAATGACCCTGTTTCCAAATAAGGTCACATTCTGAGGTGTGCTGGGTTTTAATCCTTCAACATGTCTTTTTAGGAGGACACAAGTCAACCCATAACATTCACATAACGTAAAATTTACCTTCAGAGAAATTTTTTGCCACTCTGTGTCAGTGTTCCTTAAACAAGAAAGTTCTGGCCGGGTGCGGTGGCTCACATCTGTAATCCCAGCACTTTGGGAGACCGAGGCGGGTGGATCACAAGGTCAGGAGTTCAAAACCAGCCTGACCAACATGGTGAAACTCTGTCTCTACTAAAAATATAAAAATTAGCCAGGCGTGGTGGCGGGCACCTGTAATCCCAGCTACTCAGGAGGCTGAGGCAGGAGAATCGCTTGAACCTGGGAGGCGGAAGTTGCAGTGAGCCAAGATCGTGCCACTACACTCCAGCCCCGGTGACAAAGCAAGACTCCGTCTCAAAAAAAAAAAAGAAAAGTGCTGAAAGGAGTTCACCTGGATGTTGGCAGGTTGCTGCTGGAGCCAAGGAAGTAAGCATCTTTGGAGCTGCCTCAGAGCTTTTCACCAAGAAGAACATCAATTGTTCCATGGAGGAGAGTTTTCAGAGGTTTGACGCAATCTTGAAGGCAGCACAGTCAGCCAATATTTCTGTGCGGGGGTGAGTCAGAGCACATTGGTATCGTTTCCTCTGTACCGTTCTGGAATGGGGCTAGACTCTGACTCAAGTGGTCCTCCTGCCACAAACTTCTTATCCTGGTTGGGGGCAGCCCAAACTCCACACCTAGACATCTTTTCCCAAATAAGTGTGGTCAGAGGAAATCCTAGCAAGTACTTTCTCTCAAATCTGAATTTTGGGTCAGTTTACCAGCTGACCATGATGGCATGCACCTGTAGTCCTAGCAACTTGGGAGACTGAGGCAGAGGATGGCTTGAGACCAGGAGTTTGAGGTTGCAGTGAGCCATGATAGCACCACTGCTATCATGCTAGAGGAATCTAGCAGGACGGGACACTAACTGGAGTTTGTGGAGATCAGTTGAGTCCTGGCTTTATAACTAGCTCTTCACACATCCCTGGAGAATTACCTAGGCTTCTATGTTTCCAACATCACGTCTCTAACATCAGTGGTTCCAGGCATTGTGTGTGTATTATCTATAATAATTGAAACCTCATAATAGCCTAGCAGGGAGTAGGTTATCCCCACTTTATTTTTTTTTTTTTTTTTTTTTTTTTTTTTTTTTTTTTTTTTTTTTTTTGAGGCAGAGTCTCACTCTGTCGCCGGGGCTGGAGTGCAGTGGCCGGATCTCAGCTCACTGCAAGCTCCGCCTCCCGGGTTTAGGCCATTCTCCTGCCTCAGCCTCCCGAGTAGCTGGGACTACAGGCGCCCGCCACTTCGCCCGGCTAGTTTTTTTGTATTTTTTTTTAGTAGAGACGGGGTTTCACCGTGTTAGCCAGGATGGTCTCGATCTCCTGACCTCGTGATCCGCCCGTCTCGGCCTCCCAAAGTGCTGGGATTACAGGCTTGAGCCACCGCGCCCGGCATCCCCACTTTATAAATGACAAAACTGAGGCCCAGGAAGGGTGAATAGTCTACTGTAAGGTCACACTGCTGCGCAAATTGCAGCCAGAGGCCCAGCACAGTGGCTCACACCTATAATCCCAGCACTTTGGGAGGCCAAGGCGGGAGGATCACCTGAGGTCAGGAGTTCAAGACCAGCCTGACCAACATGGCGAAGCCCCATCTCTACTAAAGATACAAAAATTAGCAGTAATTCCAGCTACTTGGGAGGCTGAGGCAGAAGAATCATTTGAACCTGGGAGGTGGAGGTTGCAGTGAGCCAAGATCACGCCACTGTACTCCGGCCTGGGTGACAGAGCAAAACTCTGTCTAAAAAAGAAAAAGAAAAAAAAAAATAAATAAAAACTTGCAGCCAGAATGATCTTTCAAAAGTGCACATCTGGGCTGGACATGGTCGCTCATGCCTGTAATCCCAGCACTTTGGGAGGCCGAGGCGGGCAGATCTCCTGAGGTCAGGAGTTCGAGACCAGCCTGGCCAACATGGGGAAACCCCATCTCTACTAAAAATACAAAAATTAGCCAGGCATGGTGGCGCGCACCTGTAATCCCAGCTACTCAGGAGGCTGAGGCAGGAGAATCACTTGAACCCAGAAGGCAGAGGTTGCAGTGAGCCGAGATCACACCATTGCACTCCAGCCTAGGTGACAGCGAGACTCTGTCTCAAAAACAAAAACCAAAAGCCCACAAAAGTGCACATCTGATCACATCCCTCCCAGTTAAAAAGCTTTCAGTGACTAATCAAGTGCAGACTTTTTAATGAGGCTAACAAACCCTGCATGATTTGGTCTCGGCTCTTTTCAGTAGCCCTACTGTTCAAGTTCCCTTCTGGCCCCTGCTTCCTCCTCATGGTACGCTCCAGCCCAACTGAAACTTCTTTCCATTTGTCACATGCCTCCACTCTCTCTTGCCTCTGGACCTTTGCACGTGCTTTCTGTAGACTTAGAACAACCTTCCTTGGGAGGCTAAGGTGGGCGGGTTGCTTCAGTCCAGGAGTTTGTGACCAGCCTGGGCCTGGGCAACATGGTGAAACCCCAGCTCTACAAAAAAAAAAAAAAAAAAAAAAAGCCAGGCGTGGTGGCATGTGCCTGTAGTCCAGCTACTCAGGAGGCTAAGGTGAGAAGATCACCTGAGCCTGAGAGGTCCAAGCTGTAGTGAGCCAGAATCATGCCACTGCACACCAGCATGGGTGAAAGAGTGAGACTCTGCCTCCAAAACATAAAAAAGAACACTTCCTCCACATCATGCTTCTCGGAGATAACTCCTGCTCATCCTTCAGGTCTTCTTGTGGGAGTCAGTTCCTCTGAGAAGCTGCTCCAGTCCTTCAGCTGGAGTTAGCGCCCTTCTCTGGGCGCCCATAGTGTCGGGAGATACTCTAAATGTAGCACTTAGCAGCTTGTTAAATTCCCTCCCTGCCCCACCCCACTAGACCGTGCACTCCATGAGGGCAAAGCCCACATCTCTCCCAGTCCCTGGGGTGCTCCACTCTCCCAGCTCGGGGCCTAGCACACAGTGGGCACTCAGTCACTGACGGGCAGGTGGATGAATGGGGAAGCAGGGGCTCCAGTAACATCGGTCCGACTCCCAGATCTGTGTCTTTCTAAGCATCTCTCTTACCTTTTTCTTGCTCAGCAGTGGTTGGAGAATAAGTGGGAGCATCAAAATGGAAAAGTACGCTGAGATCTTTGAGTCTGAAATTATTTGTTGAACGTTTATTATGCCTCTTAATATGCAGGATACTTTGCTTGACTCTAAAGGGTTTTGCAGACATCTCAGCTCCAAGAGGGTGGGTGGGAATAGAAGTCACCTACATCCAAAATCTACCTTCCTTACCATAGCCCTAAGACCCCTGATCAGACCTATGCCCACCTTGCTGACCTCCTTATCTCATACTTCCTTTCCCCTTGCTCTCTCTGCTTCAGCTATCCTTTGTTCTGTCTGGAGCACGCCTGGCTCTCTGTCTCACAGCTTTCCCCAGGCTCTTCTCTCTGCCTGGAATGCTGTTCTCACAGACCCCCCATTTCTTTCGGCTCCAACATCCTGTCCTCAGAGGGGTCTTTTCTGGACCTTCACTACAGTTGGCCTCCACTTGTTCCTATCATTTCCCATCTTTTCTCTGTAGCACATCACTTCTGAGAGTTTCTCCATTACTTACTTGGTTGCTTTTTTATTGGCCATCTCCCTAACTTGAGATAGGCTCTGAGAGGGCAGGAACCTTATCAGTCTTGCTCACTGCTCTATGCCAGTGCCTGGCACATAGCAGGCAACTCAGTAAACATCAGGTGAATAAATGAATGAATGAATCCCCTGGCAACTCACTGGGGCAGCTCATCCCTTGGCCCTCAGGCCAGCCCAGCCTGTTGCTGACTAATATCCAACTCAGCTCTTGTTCTGAGTTTGGTTTTACTCAGTCTTTGGTCTCCTTCTGGAGTACTGGCCCCAGCTCCTCTGGCACGTAGTTTTGCTCCGTCTCCCCACGGTACAACCCAGCTGCTTACTCTCCTTGCCCTGTCTAGCTCCTCCTCCTCCACTTATTGTAAATCCTTGGCTGCCACTCCTGAGGCCTGTGCAACTTCTGCTTCCTGAACGGTAGGTCCATTGTCCCCCAGTTCCCTGCCATTGCTGTCTACTGCCTCCTGCTGGCACTGAGTTGTACCATCCCTGCCCTTACTCCGCCCAGCTGCAGGTGTTGATTGCACACTGATCAGAAATGTGTGTTAAACGCCCTGCCTCAGTTCTGCTAGTCAAAGAGCTCAGGACACTGACCTCATTCCTCCCCTGTCTTCCCACAGGTACGTCTCCTGTGTGCTTGGCTGCCCTTATGAAGGGAAGATCTCCCCAGCTAAAGTAGCTGAGGTGTGTGCATGTGTCCGGGTGGGGGGTTTGGTGAGGGTTGGCCACCTTGTCTGCCCGTGAGCACATAGGTTCCTCTCCCTGCCCCTTCCTGCAGATTCCTGATTTCATTCATTCACTCAGCTCCTTCATTAAGCTCCCCCTGTGAGCACAGCCCTGCACTTGCTCCCTGGAGGCCCCCCTCCTAGCTGGACATGTAGTCCTTGAAGCCCCTGGCCTCTACCCAGCCTGAAAACCTCTGATTCAGTTTCCAGGCTGGTCGTTGAGGTGATTCTCTGAGGAGAGGCTCCTTACTCAGGAGTTCCCACAGTTCCTTGTAGTGATTGAAAGGCCACAACCCTGATGTCCTCTGAACAGTCACCAGGTCAACACTGAGAAGAACACGGCACAGGAATTGAGTTTGACCAGCCCAAGAACTTACGTCATTTAGTCCTCAAAACCACTGTGCAAATTTGGTGTTATTATTCCCTCTTACAGTTGAGGAAACTGACACTAAATAATTTGCCACAGGTTACAAATGGTGAAATCAGGTATCAAACCCCATTTTGTCTCCCTCCAAAGCCCGCTTCTTCCCAGGATACTTTGTGCATCCAGATAGGGGGAATGGTAACAGTAGCAACTATTTCTTGAGAGCAGCTGCCCTGCTCCAGGTCTTAGCCTCAGTTGCACCAGTCCTTGCCATATGACCAAATGGTCATCACCATTTTTCAGAAGCAGAAATTGAAGCTCAGAAAAGTTAAGTTCCTTGCCAAGGCCCACAGCTAGTGAGCAGCAGAACTAGGACTTTAACCCAGCATCTTGTGACTTCAAAGGTCTGCTCCTTCCCCTGCACCCTGCTGCCCCCTAAAGGCCAGCCACTGCTGCCCCACTCTGTGCAGGGCCGCTGGGGGAAACGACATCACCATTTCATTTATCTAGCAGATCATTGGTGTCTTCTGGTCCCCCTGCCCCGCCACATCCCTCTGCACCTTGTCTAGCAGCCCCATGCCGGCAGCAGCTTCTTGAGTGAGGCCATCTTTTTTTTAAGTTCACCAGTCATATGGGATTAGGGGCCAACCCTCTTCCAGTATGGCTTATTCCAGTTGGACCCATATTGGACCTATTGCAATATGGACCCATTTTGCAGTGGTTTTAGAGGTGTGCAAATGGGCTTCTAAAAATTTAAATAGTGATGTACCTCTATTAAAAAATGTAACTATTGGCCAGTCACGGTGGCTCACGACTGTAATCCCAGCACTTTGGGAGGCCAAAGCAGGCTTATCACCTGAGGTCAGGAGTTCAAGACCAGCCTGGCCAACATGGTGAAACCCCGTCTCTACTAAAAATACAAAAAATTAGCGGGGGCGTGGTGGCAGGTGCCTATAATCCCAGCTACTTGGGAGACTAAGACAGGAGAATCACTTGAATCCAGGAGGCAGAAGTTGCAGTGAGCTGAGATTGTGCCACTGCACTCCAGCCTGGGTGACAGAGCGAGACTGTCTCAAAAAATATATATATTATACATATATAATATAATGTATATAATTATATATAATATATAATGTCTATATAGACATTATATATAATTATATACATAATTATATACATTATATATTGCATAATCATATATTACATATACAATTATATACATAATATATAATGATATACATATGTATTATATATTATATACATTATATATATACTATTAGCTGGGCATGGTGGTGCACACCTGTGGTCCAGGTTACTTGGGAGGCTGAGGTGGGAGGATTGCTTGAGCCTGAGAGGCCGAGATCACACCACTGTACTCCAGCCTGAATGACAGAGTGAGACCTTGTCTAAAAAAAAAAAAAAAAATGTAACTAGCACCTCAGACCCATGATTTCATGGATTTTATTGCTGAGGATAAAATGACACAGAAGGAATCAACTTCACTGATTCCAGCACCTGGGTCTGACAGTATGATGTGACGGTGGTAAGTGAAAGACTGAAGTGTGAGGGGCACAGGTAGGGAGGAAAGCACAGGGGTTGGAGCTTCAGGACTGTGGGCTGGCCCCAGCAGCTGGCTCTGCCCCTTAAGTCTCCACCTCCTGATCATAGGTAAGAGGATCATCATTCCCAGTTGGAATTGTGAGGAGCATGTCATCCGGTAGGAATTGAGTGCTTCATACACTCAATTCCTACCAGTTCTGTCCAGGCAAAGGTCCCCTGCTTCTGAGTGCATGGATCCCCTGGCTGGTGGATTGTGTATCCTCCAAGTGCCTGCTTGCTTCCTTAGGTCACCAAGAAGTTATACTCAATGGGCTGCTACGAGATCTCCCTGGGGGACACTATTGGTGTGGGCACCCCAGGGATCATGAAAGACATGCTGTCTGCTGTCATGCAGGAAGTGCCTCCCGCTGCCCTGGCTGTCCACTGCCATGACACCTATGGCCAAGCCCTGGCCAACACCCTGATGGCCCTGCAGGTAATCAAAATCATACGCCCATTCTCCCAAAGGTCATGGTGGGCAGGACAGCTTGTTATCATTTATTCTTTCAGCAAACATTTACTGATGCCAGTATGCCAGGTTCTGAGCGGGCAATGGTGGACACTGTCATGGTGACCCTGCTCAGATGTGAAGTGTACACCTCCGTGTTGGGGAGACAGTCACGGGAGTTACATGGCAATCCTACTGCATTATGACAGATGCCATGAAGGGAGGAAGCATGGGGCTCAGGAAGCCTAGAGAGGCCCCATCCCAGCTGAGGAGATCTAGGAGGATTTGCAGAAGAGGCCCGAGTGAAGCTTGAAGGATATAAAGTAAGCTGCTGGCGAGGGAAGAGGAAAGGTGACTGGGCAGAACTGCACCTCAGGACTGATGTAGGGTTCAGGGAGGACTCATATAACGTTCAGGGTTGTGAGTGTGCGGGTGTGTAGCGGAAGCAGGTGAGGAGACAGGAGGTAGAGAGGCCAGCAGAGGTCACTCAGAGGGAGAGGCTTTAATGCTGTTCCCCTCAGATTTAGTTTCCCTTGAGGTTTGCTTCTCATGGGCTGGTCCAGAATGGTGATCCATTGGCTGGCAGCCAGATAGAAGGGACATTCTTGGTGTCTGACCACGGCTACCTTGCTGTAGCACTGGCCTACCCTTCCATCTCTAGGATAGTGATGGCAGTCCCAGACACTTTTTTTTTTTCCTCTCAATTATCCCCTAGAGGTTCGTGTCTAAGCCAGGTGAGTCTGTTACATTCTGGGCTGGTTTCCTCAGAGTTGTGGCTGTCAAGGTTAAGGTTCATAGCTCTGTGGTCTCCTCATTTCTCGGCTTACTGTGACACTCCGCCCTGGCTCCTGGGCTTTCCTTCAGCTCATGCGTTTCCTGGCCAGGCAGTCAGGAAGAGTAACTTCCCCTCCTAGACCTTGCCAGGCAGGTAAAGGGGAATTCTGCGCAGCTGAGGTGAGTCTGAGGCAAAACTCCATCCTGACTAGGCTCGGGACACTCCTGCTCCTCTGTGCTTCCCTGTTTCATGGCAATGATGTCTCAGAATCCCCTTTTTGAAAATTTATCAGGGAACAGGTTGAGCTGTATGATGTCTGGCAGCAGCTTCCTCTGACCTCCCTCTTCCATCAGTTATTTCAGAAATAGGGATCGATGTGCCAGGTTAAGTGCTGACTTAGATAATATTAACAAAACCCAATCCCTGCCCTCTGGGAGCTCATGTCATGGTGGGTGGGGAAGACGGATGGAAGATTACAGGCGTGTAAATAACACATTGTCAGACCATTTATTCACCTATTAAAACCTAACCTGGCAGTGCCTAGTGTGCTTGGCACTGTTCTTAGCATTAAGGATTCAGCTGCGACCAAAACAGAGTCTCTGACCTCATGAGGCTGACACTCTAGTACGATGAGACAGATAATAAATAAACATACAGCAGCCAGGTGCTCATAAGCACTGTGGAGAAAAATGAAACGGGTGAAGGCAGTGCCAGGCCTTTCTGTAGGGTGGCCTCACTCAGAAGGAAGCATTTGAGAGAGACCTGAGGGAAGTGAGGGACTGAGCCCTGTGGACCCCTAGCAGGGAGGGGGAGGGAAGGGAGCCCCACCCAGGAAAGCAGGCACAGAGCCCCTGAGGGAGGAGTGTGCTTGCCATGTTCAGGGATCAGGAGGAGGCACGTGGCAGGAGCAGTGTGACCGAGGAGAAGGGGCAGAGATGTCAGGGTTACAGGAAGGCCAGATCGGGGGCCTCGTAGGACTTTGACTCTCAGACTGAGCTGGGAAGCTAACAGAGTCTTGAGCAGGGGCGGGGAGGGAGACGATCTGAATGTTCCCTTTGAGAGGCTCCTCGGCCGGGCGCGGTGGCTCACACCCATAATCCCAGCACTTTGGGAGGCTGAGGCAGGTGAATCACTTGAGGTCAGGAGTTTGAGACCACCTGGTCAACATGGTGAAACCCCGTCTCAACTAAAAATATAAAAATTAGCCAGGCATGGTGGCGGGGGTCTGTAATCCTAGCTATTTGGGAGGCTGAGTCATGAGAATCACTTGAGCCCGGGAGATGGAGGTTGCAGTGATGTGCAGTGAGCTGAGATAGTGCCAGTGCACTCCAGCCTGGGCAACAGAGCGAGACTCGTTATCAAAAAAAAAAAAAAAAAAAAAAAAAAAAAAAAAGAGGCTCTTCTGGCTGCTGTGTAGAGAATACACTGTAGAGGCAGAAAAACCAGTTTGGAGCCTACAGCAATCCAGGTGAGAGACATGCAAGGAGACCTGGAGGGCAGAGGTGCGTGACCAGATCTCAGCAGTTCGTGTTCTGATCTGTGAAGCTCGAGACATCTATAGGCAGGTATGTTAACCTGGGTGCAATTAACTGGGAGTGAGTGGAGATAGAGAAGCTGTCTGAGGAGTGAGCAGTAAGGGCTCCAGCCAAGATCAGGGAGGTGAGGAAGAGCCAGCAAAGACTGGATCGAGGCCTCAGGAGAGGCCAGAGCACTAGGAGGAAAACCAAGGGATGTGGAGCCCTGGAAGCCACACGAGAAGGTGTCCAAGATGATGCAGCTAGTCAAGTGCAAAGATGAAGACACTTGACCTTTGTACTTAGCTACCTGGAGGCCACCAGTGGCCTTGACTAGAGCTGTTTCAGTGGAGGAGTTGTGGGGATGCAAACCTGTTTCAAATGGGTTCAAGTGGGAATGGTAGATATTAAATGGGAACAGCTCTTTTGAGGGACTTCGCTTTGAATGGAGGGAAAGAAATGGGAGGTTAGAGGGTTCCAAAAAGGTTTGTAAAAGATGGGAGAGATCGCAGGCTGTGTGAGGATGACCCAGTGGAGGGGAGTAACAGGTTGCAGGAGAGAGGGAGAGACTTACTGGAGCACATCCTGAAGCAGGTGGGAATGGGCCTCATGCCAAGGTGGAGAGGTTGGCCTTGGCTAGGAGCTCGGGGTCCATCTCAGGCAGCATGAGGGACAGTGGTTCTGTAGGCTCAGACATAGGCAGGCGGGTAGATGTGATGGTGGGAGTCAATGGAGACCTCTCTTTTGATTGCATCCATTTCCATAAAGCAGCAGATGAGAATGAGGATGGGGAAGGGGGTGACAGAGGTTTAACAAGAGAGGAGAAAGTGAAATAGTCATTTGGGAGAGTGGGAGGTGACTGACCTGGGAAGATGGGATGTGGCCCTCATGTGGCAAGGCCCTGACTGAGTGAGACCAGCCTGGAGGTGGTGGGGGGTAAGCAGGGGGTAATAAATGAACCACAGTAAACAACAGAGGTCTGAAATTTCAGCATTGGGAGGGGGTTAGGCTGGTGATCAGAAAAGGTCTCCCTGAGCAGGTAGCTTTCAGACTGGAACCTAAAGGGTGAGAGTCCACCATGAAAGGAAAGATACTACTGGCAGAGGAAACAGTGTAACAGAAACCAAAGGGAGAAGCACTGTCTCTGTGGAATTTTCGTGTCAACAGGATCATAAGCCAAAGCAAAGAATGACTAGAATTTCAGGCAACAGACGCTTGGGAGGTTTGCAAGGCCCAGCTCTGTGGGCTCTTGTCCCCAGCGCCAACCGTGTTTCACCATCCTTATGTTTCCAGATGGGAGTGAGTGTCGTGGACTCTTCTGTGGCAGGACTTGGAGGCTGTCCCTATGCACAGGGGGCATCAGGAAACTTGGCCACGGAGGACCTGGTCTACATGCTAGAGGGCTTGGGCATTCACACGGTAAGCCCGCCTACCCCCTGGTGGCGACAGCCCTGAACTGACCAGGGCTTGGCCTGAAGCTGAGAACAAAAGCAGATGGGGGTATTTGGGGTTGTTAAGGTGCGGAGGAGTAAAGAGGGAAAGGGTTAGCCAGGCGCAGTGGCTCGTGCCTATAATCTCAGCACTTTGGGAGGCTGAGGCAGGTCACTTGAGGCCAGGAGTTTGAGGCTGCAGTGAGCTATGATCCTGCCGGTGCACTCCAGCCTGGGTGAAAGAGCAAGACCCTGTCTCTTCAGAACAAAACAAAAGAGGAGAAGGGCGCCAGGGGCCATGGATATTTGATCTAATGTTTTAATGTTTGTGAGAGGAGGGTTGAGTGAGGCCACACGCGTGGGCACAAGAAGGCTGGAGTGTCCGGGTGACTTTGACAGCTCAGTCCTAGGAGACACCAGGGAACATGGAAGGGGCCCTGGGAAGGGTCAGGTTCATGACCTGAAATGAGTCAGTTCTCTCTTGGCTTTGTTTTGTTCTCTGTAAAATGCGGACAGTAGCGTTAAACAGCTCACCAGGGATCTACCAGAGTCCACCAGGGCCCTCAGTGGTGGGACGGAAGCAGACTAGCATCTGTGCTTGAGGATCAGATAGAACTGGGTTTAAAGCGTACTGCTGCCACTCACAGGCTATGAGACCTCAGACAAATCATTTCATCTCTCTGAACCTAAGAAATGGGAATAATAATGCTATCTATCTCATGGAGCCATTGTGAGGATTAAGTAAGAAGATATAGGCCGGGTGCAGTGGCTCAAGCCTGTAATCCCAGCACTTTGGGAGGCCGAGACGGGTGGATCACGAGGTCAGGAGATCCAGACCATCCTGGCTAACACCGTGAAACCCCGTCTCTACTAAAAAATACAAAAAAACTAGCCGGGCGAGGTGGCGGGCGCCTGTAGTCCCAGCTACTCGGGAGGCTGAGGCAGGAGAATGGCGTAAACCCGGGAGGCGGAGCTTGCAGTGAGCTGAGATCCGGCCACTGCACTCCAGCCTGGGCGGTAGAGCAAGACTCCATCTCAAAAAAAAAAAAAAAAAAAAAGAAGAAGATAGATGTAGAGGGCCAGGCGTGGTGGCTCACACCTGTAATCCCAGCACTTTGGGAAGCCAAGGCGGGTGGATCACCTGAGGTCAAGAGTTCGAGACCAGCCTGGCCAACATGGTGAAACCCTGTCTCTACTAATAACAGAAAAATTGCTGGGCACGGTGGCTCAGGCCTGTAATCCCAGCACTTTGGGAGGCCAGGGTGGGCAGATCACCTGAGGTCAGGCGTTGGAGACCAGCTTGGCCAACATGGTGAAACCCCTTCTCTACTAAAAATACAAAAATTAGCTGGGTGTGGTGGCGGGCACCTGTAACCCCAGCTACCTGGGACGCTGAGGCAGGAGAATCACTTGAACCCAGGAGGCAGAGGTTGCAGTGAGCTGAGAGCACGCCATTGCACTCCAGCCTGGGCGACATGAGCAAAACTCTGTCTCCAAAAAAAAATAAAAAATAAAAAGAAACCTTATGTAGAATGCTTTAGCACAGAGCTGAACACAGAGTGCATTTAAGCAAATATGAGCTACTGTATGAACAGAGGGTTTCTGCCTGGCCCTTTCAGTTGGTGTTTTTATCCCTCCCTCTCTGCCTCACAATCCTCACTTGAATATCAGTTTTTTTCCTCTGGGGGCCAGGCCCTGTGCTGGGCCCTGAAGAGGGAGTACTGAACAAGACTGATGAGATCTGTGCCCTGGTAGTTGCACTACAAACCATTATACAGATTGGGCATCTTACATGAGGGGGAGTCAGAGGAATAATCCAGGTGCCAGACAGACAGGAACTCACAGGCAGCTGGTACCCCGCTGTCAAGGAAAAAGCCTGTTTATCTTCACCTTTACTTTTTCAGTACCACAGTTGTCTATCCATGCTGATGTTTTCCCTCGTGTTGAGGGCTATGCCCATGACTTACCACATCCTCTAACTTGTTTCTCAAAGGGTGTGAATCTCCAGAAGCTTCTGGAAGCTGGGAACTTTATCTGTCAAGCCCTGAACAGAAAAACTAGCTCCAAAGTGGCTCAGGCTACCTGTAAACTCTGAGCCCCTTGCCCACCTGAAGCCCTGGGGATGGTATGGAAATAGGTGCACACACAGATGATTCATGGATGGGAACACGGAAATGAGAATGAGGTTAAATGGTGCGGGTACCTCATAGCCAGCTCTACACAGAGGTCTCTCCTGGCAGAAAGCAGGCGAGGGGCAGGAGGAGCTGCTTGGCAGCAGGACCTCCTGCCCAGACCTGAGTAGGAGCAAGAGGCTTTGAGGGCTGAAGTCTCCCTTCATTATGGACCCTGGCCCAGGAGTTGAATCCCTGAGGACATGTGGGAACCCCATTCCCTACTTGGCATGATCCTTGAGTCTCCTCTCTGTATGGAATCTGCGAGCTGGCCACCTGGCTGCCCTCTACACAGCTCCAGCCTGCCATGGCCTTGGGGCCCTTGCTGTCCGACTTCTCAGGACACAGGTCATGGGGCTTCTTCCCAAGCTGGCAGAGACCATTTGTGGAAAGTGGAGAGCTTCGTGCTGGCCATCTGCCAACTCCAGCATCTCTGGAAAATCTCCACGCTGAATGTGATTTTTGAAAACAGCTTATGTAATTAAAGGTTGAATGGCACAGAATCATTCCGGCATTCGGTTGTGCAGCTGTGTGTATACATGAGCGTGGGGGAGGAAAATACTTTACCATGTTGCACTCTGAGAGGAAAATGGAGGCTATGAACTAGTTTATTAATCTTTGCATTTCCTCCCTGTTTCCCCACCTGAGCCCCAAATCCATAGTGACTGGAAATCAGTGGCTTTGGGCTTACTCAGGAGGCTGCTTGCAGCAGTTGCTGGCCAGAACACCCGACAGGGTTGTTTCTGAGCTTTGCGTCTGTGACTGGGGCTACTGCACAAGCTTGCTGTGCAGTAGGGCACACTTGCTGCTTTGGACCTCGGTGGCCCGGCCTCTCCCTGGCGCTCTCAGGCCCGGGAGCGCTCACCTGTCGGTTCCCCGGGCTCTGCGGTCAGGCGCTGATTCTCGGCTGCGGGGACACCTGTGCGCTCCTGCATTTAGGGCTCCTTTGCTCTGGTTTCATCACGCAGGATGTCACATTTAGTGCATATTATTCTTTAGCTCTACTTTTCATTGTAAACAAAATCATTTTCTAACCTGCCGTCGTGGCAGGCAGAGTGCAGACCATTCCCGGCAGGTGTGGACCGCGGTGAGGGCTGAGAGCCAAGGGCGCTGGAACCGCTAGTGTGGCCTGACAGCTTCCTCCAGCTCCTTGGTTTATTTGCAGACTGGTCTTCCGGCACCACGGCCCCCTGCGACCCTCTCCTGCCTTAGTCCCGTGGGATCGGGTAGTTCAAGATTTTGAATTCAGGGTCTGGTAGACACCGGCAAGTTTGAAAACCTACGGGTCGGAGTGGGGCGGAGCCGTGGGCCCTCTACTCTCTGTCCCCTGCCCCCTCGGAAGCGCGGCCCTCTTCCAGGGGTTGGGACAAGCTGGCCTGGGGACCCGGGGCACCGGCAGGGACCCACCCGCTCTGGCACTGGCTGCGCCCCTCGCGGGGTGACACCGCCCACTTCCGCCTTCCGTGGGCGTGCGCCGAGCAGTCGCAGTCACAGAGCGGAGTTCTTTTGTCCTCCCGGCGTCCCCGTAGTGGCCGTAACCCGAGTGACACGTTTCCTTGGGGGCGTGGAGGAGCGGGGTCGGGGTGGGCCGTCAGCACTTAAAGGGCCCGCCGCTCGGGCGCAGGAGGTGGTGCCTCTGGAGCCAGTGCGGGGCGCGGGAACCCGAGCAGGTTCGGGAGGCGGAATGAAGGGCCGGGTGGGCTCGCGAGGGGCCGGGGAGTCCGCGGGGAGCGAGGGAGTTTCCGAGGGGCGGGTCGCGTTCCTGGCAGAGTCCCTACGGGGCAGGCCCGCCCCCTCTGTCCCAGTTCCCCGCTGCCTGGGCTGGGGCGGTCGGGGTTCATTCATTCCCGGCCTGGAGACTCCTAGCTCGGCGCCGCTCCGCGCCACAGCCCAAAGCCCAGCCTGAGACCCAGCCGCCCTAGAGTGCCCATGGCCCGGCTCCCCTTTCCTCCAGCAGACAGACTGGGAAAACCGAGGGGGCGACGGCTGAGCAAGGTCACTCCGCGGGTCGGGGGCGCAGCCGGGCTGAGACCAGCTTTCCTGCCTCCCAGGGCCTCTCTGCCACCACTTTCGGGGTCCGCGCCGGGCGCGGGGCGGGGGCGGGGGCGGCTTCCGCGCGGCGGGCAGAGTCCAGCGGGGAGCGGTGGGGGGAAGGGCGAGCCGCCTGGGGAGGAGGCCGGGCTGCAAGCCTGGCGATCCAGATTTCAGCCCGCTGTCGCCAGCTGTGGGACCGAAGGGAAACTGTTTCACCTCTCTGACCCTAGTGTCTGTATCTGTAAAATGCCAGTGATAACACCTGCCTCACCGAGATGCTGGGGGAATTCAGGAAAATCATGCAAAAGTGCCTGGTACAGAGCCTGGCACGCAGAGGGCTCTTGGTCAAGTGGGTTGGAGCTGCGTGAGCCCAGAAGGGGATAGAGGCAGCGTGGAGGAAGGCGGCAGCTGGCCTGGTCGCTGGGAATGAAAGGCCTTAGTGTCTGGGGCTTCCTCCTCGTCCCGGCTGTTCTGCCCGCAATTTGTTCAGGGTGGAGGTGCGCACCTGGCAAAGTCCACGTCTACACGGCCTACCCAGAGAGGCCTAAGTTGGGTGGGATTCCTAACTCCGAGCCAGGAGTGACCGGGCTGGCCCTGGCATGGGCAGAGGCTGAGCGAGGGTTGGGTGGGGCCCACTCCAGGACCAACCACGGTGTGGTTGCCCCTGAACTGGCCTCAGCCTGCCAGGCAAAGACCTCATCCTTGAGGCCATGTGATCTATTTCCTGCTTCCTCCCAGCTGACCCTTGAGGGAAAGGGGGTGCGGGCCGCCTAGAGCAGGAGGTATTAGTCACTGAGCCCAGGTGCCAATTTACACCTAGCGAAGGTGGAGGCATTGGACAGGCCTCGGTCTGAGCAGACAGAACCCCTTCCTGGGACCTTGGAGTCCCAATCCTGCTGCTATTTTCCTTCTGCCCAGGACTCTCCGCTCCTCAGTCACCTTGGAGAAAGAAGTGTGGATCCTCAGATTCCATCTTTCCAACTCCAAGACAAGTGGAACTAGAAAATAAGGTGCCTGTGTCAGTCTCCCCAGCTCTGCTGTGTTGGGCCCTTAAGATCACCTCACTGAACCCTCACACTGCCTCATGATGTTTATACAGTTATTAGCTCCGTTTTACAGAGGTAGAAACTGAGGCCAAGAGGCTAATTTCCAAAGCCTAACGCCAGAAAGTGATAGTATCCAGACTTGCCCCAGGGCTGACTTCTGAGCCAGCCTGGTACCTACGGCACACTGCTGCCTCCTTCCAAAGTGAGCATAGGGGACAGGATTCCAGTGGGAAGGAAGCTCTGAGCGGGCAGCCCAAGCCACCTCTGAGACTCTGTATCCTGGGCCAGGTGCCATGGCAGAGAAGGTGCTGGTAACAGGTGGCGCTGGCTACATTGGCAGCCACACGGTGCTGGAGCTGCTGGAGGCCGGCTACTTGCCCGTGGTCATCGACAACTTCCATAACGCCTTCCGTGGTGAGCGGGGCAGTGGGGCTGGGACTACTTGAGGGGATGGCAGAAGCAAAACTCTGGATTCCACCTCCACCACCGGGTGGGGAATGTGTGTCTGGCGAGTCCCTGGGAACACAGCACCCCATGTCGTCATGATGTGGCCTACATGTACCCTACCAGGAGGGGGCTCCCTGCCTGAGAGCCTGCGGCGGGTCCAGAAGCTGGCAGGCCGCTCTGTGGAGTTTGAGGAGATGGATATTTTGGACCAGGGAGCCCTACAGCGTCTCTTCAAAAAGGTGGGTGCAGGCTGGGCATGGTGGCTCATGCCTATAATTCCAGCACTTTGGAAGGCCAAGGTGAGGAGATCACTTGAGCCCAGGTGTTCAAGATCAGCTTGCTCAACACGGTGAAACCCCATCTCTACAGAAAAATACAAAAATTAGCTGGGTGTGGTAGCCCATACCTGTGGTCCCAGCCACTCGGAGGCTGGCGTGGGAGGATAGCTTGAGCCCGGGAGGTGGAGGCTGCAGTGAGCTGAGATGGCACCACTGCACTCCAGCCTGGGCAACAGAGCGAGACTGTCAAAAAAAGAAAAAAAAGGTGGGTGCAGGCAGGCAGGCCAGGGGCATTGTCAAGGACTAAGGCCAGTAGAGCAATCTCTGGCCATGTTGCCCCTGCAGCACAGCTTTATGGCGGTCATCCACTTTGCGGGGCTCAAGGCTGTGGGCGAGTCGGTGCAGAAGCCTCTGGATTATTACAGAGTTAACCTGACTGGGACCATCCAGCTTCTGGAGGTGAGAGGCATGGGGCAGGGCACAGGCATTAGGAGAGTGCCCAGCTGGGTCCCAGCCTGGCAGGCAGTGCCAAACACAGAGCCCAAGCTCTATCATCCTGGACTCAGGTCTTTACGTCCCAGTCTCAATTTCCCCACCTCAGCCCCATTCTCCTGTGGAGGAGTAACAGGGTGGGAGTAATGTGTGAGGCGGATGCCACTGATGCCACCTCTCCATGGCCAGATCATGAAGGCCCATGGGGTGAAGAACCTAGTGTTCAGCAGCTCAGCCACTGTGTATGGGAAACCCCAGTACCTGCCTCTGGACGAGGCCCACCCCACGGGTGGCTGTACCAACCCTTACGGCAAGTCCAAGTTCTTCATCGAGGAAATGATCCGGGACCTGTGCCAGGCAGACAAGGTGAGGGCCCCCTTGATAGCACTCTGGCTCCACTGATTGATGGCCCACCCTGAGCCTGAGGGTGGGATTCTGAACACCCCTGCTAAGGAGGAAGCTAAGGCTCAGGCAGTCGCAGTAGAGGGCCCCATCCCCTGCTTGTTTCTAAAGAATAGGCAACTGGCCAGGCGCGGTGGCTCATGCCTGTAATCTCAGCATTTTGGGAGGCCCAGGTGGGCAGATCACCTGAGGTCAGGAGTTTGAGACCAGCCTGGACAACATGGTAAAACCCCATCTCTACTAAAAATACAAACATTAGCCCGGCATGGTGGTGTGTGCCTGTGGTCCCAGCTATTTGGGAGGCTGAGGCATAAGAATTGCTTGAACCTGGAAGGCGGAGGTTGCAGTGAGCCACATCAGGCCACTACACTCCAGCCTGGGCCATAGTGAGACTCCATCTCAAAATAACAGAATAGGCATGGGGAGGGCTCTGGGTTCAGCTGGGACACACTGCCTGTGCCTCTGGCCTCACCGCCTGACCCACATCCCACAGACCTGGAACGCAGTGCTGCTGCGCTATTTCAACCCCACAGGTGCCCATGCCTCTGGCTGCATCGGCGAGGATCCCCAGGGCATACCCAACAACCTCATGCCTTATGTCTCCCAGGTAAGGCAGAAGGGAAGGGACAGGAGTGACCCTGGGGTTATAGCTGGTGCCTGGGATCTGAGAGGAACTGACCTGATCTCCACCTCCAGGTGGCGATCGGGCGACGGGAGGCCCTGAATGTCTTTGGCAATGACTATGATACAGAGGATGGCACAGGTGAGCCTAGGACCGGGGGACCTAGGAGTGGGAGCCAGGAGAGTCAGGGGGAACAGAGTCCCCATCCAACACACTCCCTTCTCTGCAGGCGTCCGGGATTACATCCATGTCGTGGATCTGGCCAAGGGCCACATTGCAGCCTTGAGGAAGCTGAAAGAGCAGTGTGGCTGCCGGGTAGGACAAGAAGGGAGAAATGAGGGAGGGGAGGGACCAGATCCAGGCAGAGAGGCCCAGAGGGGTGGTCAGTCCAGCTCCTTCCATAAACCCTGTTCTCTGCGGGGCAGATCTACAACCTGGGCACGGGCACAGGCTATTCAGTGCTGCAGATGGTCCAAGCTATGGAGAAGGCCTCTGGGAAGAAGGTAGGCCCCCTGCCCCACCCACCTCACCCCACCCAGCTCTCAGCAGCACAGCAGCTTTGGTCCTTCCCACTCACCTCTCCTGGGGGCACCGGGCACTGCCCAGTCTCCTCAGCCTGCCTAGCACCCAGCACCAGGTGCCTGCGGGCGAGCCACTGCTCTGCACGTCCGCTTCTTAAAGACCTGGCCGGCAGCTGGGCCAGGGCCGGCTCAGCTAAGCTCCAACTACCTCCTGTCTTGCAGATCCCGTACAAGGTGGTGGCACGGCGGGAAGGTGATGTGGCAGCCTGTTACGCCAACCCCAGCCTGGCCCACGAGGAGCTGGGGTGGACAGCAGCCTTAGGACTGGACAAGATGTGTGAGTGCTGGCCGGACCCCTGCAGTTAGGGGCCAAGGAGGGGCTGATCAGATCTGGGCATGCCTAGCCAGGGCAGGCTGTGGAGTGGAGGGAGGCTCTGCATTCCACCGTGGGCCCTGAGCACACACCTTGCTGTGTTGCAGGTGAGGATCTGTGGCGCTGGCAGAAGCAGAATCCTTCAGGCTTTGGCGCGCAGGCCTGAGGACCCTCCCCTACCAAGGACCAGGAAAAGCAGCAGCTGCCTGCCCTCTAGCCTCTGGCAGGAACCCAGGGCCCTGGAGCTGCTGGGGCCAAGTCACGGCCTCCCCTACCTCAAACCCCAGCTGGGCCCGCCCATCCCACCAGGCATGAGGCCAAGGGCTCCACTGACCAGGAGGCCGAGGTCTGTAACTCTCATCTTCCACAGGGTCCAAGAGTTCATGAGGACCACCAAGAGCGAGTGAGGGGGCAAGGCTCTGGAACAGAACCTCCCCCTCCCAGGGATTCATTTATACTGCTCTGAAAGAGCTTTCCAAAGTATTTAAAAATTAAAACAAGTTTTCTTACACTGGGGCAGGTTCTCACAGATGGTCACTATCCACCCCTGGAATAGAATCAGCCAGGCCTGAGCAATGAGGAAGCAATTTCTTTAATTTTATCGGAATCCAGGACACAAGAAAAACACCCAAAAACCACATGGAGACAGAAGACGAGACACAACTCCTCCCCCACTGCCTCCCTGCTCTAGAGTGGGGACAAAGTGGGGGTGAGACAGCTTGGGGGAGACCTGAACCTCAGTCCAGCCCTACAGGCTCCAGGCCTGCAGGGAAGGAGGGTAACCGGGAGGCAGGGCCCAGCCCCCCCAGTGTGGGGAAACAGCTGAGGGAAGGCCCCCCTCAAAAGGCTCCACCTCCTCACCAGCACTCCTGCCCAGGGACAGGGAGCCCACAGCAGCAAGGGGACCCCGGGGCCATGGCCACATTCATGACTGAGAAGCAGCTGAGTGGAGGCAGGAGACACACGATTATCTGGGCAGAATCAGTTGGGGCAGGGGCCTGGGAGGGCCCCATGGGCCAAACCCTGAGGTCACAGGAGGGGGCCCAAAGCGGGGCTAGTGAGTGAGGTCCTGAGTGAGTGGGTCAGCGGCTGGGCCCCTTTCTCCAGCTGCCTGTAGCCCCTCCAATACTGCTGCCAGGGGGGCCCGCCTCCAGGGAAATGGGATAAGAAAGCAGCCTGCCCCTGCTGCAGACAGAGCCAGGTGGCTGAGGCCAGGAAGGAAGGCCAGGCCAGGCCTTGCCACCTGCCCCAGTGGCCTGTGGGAGAAGGACAGGTCAGGAAGGGTGGGGACAGGGGCTCGACCGGCTCAGATCCAAGATGGTGCCAGGCTTGCTTGCTGAGTCCCCCATGAGCTGGGGCACCGCACTGGGGCCAGCGACTAGTTAGACAGGAGGCAGCAGCTTCTCAAGAAATTCCTTAACAGCTGCCATCTCCTGAGGGGATTAAGAGGGAATCACGAGAGGTTCCTGGCGGGAGGCAGAGAAGTGGGAGTGGGAAACGGTCCCCCACTGACCTGAGGACAGGAGCTGTGCATGACACCCGGGTATGTCTTGAACTGGACCCTGGCAGGTGTGACAACAGACCGGAGCTTCTCAGCCGTCAGGGCCCCAAACCGTACAGGCACCATGGGGTCCAGCTCCCCATGGCACTGGAGGATGGCCAGGTCCTTGGCACTGCCATTAGCTGCCTGGGGGCCGGATAGGACTCAGGGCAAAGCTAGTGCTGCAGCAGTCCCCAAGCCACGAGGATGCAGACCCAAAAGGTTGGGGGGGTCAGTGGGGACATTCACCTGGGGGAAGGCCCGGTGCAGAGGCAGCCAACAGCTCAACGCCACGATGCCAGCCAGAGGGTGGGGGCAAGTGAGGGCCGTGTAGAGGGAGAGGGCCCCGCCCTAGAGGGAGAAGAGAGGAATCATGAGGGCACAGCTCACTCACCTGCCACCCCTACCCCCTACACCCCCACCCCTCTCCCCTCACCTGTGAAAAGCCTCCCAGGACGATTCGATTGGCAGGAATCCCATTCTTCATTTCATGCTCAATCAAGGCCTTGACTGGGGGGAGGGGGCATGAGTAGGTGGGGGGAAGCTGCCAAGGGGCCCAAGAAGGAGCCAGGCTGAGGAACCGCCCAGAGCTTTCCTGGGGGGCAGGGGAAGGAGGCGGCAGAGGAGGGGCTGGGGTCTTACTGTTCTCTGCTGCCTTCTTGATGCCAGCCTCGTCCTCTGGGGCATCTGGACTCAGCCCCATCAGGTCAAACCTGGGGAGTAGAGGCACAGGCAGCTATAGAAAACCCCAGCCAGCCAGCCCCCTGTAGCTCCCTCAGCCCAAGTGTCCTCGTCCCCCTGCCCAGCCCCGCTCCCAGACTCACCAGGAGGGCATCACCATCTTCATGTTGAGGGTCACAGGGATCCTAGGCCTGGGGAGACAGCCAGAGGGCCCAGCATGCTCAGGAGGAATGACGAGGCCACAGCCCACAGCCCAGAGTGGGGCTGCGCCGCCCCTGGGGGCCCTCCCAGCAGGCAGGGCCTGTGTTTAAGGTGTTGCCAGGCAACCTGCCACGTGGGGCTGGAGGCTGTGGTTGGAGCAAAGCGCCAGTGATGGAGAAGCAGAGCCCAGCGCTTGGTGTGACGGGGTCCCAGGTAGTCAGTGAGTACTTGGGGAAGGGGCAAAGGGAGGTGTGGGTTCTAGGAGAGCTCAGGTCTAGAAGGCCCTAGAGCTGGGGGCTGGTGCTGGACCCCACTCCTGGGGGCTCCACAGGAGCTAAGGCTGAAAATGCCACTTCTGACTGCCCTGAGCCCAAGCCCCAGGATGCAGCTGACAGGAGAGAACAGGCCTGGGATGCCAGGACCACCCCCAGATGATCCCTAGCCTCAGCCCCTCCCTTGTTGGGGTGACACTCACGCATGGGGACAGATGTACTTGACGTGAGGGAGTCGGATGGTGGAGAGGGCGTCAGCCCAGCTGTGCCTGTAGGAGGGACGGGAGAAAAGGCTCTGATGTGGTAGGAAGAGAAGGGGACGTGCAGGCCTCTCCAGTCCGCTGCTGGGCCCAGGCCCCCTCCTTAAGAAGCACCCCTCCTCAGTCACTTACCCTGTGTCTCCAAGTCCATGTAAAAAAATAACCTGGAAAAGGATGGAAATGGGGAGACAGGAAGGTTCCCTCTAGGTTCTCCAACTTCTGCCCACCCCTCCCCCACCCCCAAGGACCTGGAGGAACCCAGGTAGCAAACAGGTTACTACCCTGAGCCTCCTGGCCTCAGGATACTCCCTGCTCATCACTGCCACCTCCATTTTTCCCACACCCCCTCCAGCTGGTCCTCCAGCTGCTCCCACAGTGTCTGGCCGTGCATGAAAGGGGACCCTTACCGCGGCCGTTTCCCGCTCAGCTCCAGACACGGTGGCAGCATCGGTGAGCAGGGGCACAGACATGGTGTTACCACACATACACCACACGGCTCCACGGCGGGGGCCTGCACACATCGGGGTGGCAGTCAAGAGCAAAACCAGGCACAGGACACAATCCTGGCCCAAGAGGCCACCAGGCCATCAGCCCCACACAGCACCCAGGTTCTGTCTTGGGTACAAATAAGGCAAGTCCCAGGGAACAGGGAAAGGAAGTCTGCTTCAGTTCCAGGGTTGAAAGGCAGAGGCAGCCACCCTAGTGGCCCAGAACGTGTGTCTCTGGTTCTGGCCCAACCACAGGATCTAAGCTTGCTGGAGACAAGCAGAGGCAGGGCACAGGGACTGTAGGGCAGGGGGCAGAGGGGAGGCAGCGGCACGCCTGCTTCATTCCCCCTCTAACTCCTCGGGGGTCAGTGCCTTCCCCCTCCTCTCCAATCATCCCTGTGTCCCTGCCTCCCCAGCTCCCGGCCCTATGGGAAATAGAAAAATGCCAGGGAAAGGAGCTTCCATCCCCTACTCGGTGCCGCCTCCAACCCCCATCTCAACCTCCCCTGACCCAGCCCCCATCCAGCCTTCACAGCAGTTTCTGGTCCATCCATTCCCAGACCCCCAGGGGGCTGCCCATGTCCCCCGAAAGCGTTAAGAACTCCACCCAACCCCAAACTGGTGCTCCACGCCCCCCTAAACGGAGCTACCTGCTGCTGCTGCCACTGACTGCAAACGAGCCCCGGCTTGACCACGCTCTGGGACTCCCAAACACACAAAAGAATGTCAGGCTGGCTGGCCCCTCCCCATCCTCCAAACTCGCCGGCGTCCTCCAAACTCGCCGGAAGCTTCCACTACCTGCCTCCAAGTGCCTGCCCACCCCTCCCAACTGGCCTCACCTTCCATCTCTGGCCCCTGAGGGCAGCTCCCCACAATGGGACCATTCACCTGTGACCCGGGGCTCCTCTTCCCACTGGGGAACGCATCTCCCGCCCTGAGCTGCGATTCCCTTCCTTCTCCACCATGGGGACTTGCACCTCCCGCCCAGGGTCCCTCCTTGGAGGGGTGCCTTCCCCCTGATCTGTCTCCTTCTACACCTTGAGAACTTCCACCCTGACCCAGGATCTCCTGCTTCCCACAATGGGAACTTCTGTTCTGTCCAAGGGTCACCCTCCCCAGTAACATTTTCTACCCCGACCCGGGACTCGCACCTGCCCACAATGGGGCTTTGTACCTTTGACTCTGGGGAAGCCCCCGCCCCACAATGGGCTCTTCTACTTTCGACCCCGAAGTCTGTCCCATTATACCCAGACACCCCCTTGTCTAGCCCCACTCCACTCCCGAAGTCTCCAAGACTGGACAGCTCCTTCGTACCTCACTCCCCACCCCCATCCTCCCCTATCGCGGTCCCCCTCCCCGCTCTCCGGGACCCTCCCAAGGCCGACCTCCCCTACATGCCCTTCCTCCGCAGCCGCCGGCTGGCTACCTCCACTCCCTGGGGCTTCCGAGGCCGCTTGGGCAATTCTCCTCTTTCTCCCGCAGACACACACTCTTCCCCCTCGGCCGCCCCCGCCGGAACTTCCGTTCGAGTCCCGGGAACCCAGCCATCGCGCTGCCGGAAGTAGCCTGGCCGGCAGTACGGAACCCGGAAGCAGGGACCCGGCTTCGCTGGATAGAAGCTGCCATGTTGGAGGCGGTGGGGCCACTCCCTGTCATTCAGTCGTGCAGTCGCTGGGTTCTCTCCCGCTCCCACCTTGTAGAATGGAGACAGGGCACCCAAGACTCCCACTTGCTACCACCACCCATGCGCCTCCTGGAGGAGGGCTGACCGGAAGGAGAGGCATCCCTCACACTATTGTTCGCATAAACTTTACCACCTTGCCATCCCTATGGGACACACCTCTTAAGGTCTCGGGTGTCTGCCACTGGCTTTCATGCCCTATTTCAGGATCATGAATGGAATGACACACTCCGAACCGAAGAGACCTTACAGATCATCTAGTTCTCCAGCCTTAAAGATGGGGAAACTGAGGCTCAAGGAAGCAAGTAAATAGCAACCTTGGGATTCCATTGAAATTCTGCCTCTCTGGATCTGCTTCCTGAGATATAAAATGGTAATAACCACCTTGCCTCCTTCACGGCTTTGTTGGTAGGTTTAAATGAGGTTGTGTGAACATGCTTTATACAGTAAAATCACAGCGTGATGCGTTAATCACGCAAAAAAGGACCTAGGAAAAATACAAAAGCCATATCAGGAGAGCTGGACAGGCACTGGCAGTGTTAGCGCTGCCCTTCACAAGCAATGTCATGCAGACAGTGCACAAAACGCTGCCTTCAAGCTGAAGTGGAAATAGGTATCGGGGACCACATAAAAGTCAGAAGGGAGGCAAACTGAGTTGAAGCAGCATGTCCCTGAGAATGTATGGGGATCTGCAAATAGGAAATGAGTCACACTTGCCCCTCAGTCACTTAGGACTCACTCTACCAGCTTAACCTATACTAGTGTTTTCTTTGAACAGAAAGAAAACAGCACAAAGTTGAAAGCTCAATGAAGCACTTCCCCCAGGCCCAGAGGCAATTTGGTCCTAAATACTCAACAGGTCAGGGAGCCTACAATACCAGGATTCAGGGCAGAAAACTTTGGGCCTAGGGGACCACCGCAAGCCAAGAACTCGGGACTGAATGTCAAAAGAAAAAGGAGGGTAATGTCCCCACTTATGGAAGAATGAACAGTTTCTCCTGCACCCTCAATCACCTGAGACACCATGACACTTACAACAAATTCTTCAGTGAAGCTTCCAATTCAGAGGCTCAGTCCCAGGAGCTGTGATTAATGCTTTAATTAGTGGAATTAGTGAAGGGCTCGTCTGCTCTGATTTCTAACTTTATTTTTCCCCCTACTCCAAATTTAAACATAGCCCTTCTTTTAACTCCAAAAAATGATCCAACTGAAATAAAGAGGCTGTGGCTGAGTGAATAGGACCCTTCGTGTTTTACTTTTACTTTTTCTTTTTTTGGGGGCAGGGGACAGTCTCGCTCTGCCGCCCAGGCTGGAGTGCAGTGGCGCCATCTTGGCTCACTGCAAGCTCCGCCTCCCGGGTTCCTGCCATTCTCCTACCTCAGCCTCCGAGTAGCTGGGACTGCAGGCGCCGCCACTGCGCCCGGCTAATTCTTTGTATTTTTAGTAGAGATGGGGTTTCACCGTGTTAGCCAGGGTGGTCTCGATCTCCTGACCTCATGATCCGCCCACCTTGGTCTCCCAAAGTGCTGGGATTACAGGTGTGAGCCACCGCGCCCGGCCTCCTTCATGCTCTTCAAGAACAGTATTTGTATTCTGATTTATTTCAGGCTGCATTTTAGAAATTTTGAGGGCCAACAAGGTTTGGTGGTGGCAGTTTTCTACGACAGGCTGGAGAAACGGTGGCTATATCCTCCAAACAGCAGCATGGGCCAATCCCTCAGACGAATTCTCCCGAAAGGATCAGATTCAACACTAATTCCCTTTATCACCTGTTCCTGTTTTCTGCAAGGGAGAGAATACTGACCATATCAAATCCCCTTTTTAGATACTTACGTTTTCTTCAATTGCTAAACTGAGTTTTAAGTCCAAAGTCTTTGGTCCACCGGCAGACCACATGAGCTGCTCACTTTCTTCACCCTCATTTCTTCTGATGAGCTCCAGAATTGGTTCTCCCTCATTTTTGTAAATGTCATTCTACAAATTACTTCCCTTTGTGCAAAATGAAATAAAGGGTTTTGTTGTTGTTGTTTTGAGACAAGGTCTCACTCTGTCACCTCAGGCTGGGGTGCAGTGGCACAATCATGGCTTACTGTAGCCTCGACCTCCTGGGCTCTAATGATCCTCCCACCTCAGCCTCCCAAGTGGCTGGGACTACAGGTGCACACCACCATGCCCAGCTAATTTTTGTGAAATACAGGTTTTCAACCCCACCTTCTTCTTTACTATATATGGGTGTAGGAGTGTTTTGGTCTACTGTACAAAATTAAGCTTGACCTTTCCTGGAAAAACTGATCCAGTCTTGATTTAATTGTGGCACTTCCTATAAGCTACCTAGTCCAAAACAACAACAAAAAATTTCAAAGTGGCCGGGCGTGGTGGCTCAAGCCTGTAATCCCAGCACTTTGGGACGCCGAGACGGGTGGATCATGAGGTCAGGAGATCGAGACCATCTTGGCTAACATGGTGAAACCCCGTCTCTACTAAAAAATACAAAAAAACTAGCCGGGCGAGGTGGCGGGCGCCTGTAGTCCCAGCTACTCGGGAGGCTGAGGCAGGAGAATGGCGTAAACCCGGGAGGCAGAGCTTGCAGTGAGCAGAGATCTGGCCACTGCACTCCAGCCTGGGCGACAGAGCGAAACTCCGTCTCAAAAAAAAAAAAAAAAAAAAAATTTCAAAGTTCAGTACAGTTCCCCATGACATGAAAGTTGCATCACTGCTATCAAGAACTCAAAAGAAAATACAAACATTAAGTCTGGCAAGGATTTATTAGGAAGCTTATTAGTCACAGTGAATAAAAGCCATGAAAAGAAGAACTCAGATCTCCAAATTCTGGCATTGGACTTACAACACTAGTTAGAAGCTAATAAACATTAAGGAAGTTCCAAGGGAAATCTTAACTAAGTCTCAATCTTACCAACCAGATTACCCACACACACAGAAATGATCCCCATGCTCTCCCCAGACTGCTTAGCTAGGCAGTGGAAAAGACCTTCTCCCCAAGCTTAAGCTATCACGCATCAGCAGGAGACTCCTGACCTTCCAGCTATAACCACAGGACACATGTGCGTGACAGACAACTCCAAGCTGGGCAACTTGACAAGAATGCTGAACAATGAGAGGGTAAAGGAGCAAGCAGGAACAAGTGTTTTAGCTGGAGACCCCCCTGATGGCTACTATTAACACAATCCTGAGGCGTCAGAAAGTTTCCTATAACCCACAAAGTTTCCTTTAAAAAAAACAAAACAAAAAACAAGTCACATAACAATCCTGCCACAAAGCAACATGACACGTGGAATCACATGGTCACATTGACTGGAAAAGCAAATGTTATCCATGACTGCCAGATGCCACCCAGCCCAAGACCCAATTTCCGCAGCCCCCTAAAGAAGGACGACGGTCCCCTGGCACCTACACAACCCTCCCAGTGGTGTCATATCTTCCGTTGGCCAGGTTTCTGCAGCAAGCCCCAAAGACAAAGCTTGGCAGAGGCTGTGGCAGCCAACTCTCTGTGGAGCCTCATCCCTTTGTCCTTCCCAACAGGTAGTCATACATCTTCACTGACACAGCACCTCTATGGGAGCCTTGGCCAGCCCTTAGGAAATAAAGTGTGTCTGTGGGGTAACCTGATGGACCCTATGGTCTGCTGGGTTGGCAGATGCTTCATAATTGCAGATGGTCACCTCGTGTCGGCGAAGCTGCAAGAAAATTGAGGCTGGGTCAGCCAGCCATTAGAAGAACTGTCCTTTCCCACACCACACACGTTGCAGTAGTCCTTATTCAGATTCATTTCTAGGGGTCATCACTTAATATCTCCTGATTTTAATACTTAGAAGTCATCATCTAATATCTCCCAATTTTGATACTTTTTAACTTCAGAAAGCTGCAAAGATCATTATCAATGATTCACCCTGTAACTCTGAAGATTCAGTCTCTCTACTATAATGGGGGTACCATGCGAACAGGAACCTGTCTATCGTATTATCTTATCCCTGGTCCATGAATAGAAAAGATTATCAAAAATACTCAATGAAAGCATTTGAAAGGAAAAAACTGTGAATATAAATGACAATTTCAGGCTAGGCATGGAGGCTCATGCCTGTAATCCCAACACTTTGGGAGGCTGAGACAGGCAAATCACCTGAAGTCAGGAGTTCGAGACCAGCCTGGCCAACATGGCGAAACCCCGTCTCTACTAAAAATACAAAAAAATTAGCCAGGCGTGGCAAGAGGCACCTGTAATCCCAGCTACTCGGGACGGGGGGAGGAGGCTGAGGCAGGAGAATCACTTGAACCCAGGAGGCGGAGGTCGCTGTGAGCCAAGATATATTAAAAAAAAAAGATATATATATATATATATATATATATATATAAAATGTTATATATTTAAGGGGGTTGAAAATAACAGTTTCAACCCCCTTAAAAATACCTGTAGTTTGTCAAATGAGACGAAAAGTTCATACTGATAAAACCAAGAAAAATAACAAACTGGGAGTAATTGTGACACTTGCTTTTTTCCCTTCCGCTCCCATCACCACAGTGTGTAGATATGTAGACATGAGGGCACAACCTTTCCAACCCCATCTTACCTCAGTCCACTCTCCTCTCAGGCCAATATAAAAGACCTTTGTCGTATCTGCTCCGAAGTTTTTTGAAATATGAATTGAGAGATGATAGACATTTGAAAAACGAGAAATTCTAGGGGATGACAAGAATAGGGAAAGAAGGTATGAATTATAGTTCAATGAGTATCTCACCACCATGTAAAACAATGATTCAGCTCCAGCTTGTAAAAGCCAGGCAAAGTCAGAGCTCCTGAGTCCTTCCTTCTCCTTTGGACAGGCAATCAATTCAATGACCATTTACTGAACACCTGCCAGATCCTGTCCAAGACAGTAGGGATAAACACTGCTCCTGCCCTCAAGGAACAGGAATGCAAAATGCTGCATAACCCAGCAGGGATTCTAAAGCACATTTAGTGTTAACCTAAACTAATGGGAGATATATCTTTCCTAAAACCACCCTAGGAGTTCATTCAGATCTGCCAGTTGCTTACAAGTTAACAAGTCTGTGGCTTGCACTGAAATCTCTGCCAAAAGTTGACCAAGCCAAAGATCCAGTCTCCCCCACTGTTTTAACTCATTTCCAATGCTAGGAGAGCAGGAGACTGGCCACAAACAAATGGCAAGCCCTATAAGAAGCCACAGAGAATGGAAGACAGGCCCAGTGCTTACTTTGTAGCATACTCTAATTCTCCTGTAAGATCCCGGTTCAGACTAAAGGTCTGATCTGGCTCCCTTTCTGTATCATCAAAGGACATCTGTGGAATATTCTTGTACCTGAGAAAGGAAAGGAAAGAAAAGTCAAGAAATGTGCATTATCACATGTTTCAGGTTTTCAAAACTTTCTGACTGCTTTAATGGTTTTGGTTCTATCAATAGGAGACTGAATTTGGGGGTCAAATTTTAGAAATAACATTTTATACAAGTATCTCCAAATATCTTTTTCTTTTTCTTTTTTTTTTTTTTTAGACAGAGTCTCACTGTGTCACCTAGGCTGGAGTGCAATGGTGCAATCTCAGCTCACTGCAACCTCCACCTCCCAGGTTCAAGTGATTCTCACGCCTCAGCCTCCTGATAGCTGGGACTACAGGTGTACGTCACCACGCCCAGCTAATTTTGGTACTTTTAGTAAAGACACCGTTTCGCCATGTTGGCAATGCTGGTCTCTAACTCCCAACCTCAGGTGATCTGCCCACATCGGTCTCCCAAAGTGCTGGAATTACAGGCATGAGCCACTGCGCCCAGCCTACGAATATCTTTAATCCAACAAAAAAAGAGCTGAGATCTGCAACGTAACCCCATGGCATCTTTGAGTGGGTTAATATCACATGAGAAGCAATACACAAAGAGACGGCTCAAACTAGGTCACATGCAGCAAATGCATGGAGAAAATAAACAACTCAGCACATTCAGACCAAACTGAGGATGTTATTAAATAAAACAGCTTATTCATGGGAAAAATACATACTTTGGCAGAAACATATTACACACAGTTAAGAGATAAAAGATCAGGTAACCCAATGCTCAATCATTTTGTGTCCAAAAATTACGTCATATACTCAGTCACCTTACAGTTCTTAAAAAATTTATAACATGGGGATTTCCATTTTGAAAGCGCACAAAAGACTGCAATCTCACATCTAAACCACTAGAGGGTGCAGTGAGCCGAGATCACGCCACTGCACTCCAGCCAGGATGACAGTGAGACTCCGTCTCAAAATAAATAAAAAGTAAACTGCTAGAGAAGAAAATATTTTTCAAAGAGTAATCTAAAAAGTAGCTGTCTCTATAACCCACAAATTCCCAAAGACTAAGTCACATGTCCCCACCAATTCCAGGGTGTTTTATTAACACACCCACAGAGAAGAGGCCTCGATATTAGCTGGAGCAAAATCATGTAATTTAAGAAAGCAAATGTTTACTTCAAAGTGTTTCTAAGAATGATGCACCACAGAATAATAATAATAGTGAACACTTATAAGCGGCATAATGAGAAGCAGTATAGCACTGTAGTTAAAATCTAGAGCTAGACTTTCTGGGATTCAAGCCTGGCTCTGTCACTTACCAGCTGAGTAAATTTGGGCACCTGATTTAACCTGTTTCCTCATCTGTAAAATGGGAATAATAATAGTACATATTCCACACAGTTGGTATGGAGATGAAATTGTATCAATTCTAAGTAATGCATATATTAAACACACTTTACTATGGAAAAGGTCAAACTTACATAAAAGCAGAGAGAACATAATGAATCTCCACATACTTTTCACTCATCTTCAATGATCAACATTTTGTAGATTTTGCCTATATCAGTCCGATTTTGTTTAAGCTCAATATTTTAAAGCAATCCCAGACACAGCATTTCACCTATAAATATTCCAGTATGGGCCAGGTGCCGTGGCTCACCCCTGTAATCCCAGCACCTTGGGAGGCGGAGGCAGCTGGATCACTTGAGGTCAGGAGTTCGAGAGCTGCCTGGTCAACACAGCGAAACCCTGTCGATACTAAAACTAAAAAAAAAATTAGCAAGGCATGGTGGTGTGTGCCTGTAATCCCAGCTATTCAGGAGGCTGAGGCAAGAGAATCGCTTGACCCCAAGAGGCGGAGGTTGCAGTGAGCCAAGATTGGGCCACTGCACTCCAACCTAGGCAACAGAGCAGAACTCTGTCTTAAAAAAATAATAAATATAGATAATATATACCGTTAAAAAGGGCCTTTAGGCCAGGCACGGTGGTTCCCTTGAGGCCAGGAGTTCTTGAGACCAGCCTGGCCAACATGGCGAAACCCCATCTCTGTAAAAAGTACAAAAATTAGCCAGGTTTGGCGGCAGGCGTCTGTAATCCCAGCTCCTTGGGAGGCTGAGGCAGAGGAATCACTTGAACCTGGGAGGCGGAGGTTGCAGTGAGCCGAGATTGCGCCACTGCATTCTAGCCTGGGCAGAAGTGAGACTTCATCTCAAAAAAAAAAAAAAGGGTGGGGGCGGGAAGGAGGGGGGGCTTTAAAAAAATACATATATGTGGCTGGGCACCATGGCTCATGCCTGTAATTCCCAGCACTTTGGGAGTCTGAGGTGGGCAGATCACGAGGTCAGGAGATCAAGACCATCCTGGCTAACATGGTGAAACCCTGTCTCTACTAAAAATATAAAAAATTAGCCAGGCGTGGTGGCAGGCACCGGTAGTCCCAGCTACTCGGGAGGCTGAGGTGGGAGAATGGTGTGAACCCCGGAGGCAGAGCTTGCAGTGAGCTGAGATGACACCACTGCACTCCAATCTGGGCAACAGAAACTCTGTCTCCAAACAAACAAACAAACAAAATATATGTAATACCATTTTACAATAATTGACAACATCAACAGATAACAAAATTAACAGCAATTCTTTTTAATTTTTTTTAGGCTGGGTGCAGTGGCTCACTCCTATAATCTCAGCACACTGGGAGGCTGAGGTGGGCAGACTGCCTTATCCCAGGAGTTCAAGACCAGCGTGGGCAACATGGCAAAACCCCATTTCTGCAAAAAAATACATAAATTAGCTGGGCATGTTGGCACATCTGTATTCCCAGCTGCCTGGGAGGCTGCGGTGACAGGATTGCTTGAGCTGAGGAGGTAGAGGCTGCAGTGAGCTACGATTGCACCACTGCACTCCAGCCTAGGTGACAAAGTGAGGCCCTATCTCAAAATATATAAATAAATAATATATTTTTAAGCCTTGCTCTGTTGCCCAGGCTGGGGTACAATATAAGATCTTATGATCTTAATTCACCATAACCTTTAATTCCCAGGCTCAAGTGATCCTTTGGCCTCAGTCTCCCCAAAGTGCTAGGAATGAGGCATGAGCCACTGTGCCCAGCCCAATGGTAATTTTTTTTTTCCCTTTTGAGACAGAGTCTTGCACTGTTGCACATGCTGGAGTGCAGTAGCGTGATCTCAGCTCACTGCAACCTCTGCCTCCTGGGTTCAAGTGATTCTCCTGCCTCAGCCTCCCGAGTAGCTGGGATTACAGGCACCTGCCACTATGCCCGGCTAATTTTTGTGTTTTTAGTAGAGACAGGATTTCACCATGTTGGCCAGGCTGGTCTTGAACTCCTGACCTCAGGTGATCTGCCTGTCGTGGCTTCCCAAAGTGCTGGGATTATAGGTGTGAGCCGCTGCGCCTGGCTGAATGGTAATTCTTTAGTAACAAGCAACACCTCATCTGTGTTCAAACTTCCCTGATTTAATACTCTCAATCTAACTTTGCTGGATGTGTCCATGGCATGTCATAGTTAAACAGCATTTTTTTCTGTATTAACTGTATATAATATAATGGTACATTTTACAATCAATGACATTTTACATTTGATAAAGTATAATACATGTAGTGTGCTTAGAACTGAGCACTATGTATTTGTACCTGTTCACCCAAAATCGGGCACTTGCTGTGTTCCAGACCTAATCTAAGCTCTTTACATGTTTTATCTCATTTAAGCTTCTCCACAATCTTATAAGTTATGTATGCACTGTTACCATTCCCATGTTAGATATGAGAAAATCCAGGCATAGAAGATAAGGTCTCAAAGTCATGAAGGTAGCAAGTGGTACAGCCATTATTTGAACCCAGTTTACTCCAGACCCCACACTCTAAATCACAATGCAGCATGGATGTCTAATATTCTCAGGTCAGTCCATCATCTTCCAAGTAAATGAGTCTCCAAAAGCATCAAAGGTATAATTTCCTTAAAATGATTAAACACAGTATTTGCTTCCAAATTCATGTTTCTAATACTCAACTATAATATATCTTAAATCTCTTTAAAGTCCTTTAATCAATTTTTCAGATGATTTTTTTTTTTTTTTAAGACAGAGTCTCGCTCTGTTGTCCAGGCTGGAGTGCAGTGGTGCAATCTTGGCTCACTGCAACCTGCACCTCCCCGGTTCAAGTGATTTTCATGCTTCAGCCTCTCCAGTAGCTAGGATTACAGGCCTGTGCCACCGCACCCAGCTAATTTTTGTATTTTTAGTAGAGATAGGGTTTCGTCATGTTGACCAGGCTGATCTTGAACTCCTGGCCTCAAGTGATCCGCCTGCCTCGGCCTCCCAAAGTGCTGGGATTTGAATTTTTTTTTTTCTTTTTTTTGAGATGGAGTCTTGCTGTCACCCAGACTGGAGTGCAGTGAGGCGATCTTGGCTCACTGCAACCTCTGCCACCTGGGTTCAAGCGATTCTCCTGCCTCAGCCTCCTGAGTAGCTGGGATTACAGGCGTGTGCCACCACACCCAGCTAATTTTTGTATTTTTAGTAGAGATGGGGTTTCAGCAACTTGGCCAGGCTGGTCTTGAACTCCTGACTTCGTGATCTACCCGTCTCAGCCTCCCAAAGTGCTGGGATTACAGGCATGAGCCACCACGCCCGGCCTCTAGGATTTTAATTTTTTATTTATTTGTTTTTATTACTACTTTTGCGATTGGGTCTCATTCTGTCATCCAGGCTGGAGTGCAGTGGAGAGATCTCAGTTTGCTGCAACCTCTGCCTCCCAGGTTCAAGCAATTCTCCTGTCTCACCCTCCCTAGTAGCTGGGATTACAGGTGTGCACCACCAGGCCCGGCTAATTTTTTTTTTTTTTTTTTTTTTTTTTTGAGACAGAGTCTCGCTCTGTCGCCAAGCTCCACCTCCCGGGTTCACGCCATTCTCCTGCCTCAGCCTGCCGAGTAGCTGGGACTACAGGCGCCCGCCACCTCGCCCGGCTAGCTTTTTGTATTTTTTAGTAGAGACGGGGTTTCACCGTGTTAGCCAGGATGGTCTCGATCTCCTGACCTCGTGATCCGCCCGTCTCGGCCTCCCAAAGTGCTGGGATTACAGGCTTGAGCCACCGCGCCCGGCCTAATTTTTTTATTTTTAGTAGAGACAGGGTTTCACCAGGTTGGCCAGGCTGGTCTCGAACCTCAGGTGATCTGCCCACCTCAGCCTCCCAAAGTGCTGGGATTACAGGTGTGAGTCACCGTGCCCGACCTATATGTCATCTTTTATTGGTTTTGTGGGAAAAGTTACTGTACCCGGCCTGAACTTTTTAAATGTAAAGTTCTTCTTGTATGTTTCTCCAGCACTCAAAAAGCAGTTTTCCCTTTCTTTTAGGAAGGCTGTTCTGGAATAAGGTAAGTTGTCAAAAAGGGTACTAACTCTGTTGGCAAAAGATTCAGTGTTGCAAGAAGTATACACAACTTTGCTAACTAAATGCCACACAAACTCAAGTGGAGTAATTCCACGTCAACAAAACACATAAGATCATTACTGTATGAAACAGCAAGGAAAAATGTTGAAGCTAACCCCAAGAATAGAATCCATAAAGATCACATGAGATCTGCAGCTAGTTATTAAGAAAACTGCAAAGTCATCAACAAATGACATTTACACAATGCTCTCTGAATGAATCGTGTCATAGTATGCACTTTGAAATATGAGACAAGGTGTTGGGCCTAAAGATGCTTAATCTGAGAAGGTCATTAATTCAGGAAGAAATATGTGTATTCCAACGCAGAATGAGAACAGGGCCAAGATATTTTAAAAGGGGAAATATTAAACCTGGTAAGAAGAAAAATGATACTATTCTGGAATAAAATGTTACCAGAGGAGCTCCTTGAGGGCCTAAGCTTTTGCCACTTACAGTCTCATCTCAGAGGGGTGTGAGTCATCGTCCTCTCCCATTATAATGATGCCTTTGAGCTTGACATTGCCCGTAAATCTGCCAGAATGCAAAAGAGAAGGTTGTCAATCTGGGTTTGAATACCTGTTTAGTTGTGTGACCCTGGGCAAGACCCTTCCCTTGTATGGGCTTCAGTTTACTCATCTGTCAACTTGTACTAGATAATTTCTAAGATCCTGTCCACCTCTAGCATTCTACAATTCTAAGAAATTTACCTTAATTTCTCAGTTATTGTTCAACAACTACATCTGTTTCCAGTCTGCACCAAGAAAGCTATGATGCCTTCCTCCTCAAACCCATTAAATTAATTTATCCCATTTCAAGAAGCTCTTGACACCAGTGAATGGTGTGCTCTTGACACCAGTGAATGAATTCATCTGAGGAGGCAACTGGGTACAGCTTATTTAGCCTGAGGTAGGCACCAAGGAGATACTTACGGAATATTAAACAGAAGCTCTTCATCTGCATCACTTTCAACAAACTGGAGGGGATGGGGAGGGGGGAGGAGAAAGCAACAAATATTTGCTGAGAGCCTACAATTTCAGGCATCTCCCACCCTGTTCTACAACTGGGGTGCAATGGGAATAGTCACTTTCCCTTTGTTTTCCAAGACTTATTAACTTGAAGCTAATCAGTCTTATCCAGTGTCCTAACAGCCACAGGTCATCCAACTGGAAGGTGCTTAATAAAAAGCCCATGAATGAATTTCCAGGGTCGAAGAGCCTTCTTAAGTGTGAACTGAAAGGCAGGTGCTTATGTGCATTTTTCTGAGGAGAAAGTCCATCGTTTTCAAATAGATAGCAAGGGGGTCTGCGACCCCACAATATAAAGAACCTTTGCTTTAAAGGGGAAACACCTTTCATCTCCCTAGGCTCTTCTTCACTAGGTAATACGATGAGGCAGCCATTAGCACCAATGGTCCAACGGCCCTCACGGCCATCCTCTCTAACCCACACAGCCCTGGAAGAGCGTTAGGCTGTGTAGCTTGACAAAACTGTCCCCGTTCCCTCTCGGCCTCAGTTTCCCTATATGCAAAATGGGGAGACTCAACGCTGCTCGCCTCCCAAAGAGCTGGCAGGAGACAGGCACGGAAAAGCGCTTGGCAACCAGGCTGTCGTTATTTTTAACATCAGGAATGAGCAAACCGACGGCCCGAGGCCAAACGCGCACCCCGCCCCGCCCGCCCCAAGCTCCAGGCGGCCCACCTTGGAGCGGTCGGTCCGCTCCTCCCACGGCTTGAAGACGCCGCGGCCGCTGCCCTCGCGGCTCTCGTTAAGGCACTGCAGCCGCTCCAGGTCGATGCGCAGGTACAGGCCATAGGCCAGGCCGCGCTGCTCGGGCGGCTCCTCCCGTTCGGCGGCGCAGCGGCAGCCGCCCCCGCCGTGGCTGTGACCGTGCGACATGGCGACACCGCCACCTGCGCGTCCTCTCGGCCCCGCCGCCGCACTCGCTCGCTCTGCTCAGACTAGCTCCGCGTCGCTTATCTCCGGCCGCCAAGCGCGCCGCGCCCGCCGCGTCGTAAAAGGCGCCGCTGCGCGGCGCATGCGCCCAGGGAGAAGGCGGGGGCGGGGTCGGGCGGAACTGACGTTAGACTCGCGGCTCCCGGGTGGCAGAGTTCGTGTAGACTCCGGTCCTGGAGCTGTATGCTGCTGCTGTCCCAGCTTCCCAGGTGTGGAAACTGAAGGACCGAGAGATTAAACGGGTGTGCTGAGTAAACGCACAGGCTGAGATTCTAATTCTCCTCCCCCAACGAGGCTGGAGCCTGTGCTGTCTTCCTTGATCACCACGTTTCTTTGCGAGCTGATGGAGGAAAGGGTGAGGAATGATAAGGCCCTGGAGACTGGAGAACGCGAGCTTATCGCTGTCTCACATGCGCACGCTTAGGCGTTGAGAGCTCACAGGCCCACTTGCATAACCACTTTCTTGATAGCGGGGTTACAGCTTGAGAGCACGGGGCTTTGTGCACGGCCAGACCTAGAGACCAGTCCTGGGTCTGCTACTGGCCGTTGTGACACCTTAAGTCATTTCCCCTATTCTGAGACTCCGTTTCCTCGTCTGTAAGGTGGAAAGAATAGTATCTGTTTCATAGGATCACAGTGAGTATTAAATGAAATAATGCAATTAAAGAATTCAGCAGGCCGGGCGCGGTGGCTCACGCCTGTAATCCCAGCACTTTGGGAGGCCGAGGCGGGCGGATCACGAGGTCAAGAGATGGAGACCAGCCTGGCCAACATGGTGAAACCCCGTCTCTACTAAAAATACAAAAATTAGCCAGGCGTGGTGGCGCGAGCCTGTAGTCCCAGCTACTCGGGAGGCTGATGCAGCAGAATCGCTTGAACCCGGGAGGCAGAGGTTGCAGTTGAGCCGAGATCGCGCCACTGCACTCCAGCCTGGCGACAGAGCAAGACTCCGTCTCAAAAAGAAAAAAGAACTCAGCAAATGGCTGACACATGATAGGCATTCAGTACCCGATGGTTATTACGGTCAAATCCAACCACAGCCACTTACTAGCTGCGTGGCCTTGGGCAACTGACTTGATCTCTCTGAGACCCAGTTTACCCCCTGTGAAGTGAAGGGATTCCTCCCCCATGTGATATTTCAGAGTACTTTTTTCAAACAGCTGGTGTTGACCTGTAAATAGGTTTTAAAATCCGTTTATAGAAAATTGTGATCAACATTTAAAAAAATAGAATACAACAACAACAACAACAACAACAATGTATCACACATTTCAAGTCTCAATTGATGAAACTTTTATTTCAGTTTTGAGTTTGTATTCAGGCACAATATGATGTGTTTTTCATATTGTGGGTTGAGATCAAAATAATTAAAAAACCACTGTTTAGAGGTGAAATAATCTTGTTTTCAGGATAGAATGTTTTCCTACTTCCTGGTGGGGAAAAGACAGGATACAGAAAGAGTTATGGGATACCCTGGCTACTCTCTTCCCTTCACATCTGGCTCTGGAGTGCTCAGTGGGGCTGGTGAAGTATAGACCAAAATATCCATATTTTCAAGTTCTATTCAGAATATTTTTTGGGCCAGGTGCATTGCCTCATGCCTGTAATCTCAGCACTTTTGGGAGGCCAAGGTGGGAGGATCACTTGAGCCCAGGAGTTTGAGACTAGCCTGGGCAACATAGGGAGACCCCATCTTTACAAAAATAATAAAAAATATTAGCCCGACATGGTGGCTCATGCCTGTGGTTCCAGCTATTTGGGAGGCTGAAGTGGAAGGATCTCCTGAGCCTGGGAGGGTGAGGCTGCAGTGAGCCGTGATCATGCCACTGCACTCCAGCCTGGGTGACAAAGCAAGACTGTCTCAAAAAAATAAAAACAAAAATATTTTGATGTCCTACTTTAGTTACTTGTGCAATAAGCAAGCTTGGTTCTGGTTCACAATAGCTCAGTGCCATGAATTATTCCTGCTTTTAGGTCAGTTTCAGGTAAGGGACCTGGAATGTGGCAAACATAATAAATGTTTACTTGACTGATAACACTTCGTAGCCTTTCTTTGGAAAGACCGTCCTTTTTTTTTTTTTTTTCTTTTTTTTGAGACGGAGTCTCGCTCTGTCGCCCAGGCTGGAGTGCAGTGGCCGGATCTCAGCTCACTGCAATCTCCGCCTCCCGGGTTTACGCCATTCTCCTGCCTCAGCCTCCCAAGTAGCTGGGACTACAGGTGCCCGCCACCTCGCCCAGCTAGTTTTTTGTATTTTTTAGTAGAGACAGGGTTTCACTGTGTTAGCCAGGATGGTCTCGATCTCCTGACCTCATGATCTGCCCGTCTCGGCCTCCCAAAGTGCTGGGATTACAGGCTTGAGCCACCACGCCCGGCCAAGACTGTCCTATTGAAGGACCAGCCCAGGCCTTACCCAGGAGATCTACTCATTTTGACTTTTTTCCTGTTACCTTCATTAATGATTTATGTGAGCATTGTGTGCTAAGCACATTGTGTAGTTCATCTCAATTAATTGTCACATGAACTTTAAGAGCTAGGTACAGCCAGGCATGGTGGCTCACACCGGTAACACTCTGGGAGGCCGAGGTGGGCAGATCACTTGAGGTCAGGAGTTTGAGACCAGCCTGGCCAACATGGTGAAACCCCATCTCTACTAAAAATACAAAAATTAGCCAGGCGTCATAGCACGTGCCTGTAATCCTAGCTACTCGGGAGGCTGAGGCAGGAGAATCGCTTGAACCCAGGAGGCAGAGGTTGCAGTGAGCCGAGATCACACCACCGTACTCCAGCCTGAGCGACAGAGCGTAACTCCATCTCAAAAAAAAAAAAAAAAAAAAAAAAGCTAGGTACTATTACCTACTGTTATCTCCAATTTGAAGATGAGGAAAACTGAGGCTGAAAGAGGTAAATTAACTTGCCTGAGACCAGGTAAAGTTAGGAGGTAACCAGGCTTTGAACACATCCTGTAGTGTTCTTGTAACACATCAATAGTTTCCTGGTTAGGGTGGGGAGGTTGAGGCAGGAGGTGCACACAAAGTAAATATGCTGTATCAATTAGCTTATGCTGTGTAACAAATTACCCGAAAACTTTGATAGCTTTAAAAAACAAACATTGATTAATTCTCATGATCCTGTAGATTAGCTTTTCTGAGCCAGTTCAGCTTGGGCTGGAAAGTTTGGGATGGTCTCACTCTCGTCTGCTTGATGCTGGCTGATAGCTGGGGTGATGGGACCACGTGTCTTCAGCAGACAAGCCTAGCTAAATTACATGGTGATAATTGCAGAGTTCCCAGGAGCAAGAGAGGGCAAGACTCAATTGCACAAGCAGTTTTTTTTGTTTTTTTTTTTTTTGAGATGGAGTCTCACTCTCACCCAGTCTGGAGTGCAGTGGCATAATCTCAGCTCACTGCAATCTCCGCCTTCCAGGTTCAAGCAATTCTCCTGCCTCAGCCTTCCAAATAGCTGGGATTACAGGTGCCTGCCACCATGCCTGGCTAATTTTTGTATTTTTAGTAGAGACGGGGGTCTCACCATGTTGGGCAGGCTGGTCTCGAACTCCTGACCTCAGGTGATCCGCCCACCTTGACCTCCCAAAGTGCTGGGATTACAGACGTGAGCCACCGCGCCCTGCCGGAACAAGCGCTTTTTAAGCTTTACTTCTGTAATCTTTCTATAATGACCCATCAGCCAAATCCAAATTCTAGAGTAGAGAGCTAGATAGACTGCAGACTTCACCTCTTAATTAGAAGAACTACAAAATACTGTGGCTCCTCCCCTCCCAATAGGTCTGTATTAGTTGTCTTTTGTTGTGTAACAAATTATTCCCAAACTTAATGGCTTAAAACTGTAGCAGGACAAGCTGCAGACGAAACCTCTCAGATACCAGGTTAAAGAAGGAAGAGACTTTACTCGGCCAGGAGCGTCGGCAGACTTGCGTCTCAAGAACCAAGCCCTCCGAAGAAAAAGTTCCTGGCCCTTTTAAGGGCTTACAGCTCTAAGGGGGTCCACATGAAAGGGTTGTGATAGATTGAGCAAGTGATCTATAAGTAACACATGTGGTTACAGTGGCGGAGGGGGGTGGGGGGGTGGTGCGGTTATCTTTAACCTCAGGCCTGGTCAGTGGCGTCCAGTTGGTCTTGCCACTGACTTCATTCCTGTTTTTCAGCTTTTACTTCTTCCTTGTCTTCAGAGACAGTAAGAGAAATAGCCTCTCTCCTCAAAACAACAGTTAACATTTATCATCTCACAGTTTCTGTGAGTTAGGAATTTGAGAGCGTCCTAGCTGCGTGGTTCTGGTTTGGGGTCTCTCATGAGACTGAAATTATGTGAAGGCTTGGCCAGGGCTGGAGGAGCCCCAGCTGGCAAGTTTGTGCAAGTTGTTGGCAGGAGGCCCCAGTTCCTTACCACATGGACCTCTCCGTAGTACTGCTTGAGTGTCCTCATGATACAGCAGCTGGTTTTCAGCAGGGCAAGTGATCTAAGAGCAAGGTAGAAACCACCAATGTCTTTTATGACCTAGCCTCAGAAGTCTCGTATCATCAATTTTGCAACATCCTACGGTTTCACAGGTCAGCCATATTCAGTGTGCACGGGAGCTTTGTAAGAGTGCAGATACCAGGAGGTAGAAATCATTAGGGGCCACCTTAGTGGCTGGCTACCGTGCTGCCATACATGTTAAATGGCACTGAAAATGGCTTTAATTAGTAGTTTGGCTGGTTTAATTAGTAGTTTGGCTGTGGATAGAATTCTTTCATAATTGTGAAGATACTGCTCTGGTTTTTTTCTGACTTTGATAAATACAGTGCTGTTCTGACTCCCAATTCTTGGTACGGGTTTTTCCCCCACCCCAACCCTGTTTTCTGGAAGCGTTGAAGATCTTCTCTTGGTATTCTAGAATGTGATGATTTTTGTTGTGCTTTGATGTAGCTCTTTTGCCATTCATTGTGCTGGATACCTGAGGGAACTTTTCAGTTTAGAACCCCGGGAACAGAGGGTGAGCATGCAGGTTAGGACCTCTGCGTGCATGGACACAAGGCCCTGCCAGGCAAACAGATTTAGAGATATGAAGAGAAGGGGGCAGGGCTGGGATTCTGTTCTCTGCCTCCCACCACCTTCTAGTACAGAACTCTGAGAGGCCCAAAAATGTGAATGTGGTCTTCCAAGTCATTGTGAAGGTTTATTTATCAACATAGCAGAATAAATTGTCTTTTATTTAATAGTTCATTAGGATCATTTATAACTTTTTTTTTTTTTTTTTTTTTTTTTTTTTTTTTTGAGGCGGAGTCTCGCTCTGTCACCCAGGCTGGAGTGCAGTGGCCGGATCTCAGCTCACTGCAAGCTCCGCCTCCCGGGTTCACGCAATTCTCCTGCCTCAGCCTCCCAAGTAGCTGGGACTACAGGCGCTCGCCACCTCGCCCGGCTAGTTTTTGTATTTTTAGTAGAGACGGGGTTTCACCGTGTTAGCCAGGATGGTCTCGATCTCCTGACCTCGTGATCCGCCCGTCTCGGCCTCCCAAAGTGCTGGGATTACAGGCTTGAGCCACCGCGCCCGGCCCATTTATAACTTTTTAAGTATGCATTCAGCTGTATTCTTGCCCCTGTCCTGCAAATATTAGGTTTGGCCTGCTAGGCAAATTGCTTAACCTCTCTAGGTCTCAGATTTTTTTCTTTTTTCTTATTATTTTTTTTTTTCTAGGCCTCAGATTTGTCTTACATAAAATGGGAATAATAAGAGTTCCTATGTTGTGGAGTGTTATGACAGTAATGTGAAATAACACATGAAAGTGTTTGGTATAGGCTGGGCGTGGTGGGTCAAGCCTGTAATCCCAGCACTTTGGGAGGCCGAGATGGGCGGATCACAAGGTCAGGAGATCGAGACCATCCTGGCTAACCTGATGAAACCCCGTCTCTACTAAAAAATACCAAAAACTAGCTGGGCGAGGTGGCGGGCGCTTGTAGTCCCAGCTACTCGGGAGGCTGAGGCAGGAGAATGGCGTAAACCCGGGAGGCGGAGCTTGCAGTGAGCTGAGATCCGGCCACTGCACTCCAGCCTGGGCGACAGAGCGAGACTCTGTCTCAAAAAAAAAAAAAAAAGAAAAAAAGAAAGTGTTTGGTATAACATCTGGTCCACAGGGAAAGGCTATTACTGTAACCGCCCCCCCCCCCACCCCCTGACTCGGTTTTGCTTTCTGTGGTTTCAGTTACATGCAGTCAAACCACTGTCCAAAAATATTAAATGGACAATTTCAGAAATAAACTATCTGTAAGTTTTAAATTGCACGCTGTTCTGAGTAGCGTGACGAAGTCTTGTGCTGTCCCACTCTGTCCACCTGGGGGACCTGAATTGTCCCTTTGTCTTGCGTCTCCATGCTGTATACGCTCCCTGTTCATTAGTCACTTAGTAAGTGCCCTGTTCATTATCGGATCGACTGCCGTGGTATGCAAAGCTTGTGTTCAAGTCACCCTTATTTGACTTAATAATGGCCCCTAAGTGCAAGAGTAGTGATGCTAGCAATTTGGATATGCCAAAGAGAAGCCATAAAATTCTTTCTTTAAATGAAAAAGGTAAAAGTTCTCAACTTAATAAGGAAGGAAAAAAGAAAGTGTGCTGAGGTCGCTAAGATCTGTGGTAAGAACGAATCTTCTATCTGTGAAATTATGAAGAAGGAAAAAAATACCTGCTAGTTTTGCTGCCACACATGAAACTGCAAAAGTTATGACCACAGTGCGTGATAACTGTATTACATCATATTGCTATAATTGTTCTATTTTATTATTAGTTGTTAATCTCTTATCGTGCCTAATTTATAAATTAAACATAATCATAGATATGTATGTATAGAAAAAAACACAGTACTGTATATATAGGGTTCAGTACTATTCAGTCATCCCCTGGGGGTCCTGGAACATGTCCCCCACAGATAAGGAGGGACTGTGGATAATCCCCAGTTTATGATGGTTCGACTTATGGCTTTGTGACTTTACAATGGTGCAAAAGTGATAAGAATTCAGCATGCTCCTCGCCAAGTGGACGAGCATCTACTGTGCTTTCACAGAGGCTGTCACTGTTGCCAGCAACAAGACTGTCAGCTCAGCGCCCCCGTCTGGTTGGATAGGAAACTGCAGTTGCTAAGGGAGCTGGGTTTGGAAGGAGCCGGCCAGGGTTGCATGGTGGCTTAGCTGTGATTTGGGAGCAATGCCTTGTGCCTCTGCCTTATTGTCTCCTCTCTTGCACTTCTATGTTGCAGGAATCTCTGAGGACAAATGGGAATTCTCACTGATTTCTAGGACTACCCTGGGGCAGGTAAGAAAAGCATCCAAGTTTTTTCTTTTCCCATTGCTCCATTTATAAACTTTTTTTTTTTTTTTTTTTTTTTTTTTTTTTTTTTTTTGGAGATAGGGTCTCCCTCTGCCACGCAGGCTGGAGTGCAGTGGCACAATCTTGGCTCACTGCAACCTCTGCCTCCTGGGCTCAACCGGTCCTCCCACTTCAGCCTCCTGAGTAGCTGGGATTACAGGTGCATGCCACCATCCCAGGTAATTTTTGTATTTTTTGTAGAGATGGGATTTCATCACATTGCCTAGGCTGGTCTCAAAATCCCAGGCTCAAGTGCTCTGCTGGCCTCAGCCTCCCAAACTGCTAGGACTATAGGCCTGAACGACCACCCCTGGCTGTAAACGTTTTCTTAGCTCAAGGATTGCTGAATTTGTATCCATTTTCTTCTCCCCTATCTCAGTTGGGTCTGTGAAATGATACTGTTAACTGTTTTCTGTTACTTTCTTTTTTTTTTTTTTTTTTGAGACAGAGTCTCGCTCTGTCGCCCAGGCTGGAGTGCTGTGGCCGGATCTCAGCTCACTACAAGCTCCGCCTCCCGGGTTTACGCCATTCTCCTGCCTCCGCCTCCCGAGTAGCTGGGACTACAGGCGCCCACCACCTCACCCGGCTAGTTTTTCGTATTTTTTAGTAGAGACGGGGTTTCACTGTGTTAGCCAGGATGGTCTCGATCTCCTGACCTCGTGATCCGCCCGTCTCGGCCTCCCAAAGTGCTGGGATTACAGGCTTGAGCCACCGTTACTTTCAATGTTTCTTTGTGGTAAACTGAGGGCATAGTAATACTGTAGCAGCTAACAACCATATGGGTCCTGAGGGCTTTACTAATGTTATTATTATTATTTTTTTTGAGACAGAGTCTCGCTCTGTGGCCCAGGCTGGAATGCAGTGGCCCGATCTCGGCTCACTGCAAGCTCCGCCTCCCGGGTTAACGCCATTCTCCTGCGTCAGCCTCCTGAGTAGCTGGGACTACAGGCGCCCGCCACTGTGCCCGGCTAATTTTTTTTGTATTTTTAGTAGAGACGGAGTTTCACCATGGTCTCGATCTCCTGACCTTGTGATCCACCCGCCTTGGCCTCACAAAGTGCTGGGATTACAGGCGTGAGCCACCACGCCTGGCCACTAATGTTATTTTTTAATCTTCCTAATTGCAGGTGTTTTATTATTAGCTTCATTTTATAGATGAGAAAACTGGGCACAGAGAGGCTGAGTTACTTGCTCAAGTTCATACAGGCGATCAGTAGTAGAGCTAGGATTTGAACCCAGCGGTCAGCCTCCAGAGTTCATGTTTTTATTTATTTATTTTTTGAGACAAGGTCTTGCTCTGCCACCCAGACTGGAGTACAGTGTCGTGATCTCAGCCCACTGCAGCCTTGACACCCCCGGGCTTCAGTGATCCTCCTGCCTCAGCCTCTTGAGTAGCTGGGACTACAGGCACACATCACGATGCCTGCTAATTTTTGTATATTTTGTAGAGATGGAGTTTTCCCATATTGACGAGGCTGGTCTCAAACTTCTGGGATCAAAGGATGCGCCCATGTTAGCCTCCAAAAATCCAAAAATGCTGGGATTATAGGTGTGAGCTGCCGAGTCCATGTTCTTAACTACACTGAACCTCCTCCAAATATTATTTAACATTTATGATTTACAATGTGCCAGGCTGAGACCCCGGAGCTTAGGCTCTTCTCCACCATGCTACACTTACCAGCTGTGCTACCTTGGACAAGTCATTTTCCTCAGAGCTTAGGTTAGAACAGTAACTGTTTACTAAATGCCCACTCTGTGATTGGCACCTGGCCTAATCCATCATCATCACCATCCTGGCTAACGTGTCCTGAGCACTTTCTGTGTGCCAGGCACTGTTCTAAGCATTTTAACATTGCAAGGTTGATTTGTTGTCCCCCTTTTTTTTTTCTTTGAGATGGAGTCTCGCTCTGTTGCCCAGGCTGGAGTGTAGTGGCATAATCTCAGCTCACTGCAACCTCCACCTCCTGGGTTCAAGCAATTCTTCTGCCTCAGCCTCCCAAGTATTTGGGACTACAGGCACACACCACCACACCCGACTAATTTTTTTTTTTTTTTGAGATGGAGTCTCACTCTGTCGGCCAGGCTGCAGTGCAGTGGCACGATCTTGGCTCACTGCAAGCTCCGCCTCCCAGGTTCATGCCATTCTCCTACCTCAGCCTCCTGAGTAGCTGGGACCACAGGCGCCCACCACCACACCCGGCTAATTTTTTGTATTTTCAGTAGAGCTGGGGTTTCACCATGTTAGCCAGGATGGTCTCAATCTCCTGACCTCATGATCTACCTGCCTTGGCCTCCCAAAGTGCTGGGATTACAGGCGTGAGCCACCATGCCTAACTTTTTTTTTTGGAGACGGTGTCTCACTGTCACCTAGGCTGGAGTGCAGTGGTGTAATCTCGGCTCACTGCGACCTCCACCTCCCAGGTTCAAGCGATTCTCCTGCCTCATCCTCCTGAGTAGTTGGGATTACAGGCACACACTACCACCACGCCTGGCTAATTTTTGTATTTTTAATAAAGACAGCATTTCACCATGATCGTCAGGCTGGTCTCAAACTCCTGACCTCGTGATCCGCCTTCCTTGGCCTCCCAAAGTGCTGGGATTACAGGCGTGAGCCACTGCGTCCAGCCTAATTTTTGTATTTTTAGTAGAGACGGGGTTTCACCATATTGGTCAGGCTGGTCTCGAGCTCCTGACCTCGTAATCCACCCGCCTCAGCCTCCCAAAGTACTGGGATTACAGGTGTGAGCCACCGCGCCCAGCCTGTTTTCCTCATTTTTAGAGAAAGAAACTGAGAAAGAGATTAAGTGACATGCTGAAGGCCACACGGCTAGAAGTGTAGGGTTTGAAGCCGAGTCTGACGTCTGACTCCACAGCCTGTGCCCTTAGCTGCCCCTCTCCGAGCCTTGTGGATTACCTAGAGCCCAGGCTGTCATGATTGCCTTTGGAGATTTTTTTTTATTTTTGTTTTTGTTTTGGTCAGCATACATTTTTTTCTGGATTTTTATTTTTTTCCAATAAGTTTTGGGGGGACAGGTGGTGTTTGGTTACATGAATAAGTTCTTTAGTGGTGATTTCTGAAGTTTGGGTGCACCCGACCTTTGGAGTCTTTAATGCTGTTAGCAAATATTCCCAATTCTCTGCATCCAGGAACATGGATGGATTGTGCTTCTTGACCCCATGAATTTAGGTGCAGCCAATACAATATGATGGCAATGATAGATGTCACTTCTAGATATAACTTAGAGTTATATCAATATTATAATATATTTTTATTATTGTAATTAATATTAATAATATATTAATATTCTCCACTTGCCTCGAAAATCTTACAAGCTTGGGAATGGCACCTCCCTTAGCCTGGGCCCCTGAGTGAGGATGACATAAAGCAGATCCCTATCAGACCCACAATGGACAGGCGGTGAGACCTCTCTGTTGTTGCAAGCCACTGAGATTTGGGGGTTGTTGCTGCAACAGAACTATGTTCAAGGCTTCTCAATCTTGGCCACATTTACATTTTCGACCAGGTAATTCTTTGTTGCGGGAGGGGCGCTGTCTTGTGCATTGTAGCATGGATAGCAGCATCCCTGGCCTCTGCCCACTAGATGCCCATAGCTCCCCAACAACAGCGACAAGCAAAATGTCTCCAGACGTTGCCAAGTGTCATACTGGGGACAAAGTCACCTGTGGTTGAGAACTACTGCCTAGCCTATTCCTTTTTCCCCTTTTTTTTTTGAGACACGTCTCAGTTTGTCACCCAGGCTGGAGCGCAGTGGGCAATCTCAGCTCACTGCAACCTTTGCTTCCCAGGTTCAAGTGATTTTCCCACCTCAGCCTCCCAAGTAGCTGGGACTGCAGGCACACTCCACCACACCTGGCTAATTTTTGTATATTTTGGTAGAGATGGGGTTTCACCATGTTGGCAGGCTGGTCTCAAACTCCTGACCTCAAGTGATCCACCTGCCTCGGCCTCCAAAGTTCTAGGATTACAGGCATGAGCCACCGCACCTGGCCGGCCTTTTTCTTTAAATCCAGAAGAGGTGGCAACACTGGGCCCTGTCTTCCACCTGGAAGCAATAAAGTGGAGCTGTGTGGATAGCTCTCATTTTCTTTCTGTTCCCATCACTGCCTGCTGTCACATACCAAACCCCTGGTATTGGAGTTTGTGGCCCTAAGGAGAAATTAGGTGGCCTTCCTTTTTAGTGGTTGTTGAGGAGCTACAGTTTAAGAGACCTGAAAAAATAAGAATAGGGCCCCAGAACAGAAAAGTCAAACTGTCTGGGGAAGCAGGCGCTAAGATTTCAGTTATCAACAAGGACTTGTTGACCTCAAAATAGTTCTTAGCTTGTGACCCTAAAGTTTGAATTCCCATCAGTAAAAGACAAAACCTTTTTATTTCATTCCACATTTAGAGGGAAAGAAGGAAGGACACTAAAATGTGGGCTCCCCTTCTGTCATTGCATCCTTATAAGAATTCCTGCGGAGTGTCATAATTTCCATTTTACCAATGAGGAAACTGAGGCTCAGAGAGGTGTGGGAGTGGTGGAGGCAGGATTTGAACCTGGGTCTCATTCCGAAGGTCATGCATGCTTTTTCCACTACACTAGGCATTCCCAAACCAGGCCACTCATCGAGTTCATTGGGGGAGGGAGGCCTACAAAAGAGTACCTGTTTCCAGATCCTACCTTTTACCTATTCAACCATATTTCTTCAGTAGGGCCCAGACACCTGTACTCAGTTATTTGATAACTGTCTCCCTATGTAAGATGAAAGCTTCATGAGGGCAAGGGCCATGTCTCTTTTTTTTGAGATGGACTTTCGCTCTTGTTGCCCAGACTGGAGTGCAATGGCACAATCTCGGCTCACCGCAACCTCCACCTCCTGGGTTCAAGCAATTCTCCTGCCTCAGCCTCCCAAGTAGCTGGGATTACAGGAATCCACCACCATGCCCAGGTGATTCATCTGCCTCAGCCTCCCAAAGTGCCGGGATTAGAGGTGTGAGTCCCCGTGCCCCCGGCCTTTTTTTTCTTTTTTGAGACAGGGCCTTGCTCTCTCACCCAGGCTGGTGCACAATGGTACAATCTTGGCTCACTGCAGCCTCAACCTCCCCGAGTTCAAGCAATCCTCCCACCTCAGCCTCCTGAGTAGCTAGAACTACAGGTGCATGCCACCATGCCCAATTAATATATATATATATATATATATATATATATATATATATATATATTTTTTTTTTTTTTTTTTTTTGGAGACAGAGTCTCACTCTGTCACCCAGGCTGGAGTGCAGTGGCACTATCTCGGCTCACTGCAAGCTCTGCCTCCTGGGTTCACGCCATTCTCCTGCCTCAGCCTCCTGAGTAGCTGGGACTGTAGGCGCCTGCCACCACACCCGGCTAATTTTTTTTTTTTTTGGTGTTTTTAGTAGAGACGGGGTTTCACTGTGTTAGCCAGGACGGTCTCGATCTCCTGACCTCGTGATCCACCCACCTCGGCCTCCCAAAGTGCTGGGATTACAGGCGTGAGCCACCACACCCGGCCCTAATATTTTATTTTATTATCATTTTATTTTATTTTATTTTATTTTGAGATGGAGTTTCACTCTTGTTGCCCAGGCTAGAATACAATGGCATGATCTTGGCTCACCGCAACCTCCGCTTCCCAGGTTCAAGCTATTCTCCTGCTTCAGCCTTCCGAGTAGCTGGGATTACAGGCATGTGCCACCACACCTGGCTAATTTTGTATTTTTAGCAGAGACAGGGTTTCTTCATGTTTGTCAGGCTGGTCTTGATCTCCCAACCTCAAGTGATCCACCCACCTCAGCCTCCCAAAGTGCTGGGATTACAGTCATGAGCCACCATGCCTGGCTGACACTAAGCAATTCTTAAAATGTACACTGAAGTTTGAGAACTGCTTCAGAGAATTTGCCACAGTGGAATAGCTCTTCACAGCAGGTCCCTAGGTCAGGACTAGGAAGCTTGTCGATTTAGTTTTAAGCAAATGCTTGCATTGCTTCCCACTCTGTGTCACTGACTAAGTCAGACATGGCAGGCTGGGGACAGTGGCTCATGCCTGTAATCCCAGCACTTTGGGAGGCCGAGGCAGATGGATCACCTGAGGTCAGGAGTTCAAGACCAGCCTGGCCAACATGGTGAAACCCATCTCTACTAAAAATACAAAAGTTGGTGTGCACGCCTATAGTCCCAGCTACTTGGGAGGCTGTGAGGCAGGAGAATCACATGAACCTGGGAGGTGGAAGTTGCAGTGAGCCAAGAGCGATCGAGCTACTGCATTCCAGCCTGGGTGACTGAGTGAGACTTCACCTCAAAAAAAAAAAAAAAAAAAAAAAAAAAAATTGCTTAGTGTCTCAGTCAGTTCAGGCTACTGTAACAACTTACCACAGACTGGGTGGCTTAGGCAACATTTACTTCTCACAGTTCAAAGCTGGAAGTCCAAGATCAAGGCGCTGGCCAATTCTGTGTCTGGCGAGGGCCCTCTTCCTGGTTTGCAGACTGCCATCTTCTCATTTCCTCACGTGGTGGAGAACAAGGAGCAAGAACAAACTCTCATTTCTCTTATGAGGGAGAATCCTATTCATGAAGCCTCTAAACACGTGACCTAATTACCTCCAAAGGCCCATCTCCTAATACTGTCACACTGGGGTTTAGGATTTCAGCATAGGAGTTTTGGAGAGGGCACAAACATTTGGTCCATAACACTTGAGTTGTGTCTTTTTAAATGCATATTCTGAGGCCCCAACCCAAGACTTTGTGCTTAAGGAACAGATACAGTGATGTAAAATTTTGATGGATGGAACTTTCCTTAGTCTTTGAAAAGAGTTGAGACAATAGACATCATAGAGAAGTTCAGGGGGCTGGGCAAGGTGCCTCATGCCTGTAATCCCTACACTTTGGGAGGCCAAGGCAGACTGAGCTCAAAAGCTCGAGACCAGCCTGGGCAACATGGCAAAACCCCATCTCTTCCAAAAAAATACCCAAAAATTACCTGGGAGTGGTGGTGCATATCTGTAGTCACAGCTACTTGGGAGGCTGAGGTGGGAGGAACACTTGAGCCTGAGAAGTTGAGGCTGCAGTGAGCCAAGATCCCACCACTGCACTCCAGCCTGGGTGACAGAGTGAGACAGTCTCAAAAAGAAAAAAAGAGCAAGAGAAAGAAGTCCAGGGGCCTCTGAAGACAAACTGTTTCACCATTTGGCAAATAACCAGAAAGAGATGAAAGTGGATGAGAAACCCTGTGATGGGGGCATCTGTCAAGCTGATAAGCCAGGTAGGATTCTGCTGGGCATCAGTTACATGAAGCAGACAAAATATCTCATTCTTAGAAATGGCTGTTGAATTTGAGGAAAGGAATTTTTAGGTTGGGCACCGTGGCTCACACCTGTAATCCCAGCGCTTTGGGAGGCCAAAACGGGCAGATGGCTTGAGGTTGGGAGTTCGAGACCAGCCTGGCCAACATGGTGAAACCCTGTCTCTACTAAAAATACAAAAATTAGCTGGGCATGGTGGCACATGTCTGTAATCCCAGCTACTCGGGAGGCTGAGGCTGCAGTGAGTCCAGATCGTGCCACTGCACACCAGCCTGGACAACAAAGTGAGACTCTGTCTCAAAAAAACCCCAGAAATGACTGTGGCCTTGGCTCAGGCATCTTTTGTTTTGGAGGTCGGCTTTGCTTCAGAGACCAAATTGGGTATGTGTGTCAGTGTGTGAGATGGTAAATGTGACTGAGAGCATGTGTTTTGGAATCAGGCCAATACATAGCACCACTGCTCAGTCATTCTGTGACCTTAAGCAAGTTCTTCATCTCTCTGTGCTTCAGTTTTCTCATTTTCATTAAAACAATTTTTAAAAATTTATTTCTACAGATACTATGGTGACTTAAGTTCTCATTTTTATTTTTTAATCCCCTGGATTTACCAGGATTGTCATTTTTAAAATGGGGCCATGACTGTTTACCTCACAGGATCATTGTGATAAGAGGTAGTCTACACAAGGAGGAATGGTGGCACCTAGTAGGTGCATAATCAATAGTCAGTTACTCCTCCCCAATTGTAAGTGACAAGAGTCTATTACTCCATATCCTAAGGTCTAATACAGGTCCTGGCTCAGCAAATGTTTAATTAATCGATAAAGGACAGATTTGTATGTTTGATGGAAGGTCCAATCCACTTGCTGTATGCAGGGTTGAAGCCAAACCGTGGCTCCATTAGCAAGTGCTAAAGCTCCTGCAGCTCAGCCAGAGCCACCACAGCAGGTTCTCATTAAGTCCTTGCTGGCACGACTTTGCTGCATTCATGTTCCTTCTGTTCTCATTAGAACGCCTGTGTAAGCTGAGACCTACTGGGCCCTCACAGCCCCTGGAAACTGAAAGGTAGAGTGGCACAAACCTTGCAGTCAGAGAATCATGGTGTTAAATCCTTCCTTTTGCCACTTTATTAGCTATGCAACTTGGTCATGTTACTTTCACTCCTCCCCCCGCGACCCCCCCGTTTTTTTTTTTTTTGGGGGGGGGGAGACAGGGTCTTGCTCTGTCGCCCACGCTGGAGTGCAGTGGCAATCATGGCTCAACCTCCTGGGCTCAAACCATCCTCCCACCTCAGACTCCCAAGTGACTGGGACTAAAGGTGTGTGCCACCACACCCAGCTAATTTTTTTTTGTATCTTTTGTAGAGATAGGGTTTTGCCATGTTGCCGAGGCCGGCCTCCAACTCCTGAACTCCAGCAATCCACCCACCTTGGCCTCCCAAAGTCCTGGGATTACAGGCATGAGCCACAGTACCCCCTGACCCCCTACCCGTTTTGAGACCAAAAAAAAAAAAAGAGAGATGGGTTCTGCCATGTTGCCAGGCTAGTCTTGCTCTGTCACTTAGACTGGGGTGCAGTGGCATAACCACAGATCACTGTAGCCTTGACCTCCCAAGCTCAAGTGATCCTCCCACCTTAGCCTCCCACGTAGCCGGGACTATAGGTGCACCATCACACCCGGCTAATTTTTAATCTTTTAAGAGACAGGGCCTCAATATGTTGCTCAGGGTGGTCTTGAACTCTTGGGCTCAAGCAATCCTCCTGCCCCCGCCCTTCAAAGTGTTGGGATTATAGGTATGAGCCACCATGCCTGGCCCCATTTCACCCCTTTGAACCAGTTTCTGATTTTAAGATGGGGTTACCAGGGTTCCAAGTATAACAAGGGACAGTGCCTATTCCCTACAAATGCTGAGTTCCCTCCCTTTGCTGACAGAATTCTTTCCCCCTGAAATTCCTCTTTCCTCGTCCTACTATGTTACCAACAGAAATTAGGCATCGTTTAAGGCCCAGCCCAAGGATGATGATTAAAATCTCTGCCTTAGGAGGTTGCGGTGAGCCGAGATCACCTCCTCCAGACATCGGCCTAGGCAACAAGAGCGAAACTCCATCTCAAAAAAAAAGTCTCTGGCCAGGCGCGGTGGCTCACACCTGTAATCCCAGCACTTTGGGAGGCCAAGGAGGGCGGATCACGAGGTCAGGAGATCGAGACCATCCTGGCTAACACGGTGAAACCCTGTCTCTACTAAAAATACAAAAAATTAGCCAGGCGTGATGGCGGGCGCCTATAGTCCGAGCCACTCGGGAGGCTGAGGCAGGAGAATGGCGTGAACCTGGGAGGCGGAGCTTGCAGTGAGCAGAGATCGCGCCACTGCACTCCAGCCTGGGAGACAGAGCCAGACACTGTCTTTAAAAGAAAAAAAAAAGTCTCTGCCTTAAACAGTCCAAGAATCAGGCATTTTCTAACTTCTTTTCACTGACACTGTAAGTAAGGAAGACACAGTATATGGAGTTTTTTGTTTTTTATTTAGACATGGAATTTTCCTTTTCATATAACTTATCTAATTAAAATATTCATCTCGGTAGTTACCACAAAAAAGTAACATAGAAAATTGTATTTACATTTTGGGACCAAAATACAAATGAAGAGCAGGATGACACCTTGCTCCTTTCCCTCCCGCTTCCCAGAAAGAAAAAGCCCCAAAGAAACTGCTCAGTACACCAAGGATCAAAGGAGTAATCTGTAATTTGGTGATTTGTATGTAGTGTAGCACAGAAGAAAAATTGCACAAGTTTTCCCATAAATGAGACCAAAGGTTCAAATTCATCCTGTGTCTGCTCTGCAGTCATTTTAGTAAGCTGGGCAAGGAGGTCATTTAGAAATTGGGTTTTTCCTCTTGCCCCGACTCTTCGCACCAAGTCATATCCCTGATGTAGATACTCTTGGGGGAGGGGAAAAGATCTGGCTCTATGCAAACAGGGTTCATCAAAAATCTTTATATGCCAAAATGGATACTGACATTGATATGAACAAATCTGCCTTTTCTTCCCTCCCTGCCTAAAGACTCCTAATGGAAATTAAATCATACACAACTGAATCTAAGATACGAAAAACTGGTTTCAATGACAAAGACTTGAACACAGTTAAGAGACAAATTCAAGGTGGTAGACACCTAGAAAAAGCTATTCTAGGCAGCAGACATCTGATACCTGACCCAAATGTTCATTTGGTTTCAGGTAAGAGGCTTCCTAATATTAGATTTGGGGGGCCAGGCTAGGGATAGGGGTGGAATGGTGTACAAGTGACCAAGAGAAGTAATGCTTTACCCAATTCAAAAATATAGCAAATTAAAACACAGTAACGTTTGTGTCCTGTCACAATAGGCACCCTGCACAGCAATTCACACTGAACAATGTCGAGTTTCTGCTGAACACACTTCCTACATTGCTCTGGAATTCAAAGTTGGCCTAACTGAGGTCTCCAGTTACAGAAAACACTGGCTCTGTATCTTGGGCTTTGAGAAAACTTGTCAGGCTGTCACATTTACCATCCCCTCAGTCTGCATGTCAGGTTCCTTAAGGACGCACATCTCAAATGTATGGCATCTACCTCCACCTGGGTCACAACCAAGTGGGTTTCTACTAGATCGATGTTCCTTGACAGCCAACAAGGGAGCTGACATTGCCCTCCTAAGTTCTGATCTTGCTCCTGTTCAACTAGAACTTGATGGATCCCATGTAGTTTGCCCCATCCTGACGCTGTGGCTCAGACACTCTCCCTAAGCTGGTCCTTCCCTCCAAATCCTGCCTTAAACAGAAGGTAGAAAACGCTTCAGCGGCAAAGTTCTCTTCCCAAGCCAACAGTTTTGTTCTTCCAATCACATGATCTTACCTTTTAAATAAAAGGCAAAACAAACCAATTTCCAACATAGCATTACAGCTTTAAAAACCATTCCCTTCTCATAGTGATTCACAGAGAACAAGAGATTAAAGTGCTGGCTTTTAAATGTCTAAAGTTGCATTCAGGGCTACAAAAAGCCCTGCCATGTGTTTGTTTTTCCTTCATGCTGTTGAGGAGAAGGAAAGATAGGGAAGGGGACTGGGGGGAAACCCAAAAATTTTCAATCAGATACTGGAAATTGTAAAAGTGGGAAGTGGAGAGTTCTGTGCAAATCAGTCTCCCAAGGTTCTGTGTCCTCTAGTGAGCCTCAAAGAAAAAAAACCAAAAAGGTAGGGACTCACAAAAAGGATGAGGGAAAGGCTCCAGACCTACAGAGCACCTCCCTCAATAAATACTAGTGAGTAAGAAAGAGATGCTCCTGCACAGGAAGGCGCAGCGACACTGGGGAGGGCCTAAGGTGGAGTCCACCGTGCCCTGTCGCCCCACTGAGGCTCCCTTGGGGATGGGCGGTCTGGTGCTCACTCCTCGCCCTATGTGCAGCAGGTACTGTGCAGGCTCTGGAGATGCCCAGTCCTCTGTGTGGACCAGAGTCCACTCAGGAGAGCTGAGCTGGGGCAGAAGAATGGCTTTCACTAGGCTTTCATCTGATTTTAATAAGGACCTGGAAGATAAAAGGCTAAATGTGTGGTAGAGGACAAAAAACAAAAACAAAAACAAACCTAGGGGGTAATATAAATACAATCTGGGGGCAATATTTATTAATTAAAACTATGTCTTATAGTTTACAAAGATGCTAATGAACAACAAAAGTATAATTGACCTTTAAAATCCTCAGTGAGACAGAGGCTTCACATCTTCTTCAGAATTCTGAAGTGTGCTCCAGGCAGGGAGGTGGGGCTGTGGCACGCAGGTTCCCAGGGGCAGCACCTGCAGACTGCAGGACTCGGAGACCAAAAGGATCCACAAAGCAAGACTCCAGTTCCCTGTAGAATTCCATTCCCCAACCCCCACTTTCCTTGTATTCTTGCCTCCCCAGATTCCATTTCCAAGGCAAGTCCTCAGTTTATCGTCGGGAGAATCTGTTCTTGAAAGCTTTAATTGTCTTGGCCATCATTGGGGCAATTTCTGTGAAAAGAGAAACAAGGCAGCTGTCTCAGATCTATGGCGGCTTAGACACACCCCCAGTGGTTTACAGTCAAAGCCAGCTCTGCTACTCTTGGCTGTGCACCACCAGGCAGAGATACAAGTAGTAACTATCTCCTCTGTTTACAATGCAATAAAAGCAGCAGCACAGAGCGGACACTTTCAGAGGACCTGCCAGGGGCATAATAACCACTCTCTAACTATCTGCACCAAGGCTCAGAGAGCCTGGCCAACTTGCCCATGGTTGTACAGTAAGGTACAGAATTACAATTCAATCTTTGTCAGACTTTCTTGTTATTTTTTTAAAGAAAGGGTCTCACTCTGTCACCCTGGCTAGGGTGCAGTGGCACAATCAGCACACTGTAGCCTCTACCTCCTAGGCTCCAGAGTAGCTGGGACTACAGGAGTATGCCAGCATGCCTGGCTAATTTTTTTTATTTTCTGTAAAGTCAGGGTCTCACTATGTTGCTCAGGCTGGTCTCAATCTCCTGCGCTCAAGCATCCTCCTACCCCAGCCTCCCAAAATGCTGGGATGACAGGTGTGTGTGAACCACTGCGCCCTGGCCTTTGCCAGACTCTAAAGGCCATACTCGGACATAACTTTGCCTCACAAATAGCCAAACCAGTAAACAGCCCGTCTACCCCTAATCTGTCCAGTGTAGAAACAGGTTTAAGGTGGCTCTGCAAGTACTACCTAAGGAGGGCCAGCCTGCCTCCTGAATGGTTAATCTGAGCATAGCTGCTGCTCAAGCCAGGACTCCTGCCCTCCCATACGCTCTGCAATTAATACAGAATAAGACTTAAGTTAGGACATCCCCTTAGGATACTGGGGATAGTCTATGGTAATAAAGTTAACAAAATACAAAATAGACGCAACTAGATATAAAGAATAAATATTTGGAAGACCCAACTGGGCATGGTGGCTCACGCCTGTAATCCCAGTACTTTGGGAGGCTGAGGCAGGCGGATCACGAGGTCAAGAGATTGAGACCATCCTGGCTAACACGGTGAAACCCTGTCTCCACTAAAAAATAGAAAAAATTAGGCAGGTGTGGTGGTGGGCACCTATAGTCCCAGCTACTCAGGAGGCTGAGGCAGAAAAATGGTGTGAACCCAGAAGGCGGAGCTTGCAGTGAGCTGAGATCGTGCCACTGCACTCTAGCCTGGGTGACAGAGCAAGACTCCGTCTCAAAAAAAAAAAAAAAAAGAGACAGCGTCTGTCACCCAGGCCAGAGTGCAGTGGTATGATCTAGGCTGACTGAAGCCTCGACCTCCCAGGCTCAAGTGATCCTCTTACCTCAGTCTCCTGAGTAGTTGGGACTACAGACATGTACCACTATGCCCAATTTTTAAATTTTGTAGAGAGAGGGTCTCGTTATGTTGCCCAGGCTGGTCTTGAACTCCTGGGTTCAAGGGATCCTCCTGCCTCAGCCTGCCAGAGTGCTGGGATTACAGGCATGAGCCACTGCACCTGGACTCAACTATAATTATTTAAGAGATACAGTGCACTATGGACAAAGCAGAGGGAAGGAGGGACTGACATTCAGACCAGCTATGTGCAAGGCATCACGCACATGCAACATGCAATCCACAAAATGTAATGCAGTGAATAATGACATTGAGAGTTAAAAACTAGTTCTGAAATATTTGAGCAGGAACTCCAAGTTACTTACTCTTCACAGTGGGTTTCCTAGGATCATAGGAAACAGTGCTGCTGACCACTGGTGCCAAGTGGGCACTGCTGGTGCTTGGGCCATCATAGGCCGGCTCCTCGGGGCTGGGGTTAAAGCTGTTGCTACTGGCGGAAGCATGGCTGCTTGCCGTGGGGTACGGGGCTGGCTTAATCCTGCAACACAGGACAACACTGGTTAGTCATGAGCACAAGAATTCTGCCCTGAGCATGAAGAGCCTGAAGCCGGCCAGTGTGAGGATGACTCACCCCGTTTGTGGCTTTGACCAGTGGACCTAGCACCCTGGATTCTGGTGGTGGCTCAGAGATGTCTGCATTATCCTTTCAGAATAAATGATAATCTCAACTAACTTTTCACTGTTTTGGTATAAATCTATATTTTGAAAATGCTAATGTGGCTTAGACAAAATAACAGTCATTGCAGAAATGTGTTTTTTGTTTAGATGAGAAAAGGGGGAGCATAAAGGAATGTTTCCCATAAGCCAGGCTTTGCTCTCCATTTAATCTTGACTACCCTAGGGCAGGAGAAATTATCACCTTGCACTGCAGTCCAAGAAGCAGAGGCTGAGGGAGGTGAGGGAAGTGCTGAGCTGATGAGGTCTGCCTCCAGAGTCCACCGTCTGCACTGCCTGGCTTTCACCAAAAGCAATTTGCTTCCTGCCGCTATGGCTACCTCTTAAGGGTTGATAGCACACAAAAGCCAGGTAAGAACACAGATCTTTGGGAGGCCGAGACGGGCGGATCATGAGGTCAGGAGATCGAGACCATCCTGGCTAACATGGTGAAACCCCGTCTCTACTAAAAAGAATACAAAAAACTAGCCGGGCGAGGTGGCGGGCACCTGTAGTCCCAGCTACTCGGGAGGCTGAGGCAGGAGAATGGCATGAACCCGGGAGGCGGAGCTTGCAGTGAGCCGAGAAAGCGCCACTGCAGTCCAGCCTGGGCGACAGAGCGAGACTCAGTCTCAAAAAAAAAAAAAAAAAAAAAAAAAAGAACACAGATCTTACTTGATTTTCTCAGGGACAGCTGCTCCTCCCGTTCCAAACTTTTCCTGCCTCCTCCGGACGTCACGAGGTGGCTTGGCCACAGAGTTGACAAAGGCCATCTTTGCTTGTCGGCCTGTGGAATTATGGAGATGAACATCTGCCTTCTTGAGCAGAGATGCTACTGTTATTTAAATAATCCACGGGCTTTTCCACTGCCCTGAAACCCCACTATAGGGTAGCATGGGCTGTGGCAGAAGAAATACTCACCCTGCTACCTGATATAGGGGCGAGCAGTCCCACACCAGCCAAGCCCACCAAGACCCCGCTATTGACCAGAACACTCATCCTGCCAGTTCTACCCCAGCTCTCCCGTCTCTGTTACCTTTGGGCTTATTGGCATGTGCGAATTGGATATTCTTTGTTAGTACTCGTAGCCGCTGCTCTCGGGCATCCTGAAGCCGCAGGTACATCTCTCGCCACGACTCATACTCTTCGGGTCTTTCTTCCTTAAAGTCTCGGTGACAGTGAACTTTCCATAATTGATCTGTTTCTTCAATTAATACCTGAAACCAGAACCAGGACATCATTTATGTACAAGCACTTTTATGTACAAGCACTATCTTTTTTTTTTGAGACAGAGCCTTGCTCTGTCATGTAGACTGGAGTGCAGTGGTGCAATTTCGGCTCACTGCAACCCTTGCCTCCTGGGTTCAAGCGATTCTTGTGCCTCAGCCTCCCAAGTAGCCAGGACTACAGGTGCTTACCACCATGCCCAGCTAATTTTTTATATTTTTAGTAGAGACGGGGTATCGCCATGTCGGCCAGGCTGGCCTCAAACTCCTGACCTCAAGTGATCCGCCCACCTTAGCTTCCCAAAGTGCTGGGATTACAGGCGTGTGTCACCACGCCCAGCCCCATATCTTTTTCTGATTAATTACCTAGGAGTGACCAGTTTCCTAATAATTTTTTGGTCTTTATCGTAGTAGTATGTTAAATACCACAATTCTAGGAAAAAATAACTCACTAAATTTTAAAAATACTAAGTGTGAGGCACTATGCTAGTTGCTTTTGGTGGCTGTGACAGGATATCACAAAAATTAGTGTTTAAGATCAGTCTTTTCCTTTAGAAAATCAGCAAAGGGTAGAACTGTGATCAAGTCCAATCAGGTACTTCTCAACACTATGCTGAACTGTGATGGCAGGGGGCAACCTAAGAAGGGTGTTAAGTTATTGGCTAGACGCAGTGGCTCATGCCTGTAATCCCAGCACTTCGGGAGGCCAAGATGGGACATCACTTGAGGCCAGGAGTCTGAGAGTCCATCTCTCTGAAAAATAAAAGTATTAGCCAGGAGTGGTGGTATGTGCCTGTAGTCCCAGCTACTTGGGAGGGTCACTTAAGCCCAGGAGTTCAAGGATGCAGTGAGCCATGATTAGGCTACTATACTGCAGAGTCTAAGCAACAGAGGTAGAGCCTGTCTCAAAAAAAAAAAAAAAAAAAAAAAAAAAAAAAAAGATGTTAGGTCATTGAACTCTCAGAATTAAAGAGAGATAGCTGATGCAATCAAATGTGTATACCCATATCCTAAGGAGGATTTCTGGATAGATCGTGATGTCTCTTAAGAGACATCCAGTCAATCACCAGATGTCAGTGTCAACACAAAGTGCTTTACTCACCCTGGGTCCCAGCTGCTCTGCTGCCAGAATTCTCCCTTGACCTTCATGACTAGGCAAGCTCAAGGGAGGTGTTAAAAGTGTTTTTCTTCTCCCTTTGAATCCCACCTTGATCCTAGCCAAAGAGGCCCACTTAAGGTGCCAGGAGCAAGTGCTAATAACATGCTTGTTTAAAGGCCCACAACAATGCTCTGACCACTGATCTGCCCTTCAGCCACAGCGGAGTCACAGGGACAAAGCTATTTCTGGAGGTACAAGCCAGAAAACTGCCCTCTTCCCACCCAAACAGAATACTCACATGATTGTATTCCTCTATGCGATATAGCTGATCAGGTGTACACCTCTCCAAAACGGGTTCAAGAACAGAGTATGGGACTCCTCCCACTTCAAAGATTGCTGCAGAGAAATCAAAGGTAAAAGCACTGAGTAGTAGCCAAGCCACCCAGTGATAAGGTCCAAGTGCTACAATGTGCATGAGGGCTAGAGAGAAGCATGTGACTTACAATCGATGTTGTTTTTAAGTACTCGGATGCATTGCTGGTGCAAGGTCATCATTTTAGGGAGATAGGCACACTTGGAACCAGAATACACCTGCATCTTGGAATTCATTCTGCGCCCAGTAAATCCAGCTTCTTCTTCTTCCTGGGGTGAAGAGAATGCTATAGGGCAAGAAAAACACAAAAGGGAATTACAAAAGGCCCTAAGTGATCCAGTGAAAACTCTTCTTCTACCCCCCTCAGCCTCCCACTTCCCTTTCCCAATGGCAATCCACACTACAGATTCTTGTAGATCCTTCTAGAGAATTTAAAAATAAGCTCCTGTAATCCCAGCACTTTGGGAGGCCAAGGCAGACGAATCATCTGAGGTCAAGAGTTCGAGACCAGCCTGCCCAACATGCACCTGTAGTCCCAGCTACTCAGGAGGCTAAGGCAGAGGGATTGCTTGAACCTAGGAGGTAGAGGCTGCAGTGAGCCAAGATTGAGCTACTGTACTCCAGCCTGGGCAACAGAGCAAGACTCTCAACACACAGAAGAAAAAAAAAAAGGCAAATGTCTCTTATTCCTTTTAAACCAATTAATCAATTAATAACATACTCACTACATACACTGCTTTTTTTCATTTGCCACATCTGAGAGATCATTCCATGTCAATGCATAGACTTTCCACATTTTTTTTTTTTTTACGATGGCATAGGATGCCACTGTGTAAATGAACCATGATTTATCTGTTAGTCTCCTGCTGACAGACCCTTATGTGGCTTCTACTTCTTTTTCTATGAAAATTAGACATTTTTTTCTTTCAGACAAAAATCCTATAACACATAGGATAAAGGACTGCTAATAACAGCAGCAGCAATTTGCTGAACAATTACTATGTGATAAACTCAGAGCGAAAAGGCATCACTTCTGAATTCACTAAACTGAGCCCTATGGGACAGATACCATCATAACTCCCATTTACACAATATATACAACTAAGGTCCATAGAAATTAAGGTATTTCTCAAGGTCATATAACTTACAGAAACCAGAGTTAGGATTCAAACCCACGCCATCAAACTTCAGAATCTATGCACTTAGGAAATGCATCAAAAATCTGATGTTATGGTGATACAAGTTTTTTTGTTTGTTTTCAAACAGTCTTGCTCTGTCACTCAAGCTAGAGTGCATAGCTCACTGCAGCCTTGAACTCCTGGACTCAAGTGTTCCTCCCACCTCAGTCTACCGAGTACCTGGGATGTGCCACCACGCCTGGCTATTTTTTTTTCTCTTGTAGAGACAGCATCTTGCTGTATTGACCAGGGTGGTTTAGGGTTTAGAACTCTTTTTTTTTTTTTTTTTTTGAAATGGAGTTTCGCTCTTGTTACCCAGGCTTGAGTGCAATAGCACAATTTCAGCCCACTGTAACCGCCGCCTCCTAGGTTCAAGTGATTTGCCTGCCTCAGCTTCGGGAGTAGCTGGGATCACAGGCACGCGCTACCATGCCTGGATAATTTTTGTATTTTTAGTAGAGACAGGGTTTCACCATGTTGGCCGGGCTGGTCTCGAACTTCTTACCTAAGGGGACCCACCTGCCTCGGCCTCCCAAAGTGCTGGGATTACAGGAGTGAGCCACCACGCCCGGTCGGTTTAGAACTCTTGGCCACAAGCAATCCTCCTGCCTCAGCCTCCCAAAGTGCTGGAATTATAGGTTTGAGCCACTGCACCCTACCTTGAATGAATTTTTAAATCTTTTTCCCATTAAGAAAAAGAAGATATAGAAAATTACCTTTTCGCTTTGGCTGGAAGGAGGATATCAGCTCGAGGGAAGGCAGTGGACGGTAATTGGCCTGTATTGCGGGTAACGGGAGGTCTGGCAACACCGGCAACACATCGGGCACCTGTGGGGGACAGACCCATGGGTGAAGAGTCAGGGAGTATGAGCACAGCTCTCTTTCCTACACTCTATTCCCAGGAGCATTAACTAGACACCCTGCATAGGAAGATCTAGGCTGGAGGGGGCCACAGTCATGCCTGACACCACCTCAGTCAGGAAATAAATACAGATGGGCCCATCACAAGAGAATAACGCAGAAAATTCTTATTTGGGGTACAATGTACCCTGACAACCAGTAAGGCCCAGAGGAAATTACCGCAAGCTGAAATTCAACAGGCTCCCTAAAAGCAAGCTAAGGAAAATAGTGGCAGGGCAATCCTCTGAGCTCTGCAGGGCCAGGTGCTCTGGGTGGGAAGCCGCCAAGGGGCTGAAGGGGTTACCTTTCTCAGCTTGGCTGAATCAGCTCCAGCCGGCTGCAGCTTCTCTGACTTGGTTTTGTTCACCTTGGGTAATTTCTGAACTGAGTCCAAGTTTTTACTAGTGCTTTTAGAGTCATTTTTTTTAAGTCCTTTATCTCCAAGTGCTGTGGCTGAAGTTTTCACAATCTTTTTCTTTTTCTTCCGGGGCTGGTCATAGCTGAGGTAGGATTCGAAAGACATGGTTGGCTGCTCGAATTCATCCTCCATATCTGTCTCCTCAACTTTAGGGAGGGAGCCCAGTGACTTTCTATCCGAATTAGTTTTGACTTTCCCTTCTGGAGTCTTTAGGTTGTTAGAACTCTTCTCTTTTACCTTGGGCAACAGGTCTCCTGCTCCTTTTCCTGTGTCGAAGCTGTCCAGACCTTGCTTGCTTTTGTCCAATTTGGCTTTCTCCGGGTCTCTGTGCTTTGGCTTTTTCAGGTGGTTGTCTGAAGCAGCCTCTGAGGGAGGCAAATACTTCTTCTTCAGGCTGCTGCCCTCTCTGTCCTTCTCTTTCTTTACACCACTAGAGGGCGGTTTCTCCCTTGCACTGTCCCCTGAGGGTGGCCTTCGGTTCTCCTCTTTGGAGAGGGCCTTGTGTGATTTCTCTCTGCTCACCACAGAGGCCTTCTCATCACTCTTGGCATCCACGGGGCGTCTGTCCCTGTGGGAAGATTTGTGCTCCTTGTTTTGACTCACAACCCCTTTCCCATGGGGTTCACCCAGGTGTCGTTCTTGGCTGGCCCCCAGTCTGTCCTGAAAGGCATTGCTGTGGCCTTTCCCAGGCTTCTGGTGTGAAATAATGGGCTCCTGGTCCTCCTCCAGGGATCTGTAGTGGTCGACGTACATCTGATGAGGACTGGTACAAGATGGAGGGGATTGAACGTGGCCGTAATCAGAAGACTCAGGGTCTGAAGAGTAAGTTGGTGACATTCTGTGACACCTCTTTCTCTCGTCTCTCCTCTCATGACCATGGGACACTTTGTGAGGTCTCTCAAGCTCTGAGAGTTTCCTATGTTTCTTCTGCCTGTGGTCAGGGCTATAGGATCGGCTCCCCGTGGCTTTCCAGGTTTCTTGGTAGACCCCCTCCATCTCCTCCTCCTTCTGCAGGGCATCCCGAGGGCGCTTTCGGGAACTGCTCTTCTCAAAGTCCTGTTCATCAGGCTCAGCATTTCTAAAATAAAACAAAAAGCAGACAAAGGAGGTCTAAATCTTGCTTACTGAGGGACAAAGTCACAGAACCTGAACTCACCAAAGAAGTGAAGATGCAGAGTTAGAAACAACAAGGTCTTAAGAAGAAGGTAAGTGGGTTGTGCTTAAAGATACTCAAGTCTTAAAACCGGGAAAACCCAAATGAGAAATGGTGAGTTTAACTACAAGATGCAAAGATCAAATATCTCATATACATGAAAATGTGAAGATTTTTTAAAACATGGGGACATGTTTGTTATATAAAATGGGGGCTGCTCATTATCTAGTTCACAACTAAAAAAAAATGCCATTTAAGGAGCGGTTAGAAAGAAACTTAAAATGTTCATAACGTTTGTCTTTGCATGATAGAAATAGGAAATTTTGATTTTTGTTTTTAATATTTTCTAATATTCTACAATGATCATAGATTATTTTTATAATTGAGGCAAAACAGTTTTAGAAGGCAAAAGAGAAATAATAAAGAAAACCTTTTCTATCTGTAAATACTTCAGGTAACCCAATTTAACCATGAAATTGACCAAACCTAAAGAGAAATGTTCTTACCTTTCCACAGGAACCAGCTTCTTCCACTGGGCCACTAGGTCCCTGGCAAAGCTTCCAACATGCTCGTGCTTTCGCAAGCTATTTACTGTTTTCCCAACCCCAGTCTCCTAAAATTTGACAAAGTAATGGTTAGAGGGGTCTGGAACTAGGCTAACGTTTTCCTAAAGAAATAAGGCCTCCTGCTTTGAGAAACTCAACAAGCAATACTTCCTTCCTAAAACATAACCCTGCAAATCTTAACACTAAATTACTTTGTGCCTATGCCCCAAATCTCTAATGACACATAGTAGCAAAGCGTACCAAGTTCAGAGAAGGAAAAAACACTTGTAGAACTTTAATGGTAACAACAGTGATTAGGGCAGGTGTTAGGCACTAAGATAAGAGCTTTGCATACAGTTCTGAATCAGTCTTTACAATAACTCTGTGAGGCAGGAATCAGACCCATTTTACAATAGGAGCAGGCTAAAGTCACAGAACTCAGATTTGAATCTGGGACTAGTTGATGGCAAAGTCAATGTTCTTTTAATTCTAATTTTGAAATAAAGTCAGGTAACAATATTCACCATTTTAACTAAAGTACATAATTCAGTGGTTTCCAGAACATTCACAATATTGTATAACCATTATAACCATCTGATTCCAGAACATTTACATTACCCTAAAAAGAAATCCTGTTCCTCCCAATTCTTCTAGCCCCTGGCAACCACTAATCTGCTTTCTGTCTATGGATTTGCCTGTTCTGGACATTTCATATAAATGGAATCAGACAATATGTTGCCTTTTGTGTCTGGTTTCTTTCACTTCCAAAGCCCATACTTGTAACCTTACTCTACACACTCTCCAGTGAGAAGGGAATGGGATATCATTATATAATACTTAAAGTCACACAGTTCTTACCGCAAGAATGTCTACTGTAATAGGCAGGGTGGAGAGTTTCTTCAAATATTTCAATAGCTGCAAAGAAAATATTAATTTCAATAGTCATATTCACTTTAAGAATATCTGATTATTAAGTGCTTAGTGCTAACCATTTACAGTAATGAGTATAAGTATTATCCCTATTTATAGTAATAAGTAATATCCCTATTTTACAAGTGTGAAAATAGGCTCATCAAAGTTACGTTTCTTGTCCCAAGATGCAAGTGGGGCAAGATTCACTTAGGTCTGTGGCTTCAGATTCCCTGCTTTCAACCACTGTGCTACACCAAGGGGAAATAAGATGTAGAGAAGAGAATCAAAACTTACCAACTCTGATAAAAGCCATCAACAACTATCATTTTTGCCCTAGTTTTGATAAAATTTATAAGAAAGCTACCAGTTTTAGAAGAATTACCCACGGACCTGGCACGGAGGAGGTAAAAGGAAGAAAAGGCCTCTACAGGAAAAGACCATCGTGTTTCTAGAAGGACCACAGTGTTTAACAGAATTGTTTTCTTCTGTATAAGTCTAAAGCCAAGAACCATTTTGAATTGCCAGAATCACAGCTTTGATGTTAACGGTGGACACAAAATGCCTGGGTAGATTAGAAAAGTGATCTGGGTTTGACCACATTTCCTTCCTATAGTCCCTAAAACTAGGTCAAAATCAGTATAGCAGATCTGTTAAGATGGAGTTCGGGAGTCAGAGACAGGCTTCACAGTCTGGCTTTGTCACTCCTTGATGGGAGATCTTGAATAAGTCAAAAACATCCCCAAACTTCAGTTACTTCATCTGTAAAACAGGAACTTGGTTCTGTCTCTACTTCACAAACTATGAGGATTCATTGAGACAAACCATCTGCAGTCCTTAGTCATAGTGTCTAGAACAATATGAAAGCTCACTAAATACTTATCATTTCATTCATCGACTGACAGCTTTCAACGTTCTGCCCTTGATCTTCAACCAGATATTCCTCAGCCAATTCCTACTTGCTCTATCTCTAACAAAAGTCATGACTGGCCACACCTTTCTCTAGGAAATGTCTATGTGTATCTAAACATACTCACCATACAAGGAGTGCTTCAAAGTACAAGTAGTTTAAAATAGATAACTGTGGTTACCTTTACATTTAAATACTATATAACAAGATCTGCTCTTTTACCATGTAACACCAGGCTGTAATTGGTATGCCATATTGCTATTAGGTGGAGTAACAAGTCTGTTTTTCTGGTCATTCTGCTTCAATCATTACACCAGACAGAGCAATTGGATACCATGTGATAATCTTGTTTGAGATCAAGTAAGAGGCCAAGTGGCATATCTAGGGAGTTTCACCTTCATAGTTGAGTGAAAATTATCCTCCACTTCAAATCCTATCACCACCAACATCAACTCAGGAAAAATTTTGTGTTTCTTGCCACCCAAACTATGGGTGCAAAGACTAATAATGCCAATTCCTTCACTTAAAGGAAAATTTGAAATCACTGAAAAGGTCAAAAACAAGTGGTTCTCTCATAATGCCACTGTTGGAAGGAGTAGGTTGGGAACATTCACATACCATCTACTGTGTGTCAGCTACTACACTAAGTTCTCACATGTATTACTGCATTTCATCCCCACTAACCAACTCTATAAAGTGGATGTTATTCTCCCCATTTTACAGATATTGCAACTGAGCCCAATCAGGTTAGGTAACTTGCTTAACAAGATGGAAAGTCAAATGTGTCTACTACAGTAAATAAAGCCAGGAGAAGCATCCAACATCAGAACACTGTCCTTAGGAAAAGAAAATAGAGCGGCAGCTCATATACTTCTTAGCATACTTGCAAGAAAGCAGAAAAACTCCTCCTGTGATGTCATTAGACAGTTCAGAACCCACATAGTAAAGGAGGTCACCAAGGGGACAAAGGTGTCCCAGGACCTCTACAAAGCCAACATATAAGGATGAGGCTGGAATCACTGTGGGTGTGTTTACCTCAAAGCCTAGCACTAACTGGAAGAACAAATGCTGTCTTTCTGCTTTACTTTGGGTTCGCAGGGGTGATTTAAAAGCAGATAAAACTAAAACCCTCAAGATTTTCAGACTCATTTAGTCTAACACAAGAGAAAAAAGGACTTCACAACCCCTCTATTTTCAGTAAATTTCAAGAAAGAACAAAGCAATAACAAGACAAAGGCACATTGGGCATCCTCAGGTGGATCGAAACTTGCTGTTACCAAACAAGGTACCAATTGTAGAGCTTGTAAGAACTGGTAACAGGCAATTGAGAAATATCAAACATTTGCGGGGTGCATGTTTAGGCATCTCAGTTGTCCCCTGCACAATCCTTCAACCCAAAAAAGCAAAAAATATTTTTAATGTCACCTGCCATCAAAATGTTCTTGGTAGTTTTCACAGTCAGAATATAAGACAGGATAAGTTAACTATTTTTTGGGGGGGGGGGGTTGGAGTTTTGCTTTTGTTGCCCAGGCTGGAGTGTAATGGTGCCATCTCGGCTCACAGCAACCTCCGCCTCCTGGGTTCAAGCGATTCTCCTGCCTTAGCCTCCCAAGTACCTGGGATTACAGGCACCCACCACCATGACCAACTAATTTTTGTATTTTTAGTAGAGACGGGGTTTCATCATGTTGGCCAGGCTGGTCTCGAACTCTTGACCTCACATGATCCACCCGCCTTGGCCTCTCAAAGTGCTGTGATTACAAATGTGAGCCATGGCGCCCGGCCAACACTGTGTGTGCAGGTTTTTTAATTTTTCTTTTCTTTTCTTTTTTTGAGACAGTTTCGCTCTTGTTGCGCATGCTGGAGTGCAATGGCGCGATCTCAGCTCACTGCAACCTCTGCCTCCCGGGTTTGAGCGATTCTCCTGCCTCAGTCTCCCGAGTAGCTGGGATTACAGGTGCCTGCCACCACACCCAGCTAATTTTCGTACTTTTAGTAGAGACGGGATTTCACCATGTTGGCCAGGCTGGTCTCACACTCCTGATCTCAGGTGATCCACCCACCTCAGCCTCCCAAAGTGCTGGGATTACAGGTGTGAGCCACTGTACTCGGCCTAAGGACAGGTAACTTTTATCAGCCATGAACTATGAAACATAAAAACAGAAACCAAGTGGCCCTAGCCTGCTGATACCTTCTCCCTCAAGTGAGCCAAGATGATAGAGGAAAAAGTGAAAACAGAGTTACGGCAATGTCTAATACCAGAAAATCCATGAACATACGTGTGGAATCAAACCCTTGGCTAATAATGGTTTGAAAACAAGATCTGGTTGCAAATTCAACAGTGCTATATAATCATCGTGCAATTTCACATACAACCTGTAGGAGCTTGTTAGGTTATCAGAATGTTGAAAGGAACAAGGCCAACATGCCAGCTTGCAATTTTCCCTCTTCAGTTAACTCATTTCTCAAAGTCAACTATTATGCCCTTTGCAAAAATGATCTCCCAACATTTTCTCATCTTCATAATGATCACTTCACAATGCAAAGCTAGAAGTTCAGGGTGATTTTTTATCTAGAAAAAGCCCAAATCCTCAAAAAAAAAAAAAAAAAAAAAAAAAAACCTTAATAATTCAACTAGGTTAAGGTGGAATAAGCCTTTTCCTAATTTTATATTTCATGCAAATCAACCAATAGAAAAACTACTTCCAAATCTAAATTCTAGTTAAAAAAAAAAAAAAAGACTGTAGACACTACATAGAACATTTTTATCTGACAGAAATAAAGAACAAATGGAGGTAGTTATTATATGGCATTGCTTTAAGGTATCAAACGTCAGTCACAGATCTTACAGTGTTTAGGAAAACAAACTAGTACTAAAATAATGACCATTTATTAGACGTCCACAAGGGGTTACTGTAAAAAGAAACTTGTAAGCATGCCTGACCACTAGGTACGGTACTGAAGCTGCAACAGAAAATATGGCACAATGAAAGCATTTTAAGTTTTCCCAGATTTGTAACTAAAATGGCTTCCTGAAGTGAATCTTCGAGCTAGGTATGAATGAGAAGCCTTAAAAAGTGGTCTGATGGTGAGAGGCTGTATATGGCCTTTGGAATTGGAGAAACCCTACCTCCAACAGGCTAGAACAAGGTAAAGAGAAAGTGGCTCTTCAAGAAAAAAAAAAAAAACAAAAACCCGAAGAACGACGATTGGTATCTTCTGAGCACTGACTTTCAGCCTGGTACCTTAGCCTTTCAGGTTAGTCCTAGGAAACAGCAGGTGAGGAAGAGGCTCAGCAAAGCCATTCCCCCACGGCCCTAGCGCTCCCTTCACGACTTCCTCTTCCACCAGGACTGAGCTCCAACTCCAAGAACTGCCCGCCCCGGCCAGAATGATGACGGAGAATGCCAAACACGTAGTGTTGTATTTCCACTTAAAAAATCCTGACAGCCGAGTTCAACACCAGCCTGGCCAACCCAGTGAAATCCCGTCTCTACTAAAAATACAAAAATTAGCCAGGCGTGGTGGCGGGCGCCTATAATCCCAGCTACTGGGGAGGCTGAGGCAGAGAACTGCTTGAACCCAGGAGGCGGAGGTTGCAGGGAGCCGAGATCTCGCCACTGCACTCCAGCCTGGGCGACCAGAGCAAGACTGGTCTCAAAGAAAACAAATAATACTGACAACCACCAGACTGTCTCCTGGAGACCACGGAGGAGTGACAGAAAGACGGAAAGGTACAAGAACGCTTTTAACTTAATGTTCAGTTTGTACAATAAACAACAAAAACTAGTTAACTACAATTAAAAATAGTTGCCCATCATTCGAACAACGAGAAACGGTAGCTTTTACCTTCCTATTAATCGTCAAAAGGAAACCTAGCTGCAACTTCCAACCCCGGGCCCACGCCTCTTTTTCAATTTCAACTTAAGTTTTCAGGAGTACGCCTAGGGGACGTGAGGCTTTATTCTGTTTTGAAAGGGATTCACTGAGAAAGCGAAAGGTCCACGTCCTGATATCCAGCCGGAGAGCAGTAACCGCGTCTCCGAGCGGCGCGGACGACACCACGAGCACAGGCTCCGCAGCGTTCGGGCGCCCGGTCTCCTCCCAGCGAACACGCACCCGCTGGTGAGTCCGCGCCGCTCCGCGGGGAGCCGGACACCAGCGCAGGCACCGGGCGGCCAGCGAGGCGGTGGCCAGCGCCCTCCCGCCCCGGGCGCGCTCTCCTGCAGGAAACAGCTGGCTCGGGACGCCACGGGAGCGCCTCTGGGAGGAAGCGCTGGGCACGCGGTGTCCACACCGGGCGCGCCCCCGTCCCGGGCCCGTGAGGGAGGGGGAGCGACCGGGGCCCCGCGTCCCGACGCACTGGGTCCCAGCGCGCGAGCAGCGGCCAATGGCCGCGAACTTCACGACCCCAGCCCCGTGGGGCCTGGCTCAGGGTCCCAGTCCCCGAACCCCGCCGCGCCCGGGCCGCGACCGTTACGGGGCCCGCACCGTCCCAACGCCCACCCCGCTACGCGCCGCCCCCTCGCTCACCTTCTTAGGGTCGGGGTTCGCGACCAGGCGCGCCTGCAGCTTCTCCACAACTTGGAGCGCCGACTCCGCCGCCATTGCTGTCACTGGCGCGGCCTCCTCGCCGGAACTGGGCTCGCGTCGCGTCCTCGGGCCGCAGCTCCGCCCTCCGTGCATCCCCGGCGGAGACGGAAGCGCGCCTGGCCCCTTCCGGGCCTCGGCTGGGGTGTGCGGGGGGCGGCGGGCCACAGGCTCCGCCCCCAGGGCCGGGTCCCCAGCGCCCACCCAGCGGCCACTCACGCCTCGCGCCCCGACTTCAGGTGTGCGCGCTGAGGGCTGGGGGCTGCTCGGGCCGTATGCGCCTCCGCCGCCGGCACCCCAGCTCCCGGTGCTCGCGTGCTGAGCCCAAGCCTGGAAGACCTCTCCAGGGTCTAGTTCAAGACGGAATGAGGCCAGCGCGCCAGACTCTGGCTTTATAAATCCTAACGCTTTCCCCCTCCCGGGGCTTAGCCACGCCCTAATGAACACCCTGTCAGGGGTCCCGGGCTGGTGCCCGCCCTAGGAGTCCGCAGGTGCTCGCGGTAGCAGCCACACTAGGCTGAGCACACGATGCGTCAGTAGTTAAGACTATATTTTCCAGCCTCAGTACAACCTGATGAAACGAGTTGTATCATCTTCATTTTACAGATGAGGAAACTGAGGTTCAAGGAGATCAAATTAACTTGCAGATGGCCGCAGAACAGGAAAGAAATGAAAATGGAACCTGAATCTAAGATATCTAGGACCACTGTGAGCGCACATTTCTGAACAGGTCGAGGAATTGAGGCCCAGAGAAAGGGATTTGTCAAAATCCAAACAGCTTAGTTCCTTCCAAGAGGCAATAATAGCCCATGTGTCTTGTTTTCCCCACGGTGTCTGGCACATAGGCACCAAATAAATACTTCTTGAATGAATGGACAGATAGATAGATGTTTCCTCTGATGACCTGCCAATGAGCCGTAGGGCTTGAATCAGAAGAGCCCAAGATACCATTCTTCAGGCTGCTTACTCTCATCCTAGAAGCACTAAGTTTTACCATTACTAGTATTACCACTAAAAAGAGCAACTAAATAGTTGCAAACTGACTTAAAGTACCAGCATTGATTAAATCTCATTTGATCAGATCAAAGTAGAACCTAATCAGAGCTTCAGCAGCAAATTGGCAATGCACCTAGCCTGATCTCTCCCTCAAAGCAGGAAAGCCCAGAAATTCTTCCAGATTCCAGCTCTGGAAGAAACAAAAACACCTTAAACACAAGTTGTTTCTTCCAGTGAGCATTCATTCACTCACTATGCTGAAAAGCCCTCCCTACCATGTCCCCACTCCTCCATTTGGTGCTCCTCCCCCAGTTCCCTAAGCAACTGACCACCTTTTCAGGGTGTAAATGGTCCGTTTATTTATCTGTCTTGCCACTGTACTGTTTATTTATCAAGTACAGTAACCGACCTGTCCAACTTTGAATCTCTGCCACCTAGCATCATCTAGACCTTATAATCAGCATTGGATATCAAGTCCATACAAGACTAATGACCATCCACTTGGTGCCCTAAGGCTCAACTGAGGGATGCTGTGGAAAAGGCATTGAACTGGGTGTGAGAAAACTTCGATTCTAGTCCCAGCAGTAGTGTCTCCCTCCTCTGCATAGCAAATACTTTTACATTTTATATTCCTTCCATTTTGAAAATGTAGCACTGGTGTAATGGAATACAGACTGATTCTTGAAGCAGAATTGCTGAGTAATTGGACTGGCACATACTCGGGACACATGGAACATTCTGCAAATGTTACCCAGGGAGAGTTCAATAACCAAAATGCAAAGAAACAATGAGACTGGGCACAGTGGCTCACGCCTGTAATCGCAACACTCTGGGGGTCAAGACAGGAGGATTGCTTGAGCCCAGGAGTTTGAGACCAGCCTAGGTAACATAGTAAGACCCAGTCTCTACAAAAAATATAAAAATTTTAAAATTAGCCAGGCAAGGTGGTGCGTGCCTATGGTCCCAGCTACTTGGGAGGCTGAGTTGGGAGAACCACTTGAGCCCAGGAGATCAAGACTGCAGTGAGCCATGATCGCACCACTGTGTTCCAGCCTGGGCAACAGAAAAAAAAAAAAAAAGAGAGAAACAAAACAATGAATGTTTCTGGGGGATCCTGGAGTGGGTGCACTGCTCCCCCACAGCCACTCCTATGTCAGCCTGAGTCAGGCTTACCTGCAAAATACTCTTACATTTGGATATGTGACTTTTTTTTTTTTCAGAGAGAGAGAGAGTCTCACTGTCTTGCTCTGTCACCCAGGCTGGAGTGCAATGGTGAGATCTGGGCTCACTGCAACCTCTGCCTCCCAGGTTCAATCAGTTCTCCTGCCTCAGCCTCCAGAGTAGCTGAGATTACAGGCATGCACCACCGTGCCTGGCTAATTTTTGTATTTTTAGTAGAGACAGGGTTTCGCCATGTTGGCTAGGCTGGTCTCAAACTGCTGACCTTACGTGATCCACCCACCTCAGCCTCCCAAAATGCTGCGATTACAGGCATAAGCCACCATGCCTGGTCTGGATATATGACTTCTAGGATGAGCAGCTAATTATACATGTGTAATTCTCTGATTTTTTAAAAAAAGTTTTCAACCACTTCTAAAATTGGTACTCTGTATGTATTCACTGGGGGATTACCATTGTAATCCTTGGTTTACACACTAGTGTTCAACACAGGAATGAGTTCCCTAAGGGCAGAGGCTGTTTACCCATCTTGGATCGGCAACATTGAGCACATAGGTGAGATTCAGTAAGTTTCTTGAAAACTGAAATATTATTAAATTTAAGGCTAGCCTGGCGTGTCATCTGAAAACCTGAGAGGGGCTCCTCAGCTCTCTTATTAGCACTACAGAGCCCTCTGCGAAAGTAACTAAAAGACCCATCCTATTCTGTTCAGGAGTTGAGTTCAAGGCTATACTAGGGGAGAAGGATGGGCAAGGAGGCTGTCATCTGCTCCGTATGCTTTTTTGAAGTTTTGCAGCAAGTATAGTCTACTCTTTTTTTTTTTTTTTTTTTTTTTTTGAGACAGGGTCTCACCCTGTTGCCCAGGCTGGAGTGCAGTGACACATTCACGGCTCACTGTCAGTCTTGACCTCCTGGGCTCAAGTAATCCTCTTGCCTCAGCCTGGGACTACAGGTGTACGCCACCATGCCCAGCTAATTTTTGTATTTTTATTTTTTGTGGAGAAAAGGTCTCACTAGGTTGCCCAGACTGGTCTTGAACTCCTGGGCTCCAGTGATCCTCCCACCTTAGCCTCCCAAAGTGTTGAGATTACAGGCATGAGCAACTGCACCTAATCTGATCTATTTTTATAATGAAAATAACTTAAAGGTATTTTAATTTTGTAAAAAAGTAATCCTAGGCTGGCTAGCATTAGGGTGATTTAAAACACTGAAAAACAAGTTTAAAAAATTTCAGGCCGGGCCCGGTGGCTCATGCCTGTAATCTCAGCACTTTGGGAGGCTGAGGTGGGTGGCTTACCTGAGGTCCAGAGTTCGAAACCAGCCTGGCCCACATGGTGAAACCCTGTCTCTACTAAAAACACAAAAAATTAGCCCGGCGTGGTGGCACCTGTCTGTAATCACAGGTACTCAGGAGGCAGAGGCAGGAGAATTGCTTGAACCCAGAAGGCGGAGGTTGCAGTGAGCCGAGATTGTGCCATTGCACTCCAGCCTGGGCAACAACAGCAAGACTCTGTCTCAAAAAAAAAAAAAAAATTGGCCGGGTGTGGTGGCATGTGCCTGTAATCTCAGCTACTTGGGAGGCTGAGGCAGGAGAATCACTTGAACCTGGGAGGTGGAGGTTGCAGTGAGCTGAGATCGTACCATTGCACTCCAGCCTGAGCAACAACAGCGAAACTGTCTCAAAAAAAAAAAAAAAGAAAAAAAAAGAAAAAAAAAAATCAACCATCTTGTCCTCAGAGCAGAGAGAAGCCCTTTCATAAAACAGTCAAGTAAGATTCTGTGGGCCTGACAGTGTGCTAAGTGAGGCATACTGGCTCAAGCGGGCTTCCTCCTTGGACCTCTCCCGCCTGAGAGGTCTGCCACTCTATCTTAGCAAGTAGGCAGCATCTGAAGTTGCTTGGATGGTGGTGTAAAGAACAAAGGTTGGGGCTTAGTGACAACCTGGGCTCCAATCCCAGTTCCACTAATGCTAGCCACGGCTCCTGATCAAGTTACTTAAACTTCCTGAAATTGTTTCCTCCTACTGTATAGATATCCTGACGCTTATTAATATGTCAAGTAATTGGCATATAATAGGTCTTTTAGAAAAGGCAGCAATTATTAGGGAAAATGCATTGCCTTGGTAACGAAAATATAGTGTGCTGCTGTAAAGCAAGATATAAAATCCTCAATCTGGCCAGTTGTTTTTTTTTTTTTTTTTTCTTTTTTTCTTTTTTTGAGACAGAGTCTCACTCTGTCAGCCAGGCTAGAGTGCATTGGCACGATCTCAGCTTACTGCAACCTCTGCCTCCTGGGCTCAAGCAATTCTCCTGCCTCAGCCTCCCCAGTAGCTGGGATTACAGGTGTGTACCACCATGCCCAGCTAATTTTTGTGTTTTTAGTAGAGACAGGGTTTCACTATGTTGGCCAGGCTGGTCCTGAACTCCTGACCTCAGGTGATTCACCTGCCTCAGCCTCCCAAAGTGCTGGGATTACAGGCGTGAGCTAGCACGCCCGGCCCATCTAGCCAATTTTGTTCTGCACAGCTGTGGCCACTGTTCTCTTCCCCAGGGGTTCATGTTTCTGAATTGACTACACTCATCTTTGTTTCACATCCTTCAACCAACATTCAGTTGTTTATTTGCTGACGGATGGCATCTTTTTGGGTTTCACAAACTGAATTCACCCTCTTCAGATACAATAATGGCACACGGAGACTGCCAGCTCCAGGGTGTAGTGTTTGAGATTCAAAATCCACAACTTTCACAGAATGCCTTGAAAGGTAGATGAAACTTTCCACTAACAATTTAAGGATATCACACCTAGATACCCTCTGAGGCCTTTTGTCAAAAGAGGGTAGAACATAGCCTTCTCTCTGCTCATGGAGAGCAGTCTACTGAGAATCTGTATTTACTAGGGGAAAAAAAAAAGCTACCATTAAAATTAAAAAGTAGGTCGGGCATAGTGGCTCACGCCTGTAATCCCAGCACTTGGGAGGCTGAGGCAGGTGGATCACCTGGGGTCAGTAGTTCAAGACCAGTTTGGCAAAACCCTGTTCCTACTAAAAATACAAAAATTAGCCAGGCATGGTGGTACATGCCTGTAGTCCCAGCTACTCGGGAGGCTGAGGCTGAAGAATTGCTTGAACCGGGGAGGCGGAAGTTGCAGTGAGCTGAGATAGTGCTACTGCACTCCAGCCTGGGCAACAGAGGGAGACTCTGTCTCAAAAAAAAAAAAAAAAAAAAAAAAAAAAAAATTAAAAAGTAACAAGTATACTTTGATACTGTTAAACTTTATAGACTTATATAAATTGTATCCAGGTGGAAGCCTGTCTACAGGCCTTCCCTTAGCTCTTTATCTTGTTTTATTTTTGTTATAGTACTTAAACAATTTGAAATTACCTTACTTAAGTGGCACATAGTGCACTTAAGAGGCACTTTTTAAAGTCTCTTCCCAATATGTAAACTCCATGAGACATCACTGTAGCTAAAACAGTGCCTGGTTACCTAGTAGACGCTCCACTTCTTTTTTTTTAGACAGGAGTTTAACTCTTGTCATCCAGGCTGGAGTATAATGGCAGGATCTCGGCTCACTGCAACCTCCACCTCCTGGATTCAAGTTATTCTCCTGCTTCAGCCTCCGGAATAGGTGGGATTACAGGCGCCTGCCACCACACCCAGCTAATTTTTATATTTTTAGTAGAGACAGGGTTTCACCATGTTGGCCAGGCTGGTCTGGAACTCCTGACCTCAGGTGATCTGCCCGCCTCAGCCTCCCAAAGTGCTGGGTTACAGGCGTGAGCCACCGCGGCTGGCCAGCACTCCATAAATATTTACTGAATTGAATGAAAACTCTGCTTTCCAGCATTGTTGTACAGATCACATGAGAAAACACTTGGCAAAGTGCTATAAACAATATTCATTTTACTGATGAGTAAACTGATATTTAGGAAACAAGTGACACCATGCCCTCAGCCCCAGAAACTGAGAATGTCATTGTGGTCTTTGCTGAGAGTGCCCTTGGAACAAAGTTGTTAGACAAAGTGTGAGCTGCTAGGCATGGTGGCATGCACCTGTAGTCCCAGCTACTCTGGAGGCTGAGGCAGGAGGATCGCCTGAGCCCAGGAGTTCTGCGTTGTAGTGTACTGTACCAATCAGGTGTCCACACTAAGTTTAGCATCAATAAGGTGTACCCCCAGGGAGCTGGGGACCACCAGGTTGCCTAAGAATGGGTGAACTGGTCCAGGTCAAAAATGGAGCAGGTGAAAGTTCCCATGCAGATCAGTAGTGGGATCATGCCTGTGTATAGCCACTGCACTCCAGCCTGGGCAACATAGTGAGACCCCGTCTCAAAACAAAACAAATGTGTGAGCTAAAGGCAACTAGCCTAGAAATGATGGGGATAACAGAAAAAAGCAAAAAAGGAGAGTGGGGAGGGAGAGGAAGGAGGAGCAACTGACCGATTTGATTGATTAAGTTTTCATCCCCAATATTGGCAGATGTCTCTGAACCCTGTGAATTTGAGTGTCCACAGATTATAAATTCTCAAAGGGGTCTATGTCTCTGTCCTCTCTTAAAAAAATAAAAGATTAAAAACTACTGAGTTAAGTAGGGAAGAAGAAAGCAACAGCCCAAAAGGGGCTGGGAATGCCTGCCATTTGTGGGGCCCCTCTCAGTGGCCCAGCTCTGTGCTACCTTTACATACATCTTTTTTTTTTTTTTTTTTTTGAGATGAAGTCTTGCTCTGTCACCCAGGCTGAATGCAATGGCATGATCTTGGCTCACTGCAACCTCTGCTTCCTGGGTTCAAGCGATTATTCTGCCTCAGCCTCCTGAGTAGGTGGGATTACAGACACATGACACCACGCCTGGCTAATTTTTGCATTTTTAGTAAAAATGGGGTTTCACCATGTTGGCCAGGTTGGTCTCGAACTCCTGACCTCGTGATCCACCCACCTCAGCCTCCCAAAGTGCTGGGATTACAGGTGTGAGCCACCACGCCCGGCCTACATACATCATTTTGAGAACAGAGCATTCGAAGTTCAGATCGGTTAACTCGCCTCAAATTTGGGAAATGACTAACCCAAAATGTGAGCCAAGTCTGCTCAGCTCTAAAGCCCACACTAGCCTGCACTCTGTGTCTAAACACCTGGGTGCAGGTCACCCCTCCTCCATCCCCAGCTCACTGTATGACTCTGGCCACCTCTTAACAGAGGAGGGTTGATTGGTCAAAGTAATGATAACAACAACGATGATGCTAACACTACTAATTCTTGAGTGCTGACAATGTGCCAGGCACTGTGCTAAGACATTTGCAGTAACTCTCAACTTTATCCTTAAAATAATCCTGAGTATAGACATATAGTCTCCATTGCACATTTGAGGAAGCTGAGGCTCGCTGAGGCTATATGACCTACACAAGGTCACAGAGCTTGTAAGCAGCACAGCCAGGACCCAAGCCAGATTTGTCTGGCACAAAAACTCAAGCTCTTTGACTATAAGCTGTCTTGCTTCCTGTTGCCCAAGAAGCCACCTGGGAAGATACTTCCAACACTTCATTTGGTCATTCAACTCAGCTTTAGTGCATGTGGCTGGAGTGGAGTAAGAAAGGGGAAGGGTGGTATAAGATGAACTTGGTAAGAAAGGCAGAGGTAGATTACAGGGTCTTGGAACCTTATGTAGGATCCATGATAAGGAATTCGTATTTTATTGTAAAGTTTTGTGGATTCTAGGTAGAGGAGTAGCAAAATGTACAATTATTTTAACACTGAAGACAGTATATCAAGAATTAAGGGCCAGGCACGGTGGCTCATGCCTGTAATCAAAGTGCTGCCTGTAATCCCAGCACTTTGGGAGGCCAAGCCCGGCAAATTACTTGAGGTCAGGAGTTCAAGACCAGCCTGGCCAACATGGCAAAACTCCGCCTCTACTAAAAATACAAAAATTAGCCGGGTGTGGTAGCAAATACCTGTAATCCCAGCTACTAGGGAGGCTGAGGCAGGAGAATTGCTTGAACCAGGGGGCAGAGGTTGCAGTGAGCTGAGATCGCACTACTGCGCTCCAGCCAGGGAGACAGAGAAAGACTCTATCTCAAAAAAATAAAAATAAAAATAAAATTAAGGACTACAATCTGATACTGTACTTTAAAACAAATCCAACAATCCCTCGTAAAAGTCACTTGATCACAGAGACCTTTCCTAATCACCCTATGCAAAATAGCACATAAATTTCTGTCACTTTTTCTTCAAAGTAGTTAACACTATTTTGCATGTTTTGTATATTTTCTCTCTCCACCCCTAGAATATAAGCTCTGTGAAAGCAGGAACATTAGTTTTGGTGTTTAAATTTTTTTTTTTTTTTTTTTAGACAGAGTTTCACTTTTGTTGCCCAGGTTGGAGTGCAGTGGCACGATCTCAGCTCACCACAACCTCTGCCTCCCAAGTTCAAGTGACTCTCCTGCCTCAGCCTCCTGAGTAGCTGGGATTACAGGCATGTGTCACTATGCCTGGCTAATTTTGTATTTTTAGTAGAGACAGGGTTTCTCCATGTTGGTCAGGCTAGTCTCAAACTCCCGACCTCAGGTGATCCGCCCACATTGGCCTCCCAAAGTGCTGGGATTACAGGTGTGAGCCACAGCGCTCAGCCACAATTTTTAAAAAAGGGACAGAGTTTGAGGGCCATCAGGAGAGTCTCCAAACACATCTGATCTTCTAGAAGCACCTTGGAGGGAAGCCCTGAATAGGGAGTACAGTGATTAATAGAGATGGAGTCTCGGTATGTTGCCCAGCCTGGTCTCAAACTTCTGAGCTCAAGCAATCCACCTGCCTCGGCCTTCCAAAGTGCTGGAATTACAGGCATGAGCCACGGTGCCTGGCTGGACTTTGTTTCTGTTCATTGCTTTGTTCATCATCACCTAGTACAAGGCCAGATAGGCCATCAATAGTTTTTTTTTTTTTTTTTCTTTCTTTTTTTGAGACAGAGTCTCACTGTGTCACCCAGGCTGGAGTGCAATAGCATGATCTCAGCTCATTGCAACCTCTGCCTCCCAGGTTCAAGCTATTCTCATGCCTCAGCCTCCCAAGTAACTGGGATTACAGGCATGTGCCACCCCACCTGGCTAATTTTTGTAATTTTAGTAGAGACGGGGTTTCACCATATTGGCCAGGCTGGTCTTGAACGCCCGACCTCAGGTGATCCACCCACCTCAGCTTCCCAAAGTGCTCCAATTACAGGCATAAGCCACTGCACCTGGCCAATAAATCTTTATTGAATGAATAAACAAAGGTATATTATATTTCCCCCAAAGAACAGTCTATGCTCACTGTCTATGCTTGTCTCTCAGCCACCCCCCAGTACAATCTGAATTTTGGTTTCCATTCTCACCACTCTACTGGAAAAAACTTTTCTAAGGTCACCAGTGAAATCCCAATGACAACACCTGAAGATGTTTTTGTTGTGGCAGATCTCTGCTATATCTGACATTTATGATCACTCCACTCCATGAAATTCCATTCTGTTAGCTTCCATGACACTTTACTCTCCTGAATAACTTCAAAAGTTTCTGACTATTGGCTAGGCGCAGTGGCTCATGCGTGCAATCCCAGCCCTTTGGGAGAACAAGGCAGGCGGATCACCTGAGGTCAGGAGTTTGAGACCAGCCTGGTCAACATGGTGAAACCCCATCTCTACTGAAAATACAAAAATTAGCCAGGCGTGGTGGTGTGAGCCTGTAGTCCCAGCTATGTGGGAGGCAGAGGCCTGGGAATCACTTGAGCCTGGGAGGTAGAAGTTGCAGTGATTTGCAGTGAGCTGAGATGGTGCCAGTGCACTCCAGCCTGGGCAGCAGAGTGAGACTCCGTCTCAAAAAAAAAAAAAAAAAAAGTTTTTGACTATTCCTTCTGTTACCTTTATGCTCTCCTTTTTTGCTACTTCTCTACCTTGAATGCTGTAGTTCTTCAGGGTATAGTCCTGGCTGTATGACTTTTAGGATAATACACACTCTTTTTGGATATTCTCATCTACTCTCATGGTTGCTACCACCATGTATATATAGGCTGGTACTACCCAAATCTACAGGTCTAGTCCCAGGCTTTCAGTTGCCTGGATAGAGTTCAGAATTCATCTGAATGGACACTTCCCATTGGTACTTCCCCGTCTCTATGACTTATCAGGTTAGAGATGGAATGTGTCATTTTCTTCTTAAATTTCCTCTCCTCTGGTGAGCTAAAGCTGTTGAGACAGAGAGGACTAAACATCCTGCTGCCCTCAAGACCTCCATCTACTCCATAAGGGAAGGCAAAAATCTACTTTTAGGCTGGGAGGATTTGCAGCAAAACACTCATCAAAATGGCTGCTTCCTTAACTCCTCTACTGGAGGGCTGATACCCCAGTCTTGAGGACTATCTGTACCCAGTGGCTCTGCTCTGAACCCTGACCCTGGGCATCTCCAATTGGAGGGCACCATGGGCACCTCAAATGCAAGACGTGCAAGATTACCTCATTATCTTCCCTCCTAAATCATCACTTCCCCCCTCTATAGCTGGCACCATCACCTGCCCCTAACCCTCCAGGATAGAACCCTAAAAGTCTTTTTTTTTTGAGTCAGAGTCTCACTTCTGTCGCCCAGGCCAGAGTGCAGTGGCACAATCTCAGCTCACTGCAACCTCCATCACCTGGATTCAAGAGTTTCTCCTGCCTCAGCCTCCCACGTAGCTGGGATTACAGGTGCATGCTACCATGCCCAGCTAATTTTTGTATTTTTTTAAGTAGAGATGGGGTTTCACCATGTTGGCCAGGCTGGTCTCGAACTCCTGACCTCAAGGAGTTGAGACTCCTGATCTGCCTGCCTCAGCCTCCCAAAGTGCTGGGATTATAGGTGTGAGCCACCGCACCTAGCCCTGAAAAGTCATTCTTGATTCTTCTTTTCTCTCCCACCATATCCAATTAGTCCTAGTGATTTTCATTCTCAAACATTTCTTGTTTCCATTTTCTCTTCTAAATTCTTCTTGCCATGAACCTTCTTAGCCTCTTAACTGATGTCTATGCTCTCAAAATGTCCAATTACATGCTTCTTCTTCTTCTTCTTTTTTTTTTTTTTTTGACACAGAGTTTCCCCCTTGTTGCCCAGGCTGGAGTGCAATGGCGCGATCTGGGCTCACTGCAACCTCTGCCTCCTGGGTTCAAGCCATTCTCCTGCCTCAGCGTCCTGAGTCCCTGGGATTAAAGGCACCTGCCACCATGCCCAGTTAATTTTTGTTATTTTTAGTAGAGATGGGGTTTCTCCATGTTGGCCAGGCTCGTCTCGAACTCCTGACCTCATGTGATCTACCTGCCTTGGCCTCCCAAAGTGCCAGGATTATAGGCGTGAGCCACTGCACCTGGCTGACATGCTTCTTCTTGACATGGAGTCTCACTGTGTCGCCCAGGCTGGATCTCTGCTCGATCCAGTGGCTCAATCTCTGCTCACTGCAACCTCTACCTCCCAGGTTCAAGCGATTCTCCTGCCTTGGCCTCTCGAGTAGTTGGGACTACAGGCATGTGCCACCACACCCAGCTAATTTTTGTATTTTTAGTAGAGACAGGGTTTCACCATGTTGGCCAGGATGGTCTCGATCTCCTGACCTTGTGATCCACCCACCTCAGCCTCCCAAAGTGCTGGGATTACAGGTGTGCCTCACCACACCCAGCCAACATGCTTCTTAATAATTTCTTAGACTTCTATTGTTTGTGGAAGGGGAAATTTATAGGCAGAGGTTGGTGGGCAACAGAATCTAGCAAGATATTTGTTTTTATTGAATTTCTTTTTACAATTCTTTATATAGTGGGTGACAATGCTTTTTAAATTTTTGACCTAAACTTTCCTTTTAAAATAAATTTAAGTTAGAAAAGGGAGTCTTGGCCGGGCACAGTGGCTCATGCCCATAATCCCAGCACTTTGGGAGGCCAAGGCAGGAGGATCACGAAGTCAGAAGTGTGAGACCAGCCTGGCCAACATAGTGAAACCCCGTCTCTACTAAAAATACAAAAATTAACTGGGCGTGGTGGCGCATGCCTGTAATCCCAGCTACTCAGGAGGCTGAGGCAGGAGAATTGCTGGAACCCAGGAGGTGGAGGTTACAGTGAGCCGAGATTGCACCACTGCACTCCAACCTGGGGGACAGAGCAAGACTCTGTCTCAGAAAAAAAAAAAAAAAAAAGAAGAAGAAGAAGAAGAAGAAAAGAAAAGGGAGTCTCTCTGAATAAAAATTAAGTGGATCATAGTAGGTAGGTAGGAACTCAGAGAAGGTAAAAATCATGAAGGTGGATAAAAAATGACAGAATTTAGCTGGGCATGATGGTGGCGCCTGAAGTCTCAGCTACTCAGGAGGCTTCGGCAGGAGGATCACTTGAGTCCAGGAGTTCAAGGTTGCAGTGAGCCTCAATTGCACCACTGCACTTCACCCTGGGAGACAGAGTGAGACCCTGTCTCAAATAATGATAATAATAATAATAATAATAATAATAATAATAATAATAATAATAACAACAGAAGTTTGGGAAACAATATAAGGTCCAAAACTCTTAGGGTGACATATTAGCTTGAAACCACATGAAATTGATGATATCTATTTTGATATATAAAAAATGGCAGTTTCATGGCCGGGCATGATGGCTCACACCCCTGTAATCCCAGCACTTTGGGAGGCTAAGGCAGGCAGATCACCTGAGGACAGGAGTTTGATACTAGCCTGGCTAACATGGTGAAACCCCATCTCTACTAAAAATACAAAATTAGCCAGGTGTGATGGGTGCCTGTAATCCCAGCTACCTGGGATTCTCCTGAGGCAGGAGAATCGCTTGAACCTGGGAGGTGGAGGTTGCAGCGAGCTGAGATCATGCCACTGCACTCCAGCCTGGGCAACAAGAGTGAAAACTCCATCTCGGAAAAAAAAAAATGACAGTTTTAGGTCCGGCGCAGTGGCTTACACCTGTAATCCCAGCACTTTGGGAGGCTAAGGCACGCGGGTCATCTGAGGTCAGGAGTTCGTGACCAGCCTGGCCAACATTGTGAAACTCCATCTCCGTAAAAATAAAAATACAAAAATTAGCTAGGCATGGTGGTGCATGCCTGTGGTCCCAGCTACTCAGGAGGCTGAGGCAGGAAAATCGCTTGAACCCAGGAGGCGGAGGTTGCGGTGAGCTGAGATCATGCCACTGCACTCCAGCCTGGGCGACAGAGTGAGACTCGATCTCAAAAAAAAAAAAAAAAAATGCAGTTTCGTATGGGTCAATATAATAGAAAGTCCTACATTTTCAGGCCCCTGCCTATATTCCAGCAAAACCAACTGCTTGTCATTGTTGTGCACATGCAACATTATTTGTTTCCTCTGTGCCTTTGCCCAAGTCAGTGCCTTATCTGGATACCCACACACTCTTAGGATTCAGGTGTCCACACCTTCTAGAACCTTCCCTGTCATCTGTCCCCCAAGGCAGGTGAAGTGCTCCTCCTCAGTGCTTCCCTAATGCAGTCAGCATGGCTGTCTAAATGTTTAGGTTTGTCTCCCCCACTAGCCTATGAACTCCTTTAGGGCAAGGACGATTTTTTGGTAGCTAACCAAGTATATGAGTTAATGAATGTCTACAAAGAAGGGAGGCCTAACTCTGCTGGGAGAGCCACAGAAGGTTTCAGAAAGGGACCATCTGACCTAGATCTTCAAGGAGGAGGAGGAAGGAATTTGTCAGATGAGAAGTGAGTGAAAGGATACTCCAGGTGAGGTGACAGCAGATGTAAAGGGGCTGGAGTTCCGATGGAGTCTGCAGTGTTAGAGGAAATGTAAGCACGGCTTGAGAAGGGTGCATGAAGGAGAGCCAAAAGAAAAAGGCCATGTTCACAGGGGATACCCTCCCTCCTGAATCTTGGTCAAGACACCCTGAAACTGATAAACACATCCATAAATACTCCCCAGTGGGTACTGATTAAAGGGGCTGTGGGACTGGAGTGTTCTACCTTTAAGACAAAAACAAAAAACAACAACAAAAAAAACAAATCATCTGAGCACAGATGTAAAACCAGCCACATGGAACCACTATGTTCAAACTAGCATGACCTGAGCCCTCAAGGAACTACTCTCTAGAGAAGTCACAGTAGGCCGGGAGCAGTGACTCACACCTGTAATCCCAGCACTTTGGGAGGCTGAGGTGGGTGGATCACCTGAGGTCAGGAGTTCGAGGCCAGCCTGGCCAACATGGTGAAACCCTGTCTCTACTAAAAATACAAAAATTAGCTGGGCGTGGTAACGGGCGCCTCTAATTCCAGCTACTCGGGAGGCTGAGGCAGGAAAATTACTTGAACCTGTGAGGCAGAGATTGCAGTGAGCTGGGATTGCCCCATTGCACTCCAGCCTAGGTGACAGAGCCAGACTCCATCTCAAAAAAAAAAAAAAAGAAAGAAAGAAAGAAAAAAGAATCATTGTTCCCTTAAGGCCAGTAGGTTCCCCTTTCACTTCCTGGTCTGAATGGGGCAGGACACAGGCAAACCTCTAGAAATGTGTTTCCTCACCAAAGTGGGGAGTTGTGATTGCTGAATACGCTGATAACTAAATCAATAATACTTGTGCCAAGAACTAGAGAATAAAGAAGAAATATGCTCTTGAAATAGGAATAAAGATTCATTCAAGTATTTACTGAACCCCTCCTCTGTGGCGGTACTGGGCTTGATGCGTGGCCTCCTGAGATGTGCAGACAGCCGCAAACCTAAACAAGAGTCCAGGCTAGTGAATGTGATGTTATTCAAAAGAAATATTTCACTAGGGAAGCCTTAAATCTCTCTATACCTAGAGGATTATCTGAAGACTTAAAACAAAAATTCTACTGAGGGAGAAGAAAGTTCTATAGATGTATTTTTTTAAAAAAAGTTCAAACTCAGCAGTAATCAGGGAAATGCAAATTGCACTTTATTTCTTTCTTTATTTATTTTTTGAGATGGAGTCTTGCTCTGTCGCCCAGGCTGGAGTGCAGTGGGGCGATCTTGGCTCACTGCAAGCTCCACCTCCCGGGCCCACGCCATTCTCCTGCCTTAGCCTCCCGAGTAGCTGGGACCACAGGCACCTGCCACCGTGCCCAGCTAATTTTTTTTTTTGTATTTTTAGTAGAGACAAGGTTTCACCGTGTTAGCCAGGATGGTCTCGATCTCCTGACCTTGTGATCTGCCCGCCTCAGCCTCCCAAAGTGCTGGGATTACAGGCGTGAGCCACCACGCCCGGCTGCAAATTGCACTTTAATTTGAATTGAAACACCATTTCAAGCCCACTAAACTGGTTTAGTACCTGATAGGATGACTGAGCCAGCAGGCCTGAGGTTGCGGAACAGTAAACATGACCAGGTACTGAGGAGCTACAGGTACAGCAGGCACTTAGTAAATATTTTGCTAAATCAAGCACAGAAAGCCTAGAACATAGATAGCAAACTGGCAGCTTGTGGGCTAAATACAGCCTACTGACATGTTTTGTTTGCTCTCACAATGTTTACAAAAATGAAATAATTGCCAAGAGTTTAAAATGAGGAGATTTCACAATTTCTCTTGAGAAACAGTAAGATCTGTCGGCTCCTGGCCCAGTCTCCATGGGGCAACACGTGGCTGCAGCTGAGAGCAACAGAGAGCGCCCTACGTCTTTCACCACATCCCCACTACTGCCCCGGCCTCCCACGCTGGGGCTGCTGCATCTTCTTCTGTTCTCTCTAGTCCTAGAAGCACAGAAGGTGTGCTCCTCCTTGACTAATGGGATCTGCTCTCAGGGAGAAAATTCAGAGACTGGTATTACTAACTCTGCAACGGGGCCAGGAGCTACGGCCAGGGACAGTTTCTTCAGTGAGATACTGACATCCTATTATCCCAAATCCTTAAAACCCTACAGGGTTGATGCTATCATCAACATTGTTCATTCACAATTGGAAACTGAGGCTCAAAGAAGTTAAGAAATTTGCCCAATGGGTGGCAAAACTGGAATGGAAACTCAAGAATTTCTGACTTAGCTAATATTAATTAATATTAATTAAGCATATTCATAGGCTAAGCACTTAAATATATCACATGAGCTAAATAACTTGATTCTCACTTCAACCCTGTGGGATAGAAACAACTACTAAACTCATTTTATTTGTGAGGAAACTATGGCACAGAAGGTTAATGACTAGTCAAAGGCCACACAGCTAATTGGAGGCAGAACTGAGATTTGAATCCAGCAGTCTCACAACACAGCTTGAATCTCAGCAAGGCAGGTGGCTGCCTGCCTCTAGTAGCTTCTGCAGAGTGAGTCCCCACTTCACCAACCCCACCAATTCCCTCTTCATGCTCACTACTGTTAACAGTTCAGTGCCTTTTTTTCAAGACAGAAGCACTGTCTGTGTTGGCTTTTAATACCCCAATGGGATACCACATACCATCCTGCAACGTGCTTACCCTTCTCTTTTTTTTGAGACACAGTTTCATTCTTGTTGCCCAGGCTGTAGTGCAACGGTACATCTCCGCTCACTGCAACCTCTGCCTCCTGGGTTCAAGTGATTCTCCTACCTCAGCCTCCTGCGTACTGGGATTACAGGCATGCGCCACCATGCCTGGCTAATTTTTTTATTTTTAATAGAGACGGGGTGTCTCCATATTGGTCAGGTTGGTCTTGATCTCCTGACCTCAGGTGATCCGCCCACCTTGGCCTCCCAAAGTGCTGGCATTACAGGTGTGAGCCAACGTGCCTGGCCCACTTACCCTTCTCTTAACAATACATTGTGTGTGGAGCACCTTCCATATCAGCATGCTATTCCATTCTGCAGACTTACTGTAATTTATTTAACTTACAAATATTTAAGGCTGGGTAAGGTGGATCATGCCTATTTTCCCAACACTTTGGGAGGCCAAGGTGAGAGGATCACTTGAGTCCAGGAGTTTGAGACCAGCCCAGGTAACAGAGCGAGCAAGACCCTGTCTCCACAAAAAAAATTTTTTAGGCTGGGCACAGTGGCTCATGCCTGTAATCCCAGCACTTTGGGAGGTGGAGGCAGGAGGATCAACTGAGATCAGGAGTTCAAGACCAGCCAGGCCAACATGGGGAAACCCCGTCTCTACTAAAAATACAAAAATTAGCCAGTCATGGTGGCGGGCACCTGTAATCCCAGCTACTCAGGAGGCTGAGGCAGGAGAATCACTTGAACCCGGGAGATGGAGGTTGCAGTGAACCAAGATCGTGCCATTCCAGCCTGAGCGACAGAGCAAGATTCCATCTCAAAAAAAAATAATAATAAAAATAAATGAATAAATATGGCCGGGCATGGTGGCTCACACCTGTAATCCCAGCACTTCAGGAGGCTGAGGCGGGTAGATAATGAGGTCACGAGATCGAGACTAGCCTGGCCAACATGGTGAAACCCTGTCTACGAAAAATATAAAAATTAGCCAGGCGTGGTGGCACGTGCCTGTAGTCCCAGCTACTCAGGATGCTGAGGCAAAAGAATCGCTTGAACCTGGGAGGCGGAGGTTGCAGTGAGCCGAGATCATGCTACTGCACTCCAGCCTGGGTGACACAGTGAGACTCCATCTCAAAAATAAATAAATAAATAAATAAATAAATAAATAAATAAATAAATAAATAAATATTTATGTTGACTTTTCTTTTTTCTTTTTTCTTTTTTTTTTGAGACGGAGTATTGCTCTGTCACCAGGCTAGAGTACAGTGGCACAATCCTGGCTCACTACAATCTCCACCTCCTGGGTTCAAGCAGTTCTCCTGCCTCAGCCTCACGATTAGCTGGGATTACAGGTGTGTGCCAACACGCCCGGCTAATTTTTATATTTTTAGTAGAGACAGGGTTTCACCATGTTGGTCAGGGTGGTCTCGAACTCCTGACCTCAAGTGAGTCCACCCGCTTCAGACTCCCAAAGTGCTGGGATTACAGGCGTGAGTCACCGTGCCCGGCCTGGTTTTTCCTTCTTTAAAAAATAACTGATGCATTCACCTAAATTTGTGTAGTTGGACACTGTAGGATAATTCTAAGTACAATTCTGGAGTCAAAGTCATGCATCTATGATTTTGATAGATATTGTAAAGTTCTCCTCCAGAAAGGCTCTGCCAATGTACATTTCCACCAACACTGTAAGAAGTGCCTGTTTTCCATGCCCTTGCCTACGATGGGTGTATTTTCCTGTACCACACATCAACTGTCTCTCTTAAGCTGCCTTCTTGTTTTTATAATCTATTCCGTTTCACCAGCATGATTACAATTATAAAAGGAAAAAGCAAAATAATCTACGTCTTAGGAAACACACCAGAACGATGGCAGTGATTGGATTTATGTGGGCATGATATAAGTGATTTTTTTTTCAGTATTTTCCAAATGTTCTTAAGTGAGTGTTACAGAAATTTTCTCCCTATTCCCCCACCCATCCTTTTATTTTTTATTTAAAAGAAGAAAAAGGCCCCGAGTGTTAATCTTCAGGGCAACATGGAGGAGAGTGGCTAAAGAGACTGTTGCCCTGTAGTGCAGTCAGGTTTTGTGGGACAAATGATGCCTCCCCTGCTGCCCTCCACAGCTCTTACAAGTGGATGGACTGAATAGGGAAGGTGGTAAAGAAGAAATGAAAGTAGCTGGAACTACTCAGGGCCTGAGGCAAGGTGAAAAAGAGTAAGAAGCCCAAAAAGGGGCCGGGCACAGTGGCTCACGCCTAGAATCCCAGCACTTTGGGAGGCCGAGGCGGGGCCTGATCATGAGGTCAGGAGTTCGAGACCAGCTGACTAACACGGTGAAACCCCATCTCCACTAAAAATACAAAAATTAGCTGGGCATGGTGGTGGGCAGCTATAATCCCAGCTACTCAGGAGGCTGAGGCAGGGGAACAGCTTGAACCCAGGGAGGCGGAAGCTGCAGTGAGCCGAGATCACGCCACTGCACTCCAGCCAGCGTGACAGAGCAAGACTTCGTCTAAAAAAAAAAAAAAGAAAAAAGAAAAAAAAAGCCCAAAAAGAGATCAGACAGCTGTTTATAGAGGCCGGTTAGAACTTTACTCAGCAAGAGGCCGGGCGTGGTGGCTCATGCCTGTAATCCCAGCACTTTGGGAGGCTGAGGCGGGCAGATCACGAGGTCAGGAGATCGAGACCATCCTGGCTAACATAGTGAAACCCAGTCTCTACTAAAAGTTCAAAAAAATTAGCCGGATGTGGTAGTGGATGCCTGTAGTCCCAGCTACTCGGGAGGCTGAGGCAGGAGAATGGTGTGGACCCGGGAGGCGGAGCTTACAGTGAGCTGAGATCGCACCACTGCACTCCCGCCTGGGCAACAGAGCGAGACTCTGTCTCAAAAAAAAAAAGAACATTACTCAGCAAGGAACCCTCCCTAAACCTGTCTCTGTCCCTACTTCCCACTCCAGGAAAGGGCACCATTATTCACCAAGTGGCTCAAGTCTGAAGTCAGGGGGCTTTCCTGGACTCTGACCTGCCTACCCACCCACCTCCATTCACCAGATCCTGTTGATGGTATCTTCCTAAACTCCCTCAAAACCCATTTGCTTCTTCCATCTCATTCTCTCTCACCTGGATTAAGCTGCAACTGCCTCTCCACAACCACCCTTCACACCCTGCCCCACCCATCTCCTGCAGAGCTGTCAGTTCAAATTGAGTCTGACATGCAAATCTGATTTCGAGTAAAACCCTTCAATGCTCCCTTGTGGCCTGTGGCCCTGGTACTCAACCCTGGCTACACATTAGAGTCACCTGGGAAGCGTTAAAACTGATCCCAACACCAATCCCATATCTTAAGAGACTCAGACCAAATGTTTTTAGCTTTTTTTTGGTTGTTTTTTTGAGATGGAGTTTCGCTCTTGTTGCCCAGGCTGAAGTGCAATGGCACGATCTCAGCCTACTGCAATCTCTATCTCCCAGGTCCAAGCGATTCTCCTGCCTCAGCCTCCCGAGTAGCTGGGATTTTAGGCACGTGCCATCACGCCTGGCTAATTTTGTATTTTTTTGTTTTGTTTTGTTTTGTTTTTGAGGCGGAGTCTTGCTCTGTCGCCCAGGCTGGAGTGCAGTGGCGCGATCTCAGCTCACTGCAAGCTCCGCCTCCCGGGTTCCTGCCATTCTCCTGCCTCAGCCTCCCAAGTAGCTGGGACTACAGGCGCCTGCCACCTCGCCCGGCTAGTTTTTTGTATTTTTAGTAGAGACGGGGTTTCACAGTGTTCGCCAGGATGGTCTCGATATCCTGACCTTGTGATCCGCCCGTCTCGGCCTCCCAAAGTGCTGGGATTACAGGCTTGAGCCACCACGCCCGGCTAATTTTGTATTTTTAGTAGAGACAGGGTTTCTCCATGTTGGTCAGGCTGGTCTTGAACTCCTTACCTCAGGTGATCTGCCCACCTTGTCCTCCCAAAGTGCTATTACAGGCATGAGCCACTGCAGCCAGCATTTTTTTTTTTTTTTAAAGACATAGTCTTGCTCTGTCACCCAGGCTAGAGTGCAGCGGCGCGATCTCAGCTCACAGCAACCTCCGCCTCCCAGGTTCAAGCGATTCTCCCATCTCAGCCTCCCGAGTAGCTGGGATTACAGGCATGCGCCACCATGCCTGGCTAATTTTTTTTTTTTTTTTTGTATTTTTAGGAGAGATGGGGTTTCACCATGTTGGTCAGGCTGGTCTCGAACTCCTGACCTTAAGTTATCCACCCGCCTCGGCCTCCCAAAGTGCTGGGATTACAGGCGTGAGCCACCATTCCTGGGCTGAGGCTCTTAGTCTTTTAAGCCTTACTTCTTCCCCTCTTGCCTCTTACTCTTTGTTCTAGTCATCATGACAGATTTGGGATTTCCCAAACTTGCCCCGTTGTAGCCTCAGGGTCTATAAATATGCCAACTCCAAGTTCCAGCCCTCGGCCTCCTGGCCTCATTAAGACTCTGTTTGAGAATCACTTCCTCTGAGCAGCCTCTACCTAACCCCACCCCAGATCTGCCCCAGATTATCGCGCACCCATCACTGGAAGAGTCTCTCACATGGTCGTCACTGTCCATTTCTTTGTGTGGTGTCCTCACTAGACTGCGAGCTCCTTGCAAATGGGAACTGTGACTAAACCATCTCTGTATCCCTGTTGGGGGCACTAACTAGCTGGTGAACCCATAAGTATGTGGACTTGAACAGCCCAGTGGAGGGTCTGTATGAGAGGTATCCGCATAGGACAATACATGGTATGAGAGAAGAACTGCAGCTTCAGAAGGGCTAGGAGGCCAGGTTCTCAGCAGGAGTTTGCCAGAGCACATAGCCTGTAACCACCAGGAAACAGGCAAAGATACAGAGCCTCGAAGCTGAGTAAGACAGTGCCTTACTTCTCCTTGAAGAGGGGCCTTGTGTGGTGAAAGTAACACATCTGTGTTCTAATTTGAATCCTCACCAGCTATGTGACTTTAGGTTAGATGGACCTCTAATATTTGCAAGGCTGATGGAAAAAGTGCATACATGAGGTCCACATACCATTTATCTAAATATTTAAAAGTTAAAAACTAACAAATCATTAAATACAGTTTCTACTCTATCCTATCCTATTCTGTTCTCTTACCTTGATGAATATACCTTCCTAATGACCTGGGGCTAGGTTTAAATTTAACATTCTCAGATTCTTAAGAGTTCTTGGGGGATATGGTGACGCAAGGAGAACTAGCCCCTGACCTACACCCTGCTCTTCACACCTGCATTAGGCAGAATAATGTCCCCTCCCCACCCCAGATGTCCATACCCTGACCCCAGGAACCTGTGAATATGTTATCTTACATGACAAGGGGGAATTAAAATTGCTAATCAGGCCAAGCATGGTGGCTCACACCTGTAATCCCAGCACTTTGGGAGGCTGAGGCAGGAGGATCACTTGAGCTCAGGGGTTTGAGACCAGCCTGGGCAACGTTGCAAGACCTCATTTCAATGTATATTACAAATTTATTTATTTTAATACAATAAAAAATTGCTAATAAGCTGACTCAAGATAGGGAGATTATTCTGGATTATTGGGGTGGCCCAAAGTAATCACAAGGGTGCTTCTAAGTGAAAGCGGGAGGCATGAGTCAGAGTCGGAGGGGATGTGGTGAAAGAGGCAGAGGCTGGAGTGATGGGATTGCTGGCTTTGACGGTGGCCACCAGCCAAGGAACACAGGTGGCCTCTAGAAGCTGGAAAAGGCAAGCAAACAGATTCTCCCTGGAGCCTCTAGGAAAGACACAGCCACGGATATACCTTGATTACAGCCCAGTGAGACCCATTTTAGACTTCTGGCCTCCATGAATGTCAGATAGTAAGTTCGTGGTAATTTTTTTACAGCAGAAATAGGAAATGAATACCTGCCCTAGTCTCTGTCCTGCACCACAGGACCTCACGTTCAGCCCAGGGATCACACCAGCTCCTAAGTGCAAAGTCACACTCACAAACAGATGCCCCTTGGCCACCCCTTGGGCCTAGGGGTACACACACCAGTGTTCTGGGAAGGAGGGACTCAGGGAAGAGGCTCTGGAAAACAGCAGGGAAATCTGGGGTTGTGGAATGTGTAGCATGGTTTAGAAGGGACTATGGGCTCAGGGTTGGCACAGCTCCTAGGCTGCAGGGCCTCCTCACCTGCTCACTTGGGTCAAATGGCTTCACCTCCCCGAGCCTCATCTGTAAAATCAACCATGTGGATCATTATTGAGTACGTCATCTGTGCCAAGTGTCCTACTTAGTATCAGAGAGTTGAGAATGCTGAATCCTTGTCCTCAAAGAACTCATCTCCTAGTAATTCTGACCTCACAGGGCTTCTACCCAAGAAGGGAATGGTAGGTAAAGCAGCTGACACATAGAAACCCCTCAATAAACTTTATTTTTCATCCCTTTCTACTTAACCAAATCAAGGGGCTTACCAATTAAAAATAAAAATCCCTTGCCCAAACTCTTTGATGGATTCCACTTGCTCCTAGGAGGAGCCTAAAATCCTTTGCAAGTCCAACCTCCACTCCCCCAATCTGTGTTCCACATACAAACCTTGTAATTCCTCAACTCCACCAAAGGGGCGCTCCTGCTTCTGGCCTTTGCCTTGCTGTTCCTGCTGCCTGGAATGTCTTGTCTTCCACAAACACCCACCCCTTCTCACCAAGCTTTCTCTTTCAAGGCTTAGTTGAAATGCCATTCTCCTGATGAAGCCCCTCTTGGTTTCAGAACCCCACTAACCTGAGCAGGTTTACCTGCCATCTTCTCTCCCAACGCCAGGTAGGACTCTGTAGCACTGACCACGATGGCTATTATAGGACTACTATTTGTATTACCTTTTGTTGGTTAAATATAAAATGAATTTATTTTCATGATTTTTAATTTCATTTTCTTCACGACAAAGTCTCAAATGTATTACTTTTTTGTGTTGTGGTAAAATAAATACATATATGTAACATTTAGGTAAGCTATTCAGTGGCGTTATGTAGATCCACACCACAACCATCACCAGTATCCATCTTATCCATCTCCAGGACTTTTTCCATCCCATGCTCAAACTCTGCACCCATTAAACAATAACTCCCTATTTTTTCTTCCCCCAGCCCCTGGCAACCATAGTTCTATTTTTGTCTCTATGACTTTGACTACTCTAGGTATCTCACATAAGTGTAACCATAGAATATTTGTCCTGTTCTGATTGGCCTATTTCACTTAGTATAATGTTTTCGAGGTTCACTGAAATGGTAGTATGTATCAGGATTTCATTCCTTTTTTTTTTTTTTTTTTTTAAGGCTGAGTAATATTTCATTGTATGGACAGACCACATTTTGTTCATCTATTCATTTGTTGACAGATATTTGGGTTGTTTCCACCTTTGGCTATTATGAATAAGGCTGCTATGAACATCAGTGCACAAATATTGGTTCCTGGGCTTTCCATTCTTTTGGGAATATACCCAGAAGTGGAAATGCTGGATCAGATGGTAATTGTATACTTAATATGTATTACTTTTTGACCACTTTTTATTGGTTTATGCTCCCTCCCCACTTCCTCCACTGTAGTCTAGCACCATGAGTGCAGACGCCACGTCTGTCTTCCTCTGTGTTTCATTGTGTGGTACCCTCAATAGACTGTGAGCTCCTTGCAGGCATGGATTGTGACTCAACCATCTCTATATCCCTGGTGGGGGCACTAAATAACTGGTGAACCCATAAGTAAATGAACTAGAATAAAGCTCCTAGAATAAAGGCAATACATTGCTGGGTCCAGCATGGGCTTGGCCCTTCAATCAACATTTGTTAAATTAATGAAACAATGGCAATTTAGCTGGCTTGGGTGAAGGCTGGAAGCCTGAAGCAGATGTCACAGAAGAAAAGTGACAGCAATTCCTGACAGGGATTTTCACTCCCAGAGGTCCCAAAGAGACTGCCCATAGATTTGCCTGGTTTTCTCCCTTTCCTTTTCCTTATTTCTTTTTTATTTTTTATTTTTGAGACGGAGTCTCGCTGTGTCTCCCAGGCTGGAGTGCAGTGGTGTGATCTTGGCTCACTGCAACCTCCACCTCCCAGGTTCAAGAGATTCTCCTGCCTCAGCCTCCTGACTGAGTAGCTGGGATTACAGGTGCACACCACCATACCCGGCTAATTTTTGTATTTTTAGTAGAGATGGGGTTTCACCATGTTGGTCAGGCTGGTCTCGAACTCCCTCGTGATCCGCCTGCCTCAGCCTCCCAAAGTGCTGGTATTACAGGCGTGAGCCACTGTGCCCAGCCTTTTTCTTTCTTTCTTGTTTAGAGATGAGCTCTTGCCATGCTGCCCGGCTGAAATGCAGTGGCTATTCACAGGTTCAATCACAGCATGCTATGGTCTTCAACTCCTGGGCTCAGCCTCCCACATAGCTGAGCTACAGATGCAAGCCATGTTTTTTTTCCTTAAGTTTTCTGACATTCATGCCTTTACATGGGGTTTCATCTTCCCTATGTTCTTATCTGAAGCTACTTGGTAGAATCATATAAAACTGAGCCAGGGGCTGTGGCACATGCCTGCAATCCCAGCTACTTGGAAGAATGAGTGGGAGGATTGCTTGAGCCCAGGAGTTTGAGAACAGCCTGGGCAACATAGCAAGACCTCAAAAACCAAACCAAACAAAATTGAGCCCACGGATCTATGCTTCATATCTCTTCTTGAGGCAACAGAGCACAGTGTGAGGAGTCACTGTGAATCAGAAGGATCAGTGTTAGAATTCAAGTTCCACCACTTCCTGGTGGTGACTCTGAGGCTCTCTTTTCTCTTGTAAAATAGGAATGTTATATATAACTCATAGGACAACTGTAAAGATGATCTCAAATATGTCAAACACCTAGAACAAAGGAGGTACACACTGGCCATAAGTGTTAGTTCTCCCTTACCTCCTCCTCCTGTCTTTCTCCATTCCTCACAATCCCCCTGTGTGTGCTCAGCTGATAGACATGATAATATCTTTTTTTTTTTTTTTTTTTTTACATCAGCATGAGGGAAATTTCTAAAACAAGAACCAAAGGAATATATCATAGAGCACAGAGGAATTCATTATACACACATTCTCTCCATAGAGGTTCAGCCCACAATTAAAGTTGAGAGATTGTGGCCCGGTGCAGTGGCTCACGCCTATAATCCCAACACTTTGGGAGGCTGAGGTGGGCAGATCATCTGAGGTCAGGAGTTCAAGACCAGCCTGGCCAACAGGGCGAAACCCCGTTTCTACTAAAAATACAAAAATTAGCCGGGCGCGGTAGAGGGAGCCTGTAGTCCCAGCTACTCGAGAGGCCGAGGCAGGAGAATCACTTGAACCTGGGAGGCGGAGGTTGCAGTGAGCCAAAATCGTGCCATTGTACTTCAGCCTGGGCGACAGAGCAAGACTCCATCTAAAAAAAAAAAGCTGAGAGATTCTTTACTATTCCTAGATAAGAAATATTAGACACATTGACAAACACTGACCACGTGACCACATGGATGATGGCAGCAACTCACGGGTCTACACTGTGGTGGGGTTTGCCTGGCACTCTCACATACATGATCTCCCTTGAAGTGGGCAGGAAACAAATGGAAAGCACAAAGATTTACCTAAGGTTATATGGCTTCATAAGGCAGTAGGGTATAATGCAAAGCATTGAGGAGATTTGGGTTCAAATTCTGACTCTGTCATTCCCTCGTTCTGTGACTTAAGGCGGTATAAAGTAAATGAGACTCCGGCTATCTGTTTAAAAAAAGATAATTACTTGAGGCATATGATTTTTAGACACTTGTCCTCTACAGTATGATACTGTACCTTTGAGAGAGAGAAAGGACAAACTGAATGCAGAGGGGGAAAGGCCAGCATCAAGTTCCACCCAAAGGATGCTTGGGGAGAGGTGCTGGGAGGGTGGTGTGCCCAAGAAGGGCATGGAATCTGTGTCCGCTCCCCCATACCTTGCCTTTGCATCTCTTCATCTGGCTGTTCACAAATGTAAGTGTCTCCCTGTGTTCTGTGAGCCACTCTAGGCAAATTAATTGAACCCAAGGAGGGGGAGTGGAAGCCGTGATTCATAGTCGGTTGGTCAGAAGTGTAAGTGATAACCAAGTTGTGACTGGCATCTGAAGTGGGGGCAGTCTTATGGGACTGAGCCCTCTATGGAAAAGAGCAGGACACCAGGCAGAACGGCGCCTAGAGACCTGTAAAAGTAAGCCAGCGTCGGTTGATCCCTCCAGGAGACTTGGTGCTCACTGCATAAGCCCAAGCAAGCCTAAGCCTTAGCATCTTGATGCAACTATGACCAAAGCTTCCACTTGGTTTCTCTGCTTCTGCCATCTCCACCCCTGCAACCCATTCTCCACACTGCCAGTACAGTCACCTTTTCTTTCTTTTTTTTTTTTTTTTTTGAGACGGAGTCTCTCTCTGTCGCCCGGGCTGGAGTGCAGTGGCCGGATCTCAGCTCACTGCAAGCTCCGCCTCCAGGGTTTACGCCATTCTCCTGCCTCAGCCTCCCGAGTAGCTGGGACTACAGGCGCCCGCCACCTCGCCCGGCTAGTTTTTTGTATTTTTTAGTAGAGACGGGGTTTCACCGTGTTAGCCAGGATGGTCTCGATCTCCTGACCTCGTGATCCGCCCGTCTCGGCCTCCCAAAGTGCTGGGATTACAGGCTTGAGCCACCGCGCCCGGCCAGTCACCTTTTCAAAAATGAAAATGAGGGCTGGGCACTGTGGTCTATGCCTGTAGTCCCAACTACTGGGGAGGCCCAGGCAGGAGGATCGCTTGAGGTTCAGGGGTTCAAAACCAGGCTAAGCAATATAGCAAGATCCCATATTTGAAACTTAAATAAAAGACAATGTAGTCATATGCCCTCCTCAGCTGAAAACTCTCTAACAGCTCCCGATCTCACTTCATAAACAAACAAATAAATAAATAATGCTGAGAAGACCAGTGGCATCAGCATCACCTGGAAACTTATTAGAAATGCAAATTCTTGGCCGGGCGCGGTGGCTCAAGCCTGTAATCCCAGCACTTTGGGAGGCCGAGACGGGCGGATCACGAGGTCAGGAGATCGAGACCATCCTGGCTAATACAGTGAAACCCCGTCTCTACTAAAAAAATACAAAAAACTAGCCGGGCGCGGTGGCGGGCGCCTATAGTCCCAGCTACTCGGGAGGCTGAGGCAGGAGAATGGCGGGAACCCGGGAGGCGGAGCTTGCAGTGAGCTGAGATCCGGCCACTGCACTCCAGACTCCAGCCTGGGCGACAGAGCGAGACTCCGTCTCAAAAAAAAAAAAAAAAAAAAAAAAAAAAAAAAAAAAAAAAAAAAAAAAAGAAATGCAAATTCTTTTTTTTCTTTTTGAGACAGAGTTTTGCTCTTGTTGCCCAGGCTGGAGCACAATGGCACCATCTCGGCTCACTGCAACCTCCGCCTCCCAAGTTCAAGCGACTCTCCTACCTCAACCTCCCGAGTAGCTGGGATTACAGGCATGCACCATCACGCTCGGCTTATTTTGTATTTTTAGTAGAGACAGGGTTTCACCATGTTGGTCAGGCTGGTCTCGAACTCCTGACCTCAGGTGATCCACCTGCCTTGGATTGGGGATCACCTGTGCTGGGATTATAGCACAAAGTGCTGGGATTACAGGCATGAGCCACCATGCCAGGCCTAGAAATGTAAATTTTCATCCCTATCGAAGATCTACTGAATCAGAATCCCTAGGGGCCCAAGAGTCTATGTTTTTTGTTTTTTTTTTTCTTTTTGAGATGGAGTCTCACTCTGTTGTCCAGGTTGGAGTGCAGTAGCGCAATCTCGGCTCACTGCAAGCTCTGCCTCCCGGGTTCAAGTGATTCTCCTGCCTCAGACTCCCAAGTAGCTGGGACTATAGGTGCCCACCACCACACCTGGCTAATTTTTTATATTTTTAGTAGAAACGGGGTTTCATGTGTTAGCCAGGATGGTCTTGATCTCCTGACCTCGTGATCCGCCTGCCTCAGCCTCCCAAAGTGCTGGGATTTACAGGCGTGAGCCACTGCACCTGGCCGAGTCTATGTTCTAATAACCTCTCTAGGAGATCTGTGAGGCTGCTAAAGTTTGAGAAGCACTTTGCTACACACTGTGCATAAGCTGATTCATCCTATACCTTGGTAACTTCCCAAGTTTATATCGATTTTCCCACGTACTCAACTGCTTATGTGACATTTTCGTTTAGATGCGAAAAGGTATCTCAAGTATAATGTGTCTAGAACCAAATTCTTGATTTTCTATCTTTAAACTTGCACTTTTTGCAGTCTTTCCCCAAGAGGAACTAGCATGGCCATTCACACAGCTGTTCAGGCCAAGAATCTAGGCGGCAATCTTGATGCCATTCTGAGGCCCCTTAACCAATCTAATCCATCAACAAATGGTGTCAATTCAGTCTTCAAATAGGTGCATGCCTGTAATCCCAGCTACTCAGGAGGCTGAGGCAGGAGAATCGCTTGAACCAGGGAGGTGGAGGTTGCAGTGAGCCGAGATTGAACCACTGCATTCCAGCCCAGGTGACAGAGTAAGACTCTGTCTCAAAAAAAAAAAAAAACAAGACACTAAAGTCTTTATTGTCATGGCCTTTGAGGCCCTAACTGGTCTGCCCTGCACCCTTCCAGACTCTTTTCTTTCTCTCCTCCCACTCCCTTCCTGTATTCCAGTCACACTGGTCTCCCTACTGTTTCTCAAGAGGCCAAGTCCTTTCTCATGTCAAGGTATTTGCAAGCTCCCTCTGTCTATAATGCACTTTCCCAGGATAGTTGCAAGGCTGCTTCCCTCACTTCCTTCAGATCTGCTCACATGTAACCTCTCAAGATCTCCCCAACCACCCTTTTTAACACCTTCCATCATTCTGTACGTATTTACCTCTCATCCCACTTGATCAATGCTTGATGTTTAATTTTTTTTTTTTTGAGACGGAGCCTCGCTGTGTCATCCAGGCTGGAGTGCAGTGGCACGATCTTGGCTCACTGCAACCTCTGCCTCCCGGGTTCAAGCGATTCTCCTGCCTTAGCCTCCTGAGTAGCTGAGACTACAGGCGCTTGCCACCATGTCCAGCTAATTTTTTTGTATTTTTAGTAGAGACGAAGTTTCGCCATGTTGGTCAGGCTGGTCTCAAACTCCTGACCTCAGGTGATCCACCTGCCTCAGCCTCTCAAAGTGCTGGGATTACAGGCGTGAACCACTATGCCCGGCCTGACGTTATATTTGCTTGATAAATGTAAGCTCCATAAGTATACTTGGAGTTTAGACAGTGCCTGAAATACAGCAGCCGTCAATAAATACTTGCTAGATGAATAACTAGAATGATGGATACAAAGGCTGTTTAGAAATTGCCTGTAAGTATGTTGGAACCAATGCTTACTGTGGACCTACTGTATTGCAGACATGCTACCAATATGATCTCACTTAGTTCCTGGTAATCCTGTGCAATATTATTATCTAAAGTTCAGAGAGGTTAATACACAAGCCCAAGTTCAACAGTACTTAGCAGGTCTGAATTTAGTATCCTTTCATTTCAGCTCTAACAGCATTTTATGCTATAAAAGGCTGTTATGCCTCAGTGGAAGTCAGTCTAGGCTGAACTCAGCAGCTTAAATAAGTATTTATGGCCAGGCGCGGTGGCTCATGCCTGTAATCGCAGCACTTTGGGAGGCCGAGGCGGGCGTATCACAAGGTCAGGAGATCGAGACCATCCTGGCTAACAGGGTGAAACCCCGTCTCTACTAAAAATATAAAAAATTAGCCAGGCGTGGTGGCAGGTGCCTGTCGTTCCAGCTACTCGGGAGGCTGAGGCAGCAGAATGGCATGAATCCGGGAGGCGGAGCTTGCAGTGAGCCAAGATCATGCCACGGCACTCCAGCCTGGGTGATAGAGCGAGACTCCGTCCCCCCCACCAAAAAAAAAGAAAAAAAAAAACAAGTATTTGCTTCTAGCTTGGATGAATGAGATGTGTTTGTGCAAACTATTGAAGACAGTCAAAACACCTTATATACTTTATACCCAGTGGCCTTCCTTGGACCTTATTTTATTTATTACTACTATTTCTTTTTTTTTTTTTTTGCCGTCAATAAGAAATTTACTTGTTTTAAAAAAATCCAAATGCTGGCATTGTCCAGAAAAATTTAACAGGTTTATTTATAATTATTATAAAGTTGAACCGCTGAAACTTGTTCACTGAAACATTTTAACTTGCATTAATGCTTTACGCCTCTGCATTTATATTAAAAATTCACACACAAATGAAAATGGAAAAACTGCCAATACCTGATTTCTGTCCCCTATTTTTCCACTCGCAATCATATACTTAGGTACCTTTTGACCCCATGGAAAAAAAATATCTAACGTTCAGAACTACCAATAACAGGAAGAAGAGAATTTTTTTTTTTTTTTTTTTTTTTGAGAATGAAATGTTTCCCATCATAGTGGATTCTTAAGCACGTTCTCCACGTATGCGGCGTGCTAGCTGGATGTCTTTTGGCATAATTGTTAACACGTTTGGCATGGATAGCACACAAGTTGGTGTCTTCAAAAAGGCCAACCAGATAGGCCTCACTTGCCTCCTGCAAAGCACCGATAGCTGCGCTCTGGAAGCGCAGATCTGTTTTAAAGTCCTGAGCAATTTCTCGCACCAGACGCTGGAAGGGAAGTTTGCGAATCAGAAGTTCAGTGGACTTCTGATAACGTCTAATTTCACGAAGCGCCACAGTACCAGGCCTGTAGCGATGAGGTTTCTTCACCCCTCCAGTAGAGGGCGCACTCTTGCGAGCGGCTTTTGTAGCCAGTTGCTTCCTGGGTGCTTTACCACCGGTCGATTTGCGGGCAGTCTGCTTTGTACGAGCCATGATACAGAGACCTCCTCACTTAACCCCCTTCTCCTTCGGCTGGAGCTCGGCGAGCGAAGGGCGGCGCTGGCGTTGGAGAGCGACGGCGGCGCGGCGGCGGCTGCGAACACCACTATTATTTCTTTAGACAGAGTCTTGCTGGAGTGTAAGCGGCATGATCATGGCTCACTACAACCTCCGCCTCCCGGGTTCAAGTGATTCTCGTACCTCAGCCTTCCAAGTAGCTGGGGGGACTACAGGCGCCCACCACCACACCCAGCTAATTTTCGTATTTTGGGTAGAGATGGGGTTTCACCATGTTGGCCAGGTTGGTCTCGAACTCCTGGCCTCAAGTGTTCCCCCTACCAGCGACTCCCAAAGTGCTGAGATTACAAGTGTGAGCCACTGCACCCAGCCTGGACCTTGCTTTAATATGTCAACTTCCCTCTTAAAATATAAACCTCTGAACTGACCATAGTTCTCCAGACATGTTCTGATCAGTGGCAGGTACTTTGAAAGACTGGACCAGGATACTAGATTAAGATTAACGGATCTCAAGTCAAGCTCCTTATTCTGTAATTGCTTTATAGAACCTACACTAGATTAACTTCAAATTTGTTGTTACCATCTTCAAAAACATGAGAAAAGTATTGACTTGAAAATTATAGACCAACGCTTGTCAATTCTACTGAAAACATCTGATATTCTAGAGGATAAAAGATTTTTGAGAATTCCCAAGTATATGCCTCCATATAACTGTCTCTGGAATATGAAATAAAATATAACTAGAAAAAGACCCTTGGATACCCACTGATCATATAAATCCAGGACTACAGTGCTTTATAATTAAATTATCTTTCCAACTTTTGCCTGACTTCTTTGATAAGTAACTTTTATACTGGATGAAAAAGATGAGAACAAATGGCTTTTCCTCTGCTGCAGAATAAACAGTACTGTCTACACAGAGGCTGCCTCCCATCATGGATCCCAGTCTCTGATGAATCTCACCTCTATCTCCAGCTGGTTTCCGTCTCAGAAACCATTTTCTTTAGATTGCCTCATTTTCTCTCCTCTTCCATCACCTTCACTAGCAGATGACTTGCATAACAGACATCGGTTAGGGTGTCTCAGCAAAATTAGAAATTAAAATTTGCTATGAATTTTCAGGGTTGCATGTAAATAGCAGTCATTAACACCAGATGTCACTCAACTATCTTTACTTGCCACCCCCTCTCCAACTGCCTCAATTAGGCCAAACCATCTCTCATCAGGAATATGGCAAAATGTTCCTGCTGTTTCCGCCTCTGCCCTGGACACTGCCCTTGTCCCCTGTATGCTGTGGCTAGGATGAGCTTTCTAAACATAAAGGTAACTGATAATAGTTATGACCATTTGTGTCAGTTATATGCCAGGTACTTGCATTATTTTTGCTCCTCATAATAACCAAGTCAGATAGGAATATTTATTTCTATTTACCCAAGAAACTGAATTCAGAGAAATTAAGAAAGTCATGAAGATCACAAGGTTATTAAGAGCCAGAACTGGGATTCCATCCCACATCTCTGGCTCCAGAGCCCATGCCCTTCCCATTGCAGCTGACTGGATTTCAAGATCAGGTTCAGGTTCTTTAGGTTGATGTTCAAGGCCCTTCAAAAATCTAGTCAATTCAGCCCTATTTCCTGTCAGGCCCCCAACACTCTCTCAACTCCAGGCATACCAAATACTTAATATTCTTGCTTCCCTACCTTAGTGATCACTACTGCCTTGCCTGAGATGACTTTTCTCCAAACTCTTTCCTTTTCTTGGTTTGCTCATAATAATAGATATAAATCAAATGGGTTTTTTGTAATCTGCCCCCGTCCCCACCAGCCACTCCTTCACACAGTGCTCACAGAACTACCTAAGCAAACTGCTGCCACACCATATGTCACCCTGTGTTCTAACCTGCTGTATCCTACAGTGTGGGGTGGCACTACTGGCAGCAAAATGATTTTAGATGCCACATGGATACCACATTAATTAACAATGAATCACAAAGTGAGAAAGTCATTCTCTTTCCAGTTCTCTTTCAATCTCTCTGATGACAATGAGGAAGGGTCAGTATGGTGCTGGTGTATTAAGGTGGTGATTAACAGCATGGCCTCTGGAGCCAGACTGCCTGGGTTCAATCTCCACTATACCCCTTAACAGCTGAATGGCTTCTCTGTGCTGTATCCCTCAGATACCAACACACAGCCAGGCACACAATAAAAATTTGCCGAATGAATGAGTTCAGCAAACATTCTTAGAACACAATTAATGGGAGGCACTCCTAAGGCTTGACAGAGGCCAGATGGAGAGATGTATATAGTCTAACACAGTTCCTTCACGAACCTGAATCCAAGAGGGATGTATACAGTCTAACACAGTTCCTTCACGAACCTGAATCCAAGAGGGATGTATACAGTCTAACACAGTTCCTTCACGAACCTGAATCCAAGAGGGATGTATACAGTCTAACACAGTTCCTTCACGAACCTGAATCCAAGAGGGATGTATACAGTCTAACACAGTTCCTTCACGAACCTGAATCCAAGAGGGATGTATACAGTCTAACACAGTTCCTTCACGAACCTGAATCCAAGAGGGATGTATACAGTCTAACACAGTTCCTTCAGGAACCTGAATCCAAGAGGGATGTATACAGTCTAACACAGTTCCTTCAGGAACCTGAATCCAAGAGGGATGTATACAGTCTAACACAGTTCCTTCAGGAACCTGAATCCAAGAGGGATGTATACAGTCTAACACAGTTCCTTCACAAATCTGAATCCAAGAGGGATGTATACAGTCTAACACAGTTCCTTCACGAATCTGAATCCAAGACGGATGTATACAGTCTAACACAGTGGTTCTCAAAGCTTGGTTCCAGGATTAGCCTCAGCATCACCTGGGAACTTGTTAGGAATGCAGATTCTCAGACACCCCAGATTTACTGAATCAGAGATTCTGAGGGTGGGGGCCCCAAAAATCCAGCTTTTACAAGCCGTACAGGAGATTCTAATGTACTCTCAAGTTTGAGCATCACTGATCTCGTAGGACAAAGATGCAGAGCAGCTGGAAGGCAGGCAAGGCAGAATCCAGAGAGAACAGACAGAGAGGAAAGAGCTGTTCGCAGGACATCTCTGTATCAGAACAGATCTGCAGATTGAGACACTACTAGGAAGAGCCACGAGGGTTCAACCTTGTCAAGACAGTGAAATGATTTGTTTCTTATGGATCTGTCAGATGCCAGGCATGAAACCAGGCCATCTGGGCCATCTTGGCTCTGCTACTAACCAGCCGTGTGATCTTAACCATGGCCCTTTACCTCTCAAACCTATTTCTTTACGCACAGAGGCTGCACTGAGGGTCCAGCCCTCAGGTAGAGTTCCCTACCGTGGTGCAGGACTCTCCCAGTGACTCATCCCTACCTTTATTTCTACTTCACTGAGAAAATGAGAGCAATGAGAAGAGAACTGAAGAGAACTGAACCCAGGACTGAACCTTAGGGTACTTCAGCATTAAGAGGCCTGAGAGGCGACCGGTCACATCCGCAGAACTCCGTTCCATATCCACCACCAGCCAACATGTGCACTCACACTCAGGCTCCCAACTTATCACTAACACCCCAGCTATGCTTCTATCCAAGTCTAAACCCTCTCTGTGTGCTACAAACCAACCCTTCTCACCCACTCAAGGATATTGCTCCTGTAGGTCTCCCTTCTCCCACATAAATTTTTCTCTCTACTGGATTTTCCCAGTCATAGAAAGTTTTTCCCACTTTTTTTCCCCTTGACAGCAGAACTCCTTGGAAGCATTGTCTACCAGCCGTCACCAGTCACTCTCCTCACGTTCTCTATGAAGCCCACTATACTCAGGCTTTCTGGCCCATCACCCTGGCAGCACTGCTCCAGGGAGGCCACGAGAGGCCTTCATGCTGTGAAGTTCATGCCTAATTCAAAGTCCTCATTTTACTGGACTCTTTGGGGGCACTCATCTCAGTTCATCATCCCTCCTCCTTCACATACCCTTACTCTACTTCCAGGTTACCAGGCACTTGGTTTTTCTCCTACTTTACTGGTCCCTCCTTCTTAGTCTCCTTTGCCAATTCCTCTTGTTTTCTCACAACTCTTTTTATTACTATTATTATTATTTGAGACAGGGTCTTGCTCTTTTGCCGAGGCTGCAGTGGTGTGATCTCAGCTCAGTGCAGTCTTGCACTGCTGAACTCAAGCAATCCTCCTGTCTCGGCCTCCGAAGTGGCTAGGGACTACAGGCATGCACCACGATGCCTGGCTAGTTTTTTTAAAAACAATTTTAATAGAGACTCACTGTGAGGCTTTGCTATGTTGCCCAGGCTGGTCTCGAATGCCTGGCCTCAAGCAATCCTCACACCTTAGCCTCCCAAAGTGCTGGGATTACAGGTGTGAGGGCCTGTGCCCGGCCGCCTCTCAGGCCTCTTAATGCTTAAGTACCCTAAGGTTCAGTCCTGGGTCCTTTTCTCTTTTTGTCATACTCACTCCCCTATGACTTCATCCAGTCTCAAGACTGTAAATATGGACCTCCCTATGCTGAAGACCTCCAAACAGATACCTGCAGTCCAGATTCCAGAATGCCTACTCAACATCTTCCTTCAGATAATAAATAGATTTTAAGTTACACATGCTCAAAATGGAATTCCTAACTGTCAAATCTGTTCCATGCTACCTTCTCCATCTAAATTAACAGCAACTCCGTACTTCTTTTGCTAGGGGCCAGAAACTTAAGTCATTCTCCACTTGACTTTCTCTCATATCTTTCATCCAGTTGTCCATGGAAATCTTGTTGGTTTACCTTCAAGATGTATCTATCATCTGCCCATGTCTCACCACCTCCAACGCTGCCACATCTGGACCAGCATGAATGCCTGGGCTCAACCTCCCAGGCTCAACCTCCCGGGCTCAAGCCATCTTCCTGCCTTAGCCTCCCAAGCAGATAGAACTACAGTTGCCACAACGGCACTCAGCTTACAATACTTTCTGATAGGTCTTCCTGCTTCCACCCTTGCCCCTCATATTCTGTTCTTAATATGCAGTTAGTTTTAAAATGGAAGTCAGGTCATGCGATGCCTCTGCCAACTCAGCAAGGAGTGATTCATTTCGCTCAGTAAAGGCCACAGTCTTTCTAACAGCCTACACAGCCTGCACAGCGGCTGCCCATCACCTCTGACCCCCTCCTCTTGCCCTCTCATGCTGCCTAGCTGTAGTGGGCTCGGTGCTATAATGCGCCTCTGCCTGAAGGCCTTTGCTCTAGCTCTTCCATCTCTCCAAAAGCTCCTCCTCACAGATCCAAGTGCCCAACCCTTACCCACTTCAAATCTCATCTTCTCAGTGAGGCCTCCTCTGACCAGCCTTTCCTCACCCTCACCCCACTCTACTTTTTCTTTTCCCAACACACATACCATCTTATAACATTCTCTAACATTTACTCATGGATTGCTTATTGTCTGTCTCCCTCCGCTAGAATGTAAGCTCCAAGGCAGGGATCTTTGTTTTTGTTCACCGATGCACCCTATGCCCCTTAAACAGTGCCCAGCACATGGTAGACACTCAAAAGAAAGTTACCGAATAAGGGACTTTAGTGGACACACTTTTTAAAAATTTTTCTTATTTTTTTTCCCTTTTTTTGAGACAAAGGCTTGCTCTGTCTCCCAGGCTGGAGTGCAGTGGTGTCATCTTGGCTCACTGCAACCTCCGCCTCCCAGGTTCAAGCAATTCTCCTGCAGTAGTTGGGACTACAGGTGCCTGCCACCATGCTCGGTTAATTTTTGTGTTTTTAGTAGAAACGGGGTTTCACCAATGTTGCCCAAGCTGGTCTCTTGAGCTCAAGTGATTCACCTGCCTCAGCCTCCCAAAGTGCTGGGATTACAGGCGTGAGCCACCATGCTTGGCCTTTTTCTTTTTTTTTTTTAAAGAGACAGGTGTCTCATTCTCACCCACGACGAAGTGCAGTGGTGTGATCACAGCTCACTGAAGCCTTGAACTCCTGAGATCAAGCGATCCTCCTGTCTCAGCCTCCCAAGTAGCTGGGACCAAAGATGTGCACCACTATACTTGGCTGATTTTTTTTTTTTTTTTTTTTTTTTTTGAGACAGAGTCTCGCTGTGTCACCCAGGCTGGAATGCAGTGGTGTGATCTCTGCTCACTGCAAGCTCCACCTCCCGGGTTCACGCCATTCTCCTGCCTCAGCCTCCCCAGTAGCTGGGACTACAGGCGCCCGTCGCCACGCCCAACTAATTTTTTGTACTTTGTTTAGTAGAGACGGGGTTTCACCACGTTAGCCAGGCTGGTCTTGAACTCCTGACTTCGTGATCCGCCCACCTCAGCCTCCCAAAGTGCTGGGATTACAGGCATGAGCCACAGCGCCAGGCCCACCTGGCTAATTTTTATTTTTATTTTTTGAGACGAAGCCTCACTCTGTCACCCAGGCTGGAGTGCAGTGGTGTCATCTTGGCTCACTGCAACCTCCGCCTCCCGGGTTCAAGCTATTCTCCTGCCCCAGCCTCCTGAGTAGCTGGGACTACAGGTGTATGCCACCACGCCCAGCTAATTTTTTTGTATTTTCAGTAGAGACAGGGTTTCACCATGTTCTCCAGGTTGGTCTCCATCTCTTGACCTTGCGATCTGCCCGCCTCGGCCTCCCAAAGTGCTGGGATTACAGGCGTGAGCCACCGCGCCCGGCCTATTTTTAATTTTATTTGTTTGAGACGGAGTCTCACTTTGTTGCCCAGGCTGGAGTGCAATGGTGCAATCTTGGCTCACTGCAACCTCTGCCTCCCGGGTTCAAGCGATTCTCCTGTCTCAGCCTCCTGAGCAGCTGGGATTACAGGCACCTGCCACCACACCCCACTAATTTTTGTATTGTCAGTAAAGACAGGGTTTCACCATATTTGTCAGGCTGGTCTCAAACTCCTGACCTCAGGTGACCCACCCACCTTGGCCTCCCAAAGTGCTGGAATTACAGGCATGAGCCACCGAGCCTGGCCGGGTAATTTAGAAAAAAAAAATTGTAGCAATGGGTGTCTTGCTATGTTGCCCAGGATGGTCTCAAACTTCTGGCTTCAAGCAATCCTTCCAAATGAGCCATGACACCCGGTCAGACACATTTTTTAGACAGTTACATCTTTATTATAGTATACTAGAAAGTAATACAATAAACATGTCAAACCTGCAAATTCAGTAGTGACAGTTCTTTTATGACTTTTAAACAAAGTATCAGGTAAATAATTGTATTTCCTAAGTAACCTGAAGGTGTTACTTCAAACTGAGAAAGCCTCCCCTCCATACAACAGAGGCAAATTCAAACCCTCCACCATTCTGGAGGGCCTTTACTGGTAAGGGTTGCATTGAAGAACTCTCAAATCTGGCTGTGCATACAACTCACCTAGGAAGCTTGTTAAACTTTAAACAGTCCTTTGTTCCATTTTAAGCTCTCTGGAGTTGAGGCCTGGAATGCACATTTTAAACAGATATCTCAGGTGATTCTCCTATACCCAGCCCAGTACTGTGCAAGGCTTAGGGACTGGTGGATTAGATGACCTCTGAAGGCTCTTCTAGCTCAGAACTTCTGTCTCTGGGGTTGAAACTTGATCAACATCACACACTACGTTTTTCAAACCACGGATTAAAATCTACTTAATGGGCTGGGTGTAGTGTGGCTCATGCCTGTAATTCCAGCACCTTGGGAGGCCAAAGCAGGCTCACTTGAGCCCAGTTAGAGGTTACAGCGAGCTGTGAACACACCACTGCACTCCAGCCTGCGTGACAGAGCAAGTCCCTGTCTCAGAAAACAATCTCCTTAATGGGTGATATGATTTGGCCCTGTGCCCCACCCAAATCTCATCTCAAATTGTCATCCCCATGTGTAGAGGGAGGGACCTGGTGGGAGGTGACTGGATCATGGGGGCTGTTTCCTCCGTGCTGTTCTCATAGAGTTCCTACGAGATCTGATGGTTTAAAAGTTCACCCTTCGTGCTCTCTCTCTCCTGCTATCCTGTAAGGCATGTCTTGCTTCCCCTTCCACCATAATTTTAAGTTTCCTGATGCCTCCCCAGCCATGTGGAACTATGAGTCCATTAAAATCTCTTTTCTTAATTACCCAGTCTCAGGTAGTTGTTTATAGCAGCGTGAAAACAGACTAATACAATGGGTTAGAATCAACATTAGGGGCCGGGGACTGTAGATTAGGCCTGTAATTCCAGCACTTTGGGAGGCCAAGGCGGCAGATCACTTGAGACCAGGAGTTCAAGACCAGACTGGCCAACATGGTGAAAACCTGTCTCTACTAAAATTACAAAAATTAGCCAGGTGTGGTGGTGCACACCTGTAGTCCCAGCTACTTAGGAGGCTGAGGCAGGGGAATCACTTGAACCTGGGAGGCAGAGGTTGCAGTGAGTTGAGATCATGCCACCACATTCCTGCCTAGACAACAAAGCAAGACCCTGTCTCAAAAAAAAAAAAAAAAAAAAAAAAAAACAGAGAGAGATCAGCATTAGGAAAGAAAAAAATTAAACAGACTATACAATAGGACTGCATTACCTGTAGTGAGGTTGTTTCATGAAGTTTTTCCAGAGGTGAGTATATATGTATGTAGTGATACATAAAATACATTTTTTATCCTTCCTCTACTCTGATTTTTTTTTTTTTCACTGTCAACTGTAGTCAAAAACCTTTGAGGCCGGGCGTGGTGGCTCACGCCTGTAATCCCAGCACTTTAGGAGGCCAAGGCGGCTGGATCACGAGGTCAGGAGTTCAACACCAGCCTGGCCAAGATGGCGAAACCCTGTCTCTACTAAAAATACAAAAAAATTAGCCGGGCATGGTGGCACACGCCTGTAATCCCAGCTACTCAGGAGGCTGAGGCAGAGAATTGCTTAAACCTGGAGGGGCGGAGGTTGCAGTGAGCCGAGATCACGCCACTGCACTCCAGCCTGGATGACACAGTGAGACTCTGTCTCAAAAAAAAAAAAGCTTTGAAAGCCACTGCTGTTGAGAAAACAATGATTCTCAACCTTCAGTGTTGTAAGAATGTGAATTCTTGAGCCCCACAAAAACCAAGTTTCTGAGAAGAGTTCAGGAATCTGTGTGTATGTGCCTAATATATACTATATATATTTATATTATATATATATATATTTTTTTTTTTGAGATGGAGTTTCGCTCGTTGCCCAGGCTAGAGTGCAACAGCACAACCTCAGCTCACTGCAACCTCTGCCTCCTGGGTTCAAGCGATTCTCCTGCCTCAGCCTCCCAAGTAGCTGGGATTACAGGCACCCACCACCATGCCTGGCTAATTTTTTGTATTTAGTAGACGGGGTTTCACCATGTTGGTCAGGCTGGTCTCGAACTCCTGACCTCAGGTGATCCACCTGAGCCTCAGCCTCCGAAAGTGCTGGGATCACAGGAATGAGCCACTGCACCCGGTCTTTTTTTTTTTCCTTTAGAGAAGGTCTTCCTCTGTCACCCAGGGTGGAGTGTAGTGATGTGATCATGACTCACTGCAGCCTCAAACTCCTGGGCTCAAGTGATCCTCGCCCCTCAGCCTCTTGAGTAGCTGGGACTACAGGTGCCAGGACCCAACTCATCCGGTGTTTTCCTATACTTGGGGAGGAGGGGTTGGAATGCCCTCAGGTGGTACAATTTTTTTTTTTTTGGTGGTGGTAAGAAATGATTTGAAAAAGCATAGTTAATGTCACTATACTGTTATAGTGAGGAGAAATCTTAAATAATGTCAAAGAGGGGCACTGAGTTTTTTCTACCTGAAAAGCAGGCAGAAGAAGCACAAGTATTAATACTTATTTTTGCTCACCTAGCAGCAGGGACTATATATCTATTTGGTTCAATGCTATGCTTCAGGTAGGCACGTACTCAAATACTAAATGAATTCCTCGTCTTCTTTTCTTCACCAGCAAAGAATGATGCTCAAGCCACAGAGTAAAATCTCTTAAAGTTTACCACAGAATATCAAGAATATACTCAATTATTACATAATATTTACAATAAACAGCTCCTACTATATATGCTGAGTGATTTACATATACTATCTTTAATTCCTGCAAGTAACCCTATAAGATAAGTGTCAAACCTATTTTATACAAGATCTGAGGCCCAGAGAGCCTGGCTGACTTGCCCACCTTCTCACCCAGGTAGTCAGCGGCAGTGTTGCTGTGTCCAATCTGAGCAACAAGCTGGTCTCAAGGGACAGACACTAGCAATAGAGTAAGACATGGCCGTGTAACTGAGATTACAGAATGTCCACTACAAGGTACATACGCCTTCCATTTTAAGAAATGTTTTTCCTTTAATGATAATTCAGGAGCTACTTGGATGTTTGTCCCTATTTAGGATTTACTCAATTGTTGACAAGTAAAGGCCAACTCCATTGTCATGGTTCCCAGCCTTCCTTGGGGATTTGGGGAAAAGGGGCTAGAAGGCTAATCAGTGAAAGTACATCCTCCTCTGGAGTTTGCCTGGGTGACCACCCTGAGAGTAACAACCACTGCACAACTATTTCCTAATGTCAGGGCTGGAAGGGGACACCAGGTGGCAGTTAGTAGGCTCTTCACAGAAAACAAGCCTATACTATCTGACAGGGACCATTCTGAGCTCTGTACCCCACATTCCTGCAAGGCATGAGATGCTTAAATTTTATTTTAATTAATTTAGAGACAGGGTCTTGCTTGGTTGCCCAGTGATGCGATCATGGCTCACTGCAGCCTCAAACTCCTGAGCTCAAGGGATCCTCCTGCTTCAGCCTCAAACTCAAATAATGAGGACTACAGGTGCATGCCACCACACCTGGCTAATTTATTTTTGTAGTCAGGGTCTCACTGACTGGTCTCAAATTCCTTGGACTCAATCCATCCTCCTGCCTCTGCCTCCCAAAGTGCTGGGACTATAGGTGTGAGCCACCACACCCTATTTCATTTTTTTGAGACAGGGTCTCCCTCTGTTGCCCAGGCAGGAGTGCAATGGCATAATCCAGTTCACTGCAACCTTCACCTCTCCGGCTTAAGCAATCCTCTCACCTCAGCCTCCTGAGTAGCTGGGACTACAGGTGTGCAACACCACGCCCAGTGGGGTTTCTCCAAGTTGCCCAGGCTGGTCTCGAATTCCTGAACTCAAGTGATCTGCCCACCTAGGCCTCCCAAAGTGCTGAGATTGCAGGCATGAACCACTGTGCCTGGCCTATTTTTTTTTTATTGATACAAGATAGATGTACATATTTTGAAGTACATGTGATATTCTGATACATTCGTACAATGTATAATGATCAAATCGGGATAACTGGGATATCCACTACCTTAACATTTATCTTTCTTTATGCTGGTAACATTAGAATTATTCTCTATTTTATGCCATGAACCTGGGAGGCAGAGCTTGCAGTGAGCCGAGATTGTGCCACTGCACTCCAGCCTGGGCGACAGAGCAAGACTCCGTCTCAAAAAAAAAAAAAAAAAAATTCTCTATTTTAAAATACAAGTCATTAATTAGTCACTCTATTGATCTATCAAACACTGGGTCTTATTTCCTCTATTTCTATACCCATTAATCAACCTCTTTTCACCCCCCCACCCTTAAATTCCAAACTCTGTGCTCTTAACCACTATGATATGCCATGTAATGTCTGAACAGAACCAATCTTTAAAGCAAAAAATAAAGCACTGTATTCCAGAGGCAGTCATCAGAGCATTTCAAAGAGGTGAGTCATGTTATCAAAGCAATGCGTTCAGCAGGGTAACTGAGAGGGTCTAGAATTTCACTTGTGCCTATTGTTGAATGCCTTTGCCTTTCAAGCTCCTTTTAGATTCCAGGTAACTACTTACATACTTATTGCATACAAAACTGTATCAATCTTAGGCCAAGCCAGGTGGACCATGAGGTCAGGAGTTCGAGACCAGCCTGGCCAACACAGTGAAACCCCATCTCTACTAAAAATATAAAAATTAGCTGGGCGCGGTGGCGGGCCTCTGTAATCTCAGCTATTCAGGAGGCTGAGGTTGCAGTGAGTCGAGAATGCGCCACTGCACTCCAGCCTGGGTGATAGAAGGACTCCGTCACACACACACACACAAAAAGTATCCATCTTGACAAAAGATAATTACAAAACATCCTAAAATCCTTACACAAAGGTCAACTGGTATAATCACAGGTCATCAGTTTGGTTCACTGACTTGTGAAAACAAACCATCTGTACTTGTTTCCTAAGCTTTCCTGCATTTGCCACCTTAAGCAGAGTCAAGTTCAGTTCTCCTGGCGCCCTCCAGGTGCCTTAGGCTGGATTCCCCTCTGACAACCACGCCATGTTTTCCATAACAAGCAGCTCTGACTAGTTCTGTATCCCCAGGCACTAGCTTGGTCCCCAGTGGCTGGCAGTTTAAATTACCTATGTGGGTGGTTTCTGGGCCAGAGTACCTACGAGGCTTGGGCCTTAATCCTTTAGGACTCAGTTGCCTTTGGCAGACTACTCATTCTGGTCTTCACCCACCAGTTGGCTGGAGCACCTCAGCATTTGCATTGAGTTTAGCAGGTTAGGACTAGCCAGTGTTAAACTGCAAGAAAAGAAAGCTTAAGCACACAATTTAGAAGATAAAGGGTTATACGCAAAATCCAACACATTCCACTTTAGATGGCCAGACTAACTTGCCAGGTTTCTTGCTTATGGTCATAATGCCAGTAGGAAAAGCAGAACCAAAATCATAACATGGATAACTAGCCTGGGCAACACAGTGAGACCCCTTTTCTACCAAAAAAAAAAAAATAGTTGGGCATGCCGGCATGCAACTGTAGTCCCAGCTACTCGGGAGATAGAGGTACGAGGATCACTTGAGCCCAGGAGGTTGAAGCTGGAGTGAGTCGTGATGGTACCACTGCACTCCAGCATATGACAGTGCAAGACCCTGTCTCAAACACAAATGAAGATGGATAACCTTTTTCCTGTTTAGTGTTCTTTCCACAATACCACACCATTGAACAACAGCTCAAGATCCCTTGCAAGGACCTTAAAGGTACTCACTGGACCGAGGGCCAAGACAGCAGGATAAAAGAGCCTCTATTGGACAGTTTAATGAAACTGACATTCCTGACATTTAGTGCCAACTACATAATTATGTCCTATACATTTCCAGAATGAAATATTGTATAGCCACTGCAATGTACTGAGAACGCAACTGTTAAAGGGAAAAAGTAAGAACACCTCCCAACTATGTTTAAAAGACAAAAAAGCCTTAGCTGTGTTTACTATTTGGTGTTTCTAATAGTGAAAGAGAACCCACTGTCCCCTCAGTATTGTAATTATTGAGTATAATTTTTGATCAATTTTTTTTTTTCCTGAGACAGGGTCCACTCCCAGACTTTCATGGGTGGCAGCTAAAGAAACGAGAAAAATAACTGCACAGTAAGAACTTCATAAGAACTGAATTGTATTAAGGAAACCTCCTTGGGTATCATGCCCTTCCTGCTTTTTTTGGCCACTACCTCTACCCTTTAGTATGTGTACAAATCACCTGCAGATCTTGTTAGGATTCTAATTCAGTAGGTCTGAGGTAGGGCCCACGAGTTTTAACAAACTACCAGGTGATCCTATCTACCCACTTGGTACAAGCTCAACCACAAATGACAGTGCTTTAGATACCAGTAGGACATTTGTTTGCAAGTCAAGCTTCTAGCCAGAATAGGGGCAAGCTGTCTAGCTACTGGATAGGAGTCTGTGTCTAGTGGTTCCAGTCCTCCAGATGTTTCATGACCTACCCAAAATCTCAAAGCTAGTTAGAGCCAGGACTAAAACCTGGCTAGCTCTTTGAACTCCCAACAGTGCTTTATCCACTGGGTCAGGAGCACAGCAGTTTTTTTTAATGGGAAGTTAAGTCAACTGAGTACACAAACAATACACAAGGACCAAATGAAGGCTCAGCAGGTTTATATTGTTAAAACTGAGAGACTTTCTAGATTTTGTATTTCTGAAATGCTTTATTTAGGTAAAACTAGTATTTGTTCTCCGCATCCAGAACTAATTACCTATCCATTCACCAAGTCTGTTCTTTTTTTGTTGTTGTTGAGACGGAGTCTCGCTCTGTCGCCCAGGCTGGAGTGCAGTGGCCAGATCTCAGCTCACTGCAAGCTCCGCCTCCCGGGTTCACGCCATTCTCCTGCCTCAGCCTCCGAGTAGCTGGGACTACAGGCGCCTGCCACCTCGCCCGGCTAGTTTTTTTTTTTTTTTTTTTGTATTTTTTAGTAGAGACGGGGTTTCACCGTGTTAGCCAGGATGGTCTCGATCTCCTGACCTCGTGATCCGCCCGTCTCGGCCTCCCAAAGTGCTGGGATTACAGGCTTGAGCCACCGCGCCCGGCCTCACCAAGTCTGTTCTTTTTTTTTTTTTTTTTTTTGAGACGGAGTCTTGCTCTGCCACCCAGGCTGGAGTGCAGTGGCCGGATCTCAGCTCACTGCAAGCTCCGCCTCCCGGGTTTACGCCATTCTCCTGCCTCAGCCTCCCAAGTAGCTGGGACTACAGGCGCCCGCCTCGTCGCCCGGCTAGTTTTTTGTATTTTTAAGTAGAGACAGGGTTTCACCGTATTAGCCAGGATGGTCTCGATCTCCTGACCTCGTGATCCGCCCGTCTCGGCCTCCCAAAGTGCTGGGATTACAGGCTTGAGCCACCGCGCCCGGCCCCAAGTCTGTTCTTAAACATGTTTATTGAGTATTATTTAATTCAGAAGTTAGTAAAAACAAGTATGGTTCCCCGCTATAAAAATGAAGCTGAATTTTAAGAATGAGACTCCTTTACCCCATGTGAGGTGGAGGCCCTGGCCCTGTAGTAAAAGACTGAGATATGAATGCACATTTTATATTTTAAATGAAATAAAAAAGTATATGGCAACATGTTCCATGATTCTCCCCTTTCACCAACTAGAACTCATCTTACTGGGTAAGGTAACTTTATTTTCATTTTAAAAATGAGACACATCAAATAATCTACTTGCAGGTTTCAAAATACCTACAAAAGCAGCAAATTTGAGAACTTCTGAACAGCAATGAATGGGTGGCCCAAGGACAACTGAGCTCTAATCAGTCAGAAATTAGTAAATTATTTAACTGAATTAACATGTGCTCCAAAATTTAAACCCGAAATTGAAAATGATGAACCAATGGCCAAGTATTGTGTCAGAAAAATGATGGCATTTGCCAGGTGCAATGGCTCATACCTGTAATCCCAACACTTTGGGAGGCTGAGTTCAAGACCTGCCTGGCCAACATGGTGAAACCCCATCTCTACAAAAAAACACAACTAGCTGCGCTTGGTGGTGGAGACCTGTATTCCTAGCTACTCGAGAGGACGAGGTGGGAGGACTGGTTGAACCCAGGAGGCAGAGGTTGCAGAGATTGTGCCACTGTAGGCTCCAGCCTGGGCGACAAAGGGAGACTCTGTCTAAAAAAACAAACAAAAACAAATAAACGAATACACAAAAATGATGGCTTCTGAGTGTCAGCTTCAGTGAGATGCAGAAAATCACTACAGGGTCCAGGCGCAGTGGTTCACCCCTGTAATCCCAGCACTTTGGGAGGCTGAGGCGGGCAGATCAAGAGGTCAGAAGATCGACACATCCTGGCTAACACGGTGAAACCCCGTCTCTACTAAAAATACAAAAAAAAAAAAAAATTAGCTGGGTGTGGTGGCGGGCACCTGTGGTCCCAGCTACTCGGGAGGCTGAGGCAGGAGAATGGCATGAACCCGGAGGCGGAGCTTGCAGGGAGATTGCGCCACTGCACTCCAGCCTGGGTGACAGACCAAAACTCCGTCTCAAAAAAAAAAAAAAAAAAGACAATCACCACAGAGAAAGTATTTCCATTTTTGCACCAAAGCTAGCAGAAGTAACATTTCTCATATACCCAAACACAAAAATTAAACCCCCTTTTGAGCACTACGTGCCTGGTGCTAGTCTGAGCATTTCGTATTAAATCATTTAATCCTTTGACAGATATTACTGTTATTGCCTCCTGATACAGTTAAGGAGACTGGGGCAGAGTAACAACTCACCGAGAGGGCTGGAAATGGAAAGACTGCCCTCTTATCTACACACACTGCCTCCCAACAACCTTATATTCTCGTTGTTAAAGAAACCTGAGCCTGAACAGTTAAGTCTAAATTTAATCTCAAACATCACACCAAAGCCTATCATTCCTTCATGACACATCAATGCTTATAAAATTTCTAGTACAGAACAGAATCACTGAATAGCAGGGAGCTTCCTGGAACACAGGAGCACTGCACTCTGCTTAATCAAGGCTCTAAATTCAAACCCCAACATCAACCAAACCCTCCCCTCTAAATGCGGCTACTGCGCCACAGCGCATCAACCAAGGTGTGGCAAGCACAGGCAATGGATGCTATGAAGCTTGGACTTGGATCTGCCAGGAAATACTAGCATCCAATCAGAGGATGGCAGGGTTGTTACCAGCTACTCCCATCGAAGCTTTAAGTGGCTTGAGGTCCAAGGACTTGAATATGGCCAGGATCCTTTCACAGAACACACAACAGAATTGTACATTTCACTGAAAACTTTTTATTGGTCTTTTGGATAGAAACGGGAATTTATTTGCCAGGAAGGATGATCCCATCATACTGAAAGAGAAGAGATTTGATTTTTCAGAACAGGAGGCAACAGCAGAGATTGCAGCAATGGCTAACTTTCGAGAATTCAAATCTGACTGATACATGAACTTGGGCTCTGAATCCCATCCTTTTCTGGACTAAGTAGGAAGCTGGCTGGTTTTTACACTGTGCTGAACTGCACTATAATCTGAGAAAGGGGACTCCTGTTAAAGCCATATTCCTCCCCTTCCAGCTACCCCCATTCATGGTGGTGGGGAGGCCTAGTTCTGGATATTCTTTTAAACCATCATCCCTGGAAGCCCCTGATTTATCAAGGTGCCCAATATTCTAATTTTAAAGAAGGTACCCAGCAAATAGTCCTATATTTTGCATCCCCAAATCCCAACTCCATTCACCAACACCACATTCCACCACTTCACTTGAGATAAATCAGCTTTACCTTCTGCTGGAACCAGCGCATGGCCTCCTCTTTGCTGATTCTGTGTTTGGCCCCAATGCAGCCTGTCCTGCGCTTCTTGTCTGCGATGCTGAAACCTGGCCTACCCAGCACCTGTCCCAGGAATAACCAACAGTCACCTAGCCAGCTCAGAGTCAAGAGCAGATGGACAAGACTCACATTACAGACAGATCTTCAAGAGTCACTTGGCAGCCCAATGGATTCTGGAGCAAGACCCTTGATCTCAGTGTCTGACAAAGCTGCCACCAGCATCTCACACAACACACAGCCATACTATAGGTTTGCTATGGAGGCTGGAACTTTCAGCACCTCCCCCCAACCCCAGCCTATCTTCCAGTGGTGCTGAGGATCCCCCATTCCTGCTCCCCAATTTCCAAAACATTTTTTTTTAAATAACATTTAAAAATCTTTAGCCACACCAGCAGTGTAGAAAACATAAAATTCCGAGAAGCACAAATATGTATCTATACTTTCTTCCTTCTGCTTCAGCTCAAAAGTGCTTCCCAAAGGTGTGCTATTCCTCCAACATCCTGTGAGTATCCAAATCTTATTACTTGTCTGTCTAATGAGGGTGTCACCATCTTTCAGGTTCCACGCTAGTCAGGACTTCTGATTTAGGCTATTCAGTTTTTATTGTTGGACCAAAACACAGCAGTTAACACAAAAGGTCATTTCTATGTTAAAACCCCCTTCCTGATCAAACCACTGCATCACTCAAAGCTGTTTCTATAGGAAGAACCAGGGGAAGAAGAGCCTCAGTGCAGCCAACCCACAGACCAAATGTGGCACCAATACTGCCTCTCTCCAAAGTTTCAAATCACTGGCTGGAGGGAACAGTTTCCTTCATCCACCTTTAAGCCATGTGGGTGCTTTACAGATCCTCGACTGCAAGCTCTCCCACAGCAGGGATCTTGTTCATCTTATTCAGTGCTGCATCCCTACACTTGCCACAAATGAGGCACATTTTCCCAACGGGGAGGAGAACACAAAGGCAGACAATATTCAAAGCTGCAACTCAACATGTAAACACCAACATACCACATATGAAATAAAATAAAGATGCCCCTCTCCTCATAGACCAGGAGCGGGAAAAGATGAAATATTCATACCACATAGAAGTCCAGGCCGTAGATACCAATGCTTGGGTCATACTTGATGCCCAGATCGATGTGTTCCTGGATCCCAAAACCAAAGTTTCCAGTATCTGAGAAGTTGTTTTTTCTTAACTCATACTCCCGCACCTGTGGAGAAAAATGCAGCAATAACATTCCTCGTCATCAACTCCCTCCCACCCCCAAATAACTATTAATAGCTCAGCCTGCAACATGCACCCCAGAGCAAAAACAGAAGTCAATAAAACTTGGCTAGGAACACAATCTGACTTCCTCACTACACCCCAACTACCCAAAATGACCTCTCCCAGCTTCCAAAGAGCAGAGAAAAACCCAGAGAAAGCAGAGGAATGAAATGACTCCCAAGCATCCTTTTTTTTTTTTAGACAAGAGTCTCACTCTGTGGCCTAGGCTGGAGTGCAGTGGCACAATCTCAGCTCACTGCAACCTCTACCTCTCAGGTTCAAGCAATTTTCATGCCTCAGCCTCCCGAGTAGCTGGGACTATAGGCGCCTGCCACCAAGCCTGGCTAATTTTTATATTTTTAGTAGAGATGGTGTTTCACCATATTGGCCAGGATGGTCTCGAACTCCTGGCCACAAATGATCTATCCGCCTTGGCCTCCCAAAGTGTTGGGATTACAGGCATTGAGCCACTGTGCCCGGTCTCAAGCATCTCTTAAACCACCAAGAATAGTTTAACCCTGCTGATTGTAAAAAAGCATTTTAGAAGCTTAAATAAATGTCAAGGCACCAAAGAATAGAACATTAAATGTAACTTATCTACTTGTGTTATTAAGGGGGTGCTCACTAATATCACTCCATTAGGGGATTAGCCTCACCTTTAGACCCTTCTCCAAGATTTCTTCTGCCTTGGCCCCTCGAACGGTGCAGTGGACAGCAATCTTTTCATTTCTCCGGATGCCAAAGGACCTGACAGTGTATCTAGCTGCAGGAAGGGGGTAACAAGGAGTCAGACGCCATCATACCCCCACTACACTCACCTCCTTCCCAGAACACCATCTCCATGTTGTTCTGGAGATGACTTAAAGAGACATTAAGTATTCATCCACACTCTAAGTTGTGGTGTTCTAATTAGTGTCGCCTATATCTATTCATAAGATTTCATCCACAGCACAGATTTTCCCATTTCCAGACATCCAGCCATCCTTCAGCAGTTAAGAACAGTCATAATGCCAAAGTTCCAGGAAGGGCAAGTTCACAACCAGAATAGGCCAAAGAAGTCACTAGTAAGATTATCATGTTCCAGAGAAAATAAAGCATTATTGACAATTATCTAGTACTTGCTAAAACCTTATTGTACTGTTATCCACATTTTACACGTGAGGTTTTGAGAGGTTTATTAACTTGCACAACTGGTAATAAAAAGCAGGAGTGGAATCCAAAGACTTGCCATATTTCACCATTCTAAAGCAACGGCACATATACAACTCATTTTAGCTTCCACAATTATCAAGTATTACACCCTCTTTATGCAAATAAAAAAGCAGAGGTCCAGAGAGCCCAGAGTCAGACCAGCAAGTGATGAAGCCATCACTCAAACCCAGGTAATCTGTATACAACTTTTGAGATAGGGTCAAGCAGGCTGTAGTGTGGTAGCACTATCATAGGCCACTGAAACCTCTCATGCTCCTGTACAGCCCTGTTCTTAATGCAGCCTATATAACCCTAACTGCTAATCAGACCTAATGATCTTTACTTCGTTCCTGATATTTCCACTCTATCTCATGTCCTAGTTACTTGGGAAAATCTTTACTTGGGCTAGCCCTAGCTTAAGATCTGCTCATATAAAATCTAGTGTTCCAATCCCACATGCAATCTTGAAAACAAAGATACTTTTTGGTCGGCTCATGAATTTAACGCTTTAAGTGATGCCAACTGTCACCTTCTATACAGACTCGACAGCAGGTAAATTAAGAAACAACCAGGCGACCCCAGCGGGCAGCCCTGTCATTTGTCACTACTCACCTTTGGAAAACACAGGGGTTTGCCCTGTGAGCTGCTCCAAAACCTTGGCTGCTCGAGTCAGTCTGTCTCCACTCTCCCCAACACAGATGTTGAGACAGAGCTTGCGGATGCGAAGTTCCCGCATGGGGTTCTCCTTTTCACCTTGATCCTGCTGCAACAGGGAAAAGCAGCAGTCAATACACTCACAGCTGAGAGCTCTGAGTTTTTACTACTTTCTATCTCCATAGCATTTTTATTTCTGCTCATCCCAAATCGTAACGAAGAAGGTATCACTGTGTTTGGGAGGCATCAAGGAACGAAGTCAGCTCCGGATCCTATTCTTCCTCCACGAACAGAACGGGTGAATAGAAAATTCAGGACAGGTGTTGACTGTTAAAAGTTACGGACACTGAGATCGAACCCTAAGAGGCTCAGGATAACAAAGAGCGCCCACACTGTAAGGCAAACTAAGGGGAGTAAGCGACGGAGAGAACTTAACTGCTGAGTTAACAGGAAACGTGGTTATGCGACGTCCAGCATCCCATTCGGAAGCTGTCTAAAGGCTAGCACCTTCCCTAAGCCGAGCAATCGGCTAAGGTTTCCTAGCACCGAGCAAGTTTCAAGTCCCCGGAACCATGAAAAGGCCCGGACCCTTGCCTCAGAACCATCCATTCACCCCATCTGCCCTAGCGGCAGCCTCCTGACCGTGCTTCTGAGCTCTCCCGGCAACTGCCCGGAGCCGCTCCTAAAATGATGGCAGGGAAAGTGACAGAATTCAACCCTGCGTCCTTGGCTCGAACGGCTCTGCCAGTTTTGGGCCGGCAAGCATTGAGGGGTCCATACTCCTCAGGCTGCGGGCGAGGTAGACCCCGCAAGCTCGGCCTGCCATGGATGGCGACGGATTAAAAAAAAGCAAATGCAGGTCCCAGCTACTCACCGCCATAATGGAATACAGGAAGAGAAAGCGGAGCTTCCGGCCCAGGGCCTTATGGGCCAGGAGGCGGGCTTTTTTCCCCAGGCTAACCACAGAGATCAACAAGAGGAAGAGAGGCGCATTTGGCTGCGCAGTGCAGCGTCGGCTTCCCCCTTGTGAATAGGCCTAGCAACTGCAGGCAACGCTGGCTGAAGACCGGGATTTGGGTTTTCCAAAAATAGTTTTTGAAAGCTCCCAGAATCAGCACGTCCTTGAGTTTCCGGACCTTGAAGACGTTCTCTCCTCCCAGTGTCAGGAGCTGGTGGTGCTTGTGTGATGAGACTGCCAAAAGTACATTAAATCAATCGTGCAAATTATGACGCAAATTTATTCTGTATCTGAGATTACAGGCGCGCACCACCATATCGGTCTAATTTTTTTGTACTTTGAGTAGAGATGGGGTTTCACCATGTTGGTCGGGCTGGTCTCGAACTCCTAACCTCAAATGATTCACCTGCCTTGGCCTCCTAAAGTGCTGGGATTACAGGCGTGAGCCACCACGCCGGGCACAAATAGAATTTATACAAACGGACTAGTGTGATAGCTTAAGAATCTCGAGCTTGGGCCGGGCGCGGTGGCTCAAGCCTGTAATCCCAGCACTTTGGGAGGCCGAGACGGGCGGATCACGAGGTCAGGAGATCGAGACCATCCTGGCTAACACGGTGAAACCCCGTCTCTACTAAAAATACAAAAAACTAGCCGGGCGAGGTGGCGGGCGCCTGTAGTCCCAGCTACTCGGGAGGCTGAGGCAGGAGAATGGCGTAAACCCGGGAGGCGGAGCTTGCAGTGAGCTGAGATCTGGCCACTGCACTCCAGCCTGGGCGACAGAGCGAGACTCCGTCTCAACAACAACAAAAAAAAAAAAAAAAAAAAGAAAAAGTAATGTGTTCAGGGCAACTAAGCAGCAGAGGAGCATCACCGGAAAACCTGGATCAGCTGTAAAATAACAGCGACCACCGCCCCCCGCCCCACCCGCCACCAGGCCAGCCGCTGTGGCTCACACCTGTAATCCCAGCGCTTTGGGAAGCGGGGCGGGTGGATCACTTAAGGTCAGGAGCTCGAGACCAGCCTGGCCAACAGGGTGAAACCCTGTTTCTACTGAAAATACAAAAATTAACCGGGCCTGGTGGTGCATGCCTGTAATCCCAGCTACTCCGGAGGCTGAGGCAGGAGAATCGCTTGAACCCAGGAGAGGAAGCTTGCAGTGAGCCAAGATCATCCCACTGCACTCCAGCCTGGGTGACAGAGCGAGACCCTGTCTCAAAACAAATAAACAAAAAACAGCTACCACAAATGGCAGGCGTTCAGTCTCCACCTATGATGCAGTGTTTTGATTAAAAGATTACTGAACACTGTAATTTTTTTTAAGGTGAGAAGAAATATCAGAAGCAGTTGCGGGAGCAGGAAGTGGGTCCCCTAGGGAAAAGGAGGCGTTCTCCTGGACGGCTTTTTAAAATGTTTCCTCTAGAGTCATCTGCGTTTCTTTTCTTTCTTTTTTATTTTATTTTATTTTTTTTGAGGCACGGTCTTGCTCTGTTGTCCAGGCTGGAGTGCAGTGGTGTGATCTTGGCTCATGGCAGCCACGACCTCCTGGGTTCACATGATCCTCCCAACTCAGCCTCCCACGTAACTGGGACCACAGGTGCACACCACCATGCCCGGCTAATTTTTAAAATTTTCTGAAGAGATGGGTTCTTGCCGTGTTGCCTGGCCCACAAATCTTTAAAGATGTAACATCATGTCTCGTCTTAAATTTCTGCAACCAGCCAGGTGCAGTGGCTCATACCTATAATCCCAACAGTTTGGGAGGCCAACATGGGAGGGTGCTTGAGCCTAGGAGTTTACGACCAGCCTGGGCAATATGGCAAGACCCTGTCTCTACAAAAAACTTATTAGCCTGGCATAATGGTGTATGTGTGTGTGTTCCCAGCTACTTGGGAGGCTGAGGTGGGAGGATCACTTGAGCCTAGGAGGCTGAGTCTGCAGTCAACCATATTTATGTCACTGCACTCCAGCCTGGGTGACAGAGTGAGACCCTGTCCTCACACCCCAAAAAATTCTGCAACCAGCCTGTTGAATATTCAGTTTCCTTAAATTTTCTGTTCATTGTGATAGATCTTGCTTGTTTCACCTTCAGTATACCATTAAGTGGCACGTGCTGGATGTATCCATCAGTACAATGCTGATGGATCTACTCTTTCTTTTTTTTCTTTTTTTCTTTTTTGAAATGGAGTCTTGTTCTGTTGCCCGGGCTGGAGTGCAGTGGCGTGATCTCAAGTCACTGCAACCTCCACCTCCCAGGTTCAAGAAATTCTCCTGCCTCAGCCTCCAGAGTAGCTGGGATTACAGGCACCTGCTACCATGCCCGGCTAATTTTTGTAGTTTTAGTAGAGACTGGGTTTCACCACATTGGCCAGGCTGGTCTTGAACACCTGACCTCAAGTGATCCACCTACCTCAGTCTCCCAAAGTGCTGGGATTATAGGTGTGAGCCATCGTGCTCAGCCAGATGGATCTGCTCTTTCAATACACAATCAATATCTTCATTTTTTTGCTTTATGCATTGTTTTTCTCTTTCTCATTAACTTCTGTTCATCATTTTCAGCATATAGGATTTCACCAGTTTATCCTTCTGTTTCTTTTTTTTTTTTTTTTTTTTTTTTTTTTGAGAAAAAGTCTCACTCTTGTTGCCCAGGCTGGAGTGCAGTGGCACAATTTTGGCTCACTGCAACCTCTGCCTCCTGGGTTCAAGAAATTCTCCTGCCTCAGCCCTCCCGAGTAGCTGGGACTACAGGCGTGCGCCACCACCCCTAGCTAGTTTTTTTTGTACTTTTAGTAGAGACAGGGTTTCACCATGTTGGCCAGGCTGGTCTCGAACTCCTGATCTCAGGTGATCCGCCCACCTCTGCCTCCCAAAGTGCTGGGATTACAGGCGTGAGCCTCCGTGCCCGGCCATCCTTCTGTTTCTTTAGGTCATCTGTGGTGTTTATGCCAACACCATACTCTTCTGTAGGATATTTCACACCTACATTTCTGTCCCGTTTCTCCAGCAACTTGACTTTCTGTGTTGTAAACATAACTGCTTCCTCTTTTTTTTTCCTTTTTTTCTTGCTCTGTTGCCCAGGCTGGAGTGCAGTGGTGCCATATAGGCTCACTGCAACCTCCGTCTCCCAGATTCAAGTGATTCTCCTGCCTTAGCCTCCCAAGTAGCTGATTACAGGCACCTGCCACTACACCCAACTAATTTTTGTATTTTTGGTAGAGACGGGGTTTCACCATGTTGGCTAGGCTGGTCTCGAACTCCTGACCTCAAGTGATTCACCCGCCTCGGCCTCCCAAAGTGTTGAGATTGCAGACATGAGCCACCTTGCCTGTCCTGCTTCCTCTCTTCCTTATCACTGTTACTCATAGGCATATCTGCAGGCCTTTGTTTACACTTTCAACAATATATTTACACCACAGAACAGAAAATAATAATGAAAAACCACAGTGAGTGATGTGCATAGACCACTGCCCTATTTAAGGCATGCATGGAACCTGCAGTTGGCATGTCTGGCCTGCACATGTGCCATCATGTTACCTCTTTTTTGTGTGTGTTTTTGAGATGGAATATTTTTCTGTCGCCCAGGCTGAAGTGCAGTGGTGCGATCTCGGCTCACTGCCACCTCTGCCTCCCAGGTTCAAGCGATTCTCCTGCCTCACCCTGCGAAGTAGCTAGGATTACAGGCGCACGCCACCACACACAGCTAATTTTGTATTTTTAGTAGAAACAGGGTTCCACCATGTTGGCCAGGCTGGTCTCGAACTCCTGACCTCAGGTGATCCATCCGCCTCAGCCTCCCAAAGTGCTGGGATTACAGGCGTGAGCCACCACGCTCAGCCTTGTGTTACCTCTTGTGGACATGCTTTCGTGGGGGAATCTCAGCCGGAGTGGAAAAGAGATATCACAGCTGAAGGGAGCTGGGAGCATCTTTTTTCCCTCAGGAATGCTGAATAAACTGTGTGCTGTATACCTGCATTTTGACTGCCACTTGTCACATGAGGTCAAGTGTGAAATTTTCCACTGTGGCTTCATGTCAGTGCTCAAAGTATTTCAGAGTTTTAGAGCATTCCAGATTTGGGGTTTTCAGATTATGGATGCTCAGTCTGTAATTAGAATCCTATCAGCCTCAGTTTTCCTCATCTGTAAAATAGGTACCTGTATCTCATAAGGTTGTTGTAAAAATTAAGATAATTAGGCCGGGCGCGGTGGCTCAAGCCTGTAATCCCAGCACTTTGGGAGGCCGAGACGGGCGGATCACGAGGTCAGGAGATCGAGACCATCCTGGCTAACACGGTGAAACCCCATCTCTACTAAAAATACAAAAACTAGCCGGGCGAGGTGGCGGGCGCCTGTAGTCCCAGCTACTCGGGAGGCTGAGGCAGGAGAATGGCGTAAACCCGGGAGGCGGAGCTTGCAGTGAGCTGAGATCTGGCCACTGCACTCCAGCCTGGGCGACAGAGCGAGACTCCGCCTCAAAAAAAAAAAAAAAAAAAAAAAATTAAGATAATTATGTAAAGCACATGATAAGGCTGAAATAAATTGTGACTCTTGTTATTAATATAAAGCTGGTATATCCAAGCAACACCCTCCTCTAAAAAGTGTTAGACATGGTATTGTAATCAAGAGAAGGTCATCCTACAGGCATAAAGATGGCTTGCAGGTTAGCCTCTGATACCCAAGGACTTCAACCCCGGACAGTAAGAGGGCCCCCTGGCTCGCACTGAATCCTCAGCAGCAGGACCCGTAGATAGGATACCACGACCCACGTTCCAGGCTGTAGCTAGCTTTGAGTCAGCCAGTTCCTTGAATAGGAACGAATTGATGGAAAGAGGAGAACACAGCAGGTTTTGGTAGGGAAGGAACCAAGCCTCTTCCTTCTGCTGCCACAATTCCCTTCTCTCATCCCCATAAGCCATAGGCGAGATAGAAGCCTCAGCCTCCCCTGATTTCGCCCAGAGGGACCAGAGGGCACTTCTGGGAAACTGGATTGATGGAGGAGGGTGAATGGAAAAGGCCCCTCCTTTGAATCTCCACCCTCAAGTACCCACTGGCCAACTCAGGGCTAGGGTTTTAGCCAGACTCCCAGGAGGGGCTGCTTGGAAACTTGGAATAAAGAAACAACTGAATGGGCCAGGCACTGTGGCTCATGCCTGTAATCCCAGCATTTTGGGAGGCCGAGGTGGGTGGATCACTTGAGGTCAGGAGTTCGAGACCAGCCTGGCCAACATAGTGAAACCCTATCTCTACTAAAAATACAAAAAAATAACCAGGTATGGTGGCTGGCACCTGTAGTCCCAGCGACTCGAGAGGCTGAGGAAGGAGAATGGCGTGAACCCGGGAGGCGGAGCTTGCAGTGAGCTGAGATCCGGCCACTGCACTCCAGCTTGGGCAACAGAGCGAGACTCCGTCTCAAAAAAAAAAAAAAAAAAAAAAAAGGCTTCATCAGTGGTTATGATAATCCAGCAGGTTTGAAAGCCACCGTCCGAGACAGCAGGAAGGGAAAAACGTCCCTACCCATCTCTGCTCTACTCACCTTCTCTAGAACAGTGTTTCTCAAACATTGATGTGAAGCCCATTTACCTGGGGGATCTTGTTAAAATGCAGATTTGAATTCAGCAGGTCTAGATGCAGAGTGAGAGTCCTCTGTTTATCTTTCCTTTTCTTTTTTCTTTTTGAGACAGGGTCTTGCTCTAGTAGAACCGGGAGGGAAGAGAGATGCTACCTGCCCAGGGGCTCAGCGCAGCCTTCAGAAAGAGTGACCGATGGGTTGGGCCTTGGAGGACGAGATGCACTAGGTGGGGATATTAGGAGAGGTCATTCTTGGCAGAGGGAAGCATGTTAGTAACGACCTGGAGATGCGGAGAAAAGATGAGTCTCCTGAGGCCTCCCTGCAACTTAGTAGGTGGAATCAAGATTCAGTACTGGGGTGGGAGTTACCCGATCTTCCAGGTGTTGTGTGTCTCAGTTCCCCTGGCTAGGAAAAGGGATTCCCTTCCCCCTTGCGCTTCCCAGGTGAGGCGATGCCTCGCCCTGCTTCAGCTCCGATTGTCCGGCACTCCCTAGTGAGATGACCCCAGTACCTCAGTTGAAAATGCAGAAATCACCGGTCTTCTGTGTCGCTCGCGCTGGGAGTTGGAGACTGGAGCTGTTTCTATTCGGCCATCTTGCTCCGCCCCCGCCCCCCGAATCAAGATTCAAACTCAGAAAACTCAACTCCGAAGCCCATGCTTGTAACCACTACCTACCTAGACTGCTTCCCATGCAGCAAATAGTGAGAGCTGACCCTGGGGCATTTCAGAGGAAGAACTGACAGAAGTGAGTGACAAAATGGATGACAGAGGGGAAGAAATTGAGAATGACTTCAGGTCACCAGTAAGTCACTCAATGAACAGTAGTGAGCATCCACTCTGTGCCATGCCCTGGCTAGGAGTTAAAGTCAGCGTTGAGTGAGACTCACCCCTGCCTACCAGAACTCACCGTCTGATGGGGGAGGTCAGCACACGTGCACGTGACCAGGCCCGAGGGAAGGAGGGAGGCAGAGGTGAGAGGTTGTCTCCTGGCACAAATAATTACATAGTATTTATTCTGTCTCCTTCTCCTCCGCCAGGTACACAGCCTTCTTATTTGGCATCTCAGACACCGCAGCAACAGATGGGGCATCTCGTCTTGCATGGCTGCGGGATGTCTGACTGGCCAAGGCAAGGACCCTGTTGAGGGATAGGGATGCCAGCTTTGCCCACAGCACTGCGGATTCTGTCCCCACTCCCTGAGACACTTAAATCCGTTTGTTGGGTCGGACAGCCAGCAGCATTCCCTCTCCCTCTTCTTCTTTTTTTTTTTTTTTTGAGACGGAGTCTCACTGTGTCGCCCAGGCTGGAGTGCAGTGGCACGATCTCAGCTCACTGCAAGCTCCGCCTCCCAGGTTCATGCCATTCTCCTGCCTCAGCCTCCCGAGCAGCTGGGACTATAGGCGCCCGCCACCACGCCCGGCTAATTTTTTGTATTTTTAGTAGAGATGGGCTTTCGCCGTGTTAGCCAGAATGTTCTCAATCTCCTGACCTCGTGATCCGCCCGCCTCGGCCTCCCAAAGTGCTGGGATTACAGGCGTGAGCCACCGTGCCCGGCCCAGACTCTGCATTTCTAACTCCCAGGGCATGCCTGTGAAGTGGGTCCATGAACACTATGAGTAGCAAGCCTTCAGAGTCACCCCCATCTTGCTGTGTGACACCAGGAAAGCCCCTTTCTCTCTGTGGGCTCTTCTAACCTGGCTCTCAGATCCTTGTGACTAGGTTCCACTGCCTGCCTCAGGTGGCCAACTGGCTTCCTGGACCCAGAAGAAGGAAGGGGCAGCCCCGGTGGCCAGGTGCGTTTGGGCCTTACTGAGGGGCAGGTTGTCTGAGAAGCTTTCCATACATATGGGCTTGCCCAGGATCATCTGGGTGATGGCCAAGTCCCCAGACTTCAAAGCTCTGGGGTTATCTTCCACTTTCTTGCCCAAGTGCTGGTTTGCAAACTTGCAGCTCTGCAAACTTGCAGGCAATGTGGGCTGTGTGGCGGTACAAAACTGGTGAGTAGCCAGCTGTGATGCAGCCAAGGTAGTTGAGAATGATCACCTGGAGACCAGGGTGGGCTGGGGAGGGGAGAAAGGGGGGCATCAGCTAAGCCCCATCCAAAGGAGGTGACCCGGACCAACTAAGAGGTCAGGCACCTTGGGCACATTTTATTTTTTAATTTTTTGAGATGGAGTCTCACTCAGTTTGCCAAAGCTGGAGTGCAGTGGCAGGATCTGTGCTCAGTGCAACCTCTGCCTCCCAGGTTCAAGCGATCCTCCTGCCTCAGCCACCCTAGTAGCTGGGATTACAGGCACATGCCACCATGCCCAGCTAATTTTTGTATTTTTAGTAGAGACGGGGTTTCGCCATGTCTGGCCTGGCCAACATGTGTCCAGCTCCAGAATCTGTATTTTTGAAACACTTTCCCAGGTGATTGTAAACCACTTGGTTTAAGAAATACTGCTTTTCGGCCAGGCATGGTGGCTCATGCCTGTAATCCCAGCACTTTGGGAGGCTGAGGCGAGTGGATCACTTGAGGTCAGGAGTTCAAGACCAGCTTGGCCAACATGGTGAAACCCCACCTCTACTAACAATACAAAAATTAGCTCAGTGTGGTGGCACGTCCCTGTAGTCCTAGCTACTCGGGAGGCTGAGGCAGGAGAATCGCTTGAACCTGGGAGGTGAGGTTACAGTGAGCTGAGATCCTGCTACTGCACTCCAGTCTCGGCAAGAGTGAGACTCCTTCTCAAAAAAAAAAAAAAGAAAAAAAGAAATACTGTTTTTCAAGATGGTATTGTGGAAACTAATAGATTCACTGAAGTACATTGGTTTGTTCAAGAGTGCACGCAAATAAGAGGCAGAGGAAGAATTCTAACCCAGGCAGTCTGGCTCTACCTCCACAGTGGTCAAGAGCCTAATACAGAGCCCATGGCCTATGACCACACTGAGTGAGCCAGCAGCCCTAGGAGCAGCGGGACATGCCTCTCCATGGGTGTCTCATCTGGGAGATGAAGCTTGCCACCTCTGAGGGCGGGTCATTCTTGCTGTCCTGCCATGTCACCTCGCCTAATGTCCTTTACTGATACATTCTTCACATGGAAGCCCACCTTGTCACCAGGCAGGGCCTTGGTGGATCTACACAGACTTGACTTCCATGGTGATGTTGCATGGGGCGAAGGTCATCACCATGCCTGTTTCCACCTGCCCCGCAAGCACAGTGCCAATACCTGGAGGGACAGAGCGCTCAGGGCCATCAGCAACCAGACCCCAGTAGGCCTCCAACCCCAAGCACCTCCACAAGGCATGAACTTACCCCCAGTCTTGTACTCGCCTTTCGGGGGCAGCTGCAGGGGCTTGTCTGTGGAGTGGGTAGTGGTGTGATTGAGTCCAGTGCTTTTAGCAGTGTCACGCCTGCCACATTCCTTTCCTTCCTGGTGACCTTACAGCCTTAAAATGAGGGCATCTGCAAAAGCCACCAAATATGCAGCTCATTCAGCCCAGAGAGGGCATGGGTCTGATCCAGGACCCAGCCTGCAATTAACATGAACCTCAAGGGAGGCATTCTCAACCTTGGTTTCCCTATCTGTGAAACAGAGATCTCACCATCTACCTTATGGGCTGTTGTAGAGACACAAAAGACCACACATGAGCCATCTCATGATATCTACTGTGCACTTGCTAAATGATTATGATTAAATCTCACAGGCACTGTGAGATTGGCTCCCTGCATCAAGCTAATATATTTCAGAAAGCAGAGATTCCTGGAATCTGAATATCCCTTAGATCCCATTCTATCTGTTCATTACACAGGTGGAGGAACTAAGGTCCAGAGAAGGGAGGGACTTGTTAACGTACAGCAAGTTAAATAAGTGTCAGGAGTAAGAATAAAAGTAAAATTCAAATACTCTAACACTCATTCTTTTTTTTTTTTCTTTTCTTTCTTTCTTTTTTTTTTTTACGCAGTCTCGCTCTGTCACCCAGGCTGGAATAGAATGGCACAATCTCGGCTCACTGCAACTTCTGCCTCCCGGGTTCAAGCGATTCTCCTGCCTCAGCCTCCCCAAGTAGCTGGGACTACAAGTGCACGCCACAGTGCCAGGCTAAGTTTTGTATTTTTAGTAGAGACGGGGTTTCACAATGTTGGCCAGGCTGGCCTTGAACTCCTGACCTCAGGTGATCCACCCACCTCGGTCTCCCAAAATGCTGGGATTATAGGCATAAGCCACCATGCCTGGCCTCTAACACTCATTCTAAAAACTAAGACAGCCCAGTGCAGTGGCTTATGCCTGTAATCCCAGCACTTTGGGGGGCCAAGGTGGGTGGATCACCTGAGGTCAGGAGTTCAAGAACAGCCTGGCCAATCTGGCGAAACCCTGTCTCTATTAAAAATACAAAAATCAGCCTGGCACAGTGGTGCGTGCCTGTAGTCCCAGCTACTCAGGGAGGCTGAGGCAGGAGAATCGCTTGAACCCGGGAGGCAGAGGTTGCAGTGCGCCAAGATCACTCCATTGCACTCCAGCCTGGGTGACAGAGCAAGACTCCATCTCAAAATATATAATAAATAAATAAATAAATAAATAAATAAATAAATAAATACTAACACTAAAGTTTCTAAAGACTCAGATGTGAAGTTGCCTATATTAGTCTGCTCTCACACTGCTAATAAAGAGATACCCAAGACTGGGTAATTTATAAAGAAAAGAGGTTTAATTGACTCACAGTTCTGCGTGGCTGGGGAGGCCTCAGGAAACTAACAATCATGTTGGAAGGGGAAGCAAGCACGTCTTTCTTCACGTGGCAGCAGGAAGAAGAAGTACCAAGCAAAGAGAGAAAAGTCCCTTATAAAACCATCAGATCTCGTGAGAACTCACTCACTATCATGAGAACATAATGGGGGAAACTCCCCCCATGATTTAATTATCTCCCCCTGGTCCCATCCTTGACACAGGGATTATTACAATTCAAGGTGAGATTTGGGTGGGGACACAGAGGCAAACCATATCAGTTCCCTAAAGAATGTGCTTCACGGTCTCAAAACTGTTCCTAAGGATGCTGACTTGTAAGCAAAGCCACCACTGTTGAACGTAAGACCTTCCAGGGGGATGATTTAAGGAGATATAATATTTACTCATCTAAAAACCCTGGCCAAAGCTTACAGACAATTGCTTCTTGGCATTTTGGCTAAGATCAAGTGCAAAGCTCAGATACATAATCTTTGCCTTCAAAGACTGGAAACACAGGACAAAAGAGGTATAGAAGGAACAAAGGTGGCTGATATTAAGGGCTAAGTGGGCAGCCGGACTATCACAGCAGCAGAGTTGGTAGACACATAGGCTTAGATCCAACACACTGTCAGAATCTCAATAAAATGCTTCTCCTTTCCAGTCACAGGTCCTGGAGTAAATCTCTAGGCTTCAAAACTTCAGTCTCCCATCAGCATCAAAAACAATGCCAACTCCAACCTTAGCACAATAGAGGAAGGCCTCTCAGTAGCTGGTTGACCCTCAGATATGGGAGGATGCAGAGATTGCATCAGGGGAGGCTTTGGCAGGTGGGGGAAGAGGGCTCTAGACAAGGGAAACCTTCCATGGCAGAGAACCAGAGCTACACAGTATAGAAGCCACACAAAGCACATCTTGCCTCATGGACTCAAAAATTAGTAGCCCAGGGAATAAAGCTACTGTTTCTATTCATATTCAACTCTTTTTGGGGTGGAGGAGTAGTGGGTAGGAGGCTCTGAAAGCATTTTTTAGTAAGCACTTTTATATAAATAATTCAAGTTTGTGAGAGGAATATTTTATCTTTCTCAGAAAGGAGAATTGAGGATGAGAAGTGGGTTGCCCAGGGCCCAGTGACTGACATTGACCAGATCAGAAGTTGAAAATGAGACCAACTCCCCAGACCCAAATACAAGCCTCTTCCCACTGAGTCCGCAGTCAGGGTGAGGTAGTGATGAACTTTACCCATTGGTTTGATGAACTTGGTGACTCACTTGGTTCTATGCCAACCCATAGTCCTGCTACTACCAGCCTATGAGGTCAGCAAACCACAAGTTGAATATCTAGTTCACTAGCTGCAGGCTGACATGCTTTGTTCTTTTGGCATCTAGAACACAGTAGGTGGGTAATAAATGCTTGGAGGACATGGGGATGAAACTCATGTGTGTCACTAGCTGAGATGTGTGATAATACTCAGGTTATGGGAAACAGGCACTGAGGCTTCAGGTTTCTGCTCCAATGTCATCTTAGAACCCACCCCTGCTTGAATACCTGATGTACAGTAACTCTCCCACACTGTGTCCCTTCACCTTTTTGTAGAATTTTCTGAAGCACTTAGTCACCATCTGCCTTATTGTCCCTTCCCAGTCTCCCAGGAGACTGAGCTCCAAGAGCAGAGTTGCTTCTCATTCACTGCTGCACTCTCAGCACCAAGGACAGTGCCAGGCACGCGGGCGCTCAGTCACCATTTGAAAAGACACTCTGTCCCTGCAGGTCTAGTCCTTTCTCAAGAGCAATTGGGCAGTCTGTGTCAAAAGACTCCAAAAATAATGCATATCCTTTGCTTCGTTTTTTTAAAAAAATGAAACTCTTGTAGAGGCAGGGTCTTGCTGCATTGCCTATGCTAGTCTTGAACCCCTGGCCACAAGTAATGCTCCAGCCTCAGCCTCCCAAAGTGCTGGGATTACAGGTTTGAGCCACCACGCCCCGTGGTTCATGAGGAATTTATTTCATTAGGAGCTGATTATAATTACACTACCAAAGACACATGGAAAGATTTATTTACCAAGATGCTTATGGCAGGTTTTAATTTTTTTAGTAGAGTTAACATTCTTAATTATGGCAGTATTTTTGTTTTGCTTTTTTGTTTTTTGAGACGGGGTCCTCACTCTGTCATCCAGGCTAGAGTGCAGGGGCATGATCATGGCTCACTGCAGCCTTGACCTTCCAGGCTCAAGCAATCCTCCCATCCCAGCCTCCTCATTAGCATGCACCATCGCACCTGGCTAAGTTTTCTTTCTTTTTTATTTTTTGTTTGTAGAGATGTTTTGTCACTATGTTAGCCGACTGTTATCTTGGGTTCCTGGGCTCAAGAGATCCTCTCATCTTGGCCTCCCAAAGTGATAGGATTACAGGCACAAGCCACCATGCCCAGCCCAATTATGGCAGTTTTTAATAAAATTAGAAACAACAGAAGCTAGTGACCTTAGGCTATTCCCTAACTGCACTGTGTCCCAGTTTTCTTACTTCACCTGGGAATAAAATGCCTTCATCATGGGGTTGTATACACGTGAAGCACTCAGTCTTAAATCATTAATCGCCATTTACCGTGAATCATGGATATAGCCAAACTACCTACCTAGTGAGATGTGATATAAAACACCCATTAACTCTCCAATAGTTTAAATGGCAAGGAAAGTTTTAAAAATGTGTATAGATGCATTATGTATAGTTTGAGTCCAGCTGTGAATACCTAGAAAGAATTGCATGGAAACTAACTAGGTTATCTATAACTAGGTTATATCTATAACTAGGTTATCTATAACTAGGTTATCATCTATAACTAGGTTTTCTATAACTAGGTTATCATCTATAGCTAGGCTATCTATAACTAGGTTATCTATAACTAGGCTATCTATAACTAGGTTATCATCTATAACTAGGTTATCTGTAACTAGGCTATCTATAACTAGGCTATCTATAACTAGGTTATCATCTATAACTAGGTTATCTGTAACTAGGCTATCTATAACTAGGTTATCTATAACTAGGTTATCATCTATAACTAGGTTATCTGTAACTAGGCTATCTATAACTAGATTATCTATAACTTGGTTATCATCTATAACTAGGTTATCTATAAGTCATGGGGTGGCAGTTTATGCTTCATATCTGCACGAAATACTTATTGTAAAGATGTTAGACATTAATTTCATAATCAGAAAAAGATAGCTATGTACACATGGAGGAAAAGGCTAAGAATTCTCAAGTCAATTATAGAAAAGGTAGACTTTAGGCAAATATACTAAGTAATAGCAATTAGCCTGCGAGCACCAACTGTCTGTGTCAGCGGATGTCCACATGAAGTCTTTTGTTTAATTCTTACAACCCCATGAAGTGAGCCCAAAGTCCCAGAGCATTAATATTAATACCTCAGTTGCTCCTTTACTGTGGGCAAAGGATAGAGTTGGGGCTTGAATTCAGGTCTGATGTTAGAACTCAACTCTTTTGGTAGGGAGGTACTTGTCTAGAGATGTCAAAACCTACTTGAACATGGGATCCCTGAGCACAGGGACTGTGTCTTAGACACATTTATATTGCGCCCACACTGCCTGAGGTGGAATAGCTTAGATACTGTAAGCATAGGCTAGAATTCTACATCCCGCCAGCACTGCCCAGTGGAACTTTCTGCAACGATGTAAATATTCTGCGACTGCACTCGCTGTTCAATATGAGAGCCATATGTGGTTTCTGGGCACTTGAAATGTAGCTAAGGAATTATTTCATTTGATTTCATATTAGTAATTTAAATAGCCACACATACCTAGTGGCCACAACATCAGTCTGCACAGTTTTATGCTTACTGATTATATAGTCTCGGGTGTACTCATTTCACTCATCTGTAAAATGGAGTCAAGGCATCCCCCAAAAGGGAATGGAGATCGTTCCCAGTGATCAGTCCATGAGCACACTGAATACTGGATATTTATTCCAGGAGAAGCTCAAAGATTTGACTGGGCAAGTCTCATTTAATTGGCCCTGCCCAGCTGGCCCTCACCTTGCTGCCAGGTTCCAGCATGCTGTCCCCATGCTGGCCTGAGATGGGCACGAAGGGCATAGTCTGGGAGTTGCAACTAATCTTCTTGATATAAGCCTTCACCTCCTTGCTGATCTCCTCAAAGCATGTACTACTGTAAGGTAGCTCTGTGATATCCATCTTGTTGACTGCCGCAGTGAGCTGCTTCATGCCCAGTGTATAGGCCAACAGTGTGTGTTCACAAATCTGCTAGTTCTTGGAGATGCCAGCCTCACACTCTCCTACACCGCTTGCCAAAATCAGCACAGCACAGTCTGCCGAGCCTAAGAGAGGAAGGCCCAGCTCAGACCTGGCCTGGGACACCCCCTGCCCATCCCCACAGCAGGGCCGAGGCAACCCTGGTAGCAGCTGTAAGGTGCCTGTGATCATGTTCTTGATGAAGTCACAGTGACCCATGGCATCAATGATGGTGACACAGCATTGCTTCGCCCCGAACTTCTATAGAAAGATGTCGATGGTGATGCTCCTCTTGAACTGTAGTTCCCAAATCTCATCTTGAACTGTAGTTCCCACAATCCCCACCTGTGGTGGGAGGTAATTGAATCATGGGGGCGGTTTCTTCATACTATTCTTGTGATAGTAAGTTCTCACAAGATCTGATGGTTCTTTTAAGGAGCTTCCTCCTTTGCTTGGCTTTCATTCTCCTTCCTGCCGTCACATGAAGAAGGACATGTTTGCTTCCCCTTCTGCCATGATTGTAAGTTTCCTAAAGCCTCCCCAGCCATGCTGAACTGTAAGTCAATTAAACCTCTTTCCTTTGTAAATGACCCAGTCTCAGGTATGTCTTCATTAGCAGTGTGAGAATGGACGAATACAGCCACGTTCCCACCCTGCCTTTAGCTTGTCCAGCACCCAGAAGTATGTGAAGGAGCCTTTGCCCATCTTTTTTTTTTTTTTTTTTTTGAGGCGGAGTCTTGCTCTGTCGCCCGGACTGGCGTGCAGTGGCCAGATCTCAGCTCACTGCAAGCTCCGCCTCCCGGGTTTACACCATTCTCCTGCCTCAGCCTCCCGAGTAGCTGGGACTACAGGCGCCCGCCACCTCGCCCGGCTAGATTTTGTATTTTTAGTAGAGACGGGGTTTCACCGTGTTAGCCAGGATGGTCTCGATCTCCTGACCTCGTGATCCGCCCGTCTCGGCCTCCCAAAGTGCTGGGATTACAGGCTTGAGCCACCGCGCCCGGCCGCCTTTGCCCATCTGAACTAGGAGTGAGAAGAAGAACTCCAGGGATACTTTTTTTTTTTTTTTTTTTTTTTTTTTTTTTTTTTAAACAGAGTCTTGCTCTGTCACCCAGGCTGGAGTACAGTGGCGTGATCTTGGCTCACTGCAATCTCCACCTCCTGGGTTCAAGTGATTCTCCTGGCTTAGCCCCCTGAGTAGCTGGGATTACAGGCACATGCCACCACACCCGGCTAATTTTTGTATTTTTAGTAGAGACAGGCTTTCACCATGTTGGCCAGGCTGGTCTCAAACTCCTGACCTCATGATCCACCTGCCTCGGCCTCCCAAAGTGCCGGGATTACAGGCATGAGCCACTGCACCTGGCCTACCTCTACTTCTAAAGCTCCCCATCAACCAAGAAGAAAGTTCCCAAATAAGTCGAGAGTCAGAAGGGACAGTAACCGGGCAGTGTGATGGAGAAGACTTTGAATTTTTAAATTTAAATTTTAATTTTTAGAGACAAGGTCTTACTTTGTCATCCAGGCTGGAGTGCAATGGCATAAACATGGCTTACTGCAACTTTGACCTCCTCGACCTACTGGGTTTCAGCAATCCTCCTTCCTCAGCGCCCCAAGTAGCTGGGACCACAGGCACATGCCATCACACCTGGCTCATTTTTGTATTTTTAGGAGAGACAGAGATTTGTCATATTGCCCAGGCCAGTCTCAAACCCTTGAGCTCAAGCAATCCACCTGCCTTGGCCTCACAAAGTGTTGGGATTATAGGTGTGAGCCACCATCCCTGACCCAAATTTTTAAAATAATAGAATATATTACTTGAAAAATTAGGCCCTTCCTCCTTCCCTCCCTCCCTCCCTCCCTCCCTTCCTTCCTCCTTCCTTCCTTCCTTCCTTCCTTCCTTCCTTCCTTCCTTCCTTCCTTCCTCCCTTCCTTCCTATTTCTTTCTTTCTTCTCTTCTTTCTTTCTTTTCTTTCTGATGGAGTCTTGCTCTGTCACTCAGGCTGGAGTGCAGTGGTGCAATCTCGGCTCACTGCACCCTCCACCTCCCAGATTCAAGCAGTTCTCCTGCCTCAACCTCCAGAGTAGCTGAGATTGATTACAGGTGCCTGCCACCGCGCCCGGCTAATTTTTTGTATTTTTAGTAGAGATGGGGTTTCACCATGTTGGCCAGGCTGCTCTCAAACGCCTGACCTCAAGGAATCTACCTGCCTCGGCCTCCCGAAGTGCTGGGATTACAGGCATGAGTCATTGTGCCCAGCCTGGTTTTTCTTTAAGAGCAAGTTTTAGAGTCAAATTGACCCAGGGCCATTCATAAAGTGCCTAGCCTGGCACATGGGCCTACCACATGGTCAGCAAGACTTTAACTTAGCAATAGCAGCAAACACTTACGTAATGTTCACCATGTATCTGGTGTTGCTTTAAGCACTTAACTCAGATTATCTCATTTAATCCTTGCAACAACTCAATGAAGTTTTATTTTTTTAATTTTAATTATTATTATTATGTTTTTTTTATTTTTGAGACGGAGTCACACTCTTTCACCCAGGCTGGAGTGCAGTGGCCCCATCTTGGCTCACTGTAGCCTCCCGCTCCCAGGTTCAAACAATTCTCCAACCTCTGCCTCCCAAGTAGCTGGGATTACAGGTGTATGCCATTGTGCCCAGCCTAATTTTTATTATTTTTTTATTTTTAGTTTTTGAGACAGGGTCTCACTCTGTTGTAAGAGAGAAATGAACTAACTTGAGATCATGCAGCTAATAAACAGCAGAACCAGGATTTGAACCCAGGTTCAAGCCCTTGAACGCTACCCTGTGGTAAATGGTAGCTATGACGGATGGTTACACCTGGGAACTTTGCACTTCTTTCAGCACTGGTAAAAATGAGGCTACTAAAAAAGTCAGTAGAACATATAGGTTACCACATCAGTCTCGCCAGCTGGGAGATCCTGGCTATTTGTTTATTTCAGCCGTAGTTAGAGTGCTGTGTAAGCCCTGAGGCATAGTGGAGGATAAAACAGACCAGAGACCAGGTGGCTTCCTCAAGAAAACTAATCAGGTCATTCGGAGACAGGACTAGAACACAGGCCTCCCGACTTTTGCTACTATAGGAATGTTTACAAAGTAGTTTCGAATATACATTAGATAAGCAGTTCCCAAAGAGTAGTCTAGGGACCCATAGAGGCCTAAGGGTTTCCAAGATCGAAACTATTCCTGTAACAATGCTAAGACATTATTTTCCTTCTCATTCTCCCATGAGTGCACAGTGGTGTTTTCTAGGGGCTACATGACATGTAAAATTGTAATGGGCTGAAGAAGCAGATATGAGAATCCAGCTGTCTTCTATTAAGCCAGACAGTAAAGAGATCTGCAAGAATATAAAACAATGCCACCCTTCTATGATTTTTTTGTTTTGGGAAATAGTTATTCTTCACACATTAAAAATGTTATGTTGGCCGGGCGCGGTGGCTCAAGCCTGTAATCCCAGCACTTTGGGAGGCTGAGACGGGCGGATCACGAGGTCAGGAGATTGAGACCATCCTGGCGAACACAGTGAAACCCCGTCTCTACTAAAAATACAAAAAACTAGCCGGGCGAGGTGGCGGGCGCCTGTAGTCCCAGCTACTTGGGAGGCTGAGGCAGGAGAATGGCGGGAACCCGGGAGGCGGAGCTTGCAGTGAGCTGAGATCCGGCCACTGCACTCCAGCCTGGGCGACAGAGCAAGACTCCGCCTCAAAAAAAAAAAAAAAAAAAATGTTATGTTGACTGGGTGCGGTGGCTCACTCTGGTAATCCCAGCAGTTAAGGAGGCCGAGGCAGGTGGATCACTTTAGATCGGGAGTTCGAGACTAGCCTGACCCACATGGAGAAACCCCCGTCTCTACTAAAAATACAAAATTAGCTGGGCGTTGTGGCGTATGCCTGTAATCCCAGCTACTTGGGAGACTGAGGCAGGAGAATCGCTTGAACTCAGGAGGCAGAGGTTGCGGTGGGCCAAGATCACGCCACTGCACTCCAGTCTGGGCAACAAGAGCGAAACTCTGTCTCAAAAACAAAAACAAAACAAAAAAAGTGATATGTTAATATGTAAGGAGTTTATACTGCTATTTTAAAATAATTACATTTTTAATTTTTAAAAAAATTTCATATTTTATTTATTTATTTATTTTTATTTTTATTTTTTGAGACAGAGTCTCACCCTGTTGCCTGGGCTGGAGTGCAGTGGCGTGATTTCATCTCACTGCAACCTCCACCTCGAGGGTTCAAGTAATTATCGTGCCTCAGCCTCCTAAGTAGCTGGGAATACAGGCACGCACCACCATGCTTGGCTAATTTTTGTATTTTTAGTAGAGACAGGGTTTTCCAAGAAGATTGTGGAAAAAGGAGTGATCTGATATGGTATTCTCCAACTTTCTGCTCTTGGGAACCCTTTACTCTCCTAAAGGGACTCCACAGGGATTTGATTATGTGGATTAGAGCTATCTATATTCACTGTATTCAAAATAAAACTGAGCTGTTTTGTTTTGAGACAGTCTTACCATGTCACCCAGGCTGGAGTGCAGTGGCGCAATCTCGGCTCACTGCAACCTTTGCCTCCCAGGTTCAAGCAATTATCGTGTCTCAGCCTCCCGAGTAGTTGAGATTCCAGGCGGGCACCATCACATCCAGCTAATTTGTGTAGTTTTAGTAGAGATGGTGTTTCTGCACGTTGGCCAGGCTGGTCTCGAACTCCCAACCGAAAGTGATTGACCCGCCTTGGCCTCCCAAAGTGCTAGGATTACAGGCATGAGCTACCACACCCGGCTGATAACTAAAACCGGCCCGGTGGCTCATGCCTGTAATCCCAGCACTTTGGGAGACCAAGGCGGGCCAATTACCTGAGGTCAGGAGCTCGAGACCAGCCTGGCCAACATGGGGAAACCGCATCTCTACTAAAAATACAAAAATTAGCTGGGCGTGGTGGCGCGTGCCTGTAATCCCAGCTACTCAAGGGTCTGAGGCACGAGAATTGCTTGAACCCGGGAAGTAGAGGCTGCAGTGAGCTGAGATGGGCCATTGCACTCCAGCCTGGGCGACTCCGTCTCAAAAAAAGAAAGAAAGAAACACATGGGGGCGCTCTTGCCACAAACTGCAGAGAAAAATGATCGTAAAACCAAGGACACTGAAGGCCGTGGATGCCTGGAGGGCTGCTATTACAACGCTTTTCTGATCACATCGTCACCAATTCTGGTCTTTCCCCTTAGGTTACAGGTAGTGATAGGGATGGATGGGTAATGTAGCTAATTTCACCTTCCTGTAAGCTTTGTTTTCCACAAATTATTTTGTATCTTGGTGTATTGATGTAATTTCTTGGCCATAACTCTCACAAGTTCATAAAAGGTAAAGTAAGGCCCTATGACACCCATCTCTGGCCTTTCAGGCCGTGCTTCTGAGAACATCTGTGGAGTGTTGGGAAGGAAACTGGCTTTGGCATCCAAAGACCAGGCACCAGGTCTCAGCTTCACCACTTCCTGTCTGTGTGACCTTGGGCAAGTTACTTTACCTCTCTGAGCCTCATTATCTCACCACTAAGAGAAGGACGGTAATAGCTGCCCTCACAGAATTATTGTGAAGAGCAGATGAGCAGTAAAGTGGCTTTATAAACTGTAAAGTACTGTAGGAAGGTCTGTATTTGTTATGACATTGGCCTGTGGAAATATGTAAATAAGTGTCTAATATGTGGTTTTTGAAGATGCTGATTCTTTGCTGTCCTAATTCCCTATTGTGTCAGAAATTTCATTTTACCTCTCAAGAGGTTTTTCTGGTATCTGGACTTTAAAAAATACAGGGCTGAGCTTTTGGCCAGGGTGAAGTTGGTAGTGACCTAATTGTCTGGGAAGTCTTTCTGTGCACCTGCCCATTAGAGTGCCAGAAATCCCACCACTGGCAATCTGCTGCTTTAGATTCTTCTTGTAAAACATCAACAGCTCCTCTTCTTTTCTTTCTTCCCTCCTTCCAAAAGCCTTTTCCACTGGCTTGATGATTCCTTAAATTCTACTTTTAGATCACTGAGTGATCTTGGCTCACTGCAACCTCCACCTCCCGGGTTCAAGCAATTCTCCTGCCTCAGCCTCCCAAGTAGCCGGGATTACAGGCGCCTGCCACCATGCCCGGCTAATTTTTTGTTTTGTATTTTTAGTAGAGATAGGGTTTCACCATGTTGGCCAGGCTGGTTTCAAACTCCTGACCTCAAGTGATCTGGCTGCCTCGGCCTTCCCAAGTGTTAGGATCACAGGCGTGAGCCACTGCGCCCTGCCTACTTTTGGACACTTTGATTTGGTCTAAGACTTCAGCTCCCAGCTAAAACTGCTTCTCGCTCTAAGGAAAGCCAATACTGGGGCCTGGTACAGTGACTCACACCTATCGTCCCAGTTACTTGGGAGGCTGAGGAGAATCACTTGAGCCCAGGAGGTCAAGGCTATAGTGAGCTATGATCACACCACTGAACTCCAACTTGGGCAACAGAGGAAGATCCTGTTTTTAAAAACAGACAAGCAAGCAACAAACAAACAGAAAAGCCAGTACTGGACACTTTATTAGATTAGGGAATCTTACAGGGCAAGGGCCGTGTCTCAGTTACCTTTGCGTCCTTCAGGGCCTAGCAAAGGGTCTGGTGCACAGTAGGTCTTTTGTGAATGTTTATGGAACTGGCAATTTTTTTTTTCGGCTTGATTTTTAGAAATGGGGTTTCACCATGTTGTCCAGGCTGGTCTCAAACTCGTGAGCTCAAGCAGTCCTCCCACCTCAGCCTCTCAAAGTCCTGGGACTACAGGTGTGAGCCACTGCATCTGGCCGGAATTGGCAAGTTTTGTCTAGAACCAGACTAAAGTATCTTTCCATCATCCTTGCAGCTGGGAATGAGGTAAGAGAGTACAAGACAGGGGATTGGACTCACTCTTTCATTGAAGTTGACCTAATATCACATCTTTGTAGGCCTGTCTTTTTTCCCCTGACATTAATATTTAGGCTTGAAAAAAAAAATGTAAAAAAAATACATGCTTAATATAAAGGTTACAGAAATAAGAAAACCAAATTATTCATGATCCTACAACCACCACAGACTAATCATGGTTAAGTTAGTATATTTTCATTGGATTATTCTCTTTTTCTTTTTATTTATTTATTATTTATTTATTTATTTATTTATTTTTGAGGCAGGTTCTCACTATTGCCCAGGCTGGAGTGTAGTAGCGCAATCACAGCTCACTGTAGCCTATACCTCCTGGGCTCAAGTGATCCTCCTACCTCGGCCTCCCGAAGTGATAGGATTACAGGCATGAGTCACTAATTCCTTAAAGAAGAAGAGCCTTTTTCTTCTTCTTCTTTTTTTTTTTTTTTGAGATGGAGCCTCGCTCTGTCGCCCGGGCTAGAGTGCAGTGGCCGGATCTCAGCTCACTGCAAGCTCTGCCTCCCGGGTTTACGCCATTCTCCTGCCTCAGCCTCCCGAGTAGCTGCAACTACAGGCGCCCGCCACCTTGCCCGGATAGTTTTTTGTATTTTTTTTAGTAGAGACGGGGTTTCACCGTGTTAGCCAGGATGGTCTCGATCTCCTGACCTCGTGATCCGCCCCTCTTGGCCTCCCAAAGTGCTGGGATTACAGGCTTGAGCCACCGCGCCCGGCCTGCCTTTTTCTTCTTTAAAGAAAATCTTATTTTTTCCTGTGATTATAAAAGTTATATATGTATGTAAACGTAACAGTGTAAGACATTTTGGAAAACAGTTTGGCAATTTCTTTTTTGAGATGGAGTCTCTCTCTGTCATCCAGGCTGGAGTGCAGTGGCGTGATCTCGACTCACTGCAACCTCCTCCTCCTGGGTTCAAGCGATTCTCCTGTCTCAGCCTCCCGAGTAGTTGGGATTACAGGAGTGCACCACCACGTCTGGTTAATTTTTGTATTTTTAGTAGAAGCAGGGTTTCACTATGTTGGCCAGGCTGGTCTCAAGCTCCTGACATCAGGTGATTCGCCCGCCTTGTCCTCCCAAAGTGCTGAGATTACAGGCGTAAGCCACTGTGCCCGGCCTGCAATTTCTTATAAAACTAAACATGCACTTATCATATAACCCAGCAATTATATTCTTGTGCATTTATCCCAGATAAATTAAAATTTAAGTTCACACAAAAACCTGCAGACTTTTTTTTTTTTTTTTTTTTTTGAGACAGAGTCTCGCTCTGTCACCCAGGCTGGAGTGCAGTGGCATGATCTTGGCTCACTGCAAGCTCCGCCTCCTGGGTTCACACCATTCTCCTGCCTCAGCCTCCCAAGTAGCTGGGACTACAGGCGCCCGCCATCACACCTGGCTAATTTTTTGTATTTTTGGTAGAGACAGGGTTTCACCGTGTTAGTCAGGATGGTCTTGATCTCCTGACCTCATGATCCGCCTGCCTCATCCTCCCAAGGTGCTGGGATTACAGGCGTGAGCCACCATGCCCGGCCTGAGAAATGTTTATAGCAGCTTTATTTGTAACAACAAAATACTGGAAACAATTCTTCAGTAGGAGAATGGTTGACCAAACTCTGGTACATCCACACCATGGAATACTCCCTAGCAATAGCAAGGAATGAACTAATGATACACGCAGCAACCTAGACGGACATCAAGGGTGTTAGGCTTCATGAAAAAAAGCCAGTGTCAAAAGATTACATACCCTGTGCTTCCATTTATATAACATCTCAAAGTGACACAACTATAGAGGTGGAGAGCAGATTAGCGGTTGCCAGAGGACAAAGACAGGGGTGAGGAGCTGGGAGAGAGTGAGGGTGACTGAGAATACAAAGAGGTAGCATGAGGCTGTGATTCTGAGGTGATGGAATGGTTCTGTATTTTAACTGTGGTGTTGGTTACACAAATTTATACATAGGAAAAACTAGAACTACACAGACACGAATGCAGTTTTTAAAAATGGTAAAAACTGAGTAAGGTCTGTAGACTGGCTAATAGTAATACACCAAGAGCAACGTCAGTTTTCTGGTTTTGATGTTATAATATGGCTACACAAGATTTCATCATTGGCGCTGGGTGTGGTGGCTCATGCCTATAATCCCAGCACTTTGGGAGGTCAAGGCAGGCAGATCACCTGAGGTCAGGAGTTCAAGACCAGTCTGGCCAACACGGCAAAATCCCATCTCCACTAAAAACACAAATATTAGCTGGGTGTGGCGGCGCATGCCCATAGTCCCAGCTACTTGGGAGGTTGAGGCAAGAGAATCGCTTGAACCTGGGAAGTAGAGGCTGCAGTGAGCCAAGATCACACCACTGCACTCCAGCCTGGGAAATAGAGTGAGACTCCATCTCAAAATAAAAAAAATGATTTCACCATTGGGGTAGCTGGGTGAGTGTTATGTGAATCCCTGTGTGCTGTTCTTACACTTGCCTTTGAGTGTGTAATGATTTCAAAACAAACAGCTTAAAATGTGGGTGGGGGAAGCACCTAGGCAAGACCTCTCCACCACTGTCCAATGTGTTTATTGCAAGGACTCCCCCTCTCCAGGGTGGGATGCCACGTTTCCAACATCCCACCTCCTGCAGCTTGGAGAAGGAGTTGGTGTGCATGTGGACTTTTCACGTACCTGTGGAGGACGGTGGGGGCAGGAATACCTGATGAGTGGATGGGAGGAGAGAGAAAAGATGTAGCAATTGTAGACAGATGAGTCAGGTATGGCACCAAGGACCAGCCTGAACATGCCTGAAAATCAGCCCATATGCCAAACGGAATAGGAGGGACTTGGGTCTCTGACTCTTGAATTATGTTGTTTTCCAAATCTTTCTGTGATTATGCTTAGGGGATATTTTAAAGACTGCACAGTCCTAGAACCCTTCTCTTTAGTTGATCCTGATTATACAATGAATGTTTGTGTACTTCCAAATTCATATATTATAAGCCTTACCCCAAAGGTGACAGTATTAGGAGGTGGGCGTTTGGGAGGTGATTAGGTCATGAGAGTGAAGCCCTCATGATAGGGATTAGTGTCTTTATCAAAGAGACCTCCAAGAGCTAGTAGCCCCTTGTACTATGTCAGGACACAGCAAGAAGGCACCCTCTACGAATCAGGAAGAGGGCCCTCACCAGACACCAAATCTGCCAGCACTTTGTTCTTGGACCTTCCCGCCACCAGAACTGTAAGAAATAAAAGTCTGTTGTTTATAAGGCACGCAATTTATGGTATTTTGTTTCGGCAGCCTGAACAGACTAAGGTAGTCTCTCTTTTTTCTTCTTCTTTTTTTCTTTTTTTTCTTTGAGATGGAGTTTCGCTTTTGTTGCCCAGGCTGCAGTGCAATGGCACGATCTTGGCTCACCGCAACCTCCGCCTCCTGGGTTCAAGCGATTCTCCCGCCTCTGCCTCCCAAGTAGTTGGGACTACAGGCATGCACCACCATGCCTGGCTAATTTTGTATTTTTAGTAGAGATGAGGTTTCTCCATGTTGGGCAGGCTGGTCTCGAACTCTTGACCTAAAGTGATCCGCCCGCCTTGGCCTCCCAAAGTGCTGGGACTACAGATGTGAGCCACTGCGCCCGGCCTTAAGATAGTCTTTAAAAAAAACTTTAAAATAGTGCATTAAATATACAGAACACTTCTGCTTCTGGCCAAAATGAGGTAACAGAAACCAGATATATTCTCCCAACTGAAACAACAGAAAGAACTGGACAAAATCTAGGAAGCAATGATTTTCTGATATTGGACCTCACCAGTGCAGGACAGTGATTCCTGAGAGAGGTGAAACAAATGAGGTGAGTCTTATGATTGCCCCTCCCACCTTGCTGCCTGGAACGAGTTTCTGAGCTGTGGCATGTGGAAGGGAGCTGCATTAAGAGGGTTGGAGCCAGGCATGGTGGCTAACACCCAGGTGGAGGCTGATGGACTTCTGGAGCTGAGAGTCCAAGGAGGCCATGGTGGCTGGAGTTCAGGGCAGAGTACTAGAGAGGAGAGAGTTACAGAGAGCTCCCTCTTCACTGGTCAGCACATGCCTGTAAGGAAGCTTCCTGAGGCTGGGGAAGAACCACCTGAAAGGACCACAGGAAACAATCACTACCGTTCACACGGAAACAGGAGTACTCTGTGTTCCCACCAGGCGGAGTAGAAAACCTCTTAATTCCAGGGGGATTGGGTACAGTCCTCAGAAGTGTATTGTTTCAGTAGTGGGACAAAATGAACCCCAGAATAAAGGCTGCTCTGGTCTCACCTAACAGCCTTAAAGTCTGGCCAGGCGCAGTGGCTCACGCCTGTAATCCCAGCACTTTGGGAGGCGGAGGCGTGGGGATCACTTGAGATCAGGAGGTCAAGACCAGCCTGGCCAATGTGGCGAAACTGCTTCTCTACTAAAAATACAAAAATTAGCCAGGTATGGTGGCAGGCACCTGTAATCCCAGCTATTCGGGAGGCTGAGGGAGGAGTAATTGCTTGAACCCAGGAGGTGGAGGTTGCAGTGAGCCGAGATTGTGCCATTGCACTCCAACCTGGGCGACAGAGAGAGACTCCATCTCAAAAAAAAAAAAAAAAAAAAAAAGCCTCAAAGTGAACCTCAAAAGGATCAAACTGTTTCCAAGTAACTTAAGTGTCCCATAACAAATTTCAAGAATATTCATAGGAACACGAAAATATCTAGCACCAAAAGAGGTAAAATTCACAATGTCTGGCATCGTCCAATTACAAATTACTAGGTATGCAAAGAGGAAAGTAAATAAGACCTAAAATGAAAAGAAAAATAAATCAATAGAAGCAAACTGGGAAATGATACAGATGATAGAATTAATAGAAAAGAGATGCCATGGCATCTTGGTTGGGCTGAGAAAAAAAAAAAAAGAAGAAAGAAAAAGAAAAAAAAAGAAAAGGGAATTAATGTTACTGTAACTATACGGTATCCCACATGGTCAAACAGGTAAAAGAAAGATTAAGTAAGCTAAGTAGAGACACAGAAGATTTTGTAGATATGGGCAGGAGGTGGGGAGTCTCGTTATGTTGCCCAGGCTGGTCTTGAACTCCCGGCTTCAAGCAATCCTCTTACCTTGGCCTCTCAAAGTGCTGGGATTACATGCGTGAGCCACCATGCCCAGCCTGGACATGGAAGACTTTTCAAAGACCCAATTCAAACTTCTAGAAATTAAAACAACAACATCTAAAATGAAAAATACCCTTGCTAGGAGTGACAGCAGGTTGGATACTGCCAATGAAAAGATTGGTGAACTTGAAGGCATAGCAATAGAAAGCATCCAAAATGAAATAGATTAAAAAAAAAAAAGATTTAAAAATACTTACAGGCCGGGCACGGTGGCTCAAGCCTGTAATCCCAGCACTTTGGGAGGCCGAGACGGGCGGATCACGAGGTCAGGAGATCGAGACCATCCTGGCTAACACGGTGAAACCCCGTCTCTACTAAAAAACTACAAAAAACTAGCCGGGCGACGTGGCGGCGCCTGTAGTCCCAGCTACTCGGGAGGCTGAGACAGGAGAATGGCGTGAACCCGGGAGGCGGAGCTTGCAGTGAGCTGAGATCCGGCCACAGCACTCCAGCCTGGGTGACAGAGCGAGACTCCGTCTCAAAAAAAAAATAAATAAATAAAAATAAAAAATAAATAAATAAATAAAAAATAAAAATAAAAATAAAAATAGTTACAGAGCATCAGGGAGCTTTGCAACAACTTCAAGTAGCCCAATATATGTGTAAATGAAGTCCCCGAAGGAGGTAGAGGGAAAGGAAAGAGAAAAAATACTTAAATAAATAATGGCCGGCCAGCCACGGTGGCTCAGGCCTGTAATCCCAGCACTTTGGGAGGCCGAGGAGGGTGGATCACGAGGTCGGGAGATCGAGACCATCCTGGCTAACATGGTGAAACCCTGTCTCTACTAAAAATACAAAAAAAATTAGCAGGGCATGGTGGCAGGCACCTGTAGTCCCAGCTGCTCAGGAGGCTAAGGCAGGAGAATGGTGTGAACCCAGGAGGCGGAGCTTGCAGCGAGCTGAGATTGCGCCACTGCACTCCAGCCTGGGCGACTGAACAAGACTCCATTTCAAAACAAACAAACAAACAAATAAAGGCCAAATTTTTTTCAAGCTTGATGAAAATTGTACTCCTACGGATCCAAAAACTTCAACAGACCACAAGCACTAAAATCCATGAACCAAACTTTGAAACCACACTAGGAAGCAGAGACAGCTTATCCCAGAGCTATAGCATGCAAAGTCAACTTTCCTCTATACAAAGTTGTCTGTGTTCCTGCCTGGAACCACCCAGCAGAACAGAGGTGATGGAACTGCATGGTCCAAAGGAAAACACTCCGAGGAGCTGGGTTAGGGTTCCAATTCTGCTTCAGTTAGCCCTTGAGGAATATTAGAGGGTTGGGGCCAGGCACAGTGGCTCATACCTATAATCCCAGCACTTTGGAAGGCCGAGGCAGGCGGATTGCCTGAGATCAGGAGTTAGAGACAAGCCTGCCCAACATGGTGAAACTAAAAATACAAAAATTAGCCGGGTGTGGTGGTGGGCACCTGCAATCTCAGCTACTCGGGAGGCTGAGGCAGGAAAATCACTTCAAGCTGGGAGGTGGAGGGTGCAGTGAGCCAAGATCACGCCACTGCACTCCAGCCTGGGCAACATAGTGAGACCCCCATCTCTACAAAAAATTAAAAACTTGGTTAGCTGGGTATGGTGGCAGAGCCTCTAGTTCCAGCCACTCGGGAGGCTGAGGTAGAAGGATTGTTTGAGCCCAGTGGGTCAAGGTTGCAGTGAACCAAGGTAATGCCACTACATTGTAGTCTGGGGACAGAGTGGGAGCCAGTATTAAAAAAAAAAAAAGTTTCAAAGCAAATTATATCATTCCATCTTTGTAACAAAGCGAAAAAAGAAAAAACTCAACATATACATATATAGTGAATAGCGTGGATAAATAAATTCCAAAATCAACATTAGGTCGCACAATCCAACATTAGATTGCAGGGAACTACAGAGAGATTGACTTTTCGTATTTCCATCCAATTTGTTTTGTTACAATGGCGTGTATTATTTTTATAACAGAAAAACTTTATAAAAATTCAAAACAAAACGAAAACCAAACCCACACTGCCAAAGGCCCCTCCCTCTAAAGTTTCCACAACCCAAGGCTCCTTCTCCCAGAGCTTCCGAGCCCCCGGAAAGCTGCTTGCGCCTTCACCCGCTAGGGGCGCTGTCCACTCGGGCCCAGGCCTGGAGTCTGGTACAAGGCCGGCCGTTGGAGGGAAGCATTCAAGTCCCGGCACAGGTATCTAGGGTGTCCCGTGGATGGGAAACCTAGCCAGGACTGGGCTCAAAAGAAGGTGCTACCAGTGCGGCTCTTGGCCCTGGAGCTGCCTGGTGCTGGGGCCAGGTGCAAGGGGTGATGGGTGCAGAAAGTGGGAATAAATCCAGATTCTGGGAGATAAGTCGGGATGCTTTAGATTGTGTTTTGTAACAAAGCGGATTCCTTTGTGGAACCCAAATACCAAACCCACCAAAGCTTTGCCCAATGCTTAGTCCTATTATTACCAATATTTACAAGTGTGCACCATGTGCCGGGCAGTGTGTCTTACACACATTAGCCTTTATTCTTCCTACATCATATGAGATTTGTTTTTATTATCATTTCCAGACTCAGAGACTCAGAGAAATAAAGTAACTTATTCAGGGCACACAGCCAGCAAAAGCCAGGCTAGGATGCAAACCTAGCCCAGACTCCTGGCCACCATGCTGTACTGCCTCCCAGCCTGCTAGGCACAGGGACATAGACAGAGCTTCAACGCTTCCGTCTATGATGGAGACAGTACAGGTCTGGAGTAAGGAGTTCTGCTTATGATCGCAGGAACCCCACTGGGCTCAGGAGCACTGAGGTTGGGGCGTTGGGCTGCAGAGATCTCCAGGCAGCACTGAGGAGTCCACGAGCTGCACCTGAATTCTTACCCAGCCACTTTTGGCCTCTCAGTAATCTCCATGGCCAGCACCACACCTGCCTCTAGTGGTTTGTAGCTCCCCCTCTAAAATGCTGGCCGAATCCCTCACCTATATCCTTCTCAGCAGAGTTGGCTTTTCTAAAAAAACAATATAGTCCTGTGGCTAAGGACATGGTCTGTAGGCCATTGAGATCCACAGACCTGGGTTTAAATTCCAGCTTTAGCCAGGCGTGGTGGCTCACTCCTGTAATCCCAGCACTTTGGGAGGCCGAGGCAGGTGGATCATTTGAGGTCAGGAATTTAAGACTGACCTGGCCAACATGGAGAAACCCTGTCTCTACTAAAAATACAAAAATTAGAACGGGCATGGTGGCATATGCCTGTAATCCCAGCTATTCAGGAGGCTGAGGCAGGAGAATCACTTGAACCTGGGAGGCGGAGGTTGCAGTGAGACAAGATGTTATCACTGCACTCCAGTCTGGGTGACACACCAAGACTCTGTCTCAAAATAAATAAAAATGAAGATAAATAAATACATTCCAGCTTTGACCCTGGTGGTATATGGGTGAGGTGGGGAGATGGAACCCGCAAATATACATCAGCCCAACAGCCCTAAGTCACCTTCTTTACTATTAGGAAAACAACAACAACTAAAAATGGTGTCATGAATATGAACAAAATTGTCAAATGCATTAGTTGAAGTGGTTTTTTTTTGTACTGTGTCCTCAAATTTAATGGATTAAAAGGTCAGGTGCAGTGGCTTACACCTGCAATCCCAGCATTTTGGGAGGCCGAGGTGGGCAGATCACCCAAGGTCAGGAGTTCAAGACCAGCCTGGCCAACACAGTGAAACTCCATCTCTACTAAAAATACAAAAATTAGCCAGGTGTGGTGGCGGGCGCCTGTAATCCCAGCTACTCAGGAGGCTGAGGCAGGAGAATCGCTTGAATCTGGTAGGCGGAGGTTGCAGTGAGCCGAGACCGCACCATTGCACTCCAGCCTGGGCGACAAGAGCGAGACTGCATCTCAAAAAAAAAAAAATTAGGCCGGGCGCGGTGGCTCAAGCCTGTAATCCCAGCACTTTGGGAGGCCGAGACGGGCGGATCACGAGGTCAGGAGATCGAGACCATCCTGGCTAACACGGTGAAACCCTGTCTCTACTAAAAAATACAAAAAAATTAGCCGGGCGAGGTGGCGGGCACCTGTAGTCCCAGCTACTCGGGAGGCTGAGGCAGGAGAATGGCGTGAACCCGGGAGGCGGAGCTTGCAGTGAGCTGAGATCTGGCCACAGCACTCCAGCCTGGGTAGCAGAGCGAGATTCCGTCTCAAAAAAAAAAAAAAAAAAAAATTAATGGATTAATGTGTCTTGTATATATATATTTAAAACATCTCTACCAAAAAAAAAAAAAAAATCCAGCTTTGCCATTCACTAGCTATATCATCTGTGTGGCCTTTGGCAAGTGGCTTAACCTCTGAGCCTCAGTTTCCTCCTCCCGAAAATGAGAATATTAATATGTATCTCATATAACCCTTTTTTTTTTTTTTTTTGAGACGGAGTCTCGTTCTGTCACCCAGGCTGGAGTGTGGTGGCGCGATCTCCACTGACTGCAAGCTCTCCGCCTCCCGGGTTCACACCATTCTCCTGCCTCAGCCTCCCGAGTAGCTAGGACTACAGGCGCCCGCCACTTCGCCCGGCTAGTTTTTGTATTTTTTAGTAGAGATAGGGTTTCACCATGTTAGCCAGGATGGTCTTGATCTCCTGACGTTGTGATCTGCCACCACGCCCGGCCATAACTTTTTTTAAGAGGCAAGTTCTCGCTATGTGGCCCAGGTTGGACTCAAACTCCTAGGCTCAAGCGATTCTCCCGAATAGTTGGGACTACAAGCACACACCACCACACCCAGCTTTCATGGAGATATTGAGAGGATACATTGAGGTCACGTATGTGAACATACCCGGCACATATCAAGTATTCAATAAATGATAGTTCTCTCTCCTGTGAACCTCTGCTTGTTTATCAAAAGGAAGAAGTTGGAGAAAAATTTGGGGCTTCTCAATTTTTCTATTTAAAAACACCCGTGAGCTTTCCTCTTTCTCTCTAAATAGGTTTTGAAATTCTGGTTCATACACAATGGAATACTATGCAGCTATAATAAAGAAGGCTTTTCAAAATTAGTTAGGGGGAAAAAGTAAGGTTAGGAATAGTGCATCTTGTACACTAGAATCTATGTTAAAAAAAAGGGGAGAGGCTGGGCATGGTGGCTCATGCCTGTAATCTCAGCACTTTGGGAGGCCAAGGCAGGTGGATTACTTGAGGTCAGGAGTTGGAGACTAGCATGGCCAACATGGTGAAACCCTGTCTCTACTAAAAATACAAAAATTAGCCAGGCGTGGTGGCAGGCACCTATAATCCCAGCTACTCGAGAGGGTGAGGCAGGAGAAATCGCTTGTACCTGGGAGGTGGAGGTTGCAGTGAGCTGAAATCACACCACTGCACTCCAGCCTGGGCAACAGAAAAAGACTCAATCTCAAAAAAAAAAAAAAAAGAAGTGAGAGAACAATATATAGGCACATTCCCAGGTCTTTCGTTCCCTCTACCACCCAGACCATGGCACAGTTTACAAGAGTTTCAACCCCCCACTCTGAGGAAGCCCCGAGTCCACCCAACTGCATGGGGTGATGCTCCCCAGGTTAAAGGACAGGATTTGAGGTTCACAGTTCCAGAAGCTCTATCAGTGCCTTAGATCTGATATTCTGGGATTCTCTAGATCCAACAGCAGCAGAAATGCCACAAGTTGGCATGGTCCGTGGCAGAGTAGGGAAGTTCTGCTTAGAGAAACCATTTCAGAGCAGCTTTAGAAGAGGTAGAGGGGGCTGGGCGCAGTGGCTCAGCCTGTAATCCCAGCACTTTGGGAGGCCGAGGCAGGCAGATCACGAGGTCAGGAGATCGAGACCATCCTGGCTAACACGGTGAAACCCCATCTCTACTAAAAATACAAAAAAATTAGCCGGGCGTGGTGGCGGACGCCTGTAGTCCCAGCTACTTGGGAGGCTGAGGCAGGAGAATGGCGTGAACCCGGGAGGCGGAGCTTGCACTGAGCCGAGATCGTGCCACTGCACTCCAGCCTGGGTGACAGAGCGAGACTCCGTCTCAAAAAAAAGAACAAAAAAAAGAAGAAGAGGGAGAGGGAATGCTGCTGGCTGTCTGACCCAACAAACTGATTTAGGTGTCTCAGGGAGTGGGGACAGAATCCGCGGTGCTGTGGGCAAGGCTGGCATCCCTACCCCTCAACAGGGTCCTTGCCTTGGCCAGTCAGACATCCCGCAGCCATGCAAGACGAGATGCCCCATCTGTTGCTGTGGTGTCTGGGATGCCAAATAAGAAGACTCTGTACCTGGCGGAGGAGAAGGAGACAGAATAAATACCATGTAATTATTTGTGCCAGGAGACAACCTCTCACCTCTGCCTCCCTCCTTCCCTCGGGCCTGGTCACATGCACGTGTGCCGACCTCCCCCATCAGACGGTGAGTTCTGGTAGGCAGGGGTGGGTCTCACTCAACGCTGACTTTAACTCCTAGCCAGGGCACGGCACAGAGTGGATGCTCGCTACTTGTTCATTGAGTGACTTACTGGTGACGTGAAGTCATTCTCAATTTCTTCCCCTCTGTCATCCATTCTGTCACTCACTTCTGTCAGTTCTTCCTCTGAAATGCCCCAGGGTCAGCCTTACTATTTGCTGCATGGGAAGCAGTCTAGGTAGGTAGTGGTTACAAACATGGGCTTTGGAGTTGAGTTTTCTGGGTTTGAATCTTGATTCCACCTACTAAGTTGCAGGGAGGCCTCAGGAGACTCATCTTTTCTCCGCACCTCCAGGTCGTTACTAACATGCTTCCCTCTGCCAAGAGTGACCTCTCCTAATATCCCCACCTAGTGCATCTCATCCTCCAAGGCCCAACCCGTCGGTCACTCTTTCTGAAGGCTGCGCTGAGCCCCTGGGCAGGAAGCATCTCTCTTCCCTCCTGGTTCTACTAGAGCGTAGGTCAGACTTCTTGAACTAGCAGTTATGATATGGTAATAGACCATGTCATGATCAACTATGCATTCATTTATTTTGTTTTTGAGCAAGTATGATTGAGCACCTACCATGTGCCATGCACTGTTCTAGTCACTGGTGAATGAAAGCACCAAAACCCTTGGCCCTGGGGAGCTGGCATTTTAGTTTCTCCCCTGGTCCTAGAGGCAGCTCTAATGTGGTACAAACCACTTAGTCTTAGAGTCAGGGGAGCTAGGCTCAAATATTGGCCCTGATCTTCCATAGCTAAGAGATCCTGGGTACATTTCTTTTTCTTTTTCTTTTTTTTTTCTGGAGTGTGCAGTGGCACGATCTCAGCTGACTGCAACCTCTGCCCTCCAAGTTTAAGCAATTCTCCTGCCTCAGCCTCCTGAGTAGCTGGGATTACAGGTGTGTGCCACTACGCACGCCTGGTTAATTTTTTTTTTTTTTTTTTTTTTTTTAGTAGAGACAGGGTTTTGTCATGTTGGTCAGGCTGATCTCGAACCCCTGACCTCAGGTGATCCACCTGCCTTGGCCTCCCAAAGTGCTGAGATTGCAGGTGTGAGTCACCACAGCTGACTGTGAAGACAAATGACTGCTCAAATAGGATGAAAGGCAGAATGAAAGGTAACTGACTTTACCTTTAATTGGCTTTAGTGGCTAAGAGACCACGTAAAGGGCATAAACCCATCCCAGTGTTGCCAGACCTAATTTTTAATAGTGTCTCAAATTTCATAAAAGCATTATTCCGGCTAAATCCAGACCTTCTGTGATTGGATTTAGCCCATGGGTCCCATTTTTGTCCTCTGTTTGGGCTGTCTACTTCTGACCTCCTATTTCCAATCAGAGCCAAGCCTTCGCCCAGGGTGGGAAGGGTGGAGAGGGTAGGGAGGATAGGGGAGGGGAAGGAGAGGCCCCACCTGGGATCGATGTCTTCAGGTTCACCAAGAAGCCTGCTTGGGTTGAGGGTGGTCAAGGTCATGGTGAGAGAGAACAAGATGACTGAGATGATGCAGTCACAACCCCCATAGATCACAGCCAAGAGCAATAGGGCAGGGCCTGGCATTTTGGGGGAAACAGTGGACCGATGGACAATCCTGTCCAGGTGATATGCTGTCTTCCCTCCTCCCTTCAGTCCTCCCTGACTTCTCCTCCCAGTCATTATCCTCAGTCCCCACTCCTGCCCTTCCCCCTCCTCCCTCTCCCTCTCTGTTTCTCCTTCCCACCTTCCCCTCTTCTGCAGGGATTCACCAGAAGAACTCAGACTTTGGAGGCTGGCTAGTTGAGTGAGCCTTGAGTGAGCCACCTGGCCTCTTTCTGCTTCAGTTTACTCATTAAGAGAATGGGGTGGCCAGGTGTGGTGGCTCACGCCTGAAATCCCAGCACTTTCGGAGGCCAAGGTGGGCGGATCACCTGAGGTCAGGAGTTCAAGACCAGCCTGGCCAACATGGTGAAACCCCCGTCTCTGCTAAAAATACAAAATTAGCCGGGTGTGGTGGCGCACGCCTGTAGCTCCAGCTACTTAGGAGGCTGAGGCAGGAGAATCGCTTGAACCCAGGAGGCAGAGTTTGCAGTGAGCTGAGATCGCGCCACTGCACCCCAGCCTGGGTGACAGAGTGAGACTTCATCTCAAAAAATAATAACAATAAATTGATTCCTTAGCCACAATAGTTAAATTCCAAGTGCTAAGAGCCACATGTGGCTCGTAACCAATATTGAACAATATGGATAGAAAATATTTTATCACAAAAATAGAAAGTTCACTTTTTTTGTCTTTTTTTTTTTTTTTTTCCTTTTTGTGGAGAATGGGTCTCGCTATGTTACCCAGGCGGGTCTCGAACTCCTGGGCTCAAGCTATCCTCCCACCTCTGCCTCCCTGAGGGCTGGGATTACAGGCGTGAGCCACTGCACCCAGCAAAAATAGAAAGTTCTATTGAATAGCACTGCTTTTGGAGAAATCATCTGACTGTCTGAAAATGTGAGCCTGAGTCGTGGTGCTAGGGGACCTGAGTTTCTGTCCAGCCCCATCACTGACTGGCCAGGCAGTCTTGGACAAACCACACACCTCTGTGCCTCATTCTCTCTATGAACTGTGGGCAGAGGTGGGACCAGGCAATATGTGAGTCTCCTTCAAGCTCTGACCTTCTGGGGTGAATTCCATGAGCTCTGAATTCAGTTTCCAGCTACCTCCACCCCAGTCCCTCCAGAGCCTCTCAGCTGGCCCAGACTTTTCCTGCCTACCAAGAGGAGATCAGATGAACTCACTTGCCCTCCGGCTGCGAGGCACTAAGTGTTTCTCGAGGGACAACATCTGATTGGACCTGGCCCAGTGTGAGCCAGTCAGAATCTCCTTAACCGGAACCTGGCTTAGGGACTGAGGGTCAGTTAGTGAGTCTCTGCAGGTAGTTGAGACTGTCCCTGGGAGAAGAAGGTGGTTACAGCCGTGAGGCTGTGCGTGACTGAGTGGAGGAGAACGCCAGTCTGGGGAGAAGACAGGAGAGGGTGAGAGAGAGGAGGAGAGAGGAAAACACAGCCCACCTCCAGGGATTAGTAGAGAGAAGAATCCCTACTTCAGGCTCTTGGAATCTGTGACACCTTTGTGTTTTTTAATACGTTCTCCCCACTTTCTATTTTTTCTACAAGTTCCAACTTATTTCTGTTTCTTGTTACCAAAGGTTCCTAACCCACATAGTTTAAAGTGAAGGGGTTTGCTTTATTACTTTTCTGAAAAGTTGAGTAAGTTTTCAGTTGGAAAAAAGTGCAAGCTAAAAAAGGACACACACACACACACACACACACATCATGCACGCAAAAGTAACAAGAACAAACGGAAAGGAAAACAGCCATCCGTTACTGATTTGAAAAGTGTCTCTGGAGCACCTACACCGTGCCAGGCATTGTATCCAAAGCCTTAGATGCATGACCTTGTCTAATCTTCCCAACAACCCTTGAAACGTCAGCAATGTTTTCTCCATTTCAGAGACAAGGGAATTGAGGCACAGAGAGGTTAAAGGACAGGGCAAGGATACACAGCTGGCCAGCAGCAGAGACAACTTGAGCCAGGGCTTGGCGAGAGGACAGTCAGCTGGGTCTTTCTGACATCAGCACAGCTCCTGAGCAAGGAGATTTCTTGGGTGGGGACCCATTTGGCTCAGAGAGTGCAGCAAGCCAGAAAGACCCCACCCTACCGTGAGGGCGCAACCCGGTCATTCTGGCTACAGAAGAGCACAGTGGTCTTTCCACGGTTTGAAGCGGGAAGGGTAGGTTCAAGAAGAAAATCCTCCAAAGTAAAAAATACTTGGAATATTTCAGTATCTCTTGTTTTCCATCTTCTCCAGATTTCTCCTATAAAAAAGCCTTTCTGGATTGAGAGTACAAATAATTCCTCTCCTAGCTCCATGGAGGAACAGAAGAGGCAATACCAAAATTGCTTCTGGAATCAAAAGCTTACTTTGCAGTTGCTCAACTTAATATACAAAAGTCTTTTTCAGCCGGGTGCGGTGGCTCATGCCTGTAATCCCAGCACTATGGGAGGCTGAGGCAGGTGAATCACCTGAGGTCAGGAGTTTGAGACTAGCCTGGCCAACACGGTGAAATCCTGTCTCTATTAAAAAAAAATAATAATAAATTTAAAAAAGCCAGGCGTGGTGGTAGATGCCTGTAATCCCAGCTACTCGGGAGGCTGAGGCAGGAGAATCGCTTGGACCCAGGAGGCGGCAGTTGCAGTGAGCTGAGATCGTGCCACTGTACTCCAGCCTGGGCAATAGTAAGACTGTCTCAAAAAAAAAAAAAATCTCGGCCGGGTGCGGTGGCTCAAGCCTGTAATCCCAGCACTTTGGGAGGCCGAGACGGGCAGATCACGAGGTCAGGAGATCGAGACCATCCTGGCTAACACGGTGAAACCCCGTCTCTACTAAAAAATATAAAAAACTAGCCGGGCGAAGTGGTGGGCGCCTGTAGTCCCAGCTACTCGGGAGGCTGAGGCAGGAGAATGGCGTAAACCCGGGAGGCGGAGCTTGCAGTGAGCTGAGATCGGGCCACTGCACTCCAGCCTGGGCGACAGAGCAAGACTCTGTCTCAAAAATAAATACATAAATAAAAATAAAAATTAGTGAAGCATGGTGACACACACCTGTAGTCCCAGCTACTCAGAAGAATTGCTTGGGCATGCAGCGAGCTGTAATCTCGCCACTATACTTCCAGCTTGGGCGACAAGAGCAAGAGCAAGACTGTTTCTCTCTCTAAATAAAAGGCAAATTAAAACAGTATATCATTTCTTTTTATCTTCCAGGTTTTCAAGCAATAGAAAAATTGTAAAAACCATTGTTGATGAAGATGCAGGAAAATGAGCACTCTCAGTCTCATGCGTCGCTGATGGGAGTTTCAAATCACATAATTTATCTGAAGGGTATTTTGGAAATATGAATATAACGCCTTAAAATGTGCATCCTTCTGACTCAGTAATTCAACTTGAGATACTTTTCAAAGGAAATATAATTGCAGATGTTCTTTCTTGAGCTGTTTACAACAGTGGGAGTGTCTCTGGGGTGGGCTGAGACTGCCAGGGTGCTGGGGGCACTCACAGGGTTTGTAGCAGCTGCTATTCAACAACTAGAGCAGAAGTATTTGCATAGTTTACCAACCAATACCGCCATACTGCACATATTCAATGTCATTTTTCATTTATTTGTTTGTTTTGTTTTGTTTTTGAGACAGAGCCTCGCTCTTGTTGTCCAGGCTGGAGTGCAGTGGTGCAATCTCAGCTCACTGCAACCTCTGCCTCCCGGGTTCAAGCGATTCTCCTGCCTCAGCCTCCCAAGTAGCTGGGATTACAGGCATGCACCACTACGCCCAGCTAACTTTTATAGTTTTAGTAGAGACAAGGTTTCACCATGTTGGCCAGTTTGGTCTCAAACTCCTGACCTCATGTGATCTGCCCTCCTCAGTCTCCCAAAGTGGTGGGATTACAGGCGTGAGCCACTGCGCCCAGACAATGCCAGTTTTTAAAACTAAAAAAAAAAATTAAGGATTTCTCCTGCTTCCTCATAAAATTAGAGGTGGGAGCTGGAATGTGACTTCTTGCCTTTCTATTTGAGCACAGGTGCTGGGGCTGCACTCCAGGTAGGCGCCTATCTGCAGGACCAGCAGCAGGACAAGGTCACCAGGGTCCAGCACAGCAGCTTTGGACACCAGAAGGCACAGCAAGGAAGAGACCAGAAGCCCTATATCCAGGGCTCGCTTCCAGCCAAAATCATGGCGGTCAAGGTGATGAGGATGCCACAGAAGGCACAGAAGAGGAAGGAGGCTCCACTGTCTGAGCTCCAGCTGTACACAGCCACTTGCAATATGGGAGGGCTGGGACCCTCAGTGGGAAGGTTGCCACCTGAGCCCATTCAGCCCACTCCATGATGCCCTGCAATTTGTGTATATTCTCCCCATTTTCAGATGGGGAAACTGAGACTCAGAGAAGGGAAATGATCAGCAAAGCCACACTGCTGGTAAGTGGGGGGACTGGGATTTCAATACATGTCCCTCATTTTCTGAGGTCTTTGCCAGTATGCCACTCCCAGCATATTCGTTGATGGATTGAGACAAGCCTGAGTTAACATCTTCACCAGATTTGCGGAGGCAGAGGGATTGGGGGTGTCCTCTGGGGTCAAGCCATCAGCAAATGAGATTGGAGTCAAGCTGGATCTCATTCAATGCAATGTTCCCCGTGACACGCCACCTCCAGGACTTTGCTCGGGTTCTTTCCCCTGCCGGCAGCACCCTCCCCTCCTCAGTCCAAATCCTGCTTCACACGCCTTAGATGTCCACATTCACTCCTTCCGACAACCCTTCCAGGTAAGTATGACCACGTTTCCCCATTCCAACAATGAAGAGATTCACGCTGGGAGGAGAAGTAATGTAACTAAGATCACTCAGTTAGTAAGTTTCAGAGCTGGGATTAAAGCCCGAGTCTGTCTGAGTCCAGAGAACTTCTCACCTTTCACCAGATCTGAACTTTGTAATTTAATAATCAACAACCTTGTGAAGTAGGTTGTTAGAGGTTAGAGACACTAATAGTAGGTTAGAGACACTATTTTCCCCTTTAACAGATGAGGAAACTGAGGTTTAGAGGAGGCAATTAGAATAGAAGTTAAGTGGTTGGTTTTTGGGTTCAAATCCCTGCTGCAGCACTTATAAGCTGTGTGACCTTAGGCAAGTGACTTCAACTCTTTGAACCTCAGCCTCCCATCTGCAAAATAGGGTGAGTGATGGTGCTCACTTCAGGACTTTTCACAATGATTAAATGAGATGAAGGTATCTTATGCGTTTAATGACCTAACACGTGGAAAACAGTTATCCAGATGATAACTGGTATTCACTGCCTGAGTGATGCCTGCCTGAATGGGACCACCTAAACATGAACTTCCTCCTCCTTGATAACAGGTTTCATCCACTGGGCTCTCTCTCCAGGTTAGGCAGCTCTAAGATCCCCAGTCAGAGTAGAAACCTGAACCCAGGGAAGAGAGAGGCCAAGACAGCCTCTGCAGAAAGTGGCACCTTGGTTTGGGAGGAACGTGTGGCATGGGGGTTCTTTGCCTGAGTCTCTGGACAGGTCTCACCAGGGGTGTTGGCTGAAGGTTGCTACTGTAGGTTGTTGCTATGTCTTCCTTGTGGTCGAGTACGCCCCACACATGGACACGAGCCTGACCATGGCCATGAAGTTGGGGAGTAGCTGACTGTGAGGAAGACATGCATGAGGCATATCAAGCTGAATGGGAGGAAGCAGAAGCCTAGAACTGGGGTCATTTTCCAGGACCTCATCCCACCCCAGGCCTCCAGAGGCTCTGCTGTCAGAGCCGTTTTCAAGATTTAAAAAAGTAGGGCACATGCTTGGATTGTCCCATGTTACCAGCTAATGAGGAGCAGAGCCTGGAGTCGCACTAGGCTTTTCTGACCTCCAAGTTCTCTTTCCCATTACACTGGGGGAAGTTCCTCATTTAACACAACGTCACGGCTTGTGCCATGTATCTCCTGGTGGGGACCCAGGAACCTCCCCTGCAGCATCCTAGCACCTGGCCCAAGGCCTGGCCCTAACTGGAAGCACAATGAATGTTTGTTGACTGAATAAATGAATGACACATTCCAAGCAGAGCCAGTTGCAAGTTCTCCTTGGGAAGGAGGTGGATGAAAAGTGAACCCACAGAGGCTGTTGAAGTCTGTTCCTGCACCCTCAGCCCTGCTCCTCTACCCACAGTCTGGCCTCCAACTCTGTTCCTCAGCCCCCAGCTTCCCAGAGGGGCTTTAGATCTCACAGTCTGCCCCTGGCATCCTTCTCAAAGGTCAAGGACACCAAGGATGAGAGGCCCCCAGAACTGTAGATGCTCAGGACCAAGGGTTGAGCAGAATAAGGTCCCTGTTCTCAGGGAGCTTCTGAACTATTGGGCAAGAGAGGCCCAAAATGTGTAGTGACACAAATGACAAGAATTCCCTACAAGGGATGGAGCATGGAGGAGCCGTGGGGGCAGGGAGGAGGAGCCCTCCATGGACTGTGCATAGGTGGGGAGGTCAGGGAAGCTTCATTTCTAAGCTGGGGACTAAGAGCCGAGCAGGAGTTGGCCAGATAAATAGGTAAGAAAGGGGTAGAGGAAGAATATGTTGGAAGATCCAGAGGAAGGAGATCTTGTAGAACACCCAGAGACAGGAAAGAAGGTCTGGCAAGGGCTGGAGAGGTGGGGTCTCTAACACACAGCCACGGAGATCATGCCCAGATCTCAGACGGCGGGGAGCTGCCTTTGTCTGCTCTGGATGCCATAAAAAAATACCACAGACTTCATAACTAAATAATAGACATTGATTTCTCACTCTTCTGGAGGCCAGAAGTCCAAGATCAAGGTGCCAGCAGATTCAGCTTCCGGTGAGGGCTCTCTTCCTGGCTTGTAGACAGCTGCCTTCTCACTGTGTCCTCACATGGCCTTTTCTTTGTGTGTGCTCACAGCGGGGAAGAGGAGAGTGAGCTCTGCAGTGTCTCCTCTTATAAGGACACAAATCCCAGGGGATCAGGGTCCCACTCTTATGACCTCATTTAACCTTAATTACTTCCTAAAGGCCCTTTTTTCAAACACAGTTGCAATGGGACTTAAAGCTGCAACATGTCATTCTGAGAGGACAAAATTCAATCCACAGCAGAGGGCACGGAAGGTGCTAGGGTCAGATTGGCCTTTGGGGTGCTCTCTCTGGCCGCAGAGGGGAGGATGGGCCGGAGCAGGCAGGACTGGAAGCTGTTTGAATGGTTGCTGTAGTCCAGAGGTGAGAAGTGCCACTGGACCAGAGGCATGGCATTTGGGAGGGAGTAGGGGGAGCTGCACAATAAGCTTAGATCCGCAGGACTCAATGTGAAAGGAGGGCTGAGGGAGGGGGAGAGGTCAAGGATGACTGCCAGATTCCTAGCTTGAGTAACAGGGGGATGCAGGGACAGTTCCATGGGCATGTGACCTGCATGGTCTCACACACCAAAGAGCCCAGCGTTTGTTTAATGCTCGCTGTTGCTGTCTTGAATTATTAACAATTTTAAAATTGTTTAACAAGAGGCCCTGCATTTTGATTTTGCACTGGGCCCCACAAATTCTTGAGCCAGTCTGGGTGGATGGGGGTCTGTGAACCTCTCTCCTCCTCCACAGATCACTGGACTGGAGCAGGGAGGGAGCTGGCCTCTCTGTGACCTCTCTCTCTTGAGATGGTTACTTGATACCAGGCTTATTTCTGCCAAAACCAAAACAAGGACAACAAAAAAAAATAACCTCCTAATTAACACCCTCAGCACCATTAGCAGTTAAGTGCAAGGGCTTTAGAGTCTCTGAGAAGACAGCAAATCAGGTGCTGAATTTATTGCCTTCGAGAATTTTTAAGACTCCGTTGCCTTATCTATGGGGGGACCGTGTATTTTATTGATCAGTTCAGTACACTTCTGAGAATAGAAGGGGAAAGGGGGAATAAAATACTCACTCTGCTGGGACAATAGGTGCCAATCGGGTCTGTCCCATCCAAACTGGGACACATAACCCCCTACTTTTCTGTAAAACGGGATTAAGTAGAACCATGCACAGAAAGCAGGGGGCCCAAAGTAAGTGCTCAGTGAGCAGCACCTATCATTATTTCTTTTATTTTAATTTGTATTTTTTGAGATGGAGTCTCACTCTGTTGCCCAGGCTGGAATGCAGTGGCACGATGTCGGCTCACTGCAACCTCTGCCTCCTGGGTTCGAGCAATTCTCCTGCCTCAGCCTCCTGAGTAGCTGGGACTACAGGCACGTGCCACCACACCCGGCTAATTTTTTGTGTTTTTTTGTAGAGACGGGGTTTCACCATGTTGCCCAGGCTGATCTTGAACTCCTGACCTCAGGTGATCCACCAGCCTTGGCCTCCCAAAGTGCTGGGATTACAGGGATGAGCCACCACGCCGGGACTTCTTTTTATTTACTTATTTATTTTTTGAGATAGAGTCTCGCTCTGTCACCTACACTGGAGTGCAGTGGCGTGATCTCTGCTTACTGCAATTTCAGCTTCCCAGGTTCAAGAGATTCTCTTGCCTCAGCCTCCTAAGTAGCTGGGAACAAGCATATGCCACCACATCGGGCTAATTTCTGTGTTTTTAATAGAGATGAGGTTTCATTATGTTGGCCAGGCTGGTCTTGTACTCCTGACCTCAAGTGATCCACCTGCCTCGGCCTCCCGAAGCGCTGGGATTACAGGCATTAGCCACCATGCCTGGCCACCTTATCATTATTTATTTATTTATTGGACGGAGTTTTGCTCATTTTCTAGGCTGGAGTGCAATGGCATGATCTCGGCTCACCGCAACCTTTGCCTCCCAGGTTCAAGTGATTCTCCTGCCTCAGCCTCCCGAGTAGCTGGGATTACAGGCATGCGCCACCACGCCTGGCTAATTTTTGTATTTTTAGTAGAGATAGGGCTTCACTGGCCAGGCTGGTCTTGAACTCCTGACCTCAAGTGATCCACCTGCCTTGGCCTCCCAAAGTGCTGGGATTACAGGCATGAGCCACCATGCCCGGCCATCCTATTATTATTTCTACACTCTGCAGTCACTCTCAACTGGTGTCTAAATGTCATTCACTTGTCAATCAATTACTCACTACCCACCATGTGTCAGGCACACAGCACTGGTGCTCCTGATGTGAAGATGTACTGATAATTCATCTATTCAGCCCACATTTTGTGAGCAGCTCATATCTGCCAGGCTAGGTTCTGAGGCTAGGCTCATTCTAGGGATCCAAAGATGAGTGACACCACTTGTCCTCCTGGGGCTTGAAATCTTGTAGGGTATGGTGAGTGGAAGCGTGTCTCCCAAAAACGCATGTCCACCTAGAACTTCAGAATATGACCTTACTTGAAAACAGGGTCTTTGCAGATGTAATTAAGATAAGGATCAAAATAAAATCATGCTGGATTAGGGTGGGCCCGAAATCCAATAAGAGTATCTTGATAAGAGACAAAAGAGTGCACAGAGACACAGAGGAAAAGGCCTTGTGAAGACAGAAGCAGAAACTGGAGGGCAGGGGCACTCCACAAAATGCCAAGGATTTTGCCAGCAGCCACCAAAAGTTAGAAATGCATGAAATGGATCCTCCCTTAGGCCCTCCATCACCCAGGCTGGAGTACAATGGTGTGATCTCAGCGCATTGCAACCTCCACCTCCCGGACTCAAGCAATCCTCCTGCCTCAGCCCCTCAAGTAGTTGGGACTACAAGCTGGCTATTTTTTGTATTTTTTTTGGTAGAGATGGTGTTTCACCATGTTGCCCAGGCTGGTCTCAAACTCCTGGGCTCAAGCAATCCTCCCACCTCAGCCTCCCAAAGTGCCAGGATTATAGGTACAAGCCACAGCACCCAGCTCACCTTGATTTCTGGCAGAACCATGAGAGAATAAGTTTCTGTTGCTTTCAGCTACCAAGGCTGTAGTAATTTGTTACAGCAGCCCTAAGAAGATAATCCATAGAGGACACAGATGACACCCACATTGATAACTAAACGAATAATTATCCGATAGCTACCTCCAGGGAGAGGTAGTGATGAGGAGGCATCACAAGGAGGCTTCTGGGGAGCTGGTTATGTTCACTTCTTGACCTAGGGGCAGGTTATGCAGATGGGTTCATTTTGTGAAGGTGTATTGAGCTGTACACAGGATTTGTGTGTTTTTGTGTTTGTTATAATTCAGAAAAAACTTAAAAAGATAAATTGCACAGGCCGGGTCCTAGCACTTTGGGAGGCCAAGGCGGGTGGATCACTTGAGGTTAGGAGTTTGAGACCAGGCTGGCCAGCATGGTGAAACCCCATCTCTACTAAAAATACAAAAATTAGCCAGGCGTGGTGGTGCACACCTATAATCCCAGCTACTCAGAGGCTGAGACAGGAGAATTGCTTGAACCTGGGAGGTGAAGGTTGCAGTGAGCCGAGATCATGCCACTGCACTCCAGCCTGGGTGACTGAGTGAGACTTCATCTCCCAAAAATAATAAACAAAATAAAATTTAAAAAGATAAATTGCATAGGTAGTTGTATAATTATAGATTGTGTTAAGTGCTTTGAAACAAAACTCATAGGTTATAGGAGACAGTATTTTTTAATCAGCTAAGACTGCTATAACAAAATACCACAAACTGGGTGGCTTAAACAACATACATTTATTTCTTACAGTTGTGGAGGCTGGGAAGTCCAAGATTAAGGTGCCATCAGATTCCTGGTGAGGGCTCTCTCCCTGGGCTTGCAGACAGCCACCTTCTTGCTGGGTCCTCACATGGTGGAAAGAGAGTGATCTCTTTTCTTCTTCTTACAAAGCCACCCTTCTCTGTTTATAGTTTTATAACATTGGTAATCAGTGATGGTAGCATCTGTCATTTATTGAACACCTATGTTCCAGAAACTTTACTATGAAATAGGTACCATTGTTGTCCCTCATTCCAGACGAGGAGGCTGGGGCTCACTTGCCTGTTTCTGGTAGATGGAGAATCTTTCTCATACCCTCTGACCCCACTGTCACTGTCTCTGAGCCAGCCATGCCTCAGGATCAGGCCTGGGCTGCAGGTGGAGGGCACTGGGGAGCTTTCTATTTCCCTTACTACTGGTCCCAGTGATGTGGAGGATGACAGCCTGGAGGGAGGTGTCTGGGGCAGCATCTGGCCAGGCACCTGGTGGGGCGGTTTGCGCAACTGCCTGGAATGAGCTGCTTAGCCTCCCCACTTTCCTGAGAACCCAGGGCAAGGGGGGTGTCTGGGAGGGAGGAGGACAAAGAGACCCAGTCACCTGTGTCACCACCTGGAGTGGCAGTTGGGGAGGAAGTGGGACATGCTGGCTACCTTCTCCAGCCCTGGTCTCTTTCCTTCCCATCCCCGGGCCTGACTTCAGTGTCCACCTCTAGAAGGGAGAGTCAGAGAACCAGACTCACCTGCCTCTGAGCAACTGTGGAGGCGACAGCCAGGTATTAACGGCCTCTCCGGGGTCAGCTGAGGCCTGCCACGGGCACCTCCCCTCACAGCTGGACTGCTGTTCAGAATGTTGCAGCTGCAAGACATTGGAGAAGCAAGGAGGCTGAGCAAGGAGCTGGTGCCAGGGGAGATCAGGGAGGAAGGGAATCAGGGCACCTTCTGGTCTCCCCAGTTCCTGAAAATCTATTGTCAGGCTCTTCTTCCCCAAACAGCATTTAAGAGAAGCCAGCCCCCTACCACAGGCTGTGCACTGCTCTGAACAACTCCAGGAGGTTCCATCACATAGGTGACCACTCGTGGTTTTGTGGTTCTCTGCTGCCACCCATGCCAGCCCTGCTTGGGTCCCATCCCCTCATCCCCTCACTCACAAACCTGGTTTACCCAGCCCGACACCCAAACCCATGCTTCATTGATTCATTCTTTCCTTTAATATGTGTTTGTTAAGTGCCAGAACCATCCACAGGGCTTTAAGTTCTAGAGACACAGTAGGGTCAAGGCAGTCACCTCAGCTTTTGCAGTCTGGTGGGAAGCCTGGAGAGATGAATATTAAGCAGACACAACGAAAGCTGGCTTGATAAAACGCCAATTAACCCCCTTGGGAATTCACCAGCAGTCTCCGTTCTCTCAATAAAACCCACAGCCTGGAACTCAGGAGACAACGAATGTTCAGAGCCAGGGTTTCCCTCTGCAACCTACCCCTGCACATCTGGTTTTATCTAAAGTCCTGGTATGTGCCTACTACCAGCTCCAAATGGGTCAGAACACAGGGCTTCTACCGGGTAAATACAAATATTTAACCACTTACACTTATGATGAGTACTTGGCAGGAGAAGCATTGCAAGTGTGTAATATGGGAATGTGACCCCATTTTAGCAATCCAGGAGGGCTTCCCAGGAGAGGTGACTTTTAAGATGTGCTCGGAAGGATGACTTAAAGTTGACCCAGACTTCTTGGGGGAGAGAAGAAGCCTTCCTGGCCCCTCAACAACACAGATTGCTCAGCCACAGTCAGGCAACCCATGCCACCAGGGTGTCACCAAGATTTGACAACTGAGACTCTCAGACACTCTCCCTCCCTGGCACACATACACACTCATACACACGATGGCAGCCATGGGACGGCCCGGCAGCCGGGTGCCTTTGTTCCCCACTTCCAGCCTGATGGCCGCCCCAAGTAGTCAGTCCTTTGCTCCTTCGCTCTGCTTCCCATCAGTCCCCTCCTTCTGGGAGTCACAACTCCCTGGGTTGTGACTCTGACTTCATATTCACTGGCCATGTGACCCTGGGCACATCACTCAAGCTCCCAGATACTGCTCCTCCACTGTCAATGAGGGTCATGATCCTCCCCGCCTCTCAGCACCACAGAGAGGGTTAAGGCTCATAATTCCCAAAAAGCACCTTTGCAGCGCTTGTCCCTTCACAGTGGCAGCTCTGCTTAGCACAGTTGCTGTCACAGTCATTCGCTGTGGCCTTGCTCTGGCCCCACCCCCATGCCCCTCCTTCTCTCAGCCTGCTGTCCCCGCACTTCTGCCTGGGCCTCCTCTCTCTCTCCTCTCCCTCCTTCCGGAGCCTGAGACCCAGAATTCCTGAAGGGCTGGGGACAGGGAAGGGGCAGCCAGCTCCCAAACAGAAATATCACCTGCTTGGAGTCCCCAGTGGAGGGTTGGGGTGGAAGCTTTCTGCTCAGCCTTGAAAACCCTACCTTAACTCCCCACAGAGCCTGATACAGGCTTAAACCTGCATCAGGTCAAACCCCATCCCAGAGACAGAGCTGGGTAGGTCAGGCCGCTACCTGAACCTGTGTCGCCGTCTACAAGCCAGCCAGGGAGGGGACTGGCCTCGCCCCCTCAGGGGGTGCCGATGCTCTGGGACCTAAGTCCACACTGAGGACAGCGGGAGGTGGAGAGCACCTCACGGAGTGGGGTTTGAATCCCGGGGCCTCCTCTACTCCTCTGGATCATCTTTGAGAAGTTGTCTCTCCTCTCTAAGCCTTGACCTCCTCATTGGTAAGATAAGGCTGGACAATTCCTGCCTACCACCCACTCAGGGTTGTTGGGAGAAACAGAATTGAGAAGAGGGCGGAAGGGAATCCTGTCAAGCCTGGGAACCAACGCCTTTCCGTCGCCGGTTGAGCTCTACATTTTGGCCAGCAGATGGCGCCATAGAAGCGCCAGTGTCTCAGCTCCAGGCCCGGGACATTTGTTAAACGCGGCCAAACTGTTACTCAAGATCCCAAACTCTGGAGCTGATGGATCTCAGATTCTACACCCTTAAGCCGCGCGTGGTGGCTCATGCCTGTAATCCCAGCACTTTGGGAGGCCGAGGCGGGCGGATCACGAGGTCAAGAGATTGAGACCATTCTGGCCAAAAAGGTGGAAACACCATCTCTACTAAAAGTACAAAAATTAGCTGGGCGTGGTGGGCACTCACCTGTAGTCCCAGCTACTTGGAAGGCTGAGGCAAGAGAATTGCTTGAACCCAGGAGGTGGAGGTTGTAGTGAGCTGAGGTCGCGCCACTGCACTCCAGCCTAGCGACAGAGAGAGAACTCCATCTCAAAGAAAAAAAAATACAAAATTAGCTGGGCATGGTGGAGCGCGCCTGTCATCCCAGCTACTTGGGAGGCTGAAGCAGGAGAATCGCTTGAACTCAGGAGGTGGAGGTTGCAGTGAGCCGAGATGGAGCCACTGCTCTCCAGCCTGGGTGACAGAGCAAGACTCCGTCTCAAAAAAAAAAAAAAAAAAAAAAAAAAAAAAAAAAAAAAAGTTTGCTGAGTGAATGAATAAAACCAATGTGACTCTTTACCCACGTTTGATTGTTCACCCCTCACCTCCCACCACCCGGTCACCTGTTAGATCTACCTTGGAACTGTCTGCTCAGTGTTCACCCTTCCCAGAGCCCCGCTGCCCCGGCCTCATATCCACGCCCTGCCTCACTGTCTCTCCTCTGTTGTTTTTTACTTCCTCTCTGCCCCATCTCAGAGTGACTTCTCAGAAAAGCACACGTGATCCCACCACCTTCTCCCTAAGAATGTGCTACCCACTCATCTGCAATGATGTCAACACCCCCAAATCTAACACCAGCAGCCCCCCGGGATTTGGTCCCAGTCCATCTCTTAGCCTCAGACTCAACCCTCTCCTTCCCCTCTCCAACTCTCTCAGGTTCTAATCATCCCAAACCACAAGAGCAGTATGACGCCATGATTAAAAGGCAAGATAGGGTCAGGCTTCCTGGAGTCCACATCCCAGTGGCAGCGCCTCTCTGAGCCTCAGCTTCCTCGTCTGTAAAATGAGAGTGATAATACCACCGACCTTGTAGAGTTGTTGGGAGGATTAAACGAATAGCACCGATCTTGTAGAGTTGTTGGGAGGATTAAACGAGGTGATGAAGGTAAAGCACTTAGAAAGGGCTTGGTACACGATCCATACTCAATGTTAGTTTCATTTCACTGACAATTCCCAGCTGAATTTCTGCTCGCCTCGGATAGACTGTCTTTCTCCTTTCTGTCCACCAGGGGTGCTGCAACCTATTTCACCATGCCGGGGAGATCCGCTCCATCTGGGAGGCCTTCCCCAGGTCAGCTTTAGCCAGCCCTTCCTGGGTCACAGAGCTTACTCACTGGGACCTCTCTTGCCACCTCTCCCAGGGCCAATCCAACCCCACGTCTTGCCCCACTTACCTCCCAAGCAGCCCTCAAATTTCTCCCCTTCTCTCAATCCCCTGCTGTCTTCCTGGCGCAGGCTGCCATCATGCTCATTATGCACCCACTCTCCCCTTCTCTCTACCCCATTGCTGCCTCCCCGGCACCAGCTGTCATTGTGCTCATGCCTCGCCCACTCTGCCCCTCCAGTGTTCCATCCAGAAAGGACAGCTGTCCTCACTGTCCTTCCCTGAAGCCTTCACTGGTTCCTAAGTATGGTCCACTAGAGCCTCAGCTGCATAACTCACCCCTTCCTTCTGCCAGCCGGGTTCCAGCCACACTGGCCTCACAAGCACCCTGCCCTCTCCCAGCTCAGGGCCTTGGCACATGCTGTTTCTGCCTCCTGGACCCTCTTTCCTCACCCTATCAGTCCTTATTCAACTGCTTCAGATGCTGACCTCCCCAGAGATGCCGTCTCTGACCCTCCCACCACCAAGTACATCAAGGTCTCCCGTGATGTCTTCATAGCATTCTGTACTTCCTCTCCTTAACTCTTATCACCGTTTATAATTATGTATTTGAGTGGCTATTTGAGGAATATCTGCCTCCCCGCTTCCTTTAAAGGCTTCCTGAGAGCAAGGCTGTGGATGGCTTTCATTATGTCCCCAGAGGGCTGGCATATGCCAGAGGAATGAGTGAATAAAAAGGGGCTATTTCCTTATGTGTCTTTCTCCCATGTCAGGTCCCCAAGGGCAAGGCCATGACCCAGGCCCATATTCCCAGACTGATCCCCTACCCCACCTTGGCCTGGAACTTCAGTGAGAATCAACAAATGCTGTATGGATGAATGATAACACCCTTTTCCTGGTTTCCTTAAGGTTGATATTTTAAATACTCTTAAAGAAACTGTGATGTGTGGTGATACAATTTATTTATTTGTTTGTTTATTTATTTATTTTCGAGACAGAGTCTCGCTCTGTTTCCCAGGCTGGAGTGCAGTGGTACAATCTTGGCTCACTGCAACCTCCGCTTCCCGGGTTGAAGCAATTCTCAGCCTCCCAAGTAGCTGGGACTACAGGCGTGTGCCACCACACCCGGCTAATTTTTTATATTTTTAGTAGAGACGGGGTTTCACCATGTTAGCCAGGATGGTCTCAATCTCCTGACCTTGTGGTCCGCCTGCCTCGGCCTCCCAAAGTGCTGGGATTACAGGCGTGAGCCACCATGCCTGGCTGATAAAATATTATTAATAATAATATCTACATGGGCATTGGAGCTGGCTGTCACAACCCACTTATTCTCCCAGGAAAGCATATTCTTTGATCACGAATATCTCTGCAGACCTCTGTAATTCACTTTCCCAGCCCTGATTGACCCTATGGGATTGGCAAGACAGTGTCACTATTTCCCTGCTTTTACAGAAGAGAAAAATAGAGATTTAGGAAAATTAAGGAGCATGCCCGCAGGTGGCTGAGCTGGCCTTCTGTGTCCCAGCCCTGTGAGTTACCACTCCATACCTCCCAAAGCCTAGACTTTAAGCCACCCCACTGTACCCAGGGCCTAGTGCAGCCACTGGTGAGAAGGAGGAGGGCTAGTAATGGTTGTTGAATGAATAGATGAGTGAATGAATGCTGGAAACTCTTTTCAGGAGAGGGCCTTAGCTTCAGGGGCCAGACCCCAGGATACTCTCTTCCCCCTGGAGAGACCACCCAAAGATGCTTTCTGTGGTCAGGGCTCTATCTTAGCTGGGAGCCTGTAAGGAGAGGAGAAAAAGGGTTCCAGGCAAAGGGAAAAAGAGTCTCATACAGCAGCATCTCCTGAGTACAGCACTTAACAGTTTGCAAAGCCCTTGAATTCACTGCCTCTCCCTGGGATTTCAAAGGAGCTCTTCAAGAAGCCAGGGCAGAACAAATAAACACACAAGGAAAAAAAAAGGAAGAAAAGCTCTTTTTCTCTCTTTGCAAAGCCAGTATGTGTGTTCTTGGTAAACACTTGAGACCTATGCTGTCCAATGCAGTAACCACTAGCCACATGTGGCCACTTAAGTTTAAATTAATTAGAATTAAATACAATAAAAATTTCATTTTTCAGTCTCACTAGCCACATTTATTTATTTATTTTGTTTTGAGGCAGAGTCTTGCTGTGTTGCCCAGACTGGAGTGCAGGGGTGTGATCATGGCTCACTGCAGCCTCAATGTCCTGGGCTCAGGTGATCCTTCCTCCTCAGCCTCCCAAGTAGCTGGGGCTACAGCCACACACCACCATACCCAGCTAATTTTTGTATTTTTTTGTAGAGACAGGGTTTTGCTGTGTTGCCCTGGCTGGTCTCAAACCCCTGGGCTCAAGTGATCCGCCCACTTGGACCTCCCGAAGTGCTGGGATTACAGACATGAGCCACAGGGCCTGGTCAACTAGCCATATGTGAAGTACTTCCTATGTGGTTAGTGGCTATAATAATATTGAACAAGGCAGATAGAAAACATTTCCATCATCACAGAAAGTTCTATTGGATAAAACCGATTTATGACATACAAACAAGCAAAAGGAAGGGAGGAAAAACACCTGTCATTCCATTTTCCAAAGAAAACCACTGTGAACATTTTGGCATGGATATTTCCAGTTTTTTCTATGGGTGGGCAACATATATATATATTTTTCAAAAATGGGTTAATACTCTACAGTCTGTTTTATGACCCGTTTTTTCACTTACCAAATTACTGTAAATATCTTTTCTATAACGTATTTTTAAATGGAGGTACAATGTTTGTATGACTACTATAATTTACTTACTCAGTTCTCTACTTACATGTATTTGTGTTGTCCTCCATCTTTTTAAACTATCAAGACAACTATTTTTTTTTTTTAATTTAAATGTTTTGTGTGACAGGAGCTGTATTTTATTTTGATATCAATTCATTAGTTTTGTAAAAGTGGTAGATGCTCCTTATAGGAAAGTAAATAAAATACATGATGTGCAAAGAAGAAAGGCCGGGCGCGGTGGCTCAAGCCTGTAATCCCAGCACTTTGGGAGGCCGAGACGGGCGGATCACGAGGTCAGGAGATCGAGACCATCCTGGCTAACACGGTGAAACCCCGTCTCTACTAAAAAAAAAATACAAAAAACTAGCCGGGCGAGGTGGCGGGCGCCTGTAGTCCCAGCTACTCGGGAGGCTGAGGCAGGAGAATGGCGTAAACCCGGGAGGCGGAGCTTGCAGTGAGCTGAGATCCGGCCACTGCACTCCAGCCCCGGCGACAGAGCGAGACTCCGTCTCAAAAAAATAAAAAAAAAAAAAAAAAAAAAAAAAAAAAAAAAAAAAAAAAGAAGAAAAACTATTTCCCCAAATCCCTCTACCCCCAAATAACCATATTTTCTTTCAAAAAAAATTTTTTTTTTTTTGAGACGGAGTCTCACTCTGTCGCCCAGACTAGAGTGCAATGGCACGATCTTGGCTCACTGTAACCTCTGCCTCCTGGGTTCAAGCGATTCTCCTGCCTCAGCCATCCGACTAGCTGGAATTATAGGCACATGCCATCACGCCCAACTAATTTTTGTGTTTTTAGTAGAGACGGGATTTCCCCATGTTGGCCAGGCTGGTCTCGAACTCCTGACCTCAAGCGATCCACCAGCCTCAGCCTCCCAAAGTGCTGCAATTACAGGTCTTTCCATTTTTTATTGTAAGATCTGTCTTTCTCTCTCTCTCCCTTCCTCCCTCCCTCCCTCTCTCTCTCTCTCTTTCTCCCTTCCCTTCCTTTCCTTCCCTTCCCTTCTTCCTTTCTTTCTTGACAGGGTCTCACTCTGTCACCCAGGCTGGAGTGCAGTGGCACAATCAGGGCTCACTGCAGCCTTGACCTTCTGGGCTCAAGCAGTCCTCTCACTTCAGCCTCCAGAGCTACTGGGACCACAGGCGTTTGCCACCACATCTGGCTAATTTTTTTTTAGAGGCTGGATCTCACTACATTGCTCAAGCCAGTCTCAAACTCTTGGCATCAAGTGGTTCTCCTGCCTCAGCCTCCCAAAGTCCTGAGACCACAGACGTGAGCCACCATACCTGACTAGATTTTTCTTTTCTCTTTCTTTCTTTCTTTCTTTCTTTCTTTCTTTCTTTCTTTCTTTCTTTCTTTCTTTCTTTCTTTCTTTCTTTCTTTCTTTCTTTCTTTCTTTCTTTCTTTCCTTCTTTCTTTCTTTCTTTTTTTTTTTTTTTTTTTGACAGGTCCTCACTCTGTCACCCAGGCTGGAGTGCAATGGTGAAGTCTTGGCTCACTGCAGCCTCCACCTTCCAGGCTCAAGCAATCCTCCCACCTCAGCCTCCTGAGTCTGGGACTACAGGTGCACACCACCATGCCTGGCGAATTTTTATATTTTTTTGTAGAGATAGGGTTTCTTCATGTTGCCCAGGCTGGTGTCAAACTCCTGGCTCAAGTGATCCTGCCAAGGCCTGCCTTGGCATTCTAAAGTGCTGGGATGACAGGTGTGAGCCACTGCACCTGGCCCAGATTTTTTAAACATACAGAAAGGTTGAAAGAATAACACAGTGAGTGCCCCTACACCCTCCACTAGCTCGATTCAACAATGGAAACCACCACATTTTAAACGTGTTGGTGTCGTCTTCCTAAATAGCTTCCTGGGTCTGAACACACACAGGTATGTGTATACAAGAATGACATCACACTTTACATGTTGCTCTGAATTTTTTTTTTTTCTTTGAGATGGAGTCTCGCTCTGTTGCCCAGGCTGGAGTACAGTGGTGTGATCTCGGCTCACTGCAACCTCTGCCTCCCAGGTTCCAGCGATTCTCCTGCCTCAGCCTTCTGGGTAGCTGGGATTACAGGCGCATGCCACCACGCCTGGCTTATTTTTGTATTTTTAGTAGGGACGGGGTTTCACCATGTTGGCCAGGCTGGTCTTGAACTCCTGACCTCAGGTGATCAGCCCACCTCGGCTTCCCAAAGTGCTAGGATTACAGGCATGAGGTGCCACGCCTGGCCTGTTGGTTTTTTAAAAAATGTTCACTTAATAATATATTATAAACCTATTCTCAAGTTTCATGAAGTATCCTTTCACAATATCATCTTTGATGGCCCCTTAGTATTCATTATATGGCTCTATCATAATTTTAACAACCAACCCTTGCATGGTTGGACATTGGTGTCATTTCCAATTTTTCACTATTATGAAAACAGAAAAAGGTCTGTGAATATCCCTGCATCTTTTTGCCATTGGGTAAGAATTACCTGAGGGTAAATTCCTAGACTGAGGATTCAGGAGTCAAAGGACTTGCCTCACACTAGGGTCATAGCAATTCAAACTTTCACTGATAATGCCTGGGACTCTCCAGCTACCCACATCCTCACCAACATAGAAGCAGTCCCCCTAAGGGCCGGGCACGGTGGCTCAAGCCTGTAATCCCAGCACTTTGGGAGGCCGAGACGGGCGGATCACAAGGTCAGGAGATCGAGACCATCCTGGCTAACCCGGTGAAACCCCCGTCTCTACTAAAAAATACAAAAAACTAGCCGGGCGAAGTGGCGGGCGCCTGTAGTCCCAGCTACTCGGGAGGCTGAGGCAGGAGAATGGCTTAAACCCGGGAGGCGGAGCTTGCAGTGAGCTGAGATCCGGCCACTGCACTCCAGCCTGGGCGACACAGCGAGACTCCGTCTCAAAAAAAAAAAAAAAAAAAAAGAAGCAGTCCCCCTCAGACTGCCAGGCTGGAGTGCAGTGGTATGATCATGATTCACTGTAGCTTTGACGTCCTGGGCTCAAGCGATCCTCCCACTTCAGCCACCTGAATAGCTGGGACCACAGGCACGTGCCACCATACATGGCTACTTTTCAAAATTTTTTTGTAGAGACAGGGTCTCACCATGTTGCCCAGGTTGGTTTTGAAGTCCTGGGTTCCAGCAATCCACCCACCTCAGCCTCCCAAAGTGGTGGGATTACAGGCATCAGCCATCGCTCCCAGCCCTCACCAATATTATTACTATTACTGAGACAGCGTCTCACTCTGTCGCCCAGGCTGGAGTGCAGTGGACACCAACAAATAGCTTCCCGGTTATGCAAACGCTTTCATCTACTTAACGTGTATTTATTCAACACCTACCATGAATGAGCCAGGCACTCCAGCTACAGCAGAAGATGAAACAATGTCTCTGATGATGATGAGGACTAGAACATTCTAGTGGGAGAGACATACAGTAAACAAAGGTCAGTTCTACAGTGGTGAATGCCATGAAGAAAAGTCAAGCAGGAGAGGCGGCTAGACAGTGGGAGAGGTGAGAGAGGATTAGGGTGCTATCGTATGTATAATAGGATGGCCAGAGAGAGCTTGTCTAGTGATGAGCAGAAGTAAGCCCTGTCATGGATAAATGGGCAGGGGCAGTTATCTTCTCTAGGCAGAGGGAATACAGGGGAGAAGGCCCGGAAGTGTGATTGTGCTTGGCTACTCAAAGAACAGCAGGGAGGCCAGTGTGGCTGGAGCAAGGGGGGGAAAAGCAACAGGAGGTAAGGTGGGGAGGGGTGTGTACAGCTCAGGTAGGACTTTCTAGGCCACAAAACAGTGTTAAGATTTTCTCTGAGTGAGAAGGCAGCCACTGGGGGATTTGAAGAGAGGAAGGAAGTAATTTGACTTATGTTTTAAAAAGATCACATTGGCCAGGCGCCGTGGCTCATGCTTGTAATCTCAGCACTTTGGGAGGCCGAGGCGGGCAGATCATCTGAGGTCAGGAGTTCAAGACCAGCCTGGCCAACATGATGAAACCTCGTCTCTACTAAAAATACAAAAATTAGCTGGGTGCGGGGTGTGATGGCAGGGGCCTGTAATCCTAGCTACTTGGGAGGCTAAGGCATGAGAATTGCTTAAACCCAGGAGGCGGAGGTTGCAGTGAGCCAAGACTGCACCACTGTACTCCAGCCTGGAAGATAGAGCGAGACTCTGTCTCCAAAATAATAATAACAATAACTATAATAATAAATGAATAAATAAAAAGATCACATTGGCTATTCTATGAGATATAAAGGTGGCAGGGAGTGCTAGGATGAAAGCAGGGAACGTCACTGGGAGGCTCTTACACAACTCCAGGCAAGAAATGGTGGTACCTCAGCCACAGGTAGTAATGGTTGAGATGGTGAGATTGCGGAAGCTTTGGAAGGTGGAACTCACGTTATTCGTGATGGGTCAGTTGGGGATGTAAGAAAGCGGAGTCAAGGACAGCCCAAGTTGTGACCTGAACAATGGAAGGAGGGAGTTGCCTTTTGCTGGGATGGAAAGACCCGGGGATGATTAAGTTTGGGGGCAAAATGAAGAGTTCAGCTGTGGATATATCCAGTTTGGGTTCCTGTTGGATATCTGACTGGAGACATGTGAGCCTGGAGTCGAGTGGGAGGGGCTGGGCTGGAGATACTCATTTATAGCCATCCGCAGAGAGAATGTATGAAAGCCTCAGGACTGGGCAAGGGCACCTGGGAGTGGGCTAGAGAATAGGAGAGGTCCCAGGAATGACTTCTGGGGCACTCCGGCCTGTGCAAGTTGGGGACATGAGGGAGAACCAGCACAGGAAACTGAAGAGGGATCCTGTGAGGTGGGAGGACCCGGAGAGAGGGGCCCCAGGAAGAAATGGTCAGGAAGTCCAGCAGGGAGGAGGGCGCAATTGCTGGCCAACGGCCGATGCTGAGGACTAAGACGGGATGGTTGAGTTTGTCAGCAGGAGGTCATCGATGACCTTGACAAGAGCGGTTTCAGTGGAGCAGTGGGAGTGAAAGCCCCACAGAGAGAGCTGGAGAGAGAAAAGGAAGGAGGGATGAAGATGGTCAATTCAGAAAACTCTGTGAGATGTTTTCCTGGGAGGGGGAGCAAAGAAATATAGCGGTGTGGGGGTGGGGGTGTTTGTGCATGGTCTTGTGCGTGTGTGCATGTGTGTGCGTGTGTGTGTAAGATGGATAGAACTGCAGCCGATTGTGTGCTGATGTGAACGAGCCAGTAGAAGAGGGGGACCCCTGGAGCTGTGAGAGAGACACAAGGAATTGCTCAATGTTGTGCTGGAGGAGTTGAGAGAGGACGAAGGGCAGTGTCCCAGTGGAGGGCGTAGAATTCGAGTTCAGACAAGGCGTTCAGGTAACAGGCACGGGTACAGGTGGGAGTGAAGGGAGAGGTAGAGTCTGAGGAATTTTCCTTCTGATTGCTTCTGTTTCCCAGTGAAACAGAAAGCAAGGTCCTCTAGCAGCTGACAGCTAATACAGCAGGTTCTTTTTTCTCAGGTGTTACAGAGAGCTGCGCCTTTCGCTCACCAAAGATGAAATGGTTGACTTGTATCTGGGGCCACATCACATAAAAACCCTATGAACAGCAGGATCACACTCGGCAAGATGAGAGCCCACATGAGGCTGGATGTGCAGGAACTTGGACCGGCGGGGGGACCCTGGCAGGTGCCATTCCCCATCAAGGGGTGAGTGCTCACCAAGTGGAATGGGAGTGTGACTCTGTAGCAGTGATTCATGCACAACGTGCTCTCTCTCTCTCCCCTCCCTTTACACGCATGTTTAAATGTCTGTAAATTAGGCTGGGTGCAGTGGCTCACTCCTGTAATCCCAGGACTTTGGGACACCAAGGTAGGCAGATCACTTGAGGCCGGGAGTTCGAGACCAGTCTGGGCAATATGGTGAAACACCGCCTCTATGAAAAATACAAAAATTAGCCAGGTGTGGTGGTGCACATCTGTAACCCCAGCTACTCGGGAGGCTGAGGCATGAGAATCACTTGAACCCAGGAGGTGGAGGTTGCAGTGAGCCGAGACCACACCATTGCACTCCAGCCTGGGTGACAGAGCAAGACCCTGTCTCAAAAAGAAAAAAAAATGTGTGTTAAGTTAAATGCACCATTTGTGTAAGTTAAATGCACCATGAATACTCCATTGTAAATGGTGCAGCTGGAACCTTAGGCCTCCTGACTCCACATCAGTTTTCTCTCTACTATAATACGTCTCTCATCATACATCACTAGGGAGCACCAAAATTGCGGGGAAGAAGGTAACCCAGGCTGAAAGGAGGAAAAGAGAGCCTAAACCAGAAAATTCTAGAACATCAGACCTGCATGGGCCCCCACAGCTCATCTGGTCCAACACCCTTATTTGACAGACATGGAAAATGTGGTTCACTGACTCACCCAATATCACACAGCAGAATCCCCATCATCCCCATCATCATCATCATCATCACCATCACCATCACCATCACCATCACCATCATCACCATCACCATCATCACCATCACCATCACCATCATCATCATCACCATCACCATCATCACCATCATCACCATCACCATCACCATCATCACCATCACCATCATCATCATCACCATCACCAACATCACCATCACCATCATCACCATCACCAACATCCGTACCATCATCATCACCATCACCATCACCATCATCACCATCATCAATCACCATCACCATCACCATCTCACCATACCATCATATCCCATCAACCATCATCACATCACCAACATCCCTTCATCATCATCATCACCCATCACCATCACCATCATCACCATCATCGTCACCATCACCAACATCCCTATCATTATCATCACCATCATCATCACCATCATCATCACCATTACCATCACCATCACCATCACCATCATCACCATCATCATCACAATCACCAACATCCCTATCATTATCATCCTCCTCCTGATCACCAATAATTGTCATCTGCATGGAAGCTAGCCTATATTGATTACTCCCTGCTGCCAAGCTGTATCCCATTTCATCATCAAAGCCTCCTCAGGTAGCCACTCTCATTATTTTCATTTTACAGGCGGTGAAACATCATAGAGCAGGTAAGGTGTAAACTGGGAGACCCTCCTCCCACCCACTCTGTAAAAACCTTTACTAGAGATCTCACATTGGGCCACTAACCCTAAGACAGGAGGCAGAAGGGGGCTCCCCTTGAAACCCGAAAGAAGTAAATTTAAGACCAGTAAAGGGAAGTTTTGCTTCACACAGAGGGGGTACTGGCTAAAAATACTAGTGGCTTCAAGAAGTATTTAGATCAGTTCATAGATAGTTGATCACAGGGCAGTTAGAGGGATGTTTTAAAGACATAAATCAGGCTGAGCATGGTGGCTCACGCCTGTAATTCCAACACTTTGGGAGGCCAGGGCAGGCGGATCACTTGAGGTCAGGAGTTTGAGACCAGCCCAGCCAACATGGCAAAACCCTGCCTCTACTAAAAAAAAAAAAAAAAATTACCTGAGTGTGGTGGTGGGCACCTGTGATCCCAGCTACTCTGGAGTCTGAGGCATGAGAATCACTTGAACCTGGGAGATGGAGGTTGCAGTGAGCTGAGATCATGCCACTGCACTCCAGCCTGGGTGACAGAGCAAGACTCTGTTTCAATAAAATAAAATAAAGACATAAATCAGATCACAACTCTCTGCTGTCCAAAACCACCCACTGCACTTGGAATAAAACCCAGCCCCTGGCTGGGCATGGTGGCTCGTGCCTGTAATCCCAGCACTTTAGGAGGCTCAGGTGGGTGGATCACGAGGTCAGGAGATGGAGACCATCCTGGCTAACACAGTGAAACTCTGTCTCTACTGAAAATACAAAAAAAAAATAGCCGGGCATGGTGGCGGGCACCTGTAGTCCCAGCTACTCAGGAGGCTGAGGCAGGAGAATGGTGTGAACCCGGGAGGCAGAGCTTGCAGTGAGTAGAGATCACACCACTGCACTCCAGCCTGGGCGACACAGCTAGACTCCATCTCACAAAAAAAAAAAAAAAAAAAAAAAAAAAAAAAAAAAAAAAAAAAAAAAAATCCAGCCCCTTTGCCCCGGTGCTTCCCCACCTTCTTCCTGCTGTCATCTCTGTGTTCACCTGGCCGCAGCCACGGCTACGCTGCTCTCCTTGCTGTTCTTGAAATGTCAATCTCTTCCTGCCTCAGGGCCTTTGCACCTGCCATTTTCTCTGCTGGGCCACCTTCTTCTGCTCTTTGCCTGGGTGGCTTTTTCTCCTCCTCCATGCCTCAGCCTAAATGTCAACTCCTACAGGGGGCTTTCCCTGCATGACCCCTCAGCTGAGTCAGCGCCTGGTCACTGTCTCGTCACCCTCTGTCTCGTCACCTTGTGGTTTTCTTCCTTGCCTTTATCACAGCCACATTATTTTATTTATTTACTTGTTTTGTGTTTGTCTCTCTGTTGGACAGTGAGCTACATGATGTCAGTGTCATTGTCTGTCTTTTCATTCCTGTGTCCCCAGAATGGTGCACTGCAGGCCCAGTGCCTGGCATGTGCTATTTATTTATTCAGCACTGACTGTGCACCACCCCACCTCTGAAGCCCTTTATACAAATTAACTCGTTCATCAGTCCTCACATATCAACCCTGTGAGAGGGGACTTTATTATCATCCTTATTTTATAGAAAGGAAACTAAGGCACAGATCGGTTAGAAATTTACCTAAGGTCACAGCTAGTGAGAGGCGAGATGAAAATCTAGGCAGGGGGTTCCAGAATCTATGCTCTTAACCACAACCATCTACTCCCTCTCCAGTATTTACTGAGAAAGTCATCAGTAGACATTAGAGAAATGAATAAATGAGCCAGGTGCAGCAGCTCACACCTGTAATCCCAGCACTTTGGGAGGCCGAGGCAGGCAGATCCCTTGAGGTCAGGAGTTCAAGACCAGTCTGGCTAACATGGTAAAACCCCATCTCTACTAAAAATACAAAAAATTAGCCGGGCGTGGTGGCGGGCATCTGTAGTCCCAGCTACTCGGGAGGCTGAGGCAGGAGAATGGCGTGAACCCGGGAGGCGGAGCTTACAGTGAGTCGAGATCGTGCCACTGCACTCCAGCCTGGGCAACAGAGAGACTCCGTCTCAAAAAAAAAAAAAAAAAAGAATGATCATGGCAGCCTTATTGGTGACAGCAAAAAACTGAAAACAATCCATGTGCTCATCGACTGGAGAATGGATAAAGTCACTGAATTCTATTAGACAATGGAGTATTAGACAGCAGGAAAAAGGAATGAAGGCCAGCCAAAAATGCAAAATCATGTATGTATTTTAGAAACATAGTGATGCATGAAAAAATCAAGCCAAAGAAGAATGCACATGCATTGTGCTGTTTATGTAAAGATCAACAAACAAACAAAATAATGTGTTGCATAAGATCCTCCCCATTTGGTAAAATTATTTTTTTTTCAAAGCAAGGGCATGGAATGATGACCACAAAATTCAGGATAGTGTTTACTTCTGGAGGAAGGCAGGGAATAGGACTGGGTAGGCATGTACAGGTGGCCTCAGTGGTGCTGGTAAAGGCCTAGTTCCTAAGCAGGGGCCATGGGTTCACAGATATTTGTCTTCATACGCCAGATATTCAACACACTTTTCTTGTAGTCATCAAATATTACATAGTAAGTTTTGCCTTTTTTTAAAAAAATGTAGTTCCTAGGGTTGTTGTAAAAATTAAATGGGGCCGGGCGTAGAGGCTCATGCCTGTTATCCCAGCACTTTGGGAGGCCGAGGTGGGTGGATCACCTGAGGTCAGGAGTTCGAGACCAGCCTGGCCAACATGGTGAAACCTCGGCTCTACTAAAAATGCAAAAATTAGCTGGGTGTAGTGGCCCATGCCTGTAATCCCAGCTACTTTGGAGGCTGAGGCAGGAGAATTGCTTGAACCCAGGAAGCAGAGGTTGCAGTGAGCTGAGATCATGCCACTGCACTCCAGCCTGGGCGACGAGTGAAACTGTCAAAAAAAAAAAAAAAAAAAAAAGAAAGAAAGAAAAAAATTGAATCAAATGGGAGTGCAGATAGATTTGTTTATTCATTCAACAAACATCTGCCATATGCCAGGCATCCTCTGAGATGCCAGGGAAGATACAAAAAAGGAGAAGACTATGCAACTGGGACGAGGTGGCTCAAGATTAGAACAGCTAACAGTACCAGCTTTGGATCCAGAGAGACCTGGGTACAAATTCCAGCTCTGCTACTTACCAGCTTTGTGACTTTGGGCAAGCTACGTAACCTCCCTCTTCCTCAGTTTTTTCATCTGTAAGTCAGGAATGATAATCATGGAAATGGTATGAGGCTGAGATAAAGCTACGAAGATAACTGGCTTGCCATGTTACTGAGCATTGAGTGAGAGATCAGTAAATGTCACTGTTTGTGCCAACTGCCTAGAGGGTGGGGTGGAGAGGAGAGTGTTGCTCTGTCCAGGTGAGCTTTGAAAAGGAGAAGGAGTTTGAGTTGTACTATGGAGCCCCTGATGGCTTGAAACAAAGCAAGGACAAGATTTCTGTGTCAGAATAAGCCCACTGACTAAAGTAAGGGTAAAACTAGAGCCAGGAAGGCCTTTTAAGAAGCTGTTAGAGACCAGGCGCGGTGGCTCACACCTGTAATCCCAGCACTTTGGGAGGCCTGAGGCGGGTAGATCACGAGGTCAGGAGATCGAGACCATCCTGGCTAACATGGTGAAAGCCCGTCTCTACTAAAAATACAAAAAATTAGTCAGGTGTGGTGGCGGGCGCCTGTAGTCCCAGCTACTCGGGAGGCGGAGGCATAAGAATTGCTTGAACCCAGGAGGCAGAGCTTGGAGTGAGCCAAGATCATGCCACTGCACTCCAGCCTGTGTGACAGAGTGAGACTCCGTCTCAAAAAAAAAGAGGCTGTTAGAATCATCCAGGTGAGAGATTATGGAGTCCTGAACTGGGGGGCCTGGAGCGCAGAGGGACAGGAAGAAGGGGACAGATTCTGGAGCAAAACTGGGGAGATAAAATGGATTGGATAGGGAAGCTGGATGTGGGATCTGAGGAGCAGAAATCACCTGGGACAATATCCAGGCATGTTGTCCTGAGACCGAGAAACCAGAAGAGGTGGGTGGCAGGGGAGAGTAAGATGATGAGTTTGGAGCTGGTCAAGTTGAGTTAGGTGCAGGGGAGTTGTCAAGCAGAGCTGTCTAGGAAGTGCTGTGTTTATGAATCAGGGACTCAGGCAGGGCAGAGCTCAGTTTCAAGAAGGTAACTGGGAGTGGGTGAGGTTGTCCTGGGAGGATATACAGGCCGTGCACAGGCCGAGGTGCCCATGACTGCAGAGGCAGGAGGAGAAGGGCTGCATGGGTGCCTGCAAGGGAGCTGCTAGCTAGATAGGAGGAAGATGAAGATGGGGATCCAAACTTGCCCTGAAGTTGAGGGAGGTGTCAGCTTGGAGGAGAAAGGTGAGATCCACCCCAGAGTCAAGTGTCACAGAAGGGTTGAGAAGAGGCCACTGGATCTAGCCATCAGGGTTGTCCACGCCCTGGGCAGGAACATTTTCCTGGTGTGAGGGAGACTGAACTTTGGAGAAGCTCGATGGTGAAAGGTCTTTCTCACTGCACCCAGGGTGAATCATGGCCCCTGCCCAGCCGAGGTCCATCCTGCCTGCTTCTTCATCCTGCCCCTCATACTCCATGGATGGTACTCCATGCCTAGTCCTGGTTGGTCTGTAAACTCCAGGAGCAATCACTAGGAATCACAATAAGTGTATTCTCCACTTGAGCCTTGTTTCAGTCCTGAGAGGTCTGTATTATTTTCACCCCCATTTTACAAATGAGCAGACTAAGGCTCTGCCCCACGGGCCCAAGACTGGGGGTAGGTTTCATCCCTAACTTGTGGGTCGCATTTGAGAAAAGGAAACCTACATCATCTAAACCTACAACATCCAGACTCGGTGGTTCTCAAACTTCAGCCTGCCTACAAATCACCTGAGATTCCTATGAATTCTGCTCTTGGGCCCCAAACTACAGGAATTCTGATCAAGCAGGTGTGAAGCCGTGTTTAGGGATGTGTGGTGTTAACCAGCACCCCAGGTGGTTCCCATGCAGGTGACGGAAGTCCACCCTTGAGGCAGCATTAACCCAACCCTGTGCGGCACAGAGGAGGGTATTTCAGGCACTGGATTGGTCTGGACCCCAAGCAACCGGTTTCTGGCGATCAGTTGGGGGTCTGGCTGCAGCTGGGAGCGGATTGGGGCGGAGGGAGGCAGAGGGCGGTAATAAAGAAACAACAGGAAGCTCTGCTTTTATTAGCCCTGGGTAGTAGCAGCTGCAGGTGAGTAATCTGATTTCTGCGGCGTCCTGTTTTCTCCGCTGCCTGGCGGTTCCTCGACACCCACTCACCTGCCACCAGCCACGGGAGAGAGGGCAGGGGGGAGGGAGGATGGGCGTGGGGCCCCGCCCGCCCGGGTCCCTCGCCCACGCCACGCGGGCGCACCCGCCGCGCCGACGCCGCCACCGGCTGCGCACCTGCCGCGCTCGCGGCAGGGAAGTCAGGCTTGGGCTGCGGCGGCGGCTGGCGGGGAAGAGACGCGGACGCCCACTCTCGGCCCTGCCGCTTGCTCCCCGCCTCCCCGCCTCCCGAGTTGCACCACCAGGCTCTGGGCGCGCTCCCCTGATCTGAAGGCTGGGTGCCGTCTCCCAGCTTCGCCCTTGACTTCTGAGCCTCAGTTGCCGCTTCTGTCAAATGGAAGCACGTCCACCTACCGGTGCTAGACTGGTGAGATCAGGGAAGGGGTGCTAAAGTTACAAACTGTAAAGGGCTGTAGCGATCACCAAGGCATCGGAAGGAAACTGGCCAAGAGAGGCAAGTCTCTTAGCTGTGCCGGGCCTCGGTTTCCTTATTTGTAACATGGGAATGCGTAACCCTTCCTCATAAGCAGATGATGCTCATGATGTGGACGGAACACAGCGCAGGACAAGGGCAGTGGCTGCCGCGGAGTTGTTATTACTGTTGCTGTTAGCCCGGTTCAGAAACCGTGTTCCCTCTTCTTACTTTGATTCTCTGGTTTTCCCTGGTTCTCAGCACATGTTTAGGAAATGGGGGGCTTGGATCAGAAAAGGATTTTCAGGGTCAGGGGCTTGCCCAAGACTGGGGATTGGTTCCATCCCTGACTCTCTGAACCAAGCTTTCCATCTGTAAAATGGGATTGACAACACCTTCCCTGAAACCCTCAGACATGTAAAGACCGATGAGAAACCGAGAAACACCTGGTAAACTGTGAAGTGCTACCCACATGCAAAGACTGTAATTATTTCTTCCAGGTGCCTCTTTGCCCTAAAGAGTCAAGGATGAGTCAAGAACCAAATGAGATGAGCCAGGAGGATGCCTGTGAGAAGGGCTGGATGGCGTTCCCCTTTACCCATGGAGCTCACCGCAGTGTGCAGCAATGGCCCGAGGGTGGAGAGGGAGGTCGAGGTCAGGCTAGGTCCTGCCCTTGGGGGCTCATGTCCCAGTTAGCCCAGGACGCAAAGGCCCAGGTGTGATGGGAGCACAGAAGAGGGGGGAAGCCGACTTTCTGGGCAAGGGGGATCAGGCTGGTACAGGGGGTACTTCCCAGAGGAGTCAGTCTTGACGGGACCCTCTGAAAAATGGTTGTAGCTCAGGTTGGGAGAGGGGCAAGGCAAGTGCTGGACAGAGACAGATTCCAGCAGAAAAGTCCAGAGACAAGAAAGGGGGTAGTGCGCTCAGGAAAAGGGTGTGAAGAAATGGGTTCAAGATAAAGTCAAATTGAAGCCAGGTGGGGTGGTACATGCCTGTAATCCCAGCTACTCGGGAGGCTGCGGCAGGAGAATCACTTGAATCCCAAAGGTGGAGTTTGCAGTGAGCCAAGATCACACCACTGCACTCCAGCCTGGGTGATAGAGACTCTGTTTCAAAAAAAAAAAAAGATGAAGTCAAATTGGGAATGGCCTCCAGCACCACCCTAGGGAGCTCAGACTTCCCCCAGGAGAGCATGTTTGCGTATCTGTGAAATGGGGGCAATGACAGAACACCTACCCCATAGGGTGACAGAGAGGGCTGAGGTTGATAGGGAGGCATTCAGGGTTCGCAGTAGGAGTGACATGGTCAGGTGTGGGTTCTACAAAGATCTCTGTGGCAGGCTGGGCGCAGTGGCTCACGCTTGTAATCCCAGCACCTTGGGAGGCTGACGCAGGTGGATCACTTGAGGTCAGGAGTTCAAGACCAGCCTAGCCAACATAGTGAAAACCCGTCTCTACTAAAAATACAAAAATTAGCCAGGCGTGGGGGTGCGGACCTGTAGTCCCAGCTACTTGGGAGGCTGAGGCAGGAGAATCACTTGAATCTGGGAGGCAGAGGTTGCAGTGAGTCGAGATTGCACCTCTCCACTCCAGCCTGGGCAACAGAATGAGACTCCATCTCAAAAAAAAAAAAAAAAAAAAAAGAAAAAGAAAAAGAAAAAAATCTCTGTGGTAGTAGGTATGGAGGATGGACAAAGGGGAAGGAAAGGAAGGACAGATTCAAGTTGTTGTGGTGAGCTGAAGGAGGCCTGAACCAAGCTAATGGCAATGGGGAGGGAGGCGGGGAAGTTGGGCAAGAACTTTCTGAAACTGAACAGCAGTAGATCCAGGAGAACAATTAAGAGGGAGAGACGCAAAATAAAGGTGACAGAATTTCCTGTATCAGGAGCTGAGGTAGATGATGACAGCATTAACTCAGGAAGGCGGCAGGCAGAGCGAGGTCACCTTTGAGGTACCTCCCAGACGTCCATTTCCTCAAGAACTGACTGCACTACACACCCAGATATAGGACTAGATAAGACCTGAAATCATCCAGGGAGAGGCAAGAGAGAGAATATTAGGAATCTTTTGGTTGTAAGTGACAGAAAGTCAGTTCAAATTAGGTTATGGAAAACAAAACAAAAAGCAAAACGATCCTACAAACGTAGTGGCTCCTTTATCTTAGAGTTTCAAGGGTGAGTCAAACTTCGGGCATTGCTGGATCCAGGGTTTCTAATGATGACATTGGGTTATCTCCTCATCACCCCCATCAGTCAGTTCTCTTGTCTCTGCCTTCTTTAAGAATGGGCCTTCTCCACTGGGCATGGTGGCTCACACCTGTAATCCCAGCACTTTGCGAGGCTGAGCTAGGTGGATCACTTGAGGTCAGGAGTTCAAGACCAGCCTGGCCAGCATGGTGAAACCCTGACTCTACTAAAAATACAAAAGTTCTCCGGGTGTGGTGTGAGTGCCTGTAATCCCAGCTACTTGAGAGGCTGAGGCAGGAGAACTGCTTGAACCAGGGAGGTGGAGGTTGTAGTGAGCCAAGATCGCACCACTGCACTCCAGCCTGGGCGACAGAGTGAGACTCTGTCTCAAACAAACAAACAAACAAAAAGAATGGGCCTTCTCTCCTATGGCAGATAGGCATTCTCCAGTCCCAGGAAAGATGCTCAAAACATCCTACCAGCTTCTCATTTCAGGAGAGAGCCAAGCTTCGCCACTGGCTCCATAGAAAGTTCCTGGGAGGGCTCTGATTGGCTCAGCTTGTATCACATGCCCAGGCCCAAAGCAATCACTGCATCAAGGAAAATGGGACACTGTGATTGGCCTACTTCCCTTCCCAGGGTGTGGGGCCCTGTGAGGGATACCTGACCAGACCACATGGACAGGAAATGAGAGGACTGGAAAAATATGCCAGGCAGACAAAAAAGGTTCCAGCCCTGCCTCAGTTTACAATGAGGCTTGAGGGCAGAACCCTGGGGAACACTAATATTCAAGGGTTGGGTGGAACTTGGGAAGGAGACTGAGGGGTATGAGAGAGGTTCCGGGAGAAGCAGCGTCTTCGAGGGAGGAGAGAAATTCTAAAGGAGGGAATGGTCAAAGGCAACTTCTGGGAGGGGTCACTCACACTCACTGTTCTGGTCTCCAACCACCCACCCTCACCTGACATGGAAAGGCTCTGGGACCCAGTGTCACCAACACTGATTCTGCCACCTCCCCCAGCAGAGCCTGTTTGCTTATCTGTGAAATGGGGGCAATGACAGAACACCCACCCCATACGGTGACAGAGAGGGCTGAGTGAGAGACACCGAGAAATGCTTACCCCAGTGCCTGGCACATAGCAAATGCCCAATAAGTGGGAGCTACTTACAGTGCTGGCCAAAGAAATAGTATTAGTTGTTGGTGGTAGTTGTAGCACCCAGAATCCTGCCATCTTGACAGGGCAGAAAGGATAACAAATTTAGCACCACCCAGGCACCATTCGTTCATTCATTCATTCACTCACTGAACAATCTTTAACTGAGTGCCTCCTGTATATCAGTCCCTATGCCAAACACAGCAGATGTAAAGAAGACACAGGGATCTGAGGATGTATGGGATACAGACCTGATGGTTGATGGTTACGATACGGAGTGGTAAGTGCTGAAGGAACTGGGTTTTGCAAGCCCAGAGAAATTTGGTCCACATGGAGGCCCACAGGCAGCCCCCTAAGGAGACAACATTTGAGATGACATTTCGTGTGCACTCACAATGGATCAGGTACTGGGTGTGCCAAGCATTTCCACACTGTTCCTGTGACATGGATGAGGGGATGGAGCCTAGAGAGGGTGGGCAGCTTACTCAGCATCACCATGCTCGTAAGTGGGGACACCAGGGCTGGCCCAACTCCACTGGATGAGTTTGCCAGATGGGGAGAGAGGAGAGACACGATGTCAGGCAGAGGGCAAAGGACAATGTGATCCAATCCTCTAGGATGGGGAGAGGGAACTGGAATTCCCATAGGGAAAGCCCATATCTGTAGAAGGGTGGGCCAGAGGCAGTAGGACAAGGGCAAGGTGAGAGCCATGACCTCCAGCAAGTCCTGTGCCTTCTGGAACCTCCGTCTCCTCCTCTATAAAATGAGATTAAGGACATCTATTATATTATCTTCATCTCCATTTTACAGGTGAGAAACAGATAAGATCAAACCTATTCAGTTGCAGAGCCCATGACTGAGCCATGCACTGTGGTTCTGCTGGAGCAGATGAGATGTATTAGTTCCCTGCAAACCCTCCTGTTTGTCTCAAGAGTGGGAGCCATGAACAGCACCCCAAGAGTAGGGGGAAGCTTCATGGGAGCAGCCCTCAGAGAGTCCCAGAAGATGCTCCTGTGCTCCTACCTAGAAATTCAGTCTCTGAAGGACCTTAGAGACAATTTCATTCATGCATTAGTGGGGAGTGCTGCCTACAACTTGCAAATGGAGAAACTGAGCTCAGAAAGGAGGGAGTGACTTGTCCAAGGTCACACCACAAGCTGGTGGTAGAAATCCATTTAGAATGCAGGCATCCCAACATCTGGTTTTGTCCGTTTCTCCATTCCCCTGACTCCTCACAGATGACTTGTCCCCTTGTCCCCAGGATGGTGATCTCTACTGGTCCTGAGCATTTAATATGGGCCAGACACTTCGCCTTACTCTGACCCTCCAAACCACCCTATGAAGTGTTATCCAGAGGCAACTGTACGTACATAATACATGGCTTATTGATAGTATGTTACAAAACACATAAAATAATAATTGGCACTTTATGACCACCCTATAAATTGTACAATTCCTATTTTACAGATGAGAAAATTAAGGCTCAGAGATGGGAAAAGACTGTCTCAGGGACAGCAAGCAACAGGGTGAGGATTAGGATCCAGGCATCTCTGACTCCAAAGCAGGGGTGTCTTGTCCACACCCCAAGCTGCTGTCAGGGAACAGATGGGAGAGCCTGCAAGGGGAGGTGAGGGGAAGGTGCTGAGCCCCAGTCATAAGCGAGGTGACAGTTATTGTAGTGGCTAAACAGGTGGCCCCTCAGATCAGGCTGCCTCGGCTGGAATCCTGCTCTACCACTCCTTAGCACTGTGCCTTCAGGCAAACCATTGGTCTGCTCTGAGCCTTGACTTCCTTATCTGTAAAATGGGCGTGGTAATAACATGCCACCCTCATTAGGTTCCTGGAAGGGTTAAATGAGTGTGTAGCCCATGGTACGTGCAGTGGAAGTGCTGCCTCTTTTTTTTTTTTTTTTTTTTTTTTTTTTTTTTTTTTTTTTGAGACGGAGTCTGGCTCTGTCGCCCAGGCTGGAGTGCAGTGGCCGGATCTCAGCTCACTGCAAGCTCCGCCTCCCGGGTTTACGCCATTCTCCTGCCTCAGCCTCCCGAGTAGCTGGGACCACAGGCGCCCGCCACCTCGCCCGGCTAGTTTTTTGTATTTTTAGTAGAGACGGGGTTTCACCGTGTTAGCCAGGATGGTCTCGATCTCCTGACCTCGTGATCCGCCCGTCTCGGCCTCCCAAAGTGCTGGGATTACAGGCTTGAGCCACCGCGCCCGGCCGTGCTGCCTCTTATTTGTGTGGCATTCTGCAGTGACTGTCTCATGTACTCTCAATAGTGCTTATAACTCTTATGGGTTCTGGAGCTAGCCACCTGACCTCTGCCACCACTTCCTAGCAGCGTGGCAGAGCTTAGAGGGAGATTTAAGGTGAGGATGGTGAGGTTTAAGTCCTGGGTCCCCCATTGGCATGGCTTTGTACTTCATTATTTTTTAAAGAGACCCCCCCAATATTGAGACCCCCTTTACCAACATCCTGCCAAGCCTGGATCTGCCCCTATGTGAGGAACTCTACCTCTCTGTGTGCCTCAGTTTTCTCATCTGTTAAGTGGGAAGAATGTTAATTGTGCCAAATAAATGAATTAATATGTGTAGAATGCTTTAAAAGTGTCTTGTGTGTAGTAAATGCCCAGTACGTATTGGCTTCTTGAGTATCATCTCCAGTGGTAAATGTGCTAGTAAATGTGTTAAATGCTTTACATGTGTCATGTTGTTTGATTATGTTTAATCTTCACAACAAACCATCCCATTTTCAGAGAGGTGAAGTAACTTGCCCAAGGTGACAGACTTGTGGAAGTCAAATGTGTCTGACTCCAGAGCCAGGCCACTTCTGACCACTGTGCCAGCTACTTCCCTGTTTATGAGGGTACCCTCCCCTCCCCACTGACAGCTGAACCTGGAGGACTCAGGTCACACCTCCAGCAGGTACTGTCTGCCAGGCCCAGGTCACCTGAAGGTGGCCCATGAGGCTCCTGCAGGAAAGAAGCCCCCACATCCAGCTGGGCCCAGGCCCTGCCCCACCTTGCACCCTCGTCCCTCCTGCCCCCTAGAGCTTCCTCCTGAGCTCCCGTCACCAGAGGCCCTGGCCCAGGTGGGGCGGGGGCTAACGGGTGACAATGACCGATTTAGAAAGTAAAGTTGCTTCTCAAACAAATAAGAAAGAAGAGGAAAGAAAAGGCCTGCCCGCTTCCTGCCCCACTCTCTCTTCCAGCACCTGGGGCCCAGCTGCAGGGTTTTCACTGCTTGTTTGTTCATCCTGCCTTGAGGAGCCTCTTCTTGAAGCGCGAGGCCCCCTCCGTATGGGTGTAGGGATAATTGTTGAGCCAGTGGAAATAGGCACCCTCCATGATTGTTGTATTGTCATCGTCTCCAGTATTGTTTTGGACAGCAATACCAATAATCATAACAATCTGGGTTTCCTGCAGTGGGGAGGGGGAACTACCAGCTTCGGACTTGGGAGGAGCCCCACTGGCTCTGCAGTTTCTGAGGTGCGGAGGCCTGAGCAGGTTATAATTCCTTTCTGGGCTTCAGTTTCCTTGTCTGCAAAATGGGGACAGGGTGATGGGTGATGGTGAGGGCTGAATGGGGCAAGCATGGCCTGTGAAGCATAGTGCATGGCCCTGGTGGGAACCATTCAGTTGATTACTATGAAAGCCAGGGTCACAAAGAAGCAATTTTAAGAGCCTCCTCAGACATGGCTGGAAAGCTCAGTGGACTCCAGGATACAATGCTTATAAAGCCCTTAGTGTGTTTCTAATTACTGCTCTGAGTGCTTTATGTACCATCCTTCATTTTATCCTTACCACAACCAGATGAAGCAGATGCTGTTGCTGTTCCTATTTCATAGATGAGGAAACTAAGATGCAGAGAAATGACTTGTCCAAGGTCAACACAGCTGGTAGGTTCAATTGGGGATGTGGATGCAGCTTTTCCAGGTCCGGGATCTGTTCTAAGCTGCATACACTGCCCTGGGGTCAGGGTCTGGCTCTGAAGGGTCTGACTTGCCTTGTGATTGTGGACAAGTCATTTGCCTTCTAAGCCTCAGACTTCATCTACAAAATGAGCAGCCCATGATACCTGCCTGTAGATGTTGTACAATCCTAAAGGAGAGTTGTGGTCAGATTAGCGACAATGTAGAGAAAGACCATGAATGAGTACACCAGGGGTTCAGGAAACCATGGCTGACTGCGATCATTATTATTAGTTTTAAAGTCACAGGCGAGAGGCAGCCTAGAGGATGCTGAGGGCCCTGCCCAGCTTTGAAAGTCTAAATCCTGTGGTTGCAGCTGGGGAGTGACTCCAGGAGGCACCTGGTGAGAGGTGGCTCCACCCGTTGGGGCTAAAAAAATCCCTGAGGCTGCCACCATGCAATCTGCCAGTCACCTGCTCCAACTAATGGCAAACTCTCCAACCCTGCTTCCCTGCCCCTACCCCCACCCCCTATGAGCTGGGAAGAAATCACCCTAGAGAAAACACCTGACCTCTCTAAGTTTCTGGAAAAAAAACCCACTGATCTTGCAGAGCTTTGTTGGATTGGAAATAGTGCCTAGCAATAGGTAGTTGCTAAAGGACGATGAGAACCTGCACTTTGGGGTCCACCTGTGTTCCAGTCCTGGCTATGCTACTTCCTGTTGTGTGACCTTGGGCAGGTTGCTTGGCCTCTCTGAGCCTCAGTTTGCACAACTGGAAAATGGATTAGCATAGCACCTGACACACAGCAGGTGCTTAAGGGCTAATGATTATTGTTGGGTATGGCCATTTATTGTATTTTTTTGATTGTTTGTTTGTTTTTGAGACAGAGTCTCACTCTGTTGCCCAAGCTGGAGTGCAATGGTGCCATCTCGGCTCACTGCAACCTCTGCCTCCTGGGTTCAAGCAATTCTTCTGCTTCAGCCTCCTGAGTAGCTGGGATTACAGGTGTGTGCCATCACGCCTGGCTAATTTTTTGTATTTTTAGTAGAGACGGGGTTTCACCATGTTAGCCAGGATGGTCTCGATCTCCTGATCTCGTGATCCGCCCGCCTCTGCCTCCCAAAGTACTGGGATTACAAGTGTGAGCCACTGTGCCCAGCATTTATTGTATTTTACAAGCATATCCAGAAGTCCTTAAAGATCTGGAGGGTATTATGTTCTTTCTCATGCTGGATCTCTCTGTTTGCCCCTCCAGAACTCCCCTTTGCCCTTCCTCAACCTGTTCTGTACCTTGATTAGGCGACCTTTGTGGGTGACATCAATGGCCCCCATTGCCCTCTGGCTTCTGGCTGGATGAGGCAGGAGGGCAGAGGACAGGTGGCAAGTGGGGACTGGTATTTATTCCCCAGCCCCTTCCTGCAGGGTTGCCACCTTGGCTGTGTCCCTCACCCGAAGCCTACGCTCCTGTGAGTCGGCCCTGTGCATACATCTCTGGCCATGGGTCCAGGTGACCTCTCCCTCCCCGTCCTTCAGGCCACAGGTGGTAACAGCTCCTCATATTGCCTGCCAGCCCTGGGGTACTGCACAATTCCCCCTGGTTTTCCTAAACCTTGCCCACACCTTTGTTAGTAGTCCCTTCATTAAACTTTTTACAAATTACCCATTTGGTTGTACCATCTGTTTCCTGCCAGCGCCTTGACTACGGTTTATGTGGCATGTATCCTGTTGTTTTCACCTAGAACTCCAGGTATGGAAGAATAATAAAATTCTCACTGCAATTCACACTGCTTTCACATACGTGTAGTCATTCACTTTATTAACTACTGCTTAGCATCCGCTGTGTGCCAGGCTGTGTACAAGGAACTGGGAGTAGAGATGACCAAGATATAGTTCCTGCCCTCAAGGAGCTCCTGGGCTAGTCAGAGAGACAGACCCTAAACAAACAACTACAATATAACTTCTAAAAACTGTAACAGACTGGGTGTGGTGGCTCATGCCTGTAATCCCAGCACTTTGGGAGTCTGAGACGGGTGCATTGCTTGAGGTCAGGAGTTCAAGACCAGCCTGGCCAACATGGTGAAACCCCATCTCCACCAAAAAACACAAAAATTAGTTGGGCATGGTGGCATGGGCCTGTAATTCCAGCTACCTGGGAGACTGAGGCACAAGAATCGCTTGAACCAAGAGTGGAGGTGGCAGTAAGCCGAGATCACGCTGCTGCACTCCAGTCTGGGTGACAGAGTTATAAAAAAACTAAAAGCGGCCAGGCGTGGTGGCTCAAGCCTGTAATCCCAGCACTTTGGGAGGCCGAGACGGGCGGATCACAAGGTCAGGAGATCGAGACCATCCTGGCTAATATGGTGAAACCCTGTCTCTACTTAAAAATACAAAAAAAAAAAAAAAAAAAAAAAAAACTAGCCGGGCGACGAGGCGGGCGCCTGTAGTCCCAGCTACTCGGGAGGCTGAGGCAGGAGAATGGCGTAAACCCGGGAGGCGGAGCTTGCAGTGAGCTGAGATCCGGCCACTGCACTCCAGCCTGGGTGGCAGAGCCAGACTCAGTCTCAAAAAAAAAAAAAAAAAACTAAAAGCTATAATAGAGGCACATGCAAACCCTGTGACAAGGCAGGAGAGAAGCCACCAAACTCTGGGAGAGGCTGGGATGGCTGCACAGCAGAAGGACTTTTGAGCAGCATCTTTTTTTAAATTCTATTTTAGTAACATATTGAACCCAATGTCTCAAAATATTATCAATATGAAATATTATCCATTATAATCAATATAAAAATTCTTGAGATTTTAAAATACATAGAAAAATGTCCAGGAAGCTTTCTGTGACTTCCTTGGGCAGCATTAGACACTTCCATCATCACACATGGCTAGAGGTTGAGCAGCGTCTGGGAGGTGGGAGGTGATGACACTCTTCTCCCATTTGACAGATGAGGAAGCAGAGACTCAGAAGAGTTCATCACTTGCCTGAGGTCACAGTAACTCCCTGGCGGAGCAGGCTTCAAACCTGCTTCTGTGTCATTCCAAAGTCTATCTCTCCTTGCTGCTCTGTCCAACTCTGGGCCCCTCCTCCCAGAAGAAAGCAGTTGACAAGGGCTGAAAAGTAAAAATTTGAACTGAAGTCTTCTGACCCTAAGTCCCTCAGTGTTCCTGCTATCAACCAACTCTAGGGGACAGACTGAGGGAAAAGCAGCAACCCTCCAAACTGGTTCCATTTTTATTTTTATTTATTTATTTTGAAACAGTCTCGCTCTGTCACCCAGGCTGGAGTGCAGTGACATGACCTCAGCTCACTGCAACCTCCACCTCCCAGGTTCAAGCGATTCTTCTGCCTCAGCCTCCCGGTAGCTGGAACTACAGGCACCTGCCACCACACCCGGCTAATTTTTGTATTTTTAGTAGAGACAGGGTTTCACCATATTGGCCAGGCTGGTCTTGAACTCCTGACCTCAGGTGATCTGCCCTCCTCAGCCTCCCAAAGTGTTAGGATTACAGGCGTGAGTCACTACAACCAGCCTCAATCTGGGTTCTGACCCCTATTCTTCTGGGGTCTCTGGGTCACATGGAGTAGGTGGCAGCAGAGAATGGGGGACTCAAGGTCAGTTGTAAAATTCTCTTTTAGCAGGTGAGAGGGTTGTTCGTGGGTGAAGGTACAGGCTATACTGGATTGAGGGGAGAGGAAGGGAAACTAGACGAGGCAGGAAAAGTGGCCAGTGGGTCATCTTGGCATCTTTGCCAGTGTCATGGTCAGCAATTCCCTCCTCGCCAAAACATCCAGAAACACCCACTCCCGAGCCTCGTGTAGGACGCAGAGTTCACAGTGAATTAGTCACCATCATCTTAATCCTGATGCTTGAGAAATTAAAATGTATTGAGAAAGGTAAGACATTCTAATGGGCAGCTGACCCCAGGCTCTCATGTGGAGAGAGCCATAGGAGGTTCTCTGGCCAACATCCATGCATTGGAGGGGAATCAGAGCCCTAGAATCATGGAAGCAAGGGGAATTCGCTGGCATGTCCAGGTGTGTGTTTGGTGACTCCAGTGATGTGTGGTGCTAACAGTAATTATCAGTAGCTAATTATTCGCTGACCTGTTCACTTCAACATTATTCATATCCCCATCAAATCATCTGTCCATAGCCCTCACAGCCATCCACCTCTCAATTCCTTCATTCATCCATTCATTCATTTTCTCCCCATTCCCCCATCCATCCTCCCATCATTACCATTGACTCTGCACATGGTCCTGTGCTGGATGCCTGACATGCAACCACAAGACTCAGCTCTTGCCTTCAAACCTGGTGAGGTATTCAGACACTTAGTCTAAGCAAGAGAGGTAAGTGTGGCGATGGAGTGTTCTAGGAGGGGCAGTGAGAGCTCCAAGGAGGAAATGCCTAATTCTGCCGCAGGGAGTCAGAGAAGGCTTCCCGGAGGAAGGAACTCTGCAGCTGGTCTTCAAAGAGGAGCAGGGGCTCATGAAGCCAGAAGAAGAAAGCCTGGCTGATGAGATGGGCAGTGATGCGATTCAGACCAGCCGGGGACACAAAAGAACTTGCCACAGAAGCTGATGGGAGGAAATCAAGGAGAACTGACCTCCAGCCAAGATTTCACCCCAGGTTCTCAGCAGGAGTGACTTAGGAATGGTGTCAGCTTGGAAGTTTGCACCATTCTTACCTGGCCTTGCCTTCTCTTGGCACAGTGCAGGCTCTAGGACATCAGACCTGGGGAGCTTACAAGTTAGTCCCCTTATTGCAAATCAGGGAAACTGAGGCCTGAAGAGGAGATGGGACATGCCAAAGTTACACAGAGAGTTAGGGGATCCAAACCCAGGTTTCTTACTCCTAGGCTAGTGTACTGTCCACTGGAGTCTCCCTCCCCCATCCTGAACACACGCTGGATTCTAAACACTCACGACCCCTCAGTGGCTGGCATAGTGCTGGGCCCAGAAAAAGGGACCTCTCCTACTTACACTGGGTACCTGCCCTGTCCCACAAATAATTGGATTGATAGAACTCATTTGCACTCCCTCCATTGTCCCTTTTAATCCCCATAACAGTCCCAGGGGACTGGAATTACTATTCCTTTTTGCAGATGGGGAAAGAGGGTAGAAGGGGCTTGCCCAGAGTCACCCGGCTGAGAGAGGGGAATGGGCTTGCCCAGAGTCACACAGTTCAAATGCAGCAGAGCCAAGGTCCTCACTATATCCTGTACCTGATCCAAGACCCTAGGTGGCAGTCACATAGCCTCGAATGTTCTGGCCCCCAACGGACCCTGTGCCATTGAAGTCAGGGACTATGGACAGGTATGTTCTGCAGGGACAGAAACCAAACAAGGGTGTAGGGCTGAGAGGTGGGGGAAGGACTCAGGAAAGGAAACCTTGTTTTCACCTGTAACCTGCTCTGCCCCGCCCAGCAGTGGAAAATGTGTGTCAGGGGAAGCTGCTGCCTGGGGAGGGGGCAGGTGTGCGTGGGCAACAGGGTATGGAGGGGGCGCCATGGGAGGGCAGGATGTGCTGGGGTTGGGGGCAAGGTCAGGGGTGTGGAGCAGGGTTCGAGAACGTAGAGTAAGATCTCACTTCTGGGCCGGGCACGGTGGCTCACACCTGTAATCCCAGCACTTTGGGAGGCCGAGGCGGGTGGATCACGAGGTCAGGAGATCGAGACCATCCTGGCTAACATGGTGAAACCCCATCCCTACTAAAAATACAAAAAAATTAGCTGGGCATAGTGGCACACACTTGTAGTCCCAGCTACTCGGGAGGCTGAGGCAGGAGAATCACTTGAATCCGGGAGGCAGAGGTTGCAGTGAGCCGATATCACGCCACTGCACTCCAGTCTGGGCGACAGAGCAAGACTCTGTCTCAAAAAAAAAAAAAAAAAAAGACTCTCACTTCTAGAAGGGTGGGCACACTGTCCTATGAAAGCTGTCCCCAACCTCTACATCCCAGACCTTCTTGGCCTTGGCCAATTCTCTGCTCAATGGGTCATTCAACAAGCATGCATTGAGTACCTGCTGTGTGCTAGGACCCAAGGATGCAGAATAGCCCCTTTCCTACCCAGAGAGGAGCACAGTCTGGAAGAGGCAGGCAAGGCGGACAGCTCCAATACCATGTGGGTAACACAATCCAGGAGAGGCTGAGTCAGTGGTCAGGGAGGCATTCTGGAGGCCAGCAGGACAAGCAGGTAACAATAACCACTCTAGGCCAGGCACGGAGACCCACACCTCTTATCCTAGCACTTTGGGAGGCTGAGGTGGGAGGATCGCTTAAGGCCAGGAGTTTGAGACCAGCCTGGCCAACATAGCAAGACCCTATCTCTACCAAAAATTTACACATTAGCCAGGTGTGGTGTCATGTGCCTGTAGTCCTAGCTACTATGGAGGCTGAGGCAGGAGGATGACCTGAGCCCAGGAGTTTGAAGCTGTAGTGTACAATGATCATGACACTGCATTCTACAATAATCCCTATCTCTAAAATAATATAATAATAATAATAACAACCACTTTTGTGAGGTTACTAGAAGCCAGATTAAAGAGCTAAGCCCTCGTAAGGCTTTTTAATACCTTTCCATCCTCAAACAGCCCTGTGAGCTAGGAACTGCTAGTATTCCCCTTTTATAGATGAGGAAATTGAGGCATTGAGAAGGAAAGAACTTGCCCTAGTTCTCACTGCTAGATGCTAGGAAATGGCACAACCAGGACTTGAAACCAGGCAGTCTGCTCTTACCTACTCCACTGAGGAAGGGGAAGTGGGAGCCGGTGTTGGGAGAAAAGGGGGGTCACATGGAGGGAGCAACAGGAGAAGAAGCCCAAACAGAAGATGATGTGCTGGAACTGAGAGGGGAGGGGAGGGAGGCTGCTGAGTGGAGGGGCCAGGGAGCAGCTAGAGCCCAGGCAAAAACCCCCTCAAAGCATTGCCCTGGGACTGGGGACCTATAGGCACGGTCATTCTAGAGAAGCGCCCTCCCTTGGAAGTAATCAGTGGGGGCCCAAACGGACAATTATATGTGATTTAATTTTTTTTTTTTTTTTTTTGAGACAGGGTCTCGCTCTGTCACCCAGGCTGGAGTGTGATGGCATGACCTCGGCTCACTGCAACCTCCACCTCCCAGATTCAAGCAATTCTCCTGCCTCAGCCTCCCAAGTAGCTGGGACTACATGCGCGCACCACCACGCCTGGCTAATTTTTGTATTTTTAGTAGAGATGGGGTTTCACCATATTGGCTAGGCTGGTCTCAAACTCCTGACCTCAGGTGATCCACCTGCCTCGGCCTCCCAAAGTCCTGGGGTTACAGGCATGAGCCACTGCGCCTGGCCTAATTTAGATGTTGTCAGTTTCCTAGGCTGCTATAACAAAGTACCACAAGCTGGGAAGCCTAAACCAACAAAAATGTTTTCTCTCCCAGTTCCGAAGACCAGAGATTGAAATGCAGACGTCCTCGGGGCTGTGCTATCCCGAAGAATCTGAGTAGAGTCCTTCTTTGCCCCTTCCTAGCTTCTGGTGGTGGCCGTCAGTTCTTGGCATTCCCAGGTTTTTGACAAACACCCCTCCAGTTTCAGCCTCCGTCATCCCGTGGCATTCTCCCTGTGTGTCTCTCTCCTCTTCGTATAACGACACCAGTCATATGGGATGAAGGGCCCATCCTGCTCCAGTATGACCTCATCTGAACTAATTATACCTGCCACGACCTTATTTCCAAGTAAGGTCACATTCTGAGGCACTACAGGTTAGGACCTCAGCATATATTTTGGGGGGACACAATTCAACCCAAAAAATGTCATTAAAGGACTTTTCATATAAATAAATGTCAAATCTGAAAAATTCCTATGCAGTTCATGTGTCCCAGCTTGACATTCAGAAAATATACCCTCAATATATCTGTCCACTACGCTAGAACTTTGCCCTAGTGGGTACTAAATGAAGGTTTGAGAAATACTTGACTTGTGGTCCCCTAAGTCCCTGAAGTCTTTCCTTAATAAGCCCAAATAATAGAATAAAAGTTTCCAGGGAACAAAGTCAAGTTGCCCTCTGTCCTGTATAGCTGGCAGGCAGTTGCTCCACTGACCCCAGCCTCACCTTCTGCATGGGCACTGGCTTGGGGAAATAGCCAGGAACGAAAAGGATAGAGGGGCCTCAGCGCCCTTGCTCACTGGATTAAGTGGAACCCACAGTTCTCAGCCCTCTCCCTCGCTTCCCCATCCAAACAGGCTCAGTGTGCTCCATTCAGACAAATGCCCATCTCCAACCCTGCCACGTAGACCTGGTTCAGGCCTTTGTCTTTCCCTCTGGAACTACTGCCTCAGTCTTCAGACTGATCTCCTTGCCACCAGCAGGCAATCAGATCACCCTAAATATGAATCTGATCACTTCTCTGACTGCCATGAAACCTTCAATGGCTCCCTATTGCTTTCAGAATAAAGTCCGTATTCCTAAGCTTTGCCATTTCAGGCTTTACAAGTTGGCCCCCAGGCTTGTTTTTCATGATTTCTCTACACGTGCTCTATCTTACAGGTAATGGATGTTCCGGAATTTCTAATTAAAAGAGACTCAGTTGGCAGGGCGGGGGGTGCATTCTGATTAGAAGGGGACACGGTGGGGAGGCATGTCTTTTTTTTTTTTTTTTTTTTTTTTGAGACAGAGTCTCACTCTGTCACCCAGGCTGGAGTGCAGTGACGCTGTCTTGGCTCACTGCAACCTCCGCCTCCTGGGTTCAAGTGATTCTCCTGCCTCAGCCTCCTGAGTAGCTGGGATTACAGGCATTCGCCACCACACCCAGCTAATTTTTGTATTTTTAGTAGGGATGGGGTTTCGCCATGTTGTCCAGGCTGGTCTCAAACTCCTGACCTCAGGTGATCCACCCGCTTCAGCCTCCCAAAGTGCTGGGATTACAGGTGTGAGCCATGTGCCCGGCTGGCATGTCTTGAAGTTGTCTTTATAAACAACTTCTGAGCTTGGCTGTGCTTTTTTCCTGCATCTGCATCTTAGCTTATGCTGGTCCCCTACATGGAATGGCCTCTCCGCAACTCCATTCTGATTCATCCCCCTGCCTCCCACCCCCCCCACGCCCCCCGTCACATAACCAAAATAACCCACCTCTCCCTGCTCCAAAGACAGAGTATTTGGGGGCTGGGTGTGGTGGCTCACACCTGTAACCCTAGCACTTTGGGAAGATTGCTTAAGCCCAGGAGTTTGAGTCCAGCCTGGGGAACATAGTGAGACCTCATCGCTACAAAATTTTTTTTAAAGTAGCTGGGTATGGTGGCACACACCTATACTCCCAGTTACTCAGAAGGCTGAGGTGGGAGGATTGCTTGAGCCAGGGAAATGGAGGCTGTAGTGAGCGATGATCATGCCACTACACTCTGGCTTGGAAACACAGTGAGACCCTGTCAAAAAAAAAAAAAAAAAAGGATTTTGTTTGAACTTCTTTAGGAAGCTTATCCCAGTCCACTTTGTGTCAACTAGACGACAAACTTTCCTTAGAGCTAGGTTCTAGCCCCAGGCCTATGGCTAAATGGCAGGAAGATGAGGTCAGGAAAGTGCTAGAATGGAGACCTGGCTGCTAATTATACTTTGTCAGTGTCTTGCTGCATGGCCTCAGGCAAGTCACTTTCCCTCCTCAGTTTCCTCTCTGTAAGAGTGCGATGTTGGGAAAGACACCAAGCAGTGTTGAAAATATGAGCTACATTTCTTCTTTCATCCCAGGTCTGGCCAGATGTGGGTCCTGTGAACGAGAGCCTCTGGGGTTCTTATTTTGTGTTAATTTGCATACATCTGCACATACACTAAAAGAGGCACCAACTGCATTTCATTTCATAGAAAGAACTGGGACTGTCATGTAACCGATGCCCAAGAGTGTAACCGATGCCCATGGTGCCATCCAAATTTTCGCTGTCACAGACCTTTAGTAATTAATGCTCCAACCCCTTCCTTTTACAGGTGGGTGACTGAGGCTCAGAGAGGGAAAGTGACCAGCCCAAGGTCACACAGCAAATGAGCACAGGGCTTCATCCCAGGCTTCCCACTGTACACCAGGCACATGCACTAGACACCACATTTCTTTCTCTATGCAGGATGGAAGAAGAGGGGCTTGGCTTTCTTTTGAGGCTCTTTTCTGCACCCCAGAATAACAAAGCTGCCTGATTTGGCAGCCTCTGCAACCACCACAGGAAACCAAATTGTAGTAGAAAGGCAGATGGGAGTGGAAAATCCTCTCAGAGATGTTAGATCGTTGCTTTCACCTGTTCTAAAAATAATCTGGTTTTTATTAGAGATTGATAGATGACAAGATAACCCACAAGTTATTCCACTGAGGCTGGGGAGAGGAGAGAGCGTGATTCTGGGTGAGCAGAAAGGGAGCTGGGAGTCACTGCGGGTGACTGAGCAGAGTGGTCTGGACCCACCGAGTCTCAGTATTTGGCAACATGAACAGAGGGCCGGCTCTGGCAGGCACTGCAGGCTGTAGGCTAGTAGGCTGTCGGCTGCAGGAACCCTAAGGAACAAGACAGGCCTGGATGCTGCCTTTGGGAGATCCTGATCTCTAGAGGGGGTGGACAGACATAAAAGTCAACAAATAAAATAATTACAAAGTGCTATGAAGGAAACAAACAGTGCTGAGAAAGACTGACAGGGGGCCAGGCATGGTGGCTCATGCCTGTAATCCTAGCATTTTGAGAGACTGAGGCAAGTGGATCACCAGAGGTCAGGAGTTCAAGACCAGCCTGACCAACATGGTGAAACCCTGTCTCTACAGAAAATAGAAAAATTAGCCAGGCATGGTGGTTCATGCCTGGAATCCCAGCTACTAGGAAGGCTGAGGCAGAAGAATCGCTTGAACCCAGGAGGCGAAAGTTGTAGTGAGCTGAGATTGTGAAACTCTCTCTCAAAAAAACAAAAAACAAAAAACTGACAGGGGAGATTTACTTTAGCTGAGATGGGCAGTGAGGCCTCTGGAAGGAGGGAAGATAAAAGCTGAGACCAGAAGGGTGAGAAGAAGCCAGCCCAGCAAAGAAAGAACAGAAGAGCATCTCCAGGAGAGGGAGTTTGGTGGCTCAAGGAACTAAAAAGCCAGCGAACGGGGGCGGGGGGAAAGGGTGTAGACTTGCAGGAGGAGGTTGGAAGAGGGCGGGGCCAGATGTGTGCTGGCTTTAAGGATGTGCATAGGCTTCTGGTGTGATTCCAGAGCGGTGGGAACCTACTGAAGCAAGGTTTTCAGTAGTGAAATGAGGATGTGGTTTGCCTTTGAAGAAGCCTGTTCTTTTCTTTTTTTTTTTTTTTCTTTTGAGATGGAGTCTTGCTCTGTTGCCTGGGCTGGAGTGCAGTAGCTCCATTACCGTTCACTGCAACCTCCACCTCCTGGGCTCAAGCAATTCACCTGCCTCAGCCTCCCAAGTAACTGGGATTACAGGCACCCACCACCATGGCAGGCTAAGTTTTGTATTTTTAGTAGAGACAGGGTTTCACCATGTTGGCCAGGCTGGTCTTGAACTACTGACCTCAGGTGATCTGCCTGCCTCGGCCTCCCAAAGTGCTGGGATTACAGGCATAAGCCACTGCCCCCAGCCTGAAGAAGCCTGTTCTTGACTGCTGTGTGGGACAAGGATTAGAGGGGAAGGCAGCAAGAAGGCAAGTTAGGCAATGGACGTGGCATCCAGGCAGCAGTGATGGCAGCCTGGACTAAGATGGGAAAACAGAGAGAACAGAAGATGGATTACAAATATGTCCTTGAAACAAAAGTCACAGGAGCTGCAGATGGATGGGATGAGTGGTGGGGTAGCGTGGAGGGTACCGGAGGGGACACACAGGTTTCTGACCTGAGCGCCGGTGAGGTGCTGGTGCCATTCTCTAGTCAGGGGAACCTGCAAGCAGGAGGGGTGGGTGTGGGAATCCGGTTTGGGGCATGTTCATTTGAGAAGTGTACAAACCACCGAGAGTCTGCCTGGGGACAGCTCCAGAGGCCGTAGCAGTCTCTGGTCATTTGATGAAACAGGTTATTTCCTCATTTCCTCCCCGTATGAATGGTGAGCTCCAGGGCCAGGGACCAGCTCTGCTTTGTTTTATAGCCCCAGCACCGAGGAAGGTGCCTTGCACACAGTGGGTGCTCACCGAAGAGTTGGTGGATGAATGAAGCCAGAAGCTAGACCACCAGCTGAACAAATCAGCCCACAGACATGGTGATGTTTCTTCTGTTGTTGTTTGTTTGTTTTTGAGACAGAGTCTCGCTCCATCGCCCAGGCTGGAGTGCAGTGGCACCATCTCGGCTCACTGCAACCGCTGCCTCCTGGGCTCAAGTGATCCTCTCACCTTAGCCTTCCAAGGAGCTGCGACTACAGGCACACTCCTGACCTCAAGGGATTTGCCCATCTCGGCCCCCCAAAGTGCTGGGATTACAGATGTGAGCCCTGTGCCTGGTCCAATTTTTGCATTTTTTGTAGAGACAAGTTTTGCCATGTTGCCCAGGCTGGTCTCAAACTCCTAGGCTCAAACTATCCTCCCATCTCTGCCTCCCAAAGTGCTGGGATTATAGGCTGGCCACGCCCTCCCCACTCCACGTTGACTTCATCAGCACCTATAATAATAACTTTATTTATGGAGCACTTTCTGTATGACAGGCATATACTAAATGCTTTAAAAGTATTAAATCATAGGCCGGGTGCGGTGGCTCAAGCCTGTAATCCCAGCACTTTGGGAGGCCGAGACGGCCGGATCACGAGGTCAGGAGATCGAGACCATCCTGGCTAACCCGGTGAAACCCCTTCTCTACTAAAAAATACAAAAAAAACTAGCCGGACGAGGTGGCGGGCGCCTGTAGTCCCAGCTACTGGGGGAGGCTGAGGCAGGAGAATGGCGTAAACCCGGGAGGCGGAGCTTGCAGTGAGCCAAGATCCAGCCACTACACTACAGCCTGGGCGACAGAGCGAGACTCCGTCTCAAAAAAAAAAAAAAAAAAAAAAACACAAAATTGGCCGGGCGTGGTGGCACATGCCTATAATCCCAGCTACTAGGGAGGCTGAGGCAGGAGAATTGCTTGAACCTGGGAGGTGGAGGTTGCAGTGAGCCGTGATCGTGCCATTGCACTCCAGCCTGGGCAACAAGAGTGAAACTCCATCTCAAAAGAAAAAGCAAGAACTTGTGTCTCCTTATCTTCAATACCCCAAACAGCAGCTGGCACATAGTAGGTGCTCAATCAAGTCTGTCTTAACAGAAGCCAGCTTATAACCTTCTTCTTTGGATAGAAGGAGAAAGAGCTCCAGGGGAGGAAATGCTCTTTATTTTATGGTATTTTGCAACCATCTATCCTACATGATCATATTCATTTTCACAATAACCTCTGCTGGGCATGGGTTATCAGACCCACCTGTCCAGTGAGGAAACCGAGGCCCAGAGAGGCTAAGAAGCTTTCCTAAGTCACTCAGCTGAGAGTTGGTGGAGAGGGTACGGAAACCCAGGTCTCCTGACTCCAAGCTCAGCGCTCATTTTATGCATCCCTTAGCCAGGGAAGATGTAGCTGAACCCAAACCCAGTCCAAGGGGATTGGAGGCCCTGCCAGGTCAGGGGTCATAAATCACCCCCTCTCCCAGTGTGGTGGGGGAGGCTTTGGGGACAGAGGCCTGCTTCCCGTCCTCTCAGCCCTCAGGGTCTAACACCTCTTCAGAGCAGGAAACTCTTCCTTGTCACAGAGCTCTGGTCCTCCCTCCCCCCTCTCCTCCCAACACTCCACATCACTCCCCTCCCTATTCTCCTCGAGGGTCCTGGTAAAAGCATCCGCTTGTCAGTGTAAATCTGCAGGGTTCAGACCAGCAGCTGGAGATGGATGGGCAGGAAGCAGTAACAATGGATGAAAGACCCTCTGTGCCCAGGTGGGTGGGGGAGGGAAAGGCAGGAAACAGAGAAGCCGCCTGCCTATGGAGGCCTGGAGCCGCCAGCCGGCTGGAGGGAGGCCTGGGATGCCAGAACCCGCAGGGTTTATTTGGATTCCCCAAGGATCCAAGCTGGGGAGCCCTTTGCAAACATCAGACCAGCTCATCTCCATGGGGTGCCAGGCCGAGGACCTGTGCAACAAGAATGTCGCTTTCATTCATCATTGTTTGTCCCCAGGGCCTAAACCAGGGCCGTCTACACAGTAGGGGCTTGATTTGCTGAATGAAAAAATTAATCTGGCACTACTAATAACTAAATAATTATAGTTTTATATTGATTTGCTTGTTTAGAAAAATAAAAAGGATTCCCAACCATCCCTTTTCCCCCTCAGAGCTTTTGCATATGCTGTTCCTTCCGCCTGCCGCGCTCGTTCCTCTGCTTTTTACAAGGTCAGCACCTTCTCGTCCTCTAGTTACAGCTCAAATAAAGCTCTTCAAGGCCGGGCGCGGTGGCTCAAGCCTGTAATCCCAGCACTTTGGGAGGCCGAGACGGGCGGATCACGAGGTCAGGAGATCGAGACCATCCTGGCTAACACGGTGAAACCCCGTCTCTACTAAAAAATACAAAAAACTAGCCGGGCGACGTGGCGGCGCCTGTAGTCCCAGCTACCCGGGAGGCTGAGACAGGAGAATGGCGTGAACCCGGGAGGCGGAGCTTGCAGTGAGCTGAGATCCGGCCACTGCACTCCAGCCTGGGGGACAGAGCGAGACTCCGTCTCAAAAAAAAAAAAAAAAAAAAAAGCTCTTCAGTGAAGCTCTGGGAACCTGCTAAGGTAACCCCCTTTCCCCTGCCACCTCTAACCCAGCACTGGGTGATTTCCTTCATGACACTTATTATCAGCCATCCTCTTATTTAATATGTATCTTTATTTTTGAATTTCCTGTCTCTCCCACCAGAATGTAAGTTCCAAAAGGGCTTCTTGCTCATTGTTGCATCCCCAGGGCCAAGGACTTAGAAGATGCTCCATAAATAGTTGTTAACTAGATAAAGAGGCGAACACTTGAATCCCTGTAATAATGTCATTCACACCCTAGGCTCTGCCATCTGCTTCCTTGAGGAGAACAAAAGGAAGTCTTGCTCTTGCACTGAGGATTGTAAGCCCCAACCCACAGTGAGTTGCTACTTCCTGGGTCAACAATTGTGATGGTTGTAAATCATTTTAGGGCTTTGCTTTCCACACAATTTTTGAGTTTCATCAAAATCTGGGTGTGTACATGGTGGGGAGGCTCAGCATGGCAATGTTCCCTGTCTGTCCAGCATGCCAGTATGGACACAGGTGGATGGGGCCAGTTCTGTTACCAGAAAGGGGTCCCAATCCAGACGCCAAGAGAAGGTTCTTGGATCTCGCACAAGAAAGAATTTGAGGTGAATCCATACAGTAAAGTGAAAGCAAGTTTATTAAGAAAGTAAAGGAATTAAAGAATGGCTACTCGTAGGCAGCTGCTGGTTGCCCATTTTTATGGTCATTTCTTGATTATATGCTAAACAAGGGATGGATTATTCATGAGATTTCTGGGAAAGGGGTGGGCAATTCCTGGAACTGAGGATTCCTCCCTTTTTTAGACCATATAGGGTAACTTCCTGAGGTTGCTATGGCATTTGTGTTTAAACTGTCATGGCACTGGTGGGAATGTAGCACTGAGGATGACCAGAGGTCACTCTCATCGCCATCTTGGTTTTGGTGGGTTTTGGCCGGCTTCTTTACTGCAACTTGTTTTATCAGCAAGGTCTTTATGACCTGTATCTCATGCCAACCTCCTCTCTCATCTTGTGACTAAGAATGCCTTAACCTCCTGGGAAGGCAGCTCAGTAGGTATCAGCCTTATTTTACCCAGCCCCTATTCAAGATGGAGTTGCTGGTTCAAATGCCTCTGACAGTTCCATCCAACCTATTCATTTCCAAGGTGGGCAAACCAGGGCCCAGAAGTGCCATGGTCACACACATATCAATCCAGAGCTTTACCAGCAGAGAGCTCAGTAGAGCTGCAGATTCACTGAGTCCTGATTCACTCTCTCATTCATTCATCATTCCTTTGTTCATTCATTTAACAAATACTTACTGGGCACCTATGATGGGCCCACAACTGTGCTAGCAATAGCCAAAGGCTCAGAGACTCAAAGGAACTAAGTAAAAGGCCCAGCCTACCTGACATAACTGCTTCAGTGACTTCTAAAGCAAGTCTCTGCTTTGCCAAGCGTGAGAGCTGTCATGGGTCGGGGGAAGAAGCGTTCCAGTGTCTTAGAAGGCAGAGAGAGAGACTCAATCTGGGAAAGGCTAAGCTTGGGGGCTGGACAGACAGAATCCAAAATGGAGGAAAGCATTGGCCATGACTAGGAAGCCAGTTTAGCTCTGCTTCTATGCCTGCGTCGCCAGCCTGAGTTGCACTGGTACCCAGAAACTGCCTTTGAGTGAAGTTGTTTGTGCTGTCTCAACAGTGTGGGACCCCTCAGTCAACAGAAAAGGTTAAAGGCTACTCATTCACCCAGGAAACTCATATTAAGCACCTATTATACACTAGACCCTGTGCTTGGCACTGAAGATCCCATGGTGAAGGAGACACAGTCTGGCTTTGTCAGTTTGTGCCATGTGTGTTAGTCCAATTTTTTTTTTTTTTTTTTTTTTTTTTTGAGTTAGGGTCTCCCTGTCACCCAGGCTGGAGTGCAGTGGTGTGATCATAGCTCACTGCAACCTCAAACTCCTAGGCTCGAGCGAACCTCTCTCCTCAGCCTCCTGAGTAGCTGGGACTACAGTCATGTGCCACCACACCCACCTAACTTTTTTTTTTTTTAGTGAGAGGGTCTTGCTATGTTGCCCAGGCTGGCCTTGAACTCCTGGCCTCAACTGATCCTCCCACTCGGCCTCCCAAAGTGCTGGGTTTACAGGCATGGGCCACTAGGCCCAGCCCCTGTTAGTACATTCTATTTTTTTATTTTTTTTTTTTTGAGACGGAGTCTCGCTCTGTCGCCCGGGCTGGAGTGCAGTGGCCGGATCTCAGCTCACTGCAAGCTCCGCCTCCCGGGTTTACGCCATTCTCCTGCCTCAGCCTCCCAAGTAGCTGGGACTACAGGCGCCCGCCACCTCGCCCGGCTTGTTTTTTTGTATTTTTTAGTAGAGATGGGGTTTCACTCTTAGCCAGCATGGTCTCTATCTCCTGACCTCGTGATCCGCCCGTCTTGGCCTCCCAAAGTGCTGGGATTACAGGCTTGAGCCACCGCGCCCGGCCTGTTAGTACATTCTTGTACTGCTATAAAGCAATACTAGGGACCGGGTAATTTATAAAGAAAAGAGATTTTTATTTTGTTTTGTTTTCTTTTTGAGACAGGGTCTTGCTCTGTCACCCAGGCTGGAGTACAGTGGTGTGACTTTGGCACACTGCCACTTCCGTCTCCCAGGTATAAGCGATTCTCCTCCCTCAGCCTCCCGAGTAGCTGGGATTACAGGCGCCCACCACCACACCCAGCTAATTTTTATATTTTTAGTAGAGACGGGGTTTCGCCATGTTGGCCTGGCTCATCTCGAACTCCTGACCTCAGGTGATCTGCCTACCTTGGCCTCCCACAGTGCTGGGATTACAGGCATGAGCCACCATGCCCGGCCAAGAAAAGAGGTTTAATGGGCTCATAGTTCTGCAGGCTGTACAGAAAGTATAGTGCCAGCATCTGCTTCTGGTTAGGGCCTCAGGAAGCTTCCACTCATGGTGGAAAGCGAAGGGGAGCCAGCAAGTCTCATGGCAAGAAAAGCAGGAGCAAAAGAGAGAGAAGGGGGAGGGCCCAGACTCTTCAACAACCAGATCTCTCACGAACTCACTGAGAGAGAACTCATTGAGGGAGAACTCATTCATCACCAAGGGTATGGTGCCAAACCATTCATGAGGGATCTGCCCCTGTGACCCCGTCACCAGACCCCACCTCCAACACTGGGAATCACATTTCTTTTTTTTTTTTTTTTTTTTTTTTTTTTTTTTTTTTTTTTGAGGCGGAGTCTTGCTCTGTCACCCGGGCTGGAGTGCAGTGGCCGGATCTCAGCTCACTGCAAGCTCCGCCTCCCGGGTTTACGCCATTCTCCTGCCTCAGCCTCCCGAGTAGCTGGGACTACAGGCGCCCGCCACCTCGCCCGGCTAGTTTTTTTGTATTTTTAGTAGAGACGGGGTTTCACCGTGTTAGCCAGGATGGTCTCGATCTCCTGACCTTGTGATCCGCCCGTCTCGGCCTCCCAAAGTGCTGGGATTACAGGCTTGAGCCACCGCGCCCGGCCTGGGAATCACATTTCAACTGGAGATTTGGAGGGGACCAACATCGAAACCAGATCACGGCTGAAACAAAATATGCCAGAGACTGGGTAATTTATCAACAACAGAAATCTATTTCTCACAGTTCTGGTGGCTGGGCTGCCAACTATCAAGGTGCTGGCAGATTCAGTTGTCTGGTGAGGGCTGCTCTCTGCTTCCAAGATGGCACCTGGTTACCACAACCTCTGGAGGGGAGGAACACTGTGCCCTCACGTGGTGCAAGGGACGGAAGGGCAAAAAGGGCCTAACTAGTCCCCTTGGGCCCTTATATAAGGTTGCTAATCCCATCCATGAAGACAGAGCTCTCATGGCCTAATCACCTCCTTAAGGTCACACTTCTTACTACTGTTGCATTGGGGATTAAGTTTCAACACAAATTTTGGAGGGGACACAAACATCCAAACGATAGCGCAGTCCCATCCCTTACAGTCCTCAGTACTGGCCAGGCGCGGTGGCTCACGCCCATAATCCCAGTACTTTGGGGAGCCGAGGCAGGTGGCTCACCTGAGGTCAGGAGATCAAGACCAGCCTGGCCAACATGATGAAACCCCATCCCTACTAAAAATACAAAAAATTAGCTGGGCATGATGGCGGGCACCTGTAATTCCAGCTACTCGGGAGAACAAGGCAGGAGAATCACTTGAACCCAGGAGGCAGAGGTTGCACTGAGCTGAGATCATGCCACTGCACTCCAGCCTGGACAGCAAAAGCGAAACTCCCTCTCAAAAAAAAAAAAATGTCCCAGTAGTGGTGGGGGTGCATAGATGACAGGCCATCACAGTCCCGGGATCCTGGCTATCTCAAGGCAGCATAGATCAGCAAGGAGCAAGGAAATCCACTAGCATTCCCTGACTCCCACTTCTGTCTATGCCAGCAGTATCAGGGACCATGCAGAACATCACAGAGCCACACAGACTGCAGTCTGAGCCCAGCTCCACCACTAGGTCAACATGTGACCTTCAGCAAGTGAGTCCTCTCACCTGTAAAATGGGGCTAAGAATAGGACCTGCTCCTGTGGTGCCATAAGAATTTGATGAAATGTACTGCCAAGCTCTTGGCGTACAGTAGGTTCTTTAATAAGCCAAAAGCCGGCTTCTCTTTAGGGTAGGAGCTAGCTGTGTGTGGCTCAGACATGAGGCTTAGCTTGGTCACAGGTTGGGCTGCCACCAGTGAATTCCTTAGTCTAACTTTTCCGAGTCTAATCCTGGGCCTGCTTGCTTCTCTCAGTTCAAATCTGGGAGTCCTTACTCTTCAGATGCCATCAGCATTAAATCAGGCCCTCTCAGCTTGCTGAATCCAGTTCTGGATGTTTATAGGCCATGATTCCATGGGTAGAACTTTCCAAGCTCCAATCCCCAGGGCCAGCCTAAACCAGACCGCTCTATATCTAGCTTCTCTAGCCTAGGCCCTTCAGTTCCTTGCACTGCCACCCCACTGAGGGCTTTAAAACCCATCTGTAGTGGTCACTCTCATGCTCAACACCCTTCAAAGGCTCCCCGTTATCCTCAGGATCAAGTCCAAACTCCTGAGCTCGACATTCATCACCCGTTACCCTCTGGCTACAGTTTTGGCTCTATTTCTCTACCCTTGCTGCCATGCTTCTGCCCCCCTGAACATAAACCTCCCTGCCTTTGCACATGCTGTTCCCCAATTAGGGGAAGGCTTAGTACACTTATCCTTCACAGCTTAGCTCAGATGGCAGCAACTCTGAGCTATCTTCCCTAATGACCCTCTCAAAAGCCCCTCCCTCCTTCCCAGCAGGAATGACCTGCTCTGTTCCTCAAGCTCCCAATGCACTTTGTACCCAACTCTGAATCAGCACCTGGCACCTTGCATGGTAATTAGATGTTTTTTTGTTTTTTTTTTTTGAGACGGAGTCTTGCTCTGCTGCCCAGGCTGGAGTGCAGTAGCCAGATTTCAGCTCACTGCAAGTTCCGCCTCCCAGGTTTACGCCATTCTCCTGCCTCAGCCTCCCGAGTAGCTGGGACTACAGGCGCCCGCCTCGTCGCCCGGCTTTTTTTGTATTTTTTAGTAGAGATGGGGTTTCACCGTATTAGCCAGGATGGTCTCGATTTCCTGACCTCGTGATCCGCCCGCCTCGGCCTCCCAAAGTGCTGGGATTACAGGCTTGAGCCACCGCGCCCGGCCGGTAATTAGATGTTTATATGCCTGACACCCATCCCCTCATCTCAAATAGCACCCGTCACACCACCCTCTTATCCTGCTTTCTCTTTCTTCAGAGCAATTTGTATTTTATTCGTTTATTTATGGTCTATTTCCTCCCCAACACTAGAATGTAAAATGAGGACAGGGACTTTGTTTTGTTCATCTTTTTATGTTCCTGGTGGCTTGGAACAGAGCCAGGTACCATAGAAGCCATTCAACAAATATTTATTGAGAGAATGAATGAATGAATGAATGAATGCCATTAGGTGAGAGCAAGATGGTCAGAGCCACTTTAGGAAACTCAGTCAGAGCCAGGGGGATGATGGACTGGAAGAAGATGAGCTGAGGACAAGGAGAAGACATTGGGTGGGTGAGAGGGTCAGAGAAGGGGACAGTGACGTTCGGGTAAAGAAAGTTCCCTGCGAAACATCCTAAGTGTAGCAGGAAAGGCCTGGGAGCAGGAGGCCCCAAGTTCAAGTTTTGTCTCCTTGACTTTGCAGTTGAGTGCTGCTGGGCCTGTTTCTGCATTAATAAAATGAGGAACAAGACCTCCTTTGCAGCGTGCCCTGAGGACAGACCAGGATGAGAGGTGGCTAAGGGCAGGGTTGGGGGAGGGCAGCCTACGGGAAGCAGGTGTGGCGAGCCTTGATCTTAGGACCAGCCATGCATGCTTCACCTGCCTGCCTGCTCATTAGCTGTGTGCACTGGGCACATCTTTGCCTGCAGAGGCCTCAGGTTCATCTCTGTGGCTTGCTGGGGCCAGGGCCAGGGTGCACTTGACTGACTACCTTCATGGACTCAAGACACGTCTAGGACACACCAAGATCTTCCATGTTCTGCTTCTTACTGAGGAGTCAGCTCACAGGGTCTGGCCAAGGCTACTTGCCTCAGAGGATGCTGAGCCAGAAGGACCCTTGGGCCACTGGATCCAAGCCCTTCATTTTACAGATGTGAGGCTGAGCCCAGAGAGGCTGAAGGACTTGTCCAAGGACACTCAGCCAGTTGGCTTCAAAGTCAGTTCCAGAGCCCAGGTCTCTTCACTATCAGTCCAAGATCTGTCCATTCACCCAGCCATAGGGCTGGTCCTTGTTGATCCATTTCAAGCCTATTCCTCTTCCATGATATAGTTGCCTTCGGGTACCAGATACTGGGCTGGGTGCTTTGCACAACATGCCTCTTTTAATCCTCACCGTGGTCTCTATTTCTGTTTCACAAATAAACTGAGGCTCAGAGAGGGTGGGTGATTTGTCCAAGGTCACACAGTAAAGTAAAAATAGGTCCAGGATTCAAGTTCATACCTTCCTGTCTCAGAAGCCTCTACTTACTATTGTCCTGACCCGAGAGGAGCTCACTATCCAGAGAGGGGCAAATATGACAATAAATACTTGCAACAAAATGTAATTGATGTTATTATAGATACAGTCTGAGGCACAGTAGACAGTTTCCTGAGGTTGCCTAATTTACACCTCACAATAGTCCTTAATATAAGGTACACATTGCTATCCCCGTTTCACTGATGAGCAAACTGAGGCTCAGAGAAGCAAATTCCCTGTCCAGGGTCATATAAACCCTGTCTATCTGTCTATCTGTCTGTCTGTCTGTCTGCAGAGCTCATAGTCTGTTCTCATGAACAAATCCTGCTCCTCTAAAGTCCTGAACAAACATTGCCTCATTCAGTCAATGTGCATTTCTTGCATCCCTACTATGTGCCCAGCCCTGTCCTAGGTATTCTTGGAGGTAGAGAGGAATAGAACATGGCCTCTGCCCCCAACTCCAGCCAGCAAACAGGTAGATTGGGGGTCCTTGGGGCTCTGCCCTGTGTCCTCTGTGTGACTCTGATGGAGAACCATTAGGCACTGGCCCAGCCTTCCCCCTTCAAAATGCCCATGGGAAAGGCAAGGGTGGGCAGCTGGGACAGCTTCAGGCCCCCAGGGCTGCCTTGTCCTCTCAGCCTGGCTCTGACTCACCACCCACACCTGGCAGTGGCCTCAGGCAGCCACGCTGGAAATAGATGGGGAGGGAGGGGACGTGACACCTGCACTCTTGGCTGCCATTCCCACCCTCCCTGCCAGGAAGCAGAGAAACGTCAGCTAGCAGAGTCCACCTGAAATCGCTGGGCTTGGGAATGCTCCTGGGAGTTGAAGCCCCCAGCCGACTGGAAGGGCTATCCCAGGAGCCATGAGGATTACAATAAAAATCATGATGATGTCTCACTTTTCACAGTGCTTGGTGGTTCTTGAGCACTTGTTCTGTGCCAGGCCCTGGCCCAAGTAAGTGCTTTGCATGTCTTCATTATCTTGCTGAAGTCTCACAGCTCCTCAGGAAGTTACACTGTGATTAAGCCCATTTTATAGATGAGAAACTTGAGATTCAGAGAAGTCAAATAACTTGCCTAAGGCCACGTATTAGGCAACATGGGCCCATCCCAAGCTTCTCACCCAATCCCAGCTCACGTGGCTCATTCCAGTTCACACGTGTTAGCTGTGTTCCCATGTGCCCTGCCCAATCCCCTTCCCTCTTTGACAAGGCAGGCTCACCCTTCTTACAACTCTGGGAAGCAGAAATCAAACTGTTAACCTTCTCTTTCCTCCCTACCTATCTCAACCCCACCCAGCCTTCAGCCCAAGTCTGATCATGTTGCCTCCCTGTCTAAAACCTCTCCATTGCCCTTAAGGTAAAGTGTATTCCGCTGGGCGTGGTGGCTCATGCCTGTAATTTCAGCACTTTGGGAGACTGAGGTGGGAGCATCACTTGAGGCCAGGAGTTTGATACCAGCCTAGATAACATAGGGAACCCCCATCTCTCTAAAAATAATAAAATGATTAAAAAGATAAAATACATTCAGGGCCCTTCAAGAACTGGGCCCTGTCACTTTTCCAGCCTCATCACTCATCAGTCTCTGCCTGGGCAAGTCAGGACACCTCCCAGGCCTTGTTTTTCTGGTGGGGACGATGACACTTCCTCACAGTGAGGAGGATGGAGGGGGCAGATGTATGTGAAGTTCTTAGCAGGGCACTCACCATCTGTTTGGTGTTCAGTAAACCTTCATGTCCTGCTACTAGCTCTGAGCCAGAGGCTGGGGCAGAGTTAGTGATGTGCAAAACAGTCTCTGCTCTGAGCCAGGCTGGGATCAAGGGCTTCATGGTGAGCCGGCCAAGAGCTATCAGTGTTACTGGAATTCATGATTTCAAGAAATGCTGAAAAGCTTCAGAGCAGCAGTAACAAACTAGAAAAAAAAAAAAAAAAAAAGGCAAAGGAAACCAACTTTCACAACAGGGCTTTTAAAAAAATCTTTACCACAATCTAGAAGGTAGATATACCCACTCTATAGAAAGGAAAACTGAGGTCAAAAGGGTGACAATAGACCAAAGGTGTCAGGGACAAGACCAGATCTGGAACCAGCTGTCAGGCTCCAAAGCCCATATTCCTTCCTCTCCTGCACCCAGCCTCCCCAAGCCTGGAGGGTAGAAACTGTTTGCTTAGGAGAGGAGGTACTAGTATATTGGGGAGCGGGGGCAGAGGAGGGATGAAGAGCTTGAATGGGGGCCCAGAAACAGGAACACAAGGCAGATGTGGGTGCAAGGGAGTGGAGATCAATAGCTGGGGTAAGGTTATCTATGACAAGTAGAGATGCCTGGATTTGATCCTCTGAGACCTTTGAGCCCAAACCCTTCCTCTCCCTCTACTCCTGTTTCCAGATAGGGAAACTGAAGACCTGTGGCTTACCCAGGCCTCCATAATGCAGAGGACAGTGAATGGCTGGAGGAGGCCTTAGGGAAGAAACGAGGAGGCCCCGGGTGCCGCCCTATGCCTCTCAGAACAGTGCCCCCGCCCCCAGGCTTGGCCTGGTCACCTGACTCACAGGTGGGAGTGACTCAGGCTGGGGGCCTGCTCTGGTAGCGCTGGCCCCTGGGCCACAACCGAGCTCTGGGCCTCTCAGCTGTGATGTCAGCGGGCTCTTCCTTCCTCCCGCATCTGCTTGAAAAGGTCACCTATTTTAAACTCTTTCTCACCCCACCGTGCCCTTCCCCCAAAAGAGGACGAGTTTTTCTAACCTGTGTCAACAGGCTCAGTTCAATATCCAAACAGCTATCCCTCCTGGTGCCCATCACCAGCCCTCCACCATCAAAAAGCCCCAGCCCCATCAGGCTCTTCCAGGCTGCAGAAACCCACCCTACCCGCTGTTAGCGTCACAGACTCCTGAGCATCTGCCGCGGGCCAGACACGGCCCTAGGAGCCCAGGGATAGATCCCTGCCTTCTTAGAGCTTACATTTTAATAGAACCAAACAGACAACAAACAAAGCCAGCCAGTACCGTACCAAGATCATCTCCAGGGGTGGCCAGTGCCCTAAAGAAAATGAAACAGGACAAGAAGATAGTGACCAAGTGGCTAATTGAGTGAGTGGTCAAGGAAGGCTTGCTAAGGAGGTGACAAAGATGTGGGGAAGACATTTCAAGGCGAAGGAAAGGCAAGTGCAAAGGCATTGAGGTTGGCCGGGCGCAGTGGCTCACACCTATAATCCCAGCACTTGGGGAGGCCGAGGCAGGAGGATCACCTGAAGTCAGGAGTTCGAGACCAGCCTGGCCAACATGGAGAAACTCCGTCTCTACTAAAACTGCAACAATTAGCCAGGCATGGTGGCACATGCCTGTAATCCCAGCTACTCAGGAGGCTGAGGCAGGAGAATTGCTTGAACCTGGGAGGCGGAGGTTGCAGTGAGCCGAGATCACGCCATTGCACTCCAGCTTGGGCGACAAGAGTGAAACTCCATCTCAAAAAACAGACAAAACAAACAAACAAAGGCATTGAGGTGGGAAGAGAAAGGTATGTTAGAGCAGTGGTTCTCATAGGAAGTTCCCCCAGCTAGCAGCATCAGCATCACTGGGACCTTGCTAGAAATGTCCAGTCTTGGGATACACCCTAGACTTGCTAAAACTCTGAGGGTGAGACCCAGCAAGCTGAGTTGTTAACAAACCCTTCAGGTGGTTCTGATGCACTTGAAAGTTTAGGGTCAGTGAGTTAGAGCTCAGAAAGCAAGCCGTGTAGCTGGAGTGTGGGAGGGTGAGGTTGATGGCAGCTGATATTAGCGTCACCTCAGCCCCGCCTCCTCCTCCCTGTTTCTCCATCCTGGCCCACGCATGGCAAAGCTTAAAGCCCTTCTGAGGCTTCCCCATTGCCTTCTGGGTGAAACTGGAATCTCTCAGCTGGGCTTCCCCATTGCCTTCTGGGTGAAACTGGAATCTCTCAGCTGGGCTTATGAGGCTCCTCAAGATCTTCCATTCACATCTCCCACTTCATCCCTCACCCTCCTCTTTCTCACAATCTTATACTCCTAAATATAGCTACTTCATCACTTCTCCAGACACACCATCCCCTTTATCTAGAATGCTCTTTCTCTACTTCTTCATCTGGCTAATTTTAACCCATCCTTCAAAACATAATCCAGGACTCACCTCCTTCAGGAAGTCCTCCCTGATTGCCTAATCAGGGTAAGGGACCCTGCCTCTCTGCTTACACACCAGCCAGCCCCTGTACTTCCCCATCAAATAGGTTTAACATTATCTAGAGGAAAAGGGAGGATTTAATTATTTTATATTAAATTACACAGATAATACATGAACATGTATTTATTGTAAAAACTTCAAACATACAGATGTAGTAAAAGACCTCCTTCTGATCCTTTTCCAATTCCACTCCCCCGCTTTCCAAGAATAACCATTGATGCTAGTTTGGTGTGTATCCACTCATACATTCTTTGGTGCATTGCACACATATACAGAAACACATAGAATTTTAAGGTTTATTTGTTCATTTTTTCCACATGTAAATGGAATCACATGGGTAAGTATTGTTCCACAACTTCTTTTTTCTACTTAATGTCTTGGCCAGGCACGGTGGCTCACGCCTATAATCCCAGCACTTTGAGAGGCCAAGGCAGGCAGATCGCTTGAGCCCAGGAGTTTGAGACCAGCCTGGGCAACATAGCGAGACCTTGTCTCTACAAAAAAAGAAAATTAGCCGGGCGTGGTAGCTGAAGCAGGAGGATTGCTTAAACCTGGGCAGTCAAGCCTGCAGTGAGCTGTGATTGCACTGCTGTACTTCAGCCTACATAACACAGCAAGACCCTGTCTCAAAAACAAACAAACGAACAACAAAAAAAGTTAATGTCTTGGAGGTCATCTGTGTAGACCTACCTTCCTATTTTTACCTACCTCATGGTATTCTAAAGTATGAACATAATGTCATTTTCCAATCATTCCCTGAATGTATGAATCATGTTTTTTAATTTACGATGCTTTGACATCTGGGGCCTTGCTAATCCTGGAGAGATGGCCCCTCCCAGGCTAGCTAATTCGTAGAGATGGTAAACAATTTGCCTGTGAACATTCCTTTCATATACTAACTAAGCACTCTCATATGCCAAGCCAATATCTCCTCTGCCCTGCATCACCCCAGGGTCAGGTACTAGACAACTAGAGACCACCCCTAGAGCCTAGAGCCTGCTAACAGTACTCAAACTGTCCAGTCCTAAACTTGCTCAAACTTGCCTACCCTACCTCGCCCATTCCTTTCCGCAAAAACCGCACTAAAGGCTCTGGGCCATGCTCTCCTTGCATTCCTGCCTTCTGACCGATCCCAGAGATTCCCCATGTGGCCCTGCGTGACACAGTGTGCCCGCTTCACCCCCACTTGGGAACTGTAAGGAGTAAAACTTTTTCAAAGGCCTTGACCTCATTGCATCATCATCTCTCTAAATTAAATCCTAACCACAATTAAAACCCTGAATGATGGGCATGTAGAGGGTCTGAACTTTTGTGTTATAGAAAAGCTGCAGCCGTCATCTTGGTACATGTGTGTGTGTATTTCCTTAGGAGAGGAACTGTAAGGTGGTAATTACCTAATCATTTATTCATCTCTATGAGGGCAATGCCCCCTCCCAAGCCCAGCCTCTGCTCCCCTTGCCCTGTCGGCTTCACAGCCATTGAATCACAGAATGAATTGGAGCCAGCCACAGGGCTGGCCTCTGCTCTGAGAAGCACCACAGATGCTCCACAGTGAAACACCTTCCCCGTCATCAGTCAGCACTGTTCCCCCAGTTTCCTCCCATTTGACTCTTAGCATCACCTGGTCAAGAGAGATTTCCATTGGAAAGTAGAACGTATCAGCCAGAAAGTCAGTGTGAGCTCCATCAGGGGGATACTGCATAGAAAGAACATGGATTTGGGGATAAAAAGACCTACCTGTCTGCGTGACCTGGGGCAAGTGACTTCACCTCTCTGGTTTCCTCACTTCCCAGAGGGACTATCAGAATATATGTAATACATATAACAATAATGTATGTAAATCCCCCCAAGGCACAAAACAAAACAGAAACAAAGCATACCATGTATTCTGCCTTTGCCCCTCCAGAGCAGCCCCTCCTTCTCTACCTGGGGAAGCACCTGGGCTTCCCTGGCCTCTGGCTTTCACTTGAGTCTGGCTTGCACTTGGGTTTAGCCAACGGAAGCAATGGCAAAAAACTGGGGTCTCAAGGAAGAGCAAGGGTTGGGGGAGTGGATTTTCCTGGCTCCCTCCTTCCTGCTGGGCTGGTTGGCTGTGTTAAGTCCCCTTCCCTAAGGCCACAGCTCCTATATTGCAGATACATTCTTCACCACTCCTTCCCTTCCTGCCTTCAGGATAATGGTGCCAGGACTTCCTGCTGCTGCTAGTCCCTGGGTGCCCCCTTACTCCTCCATTTATAGGTAAGTCCCTTCATGCAGCTCTCTCCAGAGGCTCCTTTGAGTGAGCCACCTATTGGATGGCTGGAACCTTGACTGACACAAGGAGCCAGTAGCCTGTTTCCCTTTTTGGGGGGTACAGATGGGGTTTCACCATGTCACCATGTTACCACGCTGGTCTTGAACTCCTGGGCTCAAGTGAGGCCTCAGCCTCCCAAAGTGCTGGGATTACAGGTGTAAGCCACCACGCCCAGCACCAGTTTTCCTATTTTTATCAAAGTGCTTTCTCTGTCCCTCACCACAGCTGCAGAAGGAAAGTTCCTATACTCCAAAGGCTAGATCACTCATGGGGACCATCTCCGGAGGTATGGAGTTGGAAGGAGAGGCCTGGGAGAAGAGTCTTTGCAGAGCTCCCTATACCAGCTGAGCCTCCCAAGCAGCAGCAGCCCTCAGCAAGGCCCTGATGCCCCAATCCTCCTCCTGAACTTTGCAAGATCAAAGTCTTGTTTGCCCAACCTGCTTCTACCAGCCCAGGTGTCCTGCCTCTGGGACACTGACTCACGCAAGTTAACCCACCCAAGACCAACCAATATACAAGAAACTGATACATTAATTGATCCTGAGAGAGTTAGAGGCTGAACAGCAGGAAATCTGAGGTCAGCTGATCAGAGGGGTCCCTTTCAGGAATTAGTAATAATAGCAGTGATGGCTGGACACAGGGGCTCACGCCTGGAATCTCAACACTGAGAGGCCAAGATGAACGGGTTGCTGTGTCCAGGAGTTTGAGCCCAGCCTTGGCAACATGGTAAAACCCTGCCTCTACAAAAAATACAAAAATTAGCTGGGTATGATGGTGCACTCCTGTAGTCCTGGCTACTCAGGAGGCTGAGGCAGGAGGATCACTCGAGCCTGAGAGGTTGAGGCTGTAGTGAGCCATGATCACACCACTGTATTCCAGCCTGGGTGACAGAGCGAGATCCTGTCTCAAAAAAAAAAGTCCAAGGCAGGTGGATCATTTGAGGTCAGGACTTAGAGACCAACCTGGCCAACATGGTGAAACCCCATCTCTACTGAAAATAGAAAAATTAATGGTGGTGTGCACCTGTGATCCCAGCTCCTCGGGAGGGTGAAGCAGGGGAATCACTTGAGCCTGGGAGGCGGAGGTTGCAGTGAGCTGAGATTGCACCACTGCACTCCAGTCTGGGCCACAGAGTGAGATCCTGTCTCAAAAAAAAAAAAAAAAAAAAGTGATCAGATACTGAGTATCTACTATGTGCCGGACTTTTCCTCTGTACTATTATGTGCCGGACTTCTACACTGTACATAGTATCTACTATGTGCCGGACTTCTACACTGTACATAGTATCTACTATGTGCCGGACTTCTACACTGTACACAGTATCTACTATGTGCCGGACTTCTACACTGTACATAGTATCTACTATGTGCCGGACTTCTACACTGTACATAGTATCTACTATGTGCCGGACTTCTACACTGTACTAGGACTTTTATTCATTTGCTTGGCAGTTATTTACTAAGGGTCTACTATTTGCCAAGTACCATTCTAGGTAGGCCCTGGGATAGAGCAATGAACACAATCGACAATTCCTTCTTGGAGGATATTGGAGCTGTCATTCTGTATAAGAGCCCTAGAAGAGCTGTGCGCCGTGGTTCACACCTATAATCCCGCCCTTTGGGAGGCCAAAGTGGGCGGATCACGAGGTCAGGAGTTCCAGACCAGCCTGGCCAACATGGTAAAACCCTGTCTCTACTAAAAATACAAAAATTATCTGGGCATGGTGATGGGTGCCTGTAATCCCAGCTACTCGGGAGGCTGAGGCAGGAGAATCATTTGAACCCGGGAGGTGGAGTTTGCAGTGAGCCGAGATCGCACCATTGGACTCCAGCCTGGCCGACAAGGTGAGACTCTGTCTCAAAAAAAAAAAAAAAAAAAAAAAGCCCTGGAAGGTGAGCATCTGCAGCCCTAATTAATCCTTGAATATGGATTTAATATGGAGATCCAGAAAGTGGCCAAGGGTACCAGCCGGTAAGTGACTGAGTCAGGATTTGAACCCAGATCGGCCAGGCTTCTCAGCTGGAGCCATTACCTTAGGGGGAACTACAGGAGGATCAGGAGGTGGCTCGTGAAGAGCCAGAGTCAATCCTCAAGAGAAAGAGAGAACCTGAGAGCCAGGTGCTTTGAGCGGGGGATGGTGCAAGGTTCCCATCTGTATTCCAGACGCCTGCCATGACTAAAATGTAGGATCAGGGGCTCAGGGTGACACAGCCAGAGAAGGACGCTCTGTAAAAGATGCTCCTAGTTATTCCTTTGTAATTTCCTTTTTGACGTAAAATTTGTGAGTCACAGTCTCAGAACTTGTCTAGATTTCACAATCCATGATTGCAGATGCTATCGTGTGTCATGCCAGCATATTTTCTTTTTTTTTTTTTTTTTTTTTTTTTTGAGACAGAGTCTCGCACTGCTGCCCAAGCTGGAGTGCTGTGGCCTGATCTCAGCTCACTGCAAGCTCCGCCTCCCGGGTTCACGCCATTCTCCTGCCTCAGCCTCCCGAGTAGCTGGGACTACAGGCGCCCGCCACCTCGCCCGGCTAGTTTTTTGTACTTTTTTTTAGTAGAGACGGGGTTTCACCGTGTTAGCCAGGATGGTCTCGATCTCCTGACCTCGTGATCCGCCCGTCTCGGCCTCCCAAAGTGCTGGGATTACAGGCTTGAGCCACCGCGCCCGGCCTTATGCCAGCATATTTTCAACAGACGTTATCCACCTTCCCCCAGCCCCTGGGCCATCAAAGATTTATTCTGGAAGGTTGAAGAGAGCAAGGCAGGGAAAGGTGAGCACAAGACCTCATGTGCCACTCACAGGGCAGTCATGCCAAAGGTCTTGAACACCCTAAATAGCCTGGTCAGAGATCCCTCTCTCCAAACACAAGCAGGCATCCTCTTCATTGTACACCTACTATGGGCAGACTGTCTAGAGGACCAGGCAAAGCTGGGCAATGGCTAAAACCATGGTTCCCAGATTGACTGAATTCAAGGTTGAGCTCTGCCGCTTTCTAGCTGTGTGACTTCAGGCAAGTCAATTCACCTCTCTGCGTCTCCGTTTCCTTATTTGTAAAACAATAAATCATAGTTTAAAAAAAAATGTAAAATTGGCCGGGCACAGGTGGTTCATGCCTGTAGTCACAGCATTTTGGGATGCCAAGGCGGGTGGATCACGAGGTCAAGAGATCAAGACCATCCTGGCCAATATGGTGAAACCGCCTCTCTACTAAAAATACAAAAATTAGCTGGGCGTGGTGGCACGCGTCGGTAGTCCCAGCTACTCGGGAGGCTGAAGCAGAAGAATTGCTTAACCTCGGAGGTGGAGGCTGCAGTGACCCAAGACCACACCACTGCACTCCAGCCTGGCGAAAGAGGGAGAGTCTGTCTCAAAAAAAAAAAAAAAAAGGCCGGGCGCGGTGGCTCAAGCCTGTAATCCCAGCAATTTGGGAGGCCGAGATGGGCAGATCACGAGGTCAGGAGATCGAGACCATCCTGGCTAACACTGTGAAACCTCGTCTCTACTAAAAAAATACAAAAAACTAGCCAGGCGTGGCGGCGGGCGCCTGTAGTCCCAGCTACTCGGGAGGCTGAGGTGGTAGAATGGCGTAAACCCGGGAGGCGGAGCTTGCAGTGAGCTGAGATCCGGCCACTGCACTCCAGCCTGGGCGACAGAGCGAGACTCTGTCTCAAAAAAAAAAAAAAAAAAAAAAAAGTAAAATTGAGGCTGGGCACAGTGGCTCATGCCTGTAATCCCAGCACTTTGAGAAGCCAAGGTGGATGGGTCATTTGAGCTCAGGCATTCAAGACCAGCCTAGGCAACATGGCAAAACCCCATCTCTACCAAAAATACAAAAAATTAACCAGGCAGTGGTGGCACACGCCTGTATCCCAGCTACTCCCAGGCTGAGGTGGGAGGATCACTTGAGCCTGAGAGGTGGAGGTTACAGTGAGCCAAGATCATGCCACTGCACTCCAGCCTGGGTAACACAGTAAGACCCTGTCTCAAAAGAAAAAAAAAATTATAAAATTGAAAAATATCAGTGCCTACCTTACAAGATTGCTATGAGAATTAAATGAAGCAAAACATCGAAATGTCTAGGACACTGCATACTATGGGTGTGCAAAAAATGTTAACAGTTATTACCATCATTAAACTTAAGTGGAGAAACAAACATATGATCCATGCACATTACACACATTTCCAATAATTCAATTGTAATGCAAATAAACACTCATGGTAATCAGTTTTGTCCCTCACATGTTGCTATTTTAGCATTAACATTTAGTATTAATAAGCTAGGTGTTGCTCATTGAGGTCTCAGTTCAAATATTGCCTATTTTTTTTTTTTGAGACGGAGTCTCGCTCTGTCACCCAGGCTGGAGTGCAGTGGCCAGATCTCAGCTCACTGCAAGCTCCGCCTCCTGGGTTTACGACATTCTCCTGCCTCAGCCTCCCGAGTAGCTGGGACTACAGGCGCCTGCCACCTCGCCCGGCTAGTTTTTTGTATTTTTTAATAGAGACGGGGTTTCACCGTATTAGCCAGGATGGTCTCGATCTCCTGACCTCGTGATCCGCCCGTCTCGGCCTCCCAGAGTGCTGGGATTACAGGCTTGAGCCACCGCGCCCGGCCAAATATTGCCTATTTTTTAGAGACAAGGTCTTACTCTGTTGCCCAGGTTGGAGTATGGTGGCACAATCATAGCTCACTGTAACCTCAAACTCCTGGACTCAAGTGATCTCCTGCCCTAGCCTCCCAAGTAGGTAGAACTACAAGCAGGTACCACCACACCGGGCTAATTTTTGTAGAGATGGGGGTCTCACTATGTTGCCCAGGCTGGTCTCAAACTCTTGGCCTCAAGTGATCCTTCCACCTGGGCTCCCACCTAGTAATCCCAACATGCTCTGATTACCAGCATGAGCCACTGTGCCTGGCCCCAAATATCACCTCTCTAGAGGATTCTCTCCAACTGCCCAATCTAATCAGAAACATAATCTGATTACCCGTTTTATTTTAATAATAGAATTTATTCTGTGATACTTTCTTATTGGTTTCTTTGATTACTTGTGTATTATTGGTCTTTCCCATAAAAATATAGGTTTCCATGAGAGCAAGAGCCTGACATCCTGATTCTGCCTTGGTTCCCAAAGACATAGTAGTTGTTTTCAAAATGTTTGTTGAAAGAACAACTAATAGGCCGGGCGCGGTGGCTCAAGCCTGTAATCCCAGCACTTTGGGAGGCCGAGACGGGCGGATCACGAGGTCAGGAGATCGAGACCATCCTGGCTAACATGGTGAAACCCCGTCTCTACTAAAAATACAAAAAACTAGCCGGGCGACCTGGCGGGCGCCTGTAGTCCCAGCTACTCGGGAGGCTGAGGCAGGAGAATGGCGTGAACCCGGGAGGCGGAGCTTGCAGTGAGCTGAGATCCGGCCACTGCACTCCAGCCTGGGCGGCAGAGCGAGACTCCGTCTCAAAAAAAAAAAAAAAAAAAAAAAAAGAAAGAACAACTAATAAATTAGGTCCTCCCAGTACTCCTCTTCAGGTACCAGTTTTTGTTGTTGTTGTTGTTGTTTGAGACAGTCTCTAGTACCCAGACTGGAATGCGGTGGTGCGATCTCAGCTCACTGCTACCTCTGCCTCCCGGATTCAAGCTCTCCTGTCTCCGTCTCCCGAGTAGCTGGGGTTACAGGCACATGCCTGTAGCACACCTGGCTAATTTTTGTATTTTTATTAGACACGGGGCTTCGCCATGTTAGCCAGGCTAGTCTCAAACTCCTTACCTCGAGTAATCCGCCCACCTCAGCCTCCCAAAGTGCTGCGATTACAGGCGTCGGTCACCACACCAGGCCTACGCACCAGTATTATCTTTTGACAGAGGAAGGTAACTGAGGCTCAGTGAGGTGAGATGATTGCGTGTTTATCTTCAGGCTCAGTTTTCTATCACTGAGTTGGATTCACTTTGCCTCTGAGCTGTGCCTCCCAGAGTGACAGAAGTGAGGTGGTGATTGCCAGGTGTAGGAATCAGAGTTGTCTGCCCCCCACCCCACTCCTGGTACCATATGATGTAGAAACAGAATCTGGTATAGCGGGAGGCCTGGTTCCTGATTCTGACACTGATTCACTGGGTGGCCACAAATGAGCCCCTCCTCCTCACTTGGCCTCAGTCTCCCATCTAGAAAATGAAAGAGTAGAATAGTTTGGAGGGTTTTTTTTAACTGGGATTTAATTCCCACATGCATAAGATCAGAGGTTTTTTGAACTTTCTTTTGACGCAGTCTTTTTTCCCCAAATTAAATTTGATATGAAGACTCAATTCATAAACAAGATAAAAAGTGGGGCTGTGGCCAGGCATGGTGGCTCACACCTGTAATCCCGGCACTTTGGGAGGCCAAGGTGGGTGGATCACGAGGTCAGGAGATCTAGACCATCCTGGCTAACACGGTGAAACCCCGTCTCTACTAAAAAATTAAAAAAAAAAAAAAAATAGCCAGGTGTGGTGGTAGGCACCTGTAGTCCCAGCTACTCGGGAGGCTGAGGCAGAAGAATGGCATGAACCCGGCAGACAGAGCTTGCAGTGAGCTGAGATTGTGCCACTGCACTCCAACCTGGTTGATAGAGCAAGACTCTGTCTAAAAAAAAAAAAAAAAAAGTGGGGCTGTTAGGCAGGCACAGTCGGTTATACCTGTAATTCCAGCATTTTGGGAGGCTCAGGTGGGAAGACCACTGGAGCCCAGGAGTTCGAGCCCAGCCTGAGGAATATGAGGAGACTCTGTCTATACAAAAATAAAAATAAAAAATTAGCTGAGCATGGTGGTGTGCACCTGTAGTCCCAGCTACTCAGGAGGCTGAGGTAGGAGGATTACTTGATGCTAGGAGGTCGAGGCTGCAATGAACCCAGATCATGCCACTGTACTTCAGCCTGAGTGACAGAGTAAGACCCCATCTCAAAAAAAAAAAAAAAAAAAAAAAAACAGACAAACAAACAAAAAAGCTGCTTTGGAGAGTGAAGGGAGTGGCATTAGAATTGAGCCTACTTAGGGTAGCCCTTGCTTCCACCATGTGCCACCTCCTTACCTTCAGGGGTCTCTGGGGCACTAATACCCCAGGGCTTAGAGGAACTCAGTTTGAAAACCACTGGACAAGAGTCACTCTTCAGGGTCCCTCCCAAGGTGTGGGAGCCCTGGGGAGGAGTGAAGGGCCTCTGCTGTCCCAACTTGCAGTTGAGCGTTGCTCTCTGAGCTGCAGCCCAGCTGCCTCCCGAGGGTCATGAGAAAGAAGGCAAGGGCAGGCTCAGGGCTCAGGAAGTGGAGCCGGCCAGCTGGGAGGCAGTAACAGGCGCTGGTACTGTGGCCTCCTGGATGTGCTGGTGACATCACAACCCCAGGAAGCAGCTGCCCAAGAGGCCCGCACTGTCCCTCATTCCTCCTCTGGGAAAATCAGTCCCCAGCTGTTGCTGTCCTCTGTGTACTGGCTTACTCTTCCTGGATTGTCCCCTCCTGAACCAGCATCTTCAGCAGTAGCATCTTCAGAGAGAAGCCTCCTCTATGTGCTGGAACTGTGCTACCTTCTGTGGCACAGCTCGTAACAGCATGCTTTTAAAAATATCATTGGCCGGGCGCGGTGGCTCAAGCCTGTAATCCCAGCACTTTGGGAGGCCGAGACGGGCGGATCATGAGGTCAGGAGATCGAGACCATCCTGGCTAATACGGTGAAACCCCGTCTCTACTAAAAAATACAAAAAACTAGCCGGGCGACGAGGCGGGCGCCTGTAGTCCCAGCTACTCGGGAGGCTGAGACAGGAGAATGGCGTAAACCCGGGAGGCGGAGCTTGCAGTGAGCTGAGATCCGGCCACTGCACTCCAGCCTGGGCGGTAGAGCAAGACTCCGTCTCAAAAAAAAAAAAAAAAAAAAAAATTAAAATATCATTTAATGTAATCATCACATCAACATCAAATAGGGACCAGTACCATTCCCATTTTGCAAACTATGAAAGGCTCAGAGGTGCAAGACAGATCACACAATTTCACCCAGCTGGTAAATGCTAGAGCCAGGCTTTGAACCTCGTCCTGTCTGACTCCAATATTCATGAGTTTTCTGGAGTTATCACATGGTCAGATTCAAAGCAAAAACAGGAGGTGGAGGTTGCTTCTTACATGGCGATGTGAAGTTGTCAATTTCAAACCCAGTTTCTTTGTTAACGGTGTTCCTGGCCTATTATCATCCAAGCGGAGTGTTAGGATGCAGTTAGGCTTAGCACACTGGCACTCTGCAAATGCAGCTTTACTCTGGCTCTTCCCTTTTACAAAGGACGAAACTGAGGCTCAGGGAAGCAAAGTCAAGACCATAGGACAGGCAGGTGCCAACGCCAGGTCTGTGAGGCCCCAGAGTGGAAGCTGTTTCCTTGAAACCCTGAATTTCATAGGCGGGAAAGTCCTCCTGCTCATCTTCTATGCTCATCTCCTGGGGTTGCTGTTACAAACTACCACAAACTCAGTGGCTTAAAACAATAGAAATTTTTTCTCTCACAGTTCTAGAGGCCAGCAGTCCAAAAGCAGGTGTCGCCAGGGTGGGTTTCCTCTGGAGGCTCGAGGGGGAATCTGCTCCAGGCCCCTCTCCTAGCTTCTACAGGTGGCCTTAACATGCCTTGGTTTGGGGCTTCATAAGTCCAATTTCTGCCTCCATCTTCACTTGTACTTCTTCTCACTGCGTCTCTGTGTCTTAAATCTTACTTTCCTTTCTCTCTCTCTTTTTTTTTTTTGAGACGGAATCTTGCTCGGTTGCCCAGGCTGGAGTACAGTGGCATGATTTCGGCTCACTGCAACCTCTGCCTCCTGGTTTCAGGCAATTCTCCTGCCTCAGCCTCCTGAGTAGCTGGGATTACAGGTACGCACCACCACACCCGGCTAATTTTTGTATTTTTAGTAGAGATGGGGTTTCACCATGTTAGCCAGGCTGGTCTCAAACTCCTGACCTCGTGATCCGCCCATCTTGGCCTCCCAAAGTGCTGGGATTACAGGTGTGAGCCACCGTGCCTGGCCTCCTTTCTCTTATAAGCACATCAGTCCTTGGATTTAGGTCCCACTAAAAATACAGGGTATCATTTCAAGATCCTTAATTATATCTTTAGATACCCTATTTCCAAATAAGGTCACATTCACAAGTACTGGGGGTTAAAATTTAACACATATCTTTTGGGGAACATCACTCAACCCACTGTATCATCACCACCACCACCACCACCCTGGTTCAGCAAATCTTCACCGAGCATGAGCAGTGTGCCAGCCAGGGGCGCAGCAGTCATACTACATTAGTGCTGCCTATGGTCTAGTGGGAAAGGTAGACAAGGCACAGGTAATGGTGGGATGATTTTTTAAATTTGAGATGGGGTCTCACTCTGTCACCCAGGCTGGAGTACAGTGGCGTGATCTCGGCTCAATGCAACCTCCACCTTTTGGGCTCAAACAATCCTCCCACCTCAGCCTCCCTAGTAGCTGGGACCACAGATGTGCACTACCAGGCCTGGCTAATTTTTCATTTTTTTGTAGAGATGGGGTTTTGCCATGTTGCCCAGGCTGATGTCGAACTCCTGAGTTCAAGAAATCTACCCTCCTCAACCTCCCCAAACTGTTGGGATTATAGGCATGAGCCACCACGCCTGATGCAGGGTGGTTTTTAAACTAACTATAGAAATACAAGTATGGGCTCACAACAGAGAGAACAGGTAATAATGCCTGAGATGGGATAAAGCAGGGAGCACAGTGTATGTCCCATTAATTAATCAAGACACTTCAGGGAAATCTATTTGCAGAAAAAGACAACAGAGTAAAAGAGAAAGTCTGAACTTCAGCTTTTAAGATAGAAAGCCCTCAAATGCAGACTTTACCTGTCTGTGCCTCAGTTCCCTTATCTGTAATATGGGAATACTAATAGAATTGGTCTCATAGGGTTATTATTAGGTTTAAGCCAAATCATTGACGCATTCATTGAATAAATATTTATTGAACGTCTTCTACATACCAGGCACATGATATAAAGAATTAGCAAAATGCCTGTCACCAAAAAAGCACTTAATAAATGCCAGTGCTTGTTCTCTTTCCCCTAATTCATAAGTTAGATAAAACTTCAGGACAGAAGTACAAGAGAGATCATAAGGCAGGACAGGCTAAAGGCCAAGTCAAGAGCATGAGATATATGTGTTTAGAGAACAGCGAGGATGTGGCCAGATGGGTCTGCGAACGCTTCCTGGAGGAAGTGGGCTTTGAATCAGACCTTGGAGGATAGACAAGGAGAGGAGGCAGGACTCCATGCAGCAATGATGGTATAAACAAAAACTGGGGCGAGGAAATTAGATAAGAAAAATAAGTTTGATCCAGACAGTGACTCTTTCTGTAAGATTCTGGATTTTTGGAGAGCAAATGAAACCTCAGTGAAAGTTCAAGATTTTCTAAATCTAAAACAAAATCAAGGGTAAGTACAGATGAAAATGTACTTAATCGTATCACAAGCATTTGCATTTCTTTCAATTTTGTTCCAACTTTGGTATCACTTTTTATGCAGGGCATTTCCCATAGGGAATAGTTCCATGTGTTTCTACTATGCGTATTTAGATTGCCTGCTTTTCCTATTCAGTGTGGCTCCTGAAGGCAGGGGCTGGATTTTATCGCCAGTACATTGCTGGTGCTTGGCATATAGTGAGCACTCAGTAAGCATTTCATTGAATGAATTACTTTTATATTTCTATTTTACATAAAAGCATGAAATTTTGAATTTGTGTTAAAATTCTTAATCCTGACCTGGGGCAAGTATAATATTGATATGTATAAGGAAAGTCAGGCAGGATTGTTTAGCTGGAGACAGCTTCTAGAATGACCAGCCCAGGATCCAGTAGGACTTGCTGGAGCCATACAGAGGCCTTGCTAAACTAAAATTATGAATTCGCAGGCTGTGCTATGAACCCATTAGGCTATGTTGCTTTAAACTCGGGTCAGCCAACCAAAAGGTGGATGCAAAAGACTTTCTTTAAACAAGCCAGCAGCTTGAGGCTTGAAATAGAACAGAAAGGGAATTCACAGGACTCAACCTTGTCTTCTGTTTGGAGCTCTTGAGACCCAAGGATACTGGCCAGGCGAACCACACTGCGATAAGAAACATCAGCTGAAGGTTTGTTTTTGGAGCCACCAGATCCAGTGGGTGGACTGTGTCTTGAAATAGAAGCATCTCAAAGGCCTGTGAATCATTTCTTAGTGCCGGCCTGCAAGGTTTCATATCCTGTTCTCAGAGCTACCTTGGGTGCTGTATGTGTATATGCATGTGTGTATTGTTTTCAGGGTTGTTTGCCTAGGATTTGGTTTTGAAACTTTTACTTTCTTTTAATAGCTTTTTTTTTTTTTAAGCTGGAAGAATTTTTCAAATGGTTTTTGCGAGAAAGTTCAAACCCCGGAATGACTAAGTCGCTGGAAGAATTTGGACTTTGTGAGGGGAATTTGCACTTGGTATGAATCACCCAGTCACTGATTTCTGCAGCGAGAAGACCTTTGGGAAAGCTTCTGGGTCAGCCCCCTCATTGTACACACGGGGAAACCGAGGCTTAAAGAGGGGAAGGGCTTCAGCCAAGGTCCCACAGCATGTCTGTGGAAATGACAGGACTGGAATCAGGTCTAGCTCCTGGAACAGCTTTGGGTTTGCAAGAAGCTTTCAAGCACCCAGTCTCCATAAGGTGGGCACATTTTCCAAACAGTAGAGGAACAGAAAGAGCAAGAGGCCTCCGAGGAGTTAGAACTCAACCATAGAGTTATGCAAGGAATGGGGAAGGGATTGCTGGAAGGTATTTTATATGAAATAGCTCATTTAATCCTCCCCAGGATCCTATTAGGCAGTGGTTCTAAACTAGGGTTGATTTTGCCCCCAGAGGACATTTGGCAAGATCTGGAGACATTTTGGTTTGTCACAACTTGAGTGGGAGTTGCTACTGGCATCTCTTGCCAGCAATTTCCCTATGTGGTAGAGGCCAGGGATGCTGCTAAACATCCTGCAATGCACAAGACAGCTCCACAACAAAGAATTATCCAGCCCAAAATGTCAATAGTGTTGGGGCTGAGAAGCCCTGCTATGCAGAAGGCGCTTGTATATACATATCAATTTAGCAGCCAAGAGAGCTGAGGCTCAGAAAGTGTAGCCACTGGCTAGCCATGTGGTCTTGGGCAAATTAGCCTCTCTGTGTCTCAGATTCCTTATCTGTAAAATGGAGGCAACAGTACCTCTGTTACCTAAATAAACATTTGTAAAGAACTTAGAACAGTGTCTGGCACATAGTGTTATATGAATGTTTGCTAAAAATATATAAACAAGCTTACCCAGGAAACACAGAAAGTAGAATTGTAATGAAAGCCCAGGTGAAAAAAATCTACAGAGACTTAAGGGCATGGGGGCTGGAATATGAGAGACCTCCTGGGGTGTAAGGCCCTGTGATCAGGTAAGGCTGTCCACCACGTAACATCCTATGTTCTCTGCCACCCCTCACCACCAGTAGCCATGAGGTTTTCCTTCTCAGACACGGCTACCTTAAACGCAACTTCGTCTTTTTAGGTTAAGATGATATGCACTTCAACATGAATCTCCTTGGCAAGTATCTGACACAGTAAGCCACTATCAGTCACTAAGAATATTCAGGATAATCTAGTTTTTCAGTTGCCTCCCAACAAATAGGCCGAATGCAGGTTACACTGAGAGTGGAAGGTAAACAGAGGCTGGCAGCTTAGTATTCAGAGGCAGGCTTAGGACAGTGCTGGCAGGTGCACAGTTACCCTCAGCAATCCTGGGCCATCTGTCATTCCCATACCAGCCAGCAACACCTAGAACAGGCCTTGAGTCTGGGCCCTGCCCAGCTTTGTACCCCCTTTCAGAACCTGCTTCTGACCCTCCCCAACCTTCAGCTCTCCTGGCTTTTTTACTCACTCTGGGGCCTATTCCCTACTTTCCCACTTTGCCCTCTAATCCTGTCCTCAGTCAGAGGCCAGATTCCTCCACTGGTGGCTGAGACCTGCCAACTTGCTGAGTGATTGCCCTACTCGGTGCTGAAGCCCTGACATATCAGCCCGGCTCTCTCAGCAAGCCCCAGGGCTGTGAAGGAAACTGGGCAGAGGGTGTCACAAGAGTGGAGGGAGAAAAAGCCAAAGCAAGGGTCACCCATATCTCTACTCTGCCCGGAACCCGCCTGCTACACCTATTCATTAGAACATTCATGGCCATTTACGGAGCTCTTTAAGCTATGAGTCTTGCACACATACAACAGCTCTCACAGCTGTGCCCCATTCTCCCATCCCTGGAGACCTACAAGGGCCCATATTAATTGTATTACTTCTCTATTGCTGCTATAACAAAATGACTACAAACTTAGTCATTGAAAACAACGTAAGTTTATGCTCTCAAACCAACCTGATCTCACTGGGCTAAAATCAGGGTGTTGGAAGAGCCTTCCCTTCCAGAGGATCTAGAAGATAATTGATTTCCTTGCCTTTTCCGGCTTCTGGAGGCTGCCAACATTCCTTGGGTTGTGACCCCTTCCTTCATTTTCAAAGCCAGCAACACGGCATCTCTCTGACCCTGTTTTCATGGCTGCCTCTCTTTCTCTGACTCTTTTCTGCTGTCCTCTCCCACTTTTAAGGACCCTTCTGATTCCATTGGACCCACCTAGATAATCCTGCATAGCAACCTTCATTCCATCTGAACCTTAATTCCCACTTGCCATGTAACAACACATTCACAAATCATAGGGATTAGGACACAGACATCTTTGGAGGTGACTATGATCCTGCCTACCATGTTAACCAACAGAGTGGCAGGGACCATACAACACAGAGAGCACGTGCTCCTTCTCAAGGGAGCAACTGCTGCTCAGCTCCAGCTGTCATCATCATGCATCAATATGGGTTCAGTGTGGCTTAGTCTGCCAATATTTCAAGTGAAATCAGAAAACTGGACTTTCAGGTGAAGATTTCCAATTCTGACATCACTGTACAGACCAAAAAAGGAAAAAAGAAAAAAAAAAAAATCTCATAGGCTAGATTTAGCCTGAAGCCACCCAGGTGTGACCTCTGGGTCCACCTCCACCACATCAGCTGTGTGAGATGATGAGATTTCACTGGCATTTACAGGCTCTGCAGGTTCTGGGGGATGGAGAACCAGTCAGGCCTAGAGGCCAGAGAGAATGTGGTCAGGAGCATAGCGGGTACTGAAGGGGGTGCCTCAGGGGAAAGTTCAGAGGGAGAAGGGACCGACCAACTCCCTAAGGGACCAGCCATCACCTGCAGGAAGCAGCAGTGCCTCAAAGGGTACAGGAAATCAGGCTGAGGTCGACCTGAAAAACTCAACCAGAGTAAGGTGGGCTTTATGGCTTGTGACCTCAGAACAAATCAAGCACACTCTTTCTACTTTCAAAAAGTATCAGTTCTTCCCCTCCGCAAAAAACTAGCAACATTGGCTGGCTGTGAGGAGAGGATGGCAGGGGCGGAGGTGAGAAGGAGGCCTTTCACTTTATGCTTCTAGAACTTTTTGAGTTTTTAACCAGGTGAAAGTATTACCTACTTAAAACGTTAAATTCAAAACCTTGTATTCATTTAAAAATATTTTAAAATACAATCAATTGCATTAGAGGTAAAAACACAGAAGCAGTTGTCATGGTGACTCTACTGCACTTCCATGAAGATGGTATGTGTGGTCATATAGCAGGATGGTTTAGAAATGGTGAAATGTTCATACATTTGGCTAATTACTCCGGACCAATCGCCTGTCATTCAAACTGATGGCTGCTTTTCCTTATCCTCACATGCCAGCACTTGAATAAACCAGGTTGGTGTCTTCTGAGAAGTTCCTTTCCATTCTGACTGGCACAAAGCTAAGGCTCTGGAGTCAGACAGCTTGCCTCTTCCATGCTGTGTGACCTTGAACAATATGCTTAGCCTCTCTGAGCCTGTTTCCTCATCTGTATAATGGCTTCATAGGCTTGTTATGAAGATTAATGAGTTAATGTGTATAAAGCACTTGAAACAACACAAAATCAGTGCCCATAAATGTTGACCTTTATTATTATTTTCACTATTCTTTTCATCTTGTTTATTTTGAGTGGGAGGATTATTAAAACCATAACTTAAGACATGTAACAAAACATAAGTAATGTAGGTGAACTAAAATGAAGTGAATTTAATCTCTGGTTCCCCAAATCCTTACAAGCGCCCTCTAACAGGAGGATCATTGTCTATTTCATAGAAAAACTGAGGCTTGGGGAAAGTGATTGAGTTGCTCTAGGACACTGAGTTTGGAAATAGAGAAGATAGGAGCTTGAACCACGTTTTCAAGACTCCAGATCCCATGGCTTTCAACTAGAGGCTGTCCTACAGTATGGTTATAAAGTAACAGGTGCTCCTTCCTTATTTGGTCCAAAAGAAAAAAAAATTGCAGGGCTGAGAGGGGAACTTGGCCTTTTGATTTGTTCAGTTTGGGGCAGCCCCTCCCACCTCCTGGCCCCAGATTCAGTAGATTCCAGGGTTCAGGGTCAGGTCAGCAGGTCTCTGGCTTATATTCTGGCCTCAGCTTCAGAGCCAAGTTATTCTCTCCCCTGGGAAGGAGTCAGGGCTGGGGAGGGGGTGTCACAGCCTGGAGACTGCTGTGGATGACCCTGGCCCAGCTGTGGCCTGAGCTTTCTCACCAGGAGGCTTTCCCAGCATCCTCACTTTTCCCCAGGCCTTCTGCCATCTCTCCCAATTCTCACCATCTAAGAAGTAGTTGTTGCAGCTTGAAAATACGGCTGCTAGCAAACTTGTGGGTTAAATGCCCCAGATAGATGGAGGACACTGCCAAAGCAATTTCCAGGAAGCAGGAGAGCCCAGAGGTCAGGAACACTTTGCAGTTTTGAAACCTGGCTCTTTTGCTTCTAGATCCTTGGCCTCAGGCGGGTGGCTTCACCTTTCTGATGCTTCTGCAACTGTGAAATGGGATGATAATAGTATCTGTCACAAAAGTTGTTTGGAAGCCTGGGCAGCATAGAGAGACCCTGTCTCTACAAATAATTACAAAAAAATTGGGCCGGGCGCGGTGGCTCACGCCTGTAATCCCAGCACTTTGGGAGGCTGAAGCAGGCGGATCACAAGGTCAGAAGATCGAGACCATCCTGGCTAACATGGTGAAACCCCATCTCTACTAAAAATACAAAAAAACTAGCCGGGCATGGTAGTGGGCTCCTGTAATCCCAGCTACTTAGGAGGCTGAGGCAGGAGAATGGCGTGAACCTAGGAGGCAGAGCTTGCAGTGAGCCGAGATTGTACCACTGTACTCCAGCCTGGACGACAGAGCAAGACTTCATCTCAAAAAAAAAAAAAAAAAAAAAAAAAAATTGCCAGCTATGGTGGCATATACCTGTGGTTCCAGCTACTCAGGAGGGTGAGGCAGGAGGATTGCCTAAGCATGGAAGGTTGAGGCTGTGGTGAACCATGATCAGGCCACTGCACTCCAGCCCAGGCAACAGAGCAAGACCCTGTCTCTAAAAAAAAAGTTGCTGGGAGAATTTTTTAAAAGAGATTTATTGGGGTTTAATTTACATACTAGAAAATTCACCCATTTTTACGTATACAATTCAATGATCTTTAGCACATTTACAGAGTTGTTCAACCATCACATCAATTCTAGAATACTTTCATCACCCCTGCAAAAAACCCTGTATCCATTAGCAGTCACTCCCCTTCTGTCCCCCAGTTCCAGGCAACCATTAATCTACTTTCTGTCTCTATAAATTTGCCTCTTTTAGAAATTTCACATAAATGGAACTGCACAGGTATGTGATCCTTTGTGTCTTGCTCCTTTCACGTAAGCATATTTTTTAGGTCCATCTATTTATTGCGTAGATTAGTAGTTCATTCCTTTTTTATAGCTGAATAATATTCCTTTGTATGAATATACCACTTTTTTTTTTTTTTTTTTTGAGACAAAGTCTCACTCTGTCACCCACAGCTGGAGTGCAGTGGCGTGATCTCCACTCACTGCAAGCACCGCCTCTCGGGTTCATGCCATTCTCCTGCCTCAGCCTCCTGAGCAGCTGGGACTACAGGTGCGCATCACCACACCCAGCTATTTTTTGTATTTTTAATAGAGATGGGGTTTCACCACATTGGCCAGGTTGGTCTCGAACTCCTAACCTCGTGATCCACCCACCTCTGCCTCCCAAAGTGCTGGGATTACAGGTGTGAGCCACCGCACCCGGCCTACATTTTGTTGATCCATTCATCAGTTGATGGCCATTTGAGTCATTTCCACTTTTTGGCTATCATGAACAATGCTGCTGTGAACATCCCTGTACGAGTTTCTGGGTAGACATGTTTTCATTTGTCTTGGGTAGACATCTAGGAGGAGAACTGCTAGGTCATATGATAAGTTGATGTTTAACTTTTTTTTTTTTTTTTGAGACGGAGTTTCGCTCTTGTTGCTCACGCTGGAGTGCAATGGAGTTATCTCAGCTCACTGTAACCCTCCACCTCCCGGGTTCAAGCGATTCTCCTGCCTCAGCCTCCCGAGTAGCTGGGATTACAGTGGGATCACAGGCATGTGCCACGACACCCGGTGGGTGTTCTTCCCGTGGAAGATGGGGTTTTTCCATGTTGGTCAGGCTGGTCTCGAACTCCCAACCTCAGGTGATCTGCCCACCTCGGCCTCCCAAAGTGCTGGGATTACAGGCATGAGCCGTCACACCCGGCTGATATTTAACTTTTTAAGAACGGCCAAGCTGTTTTCCAAAGTTTTACCTTCCCATCAGCAGCATATGAGGGTTTGTTGAGATAATTAAACAAGATTACCAACACAAAGTGTTTAGCATAGCGCCTGGTCATAGTAAATCCTCAGTAAATGATAGTTAGCACCAACAGGTTTCAATAGAAACAGGAAGTTACAGTACCCAGAGAACAGCTGCCTTCTTCCCTATTCTGAATAAAGTGGATCTCATAACCACAGTCACTCTGAAGAAAGTAACCAAATTCTTTTTTTTCCCTGGAAGTATGCTTACATTATTTGTACTCTTTAGCCTGGCATTCAAAGCTCTCCAGATACCACACCTCCATCTACTTCTGCAATCCTGGCCTGCATCTTTCCACCTCCTCGCTCCTGCCCATTCAAGTGATCTGCACCTGAGCAGCTTTGTTGATACCATTCTCTGCCCCCTTCCCTCCAGTCTTTCTCCTGCCCTGTCTTCATGTACCAAAATCTCATCTGGGCTGGGCATGGTGGCTCATGCCTGTAATTCCTTTGGGAGGCTGAGGTGATAGGACTGCTTGAGGTGAAGAGTTTGAGACCAGCCTGGGCAACATAGCAAGACCTCATCTCTACACAATTTTTTAAAAAAATTAGCCAGGTGTGGTGGCACACATCTGGAGTCCCAGAGTTTTCCAATTGGTAGCAACTAGCTATGTGTGACTACAGAGCATTTGAAATGTATCTAGTTCAAACTGAGATGTGCTGAATTATAGACACCAGATTTTGATGATGAAGTATAAAAAATAATGTAGGAACAATAGTTTTTCTGTGTTCATTACATGTTGAAATAATGTTTTGGGCCGGGTGCGGTGGCTCAAGCCTGTAATCCCAGCACTTTGGAAGGCCAAGACGGGCGGATCACGAGGTCAGGAGATCGAGACCATCCCGGCTAACATGGTGAAACCCCGTCTCTACTAAAAAATACAAAAAACTAGCCAGGCGAGGTGGCAGGCGCCTGTAGTCCCAGCTACTAGGGAGGCTGAGGCAGGAGAACGGCGTAAACCCGGGAGGTGGAGCTTGCAGTGAGCTGAAATCCGGCCACTGCACTCCAGCCTGGGTGACAGAGTGAGACTCCATCTCAAAAAAAAAAAAAAAAAAAAAAAGAAATAATGTTTTGAATATATTGGATTAGGTAAAATATATTACTGAAATTAATTTTAAGGCCAGATACAGTGGCTCACACCTGTAATCCTGACACTTTGAGAGGCTGAAGTGGGAAGATAGCTTGAGTCCAGAAGTTCAAGACCAGCCTGGGCAACATAGTGAGAACCTGTCTCTACAAATAATTTAAAAATTAGCCAGGCTTGGTGGCATGCATCTGTGGTCCCAGTTACTCAGATAAGGCTGAGGTGGGAAGATTGCTTGAACCCAGGACATCGAGGCTGCAGTTTGAACATGATCACACCACTGCACTCTAGCCTAGGCAACAGAACAAGAACCTATCTCAAAAAAAAAAAAAAAAAATTAATTTCACTGTCCTTGCTTTTTTAAATATAGTTGGAAAATTTTAAATTACATTTGTGGCTTGCATTATTTTTCTATTGGACAGCAATGGTATAAAGCATCAACATCCTGTTACTGAGCACCTACTTCTTAAATTTTTGTATCTGTTATCTGATATAATACCACAATTCTGTGAGGGTGGATATCATGAATATTTCTTTTTTCCAGATAAGAAAACTGAGGGAGGGTGTGACCTCCCCAAGGTCGCAGCTGGACACTGGCAGAGTCAGGATTCAAACCCAAGCTGTCTGACTGCAAAGCCTGTGCTCTTCTTCCATGGGATTTTGCTGCACAGACTACTAAAAAAACACCAAGAGCTTTTGGGGTCTGTCTGGGGTGTCTTTACCTGGAATTGGGGTATCTCTGTTCGAGAATCTGTCTAGGGTATCTCTGGCTGGGGTGTCTTTGTTCTTCGAATTAGACCAGCTCTGCATGGTAATGAAGCATGCTAATCAGAAATCCTGACTGAATGCTTGTCTTTCATAAACACAAAATATGAAAGCAGATTCATTAATATAAGCAACGCATTTGGAACAACTCAGATCAGGCTGAGTTCCCCACTGTACCACGCTGTCTTCACATGGAAGGCCTCCTTCCTCAGCCACCTGGAAGCCCTTTGTCTTGAACCAGCCCCCTTCCTCCCACTAGCTTGTCCCAAGGACTAGAGAGGAGGGGGCCAGGAGACCCAACCCATTTCCCATCAGGGTCCCAAGGCCACCATCCGGTCCTGGGCCAGGAATTCCTTTCAGAGACTGAATTATACCGGGCCAAAAATAATTCCAAACCCTGGAGGCTTCCACGAGTCCCCCATCCCTGCTCCATCCTGGTCTAGCTGGCCAGGCCTCCCCACAGCTCCTCCCTGGGTCTTCCTGGGCTCCCCAGACTTCCCTCCCAGCGCCCACCTGCACTCACACGTGTGTGGCGGGAGAGGAACATTTAAACAAACTGCCCACACCCTGGCTTGCTCTTCCCAGCCCTTCCAGATGGGCAGGAGAAAGGGCGACAGCGACGGTGCTAAATCCACCATCCCTCAGACCCAACCCAGGAAAGCCACCAAGAAATAGCAAGAGACACTGAAACAAAGAGGCACAGAGTGTGTTCCAGACAAAGAGAAAAAAAAGAATGTATAGATCAAGATAAAGACCCGGGGAGGGAGACAAGGAGAACAGACCTGAGCAAAAGACATAGAGAAAGAGGTGGAGGACGAGAAAAGGGGACTCGCGAAAAGGAGAGTTGGAAGGGAAAGTGGGAAGAAGGTAGGGAAATTAGAATGTGAGGAAATTGACTAGGGGAGGAAAAGCAGGGCGCGATGGGAGACCCAGGCGCGCGGGAGACGCTCAGCTGGAGGGAGGCGGCGTGCAGGGCGCGGGCGGCGTGGGGCGTGGGGACGCCGGGGCCGCGGGGGTCCGGGAGGTCCCGGGGGTCCCAGCGGGGGAGGTGCGGGCCCTCCTCCCGGCGCCTGGCCCCGCCGCGGCGGTCCGAGCAGCCACATTCCCCCGGGTTTCCCACACACTCGCTATCAAAGAGTCCCCAAAGCCTCAGCTTTTCCCGCGCCCCTCCCCCGCCAGTGGCTGGAGAAGCTATTTTTCACCCCCTCCTGGTCTTTAATCTGTTGTGGGGAAAGAAAGCGGCTTTTGTTGGACGAGGGGCTGCGCGGGGGGGCGGGGAGGGGGCGCCGGCGATTGTGTGTCCCGCAGCTGCGCGCCCGGGATCGCCCGGGGAGGGGGCCGCCGGGCGCGGGGCGCGGGCGGGGCGGGGCACGGGCGGGGCGGGTCGGGGTGGGGCCGCAAGGGCGCGGGCAGGGAGGGCCGCGGAAGGTCGGCCAGGGCCAGAGAGGGGGCAGCCAGGGCGCGGGGTGCACGAGGGGAGGGTCGCGGTGGCGGTGGGTGAGGGAGTGGAGGAAAAGGCCACCCGGGCGCTCGAGCCCATTGTCCTCTTGGCCCTGTTCTGCGCCTGACCAGGAGATTGGGTGAAGATGGACATACATTGAAGCACGCGCATAGACAGCCGCACACCCAAGGAAGATCCTACACTAGACCCGGGGACACATCGCACACAACAGGCTGAAACACCCAGGGAGGAAGACACATGCGCTCACCCCACGCACAGCCCTCAAGGAGAGCCCCACACCCAGACAAGGGGGGACAGCACATTCTCGGGAGGAATACACTCAGAAACTGAGGCCGGGCGCGGTGGTTCACGCCTGTGATCCCCACACTTTGGGAGGCTGAGGCGGGCGGATCACTTGAGGTCAGGAGTTTGAGACCAGCCTGGCCAACATGGCGAAACACTGTCTTTACAAAAAATAGAAAAATTAGCTGGGCGTGGTGGCGCACGCCTGTAATCCCAGCTACTCAGGAGGCTGAGGTAGGAGAATTCCTTGAATCCGAAAGTTGGAGGCTGCAGTGAGCCAATATTGCGCCACTGCACTCCAGCCTGGGCAGCAGAGTGGGACTTCGTATCAAAAAAAAAAAAAAAGAAAGAAAGAAACTGATACACACATACACACATTGCCTGACACCATAAAGTTCTGTGAAACAAAATCCATGTCAAATACATGTTTTCTTCTTCTTCCATCCCTTTTGTTTGTTTTGTTTTGAGACGAAGTCACTCTGTCACCCAGGCTGGAGTGCAGTGGCATGATCTCAGCTCACTGCAACCTCCGCTGCCCGGGTTCAAGTGATTCTCCTGCCTCAGTCTCCTGAGTAGCTAGAATTACAGGCATGAGCCACCACATCTAGTGAACCTCTGTATTTCTAGTAGAGATGGGGTTTCACCATGTTGGCCAGGCTGGTCTCGAACTCCTGATCTCAGGTGATCTGCCTACCTCAGCCTCCCAAAGTGCTAGGATTACAGGCGTGAGCCACCATGCCCAGCCCCCAGTTTCTTATTAAGACAGTTCCCATTCTCCAGCATTTGATTCCTTTCTCCCTCCAATTGGTGGCTCGTGCTGCAAACCATAAACTCTGGACCCTGTTCTGCCTCCCAGTTGCTGTGTGATCTTAGGCAAGTCACTTCATCTCTCTGAGCCTCAACTGATATGAGGATTGAGGGAGATAATACATGTAAAATGTCTGGTTCATGACTGGCACTCTGCAAAAGATCCTACTAAGCCTGCTGAAGCTTGGGCCACTTGATTACACTCAGGGATAGCTGTGGCCAGCAGGAGGCTCTCTCTGAGCTGCAGCCCCTGCCTCTACTTTCTGGCACCCCTCCATCTCTAGCTCACTGCGGAGCTCGGCTGGGTTAGGGTCAGGGAAGCCCTTTCCTCTCAGGGAGGGTCAGCTCTGTCCCCAGGCCGCATACCTCCCTTCCCAACCTCTCTACTCTCTCAGCCGTTGGAACTACTACTGAGACCTAGGCCAACACATTTGGGCAGGGTGAATATTGCTTTTCAAGGCCTTTTTTGGGCTTCATCGTTTCTTACCTTGGACCCCATCATTCTAAGGCCTTTCCTGAACCCCCATTAGTGGGGTCCCAAATCCAACCATCAGCATCTGTCTACAGCAAAGAACATTATGCCTGGGAGTCATAGAATCAGAGTCATCCAGCACAGCCTGCATTTGAGTCTCAAATCCCCCCTCCAAGTTGTCTCCCAAAAGCAATTAATGGGGTGGAACTTAATTCAGTACACCTTTACTAAGTACCTACTCAATGCCAGGCACTGTGAAGGATACTGACTCCAGGGAGACAAATAAGACTTGATTACGAAGCAGGCGAGCTGTGTGTCCCATAAGGTGGTGGGGAGTGTTCAACGAAACTGTGAATGAAATTGCTTTGGAAGTAGTGAAACTCTGCATTATAAGAGTTCATAATTCTTTTGCTGTTTGTTAAGTCTGAGTTAAATTCCTACATAACCTACTGATGCTCTCCAAAGTCTAGAAGTTTCAAACTTTCCCTTTAACAGAGAAATGAGGCAAAGGCTGTCTCTGTCCTCATTAGCCTAGAAGTGCAAGGATGGGCCGGGCACGGTGGCTCAAGCCTGTAATCCCAGCACTTTGGGAGGCCGAGACGGGCGGATCACGAGGTCAGGAGATCGAGACCATCCTGACTAACACGGTGAAACCCCGTCTCTACTAAAAAATACAAAAAACTAGCCGGGCGAGGTGGCAGGCGCCTGTAGTCCCAGCTACTCGGGAGGCTGAGCCAGGAGAATGGCCTGAACCCGGGAGGCAGAACTTGCAGTGAGCTGCACTCCAGCCTGGGTGACAGAGCGAGACTCTGTCTCAAAAAAAAAAAAAAAAAAAAAAAAAAAAAAGTGCAAGGATGAGGGAACCGGTCCTTTTGTTTCTGGATGCTGTGAGCAGCTTGAATGTGTGTATCAATGTTTGAGCCATAGGCCTGGGTTCAAATCCTGGTTGTTTTCTCCTTTTCCCTGTCAGCTGTGTGGACAAATGTCTTTGAACTTCAGTTTTTGGTGTTTTGTTTTGTTTTGAGACGGAGTCTCGCTCTGTTGCCCAGGCTGGAGTGCAGTGGCACGATCTCGGCTCGCTGCAACCTCCGCCTGCTGGGTTCAAGCAATTCTCCTGCCTCAGCCTCCTGAGTAGCTGGGATTATAGGCACCCGCCACCACACCCGGCTAATTTTTGTATTTTTAGTAGAGATGGAGTTTCATCATGTTGGCCAGGCTGGTCCCGAACTCCTGACCTCAGGTGATCTACCCACCTCAGCCTCCCAAAGTGCTGAGATTACAGATGTGAGCCACCATGGCCAGCTGAATTTCAGTATTTTTGTGGAGAAAATGATCATGATAATACCTACCCCCCAAAAACTCAAGGGCCAATTATTAAAATAGAATTTATGAAATCTTGAACACATGACAGTTCCTCAGAAAATAAATTTCCTTCCTGCTTCCCTGTGGGTGCTCAGCCCTCAATCCCAGATGGTCTGTGGGCATTCTATAGTTACTGCCTACCTACTGAAGTAAGGGGTAAGTTAATTTCAGGGTGGTGTGGCTGATTGAAGCTAGGCTGATTTTGAGTTAGAAGAGAGAGCTCAGGAGTAGTTACTTTAAGAATAATCTGGCTGGGCACAGTGGCTCTCACCTGAAATCCCAGCACTTTGGGAGACCAATGCGGGTGGATCACTTTTCAGGAATTTGAGACCAGCCTGGAGTGGTGGCTTGTGCCTGTAATCCCAGCTACTCTAGAGGATGAGGCAGGAGAATAGCTTAGAACTCAGGAGGTGGAGATTGCAGTGAGCAGAGATTGTGCCATTGCACTCTAGCCTGGGCAACAGAGTGAGACTCTGTCTCAAAAAAAAAAAAAAAAAAAGAATAAACATCTCCTAAAACATAAGTATGGACAGGAGGAAGGTCTTTGAGGGAGGAAAAGCTTTAGATTTCCAACAAATGCCAATGCTTTCTGAGACTCTCTGCATAGAAAACGATGTTTTCCCCTAGTACCCCAACACTTCAGTGTCTGTCTCCCTACCTAATGGATCTGCCTTTACTTTTCCCTATCTGGTAGAATAAAACCCTCTCAGGCCCAAGCTACCTTCCCAGGAGTTCCTTTGTGAGGGCAGAAGGAAAAGTATAGGTGCAGGAGGATACAGGCTTTGGGAGACGGGCAGACCTGGGTGCAAATCTTGGACCTGCCACTTATCTAGCTATGTGACCTTGGGCAAGCACATTCACCTTTTTGAGCCACTGTCTCTTTGTCTATAAAAGGGATCAATGGGAAAATGTGTGAGAAGGCAAGCAAGACTTGGCAAACAGAACTCAATGAATGATGACAGTGGTGGTGGCCCTGAGTGCTTCTGAGCTAGAGAGTAGCCCATCCTGGAGGCCTTTGAAATCCCCACCCCTGTAAGGACTCATGCCTTAGATCCTGATGCTCGTCACATTCCTGACAACAGCTTCAGCAGGAACCATTCAACTCACCTGGTACCACCTATCCCACTCAACAGGGGCTATATCACATTATAGCAGAGAAAAATAACTAATTGGTTCCCACACCATTTTCTATCCCTTGTCCCCTTTGACTCTCCCAGCTGTGAGGTAGATGGATGGTATTTTCCTCCTAATTTAACAGAAGAGACAGCTGAGGCAGAGTGAAGGTAGTAGTAGTCTGGGCAAGGATTGAACCTGGTCTTGATTCTGAATCCCTGTGCTTTCCTTGTATCACCTGAATCTCAAGCAATACTTTGGGCTCCAGACTCTCTGAGGGGAGGAGAAGAAGGGATGCTCTATGTGTGTGACTGCAAAGTCCTCACCACACCTTCTAGGCACTTATGAGCAAGGAGGTATATATTATGAAATACGGCATTTGGGAATGTTCTGAGACCACAGCAGACCATCCTAATGCTATTAAGAGTTAGGGGGACAGGCAGGGTGCGGTGGCTCACACCTTTAATCCCAGCACTTTGGGAGACGGAGTCGGGTAGATCATGAGGTCAGGAGTTCGAGACCAGCCTGACCAATATGGTGAAACCCTGTCTCTACTAAAAATACAAAAATTAGCTGGGTGTGGTGGCTTGCGCCTGTAGTCCCAGCTACACGGGAGACTGAGGCAGAAGAATCGTTTGAACCCAGGAGGTGGAGGTTGCAGTGAGCTGAGATCACGCCACTGCACTCCATCCTGCGCGACAGAGTGAGACTCCGTCTCAAAAAAAAGAAAAAGAAAAAAAAAAGAGAAGGCAGAGTGGACAGAGAGTCAAATGAGAGGAGGTCTGGGTTCTGGCCACAGGCCAGCTACTGACATCCCAAGTAAACTTGAGCAACTTTCTGAGGTCCCCATGATCCCCATGTCTAGAACATAAATGGGAAAAAGATGATCGATCAATAGATAGATAATAAATAGAGGCTCAGTTTAGACAAAAAGACATCTGCAATCTTTGCCATCATTACTTTGATTTTGAAATCAACAATTCAGGGATCCCACTACCAGCACTTAAAAATTTTTAAAAGACAAAACAGTATAACTTAAAGAGTTCTGCCAACTCTTCAAAAAAAAAAAAAAAAATCAGAGAGCACATTGAATTTTTTCTTTTTTTTTTTTTAATTTTGGCAGAGGAAGATTGAGTTCCTGGAAATGCTTACAAAATGATTCCTGACACTGGGAGGAGATAGTTAGAAAAAAGAAGAAAAAAATTATACACATATAGAGATAAAGGAAGAAAGTGGAAAGAAAGGGAATAGACAAAAGAAAAGAAATAACTAGAAGAGAAAGAAAAAAAAATACTTTAAAGGGCCCCAATTGAAGGAACATTATCAAGTTCTCAGCATCTGCAATTCACAAGCCGCTCGCGGTTGGGGCGGTGCAGACCCCGCCCCTTTCTCGGGTGTCCCGCGCTCATTGGTGGGGGAGACAGTCGCCGGCCGGTGACTGCCCGAGGAAAGGTTGCCTGGGACACGCATCCCTGTGTGAACGCATGACGTCCCACCCTGGCGCCAGGCTGTCTGGGGCTGAGTCTTAGATCAACACAGCTGTGGGACCGGGACCCACAGCTGGGCAAAGGAGCGGATTCCTCAACAAAAAATAGGATTGTGAGAAAAGTTCTGAAACAAAAACAGCGCAGACAAAAGCCTTAATGACATCCTTTCATAAAAATAAAAAATGCAAGAGGGGGGAAAAAGCTGGTAAAAGGAGCAGAACTGGGAACAGAAAGTTCAGAGGCATTTGGAAAAAGAGGCTGAGGCCCCACCACCGCTAAACAAGTTGCAGAAGGCCTGAGCTAGCCTGTCCAGTCTGCTGTGGGGAAAAATAAGTCTCTTCGGTTTAAACTCTATTCAGGGTTCCTAACCATAACCTGCTTCTTTCAGAATTAGAATCTTCGGCTAGAGAGGACCCTTAAAGGTCACTTGCTTCCTCCCAGCCTCCTCCTACCCACTATCTTTTTTCTTTCTTTCTTTTTTTTAAAGAGAAAATGAAGCCCAGGGAGGAAATTCGTCCAAGGGCACACTGCAAATTATTGGCATGCACAGAACAGAATTTTGCTTGCTAATCCCACGGCATCCTTCTGCCTTATGTCACACAGCCCATGGGCATTTCAGCCTGGAAGCATCCTGGGAAATAATAAATGCGAAAGTGCTTTGCAAACCTAAACCACTATACAAGCCTGAGGCATCAGCTGTAGTAGTGGAGGAAGGAAAAGAAGGGAGGAGAACCTGGGTAGACTGAGCACCTTCCACACAACTGGCCCATTCTGGGCCCCCCAGGCAGTAAGGAGACTTAAGATCAGATGGAGTGAGCACATCAGGTGCTTTGCAGAGAAAAAGCATTCAATAATTATCAAATGAATGAATGAGCAGACCCAATTAGTTCCACTTTATAGATGGGAAAATAGAAGCACCCAGGGATAACTTAGCCGAAGTTCACACAATTAGTTTAGAAGAAGAATGGACATTTGCACAGAAATCTGCCTGGCCCATGATTTTTCTAGAACCCCCTGGACTTGACCATTTTGTCATAGAAGTCTGCAAGATAGGAAAAGAAGGATCTTCTCTTTGGTTATTCAGGAGTTCCTACAGCCACTATTTTGCCTTTCCTGATCAAATAGCTGGCACTCGACTGCTGTAGCATATAAAGACTGACTTGCCCACTCACAGGTTATTTTCTTCCTCTTTTCTTATACTAAAGAGCCTGTCCTTGAAAAAAACGTTCCGGGAAGAAATCTTTCTTGGGCCACAGAGCCCTGTGGTTTGATGGAAAAGAACGAGGCTTCAAGACTGGCTCTGCTATTAGTTGCAGTGTACCGTTGGACGTGTCTTAAATGCCCTCCTTGGGTCCCTCAGCATCCTTCACCTACGTATCTAAGTTTCACACAGTCTTGGATTTCTGCAGTTGGAAAGGATTTAAAATAATCACTTAGCACCATCTTCTTCTTTACTCACAAGGCAATTAAAGCCAGGGTACCTGGGCTTTTTCAAGATTACATGACAAATTAGTGTCAGGGCTAGCACGATGAACCCAGGGCTCTCAATTCCCAGTGCCCTTTTTAACTGTTCTGAGACTCTCCTTGGCTCTGAGCTCCCCTTGTCCTGTTAATCAGTGCCACACACTATTGAACTCTTGTTTTCTGTGTTAATCTTCTCTCCCCAAATTGTGGGGTGCTTGAAAGCAGGAGCCACTGTTTTATGTGGAGGGACTCCATGTATATTCACCAATGGTTCATTAGGAAAGTAACTATTGGGGGAATCCCACTGGGTCATTTCCAAGATGGAAAGCAGCATCTTGGAAGTGCAGGTTCCCAAATGTCTAAGGAGGTGACAAGAAGACAAGCAAAGAAAGAATACTGAGCACAGTGTCCTGTTGCAATACAGGACTTAGTTTGCCGGCCCTCTGGTTCCTTTCCTGGTCTTTCAGATGGAGCTGGAGCTACTTCAGCAGGGCTAAGAATAATCAAGTCCAGGTGGCCTGCCCTTCCATAGGAGAAAGGGACAAACAATAGAGCAATGAAATTACCATTGTTTTCCGCACAGAGGTGTGTGGAAAGTAAGGAGAGGGGAAGTTAACAAATTTGCTGACCCAATGGGGGGCTCTTAAAAAGGTTTATATAGGAATTGTCCCATCTGTGCCTCCACGTTTAAAACCTTGTCCAAAATTCTAATTGAACTCACAAAGCACAACTGTGCATATATTTGGTTTGTTATGGAGTTCACAGGGCAGAGGGTCCAGGCTCCTTTTTTCCCCATGCAAAAAGCATGGGCTCAGGCTTTCTTCTTTTCCTCTGTTGCTCAAATAAATAGTGTTCTTTGCTCAAACCCCCTTTCCCTCCTCCTTCTGCAATCTCAGCGCCCAGCGCAAATCTGTTTTCTTCATTGTAACCTCAGCTTCACCGCAATTAATTTTTTTTCCCTCTGGTCACAAGATAATTCCTGACGCCAGTGAGTCTGGAGGTCAGAGGAACAGCAAATTGGGGAACAAGGCGGCACTAATTCCTTACAAGTTTCCCTTGAAAAATCTTTTGCTTAAAAAAAAGGGAGGGGGAAGCTTCTTTGCTGTTCAGGGATTTATGACCTCGGAGGAGCTGTGGGTTCGAACCAGTGTTGGGCTAAAGGCGGACTGGCAGGGGGCAGGGAAGCTCAAAGATCTGGGGCGCTGCCAGGAAAAAGCAAATTCTTGAAGTTAATGGTTTTGAGTGATTTTTAAATCCTTGCTGGCGAAGAGGCCCGCCTCGCCCCAGTATCAGCGCTTCCTCATTCTTTGAATCCGCGGCTCCGCGGTCTTCGGCGTCAGACCGGCCAGAGGAAGCCTGTTTGCAATTTAAGCGGGCTGTGAACGCCCAGGGCCGGCAGGGGCGGGGCCGAGGCGGGCCGTTTTGAATAAAGGGGCGTGCCTTCGAGGCGGGCTCTATAAGTGCCCGCTGGGCGAGCGTGTGCGCATTGCAAGCCGCTGTGAGGGGATTTCTTTGGGTTTCTTCCCCTTTTGGGCACCTCTGGACTCACTCCCCAGCAATGAAGGCGCTGAGCCCGGTGCGCGGCTGCTACGAGGCAGTGTGCTGCCTGTCTGAACGCAGTCTGGCCATCGCCCGGGGCCGAGGCAAGGGCCCGGCAGCCGAGGAGCCGCTGAGCCTGCTGGACGACATGAACCACTGCTACTCCCGCCTGCGGGAACTGGTACCTGGAGTCCCGAGAGGCACTCAGCTTAGCCAGGTGGAAATCCTACAGCGCGTCATCGACTACATCCTCGACCTGCAGGTGGTCCTGGCCGAGCCAGTCACAGGACCCCCGGACGGCCCTCATCTCCCCATCCAGGTAAGCCTGGAAGCCGGAGCATTGCTGAACACCCAGGCAAGGATGCTGCCAGCCCCTTGGAGCTCCAGATTGCCTTGTGTAACTCTTCCCTCTTTTCCTCTTATCAGACAGCCGAACTCGCTCCGGAACTTGTCATCTCCAAAGACAAAAGGAGCTTCTGCCACTGACCCGGCCGTGTCCTGACACCTCCAGGTGAGTATCTCCTCCCTTGGAGGGGGAGGTTTAAACGGCAAGTCCTGGAGTTGGCAGACCTTTTTAAAGATTGCCACTCCCTCGGCTTAGGGAAACCAAGGCCAGAGAGGGACAAGTGACTTGCCCATGGTAGCATTAAATGAATGGCAGAGTCAGTTTCCATGTGATGTGCATTTCAGCCTTAAATATGCGTCGCCCCTGCCTTCATGCTGTGGCCGAGGGTCTGGGAAAGTAGACGCGGGTCCGACTAAATAAAAGTCTCTGTTCGGAGTTGTATAGGGAGCTGTGTTTTCGGCAGCCCCCTCCCAGCTAGTGTCAGTTCCAAGTGGGAGGGGTAGTGCAAGCTCCGCCTGTGGTCTTTGGCGCCAACTGGGTGGGGGCAGCGTGGGGCGCGGAGTTATCAGCTGGAGGTAGAGACCAAGTTTCCTCCCTGGCGCCGACCAGTCTGCGGACGGCCCCCGCCTCGGCGCGTTCGGCGGAAACTGACTGCTCCTTGGTCTTCTTTCCTCCCCCGCCCAGAACGCAGGTGCTGGCGCCCGTTCGGCCTGGGACCCCGGGAACCTCTCCTGCCGGAAGCCGGACGGCATGGATGGGCCCCAACTTCGCCCTGCCCACTTCACCAAACCCCTTCCTGGAGGCTGAACCTGGTGCTCTGGAGCGAAGGACTGTGAACTTGTGTGGCCTGAAGAGCCAGAGCTAGCTCTGGCCACCAGCTGGGCGACGTCACCCCGCCCTTGCCCCACCCCCAAGTTTTAAGGACTGTCTTTTCAGAGCTTGGAGGTGTGGAAGGAATGGCTGCTCTCCAAACTATGCCAAGGCGGCGGCAGAGCTGGTCTTCTGGTCTCCTTGGAGAAAGGTTCTGTTGCCCTGATTTATGAACTCTATAATAGAGTATATAGGTTTTTGTACCTTTTTTACAGGAAGGTGACTTTCTGTAACAATGCGATGTATATTAAACTTTTTATAAAAGTTAACATTTTGCATAATAAACGATTTTTAAACACTTGTGTGTATGATGACACCCGTCTCCACTAAGTACTAATGATGCTTTCTCTCACATGGCTGCATTTAGGGAGCTTTGGGAAAGTGAACTTGCTCACTCCCATGAGAGAGATGAAAACTGCCCAGCTGAGAGGGGATGAGGTGGGGAGAGAAGGGTTCATGATGGGAGTCCCATGTCCATTGAGTGATGGGTGCAGAGAAAAGATCTGGACTCTGCCCTGTTATTTCCTGGATGAAGGGAAACCAGAGAGACTGGTACAAGCTCGCCCAGCAAGTTGGGGGCTCAGGCAAGTTGAGAACTGAGTTTTCATGTCCCTTGAGATCTAGCAGTAGCTTTCCTCTTTATTGTCACTATAAACTATGTCTTTCTAGCAGGGGATGTGGTGAGAGTAGAGCCTCAAGTTTGCCTCACCTGGTGCCCAGACATGGGTGGTGGTTGATAGACCAATTCCAGAAATGAATAAACTGATAACTGGGTCTGGTTTCATTTCCTTTTTGCTCTCTGGGCTGGCTTCCTTGCGGGCTTCCAAAATTGGAAAAAAAAAAGAGAAGAGGTCTCTCCTGAAAAGGATAAAGATTTGGATGCTGGTTGGGAAGTACTGATACTAATCCCTTCTCTAACACTAGGTGGTTGTAGAGTCCGACCCTGAACAAGGAATGTGAGGCAGAGACTCCACAGTCCTCATTCCTGCTGGTATTTCTACACCACCTCCATTGGGAACCTATTCTGTAAGCATCCCTGTCCCTATTTCAGAAATGGGGAAAGGGAACTTCTGTGGGTAATGCTTCTGAACTAGGTTTTCACAGCCCTTGAGAGGCAGAGATGGGATTTGAACTGTAACTTCAGTGACTCGACTGTGGTGAACAGGAGCAGGGCTGGGGACTGGCCATTCCTTGAGGCCAGGCCTGGAAGTGGGGCAGAGAGCAAGATTCCAACCCATGCCTTCCCCCACACCCCTGGTGGTTCCCCAGGTGGGCTTCACCAGGTGCTTGGCCTTACTGGAGATTACTGTTTATGGTATGCTCTCATCTGTGTGTTGGTCCCTGGCATGAATTACTTCAATATTTCATAACAAACAGGTCACGTCATCACCTTTAGTGCCTTAACCCTGGTGAGCTTTCTGGGGTGAACAGGGGCATGGGGGAGGAGGAGAACCTCTGCCATTGCCAACCAACCTCCCAGCCTGATCAGTGGTTCTTAACCTGTTTTGAGTCCTGGTCACTCTGATCTGATGGAAGGTATGAACACTCTTCAAAAAATACACAGCGCAGAGCAATAGTCCTCATGTGAGAAACCGTTGCACCAAAGCAAGTACAAAGCCTGGGTTGGGTCTATCTTGGATTGTTTTTTAGGTGTGCTGTGCTGGTTTTAGAGATGGCCATACAAGAGCACAAATCCCTGCTGTGTCACCTCCTAGCTGTATAACCTCAGGCTAGGGACTTTGCCTCTCTTGAGCCCCACTTTCTGCATCTGTAAAGGAAGCTGATTCTAAGACAGCGGTTCTGAGGTGCTAGGCCCCACATTACACCATGAACTGCAATAGAGCCAGGCATTGAGCTCAATGTCTTATACCCTTTTCTGGCACAGCACGTTGCCTCCTGCTTGCTCGGAAGTTTCGGTACCATGGAAGGCTAAAAAGGGCTGCGGTGGTCATCTGCCGAGTGACCTTGAGCAAGCACTCCACCTCTCTGAGCCATTCTCCTCCTGTGCCCTGCTGCCTCCCAGGACAGAAGATAATGATGGGAAAGTTCTTTGAAATGCATCACACACCTACGAGGTATTATTAAGCTAATTCCAAGGAAACTGCCTGTCAGGACTCCCAGGACTGAACTGTTCAGGTGGCCAAGACAAAAGATAGACCAGCATGCCAATCCATTAGTCATTAGAGAGTGAGAGCAATTTGGCCCTAGGTCAGAAAACTCCCAGAGAGAGGATAGTAGTGTCTTCTGTCATAATCACCTATGGAAGTGCCTGCCAGGTTCCAGACTATTTTATCTTCATTTTTGTTCTAATCTTCACAAACCACCTTGATGAGTATCATTCCTGGTTTATAGAAAAAAGACTCAGAAAGGCTGAATAACTTGATCCAGGTCACACAGCAAGGAAGTGGCAGAGCAGGGTTTAGGAACCCCAGCTTCCTCTAGCTTCAAAGCTCATGTTCTTGCCTTCACTTCAGATTGGCTCTTTTCCCTCGCCATTCCCAGAGACTGGCATATGCTTGGTCCCCAGGGAGTGCTTGTCCCAGGGAGTGCTTGTGGAATGAAAGACCTAGGACGGGCCGGGCGCGGTGGCTCAAGCCTGTAATCCCAGCACTTTGGGAGGCCGAGACGGGCGGATCACGAGGTCAGGAGATCGAGACCATCCTGGCTAACACGGTGAAACCCCGTCTCTACTAAAAAGACAAAAAACTAGCCGGGCGAGGTGGCGGCGCCTGTAGTCCCAGCTACTCGGGAGGCTGAGGCAGGAGAATGGCGTGAACCCGGGAGGCGGAGCTTGCAGTGAGCTGAGATCCGGCCACTGCACTCCAGCCTGGGCGGCAGAGCGAGACTCCGTCTCAAAAAAAAAAAAAAAAAAAAAAAAAAAGACCTAGGACGACTCCTCATCTGTGAAAGGGGGATGTCGGTACCTCCCTTCCAGGTGTGTTGTTCGGATAAACCATAAGGCGCATAAAGTATCCACGTGGCTTCCTGAACTACAAGATTCACTGCTGAATGTCTTGTGCAAATTGTCGCATGCGATCAGATTCAGAGCTGATCGCATCGGCTGTGAAATACATTTGGGAGGTGTCTTTGTTTCGTAAATAAACCAGCTCAGAACAGGCAAAGTAACTTGCCGGTGGCCACACGGCTTCTAAGTAACAAAACCAGGATTCAAATTCATGCTTGTGACACCAGAAATGGGGTCCTTTCCAGAAAGCCAGTTATAGCTCTCTAGCTTTGGACGCGCAGGACAACCTTCAATTATCTGTCTTCCCAGCCTCATCACCCCTCGTGGCCACCATTCTTCCCCATGCCCCAGGCTAAACCTGAAAACCTCCTGCCGCGGTCTTTCCCGCAGCGCTGCTTCCAAGAGCTCTCCTCTGCCCACTCCCGGACCTCCCCGGAGACAGCCGCTCCCCACCGGCGGCTCTGCGGCGCCCGGGCTGGGGCAGAGCCTCGGCCCACGTGGCCCGGAGCCCGGCGGGGCGGAGCCGAGCCGGCCCCGCCTCCGCTCCGCCCCGCCCCTCCCGGCGGCCCCCACCCCCGCGGGCCCTGGGGGCCGCTCGCAGGTGTTCGCTGGCGCCCGGATGTCTGAGCTCTGGCTCCGCTCTGGCTCCGGCTCCCTCCGCAGCCTGCGGGCGGGGCTCGCAGCCCATCCGGAGCCTCGCGGCGCCCCCGCCGCTCTGCCAGCAGCGCGGCCTCCCGGTTCCCAGTCTCCCGGCCTGGGGGGCCCCCCACCCAGAGGAGTCGCTGACCCCACTGCTCTCCCGCTGCCCCCAGCTGCGCTTGGGCCGCTGCAGCCTCGGCACACCCCCACCCGCTTCCTGCCCCAGCCTCGAGGCCGCCCTGGATCGCACCCGGTTCCTTCCTTCCTTCGTTCTTTCAGGCAACTCGCATTCCTCGAGCGCCTGCGACGTGCCCTGCACAGGGTCTTCCGGGCCTTCCGAGTGTGGCCCCAGGCCCGCTGGGCTCCTCCGGGAAGCCTCTGCCTTCTCGAGTCTCCTTCCCCACCTCCGCCCCTCTGTTCCGCGAGGTGCTTCGCTCAGAGTCGAGCAATTTAATTGTTCTGATTAATTCTCCTGTTAGGGGTCAGTCAGTGGCAAGGTCAGGGAGTCTCTTTGTGACTGAGATCAGGGGTCAGAGCGTGGCGGGATTTGGGGTTTCGCCAGCCTGGCGCAGGCTTTAGGGATAAATGTGGGTAGTCAGGCTGTGGGGGTCCGTCTGTAGGCAGTGTCAGAGGCCAAGGTTAGTGCGTCCGTCTTTGGGTAGGGTCGGTGGGCAGTGGGGATCAGGGTAGTGAGACACCTTGAGACCGGGACTTGCGGGTTGTCTTTAACAAACCAGATAAGGAGGGAGGAGTTATCTGAAGTCCCTTGAACTCATATATTCACCTCCTGCCGTGGCTGGGGGATGATCATAGGTGTCCCCGGCACCCCCTCGCCACCCCCACAACCTCCACTTTCTCAGCTGTGGAGCTGTCCTTCCATGGGAGGACGCCTCCTCTCCTCACTGCCACCCTGCTTCTACTTTGTGCCCGATGCTGCAGGCAGAAACTCTCACTGGGCCAGTCTTGTCAAAGGGAGCCTGGGCTTAGAGTGAGGGTGGCCAGGCTAGGGAGGCGGTAGGCTTCCTGGGGACCCCTACCCGGGATCCACCCAGGAAAGCTGATGTTCTTCCTTCGCTGTCTGGGTCATTTGTTATGAGTCTGAAACCTGTCAGGGATGGAAGGAAGGGCCGTTAGACGTCACAAATGTAGCCCAGAGAGGAGCAGGAGCCTGCTCAGGGATACAGCAAGTTAGTGTTCAAGTCGGGTTTGGAACAGCAGCCGCCCACTTTCCTATCCAAGGCTCTTTTCATGATGCTCTCCCTACCCTGAGTAGGGGTTGCTTTTCCCACTTTAGAGATGGGGCAGCAGAGGCCTGGGGAGGCCAAGAGACTGCCTCTTAGCTTGAGGATCTGCAAAAATGAAGTCGGGGAAGGGTGACTTTCCAAAGTATTGTCTCTTGTCATTGCCCACCTAACCCCCTCCCTGCCACCCTCGTTAGGAGCAAATGGAACAAGGGTGGCCAAGCGTCGAGTTGGAAGGTGGGGAGGGAGAGAACCCTGTAAGAACTGCTGGGGAAAAGCTTAGCTGGGCTCTTATGGAAACATATGGAACTCATTACCCGGAGTTGAGGTGGTCGCTGGCCAGCTGGCAATTGGTCCGTTTGGGGCTAAAAATGTGCCTTGTGTGGCAATGAGGGTACCCAAGGCACGGCAGACTCCCCCGAATAACCTGCTCACTCACTGATCCAAGTTATTCCTGAATCTTGTTTTGTTTCCTACGCCTGTGCCATTTCTTTTTTTCTTTTTTTTTAAACGGAGTCTCATACTGTTGCCCAGGCTGGAGTGCAGTGGCGCGATCTCAGCTCACTGCAAGCTCTGCCTCCAGGGTTCACGCCATTCTCCTGCCTCAGCCTCCCGAGTAGCTGGGACTACAGGCGCCTGCCACCATGCCTGGCTATTTTTTTTTTTTTTTTTTTTAATAGTAGAGACGGGGTTTCAGCGTGTTAGCAAGGATGGTCTCCATCTCCTGACCTCGTGATCTGCTGGCCTCGGCCTCCCAAAGTACTGGGATTATAGGCGTGAGCCACCGCGCCCGGCCTCCTATGCCTATGCCATTTCTAGCATCAAAAAAAGGGTTTCAAGGCCGGGCGCGGTGGTTTACACCTGTAATCCCAGCACATTGGGAGGCCAAGGGGGGCACATCACCTGAGGTCAGGAGTTCAAGATGAGCCTGGCCAACATGATGAAACCTCATCTCTATTAAAAATACAAAAATTAGCTGGGCATGGTGGCATGTGCCTGTTATCCCAGCTACTTGGAAGTCTGAAGCAGGAGAATCCCTTGAACCCAGGAGGCAGAGGTTACAGTGAGCCGAGATTGTGCCACTGTACTCCAGTCTGGGCAACAGAATGAGATTCCATCTCCAAAAAAAAGGGGGGGTTTCAAGACATGCCACTGTAGGTTATGCAGGGAAGAGATGAGAGATTGAGGACCATCAGAACAGACAACCATATTGCTCTGTTCCCCACCCCACACCCACCCTGACTCTCTTCATCAGGGCCAGGGGCCACCTGGTCTTATAATGGGTCCATATCCACTGTTCATGATCCCAGCTTCCACTGAGGGTTCATCCAGGTGGGCCCCAAGGGGCCTAGATGTTAATCCCTGTCAATCACATTTTCCACTGCAGGTTCAACTCCATATACAAAGAGAGTGGCAAGAAAGTGTTTCAAATTAGGCCATTCACTAGTGGGCAGCATTTTATAGTCTATGTGGTAACATGGACTGGTTGGGGGGTGCTTCCATTTCACCCACCTCAGGGCTCATAGGTGTTAGGGGACCTGCTAAAGGTCACCCTGGAGTAACTGTCAGAGCCACAGTCTCCAGGATGGCCTCCTTACCCAGTGCTTTGGATGTCTGCAGCTGTGTTGAAACTTGTGCAAACCGATGGGTACTGCAGAATTGGCCTCTTTCAGCCACAGCAGTAATCCTGTTACTTTCTCTCTGTGAGTCTGGGAAACATACAGACACTGGTTGAAACCTCAGCTTTGTCATTTACCAGCTGTGCTCTCACAGGTAAGATTTTTGTTTTCTGGCCGGGCGCGGTGGCTCACGCCTGTAATCCCAGCTCTCAGGGAGGCAGAGGCGGGAGGATAGCTTGAGCCCAGGAGTTCGAGACCTGCCTGGGTAATATAGCGAGACCCCGTTCTCCACAAAAAGGAAAAAAAAAAAAAAAGACAAAAAAAACTTTTTTTTTTGTCTTTTTTTTTTTTGGAGACAGGGTGTCAATCTGTTCCCCATGCAGGAGTGCAGTGGCATGATCACTGCTCTTACTGCAGCCTTGACCTCCCGGGCTCGAGTGATCTTTCCACCTCAGCCTCCTGAGTAGCTGGGACTACAGATGTGCGCCAGCATGCCTGGCTAATTTTTTTTTTTTTTTTTTGTATGTTGTCTAGGCTGGTCTGGAACTCCTGGGCTCAAGCGATCCTCTCACATTGGCTTCCCAAAGTGCTGGGATTACAGGTCTGAACCACCGAGCCGGGTCACAGGTAAGTTATATATCCTCTCTGAGCCTCACATGGTTGAATTGATGATTAAATTAGATGACATATGTAAAGCATCTGTACTTGGTAGGCTCTAGGTGACTCCCACCACAGAGTTTGTTGGGCTTGGTGTCAGATTCCTAGCCTTATTCCTTCTTCATCTTTCCAGGGTGGCAATGTGGTTGGCATAACCCAGTCACAGCACCCCAGGACTCCTGTCCAGCATTGGCGCTCTATATGTAGAGCAGAGCCCTTTCACTCAGCCTGGCAGCATCTGATCAGCGTCGCAGCCCAGTGGCTTGAGGAATAAATATAAACAGTGCAGGGACTAAAAGCAGAGCTCTGGTCCTGCACCTCCACTCCCAAGCTCTACCACCCTGTACAAGCTCCTTCCTCTCTCTGAGCCTCAGTCTCCTTCTTGTAATACTGTGAGAACCCTGTCCAGAGTTGTGTGTGGATTTACTGAATGTAAAGCACCAAAAAGCCTGCCAGGACATGGCAGGCACTCAAGAAGCATTACTAGACTCATTTGACACATGGAGAAACTGAGTCCCAGAGTGGGAAAGTGACTCAGGCAAAGACTCCCTCACAGAACTGGGGATAAAAATTCAGATCTTCAAGCTCCCAGTCAGTGCCTAATTACTACTTTCTCATTGTTGGAATTTGTAATTATTTCATGACAAGTGTGCTTTTGGCTGCTGAAGGGGACAGCGTTTCAGAGGTTGTTAGCCTCGCCCGGCTCAGCCTGACCCAGAACCACCTCACTCATGAAACTACCCTCTCTTGAAGAGAACAGGAGTTGTGGGGAGGAAGAACGTGACCCAGAGGCCAGAGAACCTGGAGGCCAGGGTTGGTGTAACTGTGTAGGTAAGAGCAGCAGCTTCGTGATCAGCCAGACCTGCATTCAAATCCTTCTCTGCCACCTCTTAGCTGTGTGACCAGCTACATGACACCACCTCCCTGAGCCTCAGGTTTTCATCTGTAAACTTGCAATGGTACCTCTCCCATAGGGCTGTTGTAGCAATTAAATAAGATAATAGAGGTAGAGTACCTGCTCCCAACTGGCAGCCCTTATAATTTCACGAAGAGGAAGCAAAAGAGAAGCCGGCTACTTTTTTTTTTTTTTTGAGATGGAGTCTTGCTCTGTCTCCCAGGCTGGAGTGCAGTGGCGCGATCTTGGCTCACTGCAAGCTCTGCCTCCCAGGTTCACACCATTCTCCTGCCTCAGCCTCCCGAGTAGCTGGGACTACAGGCATCCACCACCACACCCGGCTAATTTTTTGTTTTTTTAGTATAGAAGGGGTTTCACCGTGTTAGCCAGGATGGTCTCGATCTCCTGACCTCGTGATCTACCTGCCTCGGCTTGCCAGAGTGCTGGGATTGCAGGTGTGAGCTGCCACGCCCGGCCTTTTTTTTTGTTTTGTTTTGAGACAGAGTCTTGTTCTGTCACCCCGGCTGGAGTGTGGTAGTGCAATCTTGGCTCGCTGCAACCTCTGCCTCCCGAATTCAAGCGATTCTTGTGCTTCAGCCTCCTGAATAGCTGAGATTACAGGCAGACACCATCATGCCAGGCTAATTTTTGTATTTTTAGTAGAGATGGGGTTTCACCATGTTGGCCATGCTAGTCTTGAACTCCTGACCTCAAGTGATCCACCTGCCTCGGCCTCCCAAAGTGCTGGGATTACAGGCGTGAGCCACCATGCCTGGCTGGAGCCAGCTACTTCTTATCCTCATCCTTGTGTATAAATCTTGTTGTAAACTTTCAAACAATTTTTTGTTTTATTTTTATTTTTTACATTTGAGACAGGGTATCTCTCTGTCATCCAGGCTGGAATGCAGTGGCATGATCACAACTCACTGCAACCTCAGCCCTCCAGGCTCAAGTGATCCTCCCACCTCAGCCTCCCAAGTTGCTGGGACTACAGGTACCCATCATCACACCCAGCTAATTTTTTTTTTTTTTTTGAGACAGGGTCTCGCTCTTTTGCCCAGGCTGGAGTACAGTGGCACGATCTCAGCTCACTGCAAACTCTGCCTCCCGGGTTTACGCCATTCTCCTGCCTCAGCCTCCCCAGCACCTGGGACTACAGGCGCCTGCCACCATGACCGGCTAATTTTTTGTATTTTTAGTAGAGATGGGGTTTCGCCGTGCTAGCCAGGATGGTCTTGATCTCCTAACCTCGTGATCCACCCACCTTGGCCTCCCAAAGTGCTGGGATTACATGTGTGAGCCACCGTGCCTGGCCACACCCGGCTAATTTTTGTATTTTTAATGGAGACAAGGTTTTGCCATATTGCCCAGGCTGGTCTCAAATTCCTGGGCTGAAGCAATCCACTTGCCTTGGCCTCCCAAAGTGCTAGGATTATAGGTATGAACCACCTTGCCTGTACTTGTAAGCTTTTTTTTTTTTTTTTTTTTTTTTTTTTTTTTTTTTTTTTTTTTGAGACGGTGTCTTGCTCTGTCGCCCAGGCTGAAATGCAGTGGCATAATCTCGGCTTACTGCAACCTCCACCTCCCAGGTTCAAGCGATTCTCCTGCCTTAGCCTCCCGAGTAGCTGGAATTACATGCGCCCATCACCATGACAGGCTAATTTTTTGTATTTTTACTAGAGAGGGGGTTTTGTATTTTTAGTAGAGACAGGGTTTCTCCGTGTTGGCTGGGCTGGTCTTGAACTCCTGACCTCAAGTAATCCACCCACCTTGGTCTCCCAAAGTGCTGGGATTACAGGCGTGAGCCACTGCACCTGGTCCTTGTTACAAACTTTTAATTGAACAAACAATGGATAGTAGAGACGTTGTAAGATTTGTCTAATGAAATGCTTTGTGTTCCCATGCTCTTCCACATACTAGCTGTGTCAACTTGGACAAGTGACTTAACTTCTCTTCTCAGTGTCTGCTAACGGTCCCTACACAGATGGTTGTTGTGAGACTTAGTTATCGTACAAAATTCTTAGATTAGTGCCTGGCACACAATAAGAACCACAGCCCCCAAATGCTAGTTGTCATTCATTATCTTAGCATACCATGTGAAGCTTGTGTTCTTTTACATTCTTTAGCCATCTGTATTTTAATATAAAATTGTGTTGTCTCTCTCTCTTTTATTTTTATTTTTTGAGTAAAACGGACATTTCAGAAAGATGTACCAGATTTTTATCACATGGCTTTGTGAGACATGGCACCCAGCCAACTTCACACACAGTCACACATATGCATGCATGAGCACACATGCATGCAGACACACACACTTTGACAAGGCATGCTACGCCGGGCTGCTTCCCAAATGGGCTGAAACAAGTCCTGTTGCCCTGAAGAACCGCCTGTCCCCTCTCCCGCCCACTCATCACGCTCCGTGGAGTGAGATAGGAAAGGGTGATTGGCTCACAGTGGCAGCATAGCCTTTGGCAAACCTCTTGGCAAACATGACTTGGGAGAAAGGCCTGGCTCCAGCTCTTATCCCAAGTGTCAGAGCCTTGGTCCCAGCCCTGACTCGATGCCCTCCTTTGCTGTGCAACCCTGGCCATGTACCTTCACTTCTCTGAACCCCAGCTTTGTCTTTTGTGAAAGAGAGCTAACTGTTCCTACCTCTCGGGGTTATGAGGATTTGACAGACACATGGAAAATGCTTGGCATGTCGCTGTTGCTCCATAAATGAGAGCTCTCAAAAGTCTGGCTCCTTTTTTAGCTCAGTAAAAGCTGTCTTTTATAGTCTTTAATAAAATGGGGCTGGCCGGGCATGGTGGCTCATGCTTGTAATTCCAGCACTTTGGGAGGCCGAGGCGGGTGGATCATGAGGTCAGGAGATCAAGACCATTCTGGCTAACACGGTGAAACCCCGTCTCTACTAAAAAAATACAAAAAAATTAGCTGGGCATGGTGGCGGACACCTGTAGTCCCAGCTACTCAGGAGGCTGAAGCAGGACAATGGCATGAACCCAGGAGGCAGAGCTTGCAGTGAGCTGAGATCCGGCCACTGCACTCCAGCCTGGGCGACAGAGCGAGACTCCGTCTCAAATAAATAAATAAATAAATAAATAAATAAATAAAAATAATAAATAAAATGGGGCTATGGTCTATGTGCCTTACATAATTAATAGACTTTATTGCTTTTTTGATGTATCTGTTAATCCAATAAAGGTGTTTGTCTCCTAACACTACTTTATTTCATATTTTATTCATATTTTACAATGTCTGGGTAAGTCAATGGAGCCCACTAAACCTCAGTTTCCTTATTTCTAAAATGAGAAAGAAAAAACTTTCCTCAAAAGGTTGTTTGGAGAATTTAATGAGATGGTATATGTGTGTCCAGGAAGTAAGAGATCAGTTTTTTTGCAGCCCCTTTTCTCTCACTAGGCTGAATTTCTCAAAGACAGAAGGGAGTTGTTATTATTATTATTATTATTTTTTTTTTTGAGACAGAGTCTCGCTCTGTCATCCAGGCTGGAGTGCAGTGGCACCATCTCGGTTCACTGCAACCTCCACCCCCAGGGCTCAGTGGATCCTCTCATGTCAGCCTCCAGAGTAGCTGGGACTACAGGGAGAGAGTTTTATTGACCTCTGTATCCCCATCATTGAATATGTAGTAATACATTTAATAATGGCAGTGACAGTGACAACAACTTTCATTTACTGAACGCTTACTGTGTTCGAGGCTCTGTGCCAAGTGCCTTTTTTTTGTTGTTTTTTTTGAGACGGAGTCTTGCTGTGTCGCCCAGGCTGGAGTGTAGTGGCGCGATCTTGGCTCACTGCAAGCTCCGCCTCCCGGGTTCACACCATTCTCCTGCTTCAGCCTCCCCAGCAGCTGGGACTAGAGGCGCACGCTGCCACGCCCAGCTAATTTTTTGTATTTTTTTTTTTTTTTTTTTTAGTAGAGATGGGGTTTCACCGTGTTTAGCCAGGATGGTCTCAATCTCCTGACCTTGTGATCCGCCCACCTTGGCTTCCCAAAGTGCTGAGATTACAGGCGTGGGCCACCGTGCCCAGCTAAGTGCCTCTTAATAGAAGGACAAGTAATAGACGTGTAAATGATTTGATTTCTCTGCTGATGATTTAAACATGAAGGAATTGTTTTACCTTTCCCTTGGGGAAGTTTTGTATTCCATACTGGAGACAAAGTTTATTCTTGGGCCATGTACATTGTTTCGTCAAATCAGTTGGATAAAAATTAGAGCAATCCGTAGTTTACTTACCTATAAAATGGGGCTTATGATTAACTTGACTCATGTAAAGGTGTCCCATAAATGGGACATAACTGACAATGGTTTTTGCTTACTCCTTCCTTTCCTCCCCATGTACACACACCCTTCCTTGGGGAGAAGGCAGTGACTAGGAAAGATCTGAAACTGAGTGGCAGAGAGCTGAGTCCCTTCACCCCTCTGGGATTCTGTTTCTCTTTGGCATAGCGTGGGAGATTTTTCTGGAATAATTTCCTGATTCTGAGACTCTCCAAGGCCTAGCTTAAGTCCTGCCTCCTTCAGAAAAATCTCCCTTAATCGCCACAGCACCAGAGTCTACTTACACAAATACCACATGCCCCTGTGATCACATGTTGCATATTCCAACTGTATTTAAGTCCTAGAAGATGGGATTGTTGTGTTAGTGTTTTGATTTCTGTTTTCCCAAACTCTCTCCTTTCTTTTCTCCCCTCCCCTCCCCTCTTTTCTTTCTGAGACAGGGTCTCACTCTGTCACCCAGGCTGGAGTGCAGTGGTGCAATCACAGCTCACTGTAGCTTCAAACTCCTGGGCTCAAAAGATCCTCCCACCTCAGCTTCCCAAGTCTAAGACTGCAGGTGCACACCACCACACCCAGCTACTTTTTTTTTTTTTTTTTTTTTTTTTTTTTTTTTTTTTTTTTTTTTTGAGGCGGAGTCTCGCTCTGTCGCCCGGGCTGGAGTGCAGTGGCCGGATCTCAGCTCACTGCAAGCTCCGCCTCCCGGGTTTACGCCATTCTCCTGCCTCAGCCTCCCGAGTAGCTGGGACTACAGGCGCCCGCCACCTCGCCCGGCTAGATTTTTTGTATTTTTAGTAGAGACGGGGTTTCACCGTGTTAGCCAGGATGGTCTCGATCTCCTGACCTCGTGATCCGCCCGTCTCGGCCTCCCAAAGTGCTGGGATTACAGGCTTGAGCCACCGCGCCCGGCCACTTTTTAAAAAAAATTTGTAGAGATTGGGAGGTCTCGCTTTGTTACCCAGGCTGGTCTTGAACTCCTGACCTTGTGATCCTCCTGCCTCAGCCTCCCACAGTGCTTGGATTACAGGTATGAGCCACTGCACTTGGCCAAGTACTTTCTTTTTTTGTTTTGTTTTGTTTTGAGACAGAGTCTTGCTCTGTTGTCCAGCCTAGACTGCAGTAGCATGATCTCAGCTCACTCCAACCTCCACCTCCCAGGTTCAAGCAATTCTCCTGCCTCAGCTTCCGGAGTAGCTGGGACTACAGACACCCGCCACCACACCTGGGATTTTTTTTTTTTTTTTTTGTATTTTTATTTAGGCAGGGTTTCACCACAATGGCCAGGCTGGTCTCGAACTCTTGACCTCAAGTGATCTGCCCATCTTGGTCTCCCAAAGTGCTGGGATTACAGGTGTGAGCCACCACGCCTGGCCAGGTACTTCCTTTTCTTTTGAGGCAGGGCGGGTCTCCCTGTGTCACCCAAGCAGGTCTTGAATCCACGACTCAAGGGATCCTCCCACCTCAGTCTCCTGAGTAGCTTTCATCCTTTATAAACCTTTCAAAGTCTCCAAGTCATAGATGGAGCAGCTGAGACCCAGAAATAAGAAGGGCCTTGTCTAAGGCCACAGAGTGGGTAAAGAGCCAGTCCCACATCCCAGGGCCCCCATCAATCCACCTGAGCTTAGGAACTCTCTGAGCACCTTCTTGGCACTAGGCTTTGTGCTCATTGCTTCCTCACACAAATTTTAAAAGTAGGTGTAGGCCGGGCGCGGTGGCTCAAGCCTGTAATCCCAGCACTTTGGGAGGCCGAGGCGGGTGGATCACGAGGTCAGGAGATCGAGACCATCCTGGCTAACACGGTGAAACCCCGTCTCTACTAAAAAATACAAAAAAACTAGCTGGGCGAGGTGGCGGGCACCTGTAGTCCCACCTACACGGGAGGCTGAGGCAGGAGAATGGCGTGAACCCGGGTGGCGGAGCTTGCAGTGAGCTGAGATCCGGCCACTGCACTCCAGCCTGGGCGGCAGAGCGAGACTGTCTCAAAAAAAAAAAAAAAAAAAAAAAAAAAGTAGGTGTTGTTCCACTTTCCAGATAAGGACATGGAGACTCAGGAAGGTAAAATAACTTGCCCAAGTCACACAGCTAGTGAGGGACAGAATCATGACATGACTATCTGACTCCAAAATGCATGCTTTTTAAATACCTGGAGGCCTCTGCAGCTTGGCTGTTTTGGAGCCTCAGATTTGCTTGAGTGGCTCAGTGGACAGACAGCCTCTCTGAGTTTCTGTAGCAGTAGTGTTGTACCCCAAAGCAGGGAGTCGGTTACCAAGGCTGATGCCTGTGCCCAACTCCTTCTGTCCCAGCAGCTGGGGTCCAGGGGTTCACAGCGTAGGCACTCACGGCCCCTGCTCTAGCAATGATCAGCGCGGCATGCCACCCCATCCCCAAAGCCTGTTGTCTCCCCAGGAGACAATATGGAGAAAGGACCCAGCCTAGTGGGCTGCCTGTATCCATCTGTAACCATGGAAACCCCTTAGGGAGATAATTCCAAAACCCTCCTTGCCGCCTCCCACCCTGCAGCTGTGCCTCCAGGAGCCCAGCCTCCAGCAGGAGGGGAATTACTGATAATTGCCGCTCCCCTAGCACTGCCACCACCAAGTGGGACACAGCTGGACCCCCCATCCACAGGGATCTCCCCCACCCTCCCAGTCCCAGAATTGGTGTTGGTAAAGGGGCCTTGGATGGGTTTAAGGCCTAAGCTGTATTTCTTTTGCAGGAGTCAAAAGACCCTTGTGGTTCCGCACTGGTGAGATATGTCCTTGATCCCACATTTGGGCACAGAGAAAAAAGGACTCAGCACAATTCTTAACCATTGAATGGTCAACCAGTGGCCTGGGAAGGGCTTAGGTCTTCAGTGCATGACTCCCCTCTGGCGGCCAGTTGCTGCAATTGTCAGAGAGGAGCACAAATGATGACCTCTTTTCCTGGGTATTTACTGTGGTCCAGATACACACACATTAGATCTAATCCTTCCTACCTCTCAGCGAGGGGGGTCTTCTTGTCCTACTTGCCATGCTGAAGCCAAGGTGTCCAGAGAATATCCAGAGGAAGGATGACAAAGTGGTTGAGAGGGTGAACCTGGACAGCCCTGGCTCAAAACCACCTCTACTGTCACCAGCCCTGTGGCCTTGGGCAAGTTACCTAAATGCTCGGAGTCTCAGTTTCTTCATCTGTAAAATGGGGGTGATGATAGCACACATCTCATGGGGGTGATATGAGGATCATATGCGTGAAAGTTTATGAGCCTTCAGAAAGGTGACCCACACATAGCAAATAAAATTCAGGGCCCTGACACACAAGCTGTCCTTCAGGCATAATCACTGAACTACTCCCAGGCTCAGTTCTGTGGGGCTAATTGTGGCTTCCTCATAGGGCTGTTGTGATAATTAAGCAGATCTGGGCATGAATGTGCTTGCTTTGCAACTATTACCTTTTTTTTTTTTTTTTTTAGATAGGGTTTCCCTCTGTCATTCAGGCTGGAATGCAGTAACACAATCACAACTCATTGCAGCCGTGACCTCCTAGGCTCAAGAGATCCTCCAGTCTCAGCCTCTTGAGGAGCTGTGACTACAGGCATACACCACCACGCCCAGCTAATTTTTAAATATTTTTGTAAAGACAAAGTCTCGCTGTGTAGCCCAGGCTGGTCTTGAACTCCTGGACTCAAGCCATCCTCCCGCCTTGGCCTCCCAAAGTGCAGGGATTATAGGAATGAGCCACTGTGCCCGACTTCTTAGCATCATTTTTGATCTGCTTGTTTGGGGAGGAATAATCACAGGGCTGGAGTAGTGTAGGGCGTAGTGGGTGGGGGAGAGCAGTGGGTGAGCAAGTGAGTTATAGGCCAGGTATGGTGGCTCACTTTTGTAATCCCAGCATTTTGGGAGGCTGAGGCGGGAGGATTGCTTGAATGTAGGAGTTCGAGACCAGCCTGGGCAACACAGCAAGACTCTGTCTCTAAAAAAAGAAAAAGGAAAGAGAAAGAATGGTGGGGGGGAGGGAAGGGAGGAAGAGGTGGATGGGGAGGGGAAGAAAAAAGTGAGTTATGTCTCTCTCCGTGAGCCTGGAGGAGGTACATGACAATTCTGGCTCCTGTGACTACCTCCTTGGCCTCACAAGGCCCCCAGCTCACCATTTCCCCCCAAGCAGAGTTACAGAGGGACTGTGACAGTGGCCACAGACTTTCTTGGAAAGTCTCTTGGAAAGGGATTGTGAGTGATCTTGCACCTATTCCAAAAAACCTTTCATCGGCCGGGCGTGTGGCTCACGCCTGTAATCCCAGCACTGTGGAAGGCCAAGGCAGGCGGATCACCTGAGGTCAGGAGTTCAAGACCAGCGTGGCCAACATGGTAAAACTGTCTCAACTAAAAATACAAAATTAGCCAGGCACAGTGGCTCATGCCTGTAATCCCAGGACTTTGGGAGGCCGAGGTGGGCAGATCACCTGAGATTGGGAGTATGAGACCAGCCTGACCAACATGGAGAAACCCCATCTGTACTAAAAATACAAAATTAGCCAAGTGTGGTGTTGCATGACTGTAACCCCAGCTACCCAGGAGGCTGCAGCAGGAGAAACACTTGAACCTGTGTGAGGCAGAGTTGCAGTGAGCCGAGATTGGGCCACTGCACTCCAGTCTGGGCGACAGAGCAAGACTCTATCTCAAAACAGACAAACAAAAAAACCTTTTGTTGAGTTTAGTTCAATAAGCAATTCTTGTGCTTGTGCTCTGCAGTGGGTACTATGCTGGATATTGGGGTGTGAAAATTAAAAAGACAAGGAGAAGCTTAAATCTGGGGGTGGGGAGGAAGACAGAACATTAAAACAACTGTAATTACAATTGCAAAACGATGATAGAGGGCCAGCATGGTGGCTCACCTGTGTAATCCCAGCGCCTTGGAGGCCAAGGCAGATCACTTGATTCCAGGAGTTCAAGACTAGTCTGGGCAACATGATGAAATCCCTTCTCTACGAAAACAAACAAACAAACATACAAACAAAAATGATGATAAATTGAGATTCCTAACGAGGTGCGGTGCAGGGCTCAGGGTCAGCTTCCAAAAGATGGCTGGCAGAATCTACCACCATCCCCATTGTGGCCACCAGCAAAACCACCTTGATTTCGAAACTGAATGTCTTGCTTATTTCAAAAGAGATCTGGGCTGGGTGCGGTGGCTCATGCTTGTAATCTCAGCATGTTGGGAGGCTGAGGCGGGCAGATCACTTAAGGTCAGGAGTTCAAGACCAGCCTGGCCAACATGGTGAAACCCTGTTTCTACTAAAAAGAAAAAAAACAACACAAAAATTAGCTGGGCATGGTGGTGGGTGCCTGTAGTCCCAACTACTCAGGAAGCTGAGGCGCGAGAATTGTTTGAACCCAGCAGGTGGAGGTTGCAGTGAGCCAAGATCATGCCACTGCATTCCAGCCTGGGTGACAGAGCGAGACCCTGTTTTAAAAAAAAAAAAAAAAAAAAAAAAGCCTGGGTACAGTGGCTCACGCCTGCTGTAATCCCAGCACTTTGGAAGGCCAAAATGGGCAGATCATGAGGTCAGGAGATCGAGACCATCCTGGCTAACACGGTGAAACCCCTTCTCTACTAAAAAATACAAAAAAATTAGCCAGGCCTGGTGGCGGGTGCCTATAGTCCCAGCTACTCGGGAGGCTGAGGCAGGAGAAGGGCGTCAACCCAGGAGGCGGAGCCTGCAGTGAGCCGAGATCACGCCACTGCACTCCAGCCTGGGCGACAGAGTGAGACTCTCTCTCAAAAAAAAGTTCTGAGTCATTTTTCAACGTTAGCAGTTGAGTTGGATTCTTAATTTTGTCCCAGGTTTCTGTTCTCTTAGCCTGAGGAGTTAAAAATGCACCCTTTTAAAATTGAGTGCTGTTTAAGATCACGTGGGGGATATGGTGGTACACAGCATTCTCAATGATTTGTTTTTCTGGTTTACGAAAGAAAAGAAGGAAGAAACATGTATCTGAGAGCAGAACAGTTTTTTCTGGTGGCAGAGGTGGAGAGAGACATGTCAAGCAGGGAGCACAGCATGGGCAACAGGGAGAGCTGAGAGGTCAGAGGGGGAGTTAGGAAGAGTGTGTTTGATTAGTACATAAGGGGGCCGGGTGCGGTGGCTCACACCTGTAACCCCAGCACTTTGAGAGGCCGAGAGGGGTGGATCATTTGAGGTCAGGAGTTCGAGACCAGCCTGGCCAACATGGTGAAACTCATCTCTACTAAAATAAAATTAGCTGGGCAGTAGTGGTGCGTGCCTGTAATCCCAGCTACTTGGGAGCCAGAGGCAGGAGAATCACTTGAGCCTGGGAGGCAGAGGTTGCAATGAGCAGAGATTGCGCCACTGCACTCCAGCCTGGGTGAGAGGGTGAGAGCCTGTCTCAAAAAAAAAAAAAAAAAAACAAAAACCTAAGGCCCATGTGTGAAGGGTCTGAAGATCAGAAGGATCTGGTGGTGGGGGTGGCTGGGCCGTGGTGGGGAGCTGCTTGCCAGACCTTGAGCTAGAGAGAGACAAGGTCAGGTGTGTGTGTTAAAGAGATCCCTCTGGAAAAGGAGGGAATAAACCGACAATTACAGGAATTATAGGTGGTATCATCCCCAAGAGGCGCTGAGCAGCTCTGCTGGGACCTGACTCCCACATGGGATGTCCCTCTTGCCGCATGGGATCACCTCCACGGGACACAACAGCTGTGAAAAACTTTCCCAGGGCCTACAGACATCTGGAAAGAATCTGGCCAGTCTAGTAGCCCTGGCCTTCTCAGCGGGGCTGCATCTTTCACATCCTGTTTATCCTCCCCAAGCCCCATAGCCAGTGAGTTACCTTGTCGATCAGAAGATAAGACGACTCACAGGCTTTGGTAGGTGCCGGAGTTCACCTCTAGGTGGCAGCCTTCACCTTTCACCTCCACCAGCTTCCAGCCAAAGGTCTGAGAGAAGGGAAAGCAACTAACGAAGACGCAGGAGGACCCACCAGGCGCGGCAGGCACATTCACCGAGCTGCACAGCCACCCTCTCAGGCACATGTCATTCTCTCCACGTCACAGCTCAGAGAAGTGAAGTCACTGGTCCAAAGTCACACAGATGGGTGGGCACGGTGATAATTGGCTTCTCTGAGCCTCAGGTTCTTCATCTGTACAGAGACTGACCCATTCCTAGCAATCGCTAATCTACTTTTTTTTTTTTTTTTTTTTTTTTTTTGAGACAGAGTGTTGCTCTGTCACCCAGTCTGGAGTGCAGTGGCGTGATCTCCGCTCACTGCAGTCTCTACCTTCCGGGTTCTTGCAATTCTCCTGCCTCAGCCTTCCAAGAATGGGATTACAGGCATGCACTACCATGCCTGGCTAATTTTTGTATTTTCAGTAGAGACAAAGTTTCACCATGTTGGCCAGGCTGGTCTCGAACTCTTGACCTCAAGTGATCCACCCACCTTGGCCTTCCAAAGTGCTGGGATTACAGGCGTGAGCCACCACTCCCAGCCTTTTTTTTTTTTTTTTTTTTTTTTTTTTTTTTGAGACAAAGTCTTACTTGGTCGCCCAGGCTGGAGTGCAGTGGCACAATCTCGGTTCACTGCGACCTCTGCCTCCCGGTTCAAATGATTCTCCTGCCTCAGCCTCCCAAAGTGCTGGGATTACAGGTGCCTGCCACCATGCCCAGCAAATTTTTGTATTTTTAGTAGAGACGGAGTTTCACCATGTTGGCCAGGCTAGTCTCAAACTCCTGACTTCAGGTGATCCGCCCGCCTCGGCCTCCCAAAGGGCTGGGATTACAGGTGTGAACCACCAAGCCCATCCCCACTAATCTACTTTTTGTTTCTATAGATTTATTTATTCTAGCCTGTAATCCCAGTACTGTGGGAGGCCAAGGTGGGCGGATCACCTGAGGTCAAGAGTTCAAGACCAGCCTGGCCAACAGGGTGAAACCCCATCTCTACAAAAAATGCAAAAATTAACCAGGCATGGTAGTGCACATCTGTAGTCCCAGCTACTTGGGAGGCTGAGGCAGGAGAATCCCCTGAACCTGGGAGGCAAAGGTTGCAGTGAGCTGAGATCATGCCCCTGCACTCCAGCCTGGGTGACAGAACAAGACTCTGTATCAAAAAAAAAAAAAAAAGATTTATCCTAGATATTTCACTAAATGGGATCATACAAACGTGGCCTTTCGTGTCTGGTTTCTTTCACTTAGCATAATGTCTTGAAGAGTCTTCCATGTCATAGCATGTATCAGTACCTCATTCCTTTTCATGGGGCCAGATGTGGTGGTTCATGCCTATAATCCCAACGCTTTGGGAAGCTGAGGCAGGAGGATTGCTTGAGCCCAGGAGTCCAAGACCAGACCATGCAATATAGTGAGACCCCCATCACTATTAAGAAAAAAAGAGGCCAGGCGCAGTGGCTCACACCTGTAATCCCAGGACTTTGGGAGGCAGAGCCAGGCAGATCACAAGGCCAGGAGATCAAGACCATCCCGGCTAACACGGTGAAACCCCGTCTCTACTAAAAATACAAAAAATTAGCCGGGCATGGTGGTGGGCGCCTGTAGTCCCAGCAGACTGTAGTTCACACCAGAATGGTGTGAACCTGGGAGGCGGAGCTTGCAGTGAGCCGAGATCGTGCCACTGCATTCCAGCCTGGGGGACAGAGACTCCGTCTCAAAAAAAAAAAAAAAAAAAAAAAGTAAAGAAAAAAAAGAAGGCTGGGCACGGTGGCTCACGCCTGTAATCCTAGCACTTTGGGAGGCCGAGGTGGGTGGATCACCTGAGGGCAGGAGTTCGAGACCAGCCTGGCCAGCATGGTGAAACCTTGTCTCTACTAAAACTACAAAAATTAGCCGGGTGTGGTGGCGTGCACCTGTAGTCCCAGCTACTCGGGAGGCTGAGGCGGGAGAAGGGTGTGAACCCAGGAGGCAGAGCTTGCAGTGAGCCAAGATCGCACCACTGCACTCCAGCCTGGGTGAGAGAGGGAGACTCCATCTCAAAAAAGAAAAGAAAATAAAAGAAAAAATTACATTCCTTTTTTTGGCTGAATAATATTCTATTATATAAATATACCACTTTTTTTTTTTTGAGGCAGGATCTTGCTCTGTTGTCCAGGCTGGGATGCAGTGGCATGACTTCTGCCTCCCAGGTTCAAGCAATTCTCTCACCTCAGCCTCCCAAGTAGCTGGAACTACAGGTGCATGCCACCACACCCAGCTAATTTTTGTATTTTTTTGTAGAGATGGGGTCTCATCATGTTACCCAAGCTGGTCTCAAACTTCTGGGCTTAACTGATGCACCTGCCTTGGCCTCCCAAAGTGCTGAGATTACAGGTGTGAGCCACTGTACCTAGAATTTTATGTATTTAACAAACATTCATATAGTGTTTACTACTTGCCAGTCACTGCTAGAAAAGCCCATGAACCCATCTTCCAACAATTTTCCAGTAAAAGGGTTACCACTAGCAGAACTTCCTTAAAGCAATACCTTGTTTCTCTTTTTTTTTTTTTTTTTTTTTTTCTTTGAGACGGAGTCTCGCTCTGTCGCCCGGGCTGGAGTGCAGTGGCCGGATCTCAGCTCACTGCAAGCTCCGCCTCCCGGGTTTACGCCATTCTCCTGCCTCAGCCTCCCGAGTAGCTGGGACTACAGGCGCCCGCCACCTCGCCCGGCTATTTTTTTTGTATTTTTTTAGTAGAGACGGGGTTTCACCGTGTTCGCCAGGATGGTCTCGATCTCCTGACCTCGTGATCCGCCCGTCTCGGCCTCCCAAAGTGCTGGGATTACAGGCTTGAGCCACCGCGCCCGGCCTTGTTTCTCTTTTTAAAAAATAACTTTTTTTCCTCCAATCTAATACATGTTTATTGTAGAATAGGAGAAGCACAAAGAAGATGGAGCAGGGACTTTTCTTCCTTGTTTCCCATAGCTCTGATCTGATTTCTCTGTGATTTGGGGTTCGTGTGAACAGGTGACACGCTGAGGAGCCTGGGACAGGAGATATGTACCTTCAGGAAGTCTGTCAAGCAGTTTGTATTGTGATCAATAGGACTTTGAGCACAGGGAATCTGCGGAATTTTTCAGGAGAAGATACACCAGCTGGAATGGAAGTTTGCTTTAGTTTAGGGATTTTTCCAGGGCTATCTGGGGTTCCTGGAACAGGAACTTCCTCTCTTACCTGCTCTGTGGCAAGTCATGGCTTCCTCATCTGGAAAATAGTACTAAGTATCCCTTACTCATCCAGTTGCGGGGCACAGTCTTTCCACTTCCAACAGTGTCTGCAGCACTGGAACCCCTGGTTCATTAGCAGAATGTACCCTCCTTCACATGGGGTTTTGGGGCTGAGTTCATTGTTCACAACAGTGCAGTGCCTTGGGAGACAGAGATCTGAGTTCATGTCCTGATTTCATCTTTTTTGTTTTTTTGAGATGGGGTCTCGCTCTGTTGCCCAGGCTGGAGTGCAGTGGCGCAATCTCGGCTCACTGCAAGCTCTGCCTCCCAGGTTCACGCCATTCTCCTGCCTCAGCCTCCCAAGTACCTGGGACTACAGGCGCCCACCACCACGCCCGGCTACTTTTTTTTGGTATTTTTAGTAGAGACGGGGTTTCACCGTGTTAGCCGGGATGGTCTCGATCTCCTGACCTCGTGATCTGCCTGCTTCGGCCTCCCAAAGTGCTGGGATTACAGGCATAAGCCACCGCGCCCGTCCTGTTCATTTATTTTGAGACAGTCTTACTGTGTCGCCCAGGCTGGAATGCAGTGATATGATCATGACTCACTGCAGCCTTGACCTCCCTGGGTTCAGGTGATCCTCCCACCTCAGCCTCCCGAGCAGCTGGGATTACAGGCGTGTGCCACCACTCCCAGCTAATTGTTCTATATTTTGGAGAGACAGAGCTTTACCATGTTGCCCAGGCTGGTCTTGAACTCCTGGGCTCAAGAGATCTGTCCACCTTGGCCTCCCAAAGTACTGGGTTTACAGGCATGAACCACTGTGCCCGGCCTGAAACTGCAAGTATTTAGTCTGGTTCCATGTGAGGGCCTCTTTTGGTACATTTCACAGAAATCTTAGCCAAAATATATTAAGTACCTACCATGCATCTGACATTTCTCTAAGGACTTTATAACCAACACCTTACTAAATCCTCACAGTAAGTGGAGAGGTCACTTGTGCACCCCCATTTCAAAGATGAGGAAATTGAGGCTCAGAATGGTCCACCGACCTGACCATGATCATAATGCTAGGAATGAATGGGGCAGGAATTCAAGCTCAGGGAGGCAGATTTCAGATCTGTGCCCCACACCTCTTGCGAGAATTAGTCAGTTCCCAGGCAGTGAAACTCTAAAGCCAGCCCCAGCTGCCCGAAACTCAACCACAGAGAGCTGGCTCTTAGCCCCTCACTGGCTTCCAGCCCCTCACTGGCTCCCTTCTTTTCTCTCAGCTCCACCCTGCCACCCCCATTTCCCTCCCTGGCCCTGGGGCCCTGCTCCTTCCCCAAACCTGCTCTGCCACAATTCCTTCCAGGTTCCCTCATCTGTAAAATGGGGATAATAATAGTGTCTGCCTCAGGGTAGTGTTGTGAGGATCAGAGGAGGGGCTCCAGGTGCTTAGAGCCCAGCGTATAGTAGGTTCTCAATAAAAATCAGTGACCTCACCACCACTGTCATTTAAGTAGTGTCTCTGAAGTCCTGTGAAACTGACTGACTGATAGCATTATCCACATTTGATGGTTGGGGAAATTGTGGTTAAGAGAAGTGAAGCAGCAGCTGTCCAGTGTCACTTAGCTAGGAAGTAGAGAGCAGGACTTAATCTGGGCTTCCTGACTTTCTGACTTCAGATCTCATTAACTTCTCCTATTCTTTGCAGCCAGGCAGATGAGTGAATCATAATCAGTATTTATTAGCTGCCTTCTGCACTCCACGCCAGGCCCTAAATGCTAAGGGGCATTCTAGAGAGATCTGACCTAGATTCTTGAAGGAGCATAGAACCTAACTGATAAACAAGGTATGAAAACAAAGCCTCGTTTTGTTGAGGTAGAACACACAAAGGGTCCCAAGAGGGCAAGAATCATTTGACTGAGAGGAAGCAGGCAGGGGAGGCTTCTTGAAGGAGGTGAAGTTTAAGCTGGGCCGCAAAGGACCTATGAGATACGTAGACTAGAGTAAAAGGGTCTTATGCACTGGAGATAAGGTCGATGTGACCGGGCGTGGTGACTCACACCTGTAATCCCAGCACTTTGGGAGGCCGAGTAGGGTGGATTGCCTGAGGTCAGGAGTTCGAGATCAGCTTGGCCAACATGGTGAAACCCCGTCTCTACTGAAAATACAAAAATCAGCCAGGCATGGTGGTTGGTGCCTGTAATCCCAGCTACTTGGGAGGCTGAGGCAGGAGACTCACTTGAACCTGAGGCAGGAGAATTGCACCGCTGCATTCCAACCTGGTGATAGAGTGAGACTCTGTCTAAAAAAAAAAAAAAAGTCAGAGATATAACAACAGCTGCCAATTCTTGAGCCTCCCTATGAGCCAGGTTTTGTGCTGAAAGCTTTATATGCATTATCTCAGGAGATTTCCTCATGATCCTATGAGGTAAGTGCTATTAGAATGAGAAAATCAAGGATCAAGGATCAGAGAATTTACAGAATTTGCCTGGGTCACACAACGAATAAAGTGTCTAGGCCTGGGTTTGAACTCAGGGCTGTTGGCCACAAAGCCTGGGCTCTTAATCATCATGGGTTATTGCCACCTTGTCCTCAACCATCTAATGAGGAATTAAGCTGTGGACTGTCTCTGGAGGGCTTTGAATGCCAAGGCTCAGACTTGCATAAACATCACACAGCACCAGGCAAGAATCAGACCTGGAATCTAGCAGCAGCTTCTAGCAGCTTTACCACTCACTCCCCAAGGTTGCTTCTCTGAGCCTCTCTAAACTGTAGTGATGAGGAATAAATATATTCATATATTTAATAATATATGAATCAGCAATGAATATTATATTATTCATATAATAATCAGCAATGAAGGTTTTTGAATGAGGCAGGGAGGCTCTTGTGACAAAAGGATTGTTTAAAAGAAACCTGGAGATGTTCAAACATTTACTGAGTGTTGGGTCCTAAGAATACAACTGTGAACAAGACAAAGCTCTGCAGTGGGCCTCTGAGCCTGTTGTGCCGGCCGGCAGCTTGGGAGGGTAGGAGAAGAACCCCTTAACTGGAAAAAGAAGGGCTCCAGAGCTGGGACCTGTCCCAGATTCCATTGCCAGCTCTCAAATCAGGGAATCTCTCTGTATGACATTGGGCAAGTTACCCAGCCTTTCAGACTGTCAGTCTTTATCATGGGGATCATCATTCCTCTTCCCAGGACTGTTGGAATAAATTAAAACAACGCTTGTAAGGATCTAGCATGGTGCTTGGCATCCTGCAGACGCTGAATAGATGTTAGTTTTCCCTATAAAGAAGTAGACTAGTTTGCCTCCATCCCTCACCCCTCTGCCATTAAAGGGAACAAGTTCCTGGCCTTCATTATAGCAGGAAGGGGGATATGAATGCACATGTGCTAGCTAAGCAACGATGCAAACTAACAAAAGGGCCTGTGGCCTGGGGAATACACTGCTTTGAGTCTGGGCTCAGGTCGGGACCCGGCACCAAAATGTTTCCCTTCAACCCCAGGGAATCCGGGCCCATTTCTCGGGGCGCTGTGCTGTTCTGGCCGCCTCTGCACTGTGCACCCCAGAACCACCCTGTCTCCGTCTCCCCGGCTGCTAGCTAGCGCGTCCAGTGGCGGGCGGCACCGACAGCAGGTGTGGCTGCCCCTTTAAGCAGCGAAGCTCGTGTTGCAATCGCCGCCTCGAGGACGGGTTCTTTCCGGGGGGTGGAGCCTGTACTCTTGCAGCAGCCAACCGGAGCGCGGCATTTTCCGCGGGAGATCCGAATTTCGCGGCACGCCGTTTGGCGCTAAAAAAAAAAAAAAAAGAAAAGAAAAAAAAAGAGGCAGAGAAAGACTCAGGGACTAGAGAGCGGGCCGCAAGGAAGTCGGCGCAGTCGAGACCCCCCCTCCCCGTCCCAGCGCATCGCGTCTCCGCCGAGCTCGCGGGCACACCGGGGACCCCTCCCCAGAGCCGGCCGGACCCCAGGTGCCGAGGCCTTGGGGGGCGCGGGGCGTCCCGGGTCGCGGTGCCCTCGGGGCGGGACAGCCCCTGGCAGTGCCACCACCGCAACCGCCGGGCGATCTCCAAGCGGCGATCTCCAAGCGCTGATCTGCTCGGCTGCGGGCCAGGAGGGGAGGGTCCGGCCTTGCCCCGCAGGCGTCCATTGGTGGCTTTCCCCGGCCTCCGCGCCATGCCGCGGGCCGTGTGAGCGGCTGCAGCACCGGAACCCGCAGGTGTCCGCGGGCGCGCCAGGCCCGTTTGGGTAGGGGGCGCCTTACTCGCTATGCTGCAAGGGCCCCGGGCCTTGGTTTCGGCCGCTGGGCAGCCCCCGAAGGTGGTGCCCGCGATGAGCCCCACAGAGCTGTGGCCATCCGGCCTCAGCAGCCCCCAGCTCTGCCCAGCTACTACCAGCCTACTACACGCCGCTGTACCCGCAGACGGCGCCTCCCGCAGTGGCGCCCGGCACCTGCCTCGACGCCACTCCCCACGGACCCGAGGGCCAAGTTGTTCGATGCCTGCCGGCAGGCCGGCTGCCGGTAATGCTGGGGGCCCCCACCGCTTCCCCCTATGCTTTTCCAGGTGTGGGAAAGGAGGGAGGGGTGCCTGAGATCCAGTTTGAGTGGAGCAGGTAGAGTTTTGGGAAGAGGGAAGATGAGCTTTCAGTTTCCAGGACCCAGTGCCCCCAATATCTAAGTAGAAGACCCCTTCATTTTCAGACTTTGGATGAAGTAATCTCATCCATTCTAGTGGAGTGGAATGAGCACTGGATTGCGAGTCTGGAGGGAGACCCAACCCACTACTCCCAGTGCACTGTGTGACCTTGGGGAAGTCCATGCAGCTAAAGTTGCCGCCATTCATTCATTACTTCATTGTTTGGCCAGAAACCAGCACTGGGTGCCTGCTATTGTCCAGGCAGAGAGCATGCCTGGGGACACTGTGGGACTTTGGTAAGACAGAGGGATAGGTCTAGTGAGTCTCTCAGGTCCAATCTGCCATGGACAGACTCCAAATTGTCCAGCTAACTCCTGGTATAGCCCCAAGTATCTGCCCTTGGTCCTCCCCAAGGCCCAGTCTTCCCTCCCAGGCAGCCTATCTGTAGCAGATAGAAATGTGGGCAGCCCCCTGGGTTCTGTTCAGATTGGCTGCTCTCTCCTTAAGCTCCCAGGCTCGTTGCCAGAGATGGCCCAAGGTGTAGTGGCACCAGGCTGCCTGCCGACCTGGGCTCAGGGTGTGTTTTGTGGGAGTGGAATTCCTGGAGCCCATGTGAATCAAAACAACTTTAGGGTGGGGGGCGGACTGGGAAAAGCCCCGGGAAGTGGGGGTGGTGGTGGTTGAGGAGCCTGGTTTCTGGTGTGACTCTGCCGTTAATTCTCTGTGTGTCCTTGGACAAGTCTTGGCCCCAGTCTGGGCCTCAGTGTCCTCTCCTGGACAATGTGTGTGTGCACAGCGTGGCTGTGGGGCTAGCTCTTTTCTGCCACATTTGGCTTCAGGTCCTGGGTTTTGGAAGCAGGCTCCAGGGAGAGGAATGGGGTGTTATAGGTTTGCTTAGTTGTGGGTGTGGTGAATAAGTTCAGGTACAGGGATAAGACCACCCCCCACTGCCCCAGAGGCATCTAGTCAGACCTGTGCTAGTCAGCAGGCACGGATGCCCAGCCAGCTCTGGATGCAGGCAGAGCCACCACTCCCTGCCAGTGGACTCAGACTTTGCCCATGTTCAAAACGTTAACCTTCCCGGAGACCCTTCCTGCACATGATTTCTAACTAGGAGGGCAGTGGGCAGGAATGGTATTGTCCCCATTTTACAGGTTAAGCAACCGAGGATAACTGGGATTGGTGATCTTGTGGTCAGCGTTTTATAGCCCAAAACATCTTTGTAGTTTGTGAAATAGATGGCATTAGTAGCTCCATGTTACAGGGGGAAACTGAGGCTCAGAGAGGGGATGTGACCTAAGGTCAGAGATGGGGATGGGGTAGAGTGATGGGACTCACAAGGCAGTAGGCTCTTCTCTGTTTTATTTTTTACAGAGACGGGTCTCCCTATGTTCCCCAGGCTGGTCTCAAACTCTTGGGCTCAAGCGATCCTCTTGCCTTGGCCTCCCAAAGTGCTGGGATTACAGGCATGAGCTACTGCACCTGGTCAGGCAGTAGGCTCTTCTCTATGTTGCCTTGACTTTCTTTAATACTGCCTGACTTAGGAGCTGAGTACCCCCCAGGGAAGGGAACTTTACAGCAGTCCCACTCTCCTCTGGCCAGCTGCTTTCAGACTGGAATTTTCAGTAACAGCTGTGGTTTTACACTGCTTTGAACCCTCCCAGAGGAACCCAAGTGCATCTTGTCTGTACCTCCCTCCCAGAGGGGCTCAGTGATCTTAGCAAGAAGGTCTCTTTTTTACTGAGTGCCTCTCGTGTGCCAGACACTGCTTGGCATTCTTCACGTTCATTATCTTGGTCAAGATGTTCAGAATGAGGCATCTTGCAGATAAGGAAACTGAGCAAAGAAAGGAAGTCACTTGCCTGGGTCACAAGCAAAGAAGCAGGAGAGTCTCCTTGCAGCATACCACCCTAAAGGCCTGCCAGGCCCAGAGCTCCCGCTCCTGTCAATCCCCAGATGCCCGGGGCCCAGCCCCGTGGGCAGGCCTGCCCTCTGCTTACTCATTTTACAAGGGTGTGACCTGGAGCAGCTCCAAACCCAACCCTGGGTGTGGCAACTTGCTTTGTGGCCAGGCTGCAAAGTGCAGGGTGAGCAGGATTTGTTGGGGAGCTTCTGTTTAAAGCGACTTCAGGCACTGTCCAAGGATGGCAACCAAGTTCAGTGGCAGAATGAAGGCCAGAACCCAGATCTCCTGGCTCCCTGTCCAGAGCTCTTTCCAAGTCCTCTGAGGAAGGCTCAGGGAATGCTCCTTTATTGCATGCCTCCTCTGGCCAGGCGCATGGCATCATTCTCTTTCATCCCTGCAGGCAGCTCTGCCCAGGCTGGAGTGTAGTACTATCATCTCGGCTCACTGCAGACTCCGCCTTCTAGGTTCAAGTGATTCTCCTGCCTCAGCCTCCCAAGTAGTTGGGATTACGGGCGCCTGCCACCATGCCAGGCTAATTTTTGTGTTTTTAGTAGAGATGCGGTTTCATCCATGTTGGCTGGGCTAGTCTCGAACTCCTGACCTCAGGTGATCTGCCTGCCTTGGCCTTCCAAAGTGCTGGGATTACAGGCATGAGCAGAAAATTTGTCTGCATTTTCCAAATTTCCTCTTGTGAGGCAGAAAGAACATAAAAATTTTAACACACAAGTCTACAAGCCAGGTCAGGTGAGGAGATGTAGGCTCAGAGGCAAGACAGTGAATCCCAGGCTGCCCAGCTACCAAGTGACAGAGCTGGGATCTGAAAGCAAGGTTCGACCCCTTACATTTGCTCCCACCCCCACCATCTAACTTAGGGCTTAGGAGAGACCAGGCTCCACTCTGTGTGACCTTGGGCAAGTCACTTCCTCTTCCCCAAGTCCCAGTTTCCTCACCTTGGTGCCTGTAAAGGGGTTGTGCCTGGGGATCTCTGACCCTCTCCACTTCTGCAGCTGCCTGAGTAAGGAGCTGTACTCTTCTCCATAGGGGTTGGCAGGGTGGGCTTGAGTCCTGACCAGGCCTTGAAGATCCAGCCAAAGGGGCTACCTAAGAGCGTCCAGGATAGAGCTAAGCCGGTCTCTGGCTGTGGCCATAGCCTTTGCTCTCCTCCTCCCATCACAGTCTCTTTTCAGCTCACCCTTGAACTTTCCCCTTTTCCCACTGGTGCTCCCCATACATCAGTGCTAGTAGCTCCCCGATGGGAGCACTCCCTCTGGGCAAAGCACTTTGCTGCACTATCTCGCTGAATCCTCAGCATAGGTGGAGACATTGATGCCCATTTCATAGGTGACTCGAGGTCAACTGATGTCCCAGCTAAGAAGGGGAAGGCCTAGATGCAAACCCAGGCCGGTCTGACTCCAAGACCTGTGCTCAGCCTCACCTTGATCCTGATCCTCCTGGCTTGTCCTCTGCCACCTGTGTTCTGCAGGTTCAGCCCAAGCCATAGGCTGACTTTACTCTGGGCACTGCCCAAAGGTGTCAGGGAGGTATCCTTAGGGGGACACTTTGCTGCACTGGGACCCTGGGAGTGCAGACTAAGGGTGAAGGAGGGTGAGAAAAGAGAGAAGGCTGTGTGTGTGTGTGTGTGTGTGTGTGTGTGCGCTCATGCATGCAGTGATGGGGACAGGTGGGCGTAGCCCAGGCCTTGGCCCAAATTCTAACAAATCCTGGGGCAGCGTGTGTGGGATGGAGCTGAGGCAACCTGGCACATGGCTTTGGAGTCAGGCCTGGGTTCAGACCTTGGCTTTGGCCTTTGTGTGACCTTGGGCATGTGCCTACCCTCTGTAAGTCTCCATTTCTTATCTTAGGAGAGCCAGTGCCAATACTGATGTGGTAGGACTGTTATGAGCATGTAATAGGCCCAGCATAGATATTCTGTGCAAGGTCTTCCCGGAGTTCTTCCTGGTGTGTTCTGTGCGGGGAGGCAGGTGTGGCTGGGGAGGCTCTGGGCTGCCCCACGTCTGCATCAAGTAGAACTCCACCTGAGCTTCCCTTCTTCTCCCTACCCTTGGTGCTCCTGCCAGGGGATGTATGAAGAATACTAGGATGCGCAGCCTTGGTCAGGATCAATGGAGGCCTCAGAGCTCCCCAAGCCTCAATTACTTCAGCTGTACAATGGGGATTAGTGGTGTGGGAAGATTCAGGGAAGTGATGAATGTTGGGGCGTGGTGCAGGGCATGTGGAACGTCTCTGCCAGTGACTGGCCCTTTCTCTAGTGACAGGGTGGGGCTAAATCCCTAGAATATAGGTTTTCACCAGTTAGGAAGGTAGAAAAGGAATATTCAAGAGACTCATTCAAGAATGAGTAGTAAAGTGTTTGGATGGTTTCCAGGTCTGGGTAGTGGTGGAGAGCAGGAGTGTCATATCCAGGCTCCTCAAATCAGCCCAGGAAGACTTCCTGGACGGGGCAGGAGTGGGGGCAGGGGAACTGACAGCAGGAAGAGCTGTCATCACCCCCAACACCTGTCAGCCCAGCTGTGCTCAGCAGCAGTTAGAAGTCTCAGCCCTGCCGAGCATGACCTCACCACCAAATGTTAAAATAGGCTTCTCTGTCCAAGCCAGGGTATGGGTGTCTGGGGGATCCAGAGTTGGAAGGAGGAAAGAAATGTGCTTGATGACCCCCAGAAGGATGTATCAAGGAAGAGGTCGAGATTAGATTTTAAGGAAGGGACTCTGCATTTCCTGAACACCTACTGTGTGCTGAGACACAGGCTGAGAACTTTACAGAAGTTAAAGGAGCAGGAGCTAACCAGGGTCTTTCTCCAGCATGCAGACAGGGAGCTAAATAAGTGCTTCAAAGGGAAGCGACGCGGGGATTAATTCAGCCTGTTCCAGGGTTTTTAAGATCCAGAGGCTGCCCAAGTGGTGCCTTTCTTGAATCCTTACAATAACCCCTTGAGGTAGGCATTTTCTATCCCATTTACAGAGGAAGAAACTGAGGCTCCTAGATATGGAGCTCGTACAGTGAGCCTGCGAAGGAGCTGGAGATTCAAGCATGGGTCTCTGACCTATGTCCCAGTGTCCCAGTGCCCCAGCCCTGCCCCTGCCCTGCCCCTGCCCAGCCCTAATCAGGAGAGAGGCCCTTTCCGGGCCAGTGCAGCTCTGGGCCTAATTGGGGCCCGGGTGGCGACAGGGTGGAGAGGAGCAGATGGGTCTGTGGTTTGATTTCCCCGGCAGGTGTTTCCCAAGCTTGGCGGGAACAGAGAGGGGGAGTGGGAGGGGGGTGGCCTCAGCTGCTTGTCCTTAGACACGGGAAGGATTCATTGTCTGTGGGAAGGATTCATTGTCTGCCCCTCTCGGCAAAGAAAGAATGGCAAATGCAGTCTATTCAGGAGGCCCTGGGGCCCTCAAGCTGGAGCCCAAACATGGGGGTGGGGATGTTTGTACTGCTTTCCACTGTGGGCACCTCCCTGGGGTGTGGCACTGAGCCAGGAAGTCCACTGGGTCTGGGCGGATGCCCAGCCCCACCCTGATAAGGACCAGCTGTGGGACTGTGATGGGCACTCAGTCTGGCTGAGCCAGCTGCTTCTGTAGGGGGCCCTTTCCTCACCCTGATGTGGTTTAGGCCCTACCCACTGCTTCCTCCTGGTATCATCCTCTGGGTGTGGTGGGGTGAGAAGCGGGTGTAGGAGCGGGCTTGAGGCCTGTGGTTAAGGAACCCTGAGCCCCTGGCCAGACTGGCTTTGGTAGGGTCTCAAGTGCCTGGGCCTCAGAGGATGGGAATTTTATTTGCTCTTCAGAAAACAAGACTTCCCCTGAAAGCTCACGTCCTCAGGTCATTGATATTTTCCTATCAAGTACAGCAGTGCTTCACCAGGACTGGCGGTAAACTGAGGCACAGAGGTGGCTGCTAAGTGGCCTCATCGCTTTGGCCCCGTATCAGGGAAAGGCTAAAGGAGGAATGATTCTCAAACTCTGCCTCTCTCTTCCCCTTCTCTCCAAGGCCAAAAGGAAGCTGGATCTGGAGGGGATTGGGAGGCCCGCCGTCCCTGAGTTCCCAACCCCCAAGGGGAAGTGCATCAGAGTGGATGGCCTCCCCAGCCCCAAAAGTAAGCAGTGCTGATGGGGCCTCTGGGGTGGGGTGGGGCAGGGACAGAGGGCAGTGCCCTGCCCAATCAGTGGGAGTCATATCTGGATCACTTTCCAGTTTGCAAAAGCTTCCTGTGCATTTTATCAAAAGCTTCCTGTGCATTTTATCACTTGATCCTGCCGGGTAGGTAGGCTTGTCTCTCTTTACTAATCAGGCAACTTGAGACTCTGAGAGCTTGAGTGACTTGCCCATAGTCTCAGAGTGGAGTCAGGACTAGAGCCTGGACATGTAAGTCTTGCACTACTTCTACATTTTTTGTTTTTTGTTTTTGTTTTTGTTTTTTTGTTGTTGTTTTGAGACAGGTCTTGCTCTGTCACCAACGTGGATTGCAGTGGTGCCATCTTGGCTCCCTGCAACCTCCACCTCTGGGGTTCAAGCAACTCTCTCACCTCAGCCTCCCAAGTAGCTGGAACTACAGGTGCATGCCATCATCCCTGACTAATTTTTGTATTTTTAGTAGAGACACAGTTTCCCCATATTGACCAGACTGGTCTCGAACTCCTGACCTCAAGTGATCCACCTGCCTCGGCCTCCCAAAGTGCTGGGATTACAGGCGTGAGCCACCGCGCCCGGCCAGTCTCGCGCTACTTCTCCCACGCCATGTACAGCTCTCATGATCTAAATGCAATGACCAGTGTTTTATTTGGGAATTTATTATTTTTAAAAAGTTTTAATGTTTAGGTCAATGTAAATTTTTCTCAATCAGAGGAGCAGGGGCTAACCAGGGTCTTTCTCCCACACGCAGACAAGGAGCTGAATAAGTTATTCAAAGGGAAGGGAAGCACATATTAATCCAGTCTCTGCCACCCCAGAGGTTTTTAAGATCCAGAGGCTGCCCAGGTGTGCCTTCCTAAAGCTAAGTTGGAGGGGGTTGCTGCCTCTTGATATTTTCAGTCAATATCCTGGATAGGCCGGGCACGGTGGCTCACGCCTATAATCCCAGCACTTTGGGAGGCCAAGATGGGCAGATCATCTGAGGTCAGGAGTTCCAGACCAGCCTGGCCAATGCGGTGAAACCCCATCTCTACTGAAAATACAGACATTAGCTGGGCGTGGTGGTGCATGCCTGTAATCCCAGCTACTTGGGAAGCCGAGGCAGGAGAATCGCTTGAACCTGGGAGGCAGGTTGCAGTCAGCCGAGATCGTGCCACTGCACTCCAGCCTAGGAGACAGAGTGAGACTCCATCTCAAAAAAAAAAAATCCTGCTTAGAGCAGGAGTTTAAGCAGCTGTGTTTGGAAGGAACACTAGTTTTGGGGGTCCAGGAAGGCCTGTGCCCCAACCTGACAGTTCACTCCTGTGAACCTTAGTTGTCTCGTGTAAAAGGAGGCACAGCTAGATCAGGAATGGCAAGAAAGTTTCCTCTACATTTGATTAGTCAAAGCTGCCCAAAGCACTGTCTTAAAGGATCCTAAGGCTCATGATAACTGGTCCTCTTCCAGAGGAACCTAAGACTCTCTAAAACTCAGGCTCCAGAATTATTAGATTGGCCGCTAACTTGCCATATGACTTGGAAGTCACTCGATTACAAAAGTCCCCTTGTGGTTTAAGATGCTGCAGCTGAGATGTGGTCTTGCAACATCAACCTCATTTGAGAAAGGGACCTTTTTCATGAACCTCCCCCACTTTATGTTACAGGACCGATTTTTGTCAGATAATCACTGTGATTCACATGGGAAGAAAAAGTGTGTATCTATAAAAATGCTCTTAAATCCAGGCTTATCATTTCTACCCTATTCTAATTCCAAACTCCGGACATTTAAGTGACAGGATAGGGTAATGCTTAAGAAGGAAAACTCGGGGCCGGGCGCAGTGGCTCACACCTGTAATCCCAGCACTTTGTGAGGCCGAGCCGGGCACGATGACAGGCACCTGTAGTCCCAACTACTCGGGAGGCTTAGGCAAGAGAATGGCGTGAACCTGGGAGGCGGAGCTTGGAGTGAGCCGAGATTGCATCACTGCACTCCAGCCTGGGGAACAGAGCAAGACTCCGTCTCAAAAAAAAAAGAAGGAAAACTCTGGAGCCAGACTGCCTGGATTTGAATTCCAGCTTTGCCACTTTCTAGCTGAGTGAGCTAAGCAAATTACTTAAACTGTGCCTCAGTATTCTCATCTATAAAATGGGGATGACTGTACAGCAACCTTATAGGGTGTTGTAGGACTTAAATGTGTTTGTATATGGAAAGCACTTAGAACAGTGACAGTAGTTGTGGATGGTGGTATGGCAGCCCTAAGCTGTGGTGGAAATATGCATTTAACCAGGAGTCAGGACACTTGGCTTCCAATACTGCCCACTGGCTGTGAGACCTTAAGCAAGTCACCTTCCCTCTCAGGTATCAGGTTTCCTGTCTGGACAGTGGTGGTGATGGATGCCCTTGATCACAGTGCCTTGTAAACTGGAAAGTGGGTGGTGAAAAGTTGGTACTTAATGAGCCTAGGTCAATGGACGAGGGTCCTGGGCGGGCCCTCCCTGAGCTGCGACTGGGTCCCCTTCTTCCTCAGTCCCCAAATCCCCTGGGGAGAAGACTCGGTATGACACTTCGCTGGGGCTGCTCACCAAGAAGTTCATTTACCTCCTGAGCGAGTCAGAGGATGGGGTCCTGGACCTGAACTGGGCCGCTGAGGTGCTGGACGTGCAGAAGCGGCGCATCTATGACATCACCAACGTGCTTGAGGGCATCCAGCTCATCCGCAAGAAGGCCAAGAACAACATCCAGTGGGTGTGAGTGCCTGGGCGGCCAGTGGTACCCTCCAATGGGTACTTGCGCTGTGGGCGGAGCCAGAGGCAATAGCCAGTGGGTGTGAGTGGCAGGGGCAGGGCTGAGAGCAACATCCAGTGGGCACAAGGGCTGAGGCGGACCAAGAGCAACATCCAATAGGCTTATTGCTGGGGGTAGAGCCAATGTATGGTGAGGAAGAGCACCGTGTACCTGCTGAAGTAATAGAACGTGATGCGGGGCAGAGTGACGAATGACATCTGGGAGGTGTAAAGGCCAAAGGGGACCCCAGATTCTTCCTCTTGAGTCAGAGATCCTAATATCCACTCCTTCTAGCTTAGGGCAGTCCCCTGGGAGCTGAGTAGGGGGATCCCGGACTTCTTCCAGATCTGAGATAGGAGTACTCCAGCCTTCTCTCTCCATTTCTACAGGATTTAAAGAACTGACCTACGGCCCTTGGCATAGGTGGCCTAAGAGAACCTAAGAGTTCAACCTAAGAGGTGGCCTACAGCCCTGGCCTAAGAGAACTCAGACGGGGGAGTCAGGACTGAGGCTACTCCAGCTGGAGGAGGCTGGGGCATAGGGATGAACAGAATCGAGAGCCCCCCAGAAGTGGGGTTCAGGCCTTGACTTGTTTCTTCTCCCATGCCCAACTCCCAAACCTCTCGTTCCAATCCCTGGTAGCTCCCTGAGAGCCAGGCATGACCACTGATTTGCACAACCCAGGGGAGCACCCTCAGACAATCTTTTGAATGGCCTTGTTCTGGAGTTTCACCCACAGACTGACACTGGGGGGCTGCTCTGTTCCCAGAGGCAGGGGAATGTTTGAAGACCCCACCCGGCCTGGGAAGCAGCAACAGCTGGGGCAGGAGCTGAAGGAGCTGATGAACATGGAGGAGGCCTTGGACCAGCTCATCCAGAGCTGCTCTCTGAGCTTCAAGCACCTGACTGAGGACAAGGCCAACAAGAGATATCCTCCTTCGTTGGGGGAAGGTGTCAGGGAGCAGGAACCTGTTGCATGTTTATATCTATCCTGAGTTGATTCAATAACTTACCCTAAGGGTCTGGCATCTGTTTCTTCTTTCCTGGGTGGCCTTTCTTCTCAAGTCTATTTTTTGAATTATTTATTTATTTTTTTTTAGAGACAAGGGCTCATTTTGTCATCCAGACTGTAGTACAATGGCATGATCATAGCTCACTACAGCTTCACACTCCTGGGTTCAAGTGATCCTCCCACTGCAGCCTCCTGAATAGCTGGAACTACAGGCGTGTGCCACCATGCCTGGCTAATTTTTTATTTTTTGTATAGACAGGGTCTCACTTTGTTGCCCAGGCTGGTCTCTAACTCTTGGCTTCAGTCGATCCTCCCACTTCAGTCTCCCATCTCCCAAAGTGCTAAGATTACAGGTATGAGTCACTGTGCCTGGCCTCAAGTTTATTAAAGGTATTTTTTCATTACTGAAAATAAGCCAAGTACATTTGCCTTGAAATCTGGAAAATGGAGAAAAAGAATGACAAACTGCCACCTTAACATAGCCATTGTTCCTGAACTGCACACAGAATGTGTGTTATTTAAATATAGTTGTAATATAGTTGTGTGCCTGCTGCACATAACTTTTCTTTCTTTTTTTTTTTTTTTTTTTGAGACGGAGTCTGGCTCTGTCGCCCAGGCTGGAGTGCGGTGGCCGGATCTCAGCTCACTTCAAGCTCCGCCTCCCAGGTTTACGCCATTCTCCTGCCTCTGCCTCCCAAGTAGCTGGGACTACAGGCGCCCGCCTCGTCGCCCAGCTAGTTTTTTGTATTCTTTAGTAGAGACGGGGTTTCACCGTATTAGCCAGGATGGTCTCGATCTCCTGACCTTGTGATCCGCCCGTCTCGGCCTCCCAAAGTGCTGGGATTACAGGCTTGAGCCACCGCGCCTGGCCTCTTTCTTTTTTTTTTTTAAGACCGAGTCTCACTCTGTCGCCCAGGATAGAGTGCAGTGGCACAGTCTTGGCTCACTGCAACCTCCACCTCCCGAGTTCAAGCGATTCTCCTGCTTCAGCCTCCTAAGTAGCTGGGATTACAGGTGCCCGCCACCACGTCTGGCTAATTTATTTATTTTTTTATTTATTTTTTGAGATGGAGTCTTGCTCTTGTTGCCCAGGCTGGAGTGCCGTGGTGCAATCTCGGCTCACCACAACCTCTTCCTCCTGGGTTCAAGCGATTCTCCTGCCTTAGCCTCCCAAGTAGCTGGGATTTCAGGTGCCTGCCACCACACCCGGCTAATTTTTGTATTTTAAGTAGAGATGAGGTTTCACTATGTTGGTCAGGCTGGTCTCAAACTCCTGACCTTAGGTGATCCACCCGCCTCGACCTTCCAAAGTGCTGGGATTACAGGAGTGAGCCACCACACCCGGACTTCATGCCCAGCTAATTTTTGTATTTTTAGTGGAGATGGGGTTTCACCACGTTCGCCAGTCTGGTCTTGAACTCCTGACCTCAAGTTATCCACCCACCTCGGCCTCCCAAAGTGCTGGGATTACAGGCATGAGCCACCGCGCTCAGCCAAATATCTTTATACATAGAACGCTTTCCCATATTTTTACTTGTTTTCCTAGGTCAGATCCCTAGGATTGAAATGATGAGGTCAAAGAGCATGGACTTTGCTAAGGCTCTTTCATACATTTTCCAAAACTGTTTCATATCGACTTGGTTTTGGATATGATCTTGTATTTTTGGAAGGATGTGAGGCATTGTGAGAAATATAAAGAAATAAAACATGTCTTCCTGCCTTCTCAGAACTAATGATCTAGTTTGAAAGATGAAGCCTTTATATAAAAAACTGATATAAGGCAACAATTTTTATGGTTTTTATCCCCATTTGCTTTCCAAAGGGATCCAAGGTAGCTTATGATATTAACAGGTTACAGATTGTAGTCATTTCTAAGCTGCACAAGGAGTGAGAAAGCAATATTCAGAGGCTTAGGAGGTGAAGGTGCTTCCTGGCAGGGTTGGGGTTTGAATTTTGACCAGACAGTCACTTTTCTTGACTCTCCTGCCCTACGCTGGCCTATGTGACTTACCAGGATATCCGTGCTGTCGGCAACTTTAAGGAGCAGACAGTGATTGCCGTCAAGGCCCCTCCGCAGACGAGACTGGAAGTGCCTGACAGGACTGAGGTGAGAGGCGAAATATTTGGTAGAGAGCAGGGTTGAGACCCTGCTAGGGAGGGTTCCAGGCGGTTCTGCAGACTCTGTCCCTGGCATTGCCTAGCTCCATGCTTCCCAGGCCCATTCTGGTGTCCATGGCAATATTGGTGGCCTTCAAGCTTGAGCAGAAATGGCAGAAGCTGGAAAGGGCAACCGAGACTGAGCAGTGGCCTGAGAAAATCTCTGTTCCTAGTTTCTTCTGCATCCCAACAGCCCTGGGTTCGTGCCCACGTATGACGGTGTCAGTACTCATGAAAATCCTTTCATGCTGACTGTGCTTTCCCAAGTTAAAGACCAAAATTCCTGACACTCCCTATGAGGCTTTGGTGCTCTGACCCCAGCTGGCCTCGTCCTTTTCCCTGCTGCCCCAATCTGTCTTTGTTTTGGCCACACTAACCTGTCTGCAGTTACCCCATTGCACTAAGTTCATTCCTAGTATGAGATCTTCTGTTTTATTTTATTTTATTTTAATTATTTATTTATTTACTTATTTATTTTTGAGACGGAGTCTCATTCTGTTGCCCAGGCTAGAGTGCAATGGCGCGATCTCGGCTCACTACAACCTCCGCCTCCCAGGTTCAAGCGATTCTCCTGCCTCAGCCTCCCAAGTAACTGGGATTACAGGCGCCTGCCACTATGCCCGGCTAAGTTTTGTATTTTTTTTAGTAGAGATGGGGCTTCACCATGTTGGTCAGGCTGGTCTTGAACTCCTGACCTCGTGATCCACCCGCCTCGGCCTCCCAAAGTGCTGGGATTACAGGCATGAGCCACTGAGCTCGACCTATTTGATTTTTTTTAAAGATGGGGTCTTGCTCTGTCACCCAGGCTGGAGTGCAGTGGCATGACCTCAGCCCACTGCAACCTCTGCCTCCCGGGCTCAAGCCATCCTCCCACCTCACCCTCCTGAGTAGCTGGGACCACAGGTGCATGCCACCATGCCTAGCAAATTTTTTGTATTTTTGTAGAGACGAGGTTTTGCCATGTTGTCCAGGCTGGTCTCGAACTCCAGCATAGACGTGATTTGCCCACCTTGCCCTCCCAAAGTGCTGGGATTACAGGGGTGAACCACTGCACCTAGCTGTGCAAGACCTTCATCAGCTGAAATGCTCTTCCCTCTGTGCCTGGTTTACTGCTATTCATCCTACAGGTCTCAACTCAAATGTCACTTCCTCAAGGAAGCCTTCTCTGATTACCTCCAGACTTCATAAACACCTGTGCTTTTCCACTGCCTTTAATCTCCATTTGCTGAGGTATATTTGGCATGATTACACGATTGCATTCTGCTTCATCTATTAGAGTATAAGCTTCACAAAAGAATGTTCTGCTCACCTTGTATCCCTTGCCCAGAGCCAGCCCCAGGAAGAACCGGGGCTGCAGAGACGATTAAGGTCCCTCCCCTCCCCTGGAGGAGTTCAGGACTTAGTGGGAAAAAAACACTGTCATTTATAGACAGAAGATGTGCTTTAAGAGCATAGAGAAAGGGTGGTTAGAGGAAGTATCCCAGATAGGGACAGTTAAACTAGGTCTTACAGAACGAATAGGGGTTTTGCTAGGTGCAGTCCTGTGGTAGCACAGGCATGGAGACCTGGACATGTGCCGGGATGGCAGGCATGTCATCAGTTGTGGCTTAAGTTGTAGTTATGTGGTACGGAGGAGGCAGAGTCGGAAGGCCAAATATTAGGACTCTTGGTTACAAATAACAGAAAGCCAAGTCCAACTGGTTTCAGCCGGAGGTATGGGTAGGGGTGGCGGGAACCAAGTGACAAGTCCTGGGGGAGATTCAGAGATTGCAGGCAAGGCTGGATGTAGATGCCCAAACTATGACTTCAGGTCTGTCTCACGCTTTTCATCTCTTTGCTTTTCTCTGTGCTGACTCCATTCCCAGGTGGGCTCTCTCCTTGTGGTGGCTGAGACAGCTTCTATGATACCAGCTCAGCAACCCCAGTGGGAAGGGGGCTCCCATTTCCCGCAAGTCCAGCAAAAGTCGTGGGCCTAGTGCTGGTTGGATCCACCTGAGCCATTTGCCACCCCGAACCAATCATATCACACTAACTTTCCTGGCTGTGTCACAAGCTCACCCACTGGCACTGGGGAAGGGTTCTGCCCCCCTGCCCCAAAACTACATGACCTGAGAGTGGAGGGAAGAGTGATTTCCCACAGGAAAATCAAGGTGTTCCCCCTAAAAGAAGTGGGTTTCGGGGCTAGACAGCAGAAACAGCGGAAGTCCACCTTAGGCTGGATGGAGTTGGTCTCAGTGCCAGCCCAGGGGTTGAGCTTGCACCCAGGGATGGCAGCAGCCATGTGCGTCTGTCCATACACACAGAGTGTAAGTGTCCAGCTGCCCAGAGCAATGACCTGGCTTCTCTTCCTCCTTCAGGACAACCTGCAGATATATCTCAAGAGCACCCAAGGGCCCATCGAAGTCTACCTGTGCCCAGAGGAGGTGCAGGAGCCGGACAGTCCTTCCGAGGAGCCCCTCCCCTCTACCTCCACCCTCTGCCCCAGCCCTGACCCTGCCCAGCCCAGCAGCAGCACCGACCCTAGCATCATGGAGCCCACAGCATCCTCAGGTAGGGCCCTTGTCCAGAGGGACAGGAGGTCGGGGGGAGCGACTGGCCTTAGTTTTCTCTTCCACATCAATGTTTGTTGAAAATCTCCTGTTTTATCCAGCAGCTGGAGGTGCAGTCATCCTACCCCACACATGTGCATTGTACTTCATGCTTTATAAAGCCCCGCTAGGAAGGCTGGTGCTGCTCCAGGGCAGAGGAAGGCCTGGATCTGAATCCTAGCCCAACCACTTACCAGCTTTGTGACCTTGGACAAGTTACTTCACCTCTCTTGGCCTCAATTTTTCTCATCCGTGAGTTGGGCACAGTAATTACTACTGTCTAACTCCTAGGTTGCTGTGAGATTATAGCTCGTGCCTATAATCCCAGCACTTTGGGAGGCCGAGGCAGGAGAATCATTTGAGACCAGGAGTTCAAGAGCAGCCCAGGCAACAGGGGTACCCTGTCTCTACAAAAAAAATTTTAAAATTAGATGGGTGTGGTGGCACACGCCTGTAGTCCCAGCTACTCGGGGAGCTGAGGTGGGAGGATCACTTTAGCCATGGAGGTTGAGGCTGCAGTGAGCTATGATCATGCTGCTGCACTCCAGCGTGGGCAACAGAGGGAGACCCTCTCTCAAAAATAAAAATAAGAATAAAATTTAAAAAGAACAGGCCAGACGCTGTGGTTCCCACCTATAATCCCAGCACTCTGAGAAGGTGAGGTATGAGGATCACTTGAGCCCAGGAGTTCAAGACCAGCCTGGGCAACATAATGAAACTCCATCTCTAATAAAAATAAAATAAAATAATAAAATTTGCCCATTAAAAAAAATTAAGGCATAGAGGTGACGTGTCTTACCCAAGGTCTCCCAGCTGGTAGGCAACAGAGCTGTGTCTTGAACCTTGGTCTATGCACTCCCAGCCCAGTGCTCTCCACAAGGCATAGAACAAATCAAAGAAGGGGCTTCTGGCTGGGAGGTGGACAGTATGGTTAAGAGCTGGCTACCCCTGGTGGAAGGTAGTACAGGGAAGTTGCCAGGGAGCAGAGTTCCTGAGAGCTTCCCAAAGGGGTGGGAGTCCAGAAGGAGTACAAATGGAAGCCTGTAAAGGCGCCTCTCCAGAACAGTTTTTGCCTTTTCCTGGGATCACACATCCGGTTAGACTGGCAGGATTCTTCAAGGCTGTGTAGGCCAGTGTTCCACTTTTTGTCTTCTTATTTAACAGCAGAATTCTCTTAAGTAGAACCGTAGTGTTTAGACAAAGGTAGGGCTAGAGCTGGGCTGATGGAATAGGCTTGCTGGAAGGGTTCTGCAGTACCCTGGTTGTGTCCGTTTCTCTAACTCAGAGGTTAATAAACTATTGGCAGGCCGGGCGCGGTGGCTCAAGCCTGTAATCCCAGCACTTTGGGAGGCCGAGACGGGCGGATCACGAGGTCAGGAGATCGAGACCATCCTGGCTAACACAGTGAAACCCCGTCTCTACTAAAAATACAAAAACTAGCCGGGCGAGGTGGCAGGCGCCTGTAGTCCCAGCTACTCAGGAGGCTGAGGCAGGAGAATGGCGTAAACCCAGGAGGCGGAGCTTGCAGTGAGCTGAGATCTGGCCACTGCACTCCAGTCCGGGCGACAGAGCGAGACTCCGCCTCAAAAAAAAAAAAAAAAAAACTATTGCCGGCAGGTCAAATCTGACCTGCTTTTAATGACCCATGAGCTGAGAATGGTTTTACATTTTTAAAGAGTTGTGGGAGAAAGAAAAAGAAGGCAACTGTGTGACAGAGACCACAAGTGTCCCACAAAACCTAAAATACTCTCAAGCTTTTTTTTTTTTTTTTTTTTTTGAGACAGAGTCTCGCTCCGTCACCCAGGCTGGAGTGCAATGGTGTGATCTCGGCTCACTGCAACCTGTGCCTGCCGGGTTCAATCAATTCTCCTGCCTCAGCCTCCCAAGTAGCTGGGATTACAGGTGCCTGCCATCACGCCCAGCTAATTTTTGTGTGTGTGTATGTATTTTTAGTAGAGACAGGGTTCCCCATGTTGGCCAGCCTGGTCTTGAACCCTTGACCTCAGATGATCCACCTGCCTCAGCCTCCCAAAGTGCTGGGATTACAGGCTCCAGCTCTTTATAGAAGTTTGCTGTCCCCATCTAACTCAACCCTTCTTTTTACACATGAATGAACAGAGCCCCAGAGAGAACAAGTAGCTTCCCTAAGGTCACACAGCAAGTTGATGGCAGAGCTGGTACCAGACCCCAGCCTCCCACCTCTTCTCTAACGATCTCTCCTGTGTCTGTCAGGCCTCATCAGGGACCAGAGCTTCTCCCTGTGCCAGCCATCTGTCCCTCAGGGCACCTCCCCAGTGCCTATCTCCTATCCCAGACCTGTGCCCCACCCTCTGGTCCATCTTCCTCCTGCTGTGCCTCCTCAAGTGTCAGCATGCGCATAGCCCTCCAAAGCTGGAATCACCTTCGCTTCAGTTGTCCTCTGAGACGTTGGGTGGAGGTGGCAGATCCCAAAACATAAACAAGGGTGTGAAGTTGTTTTTTTTTTGAGACAGAGTCTCACTCTATCACCCAGGCTGGAGTGCAGTGGCACGATCTCAGCTCACTGCAACCTCTGCTTCCCAGGTTCAAGCGATTCTCCTGCCTCAGACTTGCGAGTAGCTAGGAGTACAGGCATGTGCCACCACGCCTGGCTAATTTTTGTATTTTTAGTAGAGACAGAGTTTCACCATGTTGGCCAGGCTGGTCTCGAACTCCTGACCTCAGGTGATCCACCCACCTCAGCCTCCCAAAGTGCTGGGATTATAGGCGTGAGTCACCGAGCCCGGCCGGGTGTGAAGTTTTTACCTGAGTTTTACAAATCAAGATCCTGAGGCCTAGAGAGGAGTAGAGGCTTACAGAACAATCAGTGGTGGGGCCAGCTCTCATGTCATGGCTGTCCCCCCGACTCTTGTCACATGGCCTCAGTGTTACCCTGCTGAAGAGAGGAAGAGGAAGTTTTCCTGGTCTCGGCTCACTGTAACCTCCGCCTCCCAGGTTCAAGCGATTCTCCTGCACAGACACACACACATACCCCCACATGCGTGTTCCATGCTGTGTTCTGAAGTAGTGTCGTTTTGAGGTCTGAGTGCCAGAGGCCATGTAAGAGAGGAAGCTACTACAGTCTTGGGACCTGGGTCCTGGCCCTGGTTATGCATTACCAGGGGAAGTGTTCTCTTCAGCCTCAGTTTCCCTCATCTGTAATAGAAGGGGTTTCAACAACATCGTCTCTGACATTTCTCCAGGCTCTGACATTCTGAGATAAACCTAAATGTAGCTGATGGCACAGGATTTGAAATTGGGAGACCTGGATTCAAACCTGTATCTCTTGGTGACTGTCAGTGAATCACTTTTTTTTTTTTTTTTTTTTTTTTTTTTGAGACGGAGTCTCGCTCTGTCACCCAGGCTGGAGTGCTGTGGCCGGATCTCAGCTCACTGCAAGCTCCGCCTCCCGGGTTCACGCCATTCTCCTGTCTCAGCCTCCCAGGTAGCTGGGACTATAGGCGCCGCCACCTCGCCCGGCTAGTTTTTTGTAGTTTTTAATAGAGACGGGGTTTCACCGTTAGCCAGGATGGTCTCAATCTCCTGACCTCGTGATCCGCCCGTCTCGGCCTCCCAAAGTGCTGGGATTACAGGCTTGAGCCACCGCGCCCGGCCCAGTGAATCACTTTAACCCCTTGAAGCCTCAGTTCCCACATCTCTCAAATGGGGACACTTGAAATTTCCTCATGAATATTGAGTGGGTTATAGGAGATGATATGGCATAAATGTGCTTTTTTAAAAAAAAAAAAAAGCTTATGTGGCTGGTCGCGGTGGCGCACGCCTGTAATCCAGCACTTGGAGAGGCCGAGGGAGGTGGATCATTTGAGGCCAGAAGTTCCAGACCAACCTGGCCAACACAATGAAACCCCATCTCTACTACAAACACAAAAATTAGCCAGAGGTGGTGGTGCATGCCTGTAATCCCAGGTACTCAGGAGGCTGAGGCACAAGAATCACTTGAACCAGGGAAGCAGAGGTTGCAGTGAGCTGAGATTACACCATTGCACTCTAGCCTGGCGGACAGAGTGAGACTCTGTCTCAAAAGAAAAAAAAAAAAAAAGCTTGTGTGAAGAGCATCTACTGAGCTGGGCCTAGTGCTGGTTTTTTTTTTTTTTTTTTGAGGCGGAGTCTTGCTCTGTCACCCAGGCTGGAGTGCAGTGGCCGGATCTCAGCTCACTGCAAGCTCCGCCTCCCGGGTTCCCGCCATTCTCCTGCCTCAGCCTCCCAAGTAGCTGGGACTACAGGTGCCCACCACCTCGCCCGGCTAGTTTTTTTTTTTTGTATTTTTAGTAGAGATGGGGTTTCACTGTGTTCGCCAGGATGGTCTCGATCTCCTGACCTTGTGATCCGCCCGTCTCGGCCTCCCAAAGTGCTGGGATTACAGGCTTGAGCCACCGCACCTGGCCCTAGTGCTGTTTTAGAGACAGAAAGAGCCATTCATATTACAAAAGGCGATTCTATTTCTGGACGTGATCAACAGCAGGAGACAGCAAGGTCTGATCTATAATAGACATTTTCACATGGGTTTTATCAGTTACTGCTTCTAATACTCATCCCTGTTTTTCCACATGAGGAAACAGTTCTGGGGTTCCATGGCTGGTGAGAGGAGGCGCCAGAGTCTGAGCCCACATGCTCCCCGCTCCCAAGCCAGGCCTCTGACTGTAACATCAGCAGCGTGCCAAACAAACTTTAGATTTTTTTTTTTTAATTCAAATACATTTAATTGACTTATTTGGGCCCTAGTTTTCTCATCTGTAAATAGGGGTAACAGCATGGACTCTCTCAGGGCCGTTTGAGTGTCCAAAGAGGCTGAACCACGCCTCGCCTCAAGGGCAGTGTCACCACCTCCCCCATTAGTCTTGGTAAATGGGAAAAAATTTTTTTTTTTTTGAGGTTGAGTCTTGCTCTGCTTCCCAGGCTGGAGTGCAGTGACTTGATCTAGGCTCACTGCAAGCTCCACCTCTTGGGTTCACGCCATTCTCCAGCCTTAGCCTCCTGAGTAGCTGGGACAACAGGCACCCGCCAACACATCTGGCAAATTTTTGTAGTTTTAGTAGAGATGGGGTTTCACCATGTTGGCCAGGCTGGTCTCGAACTCCTGACCTCAGGTGATCTGCCCACCTCAGCCTCCGAAAGTGCTGGTATTATAGGCATGAGCCACTGCGCCAGGCCAAACCAGTGCTTCATATGCACTTACCATGCAGTCCTCTGAGCAACCCTTTGAGGTAGGTAGAGCTACCATGCCCCTTGCAGAGGGGAGGAAGTGGATGCCCTAAAACGTGAAGCCCAGAACAAGACTCCGTCTCAAAATAAATAAATAAATAAAGTGAAATCACATGTCCACGGGTGCACCTCCTGTTTCAACAGGCAGCCTAGCCTCCCAGCGCAGTTGTATCTTCAAAATAATACTTGGCTGGGGCTTAAGAAGTGACTCCAATGAGGGGAGTTCTGAGCATCAGGATGTATGTGACAGGCAATTTCCAGTGCCTCATTGCATGTCCCTGTATGGGAAATCACCATCTTACCTCTTAGTGGAAATGAGCAGGCTGGGTGTGGTGGCTCATGCCTGTAATCCCAGCACTTTGGGAGGCTGAGGCAGGAGGATTGCTTGAGCCCAGAAGTTCAAGACCAGCCTGGGCAACAGAGTGAGACCCCGTCTCTACAAAAAAGTTTAAAAATTAGATGGGCATGGTGGTATGCACCAGTGGTCCCAGCCACTCAGGAGACTGAGGCGAGAGGATTGCTTGAGCCTAGGAGGTTGAGGCTGCAGTGAGCCATGTTCACCCTACTGCACTCTGCACTCTAGCCTGGCAAGACCCTGTTTCCAAAAAAAAATAAAGAAAAGAAAAAAGAAGAGAAAGAAATGAGCTTAGAGTGCTGGAGAATGGCTACTGAAAGGTCAAATAAGATGAGGCCAGATAAATGACCATTGAATTTAGCAGCATGGAGGTCATTGGTTCAGGGACATGGTAGGGAGAGACCTCAGACTGGAGTGAGTTGACGAGAGAATAGTAATAAGGAAGTAGAGACAAGCTGAGGCTATTCTGGAGAAAATTTACTGCGCAAAGGAGCAGAAAAATGGGCCAGTAATTGGAGAGGGTGACGAGGTAAGGTATAGTTGTGTGTCGTGGGGAGTAGAGTCAACATAACAAAAATTTACCATCGTAACTATTTTTAAATGTACAGTTCAGTGGTAATTAATACATTCATAATGTTGTGTACCTATCACCACCATTCATGTCCATAACTCCTTCCACCTTGTAAAACTAAACTCTGTACCTATTCCGCATTCTCCTCTATCCCCAGCCCCTGACAACCACCCTTCTACTCTCTGTCCCTGCGATTTTGACTAAGTATTTCATATAAGTGGAATCACACAGTATTTGTTTTTTTGTGATTGGCTTATTTCACGTAGCTTAATGTCCTCAGGGTTCATCTATGTTGTAGCATATGTCAGAATTTCTTTCCTTTTTGGCCGGGCACGGTGGCTCAGGCCTATAATCCCAACACTTTGGGAGGCCGAGGGAGCCGGATCACTTGAGGTCAGGAGTTTGAGACCAGCCTGGCCAACATGGTGAAACCCCATCTCTACTAAAAATACACAGATTAGCTGGCTGTGGTGGTGCGTGCCTATAGTCCAGCTACTCGGGAGGCTGAGGTGGGAGAATCGCTTGAACCCGGGAGGTGGAGGTTGCAGTGAGCCGAGATCACAACACTGCACTCTAGCCTGGGTGATAGAGTGACACCCGGTCTCAGAAAAATAAAAAATACATGAAAAGGGGTAGGGGCCGGGCGCGGTGGCTGAAGCCTGTAATCTCAGCACTTTGGGAGGCTGAGACGGGCAGATCACGAGGTCAGGAGATTGAGACCATCCTGGCTAACACGGCGAAACCCCGTCTCTACTAAAAAATACAAAAAACTAGCCGGACGAGGTAACGGGCGCCTGTAGTCCCAGCTACTCTAGAAGGCTGAGGCAGGAGAAGGGCGTAAACCCAGGAGGCGGAGCTTGCAGTGAGCTGAGATCGCGCCACTGCACTCCAGCCTGGGCGACAGAGCGAGACTCCGTCTCAAAAAAAAAAAAAAAAAAGAAAAGGGGTAGAGTTGGGTGTAGACTCTGGAAGGTGGATTTTGAGAGCAGGGCATTGCACCCAGGGTGAGGAGAGAGGAGAAGGGTGCAGTCGTCCAGAGAACTGGAAGTCTGTCCTCGTGTGCTGAGGGCTTGGATGCCAGGGCCAGGCGTAACCTTTGTCTGTTTGTCTCCAGTGCCAGCGCCAGCGCCAACCCCCCAGCAGGCCCCACTGCCTCCATCCCTGGTCCCCTTGGAGGCTACTGACAGCATGCTGGAGCTGCCGCACCCACTCCTGCAGCAGACTGAGGACCAGTTCCTGTCCCCGACCCTGGCATGCAGCTCCCCTCTGATCAGCTTCTCCCCGTCCTTGGATCAGGATGACTACCTGTGGGGCTTGGAGGCGGGTGAGGGCATCAGCGACCTCTTCGACTCCTACGACCTCGGGGACCTGTTGATTAATTGAGTGGCCCCACCTGCCCCCAGCAGCCTGCCCCCGACTCTACCTCCTCACAAACAGGCTGACAGGCCCTCTGCCTGCACAGGGACATTGGACACTAGGTGCTGCCCTCAGGGAATGGGGTCTCCTTGCCTTTCCCACCCCAGCCGGCAGAAGCTGTGTGGGGAGATATGAATGGTACGGGTGAGGAGGGGATAAGGGTGTGGGTCCTCACCTTCCTAATGGAAGCTGGGCCTGGGGAGGCCCATCCAGTCTTCTGACCTCTGACCTCTCACGAGAAGGCTGCAGGTGAGGTGGCCAAGTCCAGGGAAAGGCCCTGCTACCTCCTTTTGAGGGGTAATTAGGACCCTCGACGTACCAAGAAGCACTTAATGCCTTTGTATTTATTTCAGGTTGAGTGGTTTGTTTGTGCTCCCTGAGTTTTAGCAGGGAGGTTGTTCTAGTTTTTAGTGAGACCTCCGCAGACAGGCCCATCAGGGCCCATCGCTGTCCATGTTCCAGGGCAGGTCTGGGTTTCCAAGGGAGGGACCCAGGCCACATCCCTGGTTTCCCCACAGTGGTGGTGGGGCTGGGTCTCTGAGGGGCTGTCCAGTCGGCCGGAACGCTAATTGCACTTAGGCCTCACAATTCTAGTGAACGGCAGCTGTGGGCCCTTTCGCCTCTCCACCTGTTCTTGGCCTCACATCTCCAGCTGAGCCACTGGTCTTGGCTTCCTGGTCGCCTCTGTCCCAGAGATGGTTCCAGGGAGTCATCCTAAGGCAGGTAGCACTGAGGCTCCTGTGGAAACAGGAGCCACCTGCTCAGGAGACCCCTTTCCTGAGGAAGTCCTTACCTCTCCCTTCCTTTGAGATGTAAAAATGGTCCAGCAGAGACAAGCTCACAAGGAAAACAGACAGGAACATGCGAGCAGCTGTCATGGCTGTGGCGGGCACCTTTCCTCAGAGTTTCTGCCTTGCTCTGGTCCAGGAGCCATTTTGCACCAAGGACTTGGTAGGCAGAGGCAGCCCCACTGTAAAGAAGGGTCAGATTAAAACAAAAAACTGCCAAAAGCATCCCTTCCGCCCCCCAGTGTGGCGCTGGCATCATTCTCTGCTTCCCTGGGAGGAAGTTTTTCACCATGTTATTGAAGGGGATGGTTCCTTAAGGACCGCTCCACCCCTCAGAGCTCACTCAGACCCCCAAGGACAGAGGTGACTGGGGCTTGGTGACTTGTTCACCCCTTTTTTCCCAGGTATACTGAAGGGGTGACAGAGAGAGGTCTTCATGGCAGACCAGGCCTTCGCAGCTAATGGGGAGAGGAACTCATGTTACCTCTTCAGGCCTGGGGTCCTAAGGGGGTCTTTTGGCTTCAGCCTGTTCCCCCAGAGGCTTGATTATCCCACATTGTCCCTGCAGCCCAGCTGCTCTTGTCCTCCACCCACCCTGGGATGTGGGTGCTCTGGGCTGAACCAAGGCCATGCCTTCTGGAGAGAGGCGCAGGGGTTGGTCTGAGAGGCCTGCCACCCACCCCTCAGGGAGCTAGGTTTTCTCAGAGGCTCGGCTGGACAGCACTTTTTAAAAAAGTTTGGGCCGGGTGCGGTGGCTCAAGCCTGTAATCCCAGCACTTTGGGAGGCCGAGACGGGCGGATCACGAGGTCAGGAGATCGAGACCATCCTGGCTAACATGGTGAAACCCCGTCTCTACTAAAAATACAAAAACTAGCCGGGCGAGGTGGCGGGCGCCTGTAGTCCCAGCTACTCGGGAGGCTGAGGCAGGAGAATGGCGTAAACCCGGGAGGCGGAGCTTGCAGTGAGCTGAGATCTGGCCACTGCACTCCAGTCCGGGCGACAGAGCGAGACTCCGCCTCAAAAAAAATTAAAAAAATAAAAAATAAAAATGTTTGTAGCATTAAGTTGGTTTAAAATATGAAGCTGGTTTTGTTGGATGGCTCCTGAACTAACTGATGTCTGAAATTTGAGATGGGGGATTATTTCAGGGTGGGGCCCAATGTGATCTAATGCCCAGTGGGGGACAATTGTGCCTCCTCATTTGCTCAAATTCTTGGGCCCCCAAGTTAGCCCCCTCCCGGGAGTGGTCAGGAGGTCACAGCTGCCCCCACTCTATAAGCAAGGCTAATTTTGTACCCTTTACAGAAATGCTTTTGGTCTCCCCTCCCCAAATACAAGGGTCTTATCAGAAGCCCATCTTCAAGTCCAGCATGCTCAGGGACCCGGCGTGGGATCTCGTTTGGGGGTGAGTGGGCTGCTCTTCTGGGGTCTCCACTAGGCTGCCATTTAGCCATGTGCCATCCCTGGAGTCAGAGGTGTTTGACTCCCATCCCTTGGGCTCTGTCTGGAGCTTTCCCCAAGAATTACATCAGAGAAAAGGAGGAAGAGGCCTGCAGGACCCATTGGGAATGAGTTTAATACTGAAGTCTGGAATGTAAGCTCATGCCCTAAACACCTCTCCGTATGGCTGGACAGGGGAGCTGCCCTCAGGCTTGTGCCCGGTGTCCTCAGCAGCTGTCTCTGTCCCCCTCTGTACTGTCCCTTTCACACCTTGCCTGGCCATGGGGCTAGACCTCCCAGGCTAAGCCTCAGATTCAGTGCAGAACGCAATCTCATGCCTGCTTCTTGCCAGTGACACTTGAAGCCTCCCGACTTCCACAGAGCGCTTTCAGGACGCATTTTGAGTAATATTTTCTTTTTTCTTTTCTTTTTTTTTTTTTTTTTTTTTTTGAGGTGGACTCTCATTCTGTTGCCCGGGCTGGAGTGCAGTGACCTGATCTCGGCTCATTGTGGCCTCTGCCTCCCAGGTTCAAGTGATTCTTCTGCCTCAGCCTCCCAAATAGCTGGGACTATAGGCATGCACCACGACACCCGGCTAATTTTGTATTTTTGGTCGAGACGGGGTTTTGCCATGTTAGTCAGGCTGGTCTTGAACTCCTAACCTCAAGTGATCCACCGCCTCGGCCTCCCAAAGTGTTGGGATGACAGGCATGAGCCACCAGGCCCAGCCTGAGTGGTATTTTCTTTAGGGACCAGGTAGACTTTAAAACTAGGGTAGGAGAAAAGCCAATTTCTTTCTGAGGTAAATAATTTCTGCCAGGAAACTTCCCAGCCCTACCAGCAGCCCCCCCCCAAAATCACCCATGTCCTCAGGGATGTCTAAAGCTTGGGGCTCCGGGAAATCATCCAGTAGAGTTGGAGATTCAGAGATTTCTTAAAGACAAGAACATGCTCCTAACTCCCTTCCCATTAAAGGTGTTAGACCAGAGGGTGTCCCTTTTCTACAGTAATGGGATCGGCTGGTGTGCCTGCAGGGAGGAAGAGGGAGGTGGTCAAGCTTGAAAAACTGGCTTTAGGATGGTTCTGACTTTGTTCTCCCTCCCCAAGTGTTCTCAGCCTCCATTCTGCAGTGTTTAGAGTTTTAGGGAAAGGGTTTGGGTGCCCCAGCATCCAGGTGTTGTGTGGCTTAGCGCACATGAAGTAAAAACCTTTTGGGGTTGTTTGGAAGCAGCTTTCTGGTTCTTGTCATTGTATCCTGAGGTCCCAGAACCCTACTCTCCCACGAGGACCCTCAGTGACCATGATGGCCATAAGCCTGGCCAACCTGCTGGCTCCTGGGTGAGCTGAAGAACCTTGCCTGTGGCACTTTTCGAGGGTGAGCTGGACCCGAGAGAACATGGTCCCCGTGCTGGGACTCATGCAGGTCATTTCCTGCAGCCTGGTTTCGCTGGTCCTGTCTTGATGAGCACCATGTAAGCCTCCTTGTATTGAGATAATTGGGCATTAAACATTAAACTGCAACTCTGGGCATCTTGTCTTTGTGGATCTGGTCCCCCAAGCCGGGTGTTGGGGGCTGTCCTGGCCAGTGCCGGGGGCACATGATTGCCCAGTGGATTTCCCTCCAAGAAACAGCCTCTTATCACCATGCTTACAATCTCACCATTAAGGCATTGAAAAGTTCGCAGCACCCAGATCTAAACTGTGATCAGCCTTGCCTCTGCCACCTCCCATCTGGGCTATTTCCGCAGCTTCCTGAATGGTCTTGCTGCCCACACTCTCCATCCCACCCTCTACATCAGTGGGTCCAACTGTAGTCCTCAGACCAGCAGCAACAGTATCATCTGGAAATGTTGAGGCACGCATATTCAAGACCATACCTCAGGCTGGGTGTGGTGGATCACTTGAGATCAGGAGTTCAAGACCAGCCTGGCCAGCATGCTGAAACCCCATCTCTACTAAAAATATTAAAAAATTAGCCGGGCATGGTGGTGGGCGCCTGTAATCCAAGCTACTGAGGAGGCTGAGGCAGGAGAATTGCTTGAACCCAGGAGGCAGAGGATGCAGTGAAATCACACCACCGCACTCCAGCCTGGGCTACATAGTGAGACTGTCTCAAAAAAAAAGGCTGGCCGGGCGCGGTGGCTCAAGCCTGTAATCCCAGCACTTTGGGAGGCCGAGACAGGCGGATCACAAGGTCAGGAGATCGAGACCATCCTGGCTAACCCGGTGAAACCCCGTCTCTACTAAAAAATACAAAAAAACTAGCCGGGCGAGGTGGCGGGCGCCTATAGTCCCAGCTACTTGGGAGGCTGAGGCAGGAGAATGGCATGAACCCGAAAGGCGGAGCTTGCAGTGAGCTGAGATCCGGCCACTGCACTCCAGTTTGGGTGACAGAGCGAGACTCCGTCTCAAAAAAAAAAAAAAAAAAAAAAGGCCGGGTGCAGTGGCTCACGCCTGTAATCCCAACACTTTGGGAGGCCAAGGCGGGCAGATCACAAGGTCAGGAGATCGAGATCATCCTGGCTAACACGGTGAAACCCCGTCTCTACTAAAAATACAAAAAAAAAAAAAAAAAAAATTAGCTGGGCATAGTGGCAGGCACCTGTAATCCCAGCTACTCGGGAGGCTGAGGCATGAGAATGACTTGAACCCAGGAGGCAGAGGTTGCAGTGAGCCGAGATGGCGCCATAGCACTCCAGCCTGGGCGACAGAACAAGACTCCGTCTAAAAAAAAAAAAAGACCTTGCCTCAGACCTGCTGAATAAGAAACTCACGGGGCGGGACTCAGAATTTCTGAGGCTCCATGAATCTCCCAGGTGATTCTAATGCTGGTGAAGTTTGAGCTGACTTCTGCTACCCCACAGAGATCTTTCTACACTTGATCTTAGCCAAAAGGCTAAGAAGCAATCCCCAGAGAGATCTCTCTAAAATGTAGTTCTAGTCATGTTACTCTCCTGCTTAATGCCCATCCATGACTCCTCTCTGCCCTCAGGATGAAGTTCTAACCCTTTTGTGTGGTATGAATGGCTATTTACAACTTCCAGCTGGCTTCCTCTACCTTACCTGTGGCCTCCCTGGCCACACTTTCCCACCACCATTGCCACACTGGGCTTCCTTGTCATCTCCTGAAATCGACATGTCTTCCCTCTTCTGGGCCTGTCTACATGCTGTTCCTTCCACCTAGGATGCCCTGTGCTCCATTTCAGCTGAGCGGGCGCCTACTTATTCTTCAAGGCCCAGTTCAAGAATTTTTTTTGTAGTTTTCTTGACATAACGTGTAACCATTAGTACTTTGCACATGGATATTGTTATAGCTTATTGAATATCCACTACATGTTGGGCACTGAGAAGATAAATATGAATAAGACCTAGTCCTCATTTTCAGGATGCTCACAAAACACAAACATAAAAATGTAATTATAAATAATGTAACAATTGTAGTGATTGGTATACATTACAGGAGTTGGTGGGAGGGGGGTTGGTCATTTTGGAAGGCTTCCTGGCCTTCATATACCATAATCTCATTTAATGCTCACAACAACTTCAGAAAATCAGAGTTACTCTTATAATCACTTTATAGATATGGAAACACTCAGAAGTTCCCAAGTAACCCTCATACATTGTTGGTGATGTAAAATTTGAAGCCACTTTGGAAAACAATTTGGCAGCTCCTCAAAAAGATAAACATAAAACTACCATAAGACCCAATTTTGCTCCTAGGTATAGAATTATTCCTACTTGAAGTAGGTTCATTTCTACTTCAAGAGAAATGAAAACATATGTCTATGCAAAGACAAGACTTGGACACAAACTTGGACACAAATGTTTCTAGCAGCATTATTCATAATAGCCCCAAACTGGAAATACCTAAATATCCATCAACTGGTGAACAGATAGACAAAATGTATTAGATTCATACAGTGTAATACTATTCAACTATACAGAGGAACAAAGTACTGATACATGATACAATATGATCCTCAAAAACATGGTGCTAAATGACAGAAGCAAATCACAAATAATCACATATAATTCCATGTACATGAGACATGAAAACCAGAAAAATCTACAAAGAATAAGTAGGCTGGGTGCAGTGGCTCACGCATGTAATCCCAGCACTTTGAGAGACCAAGGCGGGTGGATTACCAGAGCTCAGCAGTTCAAGACCAGCCTGGGCAACATAGTGAGACCTAGTCTCAACAAAAAACAAACAAAACTAGCTGGGTATGGTGGTGCATGCCTGTGGTTCCAGCTACTTGGGCTGCTGAGGCAGGAGAATCACTTGAACCCAGGAAGCAGAGTTTGCAATGAGCTGAGATGGTGCTGTACTCCAGCCTGGGTGACAGAGTAAGACCCTACCTCAGAAAGAGAGAGAGAAAGAATGAAAGAAAGAATGAAAGAAAAAGAAAGAAAGAGAGAGAGAGACAGAAAGAAAAGAAAGAAAGGAAAGGAAAGGAAAGGAAAGGAGAAAGGAAAGGAGAAAGGAAAGGAGAAAGGAAAGGAGAAAGGAAAGGAGAAAGGAAAGGAGAAAGGAAAGGAGAAAGGAAAGGAGAAAGGAAAGGAAAGGAAAGGAAAGGAAAGGAAAGGAAAGGAAAGGAAAGGGCCGGGTGCGGTGGCTCAAGCCTGTAATCCCAGCACTTTGGGAGGCTGAGACGGGCGAATCACGAGGTCAGGAGATCGAGACTATCCTGGCTAACACGGTGAAACCCCGTCTCTACTAAAAAATACAAAAAAACTAGCCGGGCGAGGTGGCGGGTGCCTGTAGTCCCAGCTACTCGGGAGGCTGAGGCAGGAGAATGGCGTGAACCCGGGAGGCGGAGCTTACAGTGAGCTGAGATCCGGGCACTGCACTCCAGCCTGGGCCACACAAAAAAAAAAAAAAAAGAAAGAAGGAAGGAAGAAAGAAAAAGAAAGAAGGAAGGAAGGAAGGAAGGAAGGAAAGAAAGAAAGGGAAAGAAAGAAAGAAAAGAAAAAGAAAAAGAAAGATTGGTGACTGTGATTGCCTGAGGGGTTAGGGTAGGAATGGGATTAATTATAAATGGGGATGAGGGCTCTTATAAATAGAGATGCAAAAATTTTCAACAAAACACAAGCAAACCAAATCCAGCAACATATAAATAAAAAGAATTACACTTCATCGGACTTATCCCAGGAATGCAAGATTGGTTTAACATCCAAAAATCAATTAGTGTAATACGCATATCTGTAAAATAAAGAACGAAAACCACATGATCATCTTAATAGATGTAGAAAAAACTTGAAAAAATTTCACACCCCTTCATGATTAAAAAAAAAAATCAAGAAACTAAAAACAAGAAACTAGGAATAGAAAAGAACTTTCTCAACCTGATAAAGAGCATCTATGAAGAACCCACAATTAGTGTCATACATAATGATGAGATACTGAATGCTTCTCCCCCAACCCTGGCCCCAAGATCAGAAACAAGACAAGGATACCCACTCCCTCCATTGCTATTCAACACTGTACTGGAGGTTCTAGCCAAGACAATTAGGCAAGAAAATAGCGTGGGGAGCAACTAGATTGATAGGAACAAGCAAAATCATCTCTATTTGCAGATAATGTAGAAAATTCTAAGGAATGCATTAAAAAACAACTAATAAATGAGTTTAATAAGGTTGTAGGATACAAGATCAGTATACAAAAATCAATAGTATTTCTATACATTGGCAATGAACAACCCAAATAATAAAATTAAGAAAACACTGTCTTTTACAATAACACCAAAAATAATAAAATACTTAGGGATAGATTTAACAAAAGAAATGCAAAACTTATACTCTGAAAACTGCAAAGTGCTAAATAATACTTTGTATTTTAATAGAATGAAATTAAATTTTATACTCATGGATTGGAAGACTTAATATTGTTAAAATGGCAATATTTCCCAAATTGACTTCCAGATTAAATGTAATCACCATCAAAATTCCTGTGGGCTTTGCAGAAATTGACAAGTTGATCCTAAGATTCATATGGAAATTCAAGGGACTCAGAATAGCCAAGATAGTTTTTTCTGTTTTTCTTTTTTTTTTTTTTTTGAGATGGAGTCTTGCTCTGTCGCCCGGGCTGGAGTGCAGTGGTGCGATCCCAGCTCACTGCAAGCTCCACCTCCCGGGTTCAGGCCATTCTCCTGCCTCAGCCTCCCGAGTAGCTGGGACTACAGGCGCCCGCAACCATGCCCAGCTAATTTTTTGTATTTTTAGACGTATATTAGAGACAGGGTTTCACCGTGCTAGCCAAGATGGTCTCGATCTCCTGATCTTGTGATCCGCCCACCTTGGCCTCCCAAAGTGCTGGGATTGCAGGCATGAGCCACTGTGCCTGGCTGATAATCTCGATAAGAAAAACGAAGCTAGAGAACTTCCTGATTTCAAAACTTACACAAAGCTACAGTAGTCAACACAAGCATAAGGATAGACAAATAGATCAATGGAATAGAATTGAGAGTCTAGAAATGAGCCCTCATTTACAGTCAACTGATTTTTAAGAAGAGTTCCAAGACAATTCAATGGAGAAAGAAGAATTTTTTTCAACAAATAACCCTGGGACAATTGGATCCACATGTGAAAGAATGAAGCTGGATCCCAGTACTTTGGGAGACCGAGGCAGGTGAATCACTTGCGGTCAGGAGTTCAAGACCAGCCTGGCAAACATGGTGAAACCCCGTCTCTACTAAAAATACAAAAATTAGCCAGGCATGGTGGTGCATGCCTGTAATCCCAGCTACTCAGGAGGCTGAGGCAGGAGAATTGCTTGAACCTGGGAGGCAGAGGTTGCAGTGAGCAGAGATGGCGCCACTGCACTCCAGCCTGGGCGACGGAGCGAGACTCTGTCTCAAAAAAAAAAAAAGGAAAGGGAATGAAGTTGGACCCCCTAACTCACAACATATACAAAATTTGACTCAGAAATGCATCAAAGATCTAAATATATAAGCTAAAACTATAAAACTTTTAGAAAAAAGCATAGGCATAAATCTTTGTGACCTTATATTAGGCAACAATTTCTTACATTTTTTTTTTTTTTGAGACAGGATCTCATCTCTCACCCAGGCTGGAGTGCAGTGATGTGAACACAGCTCACGGCAGCCTCGACCTCCTGGGCTCAAGCAATCCTCCTGCCTCAGCCTCCTGTGTAGCTGGGACTACAGGCACTACTTGCCTGCCATCATGCTCAGTTAATTTTTAAATTTTTTATAGAGACAGGGTCTTCCTGTGTTGCTCAGGCTGGTCTTGAACTCCTGGCCTCAAGTGATCCTCCTGCCTTGCCTCTCAAAATAATAATTTCTTAAATATGACACCAGAAGCACAAGCAACAAAAGGAAGAAAATAGATAAATTGGACTTTATTAAAATCAAAAGCTTTTTTTTCTTTTTTTTAGATGGAATCTCTCTCTGTCGCCAGGATGGAATGCGGTGGCGCGATCTTGGCTCACTGCAACCTCCACCTCCAGGGTTAAAGTGATTCTGCTGCCTCAGCCTCCCAAATAGCTGGGACTACAGGCACACGCCACCACGCCCAGCTGATTTTTGTATTTTGAGTAGAGACGGGGTTTCACCATGTTGGTTAGGATGGTCTCGATCTCTTGACCTCATAATCTACCTGCCTCAGCCTCCCAAAGTGCTGGGATTACAGGCGTGAGCCACCGCACCCGACCTAAAATTAAAAACTTTTTGTTGCAAAGGACATCATCAAGAAAGTAATAAACCAACCTACAGCTAATTTTTTGATTTTTTATAGAGACAAAGTCTCACTATGTTCCCCAGGTTGATCTTAAACTCCTGGGTTCAAGTGACCCTGCTGGCTTGGCCTCCCAAAATACTGAGATTATAAGTATGAGCCACCATGCCTGACCTATGTGATCTCACTTATATAAAATATCCAGAATAGGCAAATGTATAGAGATTCATGGCTACTTAAGGTTGTTGGGGAGGAGAGAAGAGGAATGACTGCTAATGGACACAGGGTCTTATGGGGGTGTGATGAAAATATTCTAAAGGTGATATAGTGATGGTTCCTGTGTATTATTTAGCAATCAGTGCAACCCTTCACATTAACAAATTAAAGGAAAAACCCATGTGACCATCTCCATAGATACAGGAAAAACACTTGAAACATTCAATGCTCATTCACGATTTTTAGAAAACTGACAGCTAGGCCGGGCGCGGTGGCTCAAGCCTGTAATCCCAGCACTTTGGGAGGCCGAGGCGGGTGGATCACGAGGTCAGGAGATCAAGACCATCCTGGCTAACATGGTGAAACCCCGTCTCTACTAAAAATACAAAAAACTAGCCGGGCGTGGTGGCGGGCGCCTGTAGTCCCAGCTACTTGGAGGCTGAGGCGGGAGAATGGCGTGAACCCGGGAGGCGGAGCTTGCAGTGAGCCGACATCGCGCCACTGCACTCCAGCCTGGGCGACACAGCAAGACTCCATCTCAAAAAAAAAAAAAAAAAGAAAAGAAAACTGACAGCTAAATAAGAATACACAGGAATTACTTTCTACAGCAAATATCAAACTTAATGGTGAAACTTTAGAAATAAGAGAAAGACATCCAGTATCATTCCTACAAATCAACATCGTATTAGTGATCCTGGACAAAACAATAAAACAAGGAATAAGAAAAAAGCCGCTGCCAGTCTGTTTAGCACTTATGCAATTAACTACAATGTTGTCCTGAACAAGGGTCATTTATTTATCAGACATTTATTGGGCATCTACCCTGTTCCAAGGTTGGGTCATAACTACTGCTCCCTCCTTGTCAAGGATGTTTACCTGCCTTAAGAAATTGCTTTGTCTTTCCCTGGATGGCCAAAGGCCTGGCAGGTGTGCATATGCAGCAGGACTCTTGAGGTGCCTCAAGCTCTGGGTTGCAGCAGGGATAGAAAAGCAAACCTTTCAGGGGGTTTTAACTGAGAGTTTCAAAGGGCTCAACAGTGTGACAATACTTTTTTGTTATGTATATTAAGCTGCTTACTTTGCTTGTAGATCCTTCCACAGATCCTGGAAGAGAGAACAGGTAATAAAACTGAACTTTGAAAAATCTAAGATACTGAGAATCGTAAAAAGAACCAAAAGGGCTCTTCACTCATTTGTTTCACAGAATTTTCCTTTTTTTTTTTTTTTTTTTTATTTGAGACGGAGTCTCACTGTGTCGTCCAGGCTAGCGTGCAGTGGCGCAATCTTGCCTTACTGCAACTTCCGCCTCCAGGGTTCAAGCAATTCTCGTGCCTCAGCCTCCTGGGTAGCTGGGACTACAGGCGCCCACCACCACACCAGGTTAATCTTTGTAGTTTTAGTAGAGACAGGGTTTTGCCATTTTGGACAGGCTGGTCTCGAACTCCTGACCTCAAGTGATCCACCTGCCTCTGCCTCCCAAAGTGTTGGGATTACAGGCATGAGCCACCGAGCCCGGCCCACAAACCTTTTTTGAGCATCTACTATGTGCCTGCCTCTGCCTGGTGCTAGGGAAACTATGCCCCCTGACTTTATGGAGCTTACAGCCAATTCTAATTCCAGCCATATAAAGTTTATGGATTTGAACACATATTTAAACAAACACCTTTGAGCCTCTATGTGCTGGCTGGTAGATCCCAAACTTCAGTGCTCATCAGAATCAGAGGGCTTGTTAGAGTACAGCTTGCTGGGCTCCATCCCTAGAATTTCTGATTCAGTAGGTCAGGGGTGGGACCTAAAAATGGACATTTCTGGGCCAGTGTGGTGGCTCACGCCTGTAATCCCAGCACTTTGGGAGACCAAGGCAGGTGGCTCACCTGAGGTGAGGAGTTCGAGACCAGCCTGACCAACATGGAGAAACCCTGTCTCTACTAAAAATACAAAATTAGCCGGGTGTGGTGGCATATGCCTGTAATCCCGGCTCCTTGGGAGGCTGAGGCAGGAGAATAGCTTGAACCTGGGAGGCGGTGGTTGCAGTGAGGTGAGATTGCATCATTGCACTCTAGCCTGGGCAACAAGAGCGAAACTCCATCTCAGGAAAAAAAAAAAAAAAAAAAGGGCATTTCTAACAAGCTCCAAGGTGATGTTGAGGATGCTGGTCAGGAGGACACCAGTTTGATGACCACTGCACCGGATAACATGCAATGCCCACACCAGGATTCAGCATTGCAAAATGTAAAAAAGAAAGAAAACAATCCCTATTCCTGAGGAGCTCACAGCCCAGTGGATTCACTCATTTGTTCATTCATTTGTTCAACAAATTAGGGCCTTGTGTGCATAACATAATTTAGCTTCCAGCCAAGCGTGGTGGCTCACGCCTGTAATCCCAGCACTTTGGGAGGCAGGTGGATCACTTAAGCCCATGAGTTTGAGACCAGCCTGGACAACATAGTGAAACCCCATCTCTATAAAAAATACAAAAATTAGCCGGACGTGGTGGTGGCATGCTTGTAGTCCCAGCCCTTTGCGAGGCTGCGCTGGAAGGATCACCTGATCCCAGAAGGTCTAGGGTGCAGTGAGTCATAATCATGCCACTGCACTCCAGCCTGGGCAACAGAGTGAGGCCCCATCTCAAACAACCAAAAAAAAAGCCACAAACAAAAATCATTTATTAGGTTGGTGCAAAAGTAATTGCGGTTTTCGCCATTAAAAGTGATGGCTATGTGGTTTCCAGCGAAACCCTATAAGGTAGGTATTGTTATTAGCCCCATGTTTACAAATGAGGAAATTGAGACTCAGAGAGGTAGGGCAATGTATACAAAGTCACACAGCATGTAATGGAGCCCAGGCTGTGCATCCCCAGGAAGCCCTACTCTTAACCTCTAGCCAAACCTCATGTATTATAAATATGTCGTTTATTAAATTGTTATTAATGCCACCATCAAGGAAGAACGGAATGCTCTGGGAGCTCGGAGAGACTCCATTTGTGGAAGGATGGACTCCATCTATGGAAGGATGGACTCAGAGAAGGTTGGGGATGGGCCTGAAGGAGACATTTGCCAAAGGAAAGAAGGGGAGAAGGCTGCACAGCAGGCAGAAGGAGCTCTTTGGGAAAAGGCCAGGTGGCTCCATGGTTAAAATATGTAGAATAGGGCTGGGTGTGGCAGCTCACACCTGTAATCCCAGCACTTTGGGAGGCTGAGGCGGGCGGATTGCCTGAGTTTAGGAGTTCACCAGCCTGGGCAACATGGTGAAACCCTGTCTCCACAAAGATACAAAAAATTAGCCTGGTGTGGCAGCATGTGCCTGTAGTCCCAGCTAACTTGGGAGGCTGAGGCAAGAGAATCGCTTGAACCTGGGAGGTGGAGATTGCAGTGAGCCGAGATCAGGCCACTGCACTCCAGCCTGAGTGACAGAGTGAGACTCTAAAAAAGACAAAAAACAAAACAAACATAGAATAGAGCGTCCCAGTACATCTCAATTCTCTCAATTCACTGATTCTAAGGCTTGTGCCGGTCCTCAAATGACCACAGCAAAGGGTGACCAGCAGGATGCCCAGTGTATCCGTTGGCTGGTGGTTGTGTTGACCTAGTTATGGCCACATACCCCTTTCTGGAGTGTGTAGTCCCTCAATTAAAGGGATCCCTGACCACTCTAAGAGTGTTTGCCTGGTCAACACTTTCTAGGCCTCTGCCCAGACAGGTTACTTTCCCAGCATGGGGACCACTGCCCTCTGGTGGCCACTCTGCCAAATGCAGCAATTGGGAAAAGCTAACTTTTATTGAGATCTCTTTAGGGACCAGGTTTTAGTCTATGTCATCTTTTCGAAAACCTTATAGAATAGGCATTATTATAACCAGTGAGACTCAAAGAGGTGAATTTAATTCTGTGAGGTCACACAGCTAGTAAGGGTGAGCAGGAGAGGCACTTTACCTGGTGATACAACTAGACTGCAACATGGTCATCTGAGCTCCAAGGACCATGCTTACGACTTCCATGTGGTCCAGCCTCCTAACTGACATTATGGGGGCTCCATTCTGACCTTTGAGATTTCCTGTGTGTGTACACTGCCAGATGCTGGAGAAACAAAGACATAGTCTTTTGCCCACAAACAATCTGACTAGTGGTCCCTCAAATATAAACTGTGAGAAGACACCTGGCTTCCGGAGCAGCAAAGGAAGCATGATATGCATGTGTGTGTATTTGGTATTCTAAGGAAACAGGCCCCTGGGGAAGCCTATAGGCAGTGTCCCAGCCACAAGGAATCCTCTTCCCAGACAATGCGTCCCCTGAGGCCAGCAATCCCCTACCCCACCACCACTACTAGGCTGTACTTTCAGGTCCCTGGGACAAGCCTGATCCTGCTATTTCTTCTTCTATTTCTCCTTCTCCTTCTCCTTTTTTTTTTTGTTTTTTGAGATGGAGCCTTGCTCTGTTGCCTAGGCTGGAGTGCAATGGCACGACCTGGGCTCACTGCAACCTCTGCCACCCAGGTTCAAGCGATTCTCCTCCTTCAGCCTCCCGAGTAGCTAAGACTACAGGCACCCGCCACCACATCCAGCTATTTTTTTGTATTTTTAGTAGAGATGGGGTTTCACCATGTTGGCCAGGCTGGCCTTGAATTCTTGACCTCAGGGGATCCGCCCGCCTTGGCCTCCCAAAGTGCTGGGATTACAGGCATGAGCCACCACACCCAGCCTAATTTTTGTGTTTTTTTTTTTTTAAGAGATGGGGTCTCACTACATTGCCCAGGCTGGTCTCAAACTCCTGGGCTCAAGCCATCCTCCTGCCTCAGCCTTCCAAAGTTTTGGGATTACAGGTATGAGCCACTATGCCTGGCCTCATTATTTCTCTTTTTTTTTTTTTTTTTGAGACGGAGTCTCACTCTGTCACCCAGGCTGGAGTGCAGTGGCCGGATCTCAGCTCACTGCAAGCTCCGCCTCCCGGGTTCACGCCATTCTCTTGCCTCAGCCTCCCGAGTAGCTGGGACTACAGGCGCCTGCCACCTCGCCAGGCTAGTTTTTTGTATTTTTAGTAGAGACGGGGTTTCACCGTGTTATTAGCCAGGATGGTCTCGATCTCCTGACCTCGTGATCCGCCCGTCTTGGCCTCCCAAAGTGCTGGGATTACAGGCTTGAGCCACCGCGCCCGGCCATTATTTCTCTATTTACACAAATCTTCCTCATGGTCTGAGCCCTTTCAGGATCATCGCCTTTTCTCGAGCTCTGTAACCCTGGCAGGGCCACCAGTCACCAGGTTCCTTGGAGGTACTAGGGAAGCTTTTGTGGATAAATGGCCATGAACTTACAATACAGTTGATCTGCTATCTCTTCTGACGTGATGGTTATTGTCAGGAAAATGCTCACCAGTGTGAAGGTCATTCACATTCCTTTGACCCAGACATACTCATCTCTTCTCATGTTGCCAGCTTTTTTTTGAGACAGAGTCTTGCTCTGTTGCCCAGGCTGGAGTGCAGTGGCACAATCTTGGCTCACTGCAACCTCCACCTCCTGGGTTCAAGTGATTCTCATACCTCAGCCTCTCAAGTAGCCAGGACTACAGGTGCACGCCACCAAGCCCAGCTAATTTTTGTATTTTTATTATTTTATTTATTTATTTATTTGTTTGTTTATTTATTTATTTATTTATTTTAGTAGAGATGAGGTTTCACAAGGCTGGTCTTGAACTCCTGACCTCAAGTGATCTGCTCTCCTCCAGCCTCCCAAAGTGCTAGGATTACAGGCATGAGCCACTGCTCCCGGCTGCCAGCACCTTTTTTCCAAGTGTCCAAGGCAGTAGTTTTCCCTAAAACCAATTCATGAGTTTTTATTGAGCGCCTACTAGGAAGGCAAAACACAGGCGGAGGAAAATTTTAGAGGTAGAACTTCATGCCTTTTATTAAGAACCTGCAAGGTACATGGAATTATCTTAAGCTTGTTACTCCTCACATCACCCCAGTTGGGAGGGGAAGATGAATCCTTTTTTAGATGAGAAAGCAGCTTGGAGAGGGACAGAGACATATCCAGAATCACAGAGTAAGAGGCAGAGCTGAGATCTGAAGACAGGTCTAGCCTGATGACACCATCTCCACTTCTGTGCCTGTGGTCCTCAAAGTGTACTCCCCAGACCAGCAGCATCAGGATTACCTGGGTAGTTGTTAGAAATGCAGATGACTGGCCGGGCGTGGTGGCTCACGCCTGTAATCCAAGCAATTTGGGAGGCCGAGGCAGGCGGATCCCCTGAGGTCAAGAATTCAAGGCCAGCCTGGCCAACATGGTGAAACCCTGTCTCTACTAAAAATACCAAAAATTAGCTGGGCACAGTGGCGGGTGCATGTAATCCCAGCTACTCAGGAGGCTGAGGCAGGAGAATCGCTTGAACTCAGCAGGCGGACGATGCAGTGAGCCGAGATCGCACCATTGCACTCCAGCCTTGGCGACAGAGCAAGGCTCTGTCTCAAAAAAAAAAAAAAAAAAAAATACAGATGACTGGGTCCCATCCCACATCAACTGAATCTGAAATTCTGGATGTTGGCCCCAGGAGTCTGCATTTTAATAAGTCCTCCAGGTGATTCAGATGCACACTCAAGTGTGAGAACTGATGACCTATGCTGAGGTGGTCTCCGTGGTCCAGGTGCCCATGCTTAGATGGGAACGACTCCCAACTGGTACATACACAAACAACTCCCGTCAAGACAAATTCCATAATAGCAACAGTGGAGGGAGAATCATTCTGGGGGTTCTGGAAAGGTTTCATGGAAGAGGTAACATTTGAATTTGACCATAATGAATTGAAGGACTTTCAAGATCATAAATGGAAGAAAAGGGCTTTCAGGTAGAATGGAAGCAAGGAAGCCAGAAAATACCTGTTCATAAAATGGGAATATAGGTCAATTCATGACATGCTTTGCCTGCTAGGCTGAGAGGTCTTGCCCTTATCCTGGAGGCAGTGGGGATCCCTGGCAGCTTTTTGAGCACAGGTGTACTCATAGCTCAAAGTCCCTATATGTCATTGCCCAACAACAGTGTTTTCTTTTTTTTTGAGACGGAGTCTCACTCTGTTGCCCAGGCTGGAGTGCAGTGGCACAATCTTGGCTCACTGCAACCTCCGCCTCCTGGATTCAAGCAATTCTCTGTCTCAGCCTCCTGAGTAGCTGGAATTACAGGCATCCGCCATCATGCCCGGCTAATTTTTTTGTATTTTTAATAAAGGTGGGTCTTCACCATCTTGGCCAGGCTGGTCTTGAACTCCTGACCTCATGATCCACCCACCTCAGCCTCCCAAAGTGCTGGGATTACAGGTGTGAGCCACTGCGCCCGGCCAACAGTGTTTTCTTACTTACCCATCATGGTAGGCAGAATAATGCTGTACTCCCAAAAGATATCCAATGTCCTAATCCCCCGAACCTGTGAATCTGTGATATTACATGGCAAGGGACAATTAAGATTACAGGCGATAAGACTGCGAATCAGCTGACCCTGAGATGGGGAGATTATATTGGATTATCTAGGTAGACCTAACATAATCACAGTCCTGACTGGTCACAGTGGCTCATGCCTGTAATCCTAGCATTTTGGGAGGCCAAGGCAGGCGGATCATCTGAAGCTAGGAGTGTGAGACCAGCCTGACCAACATAGCGAAACCTGGTCTCTACTAAAAATACAAAAAAAAATTAGCCAAGCATGGTGGTGTGCGCCTGTAATCCCAGCGACTCAGGAGGCCGAGGCATGAGAATTGCTTCAGCCTGGGAGGTGGAGGTTGCAGTGAACCAAGATCACACCACTGCACTCCAGCCTGGGTGACAATTTGAGACTCTGCCTCAAATAATAATAATAATAATCATGATCATAGTCTTTTTGTTTTTTGAGACAGGGTCTCATTCTGTTGCCCAGGCTGGAGTGCAATGGTGCGGTCACAGTTCATTGCAGCCTCAACCTCCCTGGGCCCAGGTGATCCTCCCACCTCAGCCTCTCAAGTAGTTGGGACTACAGGCGTGTGCCACCACGCCCACCAAATTTTTTGTAGAGATAGAGTTTTGCCACGTTGCCCAGGCTGATCTTGAACTCCTGGGCTCAGGTGATTTGCCTGTCTCAGCATCCCAAAGTTCTGGGATTACAGGAGTGGGCTACCACACCCGGCCAATTGCAGTTTAAATTGGGTGGTCAGGATAAGCCTCCCTGAGATGGTGGCATTTGGGCTAAGACTTGGCAGAAAGAAGCGAGAACATTGGCCATGTGGATATCTGCGGGAAGAGCATGTCAGGCAGGAGGAGTAGCCAGTGCAAAGGTCCTGGGGCACAAGTGTGCCAAGTGAACACTAAGGAACACTAAGGAAGTCAATGTGACTGGAGCAGTGGAGGAGAGGGAGAGTGAGAAGGCATGAGGTCAGAGGAAGGCAAATTAGGTAAGGCCTTCAGGCCATGAAAGGGCTTGGCTTTTGGCCTGAGTGAGAGGCATTAGAGGGTTTTGCAGAGTGCAATGACATAATCTGGTATCAGAGTCACTTGCTGCTCAGTTGGTAATACACTATAAGCCAGGCACAGTGGCTCACACCTGTAATTCCAGCACTCTGAGAGGCCAAGATGGGCAGATCACTTGAGGTCAGGAGTTCAAGACCAGCCTGGCTAACATGGTGAAGCCCCATCTCTACTAAAAATACAAAAATTAGCTGGGCATGGTGGTACGTGCCTGTAATTCCAGCTACTCGGGAGGATGAGGCATGAAAATTGCTTGAAGCTGGGAGGTTGCAGTGAGCCAAGATTGTGCCACTGCATTCCAACTTGGGCAACAGAGCGAGACCCTGTCTCAAAAAAAAAAAAAAAAGAAGAAGAAGAATAGGCTGTAGAGGAGCAAGGGTGGAAGCAGAGAGCACAGTGACGCCTCCTGCAGTGATCCAGGCAAGAGGTCACTGTGCTTGGACCAGGTCACTAGCAGTGGAATGATGAGGAGTGGGGTTCTGGATGTATTTTAGGGCTAGAGCCAATGGATTTCATGATGTGGGGTGTGAGAGAAAGAGAGTCAAGAATCTAATAATACCATCAAGAATGTTCATCCTGAACACTAGAAAATGGAAGTTGTGGGCTGGGCGTGGTGGCTCATGCCTGTAATCCCGGCACTTTGGGAGGCTGAGGTGGGCGGATCATGAGGTCAGAAATTCAAGACCAGCATGACCAACATGGTGAAACCCTGTCTCTACTAAAAAATACAAAAATTAGCTGGACATGGTGGCACACCCCTGTAATCCCAGCTACTTGGGAGGCTGAGGCAGGAGAATCGCTTGAACCCGGAGGTGGAGGTTGCAGTGAGCCAAGACTGCACCACTGCACTCCAGCCTGGGCAACAGAGCGAGGCTCTGTCTCAAAAAAAAAAAAAAAAAAAAAAAAGGAAGCTGCCACCAGTTTAGATGAGGAAAAGGTGTGTGCATGTGCGTGCATGTGTGCATGTGTGTGTGTGCGTAGGTGCTTTGGGTAAGGAAGCCAGGAATTCAGCTTTGCATAGGTTAAGTTCAAGATGGCCTACCAGACTTCCAGGCAGACGTGTCAGGAAGCAGTTGGATATAGTAATCTGCAGGTCAAGGGAGAGGGTCCAGGCTGGAGTTACAAGCTGGGAATCATCAGGATCTAGATGATATTTAAAGCCATGGGACTGGGTGGAATCCCCAAGGGAGGGATCGTGGAGCATGGAGAGGAGTCCTCAGTGCTGAGAAATCAGAAAGAAGAGGAGGAACCAACCAAGGAGTTCAAGAAGGGGCCACTAGTGACTGAGGAAGAAAATCAAAGAAGTGTGGTGTCTTGGGGGCCAAGTGAAGAAATGGTTGAGACGTTAGGCAGCAGCTGGAGGGGCTGCAGTAAAACAAAACAAAAAAGGCTTTGAGCAGTGACCACTGGCTTCAGCGAGCAGAGGGTCACTGGTGGCCTTGATGAGAGCAGTTCAGTGGCTGGTGGGAGCAAAATCCTGATCAGGCGGAGTTTAAGAGAATATCGCAAGGCCAGGCATGGTGGCACGCACCTGTAGTCGCAATGACTCTGGAGGTTGAGGCGGGAGGATCGGTCAAGGTTACAGAGCCATGATCATGCCACTGTGCTCCAGCCTGGGTGACAGAGCGAGACCCTGTCTCTAACCAGTGGCATGATCAAAGCTGTCTATAGCCTCATACTCCTGGGTTCAAGCAATCCTCCCACCTCAGCCTCCTGAGTAGCAGAACATAGCAGGACTACAGACACGTGAGATCACACCTGACTAATTTTTAAATTTTTTGTAGAAGTGAAGTCTCACTGTGTTGCCCAGGTTGGTCTGAAACTCCTGGGCTCAAGTGATCTGTACGCCTCCGCCTCCCAAAGGCATGAGCCATTGTGCCCGACCCCTTGATGGTTTGATTTTATCTGGAAAAAAATCTTGCTCCAGAGAGCAAGCATCCCAGGACCTCTCTGAGCTCATTTCTTACCCTCCCCACTGCTTCACCCCAGCAGCATCCTGGACCCTCCCCTTGGCACGTGGCAGTTTGCCAGTGAACCAAAATCAAGCACGAGAATCTAATAATACCATCAGAGGTGTTTAAATCAGAGCGACTCCATCTTGAATAGGGGCTAAGGCTGAGACCCACTGGCCTGCATTCCCAGAAAGTTGGGCATTCTAAGTCATCGGATGAGATACAGGTCACAAAGAAGTTGCTGATAAAACAGGCTGTGGTAAAGAAGCCAGCCAAAATCCACCAAAACCAAGATTGCTCCAAAAGTGACCTCTGGTCATCCTCACTGTTGATTATATGCTAATTATAATCCAGTAGCATGCTAAGAGACACTCCCACCAGTGCCATGACAGTTTACAAACGCCATGGCAACGTCAGGAAGTTACCCTATAGGGTCTAAAAAGGGAAGGAACCCCTGGTTCTGAGAACTGCCCACCCCTTTCCGGGAAAACTCATGAATAATCCACCCTTGTTTAGCATATAATCAAGAAATGACCATAAAAATGGGCAACCGGTAGCCCCTGGGGGCCGCTTTGCCTACGGGTTGGCCATTCTATATTCCTTTACTTTCCTAATAAACTTGTTTTCACTTTACTCTGTGGACTCACCCCAAATTCTTTTTTGTGCGAGATCCAAGAACCCGCTCTTGGGGTTTGGACCCCTTTCCGGTAACAATACCAGCAGAGGACTGTTCGAGTAGTTGCTCCTGACTCTATATTTATTGATTGTATGCAGAAATGAGGAGAAGTTATCTTGAGAGGTTCTATTTTAAAAATTATGGCACTAAGAGTACAGTTTTTTTTTTTTTTTTGAGACGGAGTCTGGCTCTGTCTCCCAGGCTGGAGTGCAGTGGCCGGATCTCAGCTCACTGCAAGCTCCGCCTCCCGGGTTTACACCATTCTCCTGCCTCAGCCTCCGGAGTAGCTGGGACTACAAGCGTCCGCCACCTTGCCCGGCTAGTTTTTTTTTTTTTTGTATTTTTAGTAGAGACGGGGTTTCACCGTGTTAGCCAGGATGGTCTCGATCTCCTGACCTCGTGGTCCGCCCATCTCGGCCTCCCAAAGTGCTGGGATTACAGGCTTGAGCCACGGCGCCCGGCGGAGAGTACAGTATTAAATGCATTCGGTACATCAAAAATTTGGAATCCTTATAGTTTTCTCTCCTTCTCTATTTTGATCCAATATAAACATAGTCTTGGGCATGACATAATATCAAACACCCATAGATTACTTAAAGATTACCCCAAACCTGGAAGTTCAGAAAAAATTTCACTGTAATTGAATTGTTCACATAATATTTAAGTAAAAACAAAAAGTTATTTTACTTTAAAAGAGAGAGCGAGAGAGAATGGTCAGGCTCAGTGGCTTAGACCTATAATTCCAGCACTTAGGGAGGCTGAGGAGGGAGGATCACTTGAGCCCAAGAGTTCGAGACCAGCCTGGGCAAAGTGAGACCCCTGTTCCCTGACCTCCATATAAAAATTAAAAGTTAGCCCAGTGTGGTGGCACGCATCTGTGGTCCCAGGTATTTGGGCGGCTGAGATGGGAGGATCCCTTGAGCCTAGGAGGTTTAGACTATTGTGAGCCATGATCATGCCACTGCACTCCAGCCCGGGTGACAAAGTGAGACCCTGTCTCAAAATAATAACAATAAAACAAAACAAAAAAGGCTTTGAAGTCATGCAAACCTGGGATGGAATCCTGGTGATATTACTTGTTCATTCTGAGTTTATACAAATTAATCTCTCTGAGCTTTCATTTCACTGAGATGGGAAGCGTAACGTCACCTACCTCATAGGGCTACTGTGAGCAGTGAGTGGGTGTTGAGTGAGCTATTGCTTGTATAGCCCTTGGCCCTGTGACTAGTACATAGTAAATGCTCAATAAATAAATAAGTGTGCCGGAGGCCCAGATAAGGAAACAGATGATTACAGTCCACAGTGGTAATTGCTGTGGTGGGGGATACTGGGTCCTGTAGGAGTCCAGAGTAAGGACGTCAAGGAAGGGTTCTTGGAGGAATTGACATCTAAGTTGGCCAGCTGAAAGGAGGTGGGAGAGCATTACAGACAGATGGGAGAAATGCAGGGGCTCAATCATAGTGGGGACAGAGAGGCAAGAGATCAGCCTGTGAATGGGAGGAGCAACAAGACCGTACAGGGCTAGACATCCACGAAAGGAAGTTTGGTTTTTACTCAGAGAGCAATGGCGGAGCACTGAAGAGTTCTAAGCAGAGGAGCAACAGAACAGATATGCAAGATTAGGGGCAGGGAGACCAGCGAGGAAGTGAGAGGTAGCGGTGGTCTGGACTGGGGTTGGCCTGCAGATGGAGAAGGTGGTCTCACTGGTGAGACTAGTGACAAGACTTGTTTGAGGGGAGCTTGATAGAAGGGAGGAGAGGATGACTCCGAGGGGGTGCATGGTGGTGCATCCCCTCGGAGGGACAGAAAACAATCTGGTGCAAGGGGTGGGCATACGAGATGGTGAGTTCACTTTTGGACCCGTAGAGTTTGAGATGTCTGTCTGTGAGACGGTAAAATGAAACTGTCTCATAGGCGGCTGGATACATAGATCTTGAACTAAAGAGTCCAGGCTGAAAATACAGCCTTGGAAGATGTGGTTGGCTCAGTAACGGCTCCCAAAGATATCCAGGTCCTAATCCATGGAACCTGTAAATGGCACTTATATAGCAAAAGAAACTTCGCAGATGTGATTAAATTAAGGATTTTGAGATGAGGAGATTGTCCTGGATTATTTGGATAGGCCCTAGATATAATCACAAATGTCCTTATAAGAGGGAGGCTGAACACTTTGGGAGGTCCAGGTGGGCGGACCACTTGAGGTCAGGAGTTCGAGACCCGCCTGGCCAACATGGTGAAACTCTGTCTCTACTAAAAATACAAAAAAATAAAAATAAAAAATAAAAAAATTAGCCAGGTGTGGTGGCATGTGCCTGTAATTCCAGCTACTCGGGAGGCTGAGGCACAGAAATCCATTGAACCTGGGAAGCAGAGGTTGCAGTGAGCTGAGATCATACCACAGCACTCCAGCCTGGGCGACAGAGCAAGATCATGTCTCTAAAAAAAAAGAGAGAGAGAGAGGTTGAATTAGCTGGGCGTGGTGTCATGCACCTGCAGTCCCAGCTACTTGGGAGGCTGAGGTGGGAGGATCGCAAAAGCCCAGGAGGTTGAGACTTCAGTGAACTGTGATTACTCCACTGCTTGGAGTGACAGAACAAGACCCTGTCTCAAAAGAAAAAAAAAAAAAAGAGGGGGCCGGGCGCTGTGGCTCACGCCTGTAATCCCAAAACTTTGGGAGGCCGAGGCGGGCAGATCTCCTGAGGTCAGGAGTTCGAGACCAGCCTGACCAACACTGAGAAATCCCATCTCTACTAAACATACAAAATTAGCCGGGCGTAGTGGCGCATGCCTGTAATCCCAGCTACTCTGGAGGCTGAGGCAGGAGAATCGCTTGAACCCGGGAGGCGGAGGTTGTGGTGAGTTGAGATCGCACCATTGCACTTTAGCCTGGGCAACAACAAGAGTGAAACTCCATCTCAAAAAAGAAAAAGAAGAGAGGTGGGGAGGCTGGGAGAAATTTGACCACAGGGAAGAAGGCAAGTAAGATGCTTGAAGATACTGCTGCCCTTGAAGGTGGAAGGTGCCGTAAGCCAAAGAATGCAAAAAATACAGCTCTCAAAGCCGGAAAAGCAAGAAAACAGATGCTCCCTTATAGCATCCAGAGGAAGTAGAGCCCCGCTGATACCTTGGTTTTAGCCCAGTGAAAGTCATTTCAGACTTGTGACCTCCAGAAATGTAAAAGAATAGATGTGGCCAGGCGCGGTGGCTCATGTCTGTAATCCCAGCACTTTGGGAGGCCGAGGTGGGGGGATCACCCAAGGTCAGGAGTTTGAGACCAGCCTGGCCAACATGGCGAAACCCTGTCTCTACTAAAAAATACAAAAATTAGCTGGGTGTGGTGGCACATGCCTGTAATCCCAGTTACTCGGGAGGCTGAAGGAAGTTAGTGGTGATTTGTTATAGCAGCAACAGGAAACTAGTACAGAAGACATCAACATTACCGTTGGGCTTGGATGAGGAAATCCAGGAAGGCTGACAGGGTGAGACATGCAGAGAATTTAGCAGAGAGCTCCCAACGTCTCCAGCATTTAGGATTCCTGTGGAGGAAGCGCATCTCAGAAAGGGCTCTTGGAGCAGCCAGAGGAAGGACAGCCACCAAGTAAAATAGTTCTCCTAGGATTCAGGGGCAAGGGTGTTTCAAGGAGAAGGGAGTGGTTAACATTGTCAGGTGCTCCTAGAAGTCCAGCAAGAAAAGTGCCTGAGTCCAGGAGTTTGAGGCTGCTGTGAGCTATGATCATTGCATTGTACTTCAGCCTGGGCGACAGATTGAGACCTTGTCTCTAAAAATAAATAACAAGAAAAGTGCCTGTTTGGTTTCAAGAGAAGTTGACCTTGAAAGGAACTGTTGGAATAGTTGTCTTCTCTATGAGATGGTACACATTTTTTTCAACTTTTAATTCTTCTTTCTTTCTTTCTTCCTCTCTCTCTCTTTCGAGACAGGGTCTCACTTTGTCACCCAGGCTGGAGTGCAATGGCACAATCTCAGCTCACTGCCTCCTTGACCTCCCAGGTTAAAGTCATTTTTCCTGCCTCAGCCCACCAAGTAGCTGGGACTACAGGCAAGAGCCACTATGCACGCAGCAGGGCTAATTTTTGTATATTTTGTAGAGACAAGGTTTCACCATGTTGCTCAGGCTGACCTTGAACTCCTCCTGAACGATCTGCTCACCTTGGCTTCCCAAAGTGCTAAGATTATAGGCGTGAGCCACCGTGCTCGTCAACTTTTAATTCTATTACACAGTAGTATATGGTCATTGTATAAAAGTTAGGATATACAGATTCACCAAAAGAAAACAAATTACTCATAATGTCTTCAGCTAGTAACATTTTAGTGCATATCTCTCCGGGTTTTTTCTCTTTTTTTTCTTTTCTTTTCTGTGCGAGAAAAGAAAAGATTCTCTAAATTGCCGCCCTGTGGGGTAAAATACCACGAGGCCATTTTAAGAGGGGGAAATTCAGGCTTAGAGAAGCAAGCAATTTATCCAAAGTAACCAAGATTGGAATCTAGGTTCCTCTGACTTCAAAACCAATGTTCCTTGCCGCGGTGCTTTCCTAGTTTTTTACTTGGATAACTTTCCCCCAGAGGACCTCAGGCTTCAAAACTAAACCTAAGTGGATTTCTAATCTGAACCCCATCCGTCATCCGCCCCAAAGGATGGTGGGCCAGGTTAAGGGTCGAAAGGCAGGAGCAGGAAGAGTAAAGGCGAGGGTGCGATCGATGGTCTGGTAAGAGGGAACTGGTACACGCACGTGTTCGGTTCTTCGCAACATCACAAGCAAGCGGGCATCAAGCTTCCCATTGTACAGATACGGAAACTGAGGTTCCGAGAAGAGAAGTAATTTTCCCCAAGTCACACTCCCCGAGCCACACATCCCCGGGGCGGCGGGGGTTATCAGGAGGGAATCCCTGGATGCTTGCAGAGCTTAGGCTGAGAGCTGGACGTACGCAGCAAGGGAGGGGTGGGGCGATTCGGGGCGGAGCGAGGCAAGGAGATTGGGCGGGGCTGGGGAGAGAAGAGGGAAGGGTGGGTTTGGATAGGGCAGAAGGGGCGAGGTCATGGGGAACTCGGAACGAATCAGCAGAGGAGGGAGGAAGAGGCAGGGGACTCTAAGACTGGGCGCGGAGATGGGGCAGCCTGGGCGGTGCGAGGGAGGAGGATTTGGAAGACCCAGAGCGGATGAAAGGAGACAGTACCGTGGAGGGGCAGGGATGGGGAAAGGCGGAGGAGTTTCCACTGAGGCCAGGGGCGGGGCATCGAGCCAGGGGGTGGGGTCTGAGGCTGTGAGGGGCTGGGGGCGGGGCCGAGGGGGCAGGCGAGGGCCCGGGGGTGCGGCCTGAGGTGGCGCGGGGCGGGGACTGGGGCTGGGGCCCGGACTGTGGCCATGGAGGCCGGCGAAGGGCCGGGGGCGGGGCCGTCCCAGCTGAGGATCGGAGAACGGCTGGAGGGGCGGGGGCGGGGCCTGCGAAGGGGCGGGGCGTGCGGAGGCCGGGACGGCGCCCCCGGCAGGCAGTGAGGCCGGCTGAGCGTGGAGCAGCACAGTGCCCCCCGCGCCCCGCTCCGGCAGCCCTACGCCCGCGCCCGCCATGCCTGAGCAGTTCAGCGTCGCCGAGTTCCTGGCCGTCACCGCCGAAGACCTCAGCTCCCCGGCTGGGGCCGCCGCCTTCGCCGCCAAGATGCCCCGGTGCCGGGGGGCGGCGCTGGCGCGGGAGGAGGTAAGGGGGCCGAGGCGGGAGGGGTCGGGGGTCGGCGCCCGGCCTGGCCTTGACCTCCACAGGCGTGACCCGAACTGCGACGGCCCTTCACCGCGCCCCGAAACCTGCCCCCTCCCTAGGTCTGGGAGGACCGACCGCATCTCCAACAGCTGCGTCCTTACCGTCGAGGCGGGGAGAGGCCCAAGGGACCGTTTTGGGGGGCCTCGAGGTCACTTCGATGACAAACTCCACAGTACGTCGGGGGACGTACCCCAAGTCCCCCGCGTGACCGCCTCATCACATATGTGTTTGCCTAGCGCCTTCCAGCCTCAGTTTGCGTTTTCATCTTCGGAGCCCCACAAGTGTGACCCCCGAGTCACTCCTCTTCTGAGAAGCAGGCTTCCCGCCTCAGTCCTGAACTTTCTTCCCCCGGGCTGCAAGGAAGCCCTCTCCCCCTTGCGGCTGGTTCGGAGATTTGGCCCGCGTTTGTGGAATGAATGCGGATGGGAAGGCGCCAGGAGCCGGGGTTCACCTTGGCCCGGCTGTTGGCAAGTTTATCGTCTCCTCTCCCCTCCCCTCTCCTCTTTGTCTTTCCCAGCAAAGCGTCCCAGGCCTTTTCTTTCGGCCTTGCAGGCTGCCCCACCCCATTCCCATGCTCTTCGGAGTTCCTTCCATTCCTCTTCTCCGAACCTGCCGCAGCTTTCCCCAGCTCCTCTGCAAGGAATATTCTAGGACAGACACCCCGTGGCCTTGGTCCAACGGAGAATAATGTGTTTTTACAGCTCCCCATCCGAAGGATGCCCTGAATTTGGGTGGCATTTTGGACCTCAGCAACGGCTGTATCCTTCCACCCTTCACCCTAAGTGTACTAGGCACCCACTGTAGGGCAGATACAAAGCTCAGTAGTTCATAACACCCTGCACCAGTGTCGGGAAATCTCTCCTTCTCTTCTTCTCTCTTGGCAGGCTGACCCTCCATCTCGGAGTCTTATTGTATCACTTTGTAAGGGTGATAGAGGATTGTGGAAGGAGCATCGACTTTGGGGAAGGCAGACCTTTTTTCAGACGCTGGCTCTGCAGTTTGCCATTTGGGTGAACGTGGGCATGTGACCTGTTCTGTCATCTGTGGAATGGGGGTAACAATGTGTACCTCACATGAGACAATGCATATAAAGCATGCATCTTTTTTTTAGGGACAGAGTCTCGCTCTATCCCCCAGGCTGGAGTGCAGTGGTGCAATCTCGGCTGACTGCAATCTCTGCCTCCCTGGTTCAAGCAGTTCTCATTCCTTAGCCTCCCAAGCGGCTGGAATTACAGGCGTGCGCCACCACACCCGGCTAATATTTGTATTTTTAGTAGAGACAGGGTTTCATCATGTTGGTCAGGCTGTTCTTGAACTCCTGAGCTCAGGCAATCTATCTGCCTTGGCCTCTCAAAGTGCTAGGATTATAGGCGTGAGCCACTGCGCTGGCCCGTGCTTCTTGATAAATGCAATGATTATTATCAGTTTAATTGGCAGATCTCTTTAGACAGTGATTGGGTCTCTTTTGTCTTCATTTGTCTCACAGAGCCTAGCCTTGTCTCATTTGTCTCACGGAGCCTAGCCTACCACTTTGCACATAGTAGGAGTACATGTTTTGTTAAAATAAGCAGCCGGTCAGGTTTGGCTTCCTTCTTTGGGCAGAGCCAGTAGCTTGGAGTCCACTGCCTGTGGATGTGGGTTATATTTTACTGTGGGGCTTACAGGGAAACACTGCTGTCCAGCCCATCCTTTGGAGAGCTTTCTGAGGTTTGTCTTCATAGCCTTACATTTCACGACTCAGAAGAGCTCAGTGCCATCTGCATTCTTAGGGATTTCATGGTTCATCCTTCTGCCCAGGTTGTTCATTAGAATCTTAGAGCAGGAGAAGGGGCTCCAATATGAACCTTATCCATGGACAGAAATGCCCATTTATGTAAGTGTAAAGTGTAAGCACTGTGTGTGTTGGGGAGGGGCCCTTAGAATGGGTCTAGAGGCCGCAGCAGGCTCTGTTCAGGGCTCAGCTTTGCCCCAGTTCAGGCAAGACAAAACCCATCCTCCTTTGCCTTCAGATTTTTGGTTTGGTGCACGCAGAGGTTCCAACAAAAAGGCTTGTGGCCCCCAAACACAGCTTTTCTCTTCAGCATTTCAGGGCCCCAAAAGTTAGAGTCTGACCTTTGGATTAGACTTCCCTGAGGTTTCCTGTTTGGTTTTGTATTTGCATTTATATTTTGCGATTACATTGTGTTTACATGTAGTTTGATGCTGCAATTTTTTCCCCCAGTTCTGGGCATGACTAACTCACCCCCAGGCTTGAAGCTCTACTTGACCGAATCAAAATGCAACTGATTCTTAAGTCAAGTCTTCCAGTTCTAGCTGGTTTCCTGGGAGTAACTAGGGACCCTGTCCTGGGACTTGCAGCCCTTTTGTACAGTCCTCCTGGGAAGGACCCTGGGCAGATCACAGGAAACTAGAATGTCAGGGTTGAGGGACCCTTTCAAGATAGAGACCAGCTAGAAAGTCTCTCAGATAAGATGGAGAAACTGAAGTCCAGAGAGGCCAAGAGACTTGTGCAAGCTCCTGCAGCTGGGTAGTGGGAAAGTTAGCATTTCTACCCACATGTTTTACCCCGGTCCTGTTCTCTTGCCTTTTAAAGTCCATCTGTCTGTCTTCCCTATGTAACTTCTCTGAACCTCATTATTTTATCCTTAAAATGGATCTCTTAATCACTCCCTGCTCACCTTACTGGGTTGTTAAAGTTTTTTGTGTTAAATTATGAAACAGCATGCAAATGTGAGGGAGTGTATTAAGATAGTCATTACGTCAACTGGCCTCTTCCTGTCTTGGGCCCCTTTATGCCCATGATGTCATTGATATTCACAACAACAGGTGAAACCCGGCCTAGGGCAGTGAAGGCAGCTGCCCTGTGTCACATAGTGGGTCTCTCTGACTCTGCTGTGCTCTGCCTGGGCTCTGGCCAGCTCTCTGTGCCATCTCGACGGACATAAAGGACGCTAAGGACATAAAGATGCTGCTTTGATTTGCTGACTGACTAGGGAGAAGCAGCCTGTTACAGGGAGATCAGTAAGAACCCCAGGAGTTTGTCCTGAGTCCCCAGAGAAAGGTACAGTGAATGCCATAAGAGGCAAGTGGAGCAGGAGAGGGAGAGAGCAGTAAGAACTCGTGCAATGTGGGAGAAGTTCCTGGGGGAGGTGATACTTCCAGGTGGAAGGATAGATGAACCCCATTTAGCAGAGAGGACAAGGGGGTGAATTCAGAGACTGGTGGGAAGAGCGCATATTGGGAACCAAGTAAGCCATTTTGACCAGAGCTAAGAATTCATACTATATTGTGTGCCTCAAACTGCTAGTGGACACACACCCACCCCCTGAGTAGGTGTCAGATGAAGCAGTCTGCCACAAATAGGAGGTCTTCAAAGGCTTGTTTTGTATATATTTTTTGAAATTTTAAAATAAAATTTTAATTTGACAAGCAGCACAATTTATTATTATTTTATTTTTTGAGACAGGGTCTTACTCTGTCACCCAGGCTGGAGTGCAGTGGCACAATCATGGCTCATCACAGCCTCAGCCTCCCGGGCTCAGGTGATTTTCCCACCTCAGCCTCCTGAGTAGCTAGGATTACAGGCGCCTGGTTAATTTTTTTTTTTTTTTTTTTGAGACGGAGTTTCACTGTGTCGCCCAGGCTGGAGTGCAATGGCGCCGTCTCGGCTCACTGCAAGCTCCGCCTCCCGGGTTCAAGTGATTCTCTTGCCTCAGTCTCCCGAGTAGCTGGGACTACAGGCACATGTCACCACGCCTGGTTAATTTTTTGTGTGTATTTTTTTTTTTTTTTTTTTTTGGTAGAGACGGGGTTTCATTGTGTTAGCCAGGATGGTTTCAATCTCCCGACCTCATGATCTACCCGCCTCGGCCTCCCAAAGTGCTAGGATTACAGGCGTGAGCCACCACACCTGGCATGCCTGGTTAATTTTTGTATTTTTTGTAGGGATGGGGTTTCAGCATGTTGCCTGGCTGGTCTTGAACTCCTGGGCTCAAGCGATCTGCCCACCTTGGCCTCTGAAAATGTTAGGATTACAGGCGTGAGCCACCATGCTCGGCCAGGGCATAATTTTTAATAAGAAATTTAAAACGTAACAGACAAGGCCTATGAACAACTATCTCAATCCCTATATTCTCCCCAGAGGTAATTGCTATGGAAATGTACATGCTTCCCAATGTATGTTCTCATGGAAAATGTATTATCAGTGGGGGAATGGGAGTGGCTGGGGGAATGTTTACCTAAATTGGTATCAGGTCTTATAATGCACAGTTTAAATTGTTTTGGAGTCACATTTTTCTTTTCCTTTGTGACTTTTGCTTTTTTGAATCTTGTTTTGGAAAGGATTTCCTTCTTAATTTTTAATATTCTTGAGAATTTTACAGTTTGCTTTGTAATATGTATTTTAGTGTTAAAATTGTGTAATCTTAGAGATGGTTTGCAAAAAACATAAACTCTGTCAAGCTTGTTTCTGTTGGAGGGAAATTTGTTTGTTTGTTTTTTGATCATCAGGCAAGAAGATTGAGGGAAATTGGCTTTAAAGAATTAGATGTGCCTCATGGGACTGAAGAACAAGAGGTAAAAGTACAGCTCTCCAGGGCCTGGAACTGGAGGCGGGGAAGTTGTCAGGAACTAAGGCAGCTGCTTCATCATTCTTGTTCTTTCCTGCCTCTGCTTCTCTCTGCACATCTGATCAGTGCTTTTGCTCATTCATCATCACACAGGCCCCAAAGCACAGCCCCCATGCTCACGTGACCTCACTGGGCCAGTGTCTAAAGGTAACCGGACACAAGATTGAGCCAGTCTTATGTCCCACTTCCAAGTTCCTGGCAAAGGTTGACAGCCCAGCCCAGCTTCTGGATAGGTTCCAGTAGTTGGGTCTCCACCCCTGGTTTCATCACCAGAGGTCATTGAGGGAAAGTGACAGGCAGGGTAAACATGGCCATTGAGATCTACGGTGTGGGAGGGGGCACTTCTCAGAGAAGAGGGGCGCAGCCTGGAAAGTCACCTCAGAAGTATCTATGGCGATTCCTCTTTATTTCACACAGTCCAGGTTCCAGGGAGAGGTGCCTTGCCCATCCTGTTCTGTACCTCCCTGGTTTAGATCATTTATGCATACTCTCAGGTATAGAAGAACCCGTTTAGAAAACTCAGGTACAGGAGATTTTTATTTTTTATTTTTATTTTTATTTTTTCGAGACGGAGTCTCGCTCTGTTGCACAGGCTGGAGTGCGGTGGTGCGATCTCAGCTCACTGCAAACTCCGTCTCCCGGGTTCACACCATTCTTCTGCCTCAGCTTCCCGAGTAGCTGGGACTACAGGTGTCCACCACCACGCTCGGATAATTTTTTGTATTTTTAGTAGAGACAGGTTCACCGTGTTAGCCAGGATGGTCTTGTTCTCCTGACCTTGTGATCTGCTCACCTCGGCCGCCCAAAGTGCTGGGATTACAGGCGTGAGCCACTGTACCCGGCTGGAGTTTTTTTTTTTTTTTAAGACAGAGTTTCACTCTTGTCATCCAGGCTGGAGTGCAATGGCGCAATCTGGGCTCACTGCAACCTCCACCTCCTGGGTTCAAGCTGGGATTCAAGGATTCTCCTGCCTCAGCCTCCCGAGTAGCTGGGATTACAGGTACCCGCCACCATGCCCGGCTAATTTTTGTACTTTCAGTAGAGAGGGGTTTTGCCATGTTGGCCAGGCTGGTCTCGAACTCCTGACCTCAGGTGATCCGCCTGCCTCTGCTTCCCAAAGTGCTGGGATTATAGGCGTGAGCCACTGCGCCCAGCCAGGTATAGGAGTTTAAAAGATTTAAAAGATGAGATTAGAATGCTAAAGGGGTGCAGCAAGACTTGGAGGGTCTTGAATGCCAATTGAGCATTCTGACTTTTTGTTGGGCAGTGGGGACGAGTAGACCCAATCATGTTGCTCAAGGAATGGATGAGGTTGGCCCTGCCAGCTCCATGCCAGGCCCTGTGTGAGGCACTGGGCAGATGCATCGCTCAGTTAAAGAGATACAGTCCCTGCCCTGTGGACCTTACAGTCTTCTGGCAAAGCCCGGCAGTAAGCAGGTAAACAAGTCACAACCGGGTGCTGTGGCTTATGCCTGTAATGCCAGCACTTTGGGAGGCCAAGGTGGGAGGATCACTGGAGCCCAGGAGGTTGAGGCTGCAGTGAACTCTGATGGTGCCACTGCACTCTAGCCTGGGTAATAGAGCAAGACCCTGTCTCCAAAACAAAACAAAACAAACAAAAAGAACAAATAAGTCAGAAATTGCTCATTGTACTAAGTGGTACGAAGACTCATCCTCCTTGTCAAGGCCTTCCTTGAGGTTTGTTCCGGGTCCTCATCTCTTCAGGGAATCTTGTCCACACGTGTGGCCTTAGTTACCTCTCATCTCCAGGTGACTCACACATTTGTACCTGTAGCCCAGATCCTCATGTCCCACTGCACACTTGACCACACTTCTGACTTTCCTCCAGGCTCCCTTCCAGCATTCTTTTCACAATGAGTGGTGTGACCTCTCACCTCCACTTGTGCCCCTCATCACCAAGGATCATCAGTTTTACCTTCTTTTTTTTTTTTTTTGAGATGGAGTCTCCCTCTGTCACCCAGGCTGGAGTGTGGTGGCGTGATCTCAGCTCACTGCAACCTCCATCTCCCGGGTTCAAGTGATTCTGCTGCCTCAGCCTCCCCAAGCCAGGTGGATCACCTGAGGTCAGGAGTTCGAGACCAATCTGGCCAACATGGTGAAACCCCGTCTGTACTAAAAGTACAAAACTTAGCCGGGTGTGGTGGCACATGCCTGTAATCCCAGCTACTCAGGTGGCTGAGGCACAAGAATTGCTTGAACTCGGGAGGTAGAGGTTGCAATGAGTCCAGATCGCACCATTGCACTCCAGCCTGGGTAGCAGAGCAAGACTCTGTCCCCCCCGGCAAAAAATTATTTTATTAAGATCTAATTTGTCAATAGATTTTGACTTGTATGAGGATAGAAACTAATCTCACTCTTGTGTCCCTAGTATTTACCATAGAACCATAGTGTGTTTTCAGAAAATATTGGTTGAATAACAAATGAAAGGAAAAAAAACTAAAAAGGAACATTTGTAGAGAATAATGGTATGGGGGTGCTCCAGATGGAGGGGACATCTGGCAAAGGCCCTGAGGCAGTAAAGAAGCTGAAATATATGTGACCCTGAAAAGGGGCCCAAGGGGCAAAAAAACTGAGGTGGGCAAAGGGAAGGGTGGCACTGGCTGAGTTCGGGTGGCGGTGGCGAGGTCATATTCAAGTTTGATGGCCCTGGTAGTGAGTTTAAGTTTTATTTCGTATACAGGCAAGCAACATAATCCAGTTTATATTTTAGAAAGATCGTATCAGTTGTTGTCTGGAGACCAGATTGGAAGGGCCAGGAGAGGACCCAAGGAGGCCATGCAGTTATTTAGGGAAGAGATGATGGTGGTGTGGATAGGGTTGTGGTTGGTGGAGGAGGAGAGAAGAGCACAGATTGTAGAAGTGTTTTATAAGCAGTCAAGATTTGTTGATGTACTACATGTGGGCAGTGCTCAAGACTGGGTCCCACATTTCTTTTTTTCTTTTTCTTTTTTTTTTTTGTTTGATTGGGATGCAGTCTCACTCTGTTGCTCAGGCTGGAGTACAGTGGCACCATCTCGGCTTACTGCAACCTCCACCTCCGGGGTTCAAGTGATTCTCCTGCCTCAGCCTCCCAAGTAGCTGGGACTACAGGTGCCCGCCACCAAACCCAGCTCATTTTTGTATTTTTAATAGAGACAGGGTTTCACCATGTTGGCCAGGCTGATCTCAAACTCCTGACCTCAAATGATCCGCCCGCCTCAGCCTCTCAAAGTGCTGGGATTACAAGTGTGAGCCACCGTGCACAGCCTTAAATTTCTGATGGAAGGGTGCCATATACCGAGAAGGGGAAATCTGGCAGGGGAACAGGTTTGGGGAGAAAATAAGAATTCTATTTTTTTTTTAATTTTTGGTGTTTTAGAGACAGGGTCCCCTTCTTTTGCCCAGGCTGGAATGCAGTGTTGCAATCATAGCTCACCACAGCCTTGAATTCCTGGGCTTAAGCAATCCTCCCGCTTCCATAGGCACATGCCACCACATCCATGCTAATTTGTTTTTTCTTTTGGTAAAGATGAGGTCTCATTGTGTTACTTAGGCTGGTCTCAAACTCTTGGGCTTAAGTGATCCTCCTGCCTTGGCCTCCCAAAGTGTTAGGGTTACAAGCACGAGCCACTTGCGCCTGGCTAATAATTCTATCTGTATATCTTTATAGGTCTTGAGACATCCAAGTGGAGATGTCAAGAAGGCAGTATGTGAGTTTGAAATTCAAAGGAGCAGGCTGGAGATACACATTTGAGAGCTGTCAGCATTGAGACAGTGGGTTTCAAACCTGCATCTGTGTCAGAATCACCTGGCATCATTCCCAGAAAGTATGATTCAGTAGAGGTATCTTAGGCTTTTTATGGCAAGCAAGAGAAACCATCCTGAGCTGATTTAAGCAGAAAAGGGCTGCACTGAAAGGGAATGTTCAGTAGCTCACAGAATTTCTGAGAAGTTGGAAAACTGGGGCTGAGCAGCAGGCAGGATCTCAGCCAAAATCATGCCACCGAGCCAGTTTGGCAGGACACTGCTGCCACACACTAAATGCCATTGCTGTGTCACCGTCCCCTGGACACTAGGCACCATTGCTGCTGTTGTCACCAGCATTGGAATGGATCTTCCACTGTGCTCCTGATTCAAACTCTCTAATGAGGGCTTCTAATTGGTTGAGCTTAGGTGTAAGGGAGTCTGGAAAAGCAAGAATTTTTTTGTTTTCAGCATTCATAGGAGGTGAACTCTGCCAAGACTTGTGCAGCTAGGAAGTCCCCAGACATAAGAAGGAGGTCAGCTGCCAGACTGGCACACAATGACGGATGTACTTGACAGCAGGTTTGCCAGCTTGTGGGACTGTCTGGGTATCTGCATTTAAACCAGCACCCTGGAAATTCCCATGCAGGTGCTGCCTGAATCACATTTGCATCCATTGCTTGAACTAGTACTTAAAGCTGTGGGGGCTGGGCGTGGTGGCCCACACCCGTAATCCCAGCACTTTGGGAGGCTGAGGCAGGGGGATCACTTGAGGTCAGGAGTTTGAGACCAGCCTGGCCAACATGGTGAAACCCTGTCTCACTAAAAATGCAAAAAATTAGCCGGGTGTGGTGGCAGGCACCTGTAATCCCAGCTACTCAGAGGCTGAGGTAGGAGAATCGCTTGAACCTGGGAGGTGGAGGTTGCAGTGAGCCAAGATTGCACCACTGCACTCCAGCCTGGGTGAAAAGGCAAGACTGTGTCTCAAAAAAATAAAAAAAATAAAAAATAAATAAAGCTCTGGAATGGACAAGGTCACCTAGAGAGAGGAGGGAAGAAGGCCCAGGCCCAAGCTCTGGGGACCCTCAGTATCAAGAGATTGGGATAGGAAGAGGAATTAATAAAGGAGACCAAGAATGAGCTGCCAGTGGGGAAGGAAGGAAATAAGACAGTGCTGTGCCTCAGAAGCCAGAAGAGAAGTGTTCTGAGGAGAAGGGGTGCTCGACTGTGTTAGATGCTGTCCAGATGCCCAGAGGTAAAATAAGACAATGACAGAGACACAGCCTCTGGCTTTGGCAACATGGAGGTCATTAGGAACCTTAAGAGCAGATTTATGGCTCACGCCTGTAATCCCAACACTTTGGGGGGCTGAGGTGGGTGGATCACCTGAGGTCAGGAGTTCGAGACCAACCTGGCCAACATGGCAAAACCCCATCTCTATTAAAAATACAAAAATTAGCCAGGCATGGTGGCAGGCACCTGTGATCCCAGCTACTCAGGAGGCTGAGGCAGGAAAATTGCTTGAACCCGGGAGATGGATGTTGCAGTGAGCCGAGATCGTGCCACTGCAGATACAGCAAGACTCCATCTCAAAAAAAAAAAAAAAAAAAAAGAAAAAAGAAAAAGAGAAAAAAAAGAGAGCAGATTTAATGCCATTTTCGCCTCTACACCAGCCTGGACTGATTTGAGGAGGGGGCAGATGAGAAGTTCTCCTGAGAAGGGAAGCAGAGACATAGGGTGTGGCTAGGACCCTGGGATCAACAGGGTTTTCTAGGATGGACTGGGGACCCAACTCCACTGAGCCAGCCTCCTCCCTACCAACAGTCTCTGCACAGGGGGCCAAGGGTCTTTCCAGAGTTGTCAGCCTTGAGCCTGTCTCTCAAAGTCTCCTCTCCCCAAATTTGTCTTTTTTTGTACTCACTTCCTTGCCTAGTGTTCAGCTGTTTCTGGTCACTGAGGTGCAAGGAGACAGATGACTCAGGCAGATTTGGAGGCAGAAACTGTAACTTTAGGTCAGAGCAGAAGGAACATGCTTTCCCTGAAGGCGACTTGATCATATCATTCGCAGACAAGATGCTGCTAGAGAGTCCCTTTGATGGACCTAGAACTTGGGCCCAGGGCAGATGAGGGAGTGAGACCCACAGGGGCACAGTGAGTGGCTTCTGTGACTCTAGGGCAGGGCCCTGAGAAAACTGTGATTCCACCTCACCAACGTCACAGGAGGTGCTTTGGAGGGCATGGGAGGCTGAGCTGGGAACAGCTGCTGAAGGTTCTCTCACTTGACTGGTTTTAGACCTTGAAAGAGCTTTTAAGAATCTCAGCTGCCGCGGGCTACACCCAAACCCACTGAATCAGAATCTCCCAAGGGCGAGGCCTGGGCAAGTGTGCAGTTTAGAAGTTCCCAGGTAACTGATGGGCAGTCGGGGTGAAAACTATTGTGGTAAGCTATTGCATGCCCACTGAAGGTTGGTAATCCATTAAGCCATATTTACTCAACGCCTGTGGTGTACAAAGGCAGGCTCTGAGGGCATGGAGAGAACCAGACAAGGTCCCCTTCTTGGTGGGAGGACTCTGCCAGTGAAAAGTTGATTGACAGCCTGTAGCATACAGGGTTGTGGCTGAGGTCTGTGGCGAGAGTCCAGTAACTAAAGTCAGACAGACTTGGGTTTGAATTCCTATTGGCTATGTGACTTTGGGCAAATGACTTAACCTTTCTGAATCTTGGTTTTCTGATCTGTGAATTAGGGATGATGATAACTGTCTTATGGATTTGTTTGAGGGAATAACACATAAAAAATCTAGCAAGCATATGCCTAGCACGTAACAGGTACTTAGTAATTTTTAAAAATTCCCTCTTACTGTAAACACAAGTACACCTGTGCACAGGATAGTTAAAGAGATCAGGAAACATACAGAGAAAAGAGGAAAGTAATTGCAATAGGGATGAGGTAATTACCATGAGTGAGTGTTGAGATTATCTGTGTGGTCCTGGCACCAGAGCAAAAAGGGAAACCTTGTATACCTTGGAGGTGTTGGGGAATGAACAGCTGAGCCTGATTTTAGACAAGGCAGGGTCTTCCCTCAGCTCTGCCCTTTGCTCTCTGCCTTCTGTTCATTTCTTTGTCAAACATTTGCTGAGGCCAGTGCGGTGGCTCATACCTGTAATCTTAGCACTGTGGGAGGCCAAGGTGGGAGGATCACTTGAAGCCAGGAGTTTGAGACCACCCTGGGCAACAAAGAAAGACCCTGTCTCTACAAAAACAAAACAAAACGTTTGCTGAGAGGCTACCTAGCAGTTCTCAGTCCTGGCTGCACCCTACAATCCCTTAGGTTGCTTCTAGGGAGATTTCTTCTCATTCAGGTAAAATTCACATAACAGAAAACTCACCATTTTAAAATGTACAATTCATTGGCCTTAAGTATAGTCACAGTGTTGTGCAGTCATCACCACTATGTAATTCCAGAACATTTCCATCACCCCAAAAAGAAACCCTGTATTGATTAGTAGTTACTCTCCACTCTCTTTCACCCGGCCCCCAGCAACTTTCCATCTCTATGGCTTTACCTATTCTGGACAGTTCATGTGAATGAAATCCTACTATATGTGACCTTTTGTGTCTGATCTCTTTCAATTGCATGTTTTCAAGGTTCATCCATGTTGTCTGGGTTGTGTTAAAAAGCAGTAAAAATAGGAACAATAAACACATCAGGCAGTGTTGTAAGCATTTTTCAGATATTAACACATCATAACACAGGGCCTGTCCAGTTATTTGGATACATAGAAGGTGTCTGCTGGGCAGGAATAGCTACCGTGAAGTCCTTTCTGTGTGTCATATGCTGGGCCATGTGCTTCAATGCCTGACTGAGTTCAGTCTGATTAGATAGATGCTGTTATTATGCCGTTTGACAGATGGGGAACATCTGTCAGAGAAGCTGTGTCACTTGCCTCATGTCACACAGCTAAGAGGACTGGAACCAGAATTTGGATTTTAGGACAGTACGACTTGAAAGCTGGAGTCCTTAACCCTTGCTCTCTTTTCTGTATTGCCATTGGGCCTTGCTAATGTGTATTCATATATTTAATTATTCATTCATTCATTCCATACGTGCTTATTAACACCCATATCCTGAGCCTTGTGTTGAGTGCTGCAGATACAAAGGTAAATGAGCCATTCCCTGCCTTTCTGGAGTTTTCAGCCCCGTAAAGATCAGACAAGTATGGCAAATAAGGGCCTGGATGCTCTAATGAAAGCCTGTAGTGGGCACAGGATGGAATAAAGGCAGGCAGGATCAGTTCTGTTGTGGTGGGGAGGGGGTGACCTGTAAGTTGAGTCGGGAAAGATGAAGTGTTTACTAGACAGAATGGGGCAGAGGGAGCAGCATGAGCAAAGGTCTGATGACTGGAAACAGTTTGGCATATTTAGGAAATTGCCAAGAGTTCGATAGAGCTGGTTTTAAGGGATCAGTGATGTATAGCAAGTCCAAGTGGGGGGCAAGGAGGGATTAATCCTGGCCAAAAAGGGAACCCAGAAGGTGGGAAGTACCGTTTGTTGCTCTGTCCAAGAGGGCAGACCAGGTTCTTCCCCAGGGTTGGGTGGAATTCAGGGCTTGGGGCCAGGGGTTGGGTAGAAACCTTTGGCGGTTAGTCCAGCAAAGTTCTTGTTCTCTTAGCTCATCACCGCCAAGCAATCTCCTGAGGACAATCCCAGCCAGGAAACTTGGGGTTTGCAGAGGCCTCAGCATACATCGAGGGTGTGGCTCCCTTCCTGCAACCCCTCTTCCTCCCTGCTTCCCACCACCCCACAAGGGGCAGCCTGTAAGGCTGAGCTGGTGAGGCTGGACAAGTGCCCAGGCTAGGAAGACGTCTGCAGAGGCCTGACCAAGGGGCACACGGCCAGTCACGGGCTCCAGCAGTGCAGGAAGGAAAACAGCAAGAGGCCAAAGGATCCTGAAATAATAAATGTCAGAGCAGACAGGAGCCTTCCTTGTCACCACCCTAACCCTTCATTCCAGAAGAGGAGTCAGAGGCTCAGGGTGGGAAGGAGACTGGCCAGGTCACACTGCGGGACAGGGGTAGGGCTGGGGCTGGCTCTGGGTCCTGGCTCCCAGGCCTTGCAGTGTAGCCACTGCAGCGGCTGTGGGGTGACAAGCAGGGCCAAGGGCCACCTTTGCATGGATGAGGCAGAGGGATAGCTGGGAAGAGCACTGCCCTCCTCTGGCACCTCCTTCTGCCCCAGCCTGGACTCTCAGGTGCTGGGAGTGGGGGCTGATCCAGAGGAAAACCATTTGGAGTCTTTGGCTCGCTCCTGCTGGCGGCTGAGGTTGGAGCAGCCTTGTGGGGTGTGACTGACCTCAACTGCGTCCCAGCGCTTTGGCCTGGAAGGGGATTTAGAGCTCATGTCTGTTAGCTCAAAATTGGACAGATGAGGAAACTGAGGCATAGAAGGAGGAAGGAACTTGCTCAGAGGCACACAGTGGGCTTAATGGCAGAGACAACCCTAAAATTCAGCACTTCACAGTTCAGGGCTCTTGGTCTCATGGCCTTGTTCTATACGCAGTAGAAGGCTGTTCTCGCAGAGTGTTTCTGCGGCTCCTCTGAAGATGCCTGGCGTCCACCATTAGAGAAAACATTATTTCAATTTGTTTTCACAGCAATCCTTACAGAGATAACTGGGGCTCAGAGAGAGAGGATTTAGCTCGTAGTTTGCTTTAGTGTGGTAGCAAGAAAGGGCTCTGGAGGCAGAGTTCTCTGCGCTTTTTTTTTTTTTTGAGATGGAGTCTCGCTCTCTCGCCCAGGCTGGAGTGCAGTGGCCAGATCTCAGCTCACTGCAAGCTCCGCCTTCCGGGTTTACGCCATTCTCCTGCCTCAGCCTCCCGAGTAGCTGGGACTACAGGCGCCCGCCACCTCACCAGGCTAGTTTTTTGTATTTTTTAGTAGAGACGGGGTTTCACCGTGTTAGCCAGGATGGTCTCGATCTCCTGACCTCGTGATCTGCCCGTCCCGGCCTCCCAAAGTGCTGGGATTACAGGCTTGAGCCACCGCGCCTGGCCGTGAAATATTTTTATACTCGTTGGTAGTGCTCATGATAAGTGTAGCTTCAAAGGGTCCTGCTAGTAACACCATGGACCTCCAGGGTCTGGGTCCATTGCCTGGAAATGAACAAGGGAGTTCGAGTCTGAACAGTTTAGTTCCCAGGTCCACGTTTTGGCTGTGTGAGTTCAGGCAATGATTTTCACTGTTCTGTGCCTCACTGACTCATCAGCCAGATGGGAGCAAAAACGATGACTGCCCTGTTAAGATGCTATGTGTGTTAAATGGTGGGTGTCAAACTCCCTTACAAACTGCAAAGCCTGATACAAGTTTTAGTTTGCATTTTTTTTCCTTTTTTTTTTTTTTTTGAAACAGAGTCTTGCTCTGTCACCCAGGCTGGAGTGCAGTGGTGTGATCTCGGCTCACTGCAACCTCCGCCTCCTGGGTTCAAGCAATTCTCTGCCTCAGCCTCCTGAGTAGCGGGGACTACAGGCGCCTGCCACCACACCCGGCTAATTTGTTTGTATTTTTAGTAGAGACGGAGTTTCACCATCTTGGCCAGGGTGGTCTTGAACTCCTGACCTTGTGATCCACCTGCCTCTGCCTCCCAAAGTGCTGGGATTACAGGCGTGAGCCCCCACGCTGGCCTAGTTTGTATTTGTTCCTTAGTTTGTTTGCATTTCTAGTGAAACCTGGGGCAAGAAACTCACCTGAGCCTTTATTTTGCAGTCTGTAAAATGAGGAGGTAATGTTAGATAATCTCTAATATTCTGTGACTTTGTTTGCATTTCTAGTGAAACCTGGGGCAAGAAACTCACCTGAGCCTTTATTTTGCAGTCTGTAAAATGAGGAGGTAATGTTAGATAATCTCTAATATTCTGTGACTTCGCCTCTTAAGAAACAACACCGTAGTCTAAAGCAAAGATAGAAAATGTTTTTCATTTCCTGTACCAACTCTAGTTTAATTGGTAGAAGCTACTGTCATATCTTAACAGAATGATGAACCAAACCCACAGTCAGTGGGGAAAATACTGTGATCGATTAATAATGGCTGTAATGGGCCGGGTGTGGTGGCTCACACCTGTAATCCCAGCACTTTGGGAGGCCGAGCCGGGCAGATCACAAGGTCAGGAGATCGAGACCATCCTGGCTAACATGGTGAAACACCCATCTCTACTAAAAATACAAAAAAATTAGCCAGGCGTGGTGGCGGGCACCTGTAGTCCCAGCTACGTTGGAGGAGAGAAGAATGGTGTGAACATGGGAGGCGGAGCTTGCAGTGAGCTGAGATCGTGCTACTGCACTCCAGCCTGGGTGACAGAGACAGAGCGAGACTCCATCTCAAAATAATAATAATAATAATAATTAATAATAATAATAATAATAATGACTGTAATGGCCGGGTGAGGTGGCTCACACCTGTAGACCTACCACTTTGGGAGGCTGAGGCGGACAGATTACCTGAGGTTGGGAGTTCAAGACCAGCCTGGCCAACATGGTGAAACCCCCATTTCTACTACAAAAACTTAGCCAGGTGCAGTGGTGCACGCATGCCTGTAATCACAGCTACTCTGGAGGCTGAGGCAGGATAATCGCTTGAACTTGGGAGGTGGAGGTTGCAGTGAACTGAGATCATGCCAATACACTCCAGCCTGGGCTGCAGAGTGAGATTTCATCTCAAAATAATAGTAATAATAATAATCATAATCATAATCATAATGGCTGTAATGGTCATGGGATGACACAGAAGTGATGCCTATGCACTGTATTATAATGGTCCAAAGGAATGAATGTCTAATGGTGAAATGTAATCTGTATCTCCCAAGGCCTTAGCTCTAGCAGCTCTGCCCCCTTGGCTGAGTTGCCTTGGTAACCACAGCTGGCTCTGATAAACCATGGGAATGAAGAATGGGTCCTATTGATGAATCCTGACCCAGGAGGGGGGCATGCAGAAGGCCCTTCTAGGCAGGGCAGCTGGGCATGGCCTAGTGCTGCCATCTGTGGTCTTTTGCCTGCAGAGAACACAAACCAGGGAGCCAGAGCATGGTGTGTGTGTGTGTGTGTGTGTGTCTGTGTGTGTCTGTGTGTGTGTGTGTTGGGATCAGGGTATGGGACACAAAGGGCAGTGCCAGCAGCTGGAATTTAGGCCTTGTCTAGGGCCAGCCAGGGTAGGCTGCCCAAAGGACTCCAGTGGACTTTCCAAGCTCAGACATGTCTCTTACACTCAGACGTGTTTCAGCCACCTTTGCCCGGTGTGTACCAGGCTCTTGCATGGATCCATTGACTCTTAGCTTTGAATGAAATCTAAATGGCTGTCCATTCTAATCCAAAATCCAGTGTCTGAATCACTCTCTAGCACCTAAAGTATTTGAATACTTCAAGTGACAGGGAGCTCACTCCCTTCGGGGTGGCCTCTTCTTCCTTAGGAATGTCCCCTGTTTGAGCTGAAATCTGTTTCTGTCTCCCTAACTTCCACCTCTCAGTCCTGGGAATCCTCTCCGAGGCCAGCCTGAACAAATTCGTTTTCTTCTCAGTAGGATATCCTTTAGAGTGTTTGTATTCGGGGCCTCACCATTGCTGTCAACCTTGTTTTCCTTGGACAGATCTCCCTCTGTGCCCCGCCTTCTCCCTCTCCTAAGACTGAGGGAATGGTGAGGGAATATGGTATAGTAGTAGAATTGGGATTTAGGTTTGAAGGCAGATCCAGTCCCAGGATCAAAGAAGCTGTGCCCCCTAACCTTTGTGGGGCAGCTTGGAGATGGGGAAAGAACATTGGCCCTGGATTTGGCTAGTCCTGGGTTTAAATTATAACTCTGGGCCAGGTGTGGTGGCTCACGCCTATAATCCCAGCATTTTGGGAGGCCAAGGCAGGTGGAACACCTGAGGTCAGGAGTTCGAGATCAGCCTGGCCAAGATGGTGAAACCCTGTCTCTACTAAAAATACAAAAATTAGCTGGGCATGGTGGCACATGCCTGTAATCCCAGCTACTCAGAAGGCTGAGGCAGCAGGCTCGCTTGAACCCAGGAGGCAGAGGTGGCAGTGAGCTGAGATCATGTGTCTACACTCTAGCCTGGGTGACAGAGTAAGACTCTGTCTCAAAAAAAAAAAAAGAAAAGAAAAAGAAAAAAGAAGCCGGGCGCGGTGGCTCAAGCCTGTAATCCCAGCACTTTGGGAGGCCGAGACGGGCGGATCACGAGGTCAGGAGATCAAGACCATCCTGGCTAACACGATGAAACCCCGTCTCTACTAAAAAAAACAAAAAAACAAAAAAACTAGCCAGGCGAGGTGGCGGGCGCTTGTAGTCCCAGCTACTTGGGAGGCTGAGGCAGGAGAATGGCGTAAACCCGGGAGGTGGAGCTTGCAGTGAGCTGAGATCTGGCCACTGCACTCCAGCCTGGGTGACAGAGCGAGACTCCGTCTCAAAAGAAAAAAAAAAAAAAAAAGAAAAAGTTACAGCTCTGCCACTGTTCATCACCGTGTGACTTGGACATGTTCCTCCTCCTGACAGCTTCATCTTTAAAATGGGAATGGCAATGCCTTCCTCAAAGAGTGGCCAGGATAGTGACAAGTAATGAGGCTGCACAGAGCAGGCACTCGGGACATACTGCTTGCACTCTCCCTGCCTGGTGGCAGAGGTCTGCTATGGTCCCTCTCCACCTGTGGTTCCTCACAGCTTGCTGATGAGGATCAACATGGAGTTGGGAGTGTGGGGAGATATGTTTAATTAATTCAATGAAACTTGAGAAATTCCTAAACCAAATTTAATTTAATTTTGAAGTAGATGACATTTTTAGTTATCAAATAGTAGACAGTATTCTAAGGACTTTACCTATAGAATTTACTTAATCTCCCCAACAACCTTATGTGGTAGGCAATATTATCATCTTCATTTTATGAATGGGGAAATTGAGGGACTGAGAGGTCACCTCAGGTACCTGGTGGAGCTGGAATTCAAATCCAGGTAGTTTGGGGACAGCCCCATACTTTTAGCAATGATGATGTACTGCATCTCTGAAGAGAATTAGAACAGTAAATTCCCAAACTTTAGCATGCATTAGAATCACCTGGAGGGTTTGTTAAACCACAGATTGCTGGACCTCACCCACAGATTTTCTGATTCAGCTGGAGAATTTGCTTTTCTAACAAGTTCCTGGGTGATGCTGCTGCTGGTTGAGGGCCCCCACCTTGAGAATCGCTAACTATAGGGATTAAATGGGCCCACCTGAACCTAGAGGCTTTTTTTTTTTTTTTTTTTTTTTTTTTTAAAGACAGGGTCTCATTCTGTCACTCAGGCTGGAGTGCAGTGGCATGATTATAGCTTTCTGCAACCTCGAACTCCTGGGCTCAAGGGATCCTCCCACCTCAGCCTCCCAAATAGCTGGGACTACAGGTGTGTGTCACAGCACTTGGCTAATTTTTTTCTTTTTTAATTTTTTGTAGATGGTCGGGTGCAGTGGCTCATGCCTGTAATCGCAGCACTTTGGGAGGCCAAGGCAGGAGGATCACTTGAGGTCAGGAGTTCGAGACTAGCCTGGCCAACATGGCGAAACCCTGTCTCTACTAAAAATACAAAAATTAGCCAGGCATGGTGGTGGGCGCCTGTAGTCCCAACTACTTAGGAGGCTGAGGCAGGAGAATTGCTTGAACCTGGGAAGCGGAGGTTGCAGTGAGCCGAGATCACACCACTGTACTCCAACCTGGGCAAGAGAGAGAGACTCTGTCTCGAAAAAAAAATTTTTTTTTTTTTGGGTATAGATGGGGTCTCACTTTGTTACCAAGGCTAGTCTTGAACTCCTGGGCTCAAGCGATCCTCTCACCTTGGCCTCCCAAAGTGCTGGGATGATAGGAGGGAGCCACCACACCCGGCTTTTCCTTAATCTCTCCAGTTTCATGGGGAATGAGGGCTGATCTCACACAGAGGCAGAAAACAAACCACAGTAAGAACCATGCTCATGCTTTCCAAATGCCTCAAGCCTTGCCACATGCTGCCATGTTTGTGATCTCATTAAGCCTCACAGTAATTCTGTGAGTTAAGCAGAGAATGAATTTTTTCCACCTGTAATGCCAGCACTTTGGGAGGCCGAGGCAGGTGGATCACGAGTTTACGAGTTTGAGACCAGCCTGGCCAACATGGTGAAACCCCATCTCTATTAAAGATACAAAAAAATTAGCCGGGAGTGGTGGCAGGAGGTGGAGGTTGCAGTGAGCCGAGATTGCGCCATTGCACTCCAGCCTGGGTGACAGGGAGAGATTCCATCTCAAAAAAAAAAAAATGTTTTAAAGAGAGGAAGTTTAGAAAACTAACTGGGCTAATATCACCCAAGGAGATACTTTCGGAGAGGCTGGGGCTAGAATCTTAGCTACTGACTCATCACAGCACTCTGGAAACCTCTCTGCCTTTCCCCACAATATCTTCCTTTCCCCAGGCTACTATCAGAATTGTCTCCTTAAAACTAAATTTTTTTATCGGTGTGCAGATGAGTAGATTAAAAAAAAAAAAACCCTGCATTTCTTTAGCTTAAATCTTTGAGCCCTATTACACCACGGGATAGATGTTATCAGTCATTTATACCCCAGTGTGAATGGTTTTCAGATATTTTCTTGAGAAAGGAATCATTAGAACTTTTCCCTTTTCATGCTCCCTTTGGGCACTTGCATGTTCTGAAGTCTGTGGGGCTCTTGAAGGAAGGGGCTGTGTCTTATGTGTCCCTACCATCTGGCACCATGCCTGGCTGAAATAGTCACCAAGAAATGCTTGTTGAGATGAATGAATGAATGGAGGAACTATGTTCCTCTCCTTGCCCATTCTTCCCAGAGCAAGCCTTCCTGGCAGTCCTACCATTTATACCAAGCATTCCCTCCCCTCTACCTCACAGTGCAGTCTCTTTAGTCTCTTTTCTGCCTGTCCAGGGGCCAGAGTTAAGCCTCACAGTTCAAGGGAAGCCTTCCTCATTCCTTCAAAGCAGACATGGCTCTGTTTTCCCTGCTTATAATGGCTTTTTCTTTTTTTCTTTTCTTTTTTTTTTTTTTTTGAGACAGAGTCTCGCTCTGTCGCCCAGGCTGGAGTGCAGTGGTGTGATCTCAGCTCACTGCAAGCTCCGCCTCCCGGGTTCATGCCATTCTCCTGCCTCAGCCTCCTGAGTAGCTGGGACTACAGGTGCTCGCCACCACACCTGGCTAATTTTTTGTATTTTTAGTAGAGACGGGGTTTCACTGTGTTAGTCAGGATGGTCTCGATCTCCTGACCTCGTGATCCACCCGCCTCGGCCTCCCAAAATGCTGGGATTACAGGCGTGAGCCACTCGCCTGGCCTATAATGGCTTTTTCTTCCCTTCAATGATGATGTTCTTGAGAGCTGAGATTGTGTGAGATTGTGTCTTTTTTTTTTTTTTTTGAGACGGAGTCTGGCACTGTCCGCCTGGCTGGGGTGCAATGGCGCAATCTCGGCTCACTGCAGCCTCCGCCTCCCGGGTTCAAGCTATTCTCCTGCCTCTGCCTCCCGAGTAGCTGGGACTACAGGCACATGCCACCACGCTGGCTAATTTTTTGTAATTTTAGTAGAGACAGGGTTTCACCGTGTTAGCCAGGATGGTCTCGATCTCTTGACTTTATGATCCGCCAGCCTTGGCCTCCCAAAGTGCTGGGATTACAGGTGTGAGCCACTGTGCCCAGCTGAGATTGTGTCTTTTTTACACAGGGTGTAGTGGGCACTCAATAACTGGTTGAATGACTAAACAGCCACATGAACTTGGCAGCCAAGAGGAATAGGGACGGGAAGGGTATCTGGCTGGGAAGCCGTTTCCTGATAGATGTCTGTCTGACAAGGGCATCAAAAAACAGTCTGTGGCCGGGCGCAGTGGCTCATACCTGTAATCCCAGCACTTTGGGAGGCCGAGGTGGGCGGATCACGAGGTCAGGAGATCCAGACCATCCTGGCTAACATGGTGAAACCCCGTCTCTACTAAAAAATACAAAAAAGTAGCCAGGCATGGTGGCGGGCACCTGTAGTCCCAGCTACCTCAGGAGGCTGAGGCAGGAGAATGGCGGAACCCGGAAGGCGGAGCTTGCAGTGAGCGGAGATGGCGCCACTGCACTTCCAGCCTGGGTGACACAGTAAGACTCCTTCTCAAAAAAATAAAAATAAAAATAAAAACAGTCTGTGAATGATTCGGGTGACTTGTCTCCCTGTACTGGTTAAAACTAATTTCAGCTACAAGTGGCAGAATACCCAGTATAACAGTGGCTCAAATAAGAGATTTCTCTTTCACATTAAAGAAGTCCACAGATAAGTAGACCGAGGCTGCTAGCGTAGTTTCTAATCACTCAGGACAAGGCTGATACCCTGTTGCTCCACCATCCATTACAAATGGTTTCTACTTCATGGTCCGGGATTGCTGCCTGAGCTCTAGACATCGCAAGCACATTGTAGCCAGAAGAAAGGGGTGACAGAGGGGTACCCTTGCATTCACCTTTTTTCTTTTGTTTCTTTTTTTGGGGGGCAGTGTTTTGAGACAGGGTCTCGCTCTGTTGCCCAGGCTGGAGTGCAGTGGCACGATCACGGCTCACTGTAGTGTCAACTTCCTGGGGTCAAACAGTCCTCCCACCTCAGCCTCCTGAGTAGCTGGAACTACAGGCACATGCCCCCATGCCTGGTTTTTTATTTTTTGCAGAAACAGAGTCTCACTATGTTGCCCAGGCTGGCCTCGAACTCCTAGGCTCAAACAATCCTCCAGCCCCAACCTCCCAAAGTGCTGGGATTACAGCCGTGAGCCACCACACCCCAGCCCCTTTTTTTCTTAATTAAAAAAAAATTGACTTTATTTTTTAGAGCAGTTTTAGGTTCACAGCAAAATTGGGCAGGAAGTACATAGAGTTCCCATATACACACAGCCTCCCTGTCTGTCAGCAGCTCTTACCAGAGTGGTACATTTGTTTCAGTCAATGACCATACATTGACACATCATCACCAAAAGTTCATAGTTTACATTAGAGTTCACTCTTAGTATTGTACATTCTGTGGGATTGGACAAGTGTATAATTCCATGTATCCACCATTATAGCATCATACAGAAATATTTCCCTGCTCTAAAAAGCTTCTGTGCTTCACCTGTTCCTCATCCCTCCCCCAATCCCTGGCTACCACTGATCTTTTTACTGTCTCCGTAGTTTTGCTTTTTCCAGAATATCATATAGTTGAAATCATGTAGTAGCCTTTTCTTTTTTTACTTGAGACAGAGTCTCACTCTGTCACCCAGGCTGGAGTGCAGGGGTGCGATCTCGACTCACTGCAACCTTCGCCTCCTGGGTTCAAGCAATTCTCCTGCATCAGCCTCCCGAGTAGCTGAGATTACAGGCACCCACCACCACGCATGGCTAATTTTTAGTAGAGATGGGGGTTTCAGCATCTTGGCCAGGCTGGTCTTGAACTCCTGACCTCGTGGATCCACCCACCTCAGCCTCCCAAAGTGCTGGGATTACAGGCGTGAGCCACCGCGCCCAGCCGTAGCAGCCTTTTCAGATTGGCTTCTTTCACTTAGTGATATGCATGTAACTTTCCTCTGCATCTTTTCATGGTTTGATAGCTCATTTCTTTTCAGTGCTGAATAATATTTCACTCTCTGGATGTATGACAGTTTCTTTATCCATTCACCTACTGAAGGACATCTTGGTTGTTTCCAGATTTTGGTAATTATGAATAAAGCTGACATAAACATCCGTGTGCAGGTGTTCATACATTTTTACCTCATTGAGAAAATATGATGGAGTATGATTGCTGAATCATTTGGCAAGAGTACGTTTAGTTAAAAAACTGTCAAACTGTCTTCCAAAGTGGCTGTACCATTTTGCATTCTCACCAACAGTGAGAGTTTCTGTTGCTCCACATCTTTCCCAGTATTTGTGTTTTGTTATTTTTTTGTTTTGTTTTTTTTGCATGTGTGTGTGTATTTCTTTAGATGGCTGGGCTGGAGTGCAATGGCACTGTCTCGGCTCACTGCAACCGCTGCCTCGCAGGTTCACGTGATTCTCCTGCCTTAGCCTCCCGGGTAGCTGGGACCACAGGGATATACCACCATGCCTGGCTAATTTTTGTATTTTTAGTAGAGACGGGGTTTCACCATCTTGGCCAGGCTAGTAGTCTCTAACTCCTGACCTCAAGTGATCCATCCGCCTCAGCCTCCCAAAGTGCTGGGATTAACAGGTGTGAGCCACTGCGCCCGGCCTCCCTTGGCAGTATTTGGTGTTGTCAGTGTTTTGGATTTTGGCCATTCTAACAGGTGTGTAGTTCCTCCCTTCCTTTTATTTTTTTTATTTTTTTAAAGCCACTTTATTGAGGTAGGATTGGCATGTAAAAAGTTGTACATAGTCAGTGTATACAACTTGATGAGTTTGGGGGTTATCTCCCTTCTTTGTAAGATACCTTTTGGAAGTTAACAAATAAAATATTATATTCCATGGCCAGGACTTAGTCCCATGACCACAGTTAGCTGCCAGGTAGGAAATGTAGTCTTTATTCTGGGTGGCCAAGTGACCATCTGAAAAGTCAGGTTTCTTGTGGAGGAAGAAGAGAGAATGGACGCTGGGAGCCACCCAGTGATCTCTGCCACATTACAGGGAAGGGAAATCTCAAACTTGCTTAAAGGAACTTCGTTGGGTGGGTTCAGGGGTATTTTATGGAATTTCACCAAAGACATGATGTGTGGAGGTTGCCTCTGAAGAGGCAGCATCTGGAAAGTTGCCAGAAACCAGCACCGTTCTTCCTCTTCTGCCTTGCTGTGGCAGTATGCGGCTTGTTCACTTCTTTCTACACATCTGCTCCATTCTTTTCTCTCTGCATGTGGCAGGAAGGACATCCCAGCTTTAGCATTTCAGTCAGTTAACTAGCTTTCCAGAGCCCACTTCCAAAGTCCTTGGAGAGAGACTCTGATTGGTCCAGCTTGGATCAGGTGGGAGAGAGAATCTGATTGGTTTAGCTTGAATCAGGTGTCTGTTGAGTCTGGCTAGAACAAACAAGGCTGCAGGGGTCCACCTCCAGAGGAAAGGAGGGCAGTTTTCAGAAAATGGGTGTCATGGGATGGGAAGACTCCTTAAAATGTATCTAGAGCAGAACATATTCCTCTCAGGTCCATGTCCCAGGACTTTGCAAACCGTCATTCATTTAGGTAACATTTATTGAGCACACACCTTCTGTGTGCTAGGCACATGGATCTGCCCTCTAGGGATTTTGGAAATCTCTTTGGAAATTGTTCATATCCTTTTTTTTTTTTTGAGATGAAGTCTCACTCCCGTTGTGCAGGCTGGAGTGCAGTGGTGCAATCTCAGCTCACTGCAACCTCCACCTCTTAGGGTTCAAGAGATTCTCCTTCCTCAGCCTCCCGAGTAGCTGGGATTACAGGTGTGCGCCACTATGCCCGGCTAATTTTTGTATTTTTAGTAGAGACAGTGTTTCACCATGTTGGCCAGGCTGGTCTTGAACTCCTGACCTCAGGTGATCCACCACCTTAGCCTCCCAAAGTGCTAGGATTACAGGCGTGAGCCACACTGTGCTGGCCCAGTTCTTCATATGTTTGACCTGAATTGTCTTTTAGAGCAAAATCATAGCTCTTTAAATTACTCATCTTTTAGCTTTCCAGGTTTCAAGATGGGGACCAAGGGATTTGGTAAACACATGCTTCTGTTTCCCCATCTGGATTTTGGGGAACCATAGAGATGGCCATGTTCTCTCCTCTTTTTTTTTTTTTTTTTTTCTTTTTCTGTTGACCAGTTTAGAAAGAAATGTTCTCCCCTCCTTGTCTTTGTCCCTTTAGTAAGAAACATTTTGGTTGTTTTTTGTTGTTTGCTTTGTTTTTTGAGATAGGGTCTCCCTCTGTCACCCATGCTGGAGTGCAGTGGCACAATCAGGGCTCACTGCAGCTTTGACCTCCCCAGGCTTAGGTGATCCTCCCACCTCAGCCTCCCAAGTAGCTGGGACTATAGGCACATGCCACCACATGGAGATGGGGTTTTGCCAAGTTGTCCAGGCTGGTCTTGAAGTCCTTGACTCAAGTGATCCTCCTGCTTTGGCCTCCCCAAGTGCTGAAATTACAGGTGCACACCACCACACCCAGCTAATTTATTTATTTTTTCTTTTCAGTAGAGACAAGGTCTCACTATTTTGCCTAGGCTGGTCTTGAACTCCTGGTCTCAAGTGATCCTCTTGCCTCGGCCTCCCAAAGTGCTGGGATTATAGGCATGAGCCACCATGCCCAGCCTCATGTTTTAACCAACTCAAATATGTTGCCCTCTCCTTAATCTACCTGATTCTTTTGTTTTCTTTCTTCAGCCCTGGGATGGGCCTCCACGGGTCTCAAATATGAAAGTGTCTCAAGTTCACACCTGAGGAGGAGAATGTTAGGTTTCTGGCCCCTGTAGGAAAAGAACCCAGAACTTGGCAGACCTTTCTAGCATCAGCAGCAGCTGATGATAATGATCACTGGTGCTGTTCATTGAGGACATACTCCATGTCCAGCACCAAGCTAAATCCTGTATGTGCATCCTCTCATACATATAGCCCTCATACCAACCCTGAGAGGTAGGCATCGATTTCCCCATTTTACACGTGGCTAATCAGGAAGCTCAGAAAGAATAGGCAACTTGTACCTGGGCACGGTGGCCCATGTCTGTAATTCCAGCACTTTGGGAGGCCGAGGCAGGTGGATCACTTGAGGTCAGGAGTTTGAGACCAGCCTGGCCAACACAATGAAAACCCGTCTCTACTAAAAATACAAAAAATTAGCCAGGTGGCAGGCGCCTGTAATCCCAGCTACTCAGGAGGCTGAGGCAGGAGAATTGCTTGAATCTGGGAGGCAGAGGTTGCAGTGAGCCAAGATTGTGCCACTGTACTCCAGCCTGAGCAACAAGAGCAAAACTTTGTCTCAAAAAAAAAAAAAAAAGAATAGGCAACTTGTTCAAGGTCACATAGCCCCCAAGTACTGGAGCTGAGCTTCAAAACTAGACCCCCCTTACTCCAGAGGCTTCCCACGTGCCACAGGCCTCTGAGAACACTCCACATTGCCTCTGAGGTCTGCCCCATGGATGTCCTCCTGTGGGTATCATTTTGCATCTTTGGCGGTACCATTTCGAATGTGTTTACTAACTCTTGTCATGTAACTCTGGAAATCAGACTCTGATCCCATTTTATTTTTGTCATTGGAAAGAACAGCTGGGCTGGGGTCAGGGTGGGGCTGTGGTACATGGATGGAACACTGTTCTGTTGCACCTGGGAAGCCCAGCTCTGCGGCTTCCCTACCATGTGACTCTGGGTAAGGGCCTCCCCTCTCTTGGCTTCAGTTGTCTCATCTATGGGCCCTTTCCAGCTCTGACATTCTGTGCTTTCCAAGTTAACTGTGCATTTCACAAGGATTTCATGAGGTTGTCAACTTCCACCCCCCACTGAAAGAGGGAGTGTGTCTAGGAAGTTGCTCATCTAGGCTGAGCCTGCCTGGGACATGTGAGACTTGCTTCTTGTCATCACATCTCTGGCCTTTCCCACATTCTGATGTTTGTTCTGCAGTCTCTGGGCTTTGGGGTTATCTGGTGTTGTCTCTCCAGTTCTCCTCAGTGGGGCTGAAGTATGCTCCCTCCACCCTCTGCCATCTCCCCAGATCCAGGTAACTGAATGCCTCCAACCCCTCTCTGCTCACCCATAGCATCCTGGCCTCTTCCTCCTTGTCCTGACATAACTGTTTATTGAGCCTGGGGTTTGGTGAACAAGTGTCCCCTGCTTTTATCTTAAGGGAAGATAGAGATGTCTGTGTTCTCCCCTCTGGCCTTTTGCTCAACATTTTGTACGTATTTACAAATTATTCATCTGCTCAGCAACTCCACAAGTCCCCTAGTATCATCCCCATTTTGTAGACAAGGCACTTTAAGGCTAAGAGAAGTTAACAGATTTGTCTAACGGACACACCAGCTAGCGCCAGAGGCAAGATTCAAACCCCGGCCTGGCACACCCTGTCTTGCCACATGACTTTGACTCACTACATTTATGTTGCATTGGATTCAGGGAGAAAAGTCCGTGGTCTTCTTGGAGTGGTGTGACTGGTCTCTGGTTTCTGTGTGTTTTTTTATATTTGGTGGGGTAAATAGGAAGACCCTAGAGAGAAGTTCCAGAGGACAGCAAAACTCAATGTATTTGTTTGGGGGTGTGGGGGTTGGGAATCACAGAGACAGGGTTCCTGAAGGAAGCACCTTCTTCCAGCTCAGCATCCCTGAACCTCTGTCCACATTTGCTTCTAGATCTTGGAAGGAGACCAAGCCATCCTGCAGAGAATAAAGAAGGCTGTGCGGGCAATCCACAGCTCCGGCCTTGGTAAGTGAGCCTGCTGGGTGCTCTGCCTGGTCAGGAAACTCCTCTCCCAGCCCTAGCCTGGAGCTAACTCGAAGCTCCCGTCCGTACCTCCACAGGTCATGTGGAGAATGAAGAGCAGTACCGAGAGGCTGTGGAATCCTTAGGCAACAGCCACCTGTCCCAGAACAGCCATGAGCTGTCCACAGGCTTCCTGAACTTGGCCGTGTTCACCCGCGAGGTTGCCTGCACTCTTTAAGAACCTGGTGAGGCCCCTGTCTCTTCCTTGCCCAGCCCTCAGCCGGACTCAGGGTAAATCTCATGGTCTTAAGAACCTGACTGGGAAAGAGTCCGTTTCCTTCCTTCTCCCGATTTGCCCTTGACCTCTGATCCATGATCTGAGGTCCCTTTTCAGCCCTGACCCTTCTTTTGGATAATCCTCCTTTCTCTTTGGCTTCTTACCCAACTAACTCTTCTCTCTCTGTTCTCCTCCTTCTCTTCACCCAGGAGCAGAGGAGGGTCTTACAGCAGGGAAGAGCCCCATGCAAGGGAGAGTTCCCTGGAGGAGCTTTGGGATAAAGGAGAGAAAGGCTCGGGGGGGTCCTACCTTTATACCGCTACTGCTGCCGCCGCCACCGCCTCCTCCTCTCCTCAGTCCCTCTTTATCCTCTGCTTTCCCAATCACATCTGCTTTGTACTCAAATCCCAGGACCTGTCCCTGCCCCACAAGCCTCTCAGCCCCTGCACATGGCCCAGTGGCCTCAGGTTGCTTCCTGATGGCCTTCTTGGTGACTGCCTCCTCTCTGGTCCTTCAAGTCCTCCCCTCAAGGCCACCCTGTGATAGCAGCTCTTCCCATGTGCAGGCACAGTTCTCACTACTTCACATGTTCACTCATTCAATCCAGGGTGCACAGCTCTGTGGGGCTTGTGTGACTGTTGTCTCCACCTTACAGGCTAGGAGACTAGGACCTCCAGTTTAAGCAGCTTGCCCGAGGTCACACGGTTTGGTCTGAACCCAGGTTGTCTGACTCCAGAGTCCAAGCATAAGCCTGGCTGCACTGCCTCCCAGGAAAGCCTCTTGTCTCCCTCCAGGCTATAGCACTGGACCAGCTCTTGTGGCTCCAGTCCTACCCAGCATCCTCCCTGGTTGGCAGGGGCCACATCACCCTTGAGAGGCAGTGTGCTCAGTGGTTAAGCACCCAACCTTGGACTTAGACTCCATCTTGGAATCCCCACTCTGCTGCTTACTAAGTTAAGTCACTCAGTCTGCCCAAGCCTCAGATCTCTCATCTGTGAAACTGGGATAATAATGCTACCAACCTCACAGAGCGGTAATGAGGATTAAGCAAGTTAGTGCCTACTTTATGGTAAGCGCTCAGTAAATGTTGGCTAATATTATTATATTAATGGCAAGACAGCAATTACTTTTGCATCAACCTAATAAAATCTGTCATTGTTATACCTCTTGGCATAGCTGTGCCTTGTACACTGTACTGTGTGTAAAAGCCTTTAACAATGTTTGAGGCCGGGTGCAACAGTTCACACCTTAATCCCAGCACTTTGGGAGCCTGAGATGTGCGGATCGCTTGAGCTCTAGACCAGCCTAGGCAATGTAGTGAGACCCTGTCTCTACAAAAAAGTATGAAAATTGCTGGGTGAGGTGGCTCACACCTGTAATCCCAGCACTTTGGGAGGCTGAGGTGGGCAGATCACTTGAGGTCAGACATTCGAGACCAGCCGGGCCAACATGGTGAAACACTGTCTCTACTAAAAAATACAAAAATTAGCTGGGTATGGTAGCAGGTGTCTGTAATCCCAGCTACTCAGGAGGCTGAGGCAGGAGAATCACTTGAACCCGGGAGGTGGAGGTGGCAGTGAGTTGAGATCACACCACTGCACTCCAGCCTGGGTGACAGAGTGAGACTCCATCTCAAAAAAAAAAAAAAAGCCAGGTGTGGTGGCGTATGCCTATGGTCCCAGCTACTTGGGAGGCTGAAGTAGGAAGATCAGTTGAGCCTGGGGGAGTTGAGGCTGTAGTGAGCGTGATCACATCACTGTGCTCTAGCCTGGGTGACAGAGTGAGACCCTGTCTCAAAAAAAAAAAAAAAAAAAAAAAATAGTATATGAGTTCAATTAAATTAGTGTCCTTCTTTGTCTTTACCTCTTCTCTCCCTGTTTCAGTCAAACTAGTGTTTCCTGGGGGTCTGCTGTCTGGTGGGCATTGTACCAGGGGTTGGTGATGCAGGAAAGTGTCAGACTGCCTCAGAGAGCCACAGTCTAGTGGGGGAGAGAAGAACTAGGGTGTGGACTGGTATCAAGAAATACCAGCAGCATGGTACAAACTCAAGGACCCAGCAGCTGGTGTCAGAGGCCTAGTGTTGCCATGGTTCAGAAAAGGGGAGATCAGGCAGGAGGAGTAGCCAGGAGAGGCTTCCTGGAGGAGAAGTCAAGACCCAAGCTGTATCTTGGAAGCTGGTTGAAATATTAGGCCTCTTTAGGTTGTGAAATTACAGAAACCCAACTCAAACTAGGTTACATTTTAAAAAGGGAATTCATTAGCCCCTGTAATGGGAAGTCCAGGGGTGCAGCTGGCTTTCCTTGTAAGATAGTTTCTCTGTCTCTGCTCAGTGGGCAGGATAGCCCAGCAGGCCCAGATGCCCATCTTACCAGAATAAAGACGGCCTTTCTCCCATGACTTAGGCAGAAAAATCCCAGAGAGGATTGTGATTGGCTGGCTTGGGTTGTGTGCCTATTCCCTATCCAGTCCCACTATCCTGGGGCTGGGGTGCCCTGCTCAGATCTGACTTCTGCGTTTACCCCATCTGACCACAGAGGAGGAGTTCCCAACAGGAAAGGGGGTTCTATGACCATTAGTAAGGGAGGCTCTGAAGCGTTAGCCAGCCCAGAACAACAGATGTGCTCTACTGGTCAACTCAAGAGAGTCAGAGAGGAGAAGGGAGGCTGCTCCTGGAGAGGAACACGGGAGAGACTGACCATGGAATGCTGCTGGAGCAGTGCAGCAATGAGGCTGGAGCCATCAGGGGAGGGGCTCACTCCGACATGCCTCAGCCTCCCCTCCTGCCCCCTTTCACACAGGAAGCCTGGTGGGCAGCAGGTCAGCTATCCTAAGCTGACCCCAGAGCTGGGTCCTCTAGTCCTCCCCAGGCTCAGCATTCCTGCCATGACGTCCCTCCTCACTTGGCTATCATCTCTTTGATGACATCTCTTCCTCTCCCCTGCTTCCCTTCCCTGCTTCTCTCTTTGCCAAGTGATGCTTCACCATAGCCCGCATCCCTAGGGGCTGGATGCCAGTCACCTGAGGTAGGAATGGGCATCTGTTTTTTCCAGATTCAGAACCTGAACAACATTGTCTCTTTCCCCCTGGACAGTCTGATGAAGGGACAGCTGAGGGACGGTCGACAGGTGAGTCTCCATGCTGGGAGTGGTGTTGGGACAGAGTGAAAGAGGGGTGGGCAGGAGACTGTCGGGGGCCAGGGCTGGACTGAGGGTGGAGGCCAAGTGAAGGGGCTGTCTTAGCGGGAGTGCTGAGCCTGGGGAGATCTGGAGGACCTGGCTCGGGTCAGCCTAGGGTGGCTGACCTGCTGTCTGCCAGGCCCCTTGTGTGAAACATGTCGTGTAAATCTTACAACCATACTATGAGGTAGGCTTTGTGGGTATGCTCATCCCCATTTTGCAGTTGAAATTCGAGGCCTAGGGAGTTAGGTAACCTGCTGATGGTTTACATAGCTAGGAAGTAGAGAGCCCATGTGGGAATCTAGGGATCCTGAATCCCATACTCTGTTCTCTCTGTGCCTGGCAGCCCTTGGCTGGATGCAGAGTGGAGCTCAAAGAAGGTGACAGAATAATCTCCCTGGGCAATCTGCCCCAGATGGCCCAGGGGAGGAGCCATGCTCCCCCAAGAGGGTTTCCTCCCTGCCCTAGGCTGCCAGCCTGGCACCAGTCTGCTAACCACACAAACCAGACAGGCAGCTTTTTCACCTTGGGAGTCTCAGGTTTATTCAGAAGGGTGTGAGCAGCCTGGCTGGATGAGGCTTAGGCAAGCTAGGTGGGGAGTAGCCAGGTCTCCCTGGCTTGCTGTATGGCCTTGGGTAGACTTCTCAACCTTTCTGCGCATGTTCCTTGACCTGTACCCTTGCTCTAAGAGGATGATCTAGCACCAGGCAGGAGAAAATGCTGGGATAAAGTTAGGTGGGGGGAGTTTGGCCTTAATCCTCCTATCCTCATGGTCATGACTGATCTCTCTTCTGAGCAAGAGGACTCAGGGTAGAGCCCAAAGATCTCTCCATACCTCAAGCCAGGGCCCACCAAACCTGACTGATTCTTGGCATCTCCGGGGAGGAGAAGGTCTGCTGGGAGGAGAGCCTCAGCCCTGAGAAATGGGGTCGACTGAGCCTGTTTGGTGGGGGCAGGTTTGCAGCAGGACTGTAGGGGCAGGGGCTGGTTAGAGATGGCTCTGAGCTGCTCAGGGGAGCACACTAGCATGTGCCCCTACAGGCAGTAGAGCATACTGTTTATTCCAGTGCTCCAGCTTCCCTTTGGGCAAATTGTCCCTTTTTAACCCACAGGATTCCAAAAAGCAGCTGGAGAAGGCATGGAAGGACTATGAAACCAAAATGTAAGTGGCCACAGCCAGGGTGGTTTGTCCAGGAGAGTAGCGCTTACACTGCAGCAGGGGGCTGGACAGGGAAGAACCTAAATGCTGCTGAGACATGTCATCCGGAAGTGGGTGGCATCTAGCTCTGTAGAGGCATTTACAGGGGATTGTTTATACCCAGACCTGACTGGATTGTGGGGACTGGGCCATGAGACCACCAAAGGAGCTATTGTGAAGGGACCTCAGGATGCTGCTCTCAGAGTCCCATCTGCTCAGTGGTGCCAGACATGGGCAGGGATGGAGAGGAGCTAGCACTGACCGAACACCTCTGCGTGCTGGCCATTTAGTCCTCACAGTCACCCAGTCATGTGAGAGAGAGGTATTAGTATCACAGTTACCACAGGAGGACTCAGAGAGGTTAAGTCACTTGCCCAAGGCCCCACAGCTTGGTAGAGGCAGAACTGGGGTTTATACCCCTTGATCCTCGTTCCTCAATGCCAGGCGGTATATCTAGAGGAGCAAATGGAGTTGATGTCACACTCAGGCTTCCTGTGTCCTGTGCACACCACACGATACTCCAGATCTCTCACCAGCTACTGGGACATCATAGGGAAAGAAGGAGCCTCAGGCAACCAGTGGCCAATTCCTCCTGGGCAGAGACTCCTTGGGCTCTGTCTTCTGAGGAGTCTGTCCAGATCCCAGCCCTCACTCTCTGCCCAGCCAGGCCCATACTGTGGAGCATTGTTTGTGCTTTTTTGTAAAATTTTGTTTTCTCTTGCATTTTGCCAAAGCAATTTATGCTTATTATGAATAATTCAGAAGATATGGAGAAGTAAAAGAAGAAAAAAAATTAATTATCCTTAGCAGAGGATTAGGGTCATGGCAGGGGGATAATACTCTCTGTTGTTTGAATTTTTTTTTTTTACAAGGTCAGGGTAACATTGCAATTTTCATGATTAAAAAAATAAAAAAGTTGGAGGGGGAGAAACTACCCAAAAACAGGAGAAAAATTCTTAATTTTCAAGCCTAAAGTATTAACATTTTAACATTTATTTTTATTTTTCTTTTTTTTTTTGAGACAGAGTCTCACTCTGTCGCCCAGGCTGGAGTGCAGTGGCCAGATCTCAGCTTACCGCAAGCTCCGCCTCCGTTCTTCTGCCTCAGTCTCCTGAGTAGCTGGGACTACAGGCACCCGCCACCTCGCCTGGCTAGTTTTTTGTATTTTTTAGTAGAGACGGGGTTTCGTTTCATCATGTTAGCCAGGATGGTCTCGATCTGCTGACCTCGTGATCCGCCCGTCTCGGCCTCCCAAAGTGCGGGGATTACAGGCTTGAGCCACTGCACCTGGCCAACATTTTACCATTTATTTTTCTATGTACAAAGAAATGTTTTTATAAAAATGAGATAACAATGTACTATTTTGTAATCTGCTTTTTTCATTCAAAAATACATTGTAACCATCTTCGTACACCATTACATATTATTCCACAACATCAAACAGGTGTGCCAAAACATGCATAAGCCATCATGTATTTAATCTGTTCCTGTCATTGGAGAAGCATCCTTGGATTTAAATATTTGCCCCTACTCATAATTATTTCTGCAGCATCAATTTCAAGAAGTAGATCCTGGAGCTTTTTATTGTTCCCTCAGCTCCCAGAGCCATGGCACTGCTCCAGGTCTGAAGGAAGGCCACATCTTGTCCCTACACAAGCATCTCCAACCCCAGCTGTGGGCATAGATCCTGTGATGAAGGGTGTAGGCACTGTGTGGCCATCTCTGTGGGGCCCCATCCCTGCCTGTGACGGGGCACGGCCATTTGCTGTCACTGGAGGTCCAGGGATGGGTAGTGAGGGCACAGGCTGACCTTGTCTTTATGATTTGCTGTGGGGCCACATGGCCCTCTTCTTCCTGAGTTACCTTTACTAAGCCCTTAGACTTCCGGGGATCGTCTACCAGATGGAAATAATAAGCTCTACTCTGCTGACCTTCCCAAAGCAGGTCTGCTTTTCCTAGGTTTCTATATTGAACCTTCCTATAGGTTTTCATTTACAGGCCAGGCTCCATTTAGTTGATGGGAAAGGGGGCTTGGCTGAGGTTATTCGGTGAGTTATAGACAGGACCTGGACTAGAACCCAGGCCTTCTGGGTCTAGTGCTATTTCTGCCATGTGATCTCCTGGCTCCCACCATGGAGCCACATAGTTTGAGCTAATGTCTTGGCACAGGTGACTGTACATTCCTTTTCCATACGGGCTCCAGGTGTAGCCAGATATGCGTGAGCCATAAGTTGCTATGTAATTCCATCACATTCTTGCCAAACAAGTCTGAGCAGCAGCTGGAAGGGCCCAGGGCCCTGATAGCATCTGTCAAATACCACTGAGAGCTTCACCCCTGGCTGTTCATATAGGAAGAGGATTCCATCTCCACATGGGGCTGCTGAGAAAGGCATCCCGGGCCCTGTGCAGAGGCCAAGTTTATCTAGGCAGTTCCATGTACAGGTCTGTTTCCTCATCTATAAAATAGGGACAGTAATACCTTGCAGGGTGATGAATGTGGCGATGAATAAGCATAGCGCATATAAAGCACTCAGCACTTCAGTTCAGCAAGTATTTATTGACCACGTCTGAGCCAGAACTAGGACCAGAATAACACAGGAAGAGACTGAGAGGCAGAAACCCACACATCTGCTGGTAGCATTTCCCCTGACCAGCTTTTAATCTTGTGCAAGCCATTTTCCTTCTCTGGATTTCAGTTTCATCATCTGTAAAATGGTCCCTGTTCTGAGAGAGACTGTTATCTCTCAGAAAAGAAACAGTGTGACTGTCAGCAGCTCTCAGGAATGAGGCAGGGAAGGAGGAATGGAACAAACCTGAGTCACAGTGTTGGTTGCCAGGGCTGCCCCTAAGGCTCAGGCACCAGCCAGTCCTGGGTTCAGCTCCTGGCCCCACCACTTAACAGCTGTTTGACTTGGACAAGTGACTTATCTCACCACAGGTTCCTCTTCTATAAAATAGGATAATGATTCTGCCTTATGGGGCCATCATTTTAACATGTGAAGGGCCTAGCAGAGTGCCTGGGCCTGAAAATTATAATTAGAAGCCTGTAATCCTAGCACTTTGGGAGGCCAAGACAGGAGGATCACTTGGGCCCAGGAGTTCAAAACCAGCCTGGGCAACATAGTGAGACCTTGCCTCTATTTAAAAAATTAGTAATAATAATACCTATATAACAAATGTAAATAATACATATATATATATATAATTAGAAGCCACATATGGTGGCTAATGCCTGTAATCTAAGCTACTTGGGAGGCTGAGGCAGGAGGATTGCTTGAGGCCAGGAAATTTGAGACCAGCTTGGGAGACAGAGCTAGACCTTGTCTCTAAAAAAGAATAATAATAATTAGTAATAATAGCAGCTTCTACTTATTTAGAGTTTACTTTTTGCCAGGCACTGGAGTAAGGTCTTTGCATCTATTACCAGATTTATTCTCCCTGGCAGGGAAAGCTGCTATTGTTATTCCCAATTTATAGGTAAGTAGTGAGGAATCCCAGCCCACAATCCCTGCCTTAGTGGATGCCCCCTGGTTTGAAAGGCAAGAAGAGAGGCAGCTCAATAAATAATTAAAATACAAAGTGGTAATGCCACAATGATAGTATTAGCACAGAGATGGCAAAAAAAAAGTATTTTTTTTGAATGGAGGGAAGGGTAGTCAGAAAAGGCATCACGGGTGACATGGCACCTAAGCATGGCTCGAGGTTTCAAGGTTGGTCGGTGTGTGATTTGTTTTAAATACTTTCCTGCCTGTACCAGGAGTACCTGTACCCATCCCATGAATAACACTGGACTGTTGCTGTAGTTTCCTTCTGCAGTGATCTCAGTCTTAGTAACTAGCATTTAAGTACTTTCACCCACTATTTCATTCCTTCTGTTGCAACTCCACTCATAAGAAGGAAAAATGTTTCTAACATTTGGAATGTTTAAAAAATGTTGGTGATCCTTTGAGGATAGGGAAGGAATGGGACTTGTTACTTTATAGAGGAAGAAAAGCACTCCCCAGTTATTAGGTCATCTCAGAATGACTATGTCAGACTTTGTACGGAAAATCTCTATGAATTATCTTAGCTGAGGCTGAGGGACAGAACTTTGATAATTGACAAAGCCATTTTGTCAAAGCTGTGTACATTTTGTCAGAGCTGAAGTACATTGACAAAGTTGTGTACTTCACAGCTTATCTACACCAAGTTAAGTAGCACCGTCTTTTCATCTCTACTAGCATTCAAAAAATAAAAGAAAGAAGAAAGTGCCATATACTGAAAAAAATTGTATAAAAGGGATCACCAGTATTTACCACTCTATCATCGCCATCATTAGAAACATCATAATCCTACGTTCATTGAGGGCTTGCCATAGGCCAGGAACTGTACTGTTTCCTATGCATTATATTATCCAAGGACTAGGTGTCATTACAGTGGTTCCCCCTTATCCTTGGGGGATATGTTCCGAGACCCCCAGTGGATGCTTGAAACTGAAGATGATACTGAACCTTATATTAGGTTGGTGCAAAAGTAATTCTGGCAGTGTATAGACCAGGGTTCCTCAGCCCCTGGGCCATGGACTGGTACTGGTCCAAGGCCTGTTAGGAACCTGGACTGAATAGCAGGAGGTGAGCATTAGCAGGTGAGCGAGCATTACCGCCTGAGCTCCACCTCTTGTCAGATCAGCATGGCATTAGATTTTCATAGGAGCACGAACCCTATTGTGAGCTTCACATGCTAGGGATCTAGGTTGCATGCTGCTTATGAGAATCTAAGCCTGATGATCTGAGCTGGAACAGTTTTATCCCAAAACCATCCTCCCCCACCCTGCCATCCATGGAAATATTGTCTTCCACGAAACCAGTTCCTGGTGCCAAAATGTTGGAGACTGCTGGACAGACAGTGTAAATACACTGGACAAAAAGATGATTCATGTTCCAGGCAGGATGGAGCAGAAGGATACAGGATTTCACATGCTACTCATAACGATGCATAATGTAAAACTTACGAACTGGGCCGGGCGTGGTGGCTCATGCCTGTAATTCCAGCACTTTGGGAGGCCAAGGTGGGCAGATCACCTGAGGTCAGGAGTTCGAGACCAGCCTGAAACACATGGCAAAACCCTGGCTCTACTGAAAATACAAAAATTAGCTGGGTGTGGTGGTGGGTGCCTGTAATCCCAGCTACTTGGGAGGCTGAGGCAGGAGAATCGCTTGAACCTGGGAGATGGAGGTTGCAGTGAGCTGAGATCGTGCCATGGCACTCCAGCCTGGGTGACGAGCAAAACTCCATCTCAAAAAAAACCAAAAGACAAAAAAAGTACGAATTGTTTATTTCTGGAATTTTCCATTTAATATTTTTGGACAGGGATTGACCATGGATAACTGAAACCATAGAAAGCAAAACTACAGAGAAGGGGGCACTACAGTATTATTCTCATTTTCCAAATGGGAAAACAATTTCAGAAAGTTTTATAAAGGTTAAGTAAGTGAAGGAGCTGCCATTCAAATCCAGAATCTACATTTCTAACCACTGTACTATATTGTGGTTTGCTTTTTGTCCATTTACTCTGGAGCAGATATCTTTCCATGTCAGTATAGTCATCCCTCAGTATCCATGGGGGGTTCCAGGACCCCCGCAGATACCAAAATCTGAGGATGCTAAAGCCCCTTAGTCAGCCGCCTATATCCTCAGGCTTTACACCCACAGATACGGAGGGCTGACTGCATGTACTCTCTTGAGACAGGGTCTACTCTGTTGCCCAGGCTGGGGTGCAGTGGTTACGGATAAGAATCTCCACTTTCCAGATAAGGAGTCTGAGGCTCAGAAGGGGGAAGACAGCTAGTAGCAGCAGAACTTGTATTAATCCCACTCTGTCTTTGTCTTCTCTGCTCAGGGCTGGCCCCCGCTTGACAGCAGAACTATTAAGCAAGCCCTCTTCTTTACATGGGGTTCAGAGTCAAATGCACCCAGCCTGAGATGTGGAAATACTCTCCTGGCTGCGAGTGGTTAGTCTGCTGGGCATGGGATTTCCAGGAAACCATTTACACACAGATCCACACATCTCCAAAGACGGAAAACAGCCAACCTCTGAGAGGGAAGGCCCCCGTTACTCTTAGCTACAAGGATGGGAAGCGCTTTCTGTCTCCACTTAAAAAAAGAGCACGGTGGGGCGTGGTGGCTCCTTCCTGTAATTTCAGCACTTTGGGAGGCTGAGGTGGATGGATCACTTGAGGCCCAAGTTCAAAGACTAGCCTGGCCAACATGGTGAAACCCTGTCTCTACTAAAAATACAAAAGTTAGCTGGGCATCGGCCGGGCACGGTGGCTCATGCCTGTAATCCCAGCACTTTGGGAGACTGAGGTGGGTGGATCACCTGAGGTCAGGAGATCGAGATCATCCTGGCTAACACGGTGAAACCCCATCTCTACTAAAAATGCAAACAACTAGCCAGGCATGGTGACACCCACGTATAGTCCCAGCTACTCGGGAGGCTGAGACAGGAGAATTGCTTGAACCCGGGAGGCGGAGGTTGCAGTGACCTAAGATCGCACCACTGCACTCCAGCGTGGGCAACAGAGTGAGACTCTGTCTAAAAAAAAAAAAAAGATTGGTGGGCATGGTGGTGGGCACCTGTAATCCCAGCTATTCAGGAGGCTGAGGCACGAGAATTGCTTGAACCTGGGAGGTGGAGGTTGCAGTAAGCTGAGATTGCGCCACTGCTGTCCAGCCTGGGCTCAGAAGAATGAAAGCACTTTGAAATAACTCAGAAACAGAAAGTCAAACACTGCATGTTCTCCTTTATAAGTAGGGGGTAAGCAACGGGTACATGTGGACAGACAGAGCAGAACAGTAGACATTGGAGGCTTCAAAAGGTGGCAGGGTAGGTGAGGGATGAAAAATTACCTATTGGGTACCATGTACACTATTTGGGTGATGGGTACTCTAAAAGCCCAGGCTTCACCACTGCACAATATATCCACGAAACAAAACTGCACTTGTACCCCCTAAATTTAATACAAATAAAAAAGATTGAAGGCACCTATGCTGTTAAATCCCTTCCAGGAAAATCAGAACTGTTTGCCCCAAATCTCACTTGGCCCTTCTTTGAGCCCTTCATCCCCCTGCATAAAAACCTTCAAATCCTTCCCATTACTCTTGGGATAAAGACCAAGAACATGGTGTGAATTAGACCCTGCATGGTCTGGCACCTCTTCACCTCAGTGGGCACCAACCCTCTCCATCTTGGCACTGTTGCTCCTGCCTTGGGACCGTCATATGGTCCAGCTCTCTTGCCCAGCAGTAGCTTCCTCCAAGCTTCTTAGGCTTCAGATCCCACCTCAGACATCAATGAAGCAGCCCCAACGAAGTTGGATCCCCATTTTCTCTCCCATAGTTCTCTGCATGGCTGTGATTTGATTCATGTCTTTCTCCCCCACCACTCTGTGGATTCCCTAAACTGTCTTGTTCATTGTACCCAGCCCCACCACACAGCTGGCACAGGAGGGCCTCCTGTACCATGTGGCCCCTTTGCTCATGCATCCCTGGCAGAAGAGGATGTAGGGGCTGGTGAGAGTTGTTCAGGCTTCTCTTTCCTTGGGGTCTAGGGCCAAGCTGGAGAAGGAACGCGATCGGGCTAGGGTGACAGGAGGGATCCCTGGGGAGGTGGCCCAGGACACGCAGAGAGAGCGGCGCATCTTCCAGCTGCACATGTGTGAGGTAAGGGGTGCTCTGGATGAGGGAGGGGGGCGTGGGATGTGTCTTCCTGTCTGCCTCTCCAGGGGACCAGTCACAGGCTCAGCTCAGGTCCTGGCCACATGGCCCTGTGGGATGTCACCAAGGCCCAGTCGCAGCCAGGTGGATTAGCCTGGGATGGGGACTGCAGCCTCTCGTTCCCAGGATTCTGCTTCAGCTCACATGACACATCTTGCCCTGCCCTCCTCCTAGTATCTGCTCAAAGCTGGGGAGAGCCAGATGAAGCAAGGTCCCGACTTCCTTCAGAGCCTCATCAAGTTCTTCCACGCCCAGCACAAGTAGGTATCTCCCCACGTCCCTGCCACTAACCCTTCCAGTGTCACAGAACAAGGCCCCTCTCAGGGTGTGGAAGACCGGCGAGTCTCTTTGGAGGCCTGCATCTTGTTGGTGGAACTTTCACAGCTCCTCCTCATTGAGTGCTCACTGAATGCCAGGCACGAGTACTTTACAAATCTCAATTCACTCAATCCCCCAACACTTCTGGGAGCAGGTACTATATTATCCCCATTTTATAGATGAGAAAACTGAGGCTCATTTTCCAAGATAACACTGCTAGTAAGTGGGATTTGAATCTAGTCAAGAGAGACTTGTCTATGGAGTGTCTGTTCTTGACCGTCAGACTACAATGCCCTGAGGTGCCCTGTGATCCTTACAGCAGCTTCTCCCACACTTCTGGCTTCATCTCTCATTTCCATCTTTATCTGGACCCTTGTTTGGCCTCTGACACCTCTTAGCTTTTTCCAAGATGGCTGGAAGGCTGCCCAGAGCCTGTTCCCCTTCATCGAGAAGCTGGCGGTCTCAGTACATGCAGTAAGTTGGGTCTCACCCTTGGGCACGTGATCAAGCCCCCTGTCCTTCCAGGAAAGTCTGTGGGTGTGGAAGAGCTGGCTCCTGCCCACAGAGTGAGGCTGCTGCTCTGCTCTTCTGGGTCTGGGCTGTGTACCTGACACATTTGTTGGCTGGTGATGGGGGTCCCTTCCTCTGTCCCACAGCTCCATCAAGCCCAGGAGGAGGAGCTACAGAAGCTGACCCAGCTCCGGGACTCCCTCCGAGGGACACTGCAGCTTGAGAGCAGAGAGGTCAGCCCCTGAACCATCCCAAAAGGAATGCCTTCCCCCAAGGCCCACCATGGAGGGAGGGAGAGAAGGAAGACCCACAGGGTCCCCTGGAAGAGTCTCCCTGAGTGAGCCCCTGCAGAATGGGGCTCTTTCCACTGAGATGCCCTGACGTCTCCTTTGCATGTCCGAGGGACAGGAACACCTGAGCCGGAAGAATTCAGGATGTGGCTACAGCATCCACCAGCACCAAGGCAACAAACAGTTTGGGACGGAGAAAGTGGGCTTTCTATACAAGAAAAGCGATGGGTAAGTGATTCAGAGCTTACATAATTTGCCCAACGTCACGCTGCAAGTAAATGACAGGGTTGGGGAAGCTGCCCAGAGGAACTGTTCTGATCATTTATGTAGACACTGAGGGTTGCAATGCAAACTCCTCAAATCCTGGGTTGTCCAGTACACCTGGGCATGTGAACTTCTGCTAAAGGTGATTGGTTGTTTTAAGTTAAAGAAGAATAGCAGTAGCTAACACTTATTGAACACTTACTATGCCCTCATTCTTTTTTTTTGAGACAGAGTCTCCCTCTGTCACCCAGGCTGGAGTGCAGTGGCACGATCTCGGCTCACTGCAACCTCTGCCTCCTGGGTTCAAACGATTCTCCTGCCTCAGCCTCCCGAATAGCTGGGACTACAGGGGCACACCACCACGCCCAGCTAATTTTTTATATTTTTAGTAGAGACGGGGTTTCACCATGTTAGCCAGGATCGTCTCGATCTGCTGACCTCTTGATCTGCCCGCCTCAGCCTCCCAAAGTGTGGGGATTACTGGCATGAGCCATTGCGCCCAGCCTATGACCTCATTCTTAACCTCTACAATATATTGAATATGCCTAGAAATGAAACTATTGGCTGTGCCTTGCTCCCTAGTGTAAAAAAAAAAAAAAAAAAAAAAAAAAAAAATCAGTCCGTGGGCCAGGCACAGTGGCTCACACCTGTAATCCCAGCACTTTGGGAGGCCAAGGCAGGTGTATCACCTGAGGTCAGGAGTTCAAGACCAGCCTGGCCAACATAGTGAAACCCCATCTCTACTAAAAATACAAAAAATTAGCCGGGTGTGGTGGCATGAGCCTGTAGTCCCAGCTGCTTGGGAGGCTGAGGCAGGAGAATTGCTTGAACCCAGGAGATGGAGGTTGCAATGAGCTGAGATCATGCCACTGCACTCCAGCCTGGGCAACAGAGCAAGACTCTGTCGCAAAAACAAACAAACAAAAAAAAAAACAAACAAAACAAAAACAAACTGCTGTGAAATGCAAAGGTTCCTGTGGGATATATTCATGTTTCTACCTACCAATCAGTTTAATCAGAGAAAAATAACCTTGAAGAAGAAACCAATGAATATTTACCTGTTACAGGAGAAGTGTTTAGTTTTGGATCATGGACTTGCTAATTTTATTTTGGGGGTATTAATATTGATCTTGCTTAGTTGAACCATAATTTGTTTGTTGTTGTCAAGAGCCTGTGCTTCTCAGACTAGGAGCTCCCTAATGATACAAGCTGTGTCTCCCCCATCAGACTAGAAGCTCTCAGAAAGCCAAAGTCACATCATCTCCTTAGAATAAGGATTCCCGGAGAGTGAGGCTGTGTTTCTCCATCAAACTGGGATCTTCCTAAGAGCAGAACTGTGTCTCCCATCAGAAGGGAGCCCCAGAGAGTCGGGGGTTGTGGGGAGGTGTAGGGTTAGGAGAAGAAAGAGGTAAAAGGATGTGGCTAGAGATCATACAGGTGGGGGCAAATCTCTGTTCTCTGACACCAGGGAATTAGGTGTGAGTCTTGGGTCACTGTCCTTCTATCCCTCTGGGCCTTAGAATTCGAAGAGTCTGGCAGAAAAGGAAGTGTGGAGTCAAGTATGGCTGCCTGACCATCTCACACAGCACGGTGAGGCCTAGAGGTGGTGGGTGTCTCAGGGCACGATGGACCCTCTTCTGGTGTTCTGAGCAAACAATGTCAAGCCCTCCCTCCAAGACTGACCCGCAAACCTAGGTCCAGGGAGCTGGAGACCCTTGTGGGAGGACAGATGGGACCCGAAGGCCCCAATCTAGTCTTAGTCTACACACCACATCCTTGAGGTGCTGCTGGGTGAAGAGAAACACTAATGGAACAGGATGATTATGCCCATTTAACAGAGTGGAAAATGGAGGCCTAAAGAGTGTGGAGGGCCAGAGGTAATGCATCCATCCTCCACCCCCAAATTCCCACAGATAAACCGGCCCCCAGTGAAGCTGACCCTGCTGACGTGCCAAGTGAGGCCAAACCCCGAAGAGAAAAAGTGCTTCGACCTGGTGACCCGTGAGTGGTCTCTGTGCCTCTCCCCTACAGCTGCCCAGGGCTTCTCTAAAACACCTATCAGCTCCCAGGGGTCTTCAGTGAGGGGTCTGTGTCCAGTTCCACACATGGTATTGAAGAGCTGCTACTGCAGGCATAAGAATCCTTAGGTCCAGGACACCCACATCACATTAAATGTCAAAATGCACCCACTTTTCATAATAAGTGGGACTATTTATGTAGAGCATATTTGAGTGGATTTGGGTCATCTGGGTTTTTAAATCATTTCTTTTTTTAAAAAAATTGTACCTTTTTTCCCCAAATACCCAGAGCTGAAAGAGATGAAATTATTGTTTCTTTACATTTTCCACTTTTCGTTCTTCGGAGCCTTTGGTGCAGGCTTTGTGTGAGAGCAGACACAGGCTGAAAAAGACCTAGATCTTGTCCTCAGGAAGCTCTCTGGCAGGGGTGTGGGGTGGGTACCCAGGACTGTAAGATGAGGGGGCTGTCCAGAAGATGGGTGCAGATATAGCCTCATAGAAGATTAGGGAGCAGGAAGGCCTACGCTGCTGTGGGGAATCAAGAAAGGCTCTTGGAGGAGAGAGTATTTGAATTTAGCCTTGAAGGACATGTAGAATGAAGAGTTTGTGGGGTGGGGGCTTTTGAGGAGACAGGATTAGCATGATGAAAGGCATGGAAGCAGGAGAGTAGGTCTGGCCAGTTTGGCCAGAGTGGAGGGTTCATGTAGCAGAGTGAGAGATGAGGCCTGGAAATCCCTCTTAAAAGTTTGGACCTTATTTCCTGGCAATAGGGAGCCATGGGAGATCTTGGAGCAGGGCAGTAGGGCAGTGGTGTAGTTAGAGCAGAGACTTGGGCACAACAGTTGGGAGCTGGTACAGGCTGGAGAAAAGAGGAAATGGGAAGCAGGGAGACCAGACAGGTAGCCTGGTCGCCCCGGAGGAGACCAGGAGGGGCCCAGTGGGATGGTGACAGTTGGTTCAGAGGATGCGCTGCCTCTGAGCTGGGTTCTCTGGGGTTCTATGCCCTGGGAGACCTCATCTGAGCCTGGAACCAGGGCTTCACGCAGAGAGAGCTTTGTTGGGATCCTACTTCGGAGGCCACTTCTGAGAAACTGCCCCTGCTGTTGGCCACTGTCATTCCGCTCCCTCCCCACTCCTAGCTTGAGAGTCCAACTTGGCAGGGACACATCTCCATGTGGCCCCAGCGGCTTTTGGCGGGGGCTCCCTGGGCTTCGGGAAGGCCAGCAGCATTTCTGTGGGCCAGAAGCCCCCTTCTCTCCCGACAGACAACCGGACCTACCACTTCCAGGCGGAGGACGAGCACGAGTGTGAAGCGTGAGTGCCCGGCCAGCCTTGTGGGTGGGGCTGGCGGCCCTATCTCTTCCCGCCTGACATCCCTGTCCCACCCCGCTCAATCTCCGCAGGTGGGTGTCAGTGCTGCAGAACAGCAAGGATGAAGCCCTGAGCAGCGCCTTCCTTGGGGAGCCCAGCGGTGGCCCGGGGTCCTGGGGGGCCGCCGGGCATGACGGGGAGCCCCATGACCTCACAAAGCTGCTCATCGCGGAGGTGAAGAGCAGGCCTGGGAATAGCCAGTGCTGCGACTGCGGGGCTGCAGGTCAGGCCTCGGGGCCGGGCAGGAGGGAGGGGGACGTAGAGGGGAGGGGCTGCACCTCCAGGCTCCAGCTGCTTTCCTCTGCAGACCCCACGTGGCTCAGCACCAACCTGGGCGTGCTCACTTGCATCCAGTGCTCGGGCGTCCACCGGGAACTGGGCGTGCGCTTCTCGCGCATGCAGTCACTCACCTTGGACCTGCTGGGCCCCTCCGAGTTGTTGGTGAGGGCGGGGCGGGGCCCAGAAGGGGCCAGACGCGGAGATAGGGGTGTAGTTTCATCGGGGGCAGGCGAGACTTGCAGGTTGTGGGTGGGTCCTGGCCAAGGTGGGCTGGGACAAGCCAGGTAGCTGGTGGTCAGGGGCGGGGCCTGAACCGGGAGGGCGCCCGAGGGGCGGGACTCGGGGGGCTCGGAGCTCCACCCTGTGCAGGCCTAACTACGAGGTCTTACTCTGCCCCACCCCTATTTTCCCACGATTCCAGCTGGCCTTGAACATGGGAAACACGAGCTTCAATGAGGTCATGGAGGCCCAGCTACCCTCACATGGTGGCCCTAAACCCTCAGCTGAAAGTGACATGTAAGGGGATTCTCAGAGAGAGGGGCGTCCTGCCTAGGGGATTCTGCCTCCGCAGCTCCCAGGGTCGCAGAAAGGTCTTAGATCAGAAGTCTGGGGAGGCTGGGCGCAGTGACTCACACCTGTAATCTCAACACTTTGGGAGGCCAAGGCGGGCGGATCACTTGAGGTCAGGCCTTCAAGACCAGCCCAGCTAACATGGCAAAACCCCAACTGTACTCAAAATACAAAAATTAGCTGGGCGTAGTGGCGCATGCCTGTAGTTCCACCTACTCAGGAGGCTGAGGCACGAGAATTGCTTGAACCCTGGAGGCAGAGGTGGCAGTGAGCCGAGATTGCACCACTGCATTCCAGCCTGGGTGATAGAGTGAGACTCTGTCTCAAAAAAAAAAAAAAAAAAGCCTGGGGAGCTGGGGAAGGGGAGCCTCAGATCTGGACATCTTCAGGACATGGTTCTGGAGAAAAGGAGAGCTGTATCTCCTGTGGGAGGGTCCCAGGGATCAGCTGGACAGACACAGTCCATGCTCTGAGATCCTGTGGTTGTCTTTGGTAGGGGCACCCGCAGGGACTACATCGTGGCCAAGTATGTGGAGCACAGGTTTGCACGCCGGTGCACACCTGAGCCTCGGAGACTCTGGACAGCCATTTGCAACAGGGACCTCCTGTCGGTACTGGAGGCCTTTGCCAATGGGCAAGACTTTGGACAGCCGCTGCCAGGGCCTGATGCACAGGTGAGAACCCCCTCCAAGGGCCACTTATAACCCACCTGCCTCACATATTCCCCAGTTCTTCTGCAGGACCAGCTGTTACTCCCCTCTGCCCCACCTCTGACATCTGCTCAAATCTCACCCATCAGAGTGGTAAGTGGGAAAGAGCACAGCTTCAGTCAAGCAGACCTGGGTGGGAATCCTCGCTGTTTTTTCCTAGCTGTGTGATCTAGCGCAGGTTACTTCTCTGAGTCTCATTTCCTCATCTATAAAAGGGGTTAATAATAGCACCCATGGTGATGAAGTGAGAATTAAGTCATGTATATAAAGGGCTTAGTGTACAATGGGTATGCAATAAATGTTCATACCTTTTTCTTTCACCTAAGTAGCCCTGAAATGTAAGGGCAGGTCAGTTTAGAGCCAGGAAGACCACTTTGCTTTGGCTATTCCAAGAACAAACACATGAGCATGGGGAAAGGATATCAGAGACATTTGAAAAAGTAAATCAACAGGAGTTGCTGACTGATTGGACATCGAAAATTGGATGTTGGCTGGGTGTGATGGCTCACGCCTGTAATCCCAACACTTTGGGAGGCCAAAGTGAAAGGATCACTTGAGCCCAGGAGTTCAGAATCAGCTTGGGCAAAATAAGGAAACCCCCATCTCTACAACAACAACAACTAAAATTAGCTGGGTATGGTGGCACACATCTGTGTTCCCAGCTACTCAGAAGGCTGAGGTGGGAGGATGACTTGAGCCCAGGAGGTTGAGGCTACAGAGAGCTGTGACTGCGCCACTGCCCTCCAGCTTGGGTGACAAAGCGAGACCCTATCTCAGAAAAACTAAAAACGGGTATCTTTGAGCTGTCTGTCTGATATCTTGGTGGGCTATCTAATGAGCAGTGCAGCACTTAGGTGAGGTAAAAATTTGGAACAGCCTACACGTGTGATAGTTGAAAACATGAGGTTGCTGAGGTCTTAGTGGGGAAGTACAATCAGGGAGAGGAGCCCAGAGCCAAGAAAGAAGTTTGGGTAACACCTGTTGGGGGCAGAGGAGGAAGAGCCATGAAAGGGAACAATGAGAGAATGGCCCTTCACCTTCCTGCCAAACATGAGGCTCTGCCCTTGCAGTCTCATCTCTCCGGGGTTCTGGCAGCTTCCTATGGGAGGATAAGAGGGTAGCAAGAGTGCAAGAGGGAAATACTGGGTTGGAGGCAGGTGCACTGGGGGTAACTCAGAGGTGTGGATGTGTTTTCAGGCACCTGAAGAGCTCGCCCTGCATTTGGCTATCAAAGTTGCCAGCCAGGCCTCCCTGCCTCTGGTGGATTTCATCATCCAGAATGGGTGAGAGCCTCCCTGCCTGTCTCTCTGGCTCCTCACACTCCCGCTCCTTTCCTTCCTGTTCTCCCACTGTCTTCCCTCCTTTCCCCTCCCACTTTTTCCCCTGACTTTGATCCCCTCATTGATCTGTTCCCCTTCCTTTCTCCCTGAACCCTCCTCTCCCCAGTGGTCACCTGGATGCCAAGGCTGCTGACGGGAACACGGCTCTGCACTACGCAGCACTCTGCAACCAGCCCGACTGCCTCAAGCTGCTGCTGAAGGGGAGAGCTTTGGTTGGCACAGGTGGGGCTTAAATACCTCCTCCGTCAGACTCCTATTCCTGACTGCCCCTTGTGTGGACTTCCGATGGTCTTGGGCTTACTTCTGACCACGTCTGTGATCTTAGGGGTTTGTCATTCATCTCTTGAATTTCAGCTTCCTCATCTGTAAAATGGGAATAATACCACTGACCTAGCGGGACTGCTAAAGAGAAAAGAAAATATTTCTGGAAGTACTTAGGCAAATAAATATTAGCTGGATCTGAATGATAATGATTGTAATAGCTAATATTTATTGTGTAACATATGCCTGGCAATGGGGCAAGTGCTTTACATGTGTTAATTAAACGAATCCTCATAACCACTTCATCAGGTGGTTCCAAGTACTCATCATAAACAATTTTGTCCCAAAAGGTTATATAACTTGGCCTGTGGTCACGTAGCCAGAACATGGCAGAGCCAGGATTCAAACCCAGACATTCTGATTCCAGAGGCCGGTCCTCATCTCTAAGCTGTAATGTTTCTTTGACCATGACCATGACCATGACCATGACCCCTGACTTTCCCCCCTCACAGTAAACGAAGCAGGCGAGACAGCTCTGGACATAGCCAGGAAGAAGCACCACAAGGAGTGTGAGGAGCTGGTGAGGTCTCCGGGAGGCAAGGGGCCCCTGACCCTTTCTCTCTCCCTGCTGAGCCCCCAACCCTCTGAACCGCCAAGCCTTTGTTTTTGGCAGCTGGAGCAGGCTCAGGCGGGGACCCTTGCCTTCCCTCTACATGTGGACTACTCCTGGGTAATTTCCACAGAGCCTGGCTTTGACAGTGAGGAGGATGAGGAAGAGAAGGTGGGTCCCAGCCCTGTCCCTCAGACCTCTGGATGGCAGAAGGAAAGAGCCAGATTGGGCCGGATGTGTGTTGGCGGGGGCTGTGAGGTGGGGGGACAGGGCTACACCAGAGGAACCAGGCTGTCCTCATCCTCACTCTTTTGCCCTGGCAGCGCTGCTTGCTGAAGCTCCCGGTCCAGGCCCACTGGGCCAGTGGGAGGCTGGACATCAGCAACAAGACCTATGAGACTGTCACCAGCCTGGGAGCAGCCACCCCTCAGGGCGAGAGTGAGGACTGTCCCCCACCCTTGCCAGTCAAAAACTCTTCTCGGACCGTGGTCCAAGGGTGTGCAAGACGTGCCAGTGGAGGTACAGTTGGATGCCCAGATAAATGCTCACCATGCCATTCACAGAGGGCCTGTATATGCCGGGGCACTGAGCTGAGTGCATATGTTAGTCCATAGCATCCTTATGATGACCTCCCAGATAAGGGTTCTGATCTTCCCCTTACAGATAAAAGAACAGAGGTGTTAAGTCACATGCTTAAGATCCCACAGGTAATAAGTCTCTGATGTAGGATTCAAATATCAGCTCATCTTATACCAAATTCCTCAATGCTCCACTTAACAAGAGAGAAAAGAGTTTACTGAGCATCTCCTTCATCCTGAGTCCTTTGAGGGCTACCAAGACACAGTCTAGTAGGGGAGATAAAAACTGGAATGCAATTCATTATAATACAAGGCACAGTGTGATGTAGAATGTGAATCCCAAAAGGACAAGGACTTTGAGTGTTTTGTTGAATACTGTTTGTCCAGCGCCTAGTGCAGAGCCTGGCTGTTCTCAATAACTATTAGTCGAATGAAGGAACAGACTTGTTCTGGGAGGTCAGGGCGGTTGGGGAGGGAGCATGTCCTACTGGGACTGGGGGTTGGTTTAGGAAGGCCCTGGTGGGGATATCATCTGAGTGAACCTGAGGGATGGGCAGGAGAATCCAAACTGGGATGGGGTGTGAGCACAAGCAAAAAAGTGAGTCAGCATGGTCCTGGCCACAGTGAACAAAGGCTTCATCAGTTGAAGGAGAATACTGGACAGGTAGATGGGGAATGGACTATTGGCAGAGAACCAGAAGAGATCGTAGGCCGGACGCAGTGGCTCACACCTGTAATCCCAGCACTTTGGGAGGCTGAGGCAGGCGGATCAGTTCAGGTAAGGATTTTGAGACCAGTCTGGCCAACATGGTGAAACCCCATCTCTACTAAAAATGCAAAAATTAGCCAGGCGTGGTGGCATGCACCTGTAATCCGAACTACTCTGGAGGCTGAGGCAGGAGAATCTCTTGAACCTAGGAGGCAGAGGTTGCAGTGAGCCGAGATCGTGCCACTGCACTCCAGCCTGGGTGACAGAGTAAGACTCTGTCTCAAAAAAAAAAAAAAGAAAAAGAAAAAGAAAAAAGATCCTAGAGGCCAGAGACTGCTTTGAGGTTGGTCATAGAGCAAGTGATAAAGAAAAGCTTTATCATTTCTGATTCCAGATCATTCTGAAGTCTCCAGCCTGAGTTCAGAGGTCCTTGAGACCCCTGAGAACCTGGGCAGTCCAGCCTCCTCCTCCAGCCTCATGAGCCCCGTGGAACCTGGGGGTCCCAGCCAAGCCCCACCCAACTCTGAAGAGGGCCTCCGAGAACCCCCAGGCACCTCCAGACCGAGCCTGACATCCGGGACCACCCCTTTGGAGGTGTATCTCCCCGTCAGGTTCAGGTTGGTGAGGGCTCAGCTGTGCAACCAGGGCAAATCCCCTGACTTCTCCAAGTATCCATTGATTTCCACACCTCTAAATAGTACCTGCCTGGGTCACACTCCATCTCTGGGTGCATCACTTATGCAGAAATGCTGGACCCTGGGACCCCTTCCCCCTTCACACACTTACTCCCAAATCCTGCATGGAGAGCTGAGGAGGAGCCAGGGATCCTGCCTGCTGACGTTGGAGTAAAGGAGGCTTAGCCCTCTGTGTGGCTTATTCTAGAGGCTCTCAGTGGGGTCTTCACTCTGTCCCCACCTCCAACCCAGGATCCAGTCTTCTCCCTTCCTTGCAAACCTATTCAGTCTGGAGTTTGGGGAGAAGTAGACCGGGGATATCCATAGAGTCTTCTGGAGGTCAGTTCCGGCCTTCTTGGGCCTGTGATGGACCTGGTCTGAGGGCCTTGTGGACTCTACCCACCCATCCTAAGCCCCCAGACTGACTCTGTTCCTGAGCCCTTTCTCCCCACTCTGAGGGGCTCTCTGGACACAAGGGTCACATTGGCCTTTCCCTGCCTTCCAGCTCTGAGAGCACTCGCTCCTATCGGCGGGGGGCGCGGAGCCCGGAAGATGGTCCCTCAGCCAGGCAGCCTCTGCCCAGAAGGAACATGCCGGTAGGAACTCTGGGACCATGGTTTGAGGGGCGGTGGCAGGGTGCCTGAGAGGCAGAGTTAGTCAAGAGTAAGTGTATTGGGGTGGGAGACCTCCCATGATTGGGGTACAAATGGACCCAGGCAGCCACAGTTTGGACAGTCCCTGTCCTGGTGCCCAGGTGGCCACAGTTTGGCCAGTCCCTCTCCTGGTGCCCAGGTGGCCACAGTTTGACCAGTCCCTGTCCTGGTGCCTAGGTGGCCGCGGTTTGGCCAGTCCCTGTCCTGGTGCTCCTCTTTCCCTGCTCTAGCCCAGGGCTGGGTGCAGCTGAGGAGAGCCCAGGCCTTGACGGATGGCAGTGGTGATGAGGCCCAAGCTCTGGCCTCTCCCCAGGGGAGGATGAGGGAAGTTGTGTTAGCCAGGCCAGTTGCTCAGAGAAGGCATCACTTCCCTGCAGAAGAGGCAGGATTAGGTGGCCGTGTACCAGCCCTTGTTTGCCTAACTCTCCCCTTGTTCATGAATCTCCTGGAATCCACAGGGACTTTCAGATCCCAGGCATAGAGGGATGTGACAGGGACAGGGCAAGAGCTGTCATCCTTAATGCAGCTTCTCCCTGCTGAATCACCAAGTCTCCAATAATGGCATATATTAATTGAACCTAGGAGTGGGCACAGATGAGAGCCAGTTGTGTTGGGAAGGAAGCCTCTTCTGTCCCTTGTTCCTCTGGGAATTCCTCAGAATGGCATTGGTTATGTTGAGAGTCAGGATGGCAGGGGCAGAAGCTGGTTCTGTCCGGGGAATCATCATCTTTAATCCACCAGAGTTAGGCACCAGACACAAATCTATGTCCACATCCTGGTTCCACTATTGTCCTGAAAACCAGGTATCCATCAGATGGCATTTAATTGATGCCTGTGATTGTGGTGTGTATGATAGCAAGAGCTTGGGCTTTAGAGTAAGGAGACTTTGGACAAGTGGCTTCACTTCGTCAAGCCTCAGTTTCTTTGTCTGTAAAGTGAGAATAATCTATCCACAATAGGACAGATGTGAAACTGAGTGAGATGAACACCTGGTGTGTTACAGGTGCTTTGAAAGTGTCGGTTTCATCCTTCTTTCTGCAGGTTGGTGTCACTGAAGGAGATGGCTCAAGGACTGGGAGTCTCCCAGCAAGTTCTGTGCAACTTTTGCAAGACTAGCTCCTTGCTGGCCCCCACATGCCACATTCTGGGCCCCAATGTTCAGCGCTCACAAAACTGGGGAGCTGAGATGTTTGTTCTCTTGGATCTCGCTCTCTCTTACTTGTGCTTCTGTGACTGGCCTTCTTCCTGCCATAGGCCATGCCCCTACCAAGGACACATGTCCTTTCCCTGTTAGGGCTGATGGCAGTTCTTTTCTATCTCATTACCTGCTACGGGCCTGGGAGCCCTGTGGCTGGATCTGAGTGCTCCTGAGCTGGCTTCAGTTGCAGAACTCTCAGTCCCTCATCAGATCGAGACTCTATTTCCCCCATCTGTCTGGGGGCTTCACAAGGGCAGGAGAGCCCTCCATCACTGACTTCCAGATCAGGGACCCTGCCAAGTAGGGACTGTCTTCTCAGCCAGCCGTTTATTAGTCTAGTATTCCTTTACTACATTCCAGCTCTATGTCTGGACCTGTGTTAGTCACTTCAGATGCCACACGAGTAAGACAGGGGCCCTGCAGGGGTGGTCCTTTGGTGAAAAGCTGGTCTTAAAGGTTGGGCTTGGGAATAGGCAGGGTCAGATTCCAGGGCATGACTCTGGACTCAGCGGGTTTATACCTGTGTGACCATTGCAGTTGTCTACAGACCACATCCATTCTGGCTGGTCAACATGCATGCTATACTGGCTGTTAAATAAAAATATTCTGAATGTCACCCCTTTTGAGGGACAGCGCTGCCTCCCCTAGGCACTCTCCTATGTTCCCCTGCCAAGCAGTAGAGTCGAATGCACCCACATTTGCCTGTGTCCTTGATTTAGCAGGAAGGAAAGAAATGGTCTGGGTTGATGGATGCCCACTTCTTTTCTCTTTCTCTTGGTCAACTCAGGAGCCTTTTAGTCTGAGGGAATGGAGAGGCAAAGAAATAAGGGAGAGTAATAGAAATGGGAGGGCAGAGACTTAAGGGTTCTGCTTCCCAGCACTAGAAATTCCATCATTGCTCAGCCCCAGTGAGAAAGCAGATACACCTCAGCCATCATCAACTGCTAACATCTCAACTTGCCAGTTGCTGGGTGCTGCGCCCTGGCAGGAATGGGCCAAGCCAAGCAGGGGAGACTGGAGAGCACCAGTGGCCAACACTGCTGCCTGGCTGTGGAGGCTGTGCTGTTTCCCCTGGAGACCTGACCAGTCTGTGGTTCCCACAGGAACAGGGTTGTCTTTTGAGCCCCCAGTGTCTGGTTTCATTCATCTCAGATTTGTTATTTCACTCATCTCTAATAAAGGATTGGGGGGTCAGTTTCTAGTGGTTTCATTTATGTGATCTAAAGAGCAACAGGGAGGGGAACGGAATCTTGGGGCTTGAAATTCTTTCTCTGGACCTGGCAAGGGAGATGGCCTGATGTGGAATAGTGGTTTGTAACCACAGTGTTTTGCCCTAGGGAACTTCTGATAAAGCAGAAAACAGTTTTGACTATTCCCAACTGGAGGGTGCTAGTGGCATTTAGTGGACAAAGGTCAGGGATGCTCCTAAACATACTGTGGTGCACAGGTCAACCCTCCATAGCAATGCAGTATTCAGTCCAAAATGTTAATAATGCCAAGGTTGAGAAACCCTGGAAAGAACACTGGACTAGGATTCTGGAGACCTGAAATTCTAGCTCTCCCGTGGTCCTCTGCCACTGTCTCTGTTGACTGCCCCTGAGAGAAGGATTTGGGAGCAAGTAGCTTATCTGTGAAATGATCCCAGGAAGCATAATGAGGGAATAGAGAAGTGAAACAGAAAGTCAAAGAGCAATAAAGAGCTGGGTGTGGTGGTGAGACCCTATAGTCCAGCTATTCGGGTGGGAGAATTGCTTGAGCCCAGGAGTTCAAGGCTGCAGTGAGCCATGATCGCGCTACTGCACTCCAGCCTGAGCAACAGAGCGAGTCTCTGTCTCTAACTCTTGTTGAGGACCTGTGAGAAACAGTATTGACTGCAACATGCCTTCACGTTGTCCCACTGAGAGTAAAGAAACTGGATGTTTTCCACCAGCTCTGGTTTCCTGCTGGTTGGGGGTGTCCTTTCTGAGGGCATCAATTTCCTATCACCCCAAAGCTCCTAATCAGAGAAGTGTGGGGAGCTGTCCAAGGTGTGTCCAGGAATTATCTTCCAGTGACCTGCAGGGTGGATAGGTAGGCAGAGGGGATATGATGGTATCAACAGGGTCCAACCCTGAGAGGATCATCACCCTCTTTAGGCCTCAGTCTTCCCATCCATACAATAAAGAGTTTGGACTCCATGTTTTCTTAGGGTCCTTCATACCCGGATGTTCTAGGTGACCAGCAGCAGCACCATGGTCAGGTCACACAGCTTAGGGTGGGGACTGGGTAGAAGTTTGAGAAAAATTCTTTTTTTTTTTCTTTTTCTTTTCTTTCTTTTTTTTTTATTTTTATTTTTTATTTTTATGGCTCTGTCTCCCACGCTGGAGTATAGTGGCACAATCAGAGCTCACTGTAACCTTGAACTCCTGGGCTCAAGCAGTCCTCCTCCCTCAGCCTTCTGAGTAGCTGGGACTATAGGCCCATGCCACCATGCCTGGCTTTTTAAAATATTTCGTAGAGACGAGGTCTCTCTCTGTTGCCCAGACTAGTCTTGAACTCCTGGCTCAAGCAGTCCTCCTGCCTTCAAGCAGTCCTGCTGCCTTGGCCTCCCAAAGTTCTAGGATTACAGGCATGAGTCACCAGTCCTGGCCGTTTTTTTTTTTTTTTTTTTTTTTTTTTTTTTTTTTAAGGCAATCCTAAGTAGCCTCAGGCTGCTGAGGTTGAGTCTCTTCAACCCAGAAGGGCTTGGCTGGGATTGGCCAAAAGTCCTCCCAAAATCCCAAACCATTAGAGTCTAACTTCCCAAATGTGACTGGCAGCGCTGCATGCTCAGGTCCCACCCACTGCCTCTCCCCAACACTCCTCACCTCTGTGCTGCAGCCATGCCAAATTTTCAGTTCCTCCAACACTGTCACGCAGGCCAGGCACCCTCCCATCCCTAAGCTTTGCACATTTGGAACTCACTCCAAGAGAAGTGGACTGTTTTGTTCCTCTCCGGATATTCAGAACAAGAAATGCCTGGCACATATTAGGTGCTCCATAAATATATGTTGAATGCCTCTTCCTTTCTTCCGTGAACACTCTTCCTCCTCCCCTCCATGGCCGCTGTGTGCTTCAGCCCAAAGTTTAAACTTCGTTTCTTCAGAGAAGATGACACCCTAAATAGTGCAGGTCCCCTCAGATGTGTCCTTAAGGTCCTTCACTGCTTCCTGCCCTTCACCCCAGCTATGATAAATACATTAATTGACCATGTCTGTTTTTGTTTAAGGTTTCTCTTGCCCATAGACTGAGTTGCAAGCTTTCTGGGACCGGGTCTGTCTTGTTCATTGCTTGGACATTCAATATGTATTTGTTGAATGGATGAAAAAACCCACTCTGTCCTACCTTGATCCCAGTCACAAAGCAATTAGAAGATAGGTGTCCACACCAAGCTGCCTCTGCGACCCAAGCTGAAATGGAGTTCGGTCAGGAAAATTGGGAGATTTCACTCGACACCCCAACCCCAGCTCCCACTGTCCCAACCTGCACACCCTGTGGACCACTTTTCATGCCTGCCTTCCAGGTTCCTGAGCCCCACTCCCGTCACAGGAAGATCATTTTCTGTCCATTAAACTCATTTAGCAAGAGAACTGGGTCTGTAGGAGATACTTGGAGATCACTGGAGATCATTCCATGGGAAGGCAGATCTGGGCATGGCTGGGGAAGGTAGACACAGTTGTGTTTCCACCACTCCACCAAGATGACCCTTCTAAACCCAACCCCACTGAGGGGGCACTGGCCTGACCTGGCAGCGTTGCACCTGGATCAGTATTTCTCAAAATTTGGTGCACCTAAGAATGAATCTTGTCTGTAGTCACAGCACTTTGGGAGGCCGAGGCAGGAGGATCCCTTGAGACCAGGAGTTCCAGACCAGCCTGGGCAACATAGCAAGACTCAGTCTTTACAAAAAAATTTAAAAAATTAGCTGGGCATGATATATGACTCCCGCCTGTAGTCCTTGCTACTCAGGAGGCTGAGGCAGAAAGGATCACTTGAGCTGGGGAAGTCGAGGCAGTGAGCGTGATTGCTCCACTGCACTCTGGCCTCAGCAACAGAGGGAGACCCTGTCTCAAAAAAATAAAAATAATCTCCCCGACAAGCTCTCACCACTCAAGAGTGTAGTTCTGGGACCAGCAGCAACCCCAGCACCTAGGAGCTTGTTAAAAATGCAAAGCCGTACTAACAAAATAGCCAGCAAACTAAGTTTTAGGTAGACAGGCAAACAGGAGCCTGGATACACGTGGCATGCACAGGCCGTGTGCAGGATGGAGTGAGTGCAGGTTAAAGCAGAGCTGGATTTAGTGATCTACACACACACACACACACACACACACACACACACACACACACACGGGATTCGAGCGCACCTAGTTGTCTCCACTTGGGCATAGGCGCGGAACTGAGTCCTCCCGTTTTGAGATGCAACGGTGCAGAGACCCGGGAGCCCGGAACGCTTCCCGCGGCCCCTGGGACACCCTCGGGCGCCCCCGCGACCGCCGCATGTGGCCAGGTCACAGCCTCCCAACTTGCCAGAGAACCCTCCTTCCCAAATCTCCCTTCGGTCCCCCGGCGCCCCTGGAAGCGCCGGAGGTGGAGGGTCCCCTCTCTCAGCCTCGTCCCTCCCCTGAGGCCCGACCGGCCGGCGCGGGCAATCAGTGCCCTGGCAAGTCCTTGAAGTCTATATTTAGTGCCCGCCACCCCTCCCCCGCACAGTTGGAAGGCGGGCGGTGGGGGGTGGGGGTGGGGAGAGCCCCGCCCCCGCCGGGCGTGTGTGTCGTGTGTGTTTGGGGCCCGCGCGGGTTGCGCGCCCTCCGCCTTCGCGCCTCCTGCCCCCGAGGCCCGACTGCTGTCCCTGCGCCCCTCGCCCCGCCGGGCGTCGCGGGCCAACATGGGCCAGGAAGAGGAGCTGCTGAGGATCGCCAAAAAGCTGGAGAAGATGGTGGCCAGGAAGAACACGGTGAGGCTGCAGAGTTTGGGCCACGGCCCCCGCTCCCGGGAGGCGCAGGCGAGCCCCGGATTCCGGGGTGGGGACGTACTGGCGGGGCGCGTACGGGACTCCAGGACCCGAGGGAGGAGCGGCTGGTGCAGGGCCCAAGGCCCCTTAGGGACCCTTGCTGAGTACCTCGAGGTGGGTGTGTGCGTGGCCCAGGACGCCAGGGGGATCTTGCGGGTCCCAGAGGCACGACTTGTGCACGTCCCTTTGGACGTGTAGGGTTCACCCTGGGCAGCTAGTGCGGGGCCCAGGAAAGCGGCCGAAGAGAGCTGGACGTGGGAAAGGACTTTGGGAGTCCCAGGACTTGGCGTGTGCAAAGCCCGGGGAGCGGCGGCGATGGCGGGGGCGGGGCTGGGGGCAAATCCTGGTGGCCAGAGAAGTGGCAGAGAAACTTGGACTGACGGGGGTACTGAGCTGCATCCCTGCACCGTGGAGCGGGTCTGCGGGAGAAAAGTAAAAGGCCGTGGATCCTGTGACTCCACAGCTTGGGGCGTCAGGAGCAGTTCTTTTGGCAGCTTTCCCTTTCCTTGGCCTTGGGGTGCGGCCCGGACGGGCGGGGGCCGAACAGGTGCGGGGGCCCGCGGGGCGGGGGAAGGGGGCCGGGCTGGAGGCCTGTGCAGCGAGGGCGAGGGCGGAGGGAGGAGCGGGCTCCGCGGGAGGTTGGGAGCAGGGCTGACAGCCCTACCGGAGGGTCCTGGCCAGAGCGCAGATCCAACTGGAAGTTAATGTTTGATCTTCCCCGTGATCTTTGCCTGGGGTTGGCGGCCGACTGGTCGCCTGGCCAGAGCAAATTTGGCCTTGGGTCCTGGAGGGCCTGGGCTCGCCCTGGGAGGGAAGAAAGGGAGCCTGGTGAGCATGACCATCCCACCTCCCCGCCCTGTCCCAGGGTTCTCTTCCTCCCTCCCACCATCGGTAGCCATGTGCTGCAGCCACCTGCACTTCCAGGACCTAGGAGCCTGGGAAAGGAAGAGACCCTAATAGAAGTTTTAGAGCCAGGAAGAGTAGCCAAGGCCCAGGGAAGGGTCGCTGGGACCATGGAGTGGCAGGGAGCCCTAGAGTGGACACTGGGCAGTCATGAGTTGGTGTCTATATAAAGGCCAGAGCCTCAGTTTCTCCATCTGTAAGAAAGAGATCTGCCTCTGGAGAAGGGATGTCACTGGATTCTTGTCTCTGCTGGCAGTGATGAGGATTGGAGAGATGAGACAGAGATGTAAACCCCTTAGTAGGACTCAGACCAGTGCTTGGTAAGAGCTGGCGAACAAGACCTGCTTCTACGCAGCCAGGTCCAACACAGAAAGTTACAACACAAACCTGCAGAGTGCTGGGAGCTTCTCACCCGACAATCCCAACCTCTATGCTTTCCCCATTGCAGACTCCTCCACAATACTCAGTACAACTGAACCTCAAGTCATGAGGGGCATTTTCTCAGCTAGGGTTGGCGGAGCCCAGCCAGGGATTCTGAGCCAAATTACAGTTCAAATAGACAGGTTATCCCAGCCCAGCTCCTTACTGACCCCCAAGCTTGGGCCGGGAAAGAAATTCTGGGCCTCTGGGTAAGAGGGGTAGAGTGGGGATGCCTAGAGACCCGGGGACAGGCAGCCTGCTTGGAGTAGAGCTCTGGCTGAAGATGAAGGAACCTGCCATGGCCTCCCCCTCACTCCTTTTATGACCCTAGGCAAAAGCCATTCAACCTTCCCTCTCTGGGCCTCGAGTTTCCTCTTCTGTGAAGTGAGAAGAGGAAATGGTGTCTTTTGGAGATGGATTCCTGTGGAAGTGCCTAGAGCTGTCCCCAGAAAAGATGCAAGTCTGGCCGCAGGGTCCCTGCAGCGTGGAGCCAGTTTACAGCCACGTCTGCGCCTGGGCTCTTGGCAGCATCTGGGTGGGCACGGAGCTCTGGGCGTCTGGCCGAGAAAGGTGGGGCCTGCTCTGGGAGTGAAAGTGGACCCGCCCAGCGGTGGTTAGGCAGAGGAGGCCATACTTCCTGTAATAAGACGGATCCTCCACGTTGCAGCTCAGGCCTGGGGTTTACTGCCAATTGCTGAAGTCTCAGCCACTTAGGGCTTTGTCACATCCTCTGAGCATGCACTGACAGAAGCAACTTCAAACATACAACAAAGTGCCTACGGTCACAGCTACACACACACACATAGCTATAATGTGCGGCTACAACACAGCAGTTAAACAAGCAACTGAACCTAACTGCATATGAGACACGGCTACTGACACCAACATGACAAGCATCCTGATCCATATGACCCACATTGACCATTAGAGTAACAGAATGATACGCAAAGACAGCCACACACGTGCGCACGCAGCACAGCTACACCCAGACATGCAATGCTACAGACTTAGCAAACAGCCACATTTATACATTCAGATGTTATAACACAGGCATCATCCCACAAAGACAAATAGACACAGCTGTGCCTGGAGCTGCATATTCACAGCTCCACACTTAGAGATACACCCAGCAACATTTGCACAAGGCTTTGTGAACCCAGCTACAATCCAGGCTCATGGCTGTTCTCCTCCAATATGACCCAGTTATACAACCGTGACACACGAGGTATATACCCAGTGGGGAGCTGGAACTGGCGTAACACTGATTGTTGCATTTTCAGGAATTTTGCAACCTGGTGGTTAAACACAGCAATTGTTTAAAAAAATTACATTATCTGCTTACAATTAAATAAATTATATTAAAAACAAAGGTAATGAATCCTCCAAAATAATCACTTCCTGATTATTTTACTACATTGTACTGTCATATATGGTCAGAGGTAATTTACTTCTATTGTTATCTGTACGGTGGAAATGCTATAGAATGGCATGGTACTGTACATCTCCTCCCAAAGCTTCAGTTCAGTGACAGCATGTCAGTAGCTTGAAATTGGCCATGGGATGAGTGTTTACACCACAGAAATTGGCAAACACTATAGGTCAGTTTTTTTTTTTTTCCCCCTTGAGAACTGGTTGTTAAACGTTGACCAGCACACCACTGCACTTACCCATGTTGATATTCCATGATTGTGTATGTGTAGACAGATCTATGCCTACGCTAACACAATTTGTATAGTGGTTAGAGCCCAAAAGGCCTGAGTCTGAATCCTGCTTGGCTCCTTATAAAGCATGTGACCTTGAGAAAATTACTTAACCTCTCTGTTTCTTGGATTGCTCCTTGGTGAACATGGGATAATAATTCTGTAAAAATGGGACTAATACGCAGGACCCACCCGATAGGGTCATTGTGAAACTTAAATGAGATAATAATGCAGGTAAAATACTTAGAAGAGTACTCAGTACATAGCAAGCCTTTAATTAATGTTACACTTGGAGTTGTGCGCCCCCAAGTTCACATGCCCATACATCTGCAGGTCACGCCTCTGAAAACATGACGCGAACCCAAGTTCTCAGGGAGGCTAAGGACTGACAGAGGGCAGCTCTTGGGACATGGTCCAGGTCCTGGCAGGGTGGGGATTGGCAGCTGGAACCATGAAGTGTGGGCCAAGGATAGGAACATACAGGACACAGTCAGCTGGTGCTCCCCAGGGAACTGATCTCAGGACAGCAGGCAGGTATGGCTTCTAGGAAGGGGTTGGGGGAAAGGAGAAGGCTGAAATGGGTCAGAGGGTGTCCAGGGCCTGGCAGCTCACAGATTTTCAAACCTAAACCTTCTTTTTCTCCCTCCCGCCTTCTTTCTGCTTTAATCCTGCACAAGTTCATCCACTCAGGAAGCACTGGGCTCTCTGTTGAGCCCTAAGGTCTCAGAGATTAGAACGGTTCTCTTTACTTGATAGAAGTCAAAGTATCTGTCCACACAAAGACTTGAAATGAATGTACCTAGCAACTTTATTTTTAGCAGCCCCAAACTGGAACCTATCCATCAGTCCCATCAACCAGTGAATGAATTTAAAACATTGTGGTAGACTGAGCATGGTGGCTCAAGCCTGTAATCCCAGCACTTGGGGAGGCCAAGGCAGGAGGATCACTTGAAACCAGAAGTTTGAGACCAGCTTGGGCGACATGGCAAAACCCCATCTCTACAAAACAATACAAAAAATTAGCCAGATGGGGTGGTTCACACCTGTGGTCCCAGTTATTCAGGAGGCTGAGGTGGGAGGATCACCCGAGCCTGGAAAGTCAAAGCTGCAGTGATTGTGCCACTGCGCTCCAGCCTGGGCAACAAGGTGAGATCTTGTCTCAAAAAAAAAAAAAAAAAAAAAAAAAAAAAAAAAAAATTGTGGTACAATCCATACAGTGGAAAACCACTCAGCAATAAAAATGAACTACTGATCCACGAGACAACATGGATGAGTCTCAAAAATAATTATGCCGAAATAAGCCAGATAAAAAAGGGGTTTTGCCCTACATACTCTTTATATAAAATCCTTAAAGATACAAGGTCACCCATAGTAACAGAAGGCAGAATTGTGGTTGTTTAGGATTGGGGACGGGGAGGGATGGATTAGAAAGAGGACAGGAAGAAGCTTTTGGGGCTGGTGGCTGTGCTTTTATCTTGATTATGGTGAGGATTCCATGGGTGTACAGGTATGTTGAAACTCATCAAATTTTACGCTGTAAAATATGCAGTTATTGTATGTCAATTATACCTCAATAAAGCTGTTTTTTTGTTTTGTTTTGTTTTGTTCAAGTTGGAGTCTCGCTGTGTCACCCAGGCTGGAGTGCAGTGGTGCCGTCTTGGCTCACTGTAACCTCCATCTCCCGGGCTCAAGCGATTTTCCTGTCTCAGCCTCCTGAGTAACTGGGGTCACGGGCATGCGCCACCACGCCTGGCTAATTTTTGTATTTTAGTAGAGATGGGGCTTCACCATGTTGGCCAGGCTGGTCTTGAACTCCCGGCCTCAAGTGACCCACCAACCTCAGCCTGCCAAAGTTCTGGAATTATAGGTGTGAGCCACCGTGCAGGCCAAGCTGTTTTGTTTTGTTTTTTAAAAAGCCCCCAGTCCTCACCCTGCGAAGTTCACAGTGGAGAGGTAAGGGAAGGACGCTACAGGCACACGAGAAACAATAAGCCAGGAAGGAATTCATTTTGGAGGAAAGATGGGGAAAGGGGAGGGCATTCCTGGGAAGAGGCACAGCAGAACCAAAGGCTGGAGGTCAGGAGCCTGGCTCAGAGGGTTTGAACCCAGCAGGTGGCGGGGGATGAAGTTAGAGCATCATCTAGGACAGAATGTTTCTCGTCTCTCTCCTTCCTTCTGCCCCTTGCCTGTCCTTTGGCCACGTGTCTGTATTCTCCTCCTCCATGTACCAAGACCACACAATAGTTAGAGAAGCCCGGGCAGGACCTGGGCCCCAGTCCTCACCTTGTGGTCTCCCACAGGAAGGGGCCCTGGACCTTCTGAAGAAGCTGCACAGCTGCCAGATGTCCATCCAGCTACTACAGGTGGGGTGGGGGCGGGAAGCCTTGGGGCAGTGCCTGGGAGGAGAGCTGGTGGGTGAGGGAAAGACGCCCAATGGGGGAAGGTGGAGTCTGGGAGGAATTTCTGAGGGGAGGCCGCGGGGGTGGGAATCTTGAGGTGCAGACCTCCCAGGGAGGGACTGAGGGGGACACAGGGGCATCTTGGGGGCAGAGAGGGTACCTTCTAGGTGTCAGGAACCTCTGGGCCTTGGAGCAAGACTGGTTTGCTTTTCTTGAATACTCCAATTCCCAAGGCCCTGGGCCTATGGGATCCAAGAGGCCAATGATCCAGGGAGAGGGAAAAGTCCCCCATTTAAAAATCCCTATGTGGCCCTTAAAGTCCCCCAATTTACCAAAAGCTCCTGGCCATGAAAAATGAGCACAGACAGATGCAAGGTCTCATAGCTGGAGCTGCTGTCTCAGTTGAAACTGGAGCTCAAAGACACTAGAGGGAGCTGGCCACGGTGGCTCTCGCCTGTAATCCCAGCACTTTGGGAGGCCAAGGCGGGCAGATCACCTGAGGTCAGGAGTTCAAGACCAGCCTGGCCAGCATGGTGAAACCCCGTTTCTACTAAAGATACAAAAATTAGCTGGGCATGGTGACGGACACCTGTAATCCCAGCTACTCGGGAGGCTGAGACACGAGAAGCACTTGAACCTGGCAGGTGGAGGTTGCAGTGAACTGAGATTGCACCACTGCACTCCAGCCTGGGCAACACAGCGAGACTCCATCTCAAAAAAATAGACAATAGAGGGTTGGGAATAGGAGGGGTCCTGACAGTCAGCCAAGTGCCACCCCCAACCCTAGGTGCAGCCTTTCACCAAAGCCACAGGTATCCTCCATGTCAGGCTTAGCCCTGGACCCTCGACCTCGTGCAGAGCAGGGCCTCAGTTATAGTAGTGGGGTTCTGACCTCAGCCAGGAGTCAGGGCTAGGACTCTGGGGATACAGGTTGGAAGGGGAGGTGGTGGTAGAGCTGGGGACAGGACCTGCCAATGAGGGCAGCCATTCTTGTGTATCCATTCCCCGATCATGCCTTAACCCTGTCACTTTGCAGACAACCAGGATTGGAGTTGCTGTTAATGGGGTCCGCAAGCACTGCTCAGACAAGGAGGTGGTGTCCTTGGCCAAAGTCCTCATCAAAAACTGGAAGCGGCTGCTAGGTGAGACAGGACAAGGTTGACTTGAGTCCTGTTTTTCTCCTAGCACTTGGGACAGGACTGGGCCTGACTCATAGCCGGCACTCAGTGTATGTCTGTTGAGTGACTTAATCAGTGACAGATGGCCTCTGGATCTGGGAGGTAGCTAGTGGGGGACTGCCAATGTTTGTGTACATAAGTGCAAGATTTGTAGACTTGTGAGTTTTGTGTACATGGGACGCTTATGTGTTTGTGCTCTCACGCATTTGTATATATAATACACATTGACATACATACATTTATCTGAATATGTGCAGAGGTGTGTTTGCCAATGTATTTATGTCCCCATGTGAGAATGCATATTTGTACACACGGTTCTGTTGTATGTGCATTTGTGTGTAAATGTGTTTGTGTGTGTGTTGGGAGTGTGTGTGCAGCTGTCCTCGTCCCTGCCCTTTGCTCCCTGCCCACTAAAGTCAGGCTGGATTCTGCTGAGACAGAGCTTAGCTGAGGGACAATGCCACCCTTTTGTTTTCAGACTCCCCTGGACCCCCAAAAGGAGAAAAAGGAGAGGAAAGAAAAAAAACAAAGAAGAAGGAAAAAGGGCTTGACTGTTCAGACTGGAAGCCAGAAGCAGGCCTCTCTCCACCAAGGAAGAAACGAGAAGACCCCAAAACCAGGTATTCTTTTCTGGGATGGAGACAAGGGAGCTGACACTTGTCACATCCTCTGCCAGCAGCTCTGTGTATATTATCTCATTTAAACCTCACATCCTGGGGAGGAAAATATTGGTATTATCTCATGCAGTGCCCCCTCTGGGGGTCTTCTTTGGCTCAACCAGACGTTAGACGCACAAGACCCAAATAGGCCATAAGTAGTACTGGCTTTGCCTAGAAGGATGCAGGGACAGGAAGGAATGCGTCTGCAGGAGGGCCTCCAGCATTCCTCTACAGAGAGTTCCCATAGGAGACCACACAGCAGTCTAGAGCTCTTCTCTGGCCCACCCAGGCAACAGACTGGGTGCAGGGAAACAAGACCACAGTGGGTATATACCTCACATCCAAATCTTGTAACAGTCCCAAAGACAAAGTTTCCAAGATGCTAGCAAAGGCAATAGCCACTTATAAGATTCACTGCACCTGGTGTGGTGGCTCATACCTGTAATCCCAGCACTTTGGGAGGCTGAGGCAGGAGGATCACTTGAGCCCACGAGTTTGAGACAAGCCTGGGCAACATGGCAAAACTCCGCCTCTACAAAAAAATACAAAAATTAGCCAGGTGTGGTGGTGCGCACCTGTAATCCTAGCTACTCTGGAGGCTGAGGTGGGAGAATCACTTGTGCCCGGGAGATGGAGATTGCAGTGAGTTGAGATTGCGCCACTGCACTCCAGCCTGAGCAACAGAGCAAGACCCTATCTCAAAAACAAACAAAAACCAAGACATATATTATAAATTAAAAGGATCTCTACTTTCTGTATTATACAATAAAAATTTTAAATTTGAATTGTTGAGGTTTTTCGCAATGATCCTGTACTGCTTTTGAAACAAAAAAAAATAATAATAATGCTTTTAAAAACTAAACAAATAAGAGTGATAAAAATCTGTTGTAGAAAATAATGGAAGGCCGGGCACGGTATCTCACCCCTGTAATCCCAGCACTTTGGGAGGCCAAGGTGGGTGGATCACCTGAGGTCAGGAGTTCGAGACCAGCCTGACAAACATGAAGAAACCCCATCTCTACTAAAAATACAAAATTAACTGGGCGTGGTGACACATGCCTGTAATCGCAGCTACTCAGGAGGCTGAGGCAGGAGAATCACTTGAATCCGGAAGTTGGAGGTTGCAGTGAGCCGAGATTGCGCCATTGCACTCCAGCCTGGGCAACAAGAGTGAAACTCCATCAAAAAAAAAAAAAAAAAGGAAAATTTAGAAAAGTAGAAAAAAAAAATCACCCACATTCCCACCACCCAAAGACAATCACCACTCTTGATGTGTTGGTGTATGGCTTTTCTTTCTGTTCTCTCTTTGACTTGTTTTCTATAGTCATCCCCAATTTTAATAGCCTGCTTTTTAAAAGGTAATGCCTGTGAGATGGTTTTGTCACATTTTCTATGTTCCGTTCCTTTCCTTTGCTTATTTTGCAAGTGTATCCTACTTGGAAAAACCCTAACTGGCATCTAACTTTTCACACGAATGTGTTTTCTTTTCCCAAAGGGGTTAGAAGTGTGGCTGGGGGGAGCCCCTGACCATCTCCACAGTGCCTAGCACAGAGTGAACATTTACTGAATATTGCCAGCCCATTTGTAGCAGCATGGTCGCCCACCCTGTGGATTACCTCCCGTTCATGCCCTGGCTGGTCTGGCCATGTCTGGAGCACCTGTGTGGTTATGAGAACCTTGGCAAATAAAGGACCAGGAGCAGGAGAGCTCTTGTGAGATGAAGTTGAAGGACTAGAGGCTGAACTACTGGGGAGGGACCAAATGGGATTTGGGACTAATCTGTCACGTGGGGAGTGTAGGCATTGAGGTAAAGGTGGCAGCCTGAGCATATGCAGTTTTTGTTTTTGTTTGCTCCATCCCCAAGCCCCACTAAATGAACGGTAAAGAGGCTGGGCGCAGTGGCTCATGCCTGTAATCCCGGCACTTTGGGAGGCCGAGGTGGATGGATCACCTGAGATGAGGAGTTTGAGGCCAGCCTGACCAAGATGGCGAAACCCCATCCCTACTAAAAATACAAAAATTAACCAGGGGTGGTGGTGCACGCCTATAGTCCCAGCCACTCGGGAGGCTGAGGCAGGAGAATCGCTTGAACCCGGGAGCAGGGGTTGCAGTGAGCTGAGCTCCCACCACCGCACTTAAGCCTGGGCAACAGAGCGAGACTCCATTAAAAAAAAAAGAAAAAAAACAAAACAAAACAATAAAGGAATTTCTTTTAAAGGCCTGTATGAGGACAACAGGTGTAGGAGAGGTAACAATGGAAAAGCAGAAAGCCAAGTTCTGGGCTGAACTTGGTCACTTATGGCCTTCATCTCTGAGACTCAGTATTATGGCCTGAAACACAGACATCATTTTCTCAGTTCTTTCTTCTTAAAAATAAAATGTTTTGTTTGTAATAGTCTTTAATTACATTTTAGTTGTTTTTGTTTAGCTATTTTGTGTTTTTTATAATACAGATAATTACTTGCTCATTGTAGAAAGTTTTAAAAATACAAATAAATAAGAAAATAGGCCAGGCGCAGTGGCTCATGCTTGTAATCCCAGCACTTTGAGAGGCTGAGGCAGGTGGATCATGAGATCAGGAGTTCAAGACCAGCCTGGCCAATACAGTGAAACCCTGTCTCTACTAAAAATACAAAAATTAGCTGGGCCTGGTGGCGGGTGCCCGTAATCCCAGCTACTCAGGAGGCTGAGGCAGGAAATTACTTGAACCTGGGAGGCAGAGGTGGCCGTGAGCCGAGATCGCGCCACTGCACTCCAGCCTGGGTGACAAGACTACACTCCGTCTGAAAAACGAAACAAAAAAAGAGATAAGGGCCAGGCATGGTGGCTCACCCCTGTAATCCTAGCATTTTGGGAGGCTAAGGCAGGTGGATCACGAGGTCAGGAGTTCAAGACCAGCCTAGCCAACATGGTGAAACCCCGTCTCTACCAAAACTACAAAAATTAGCTGGGCATGGTGGTGCGTGCCTGTAATTCCAGCTACTTGGGAGGCTGAGGCAGGATAATTGCTTGAACCGGGACCCGGGAGGCAGAGGTTTCAGTGAGCTGAGATTGCGCCACTGCACTCCAGCCTGGGTTACAGAATGAGACTCTGTCTCAAGATATAAAATAAAATAAAGTAAAATAAAATAAACTAAAGTATCATTTATTATCTAGAAACAAGCACTCACATGTAATTGTGTGTATATACATCCTGCTAGACTATTTCTATGCATTACTACCTATAAATAGGTATAAAATACCTATTTGTTTTAATAAAATTGAATTACACTCGTATACTATTTTGTAAACTTTTCACGTACATAAATGTATTCATTTCAGTAGCAAGGTGTGTTTAGTGTAAAAAGTTTAGAAAATCAAACACAAGAAGAAAATAACAGAAATGACCATTGTTAACATTTTGATGTATATCTTTATAGTTTTTTAAGAACATACAGGCCAGGCCAGACTCAGTGGTCACACCCTTGATCCCAACACTTTGGGAGGCCAAGGCGGGCAGATCACTTGATGTCAGGAGTTCGAGACCAGCCTGGCCAATATGGTGAAACCCTGTCTCTACTGAAAATACAAATATTAGCTGGGCATGGTAGCGGGTGCCTGTAATCCCAGCTACCTGGGAGGCTGAGGCAGGAGGATCGCTTGAATTTGGGAGGCTGAGGTTGCAGTGAGCCAAGATCACCCCACCGCACTCTAGCCTGGACAACAGAGCGAGATTCTGTCTTTAAAAAAAAAAAAAAAAAAAAAAAAAAAAAAAAAAAAAACATACATATGGGCCGAGCAAGGTGGCTCACGCTTGTAATCCCGGCACTTAGGGAGGTGGAGGCAGGTAGATCACTTGAGCTCAGGAGTTAGAGACCAACGGTGAAACCCCATCTCTATTAAAAGTAAGAAAAATTAGCTGGACGTGGTGGCATGCACCTGTGTTCCCAGCTACTTGGGAGGCTAAGGTGGGAGGATCATTTGAGCCTGGGAGGCGGATGTTACAGTGAGCAGAGATCACACCACTATACTCTGGCCTGGGTGAGAAGTGAGACTCCGTCTGAAAAAAAAAAAAAAATTCATATGTACATTGATATTTATATTTTGTTAATAAAATTTGAAGTGCACTATACATTTTCAGGGACACTAAATTGTTATGCCCAATCACTTTTCACAGCCATGGAGCTCTGAAATTAAGTTGTCGCTGTGGCTGAGCAGAAAATGGAGAGGTTTCTCCTCGTTCTGCTGGGAGAAGCCAGTTGTCAGGGGTCCTATTTCAGCTCAGTTAATTAATTTCCTTTCTTTTTAGTTTTCTTAATGATAATTCATTATACAAACACTGTAACCACATTAGTGAAACTTAGAGTAAGCATGGGAAATATTTGTGCACATCAGACAAATTAAGCAGCTTTTATTTTTCTTCCTCTCCTCTCCCAGGCCTAGTCTAACTGCATACGTAATTTTTCTATTCCTTTAGGCAGAGTGTTTTTTTTTTTTTTTTTTTTTGAGGCTGGAATTTCACTCTTTTTGCTCAGGCTGGAGTGCACTGGTGCAACCTTGGCTCACTGCAACCTCTGCCTCCTGGGTTCAAGCGATTCTCCTGCCTCAGCCTCCCAAGTACCTGGGATTACAGATACCTGCCACCATGCCCAGCTAATTTTTTTTTTTTTTTTTTTTTTTTTTTGAGGTGGAGTTTCGCTCTTGTTGCCCAGGCTGGAGTGCAATGGCGCGATCTCAGCTCACTGCAACCTCCGCCTCCCAGGTTCAAGTGATTCTTCTACAGGCATGAACCACTGCGCCCAGCCTCTTTACTGCCTCCTAACTGGGATTACAGGCATGTGCCACCACGCCTGGCTAATTTTTGTATTTTTTTTAGTAGAGACAGAGTTTCTCCATGTTGCTCGCGCTGGTCTCGAACTTCCGACATCAGGTGATCTGCCCGCCTCAGCTTCCCAAAATGCTGGAATTATAGGTGTGAGCCACCGCACCCAGCCTTTTTGTATATTTAGTAGAGACAGGGTTTCACCATGTTTGACCAGGCTGGTCTTGAACTCCTGACCCCAGGTAATCCAACCACCTCAGCCTCCCAAAGTGCTCCCAAAGTGCTGAGATTACAGACGTGAGCTACCATGCCCGGCCAATTTATTTTTTTCAGACAGAGTCTTGCTCTGTCACCCAGGCTGGAGTGCAGTGGCGCGATCTTGGCTCACTGCAAGCTCTGCCTCCCGGATTCACGCCATTCTCCTGTCTCAGCCTCCCGAGTAGCTGGGACTACAGGCACTCGCCACCACGCCTGGCTAATTTTTTGTATTTTTAGTAGAGGCGGGGTTTCACCATGTTGGCCAGGATGGTCTCGATCTCCTGACCTCGTGATCCACCCGCCTCGGCCTCCCAAAGTTCTGGGATTATAGGCGTGAGCCACTGTGCCCGACTTTTTTTTTTTTGAGACAGTGTCTCACTGTGTTGCCCAGGCTGGAGTGCAGTGGCATGGTCACAGTTCACTGCAGCCTGCAACACCTAGGTTCAAGTGATCCTCTAACCTCAGCCTCCTGAGTAGCTGGGAGTGTGGGTGCAAATTACTTTTTTAAATATAAAACAGTATTTGAATTTTTGTCCTTAGGAACTATAAAGATTATACATGATTTGGAAATGAGACTGTAGCAAACAATGGCCAAAGAAGAGTCACCCATTCTATGCCTTCTCCTTTGTCTGGTCACTCAGAAATATCCTACTATCAGCTATTGTTGTGGGAAACTAAGGACCAGAGAGACCAATAGGAGAACAGGAGGATTGTTTATTTAAGGTATGCACCGGCCCAGTGGATTCATATCTAAAAAACTGAGCATTTTAACAAAGACAGAGCAGGGTTTTTATAAGCAGTCTTACAGAAGCAAAGCAAAAGCAGTTAATTATATGATAAGTCACATAATCTACAGCATAGCATAACTTGTGGCCTTGCATAGCTGGTGGCCTTGTAGCTGTATTGAAAGAAAAAAAAAGAACTGGCTAAATGCAGACGTTTGTAAAACATAGTCATGCTTAAGAAGCCAGGGAAAGGAGTAATAGTAAAGGAATTTGTCTTTCTTTCTTTTTTTCCTTCAACCTTGCTCTGGAGAGGAGGGGGATCTGGAGCCCATTCCTTTGGCCTTGGCTTCTCAAACAGCGTTATCTTATAACTGTCCTTGAAGTGAGCTTGCTAGGCAGAGGAAAATTTGTTCTTTTCTTTTAACCCTTGCCTTGCCTGTTACTTTTCTTGGAGTGAATGAATGCATATTTATTTTTAAATTTCTGCCTCACTATGATTGTTGTTGCTTGTCACCTCCCATTATTTTTATCCATGTATTCACCATAGTCTACTTTTTCTTCTGCATAAATTCGAGACCCCTGGCTGGGTGCAGTGGCTCATGCCTATAATCCCAGCACTTTGGGAGGCCAAGATGGGCGGATCACTTGGGGTCAGAAGTTTGAGACCAGCCTGGCCAACATGGCAAAACCCCATCTCTACTAAAAATACAAAAATTAGCTGGAAATGGTGGCACGCACCTGTAATCCCAGCTACTTGGGAGGCTGAGGCATGGGAATCCCTTGAACCCAGGGCATGGTGGTTGCAGTGAGCTGAGATGGTACCATTCAATTCCAGCCTGGGTGACAGATTGAGACTCCATCTCAAAATAAATAAATAAAAATAAAAATAAATTCCAGACTCCTTTTTCACTGATGTGCCACATCTCCAAGGCCTGGCTAGAATGCTGATATTCTGTGCCGTGTCATCTTGACAGACATCACCCATTTGGCACACTTCCCTGTCCCCTGATCACCACATCTCATTTGCTGCTAGAGAAAATATTGTGCTGGAGTATTTCCTTCCATCTGTCTCATGATAGGGTCCTAACTCACTGGCCCGAGTAACTGCACACAATTCAGGGACATTTCGAGAAGCAAACTGCTAGCTGTTTTGGACTCATGCCTTACAAACTGATGAAGTACCTATAATACAGGTCTTCGAAACATGGTTTCTATTTTCTTTCCTTTTTTATTTTTTATTTTTGAAATGGAGTCTCTCTCTGTTGCCTAGGCTGGCATGGTCTCAGCTCACTGGAACCACCATCTCCCAGGTTCAAGTGATTCTTCTGCCTCAGCCTCTGAGTAGCTGGGATTACAGAGCACGCCACCATGCCCGGCTAATTTTTGAATTTTTAGTAGAGACGGGGGTTTCAGCATATTGACCAGGCTGGTTTCGAACTCCTGACTCAAGTGACCTGTCTGCTTTGGCCTCCCAAAGTGCTGGGATTACAGGTGTGAGCCACCGCGCCCAGCTGGTTTCTATTTTCTTACAGTCTAATCTTTAGACTTTTCCTGATGCTCTAGCCCAGACCTGTATCAACTAATATGTCACCTTTTTATTTATCTTGCTATCGTATTCTAAGCATTTTTTCATGTTCCTGAATAGTTTTCATAACAGTCATTTGCAATAACTACAGAGCATTTCTGATTTGTCCTAAAAAGAAAAGCAATGAGGAAGAGTCAGAAAGTGGTTCTCCAGGGTGGAGTCTCGTGTCTTCTCTCCCCTCTCCCACTGTAGGAATTCCAGCTTATGGTTCCTGCTTGCATTGTCTATCCACAAGGGGCACTAAGGAGAAACCCCACAGAAGAACTCCCAGGGCCTGTTGTGGGAGTGCAGGGGCATGTGAATGAGGACCTCTCTTCCCCTCTCCCGTGTGTCTGGTGGAGGGCTGCTCCTGGGGTCATTAGTTAGTGACCAGCACTTCCAGCCAGCCTAGCTGAGGGAGAGAACTCCCTCAAACAGAGGCTCTAGGGAGCTTGCAGGAGGCAGCTCTTGGGTCCAGAGGCCACGGAGAGAGTGACCACCCAAGGGGAAGTGGGCTGAGCACAGATAGTGTTCACCACAGTGACCAAAACCTGCCAAATGCTGCTCTTGTGGAATTTACATGGGGTGTCGGACAATAAATATAATTAAATATAAGTAAGTAAATTGGCCGGGCGTGGTGGCTCACGCCTGTAATCCCAGCACTTTGGGAGGCCGAGGTGGGCAGATCACCTGATGTCAGGAGTTTGAGACCAGCCTGGCCAACATGGTGAAACCCCCTGTCTACTAAGAATATAAAAATTAGCTAGGCGTGGTGTCACGTGCCTGTCATCCCAGCTACCCGGGAGGCTGAGGCAGGAGAATCACTTGAACCCAGGAGGCAGAGGTCTCAGTGAGCCGCTGAGATAGCACCACTGCACTCCAGTCTGGGCAACAGAGTGAGACTCTATCTTAAAGAAAAAAAAGTCAATTATGCTAGTCAAATATGCTAGAAGGTGACATGTGCTATGGAATTAAAAGGAGGGCAGGGTAAGTGAGATGGGGAGTGGGGTTTGCAATTAACAAACAGATTAATTTTTTAAAACCAGTAAAAGGAAGAACTACATTATGTATCATAAAAAGAATGTAGCTGCATGCGTTTTGGAAAAATTGGGGGAAAAATTCACTTTTTTTTTTTATTTTTTAGTTTTTGAGGCGGAGTCTTGCTCTGTCACCCAGGCTGGAGTGCAGTGGCGCGATCTCAGCTCGCTGCAAGCTCCGCCTCCTGGGTTTACGCCATTCTCCTGCCTCAGCCTCCCGAGTAGCTGGGACTACAGGCACCCGCCACCTCACCCGGCTAGTTTTTTGTATTTTTAGTAGAGATGGGGTTTCACCGTGTTAGGCAGGATGGTCTCGATCTCCTGACCTCGTGATCCGCCCGCCTCGGCCTCCCAAAGTGCTGGGAGTACAGGCTTGAGCCACCGCGCCCAGTTGAAAAATTCACCTTTAAACCCATCACCCTAGCTGTAAACAGCATTTGAGTATATTTTCTTTAGATCTGCTTTTCCTCCTGTGCATTGGTTTTCTTGCGTGACTTTAGTCACAGTCCACATCTAATTTTGTCTCTTGCTTTTTTTATTGCTATTTTAACCCAGCTCTTCTATCCCCAAGGCCCATGTGTTTCTCCTCTCCTCCTCCTAAAGTGCCTGCCAGGGAGGCTGAAGCTGATCTCTCTGTTTCTCTGGTTCCAGATGAGTACAGACAACTCCAGAAATCCAGTCTCTGTGGACTCCAGTTAGCTAAGGCCTGCCTGACAGCCAGGAGGACAGGGGCCTGCTGAGAATAGTTGTTAATAATGAGCAACACAACACATGTCACATACGCGTGACATGTGTTAGGCCCTTGGCAGATATCGACTTCCTTCCCTTGTATTGGTTCATTTGATGGAGGGTAGGTGAAGGTCATGACCAGCCAGCACCGCCTGGAGCTCCCTCTCCCAGGTAGCTGTGGTCCGGGTGGGCTTCCTTAGCCTCAATCCAGCTGGCCTTTTCCCAGGATGCTTTCTCCCCACCTTCCTGTCAGCACTGATGCTAGCCTACAAAGCAGTCTCATCGCCAATTTCTCTTCTTTCAGGAGAGACTCTGTGGACTCCAAGTCTTCTGCCACCTCCTCTCCAAAAAGGCCATCAGTGGAAAGGTAAAGGAAGCCACAGCCTTCTCCATCCCAATGTCCTATTCAGCCTGTGTCCCCTTCTCTGTTTTTATGGAGGAAGCCTAAGGCAGAGGAAAGGAGGGAAGGAAGAAACCTCCTACGTTATGCTGCCCCCATATTCTAAGACCCACAAAGTCTTCCCACATTTCAGCCCTGGGGGACCCTCTGGATGTGCCTTTCATTTCTCTGTGGTCCGTTGCTCAATTCATCATGTATTCATTCATGTATTTACTCATCCATCCATTTAGCAAGTGGGCCCCCGAATCAGGCGTGTGGCTCCTTCCCTGGGGCGGCTGACTGGTTGCTGTTGCCCCATCACTGTCAGGGGACCAGTCTCAAGGTCTGATTGAACCCCGTGAGGACAGAGGTCTTGAAAGCCGATACCTAGGCTGGGCACAGTGGCTCATGCCTGTAATCCCAGCACTTTGGGAGGCCGAGGCAGGCAGATCACTTGAGGTCAGGATTCGAGACCAGCCTGGCCAACATGGCAAAACCCCGCCTCTACTAAAAATACAAAAATTAGCCAGGTATGGTGGTGGGCACCTGTAATCCCAGCTACTCGGGAGGCTGAGGCAGGAGAATCGCTTGAACCCAGGAGGCAGATGTTGCAGTGAGTCGAGGTCACGCCACTGCACTCCAGCCTGGGCAACAGAGTGAGACTCCATCTCAAAAACAAAAACAAAACAATGGCCAGGCGTAGTGGCTCACACCTGTAATCCCAGCACTTTGGGAGGCTGAGGTGGGCGGATCACGAGGTCAGGAGATTGAGACCATCCTGGCTAACATGGTGAAACCCTGCCTCTACTAAAAAAATACAAAAAAATTAGCTGGGCGTGGTGGTGGGCACCTGTAATCCCAGCTACTTGGGAGGCTGAGGCAGGAGAATGGCGTGAACCCGGGAGGTGGAGCTTGCAGTGAGCTGAGATCGCGCCACTGCTCTCCAGCCTGGGCTGCAGAGCGAGACTCTGTCAAAAAAAAAAAAAAAAAAAAAAAAAAAAAAAAAAAAAAAAGCCTATATCTGGAGTGGACTCTCTCTGGATTTGGGCTGAACTGGTTAGGATGTCTACCCAAAAAATCATCCAGTCATTTAGTCATCAAATATTTATTGAGGGCTTACTATGTGGTGAGAACTATTCTAGGTGCCAGGGATACAGAAATTCACAAAAGAGACAAAAATCCCTGCAGTGATGGGGGGCCTTTAGTCTAAATAGAGGGCGACAGGTAAAGTTTAGAAGGTGACAAGTCCTATGGAAAACAGAAGCGGAGAGGGAAGAGGATTGGGGAAGGATATTCATGGAGCTGTCAGAAAAGGCCTCGAGGAAGTGACCGTTAGGCAACAGCTTGAAAGAGGAATTTAGCCAAGCAGATATTGTGGTCATTCCAAGCCAAGCACCCTGAGGTTGTGGGGTGTCCCTGGCAGAGTCAAGGAGCAGTGAGGTGGCCAAGGGCTGGAGCAGTTTAAGCAAGGGGGAGAGTTGGGGGAATGAGTAAAGCTGGAGCTATTGGAGGATACCGAGGGTGGGAACGATATCACCAAACTTATCAGGATGGCTCTGGCTGCTGTGCCAGGAATGAAGGAGCAGCAACACCAGCCAGGAGGCTGTTGTGGTAATTCAGGCAAGAGATCACAGTGGATTGGATCAGGGAGGTAATGGTGGAAGTGGGGTGAAGGGGTGGTTTCAGGATATATCTTGACAGGAAAGCTGACAGAACTTCCTGACAGATTGAATGTGGGGAATGAGAGAAACAGAGGAGTCGGGGATGAGTCCAAGATTTTTCACTTGAGCATCTGCAAGGATGGAGTTGCCATGAATTGGCATGGGGAAGACTGTGCTTATGCAAATCAGGCTTGGGGTGGAAAATTCAGAGTTCAGGTCTCGATGTGTTGGATTCGAGGCGTGTGTGAGTCATTCAGTTGGAGAAGTCGAATATGCAGTTGGATTATATGAGGCTACAATTCAGGAAGAAAGTCTCAGCTGGAAATATAAATTGCAGAGTCAAGGCCAGGTGCGGTGACTCATGCCTGTAATCCCAGCACTTTAGGAAGCCGAGGTGGGCAGATCGCTTAAAGCCGGGAGTTCAAGACCAGCCTGGACAACATGGAGAAACCCCATCTCTACTAAAAATACAACAGTCAGTGGGCATGGTGGCAGGTGCCTGTAATCCCAGCTACTCAGGAGGCTGAGACCAGAAAATCACTTGAACCTGGGAGGCGGAGGTTGCAGTGAGCTGAGATCGCGCCACTGCACTCAGCCTGGGGGACAGAATGAGACTCCATCTCAAAACAAAACAAAACAAAACAAAAATTGTAGTCATTAGTGTGTAACTGACATTTGAAGAACCTGGATGAGAGCACCAAGGAGAGATTGTGGATAAAGGAATGGGTGTGAAGTGTGGTCCAAGAGAGTCTTCAGAGGTCAGAGCAGGAGAAACAGGACCAAGGAGAACAGGCCAGGCCAGGAAGTGGCCAAACGGCAGATCAAGGAGAACGATTAGGGTCCATGGGGCCATATTGGGTTTTGGGGCACCCTGGTGGGAAGTTGCAGAATTATTTTAAGCCTAATGTATCAGTAAGATTGCCATTGGAAAGAAAAGTAGAGACACAAAAATTAGGTTGTTTAAGGTTTTATGAAGATTAAACAGGCCTAGGCTGTATTGCATACCTCCATCCAGCATGGCAGCCGCTCCAGCTGATGAGTGGAAGCTATCTGGAGTGCTGATTGGAGAGGAAATCTGAGGCTGTAGAAAAAGTTCTGCAGTCAATTAGCAATGTCTGATGTGGGTCAGGCCTAGAAATGGTGGCTCCAGTGTCATCCAGGTTCTAGACCAGTGGATCTCAGCAGGGGTCATTTAGAAATGTGTGGAGGCATTTTTGGTTGTCACTATGACTTGGGCCAAAGTAGGGGTGGGGCGAGAAGGATGGGGATACTCCTGACATTTCGTGGCAGGAACCAGAGATGCCAAGTGTGAAGGCTTTCCTGGATAATGAAGGGTCATCTTATCTCCAGATGAAACACTGGCCACTTGTGACATTCTGGATTTGATACTGTAATAAAAACACTCAGGCGGGGCGCGGTGGCTCATGCCTGTAATCCCAGCACTTTGGGAGGCCAAGGCGGGTGGATCACGAGGTCAGGAGATTGAGACCATTCCTGGCTAACACGGTGAAACCCCGTCTCTACTAAAAATATAAAAAATTAGCCGGGCATAGTGGCAAGCTCCTGTAGTCCCAGCTACTCGGAAGGCTGAGGCAGGAGAGTGGCGTGAACCTGGGAGGCAGAGCTTACAGTGAGCTGAGATCGCGCCACGGCACTCCAGCCTGGGCGACAGAGCAAGACTCCATCTCAAAAAATAAAAAAATAAAAATAAAAACACTCGACATTCGTGTAAGGATTTGAGCCTCCAGACTCCTCCTGACTTTGCCTTCATGGTCTTGAAATCTCCTAGCTCCCTCCCATAATGCATTCTTTTTCTGAAGATCAGTCAGACAGAATCTGTTTGTCCTTCCAGAAGCTGTGCCATTTCCTGCTGGTTCAGTATTGAGGGTAGGAAACCAAAAGGGACACAAGCAAGTCTCATTATCATTATTTTTTTGAGATGGAGTCTCACTCTGTCGCCAGGTTGGAGTGCAGTGGAGTGGATGAATGAATAAATGAATGAATACATGATGAATTGAGGAACTGACCACAGAGAGATGAAAGGCACATCCAGAGGGTCCCCCAGGGCTGAAATGTGGAAAGAAGAAGGTCCTCTTTGGAAGGAGTGCAATGCAACCTCCACCTCCTGGGTTCAAGTGATTCTCCTGCCTCAGCCACCCAAGTAGCTGCGACTACAGGTGCGGCCCACCATGCCCAGCTAATTTTTTGTATTTTTAGTAGAGACGGGGTTTCACCATATTGGCCAGTATGGTCTCAATCTCTCGACCTCGTGATCCACCTTCTTCGGCCCCCGCAAAGTGCTGGGATTACAGGCATGAGCCACAATGCCCGGCTGCAAATCTCATTAATTTATCTCCTACCCAGACTGTTTCCTGCATGATTTATTTCTCTATTTCATTTTTCTCTTTCATTCATTCATCCATTCATTGATTTGGCAAGCACATCTATTGAACACTTCCTTGCAAATTCAACATTCTCCAGGGATCAAGGGCACATGCATATACTGGGTGACTAGTGGAGATCATGGCAAACTAGAAAGTACGCGCTTGTCTGAAGGGGGCAGCCACTACCCCACCCCAGCTGATTGTTGCTTTGGGGAAATGCAGGTCCAGTGTGCCATGTCTTCCAATTACTTAAAGAAAAACCAGACACCTAGATTTTCATATGAGACTCCCCCCAACCACCTTTTATGAGACAGGATCTCACCCAGGCTGGAGTTCAGTGGTATAAACAGGGCTTACTGCAGCCTCAGCCCCCTGGGTTCAAGTGATCCTCCTGCCCCAGCCTCCCGTGTAGCTAGGACCACAGGTGCACGCCACCACACCCTGCTAACTTAAAAAATATTTTTTTGTAGAGACAGAGTCTCACTTTGTTGCCCAGGCTTGTCTCGAACTCCTGGGCTCAAGCAGTCCTCCTGCCTCAACTACCCAAAGTGCTGGGATTACAGGTGTGAGCCACCATGCCCGACCAAAACTCCCAATTATCAATATCAGCAACATATTCACATTTTTCTGTGACACGGTAGCGAGACAAGACATATTTGTAGCCCACCTGTTTTCGACCTCTAAGGCCAGGCAAAGGTTAAAACTCATCACTTCTCCCTTCTTAGGGCTAACCATGAGTGCAGAGGCAGACACCAAAATGCATGTTTTTAGAAAGGGGTAGGTATAAAACACCGTGGGAGCATAGGAAGCGTGTCTCAATATGACTATAAAAGTCAAAGGAGGCTTCGTGGAAGAGAAAGTATTTGAGCTGGGAATGGAAAGTCTAATAGGAGGAGTTTTGGAGGCAAGTCAGGAGAGTCATTGCAAGCAGAAAGAAATGGCACACGCAAAGGTGTGGAAGCGGGAGTGAGCACGATGCTCTGGGAACTGTAGCTGGAGTACCAGGAAGAAGATCACGAAGGATACCATGGTGACAGGGGAGAAAGTTGACTATTCTCAGTTGTCCTTTTACCTGGCTGTCAGAATGGTTTGCCACTTGTAGAGCATGCTCGCTGATGCAGTAACAGAAATGTCCTCGAGGTGGCGCACAGAAGCAGCGAGCCCGGCCTCCAGATGCCTCGACTCAGACCTGTGGTAGGAGGGTATTTTAAGGGCTAGTGCGGTGCAGGCACATCCAGGGAGCAGAAGGAAGCTGTTGATAAATCCAACCCCCAATCCCACCCCGGCCGGTGATGCCCTCTCTGCAGTTTGGCTCAGTTCCCAGGCGTGTGCACTGAAAGTAAAATGAGTGTGGCTGCCTGAAATGCTGCCCAGACACGAATTCCAGCCAGCCAGCCAGCTTGCTCCTAACCGGGGAGGCGGGACCAGGGCTGGGTGTGCCCTGCCAGGAAGGTGGGAAGAAGTGCTCCAAACAGCCTAGTCTTGCTCAGGTCAGAGGACTCTGGAAACCTTTCTTTTAGAGACATAGTTGATGTGTTGAAAATAATTTGGAAGGGCGACAGACAGGTTCGTGGTCTGACTATACCCTTTGCTAATTGGATGGGTAACTTGGGACAGTGACTTGGATGGATAATTCAGTTCAGCTCTCTGAGCTTCAATCTATTGATCTGTAAAATGGAGACAATTATGAACCCCTCTCAAGGTCATTGTGAGGATTAAATGAGGTAATGAAATACCCAGCACTGTTCCCAAACCATGTAAGTGCTCAATGAACACATAGTACTTTGTAATAATACTCACATGAAACCTGGTTATCTATGTAAACTGCGTAACACTTTGTCACTTAGTTACTTTCATCTGCCCCTTAAGATGGGTACTATTGTTTAACCTATTTTTACGTGTGAAAAAACTGAGGCATCTAGGGGTTAAGGAACCCAACCAAGGTCACATAGCTACAAAGTGTTGGTATCAGGCTGTGAACCTGGGAGTTTGACTCCAGAGCCTAGGTTCTTAATAAGTAAACTAACTCAGTGCAGTCATTTCAAAAATGACCACCATTATTACTGTCACTCGTCGGGGCTCCCTCAAAGCAGCATGCTACAGGCTCCCCTGACAGTTTTCCTGTGGTGAGTCATAGCTGTTGACAGTGTGCAAGGGCGCACACAGGTCGGTGGGGCACCATCCCAGCTGCAGGAGATGGCGTTATCTGGGTGCTGGGAGTTGACGGAGGCTGGCTCCGAGAGAGATCCCTCTCGTACTCCCAATCCCTCTCTTAGGCCCAGAGAGTGGAGCCACTGTCCTTCCAAAGAGGACCTTCTTCTTTCCACATTTCAGCCCTGGGGGACCCTCTGGATGTGCCTTTTGTCTCTCTGTGGTCAGTTCCTCAATTCATCATGTATTCATCCATTTATTCATTCATCCATTCGTTTAGCAACGATGGATCAAGTGTCCACCTAGAGCACTGTTACAGGAGCTGGAATGCAGCGGTGAACCTGTGACGGGGTCCCAATACTCTGGAGCCTGTAATCTGGAGATGGAGGCAGACGATGTTTATAAACATATGAACAAGTCAATCATACACTTGGATAAGTGCTGTAAAAGATAGAAATCAGGTGATGTGCTAGGGAGTTACAGGATGGGGACTGTCAGCCTTGGCTGAGGTGGTGAGGGAAGGCCTCCCTCATGCCAGCTGAGACCTGGAGAAGGAAGAGCATTCCAGGAAGGAAGACCAGCCTGTGCAAAGGCCCGGCAGTGGGAGGATGGGTATGTTTAAGGAACAGAAAGAAGCAGTGCTGTGGGGGCCTTCCGTAAACCGTGAGAAGAGTATGGCATGAGATTACATCAAAAAGCGGGTAGGGGCAGGAAGTGCAGTGGCTGGGAGGCTGTGGTGAGTTTTTGTGTTTTCTTTTTGTTTGTTTTTTTTTTTGAGACGGAGTCTCGCTCTGTTGCCCAGGCTGGAGTGCAGTGGCCAGATCTCAGTTCACTGCAAGCTCTGCCTCCCGGGTTTACGCCATTCTCCTGCCTCAGCCTCCCAAGTAGCTGGGACTACAGGCGCCCACGGTCTCACCTGGCTAGTTTTTTTTTTTTTTTTTTTTGTATTTTTTATAGAGACGGGGTTTCACCCTGTTAGCCAGGATGGTCTCGATCTCCTGACCTTGTGATCCGCCCGTCTCGGCCTCCCAAAGTGCTGGGATTACAGGCTTGAGCCACCGCGCCCGGCCTTTTGTTTGTTTTTTTGGAGACACAGTCTCGCTGTGTCGCTCAGACTGATGCGCAATGGCGTGATCTCAGCTCACTACAGCCTCAGCCTCCCGGCTTCAAGCGATTCTTGTGCCTCAGCCTTTTGAGTAACTGGGATTACAGGCGTGTGCCACCATACCCAGCTATTTTTTCTATGTTTAGTACAGACAGGGTTTGGCCTTGTTGGCCAGGCTGGTCTCGAACTCCTGACCACAAATGATTCTCCCACCTCGATGTCCCAAAGTGCTGGGACTTTAAGCATGAGCCACTGCACCCGGCCAGGAGTTTTACTTTATGCTAAAAATAATTGGAAGCTGTTACACCACCAGTCCCCAACCTTTTTGGCACCAGGGACTGGTTTCATAGAAGACAGTTTTTCCAGGGACCAGGGCTTGTGGGGGATGGTTTCAAGATGAAACTGTTCCACCTCTGATCATCAGGCATTAGATTCTCATAAGGAGTATGTAACCTAAATCCCTCATGTGCACAGTTCACAACAGGCCCACTTCCTGCTGTGTGGCCCGATTCCTAACAGGCCACAGACCGGTACTGGTCCGTGGCCCCAGGGGGTGAGAACCCTGTGTTGGAGGGTTAGAAGCAGGGGAGTGACTTGATCAGTTGTGGATTTTTGAAAAGTCCCTCTGGCTGCCCTTTGGCAAATGGATTGTAGTGGGGGAAGAGGACACAGGGAAACCAGTTTGGGGGCTGTTGTGACTGTTCAGGCGGGAACCCAGTGACCAGGACCAGGCTTGGGGGCAGGAACATCCATTTTTGGTTGCCGACAGCCCCACTAGTTCACACCCTGTCCAGCCTTTCCTCACCCAAACCTCCTGCTGCAGTCTGACTCCAGGAAAAATCTGCTTGGATCTCAGCTTCCTCGTCCCTCCACCGTGCTGCCAGGCAACCCAGTTGTCAGGCAGGGTCGGGTAGATTCAAGGCTAGATTAATCTAGGACAGTAAGTTTCAAAACTGCATTAAAAATAAATAAATAAATAAAAGCTAGGAAATGAATCCCTTTGGACAAAATTTTTAGAAATTCAGAATGTAAACCTTATAAGAACAGAGCTTTGCATCCCCGGCCCACCTCACCGGTATGCACGGAGACACCTTTGAGGAACCTCAAGTCTCTAGAGAAAGCAAAAATCCCAAAGGTCCAGGGGTCTGGAGTGAAAGAGGGGATCCAAGGTCAGGCCAAACAGCAAGAGGTGGGGGACAGGGAGGTCATCAGCAGAGTCCACACTGAGCTGTGCCCAGCTAGATGTTAGATGGGATTCTCTGGTAACTCCAGGTTGTTGATCCTGAGAAGCCTGGGCTACTCAGTCAGCCTCACTCTCAGACACAACTCCCTGGGCCTGAAAGACTTTGTCAGAAGTCCAGAATCCTCTTCTTCCTGAAAGGAAGTAGCATGTCTACAGCCTGAAAGTGAACATGAGAAGCAGCTGTGGATCCAGGTCCCAAGGCTGCCTGGTGCAGCTGCCCAGGCTGTGCATTGTGCAATTACAGGAGGTATCAAGCTAATAATGTGAATGGTGCCTCCTGGAGTGAGGAAATGCAGCAGCTCTCTGGGCACTTCCACAAGGGCTCAGTTTGGTAAGACCCTCGAGTGGGTCTTAATTTCACTCCAGGAGGGGACCTTAATTTTTTCAACTCTGATGAATCCACTTTTTTCTGAGCAGAAATATAGGGGCTGGCTGGCAGATTCTGATGGGTTATTGAAAAAGGAGGTGAGAAGAGCAGAGGAATGAAGACAAAGACTTCCTGACTTCCTGGCTCCTACCCTAAGAATAGTACAAAAACATCTCTGGAGGGAGGGAGTTGTGCAACTATCACAAAGTCATGCCAGGCACAGTGGCTCATGCCTGTAATCCCAGCACATTGGGAGGCCAAGGCGAGTGGATAATTTGAGGCCAGGAGTTTGAGTCCAGCCTGAGCAACATATTGAGAACCCCATTTCTACAGAAAAAAAAAAAAAATTGGCCTGGTGTGGCAGCATCTGCCCGGAGTCAGTCCTAGTTACTTGGGAGGCTGAGGCGAGAGGATCATTTGAGCCCAGGAGTTCGAGATTGCAGTGAGCTATGATTGACACACCTCACTTCTTCAAGGCTCCGTTCCATCATCTGTAAAATGGGCCCAGTAGTTTGTGACTTTTAGGGTTATCAAGAAGAATAAAGAGCAGACCTGTGGTAAATGGTGGCTTTTGTTTTACCATCCTTAACAAACCCAAGAGTCTGGTTAGATCTTTTCTCTCCAACTCCCTCTTCTTCTTATAAGCTCCCTCGCCCTCACACTCCAGCTACAATGAGCCCTTTGACATTGCCCATGCAAACCTTGGTCTTCCACACTTCCATGCATTTCTGGCACAAATGCATTTTTTGGCTGGGCACCGTAGCTCATGCCTGTAACCCCAGCACTTTGGGAGGCCAAGGAGGGTAGATCACCTGAGGTCAGGGGTTCAAGACCAGCCTGGCCAACATGGCGAAACCCCATCTCTACTAAAAATACAAAAATTAGCTGGGCGTGGTGGAGCATGCCTGTAATCCCAGCTACTAGGGAGGCTGAGGCAGGAGATTCGCTCAAATCCAGGAAGTGGAGGTTACAGTGAGCCAAGATTGTGTCACTCTACTCCAGCCTGGATGACAGAGTGAGACTCCCTCTCAAAAAAAAAAAAAAAAAAAGTGTTTCTCACATCACAAAAGTAGATATGTTCTTTATAGAAGATTTAGCAAATAGGTATAAGCAAACGAAGAAAATCTATCATTCCACCTCAGAGAGATAATTGCTATTAACATGGTGTTACGGGCTGAATGTTTGTGACCCCCTAAAATTCATATGTTGAAATCCCAAACCCCATTGTGACTGTATTTGGGGATAGGGCCTTCATTAAGGTTAAATGAGGTTGCGAGGGTGGAGCCCTGATCCAATAGGATTACTGTCCCTATGAGAAGAGCCACCATGTGAATACAATGAGAAGATTGCCATTCGCAAGCAAAGAGACAGCCCTCACCAGAAAGCAAATTGGCCAGCAACTTGATCTTGGGCTTCCCAGCCTTCAGAACCATGAGAAATAAATTCTGTTAGCGAAGCCACCCAGTCTGATATTTTGTTATGACAGCTTGAGCCACATAGTTAGCCTTCTAAATGTCTGTGCATATATGCATATATACACACACACACACAGGCACACACATATATATATACACTTTAAACAAAACCAGAATGAGATCATTCTTGGATAGTACATCATAGATTATAGCATAGGTGTTGACTGGGTGTGGTGGCTCACATCTGTAATCCCAGCACTTTGGAAGGCCAAGGCAGGTGGATTGCTTGAGCCCAGGAGTTTTAGATCAGCCTGAGTAACATGATGAGATCCCATCTCCGCAAAAAAATGTAAAAATTAGCCAGGTATGATGGTGTGCTTCTGTGGTCCCAGCTCCTTGGAGGTTGAGGTGGGAGGATTGTCTGAGTCCAGGAGGTCAAGGTTATAGTGAGCCATGATTGCACCCCTGCACTCCAGCCTAGGTGACAGAGAGAGATCCTATCTCAAAAAATAAAATAAATTAATAAAAAGAGCATAGGTGTTGGAATTAGACAGATGTGGGTTCAAATCATGGTGGTGTATAGCCTTAGGCAAATCTCAGTGGTGTAGCTCTCTGGGTTTATTTCCTCATCTTTAAATGGGGATGATGAGAGTATCTACCTCCTGGGACGGGTATGAAGATTAAATTGGAAAATTCTTGTAAAGTGCCTGGCACAGTTCTGGCATCCAGTAAAGCCAGCCCTTTTAAATGGTGGTAGATAGTCGCTATTCACTAGACTGCAAGCCCCTTGAGGGAAGGAGCTTTGCTGACTTATCTGCATTATCCCTTGTTCTTGGCAAGTGGCTGGAGAATAAATGTCTAATAAATATTTAGTGAATGAGTGAATAAACAGTTCATACATTTAGGAGAGCATAGATAGCAGCTAGCAGAGTGCATAATCAATTGCATATAATTATTGGTGGCGTTACACTGTTCTACAATGAGGAAAGCACAGTGGCTGGTTAAGAGCCAACTGCCTGGGTTTGAATTCTGTTTCTACTGGTTCGTCAATGTGTGACCTGAGCCAAGTGCACCTTTAGATACATCTTTCTCTACCATGCACTTTAAAATGCGTCTCTCAAATGGGGATAAGAATAGTATCAACCTCATGGGGTTGTCACGAGGATTAAATGAGATGATCCATGTCAAATGCCTAAAATAGTACCTACCTCATCGGGTTATGAGGATTATAGGAGATCATCCATCAAGACATCTAGAATGCTGCTCAATAAATGCTTTACTCTCTTAATGTCAAATGTCTGTTACTGATTGTCATCCTCAGATCAAACAGCAGCAAATCAAAAGCGGAGAGCCCCAGAACACCTAGCAGCCCCTTGACCCCCACGTTTGCCTCCTCCATCTGTCTCCTGGCCCCCTGCTATCTCACAGGGGACTCTGTCCGGGACAAGTGTGTGGAGATGCTGTCAGCAGCCCTGAAGGCGGACGGTGAGAGAGCCTGGGCTAGGGATGAGGGAGGGAAGGGGTTCCTTTTCCCAATCTCGCCATGGGCAGATGAGATTCAGTCTTTCTCAGCACCCCTGGGGATGGTACAGGAACACTGTAGTTCCTCGTACAAGCAGGCTTCACTGCCTATGTTGTGTCTGGCTGATACCTGTATTTCTCGAATCTCTTTTAGATGATTACAAGGACTATGGAGTCAACTGTGACAAGATGGCATCAGAAATCGAAGATCATATCCTTGAACTGTGCCATGGCTGTGGGTGTCTGGACCGTCTAGCAGCACCCCTCTGAGGTGCAAGTGAACTGGGAGAGTGAGGAAGGAGAGGAAGGGCTCCGGGAACAGCCCCTGCTCTGCCCCTGAACCAGAGCTCTTAATTCTATCTAACATTCATTATTATTTTATACCTGCCAGCAAAACTTGAAAATGAGCAGTACTTCATTTAGTGTCGATAACAACCCCACAGGGTAGGTTCCCTGATTTATCCAGTTTCATGGGTGAAGTCACTGAGACTCAGAGAGGTCAAATCATTTCCCAGCTAACAGTAGTAGCAGAGATGGGATCTGAACCCAGAAAGTGTGACCCTGGAACCTGGAGGCTCAGCGGCTGTGCCAGCTAGGCTATGTAATCGCGTGCCTCAGTTGGTCAAGTCGTTACCTCCAGGAACAGACTAGCCCAAGAGGTCAGCATTTCTCATGCTCAGCCTTTTCCCTTCTCCCATCCTCTGATGTTAACAGCTCCCCTTTTTTTATTGTTGTTGAGATGGTGTTTCGCTCTTGTTGCCCAGGCTGGAGTGCAATGGCGCAATCTCGCCTCACTGCAACCTACAACTTCTGGGTTCAAGCAATTCTCCTGCCTCAGCCTCTCAAGTAGCTGGAATTACAGGCATGCACCATCATGCCTGGCTAATTTTGTATTTTTAGTAGAGATGGGGTTTCACGATGTTGGTCAGGCTGGTCTCGGACTCCTGACCTCAGGTGATGCACCCGTGCTTTGCCTCCCAAAGTGCTGGGATTACTGGCGTGAGCCACCACGCCCAGCACCCCCTGCCCCATTTTTTTACTCCCAAATATATATCAAGCACTGCCATGGCCAATTGACAGTTCCTACCTCTGTTAGCTCTCACAGCATTCTCTGTGAGGTAGGGACGGTTCCCATTTTACGGAAGAGGAGTCTGAGGCTCAGAACTGCTCAGTGTCAAAGCGGGACTGGAGACTTTGTCTTTGGATTCCATCTACTGAACCCTTTCGATGTGCCCCCTGCTCCCCAACTTATCACCTGAAAGGGGCCTTGTGTAGACAGGAGAGGTGACCACCACTGGAATATATTAATAGATCTCTTGCACCAAAAGATGTTTGGCTTGGGAGAAAAAAAGAAATCCCTCCTCACTTGGCCCCCATTGAATGAAAACATGGAGCTTCTTTTACTAGAGACAAAGGTTTGCGTGGTGTTGGAGCGGGGAGGCAATCAGGGGACAGGAAGTCTAAGTGTCACACCAAGGTGTGAGCGACCCTTTTGGGGGCTCCTGGGTTCTACCTGCGGAGTTCAGCAGGGTCTGTTGGGGAGGGTCGGGCCGATCTGCAGACGACAAATTTGCATTTCCATCTCCTACCCTAATTCCCTCTAACTCATTTTCTGGTGGTTTCTCTCTACCCTCATTTAATGATTAATCAGCAATACCTCAACAAGTCTGGAGCCATTCAGCACCTCAAAAAGTACATTTTCATCATTTCCCATTAATTCAGGAAGGCAGAACACAAGGTATCAGAACTATCACAAGTTTCATCTTTATTTTCTCCTGAACAGTCAGTCATCCCTCCAAGCAGGTCCTTTCCACCTTTAAGCCCAGTCCTTTCCACCTTTAAGCCCAGATTGAAACAACAGCAGATGGTCCAGTACAAAGTTCCACTCCCAGCCTTTCTTCCATCCACTTTTTTTGTTCCTTTTTTTTTTTTTTTTTTTTTTTTTTTTTTGAGGTGGAGTCAAGCTCTGTTGCCCAGACTGGAGTGTAGTGGCATGATCTCTGCTCACTGCAACCTCTGCCTTCTGGGTTCAAGTGGTTCTTCTGCCTCAGCCTCCCAAGTAGCTGGGATTACAGGTGCCCACCACCACACTTGGCTAATTTTGTTGCATTTTTAGTAGAGATGGGGTTTCACCATGTTGCCCAGGCTGGTCTCGAACTTCTGACCTCAGGTGATCCGCCCTCCTCAGCCTCACAAAGTGCTGGGATTATAGATGTGAGCCACCGCGCCCGGCCTGAATGTCCCTGTTCTAAAGGAGAGGAAATCAAAGCTGCATCAAACCCTTTAGCTCTTTGTTCTTAGCTAGCTGGAGGTCAGGGGGAGGGTACATTTGGGGGCTTGACGGCTCTGTGTCCTAAAATAGATCTGTGCTCTTTGGAGTGGCCCTGTGCTAACAATGCAGCCAAAAGTTCCTCTGAGGGGCCGGTACCCCCTGGTCTGCTCTCCACCTCATCCCCTCCTGTGACCTTGACCTTGGGGCATGGAGATGGAGTCAGAGACTGGTGAAATATCGCCAGCAGGGGCTCCACATAGCAGTACACCCGAGGAATCCCAAGTGGCACATTTTAAAACACATTTTTTGGCTTTCACATGCATTGTGGCATATTCTTTGCTTTTCACACTTTTATTGTACAAACAACATTAAAACAATAACAGAATAAAGAAAGAATACCACCTCCCCTCCCACCACTTCTAGCAAGTCATCTGTTTTCATTTTTCCACATTCCCTGCAGTCGCTTTCTTGTATACGGTTATTCCCAGCAACAGCTTTGTCTTCCTGATCTTCCTTGGCTCAGGAGACCAAGAAAATGAGGCTGTGTTCCCCGAGCTCCTCCAGAGGGTGGAGGGAGTGGGAGGCTCGGAAGCCTGCCTAGGATGCAGTGTTTGGACAGAAACTCACTGTGGTTGGTGGCCAGGGGTGACTTCCTGCCGGGTGAGTGGAGAGAGTGTTACCGTCAGGAGGGGTCTGGCTTCCAGCCCTGTCTCTGCCAGGAATTTGCCCCATGGCCTTGAGCAAGGGCCTGCACCCTTTCTAAGCCTCAGCTGCCTCATCTATTAATGGGAGAAGTAACTCTGACCAGCAATTCCCAGCGTGGGTTCCATGGGATGGTAACAGGTCTTGTAGCGGAAAGGATGGAGGGGAAGGGGACTCTATAATCAAATGTATTGGGAACACCAGATTAAACAAAGCTCAGTGGTTTCTTTTTTGCAATAAGGCTTCTTAGAACCTTAAACATGTGGCTCTTAATCTTTTCCTCTGACAGCAGGACTCACAACCTCCAGGGGCCCTTCTAAACTAGAAGTTCTCTGCATCCTTGTCATCATCTTAGCAGCCCATATATGTTGAGCATTTGATATATCCCAGACACCACACTACTGCATTGTGTGACTTAGTTCACAGAATCCTTGTATTTTATAAATAAGGAAACTCAGGCATGTAGAGGTTGTGTGACTCACCTGAGGTCACACAAGAGGCTCAGACAAACCCAGGGTCCTGGTGTCCCTGACACTATAGTGCTTGCTATGATCTGATCTTACCCCAGAGACTGTTTTCTGTCTCTGATACTTGGCTGACCACAAATGCCCAAGACAGATCCCCACTTGGGGAGTCAGAGGTCACAAAAGAGGGGCCCAACCCCTGTAGAAATCCAGGGAGAGGAAGAGAGGGTCCTGGAGCTCCTCAGGCATCAGGGCCAGGCCTGCACCCTTCCGTGCCCCTCCACGAGTGGCTGGCCGGCCCTTGACTGTGTCACATATCTACCAAGAGCTCAAGAGCACAGACATGAAGTACCGGAACCGCGTGCGCAGTCGTATTAGCAACCTCAAGGACCCCAGGAACCCCGGCCTGCGGCGGAATGTGCTCAGTGGGGCCATCTCTGCAGGGCTCATAGCCAAGATGACAGCAGAGGTGAGAGCAGAGCGTCTGCATGGTGGGGCAGGAAGCCAGGTCCCCCCAGCCCTGCCTAGTGCAGAGGGTCAGTGGCTCATGACTCAGCAGCAATGAGCCAGGGAGCTTTTCTAACCAGCCTCATCTCAGCCTCCCCACCGGGCTCTGGACTAGCAGAATCCTGAACACAGCTAATAGGTTCTAAGTGCTGTGCTAAGCATGTTCAGCGAATTGGCCAAGTTTATGTTCACACCAACTGAGATAGCAAGGTGTATTATCCCCATTCTACAGATGAGGATCCTGAGGCTCAGAGGAGTGAACGGATTTGCCCATGCACACAGCTAGAAACAACTGAGGCCAGGAGGCAAGCTGTCTGGCCCCAGAGCTAGATTGTGTGGAGTGTGTCGGGGCTGTACGTGTGGAGTGCATGTCCGTGTGGTACATATGATGTGTGAGGTGTGTAGGGGTATATGTGGGGCACGTGTGTGGTGTGTATATGTGGGGTGTGTGTGTGGTGTGTATATGTGGGGTACGTGTGTGGTGTGTATATGTGGAGTGCATGTGTGGTGTGTATATGTGGAGTGTGTGTGGTATGTATGTGTATGTATGTATGGAGCATCTGCGTATGGTATATATTAGGGATCCCCAACCCTCGGGCCACCAGCTGGTACCTGTTGGGAACCAGGCCACACAACAGGAGGTGAGCAGTGGACAAGTGAGCGAAGCTTCATCTGTATTTACAGCCTCTCCGCATCACTCGCATTTTCACCTGAGCTCCGCCTCCTGTCAGATCAGGCGGCATTAGATTCTCATAGGAGCATGAACCCTATTGTGAACTGTGCATGCGAGGGATCTAGGTTGCACGCTCCTCATGAGAATCTAATGCCTGATGATCTGTCACTGTCTCCCAGCACCCCAAGTGGGGATCATCTAGTTGCAGGAAAACAAGGGACCTCAGGGCTCCCACTGATTCTGCATTATGGTGAGTTGGATAGTTATTTCATTATCTATATCACAATGTAATAATAATAGAAATAAAGTGCACAATAAATGTAATGCACTTGAATCATCCTGAAACCATCCCCCACCCCGTCTATGGAAAAACTGTCTTCCAAGAAACCAGTCCCTGGTGCCAAAAAGGTTGGGGCCCACTGGTGTATATGACATGTGGAGTGTGGGGGCTGTGTATGTGTGGAGTGTGTGTGTTTTGTGTATGATGTGTGGAGTGTGTGTGTATGATGTGTGGAGTGTGTGTGGTGTGTATGATATGTGGAGTATGTGTGTATTGTGTATGATGTGTGAAGTGTGTGTGTTTTGTGTATGATGTGTGGAGTGTGTGTACATGACGTGTGGCGTGTGTATTGTGTATGATGTGTGGAGTGTATGTATGATGTGTCATGTGAAGTATGTGTGTGGTGTGTGATTAGCATGTGTGGCATGTGTGGTGTGTGTATGTGTGGCATGTGGAAGTGTGTGTCTGTGTTATGTAGTGTGTGTATGTACATTCTTCTGAGGAGAGGGTTCACTGCTTTCCTCAAATACCCAAGACAAACGGCAAAGAGCCTTGGCATTAGGATAAGATGGGGAACTTGGCACAGGTAGACCAGGGTTATCTTTCTGCCTAATTTAAAGATCTGATCTTCTTGGGTAAATAGCAGCATATGCCTGGAGTTATAAATTGCAACTTGGCTTTACAGTGTGCTTTCGTCAGTTCAGACTTCTATAACGAAATACCATCGCCTGGTTGGTTTATAAACAACAGGCATTTATTCCTCACATTTCTTTTGTTTGTTTGTTTGCTTGTTTTTGTGTGTGTGTGTGTGTGTGGTTTTTTTTTTTTTTTTTTTTGAGATGGAGTCTCACTCTTTTGCCCAGGCTGGAGTGTAGTGGCACAATCTGGGCTCACTGCAGGCTCCGCCACCCAGGTTCAAGCAATTCTCCCGCCTCAGCCTCCCGAGTAGCTGGGATTACTACTACTTTAAATACAAAAGTTAGCTGGGATTAGCCACCACACCCGGCTAATTTTTGTATTTTTAGTAGAAATGGGGTTTCACCATGTTGGCCAGGCTGGTCTCGAACTCCTGACCTCAGGTGATCCACCCGCCTCAGCTTCCCAAAGTGCTGGGATTATAGGCGTGAGCCACCGTGCCTGGCCTAGTTCTCACATCTCTAGAGATTGGACAGTCCAAGATCAGGGCACCAGCAGATTCAGTGTCTAGTGAGGGCCTGCTTCCTCATAGACAGCCATCTTCTCACTGTAACCTCACATGGTGGAGGGGTCCTTCTCAGGTTCCTATTAGAGGGGCACTAATCCCCTGCACCAGGGCTCTGCCCTTGAGAGCTAATCATCTCCCAAAGACCCCCCTAATAACCCTTACCTGGGGGTTAGGATTTCAACAGGCCGGGTGAGGTGGCTCATGCTTGTAATCCCAGCACTTTGGTAGGCCGAGTTGGGCAGAACTCCTAAGCTCAGGAGATGAAGATGGCAAAACCCTGTCTCTACTAAAAATACAAAAATTAACCAGGTGTGGTGGCACACACCTGTAGTCTCAGCTACTCGGGAGGCTGAGGCAGGAGAATCGCTTGAACCCAGGAGGCAGAGGTTGCAGTAAGCTGAGATCCTGCCACTGCACTCCCAGCCTGGGCGACAGAGTGAGACTCTGTCTCAAAAAAAAAGAAAAGAAAGAAAAAAAGAAGGAAAAATCTTAGCTTGGGCTTGGGCTGCCTGCTGTGCTGGGAAGCTCCCATCAGGACCCATGCGGACGGTGTCTCTCTCAGCATTCCCTTCCCTGACTCCCTTTTTATGCCTCTTTCCTTGTTCCTCTGACTCCCTCATTCTTCCTTCTTCTCTTTTCTTCCCTACCCAGACATAGCAAAGAGTGGAGTAGGCTCTGAGACACCCATGAGCACTGCTGAGTGGACATACCATCCTGTCAGTGCCCCGAGAACCAGCATTCACAGTCCACCCAGCACTGACAACAGTGTCTGGTACATCACGGGGCTCAACAAATAGGGATCGAATTGTGGTCTCTGACTCTCATTTCCCTCGTTTTCTACCTTATTTTCTACAGTATTGTACCTATTATCTGTGTCTCTGATGTTGCCTCATTCTAATGAGGCAGGGCAGAGAAGTAAATGGATTGGCGTGTGGCTGGATAGATTTTTCTGTTCTCTATTTCTCAGCTGGCACACAAGACCTTCCTTTCACAATCTGACCTCCAGTCACATCTCCCGCCCTCGACTTGAACCTACCCCAAATACTTTTACCCAAACGTGCTATTCTTGTCCTCTGATCTTTTGTGCCTGCTGTTTTTTGGGGTTTTGTTGTTTGTTTGTTTTGTTTTGTTTTGTTTTTCTTTTGAGATGGAGACTGGCTGTCACCTAGGCTGGAGTGCAATGGCACGATCTCAGCTCACTGCAACCTCCACCTCCCAGGTTCAAGGGATTCTCCTGCCTCAGCCTCCCAAGTAGTTGGGACTACAGGCATGCACCTGTAACCATGTAACCATGTAACCATGTAACCATGTAACCATGTAACCATGCCTGGCTAATTTTTCTATTTTTAGTAGAGACGAAGTTTCGCCATGTTGGTCAGGTTGGTCTCAAATTCCTGACCTCAGGTGATCCGCCCGCCTCGGCTTCCCAGAGTGCCGGGATTACATGTGTGAGCCACTGCGCCTGGCCCTGCTGTTTTATTTGTCTGGAATGTGCCACCACCCACCCCGGGAACTCCTATCTTTCAAGACTGGTTAAAGTACTAGCTTCTTCATGACCCACCAGACCCCAAACAGTTAACCACCATACCCTGCTGCTTTCCCCTGCACCTTATCTACCTTCACTTTAGTACTTCCTTCCCTCTCTTGCAATCCTATGTAAATGCTTGGCTACCCTACCAGATTAGCACTACTTGGGAGGAGGAACCAGATGTTCCTTTTTGAATCCGTTGGACTCAGAGGCAGTAGCATGCTTGAGCCTAGCTCCTACCGGCTCAAGGGAGCTGGTGATTGTAGGTCTTCCCAACTCTGCGTTCAGTTATATCACATTAGCAGCTCGAAATTGGCCATGGAATTTTGTCCCATTGACCATAGCATTTTGTCCCATGGAAGCTGACAAACGCTACAAATCAAGGCATCCCCACAACCAAAGCTGATTTACTGATTTAACTGATACAGTTAAAGGCATTCAATAAATTGGCATCCAGTAGATTTTGTTTTTGTTTTTTGAGAGGAGTCTCACTCCGTCGCCCAGGCTGGAGTGCAGTGACGCGATCTGGGCTCACTGCACCCTCCACCTCCCAGGTTCAAGCAATTCTCCTGCCTCAGCCTCCTGAATAGCTGAGATTACAGGCGTGCACCACCACGCCTGGCTTTTTTTTTTTTTTTTTTTTAGATGGACTTTTGCTCTTGTTGCCCAGGCTGGAGTGCAATGGTGCGGTCTCAGCTCACTGCAACCTACACTTCCCAGGTTCAATCAATTGTCCTGTCTCAGCCTCCCGAGTAGCTGGGATTACAGGTGCCTGCCACCATGCCCAGCTAATTTTTTTGTATTTTTAGTACAGATGGGGTTTCACCATGTTGGCCTGGCTGGTCCTGAACTCCTGACCTCAGGTGATCCACCCGTCTCAGCCTCCCAAAGTGCTGGGATTACAGGCGTAAGCCACTGCACCCAGCCACATCCAGTAAATTTTGAATGGGCAAATGCTTTGTGCTCTGGAAAATCCCCCCAAATTAAAGTCAGCTACTTTTTACTCATATGGGTAAATGACTTTCATTGACTTGTTTTTCCATATTCTCCTGCCATTGGTTAAGGCCTAGCCTTTGAATTTAACACACTAGGACTTTAAAAATTAATATGTACCAGAATAACTTGAGGACGCTAGTGAAAATGCATATTCTGGCCAGGCGCAGTGGCTCACGCCTGTAATCCCAGCACTTCAGGAGTCCAAAGTAGGCAGATAGCTTGAGCTCAGGAGACGAGCCTGGGCAACGTGGTAAAACCCCATCTCCACCAAAAAATACAAAAAAAAAAAAAAAAAAATTAACCAGGTTTGGTGGTGCATGCCTGTAGTCCCAGCTACTTGGGAGACTGAGGTGGGAGAATCACTTGAGCCGGGGGAGGTTGAGGCTGCTGTGAGTCATCGCACCACTGCACTCCAGTCTAGGTGACAGCAAGACCCTGTCCCCAAAATAAATAAATAAATAAATAAATAAATATCTTTAAAAAATGCATATTCCTGGGCCTGCCCTTAGCAATTCAGATTCATAGGAATCTGCATTTTATCAAGAAGCCTAAGTGGTTATCATGAAAGGTGCGCACACTAAAATGCTTTGACCTTTA